>NC_089829.1:30412959-31800459 GCF_035046505.1 Tiliqua scincoides
CGTGATGTCTAAGCATCAGTGGCCTCAGGCTAGGAGGGGAGGAAGTTCCAGACCCTGGCTCCCCCTCTAAACGCTTCACTTGATGCAAACATTTCCAGGTTCAGCACAATCAGCTCCCCATCTTCCTCTGAGCCTCTTAAACTAGACATTTGATGGAAAAACTGGAAAGAGGTCCACAACCTCTCATGGGACTCACCTCCCAGCATCAAATGAAACACCACAAGGAGGGAAAGTCACCCTGGTTGCCAGGGCAACCCATTTGTCACTTCCTTCATCTCTTTGTTGTGTAGGGATAGCTGAGTCACCCCCCCCCATCCTTCCCCCAACCCTCAAAGGATCCCTAAAATAGTGATGGTCAGCCATTTGGTGGGGACTCTGTGACACATACCCTTCTCTGCAATGAATATTTTTATAAATATTTATAACTCTGCAATGACTGTGTTGCATACAAACCAGTAGTGGTGTAGCTAAGGCGGGGCTGGAGGTTGCATGACCTCGGGTACCACACCTTGAGGGGTTGTCAAGCTAGGGGTACCTCCTCGCCACCGCAGTACCTTCTCTTGCTCCACCATTGTGGGTACTGTGAGCAACTGCAAGTTGCTCTGAACCTCCAACCACTTAGATTTTTTTTACCCTCCCCCACCCCTGCTTTTTGAGAAAAAAGGTGAAAAAACCTTCTTACTTATGAACATACATCCCATTCCACCTTCAGGTTAATAGGGCATTGATGGAGCACTGGAGAAGGGACGCTCACTCGGCAGCACATGTTTTGCATGGATAACATTTCAGATTCATTCCCTTGCACCCCCGGCAAGGATGAAAAAGACTCCTAAAATCTGGGGAACCTGCTGCTGCTAAGTGCAGAATATAATGACCAATGGCTTGATGGAGCATCAGGACACTTCACATGCTTAAGATTCAATGTGCAGTTGCATCCCCAAAGCTCACCCCTGTGCCCAATTCATGGTTAGGGGAACCTGCCCTATTCAATACACTGACAAAAGTGAATTAAAGTAGAACTGGAGGCACTGCTTTGCTGTCCTCATATTTGTGTCCTAAACGTTATTTTCTTGCCACAGTTTTAGGTCTAAATACACCTTTTTCCTGCTTCAGGTATTGGATTCAAATGTAACATTTACTCATTGAAGTTGCAACATGATTTTCTAAAAGGTGAGCATCCCAGCAACATAACCTGTCATTGGCTATTTCAAGATTTGCAAAGTAAAACTATTTCTACCTTACCTGAAGCATGTTCTCCAGGTTTGGAGCACCAGCAATTCCCCCCTCCCCCTCTAATTTCCTTGCATTCGTTCCAACAGTGCTACTTTCCTTCATTGTTGTCACTGCCAATCCCATTTGCTTGAGAATTGTGCCGTAATTAGCACAATATCATGACAATTGAGAGGTAGTGAGATGACATCGCAATGGATGACAATGCTGTGAACCATCCATTTTGGGTTTTGCTGAAAATCTGGGAGTTCAGGCAAAATCCGATCAATTGTGTAGAGACCAAACCCATTTTGAAATGTCCAAAGGACTTTCTGTCATCTTTACAACAGTGGCATCTGCTGGTAGAAACTAACTCAGGCACTGTAGATGGTCATAAAATGCTACCTAAGTCATGCTATTCAGTGCCCAGAAGTGTCACTTATGGATTTAATATGGACCAGTACAATCTGTCATTCTTTTTATTATAAAGCACAAAGGGGATAAAAGGCCGGATTAGACCGCCTGTAGATATTTGATATTTTTCCAAAGAAATCCTACACGGTTTTGACTATATCCTCATCAGAATCAGTATATTAAGAGATGAAGGATGTAAACCCTGCAGGTTTGATTTCTGATACTAATACTGCAATTCAGCCAATTAGAAAAAATCTTGAAGACACTTTTTGTCCAACCCTATACAATTTTACTTTTTTTTTTGGGGGGGGGGGGGGAGACTATCAGATAAACACTTGCACAGCGTGGTTGGGAATTTAATATGGGAATGTGTGTCTCAATGTGCATCCCATTGAAAGCAATGGACCACATCCACATTCTGAGGTGCAAAAAACACCGACCAGCATCTTTGATGTGCCCTGAAAACATGTGCAATTTATAGCTAGAGTTTCTGTATGGGTTTGCCATATATATCCAAGACCTTAGTGTAGAAAAACATACCACTCTGCAGAAAAAGCCTCTTAGTATAGCTTATAGCACATAAATGTAGTATAAAATAGAATTCTACATTGCCTGCAGTATCATAAAATATCTGACACGCTTCTGATATCTTTGAATTAGATTTTCCCTCCCTGGAACATGTGAACATAATGTATCCTCATTGAACAAGTCTCTGTTAATATAAGCCCAACACTGACATCTGGTGTCTGGATTGAGTTGAACTTTGGATAAACTTGGATTAATAAAAGCTGAGGTTGATAGCTGATATTTAATGGCTTAAATGGTGTTAGGGTTCAGTTTGAAGACACTGTTTTAGAAACTCTTAGAAGGAAGATGCTAGAATATGAAAACAGTAGTTATCTGCTAATTAAAAAGAACATAATGAAAAATTGAAAAAGTCAGTATTAGTACCAAGCGGTGCACTTTATAAGTGATAATAATTACAAGTGCAATCCTAGAAACATTCAGAGCCCAATCCTATGCACATCTACTCAGAAGTAAGTCCCAAGATAATCAATGAGGGCTTACGCTCAGGTGTGGATAGGATTGCCAGCTCAGGGCCCAATCTTGAACTGCCTAGCGCATGAGGCTGCTGTGGCGCCAAAAATGGCTGCTGTAACATCCTGAGCGCAACCAGCGCAACCGCTGGCACTTTGGGAGAAAGGGACATTTGCCCCCTTCTCCCGAGTAAGGGAAGTAGCCCTGCAATGGGGCTACTGAACTGTGCGGCGACTCTTCAGCTGGCACAACAAGAAGCCTCATGTTGGGCTGTGTGGCCCGACATGGGGATCTGGATCTGGTGGAACAGAGCTCTGCTGGTCCCCCATCACACTCCGCTCCCTCCCCCAGCCATGACTTCCTCCCACCCTCCACCTGTCCCCTCCCTACCTCCCCCACGCCCTGACTGTCACCAGGCTGTTTGCACTGAGTGCCTGACAGTGGATGGCCGACCTTCGACTGGTGCTATCCCCGTGCATGTTTGTGCTCAGCTGGTGCCGTGAGTCTTATGAGTGTATTCCACTGATTTCATTACAGAAGTGAAAGATTTTGGAGGAGGATTTAAATCATGCATTAATTAATGTACCTTTACTTTAATTAATGTACCATGAATTAATTAATTCATGGATTTAATCAATTACCTTTATTGAAATGATAATTTAAGTCATTCTTTATTGTACTAATTTCTGACACTACCAGTGGTGGGGGCAGTGGCTATCTTTGTGATTGCCATTTTCTCCCCTTCAGAATGTCCCTAAGAACATAAAATCAGGTCAAGGACAAACCTGGTTCAGCTTCCTGTATCTCACACTGGCCCACCAGATACCTCTGGCAGCACTCAAGACAACAAGATACCCATATACTGGTGGTTCTCAAATTTATAAAGGTCATGAAGCCCCCTCAGTCTCTTTTTCTTGGTTCTGGAGGGGTGCCACCATCTTGGATCTTGCAAAATCTCATGAGATTAAAGATGGCAGCACCAAATTTCACAAGATCTAAGATGGTAGTGCCCAGGAGAGCTGGTAGGAGGGGTGACTGGGAACATCCCACTGTGCCCCTGTGAGTTCTCCATGGCACCCTTAGATACTGTGGCGCACGGTTTGGGAACCACTGCTATATACTGTTGTCACTCCCTTGTACCTGGCTATCCTTCAACACTGCTGCATTCATGACATTCTGGAAAACAAGAGTAGCAGCTGCCACAAAACATGCCATTGGTGTGCTTGACCTCTTTATGCCCCTCATGCCTGGACTGGGACAAAAAGTAAGAAGGGTTTTACCACATATCAAGTGCAGAAATGTGATAAAAAGGCATGAGGTTAAAGAGTCATATATATGGGCTCCATGTGCATGGAAGATCACGTTACCTTGTATAACATGTGACATGGAAATACCAGCAACATTTCTACAGGTGGGCCAAAAAAATTTCTTCAAGAACTATCAGTTGAAATGGAAGGGACTTGCCTGTGAAAAGGAGTGACCCATTATGGAATTCCTTCTGATACCCCATGACTGGGAGCCACCATTTCCCCCTTAAAATTGCCTTTAGAATTATGTGATGATATAGGGTCACTTGGAGCATTGGATTAAACAAAATGGTATCCTCCTACCCAGCGGTGATAAATAAGTCTTTATTTACCAGGAACCCACATCAGAGGGACTCAGATATGTGTTGGCAACCTTCAGTCTCGAAAGACTATGGTATCGCGCTCTGAATGGTGGTTCTGGCACAGCGTCTAGTGTGGCTGAAAAGGCCGATTCGGGAGTGACAATTCCTACCACACCGGGAGCAAGTGCAGTCTGTCCCTGGTCTGTCTCCCTGACTATGGGCCTTCCTTCTTTGCCTCTTTGCCTCTTTGCCTCAGACTGTTGGCCAAGTGTCTCTTCAAACTGGGAAAGGCCATGCTACACAGCCTGCCTCCAAGCGGGCCGCTCAGAGGCCAGGGTTTCCCACCTGTTGAGGTCCACTCCTAAGGCCTTCAGATCCCTCTTGCAGATGTCCTTGTATTGCAGCTGTGGTTTACCTGTAGGGCGCTTTCCTTGCACGAGGGCCATCATCCATGACACAGATATGACATATAGCATATAAGGGAACAAAAATTGTCATCTGTCCCAGTTGCTGGGAGATGTTCTGAGTCAGTAAGTTTACCGACACCCCTGAAATTCTCCAAAATGTCCTCCACACTTTTGCAGGCTGTGACTAGGGCCATAACATTTGGGACCAGCCCAAAGTGCTGTCAAAAATACCTATTTGATCATGCACACAAACAGTGTCAGGGAAATAAATCCAAATTTATTATTATTCTTTTTTTCCTCCTGGAAATTTCCTGACGAGTCTATTAGGTGAACGCAATCTTGACTATCATGATGCTTCTTTGATCAATGTGTGCTTTCATGGAAAGATGCTTTGTGAAAAGATCTCACTGTGGGGGGAATTAAAACCCTTACTTTGAGAAGAGGCAACCTGTAGCTGTAGCCGAGATTAGTCCAATCAGAATCAAAGGTTTAGGTGTCAGAGCCCACAACCAACAGATAATTACCCTGGGATGTAAAACATTCCTTAGATCTATGCAATGAAAAGTAAAAAGAGCCCAACACCATTAATCTTCTTGCATGTCATAAGAGCTATGACCTTGGAAGAGCACGTGATATTTCGAATTTTAAGATATTTCAACTAGAAAGCACATAAAGCCCTAATTGCATGCTAGACAAATTCCTACCAGCCAAGTAAAATGTACCAACAAAAGAGCTTTTCTTTACATCCCATAGGTAATGACGTGTTCTTATAAGCAATGTGGTTTACAGTGTATCTCTCAAGATAGAAATGAGTATCTTATCTATGACTATTTTAACAGAGATTAAAATAAACAAAAACAAATTCTGTGCAGCCCAAAATATTTAATGAATGTGTTGAATTTTCTAAATATGTTTTTGAAGCATTAAAAAAACTTATTTCATTAGATATTATTTTCCTAATGCACGCCCATCATATACCGTATTTTTCGCTCCATAAGACGCAATTTTTCCCCTCAAAAAAGTGGGGGGAAAAGTGTGTGCGTCTTATGGAGTGAATACTGGGGGCAAGGTCTGCACCGGGGGCAAGGTCCTCATTTGCACAGGCGCCACAGGGGGAGGGCAGGCGGAGAACAAAGGGGGCAAGGTCCGCACCAGGGGCAAGGTCCTCATTTGCACAGGTGCCACAGGGGGAGGGCAGGCTTACTTTAAAAGTAAGTTTTCCTCCTCTAAAAACTAGGTGTGTCTTATGGTCAGGTGCGTCTTATAGAGTGAAAAATACAGTAATTTGGGAAGGGGGTGTCCGGCTCCCTGTGGACAAGGTAGATTTGAATATCTAACAAATCAGTCTCTACTATAGAAATAATGTCCTTTGGCATAGATTATGAATTGCACTGGTGTAGCTAGAGAGGGGGCGGCACACTAAGTTTTGCAGGGAACTTCCCTGCAGCGTGCAAGCAGCTCCTCCCCCTCCCCTTTGGAACCATGTGGCGGGGGGGAATGGAGGTGAATGGCTCCCAAGGGGGGGAGAAGGAGCCACTTGCACGCTGCAGGGAGGCTCCCTGCAAAACTTAGTGTGCTGCTCAATGAGACACAAGTTTTGTAAAGAATTGTGTAGGATTCTATTAAAAAATTACATGGAGTTCTCGAAGAACTCTTGACTCAGTCCCGGTGAAATTGACTTCATTGTCTACAAGGAGGAAAGGGTTGCGTGTTTCCATTTATTCCAAAGGAAGTGAAGTGATGTCCATGCAGGTCTGCTCCCTAAACGGGACAAAATAGGGAAGCCCCTTGGATCAAGTAAGCTCCATGCATGCAACAAAAAACCTGAACCAATGGGAAATGGATGTTCTGGGGAATGCAGGTAGAAGTCAAATTCTTCTGGGAATATGGAGGCAGACCGGGTTCTCTGTTCTTTTACAATGTACCAGGGTATTCAAATCAGACAAAGTTAAGAGAATTTTTTCCCCCTCTCCATCCATTTTCATAGTGGTGAAGTGAGGTGTTATTAGTGGGGTGATTGAAGGGATTCTTAAAAAGCTATATCTTTGCATTAAAAAGAGACCACCTTTGTTCATTTCTAACACCCGCGTGTCAAGGAAAAAGGTAATAACCATGTTTGTCAATGATTCATAATCTGTGAGTGAAGGTATTGTTTGGCAGTTGCTGTCTGTGTACTCCAGAGATGAAAATTAGATGCTGCAAGAAACCAAAGTCACAGCGACGGTAATAAGATCTCCATAAGGCAGAAGCACAGTTCGTTACAGGGATGAGTCAATGATCTACAGTCAGGGGGGAAGGCCTGAGAAATTGCACTTCAATTATCTCTTTGAACAGCAACACCAGATCACCCTCTTAAAGACAGGGCTACTGACACTGTAAAATTACAGTGGAGAACTTCCGGACTCCTAGTGACTTCTCTTTGCAAAGATGGAAAACTTGGAGAACAAAAATTAAGGACATTCTAAAGGAGTCTATAATTACTTTGCCATTAGAGCTGAAGGGAACACAGGAGTTTTTTGTTGTTGTTGTTTAAGGCAACAAGTTATAATTCTCATTTTTTTCCCCATTACAGGAAACATATTGAAGCAAATATTGGTCCATTCTGAAATACATTCCTTTTATTTTCCCACTTGCTTTGGTTAATTTGATGGCAAGCTGTATGCTGGTTTGTTTACTTAAGTTGTCCGTCTTGTTATCCATCCATCTTCTTTACTGAGAGATCTTCTTTTCTTTTAAGTGACTTAGAGCCCAATCCTATGCATGTCTACTCGGAAGTAAATCCCACTATAGTCAATGAGGCTTGCTCCCAGGTAAGCATGGATAGGATTGCAGTCCTACAGCCCAATCCTATTAAGGGCCTATGGCAGCAGATTTCACAATCTTTGCAGTGGTGTGAAAACCACACTCCCCAAAATGGCCAGCATCTTGTGCCAGACTCACCTGAATACTCTGACATCTCAGGTAAGTTGGTGGCGGCATGGACAGTGGTCAATTGAGGGGAGGGTGAGAGAAAGGGGAGGGAATGGGCAGAAGCTCAGAGGCAAAGACGGACACCAGATCCTATCCCCAATTTTTTAAACCTGCCCTCTCCCTCATAGCTGGCATGGGTCTGTGGAGACCCAGAGGTGATCTGGCAGCCTAAAGATTTTTAATGACCTCCATCTCATTGCATCCCACCATTGAATGCAGCAGGTGCTCTGTCAGTGCGACTAAACAGTAGAAGATAGGATTGGGCTGTTACTTAATTTCCTGGCAATCCAGGTACTGTTCAAGGTGCTGCTTAATTCAACCCTAAATGATTTAGGACCAGGGTGACTGAAGGATGGCTGCCCCTTATGAAATTGTCCCCTTATCAAAAGGTCCGACTGGAGATTCAGTTAGCAATGACACAAGAGAGAGCCTTTTCTCCTTATATAGGTGGAGCTTCTATCTATGGGTTCAGCACCTGTGAATTTGACTCAGTGCAGAACTGTGCTGGAGGCCCTCGCCTGACCTCTTGGACACAACCAGAAGGTGCTTCTAGTTGCATCCAGAGGTCCTATTGGATCCCATCTGTGAATTCTGCAGGTTTTGATATTGGGGGGGGGGACACACAGACCCTCCCCCCCATAGATACCGAGGTCCAACTGTGCACATATATTCATTTTGGATTGCAAATAAATAAATTTTGCTCCATTGCTTTGGTGACCTAACCTGTTGGCATGTTTCCAAAATTATCTTCACTGTGTTACCTATTCAGACTGTTGCTTCACTTCAATTAAGGTTTGTTTTCCAAGTGTTTTCCATTGATCTTAAAGGGCAACATTCAATTCACTGCAAACGTTTTAATTACTTTTTAGACCTGGATGAAATTGACAGTGATGGAAGCCCTCCATTAAGGTGCCAATACCAGCTGATGTTAATCCAAATAGGTGCTAGGGTTTTCATTCTATGGGAATTTGAGTTTGGGTCATTTTAAGCCATTTCTGCCCAATGAAATGTGTACACTTGTGGGCTGGGCAGAAGTGGGTTAAAGAGGTTTCGTTGGTCCTGTCACATGTGACCAGTTTGCATGAAACTCATAGGAAGTGTAGAGATGCTCCTAGTTAAGTCCCTGTTAGTTTCAAAAGAGAGGTACAGGTCATCAGGAACTATTCTTAAAGAAGTATTAGAGGTTTGAGCGGCTCTAAGGCTGCATAATGCTAAAACTAGGGCTCAATTGCTTTATGGTTCTGAGATCGCCCCATATTTAAACACCAGGTCTTTAGAGGTGATCCAGACCAAATTTTTGCGTCAACTGATGTATGTCCCCCGATGTGTGCCGAATACTGTGGTTAGGCTGGAATCTGGTACCCCAAGTATAGAGATGTTGATGTGGCTAAATGCCTTGCATTATTTCTTGAAGATTCTCTCGAGACAGGGTAATTTTACTCATTTGATCTTTTTGGATCCCTTTATAGGCTCCTGGGAAAAGAGGTGCCTGGATTACTTTAATTTTTGCGATCTTTCCCCTGAGTCTTTAACGATGATGAGCCTGGGAGACGCAAAAGAAATTTTGTGTCAGAGGTTGGTGGATCTTGAAATGAGATCTGCGAGAGCCAGACTTTCTACATATGTTTTTCCTGGGGATCAAGCTCTTACGCTTTCTCCTGCCAGGTATTTTTATAACATCGTTATTCCAAAATTCAGGATTGCTTTTACTAAAGCCAGGTGCAATGCACTCCTATCAGCAGTTCTTTTGGGGCATTATGCAAAGCATCCTTATTCAGAGAGACTGTGCCCCTGCCATAATAATGTGGTGGAGACAACTGCCCACATTATTCTGCAATGTCCAAATTATGATGATTTGCGATATAAATTTATTTCCCCGGTTTTTGGCGCTGTAACGGGAATGCAGGTGGAGGAGCAGCTTGCCTTTCTGCTGTCTGATGTAAATCCTGATATATCGCTCAGGGTGGCCCATTTCTGCCATGCTGCACAGTTGATAAGAAAGAAAATTGAGAGTATAAATTGATGATTTTATGATTTTGTATATGTGTAAAGGGATGTTGGTTTTAATTTTGTGTATTTTGTTATGTTGTTTTGTGACTAGCTGGTCGGATGACCGTTAATAAAGTATCTATCTATCTACCTTAGAGGTTTGAGCTTATAATTGTTTTGTGCCCGATTTGCATCAACATCAGAGAAAATACACAACTACCCAAGGAACATTGCCTGAAGAAAATTCAGAAAGACAGAGACACGCGTTCCCAAGAAAATGCAATGTTTCTGTTTACGGGTCATATCTCGTTATCGTAGTGCTTTGTACCCCCTCTAGCTATGCTACTGGAGCCCATAGGAGCCAGCCATGTGGTTGGAAAGTGTGATCGCTATGAACTGCCTCCTCCCCCTCCCTGGGCTTCTCCAGCCAGTTCAGGAACCCCCTTGGGCTCCTCCTTCTGCCCTACCTCATCCAAAGAAAAAAAATCAGACTGCCCATCTTTCATTCAATGATAATTGAAAGAAAAGAGAACCCACTCCCACCTCCCACCTCTTGCTCAATGCAAAAGCAAAATATTAACCCTTCCCTGCCAATCACCTGGTCTGAACAATGGCTCCACAAGGTCTTTCACTCCACGAAAAAGTAAGCAAGCACACCCAGACACAGACAGACTTGAATCTGTATGCGTGGGACCGAGTGCTGAGTCAGTGGTCTCAGACTTGAGTCAGTGCCTGAATCATCAGCACAGGTGACTCAAGTCTCCATGAGCCAGCAAAAAACATTGATTTTTGTGACTTGGACTCGAGTCACCTGACTTGAGTTCCCATCCCTGGTAGAATATTATCGGAAGAATCATTGCATCCCAATACCCATTGGGTATTCATTTTTCTTGCATCTTTCCAATTGATCAAGGCCTATAGCGCTTTCTGAAAATATTTTATGGTACCTAAACCGAGTGTCTATTTGCCAAGTCTGTAACCTTCCTCATTGGTAAATTAGAAGCTCAACATTTGCAAAAAAGGATCCACTGGATGCAACTTTCATCTGATATTTCACCAATAAAACATTGATGCTCCCCTTTAAGTTGGCCATCACTCATGCAGTAGGTTTTACAGACAATAACAGTTCATTACTAATTTCAGGTGGGGAAAAAGATGTATGATGTTGTAAATATTTAAAATCAAATTTGAAAAAAAGGACAGAGATAAATGTGGCAGACACACCACCCCGCCAAAGGCAATCCGCTTTGATGCAACTTCTGCTTGGGAAATTTTGTTTTACCTTGTAGGTGGTAGTACCGAAATGGAAGTTCAAGCAAATACAGAACTCTCAGTATATCGAATATGAACCAAAAATACCTCTGTCATCAAGTTCAGTAATTTGGCCTTCCATATAATAATAATAATAATAATAATAATAATAATAATAATAATAATAATAATAATAATAATAATAATCTGTTCTGTACAGCTGCATTCAAATATTTTAAAAGCAAATTAAAATAAGGTGTGTTTTCTACTACCAGTTTAGCTTATATTAGCTGTCATTTATTTTGTTAATACATAAGTGACATCTGATGTATTACTTAATCAAGGGGAAAGAGAATTATGCCTTGTGCATAATCAGTTACATTTGCCATATCAAAAAAAAAAATTAGACTAACAGATGAGGCAAATAAATAAGATGAACTTCAAAAATGAAAATGCTTAGCCTTTGGAATTTTAGTTGACAGCTTTTGAAAATTAAATTATAAGTCAAGTGCCGATAGGTCTGATATCTTCTTTGCAGCTTTTCAGATGATATATTGTGGCTTTAATGGAATATCATTTATCATCTGATAATAACAAATGTAGTATTTCTGGACTTGTCATCTCTTCTGTGATGACAAATAGTCTAACTTGTAGAAGTGATAATGGGATTTTATAATGATCTCTCCAAACTGACTTCACTGTAGTACAGGCTTTGCCTCTTGATTCTCACAATATCCATTTCACAGCAAGGCAAAAGTCATGTTGCGCAAGCTTGCTTGTGTTCATGCATGCTGGAAAGATGAAGCTGTGTTGGATGGATTCCAGTAGAAACCAAAGTGAGGGTCACTGGGTTGTATCAGAAAGTTTCTTTCTTCCAGAACCCCTTCCGTTGGAGAAAGGGAAACTTTGGATACAACCTTCTGAATTTGATGACCAACAAAGGAATGGCTCACATACATTGGAGTGCAAGAACATAAACTCTGGTGGATCAGGCCAAAGACCTGTCTAGTTCTGCTTCCTGTGTCTCACAGTGGCTGACCAAATACCTCGGGAGCACACAAGACAACAAGAGACCTGCATCTTGTTCCAACACCCTTGCATCTGGCCTTCTGAGCTAGCCTATTTCTGATGGCTTGTAACCTGTGTTTGACTTTTCATCCGTAAATCTGTGCGATACCCTTGTATCTAGGACAGATGCCATCATCACATCATGTGGCAAGGAGTTCCACAGATTAATTACATGTTGGGTAAAGAAATATTCTCTTTTGTCTGTTCCAAAGTATGTCTTAAATCAGTAGTTGTCAAACTACCTGCCTCTCCATACTTGACTTCTTGGTGGAGGTATCCTTTCATATTTGCCATGGAATTGCCGTGCATCTGAGAAGAATTCTTGGCTGAGAAGAATTAGGTCACACAGCATGCTGACCAGTCCTGTTAAACCTAATCATTGCCCCTACCTTTCTATCGCTATCTTTACCCTCCCATCATACATAAACTCCTCTTTTGTGAAGCCTAAGAAGCCATTTCTGAAGAAGAATTACAGCTTAATGCTAACCAGGTCTACACTGAGTAGGACTATAGCCTACTTATGAGCAAAATCCCAGGGCAAAGTCACTTGGAATTAACAAAGCAGAGGAGAATAAAAGAGGAGGAAAGCTAATTTTAGTAGTTTTAATTTTACCTTAAATTGTAAGTTCAGACCCTAAAGTTAATTCTGTTTAAACTCAAAGCAAAGAGAAGTTTGAGATTTAAATTCAGTCTGGCCAAGCAGTCAGTTTCGATAAAACACAGATATAAAGAAAGGGCAAATTCCTAACTGGATAACAAGGAGGTGCAGCCTTATACCTCCTGAGCTTATGACTGCCAGTAGGAGGCGCCACCCTTGGAAGTGGCGCCAAGTGTGCTGCTTGGAAGGGGGAGCTTATGACTGCCTTGGAGGCGCCACCCTTGGAAGTTAGCCTTTTTAATCAGAAGGCTAGGGGAGAAGCTAGATGAGAGTATAAAAGTTTGTAAGTGAAGCTTGTCCATGATTACTAAGTGTGTACTTTCTGGGACCAAGACCAAGTAACAAAGATGCAGTCAAACAAGTATATGTATAGGTTGAGTAGTAGGCTGAAGAAGTAAGGATAGCAAACACTTCCCTTGTGAAAGGGATTACACAAAGGCTTGCATTATCAGCTAGCTGGCAAGCAGGCAGATGAAGGAAAATTAATGAATGTAATGGAACCAGGTTAAAGTTTTTCCTTTTTTGGGGAGTGGTGACCAGGATTCATTTGTTTGTGTGACCCAGTAGAGTGACCTTAAGCTAGTCTCTCAATCTACACTACCTCACAGGGTTATTATGAAGATAAAATAATATAATAGCATAAGATGGACCTTGTTGGATCAGGCCAAGGGACCACTTAGTCCAGTTTCCTGTATCTTACAGAGGCCAACTAGATGCCTCTGAGATCACTCAAGACAACAAGATACCTGTATCCTGTTGCTATTCCCTTGCATCTGGCACTGAGAGATAGGATATCTCTAAAACCCCAGTTCTGCTTGCCTATGAACCTCATTGCCTTGCTTTGGTCCAATCACCATCTTGTAGCCTAACCCATTTCACAAGGTATGATGAAAAATTATAGAAGCGTGAACCATGAATGCTTTCCTAAACCCACTGGAAAAAGGCTGCGATAAAGTCCAATTATTAATAACAAAGTTAATTGGGGGAAGGCAATGACAAAAAAAAAAATCACCCTATCATAACCTGTGCAATGAATACATTGGATTCAGGAACTGAAACAAAACGTGGGTAGTCTAAATTAGTGGCAGGAGTCTAATGGGTGAAGAAAATCTAAAACTTGCTTCTTTCCCTTTCACTTTCAGGGTATCTAAATAATTCTGTGATGTCTGAAGACTAGAGGTATTGACTTTAGGATGACAGATAAAGGAAGAGTTCAAAGTGTTGAGCTTTGCGAAGCAATGATAAAGTGGGCCCTGGATAACCATCTACAAGTCTAGGAAGGGTGTTAACACTGGGGAAAGAGAAGAATTACTCTGTGTCTCATTCAAGCATAGAGCTGAAAGGAGTAGGAGAATATTAAGAGAGAAATGATTCTGGTTTGCTAAAGCCCAGCCAATCCAGATTCAGCGGCACAAAAAGCAGAGTTCTGCAACTGGTGTAAATAATTCTGAGCTGCTTTGCATATTGTGTCTTACACTGTGTCATTTATCCTGTGATTTGTGCTGCTTTGTACAGTGGGCCCTTGGTGTCCACAAGGGATCTGTTCTAGGACCCCCCATAGATAATGAATTCCATGGACTATGAAATCTGCAGGATCCAGGAGGACCCAGGTCGGAGTGACACATGGACTCACCTGTGGGCTGTGCTGGACTCTTTGGAGGTCATGCTCAGCTTCCCAGATGTGACCAGAGATCACTTCCAGTTTATTCCAACAACTTCCAGCTTGTACCACTGACTTCCATCTCAGAGGTGTTTTGAGACTGGGGAGGTCCTTTCCAGTTCTATCCGGGAGGTGTCTGAGTCCCTCTAGCTGTGGGCTCAGCATCCGTGAATGTCACACATCTGGATAAGGAGGGCCCACCGTATCACTGATTTTGGTTTTGCTTGTCAAGCGGAACAGTAAACAGCTACACTAGGTACTTAAGCCTTGTCTTCACCCTAAAAATCTTATTCAGCACTTTATCTTCTGAGTTTCTGCCAAGCAAAATCCCACACTTCAGAACATATCTTCATAAGCATAAAGGTTAGAAACTTGATTTATTTTGCTTGAGAGTTGACCACCAAGATGAGCACTGCTACCACCAGCACAAAATCACAGGTGGGAGTAGCAATGACAGTGACTAGTTTCACCCCAATCCCTAATGTGGCTTCAAGCAGAACTCTTGGCCTAGCCTTAGCTGTAATGCCTAGATTTGCTTATCATATGGATTGCCACCTTTAAGTGGAAAGTTCCCATGATCCACACAGTAAGCTGCTGTAGACATTATAGTTCAGTGGTTCCCAAATTGGAGTGCTGCATAGCCTTCCCAGCTCACCAGGCTGAGCAAGTGTGAAAACTCATTCCATGTTGCCACTGCTACAGGGTGGCGTGGAAGAAGGTGCCACAGTAAGATTGGGAGCCGCCCACATAGTCATTTGGGGGCTTTGTATGCCCAATCTAGGAGACATGCTCAAAGGCACTAGAGAGACAATGCAATTTTGCACCAGAGTGTTAAATATTTTACCTTGCAATCCAAAAATGGGGCATATCCTATCCTCAGCTGAAGACCATACTTTCCTACCCAACTCTATGTTACAGACTTGAAAGAAATGACTGATGGCCAGAGTTAATCATTCGCATTCTGTCAGCTCAATTGCACATTCCTCTTTTAATGTGATCTAACCCCTGCAGCAGCTGAGATATAGTGTACATTGTTGCTTTAGTCAGGGGTCCATTCATCATTAGAAGAGGAAGCCCCTTCACCTACTCTCTTGCAGATGCTACCAAATGACTAACAAGAAATCGCCTAAGACCAGGGGGTTGGTCCACTCAATGCTCATCCTGTATAAACACCATTAATTTCCATGGGAGTAACATGGAAATGGCAGCCAGTGGAAAGCCTTGCGTTCTTTAGTGATGGACAAATTCACAGAGGAAAGTACTAAGCTGCTAATAAGCAAATTCTCAGAGGAAAGTACTCAAATTCACAGAGGAAAGTACTCAGTTCATAAAATGTTTACGCACACACTAACCAGGTGTCATTTGTATACATGAACATACAGTTGGGGCCCCATTTCCACAGATCCGGTGTCCATGGTTTCAATTATCTTTACAGGTCTGGGGGCACTCCTGTATTCTCATGTGCAATTCATGAAAAGAAAAGGAGCAAACTACGCCCTTTTCAAGTATAGAATGGCAGAATTATAGAGTTGGAGAGGTCTTTCTAGATGAATTTCATGTTTGGTGCAGGAAATCCAGGATTAACTGATGGCTGACCAACATCTCCTTGAGGATCTCCATTGAGGGACAATTTTCCACAACAAGGGATGGAGTCTGAAATCCATCATTGAACTGCTACCACCACTGCATTTCTTCTAATGTTCACCTGAAGCCTCCCCTCCTGCAATTTAGGGCACAATCCTAACCCACTTTCCAGCACCGACGTAAGGGCAATACAGATCCTAGATATGGAAACAAACATTCCCTTACTTGAGGAGACCTCAGTGAGTGCCCCTCAACTGCAGGATGCAGCACAAGTTCCATTGGCACAACTATGCCAGTGCTGGAAAGTGGGTTAGGATTTGGGCCTAGTAGACCTAGTTCTGCCTTCTAACAGCCCAATCTTGAGCTTCCCATCACCAACTGGAGCAGCGGCACTAAAGGGGGTACCGCTGTATCTAGTGAGTGCCAGGAAGCAGCCAGAGGTCTCCTCGGGGGAAGCCCCAAGACCCACAAAGGGGCTTCTCAAGTTTGTGCCATCTCTTTTGCTGATGCAGACTTGAGAGACTCCATGTCGGGACTTACGGTGGAGGATTTACTCCTAGTTAAGTATGCATTATTTATTTATTTAAGGTATTTATAGCCCTCATTTCTTTTGCCAAAGGCAAATTCCCAAGGCAGCTTACAAGCTTCACAAAAAAACCAATGGAGCTTACAATAGAAACAACCAATACAACAATAGAAAAACAATTAGAAAAAAAAAATAAATTGGGGGTTAGTATAAAAAATAAAAATGGATGGAATAGAAGGAAGCATTGTATAGAAGCACAAGAGGCAACCACAATACAAAAGAAACAGACAAAATAAAATATTTCTTTACCCATGTTGTAATTAATCCGTGGAACTCCTTGCCACAGGATGTGGTGATGGCATCTAGCCTAGGTGCCTTTAAAAGGAGATTGGACAGGTTTATGGATGAAATGTCCATCATGGGTTCCAAGCCATGAGAAGCAGGCTACCTCAGAATGCAATATGCAAAGGAGTGGCAATAGGATGCAGGTATCTTGTTGTCCAGTGTGCCCCCTAAGCCATCTGGTGGGCCACCATGAGATACAGGAAGGGGGACTGATAGACCTTTGGCCTGATCCAGCAGGTCTCTTCTTATGTTCTTCTGTTCACCAGCACAACCCAACCACACATCGCTCAAATGCTTGACGAAATAAAAATGTTTTGAGCCCTTTCAAAAAGCCAAGAGGAAGAGGGCATCCATGGAAGGGAGTTCCATAATTGTGATGCTACTATGGAGAAGACTTGCCCTTGCACTGCCATTCCCCAAACCGGGGTCAGAGGAGCATTTGCAGGAGAGCCCCCTTAGATAACCTTAGAGGGTGGGCCAGAATGTATGGGGGAAGGCAGTCCCTCCGACAACCTGGTCCCAAACTGTGTATTATAAGATTGCAGCGTAAATGACTGGCGAGTGAAATGGAAAGGACTTCTTTGTGCATCCTTCTTAAATTTTACATTGTATGCCAACTCTTACATGCACAGCAATTTTTTGTTGCTTTGATATTTTTGTTTTGGTGACCTAGTCCTACCTAATGGTTCCCTATTGCTGCCCTTCACAATGATTGTCATAGTGTAATTGTTGCATCTTTCTATTTAATTTGCCAATATGAGAAGAGCTAGGTGTGTAAAAAGAGAAGCACACAATACTCTTTCAGATGATTTGATTTTGAAGTGACGAATTTCACTGGTATTTATTTAAGATATTTTCTTCAGTTAAGCAAGAATGTTAAGCAAGAAATACCCACACTGCAAGTGCTTCTAGAGTAAGACGAAGGTAGAGTAATAGGTATATGGGTGGGGAGCAGGGTCACTATTCACATAGGTTAAGCCTGTATCTTCAGTTTCCGTATCCGTGGGGGCAGGAGACAGAACCCGCCCCCCCCATGGATACAGGGGGATGCCTGTTTGTCACTTTATTGCAAAACTGAGTCAAAAAGACAGCCTTCCAATTTTGCAGTCAGTTACAAATGCACTAAGACTGTACAAAACTTGGAAAACAAGTAGAGACCACTGTTCTGTGCACCCGTTTGATGACAGGTATGGTTTTGGACCCCATCCCCGATGGCAGGTAAGCATGGTAGCAGCCAGCCATTGGCTGGCTTGACCTGGAGGTGGAACTTACCAGCTTTTGGAGCAATGTGCTCTGCTACTCCAAGCCTTAAAAAAAAAATAAAAAAAAGATTTTTAAAAAAGAGATGTGAACTTCTTCCATTCGGCTAGATGTTAGCCAACTAAAGCACACCGGATTTACACAAGAGGAAGGTATTGCCTCCATCCTTGCCTGGGGAAACGGGGCATTAATATTTCACAGGTTTCTCATCATCTCTGTTAGTGCCATTCATCAATGCCCAATAGGTCTTCTGCCACCTATACATCAAAACTATTTTCAAAATATTTCATTGTCAGCCTGTGGCATCCTCATTACTTATGACGATAAGGGACATGATGAACAAGAGCAGTAGGTGGCTTGTTTACTTAAATGCGCTTTTTGCTGCAGCGGAGGCTCTTTGAGAACCAAGCCTCGTGTCTGTGGGGGTGGTTATGGCTCCAGAAGCTTTCTGTGGGCATGCTCACAATTTGGATGGTGTCCAGTATTTGCCCACATATGAGTTCACATATCCAGAAAACACTCTCAATGAATATCACCTTTTACTTTCCTGCAGAGACATCGGTATTCATAGATAAGGAAGAAAAAAGATACATCTTGGTGTCGTGGGAGGATACAGAAAATGTGTTACTTGCCACTTCTTCGCTCATTGCTAATTTTAAAGTTTTGTGGTTTTGTGCTTTGCTTTTTTCTTAGGAGCTTTGGATATGGATTTTTTTTTTTTTTTTTTTGCAAAAAGTAGCCCAACCTTAAACTGCACTGGAACAGGCAGACCAAGTGGCCTGTGCTATATCCAGCACAGGTTCGGTGGCTGGAGCACAATTTGGAGTAAGGGAATATTTTTTCCCCTCACCCACATCACAGCCAGTCACCCCATGGGGCTACTTGGATCTGTGGCAGAGAAACTGCTGCAGCTGAACAGCCAAGTGAAATGCATAAGGTGCTGAGGCCAGTACCACACCTTTCCAGGCCCTCCCTGGGCCCTCCTGGAATGCCCCCTGTGCCAGCCACCCTTGGCTGGCACAAACTCACCCTCTTTTCTGGCAGATCCAGTGCCAGCAGGTTGGCATGCATCCTAGTGCCGGCCTAGCTGACTCATGAGTTGTCGTGAATGCGCTTTACGGCACACATGCAACACTTGTAAGCCAGCACAGGGGACTTGCGCCAGCCAAACAGCTGATCTGGATTGTGCTCTTATATACAAAAATGTGTATAAATACAACACATGGCTTTTAACTTTTTTTCTGAACAGTACAAACACTTGTCTGTCAAAGCCGGAGTTGCACACTTGTGAGATGTGATGTGTGCGCATATGTGTGAGGGAGAGAGAGAGAGAGAGAGAAAGAGAGATTTAAATTCATATGAAAACTACCAGTAAATGTGAGAAACAGCTGTTTGTTGTTGACTGATGGCCCCCAGGTTTTTTTCCCCCCAGCAATCCTGTCATCACCTAAAACCCATTCAGTACAAAACATCTGTTCAGCGTGAAAAGATTTTTTTTTTTTTAAAAGTGTTAGCATTCTTTTATGTTTCTGGCAGTTTATGGGCGTAAACATTTTCAGGGGTATACCTATGTTTTGGTTTTCACTGGAGAATTACTGTCATTTTATTTGGCAACAGAGAGGACTTGGTAACAGGATGGCAAGATGCAAGCAGCATTCTGATTTTAGCGGCACATATTTTTCACACCACACATCTCATTCTTTAATTTTTAATAATGTTTTAATTATTTTAGTTTATTTTTGAGATTTGCATTCAGGAAATCCATGTTTTATCTCTTAGCTTAAACTTAAAAAAAATTAAAATCACCTTAATCGCAGTTCAGGGTGACGGAGAAAGAGATGGAGTGGGGATGGCAACAAGAATATAATGAGTTCGTTTGCCCAGGTATTGAACAAACAGTAAGTCTTGGGTTGCAACCTGCAAAATGCATTCAGATAGAAGGTGATTATTTTGTGCTGTCCCACAATCCATATCTGGAAGCCACTGGTCAAAAAATGATGCACTGATGCTTTTTGACTTTAACTTCTTAAACCAGGGCAAACCCATGTCAGGATTCCATTCAGAGTTCTGTGCCCAAGAACCTCCAACTTCAACCTATGTCCTCCGACCTATCACTTCCATGTGCAAAAGCCCTCTTATGTGAGTGGAAGGATAAGGTAGGAGACAACAATTTGTGTTTTATTTCTGTTTGATTTTACTGTTAAGCAGGCCACCTTGGGAATTCTCTCAACTTGAAAGGCCAGACAGAAACGCTTTGAATGGATGAATGTGGGAATGAGCCATTACATATCAAACACCACAGACAGAATTTCCAGAATTCTTTGGGCACAAAAGAACATAACAAAAGTGATGAGAGGTCAGGTGATACACATGCATGCGTGAACCAGGTCTTAGATTCCCAAACTTATCAGAGTCTTTTGTGGCAACCTCTTCTTCCCAGCTCTCCTGGACACCATCATCTTGGATTGTATGAGATCTCACACAATTTTTTTGAGATCTTGTGCAATCCAAGATGATGGCACCCATCTTCCCAGCTCTGCTGGATGACACCATCTTGGATTGCCTGTGACCCAAGATGGTGGTGCCTAGGACAGCTGGGAAGAAGAGGCCACTGAGGATATCCCGCAGCATGCTTGTGAGTTTGGTGTGGCACCTAAGGGTGCTGTGGTCCACAGTTTCAGAACCACTGTCTAAGACCAATTCCCTAATGACACTTGATTTCAGTATTTATTTTTCACATTTTTATCCCGCCCTTCATCCAAGGTGCTCAGAGTGGTGTACAGAGTTCCGCCCCTCCTTTTGTCCTCACAAAAATCCCGTGAGGTAGTTGAGGCTGAGAGATAGAGAGAGGGATAGGGACTGGCCCAAGGTCACCAAGGAAGCTTCATGGCAGAGCGGGGATTTGAAACTGCATCTTCCATATCTACGTCCAACTCTGAAACCACTACATCCTCCTGGCATACCATCCTAGTATTACCTCCTATAATGGAAAGAGATTACATCTTTCCATTACAGCTTAGGTTCATGGTACCTAAAGGACTGTGCACTACATCTCCCATATGAATACAGCCATCCACTGTGGAGGTGTCAATGAATTAATGACAGGAAGTGCTTCTACATGGTCTGATATTTTTATGTGTAGGTCATGGGTGTGCAACAGGTGTTTTTTTTCTGTCGTACAGGAAAAAGTTATTAAAATTGGACTTGTCATTAACAAGTTCACAGTAATATACAGGTGTGCCTCCTTATCCTCAGGGGTTCCTCCCCCTTTCAGAACCTCCCCCTGTGGATAGCTGAAAACATGGATATGGGAGAGTACCTGCCCGCACAGCCTGGACCATCTGGAGGCAAGGAAAGCCTGTGGCCTTAGGGGGCCTCAGAATGACTGTTTTTGGCTGAAAACATCACTTCTGGTTTCTGGACGAAGTGATATTTTTCATCTGAAAACAGTCATTCTGAGACCCATTGAGGCCATGGGCTGATGTCCACAGCCTCTGTGGGGTCCCGAAGTCCCTCTGGTGGTTTGGGGGCAAGGAGGGGGCCCACCCTATCTGCGGATATGTGAAACAATGGATATGGGATCCGTGGATACAGGGCCCCCCTGTACCAGTGAGAGCAAGGAATAGGGTTACCCACAAACTCTGTTTTCTGTTTGTCTCAAGTTTTTTGGATCCTTCTTCTCAGGGAAAAGAGAAAGACAGGTAAAGATTTCCGTGTGCAAATCCAGTCACTGGATTAACATGATAGACTATCAAGGTTTCTTTGGAGATATTAATGCTCCAGTAAATCAATAAACCATGAACAAGGAAAGGTTGTGCACTATAATCCATAATTCTTTAAGAGGCATTATGGCCTCTCTGGATGAAAATAAAGGAGTTGAATATTAGGGTTGAGATGAAATAATCACCCAGTTTTCCTGAAACGGTTACAGGTGGGGTGGGAGGAATTCCCAGAGTATGTGTGCCACTCTCCCAGACCTCCTGTGCTATCTTGGGGTATGGGGGGGAGGGGAAGGTCCAAAGCAACCTGGCATTGGCACTGTGGAAAATACTGGAATGTGGAGCCAGACCTGAGCAATAGGAGGTCATTAAGCAAGAGCCAGGATGTTGAAGTCATGGGGATCAGAGCTGGGACATTCAGGATAAGGATCAGAGTTTTAGAGATGCTTATTCATTACTTCATGGCATACATTATGCCCTCTGGTCATGTTCAGAGATGTCCTGAGGTGCAGGGAGGCAGTGTGCAACCTCCTTGTTCCTCAGAAGGCTTCTGACAAACAGACACTTCTGGTTTGACAAAAAAAATGTAATTGCCTGTCAGTAGTCACCCAGAGGCCTCCTGAGGTTCAAGAAGGCCACAGGCTGCCTTCCCATGCCTCAAAATGTCTCCAATCACAATTGGAAGACACTTCCAAGGGCCAATCTGTATAGGTAAAACATGTACATGTGAAACAGCATCATCATCATCATAATCAAATAATACTTATATACCACTTTTCAACCAAAATATGTCACAAAGCTGTTTACCTAATAAAATAAGGCTGCAATCTTATACTAACTTGCCTGGGAGTAAGCCCCATTGAACACAATAGGATTAGTTCTGAGTAGATATGCTTAGGATTGTGCTGTAAATCAAGCAACGGTTCCCTGTTCCCAAATTGTTCACCATCTTAAAAAAAAAAAAAGACAGAAGAAAAGACGCCATGCTGGGACGAAGGGGGACACTTGCTGTCCCCCTGCCAAATATAGGAGGGCACCTCTTTGAAAGGTGCCTCTTTGCCCATTCAGCAGGGATTACCGTAGCATAAAAAAGTTCTACGCTTGTACTCATGATTGATGTGGTTTTGCAATGAAAAACGAACTGGCATTTTTTCGACAGGAGGGGGCAGCAAAGTAATGGAGATGTGCCTGTATGGTCTGCGACTCATTGGGGCATTAGCATGGGACTTGGCAACTGGTCCCATTTTGAGATTGTCCTGACACATAAACACCTTGAGCTGTGTTTTTCAAAGGTTATTTACACACTAAAAAAGGAATTAAGAAAATGTCCTTCCATGCCAAAAGTAATTTCGAATATTGTACTACACCCTGTTCTGTGTTTGGTGGAAGTGGGGAAAATACCTCCTGATTCAGAAACAGTGCCTCTTTAAATTCAACAGCGACATGTATGTACAGGCAAGTAAAACGAATTAAACTAAATGCCAGGAGAGAAAACGCTTGCAAGAAATGGTAAAAGAGTCACTCACACCCCCCCCTTTTGGACTGCCTCATGGTTAAGGAGCATTTTAATGTGGATCCAAAAGTTCTCATAGATGTAAGGGAAGAGTAAACATTCCTCTTACATTGTGCCCTGGTTCCCACCTTTTATGCTACCACCATGTGTAGGAGTGGTGGTGGTTTTACCCAGTGGTTGCCATTTTTTTTATCTAGAAGTCTCCTCAACACAGCACAGGGAAATTCCACTATCGCTTTCCACCCCACGTGACTAAAAGACCTCACCAACTTTGCAGCCCAAAAATGGGATGGTGAAAAAAAAACGAAGCCTTTCTTTCCCCCATCTCAAATGTTTTGTCTGACCTCTGGATTCTGTGGCACCGAGTAATACTGATCTCACTCATATGAACAGCAGTTGCATTTATAATATATCCTAACTGTAGCAATCCCCTTTTAAGTCATTACTCTCCTTCTCTGCATAAGAAAAAAAAAAAGTCGACAAATTATCCAAGTTTATTTCATTGACTTTCTCACACCTTGAGAAATAGCCCATTTGTATTATCACCGTTTGATATATTTCCCATTTGCCGGGCTCCTTTGGCAGGGTGGCATTTTAATTTAATTATACTTTTTGTTGTTAATGGTCTTTATTTTTCAGTGTCTCTGTGGTAAAGTGCTTCAGGTTTGCTTTTTAAAAAAAAATAAAATAAAAAAATCCATTCCCTTCCCTCCCCACCTCCACAGCCCAGTGCCAAGCTATAGTGCAAATTTATAAACTGATAAAATTCAGCGTAAAATTTACAGAGGTGGAATGAAGCAATCTGTAAAGAAAGCCTCCTTAAACAATTATGCGTTTTCCTCGCTTTCGGAATGTGAGCCCTGCATATGCTTAATCTTCAGACGTTGCTAATTAGGAATGAGGAGTGCAATAATAACGGCAAGCAAGGAAAAGCAAGCAAGGTTGTCCACCAAATTCAATTCTCTTTCTTACCTTTGATATCCTGTCCCCTTCCCCAAGGAGCTCAGGTTGGTATTCAGGCCATCCCTTGACATTTTATGCTTACAGGAACCTTGTGAGGTAGTCTAGACTGAGAAACAACATAAGTGATGGCTGCCTTCTATGGACAGCCTAAGCCTTACCTGTGTTGGCCTACACTGTATCTAGCACAGGTTCGGAGCAGGCTGGAGGTCTCCTCAGGGTAAGGGAACATTTGTTCTCTTACTCCATGTACAGCCCCAACCTGTCCAATGAAGTTACTTGGATCTGTGCCAGCTGCAACCCTGGTGGAAATTCTAGTAGCCCTGTGTAAGGCTGCCAAGTTTGGGAAGGGGGTTAGGATACAGCAGAAGCCACCTCTGCTGATCCTGCCCCTTGTCCCGGGTCTGATCCACCCCCCGTTCTGCCCACCTCCCACCCAGAAAAGTCCACTCCCTGCTGTAGTTCCAACCTGTCCCACCTCTCTGCACCACTCTGAGCTTCACTCATCTCCGCCAGTGGCTGGGGGTGTGGATGCAATGCTAGTAGGATGGTGCAGGCCTTCCCAAGCACGCTGGCTACTTTCAAGACATCACAAACATGCTTTATGGCATGTTTGTGCTGACACAACAGGTACTGCGCCAGTGCTAGTGATAATCAAGATAGCGCTTTGAGTCTGACCACCAGTTTATTTAGGACAGTGTTGCCTTCACTGACTGGCAGCTTCTCTCCAGGTTTTTCAACGAAGGTTGTCCTAACCCTACCTAGAGGAATCAAAAGTTGATATTACATTTGCCTCTAGTATCCTCTCAAAGGGCACCTGTATTAAGGTTCATGATATCTTAATTGCAGTAACTAATTCTGGATGAATGACTCATTCTGATATTCATCAACAGTGAACATGAAACAAAACCAAGCCAAGCACCTGCAATCTGTGGACAGCTTCAGCTTTATAACTTCTTCCTGCAAGCTAGTCACTTCTCCAGGTCAGTGTCAGAAAAGGCAGACAAGCGATCTTGATGAGGTCAGCTTGCCTAGCCTTGCAGTTCTTCTCAGTAACGACCCCCAAGTGAGCTCCCAAAGGATCTCCAGTTTCCTCCGAACATGCCCTGAAAACTATTGATTTCTAGTAACTAGATGCCAGGTTAAGCCCATCATTTGCTTAGCTAGCTCAAGACCTCCTAGTGCTTGAAGGTCCACAGCAAATGCCACCATCGCTTTTACTGGTGGAGTGCCAGCCTCTGCTGCTTGATACCAAAATCTGCAAATACTGGGGCCCACTTTTGAAAGTGGCTTCCTGAGTGCCATCGAGTGCCCTGCAAACAGCAAGATTTTGCAGTGCAACAGTAGGCAAGGCTATTTTCTGATCATTTTGATTATTTAAAACACTTTAAAAGGCAGATCCCTGTATCTGTGGTAGTGAAATCCATGGATGCCAGAATCCACAGCATTTTATTATTTATTCATTTTTATTAGGTTGGGCAAGATCCAGAACACAACTCTTCCTTCTTGATCCTGTTCCTTCTTCTGTCAGCTTCCTCTTTCTCCATACTTGGTCCTTCAAGCCAAGAAAGGACCCAACCCATTTATAACTCTGGATCCTTGTTAACTCATTCATCCTCCTTTCATTGATACCAAGTGGTGAGAGTATCTTCTAAAAGGGGAGGGAGGGAGGGACGGAGAGACAGCATAGTTTCTCTTCCTTTCATTCCTGCTGTCTTTTATCTTCACAGATAATGTTCTTCATGGGACCTTCAGCAGGGGAAGAGCTGATAAGGGGCACCAGTTTTTTGAGGTTGCAAGCCAGCACTGACAATTATGCTGTCTCGTAATAGAGATGGGTGGGTGTGGATGGGCGGGTATGGGTATGTCTGTGTTTTTCTCAGGATGGACAGCAACCCAGTGAGAAACTGTTAGAGAGCAGAAGTGGGAGGTTCCATGCAAAGTGGCTGGGAGAAAAATTCTGTTGCAAGTTCAACCTGAAATTGAGCCACATAGCTGCTGTTGGTGAATTACTCAACAGCTGCAGATCCCTTCAGCTCTAGGTGTGCTGTGAAGCAGCCCCTGCTCATTTCAGTTAGTTTACACGCTAGTTCTTCTGCTGGACTGTGGCCTCTATGTCCAAAAGGTAGACCATAAAGAGGTTTCCTAAATAGCCTGTCGGCCGTAACCTTTGTTGTTCTCCTTCTCATCACTCTTAGATTATGAAAAGCCCTGAGGACCAACTCTCCATGCAAAAGTTTAAAACCATCTTTTGAAAGGATTGCTCTGCTGAAGAGCTTGTCTTGCAGGGGTGGCCAAACTGTGGCTCTTTGAAGTATAATGTGCCGCTCTTGGAAATAGGTCAGCTGAGCTCCTTTTTGAATCACAATTAATATAAATGGGTAATAAGAAATTTTCAAGCTTTATAATTAGAGGTGGAAGAAAACAGTGATAATGAAATAAAAACACATAACACTACTTTCTACACTTCTCATTTTTGTAAAACAAGCAAAAACCCAAAATCTGTAAAAAAAAATAAAACCATTTTATTTGGTTTTTATTTATTATTTAATGGGGGAGGGGTGCATGGGTAATGACTAGGGGAGTTTTTTTGAGGGCAGGGGATTTTCCCCCCCAAAATTTCTGTATTAAAATAGCAAATTGTGGTGTTACATGTTTTTATTCCAAGGGCGCATTTTAAAAATTATTATTATTAATTATAATCACTTTTAAAATCTTCGAGGTAGGTGATATACTGGCATCAAATGCAGCTACAGTATTATTTCTAACTGGAAAAGTAATCTATTTTAATTTCTGGAAAATATAACACCAAAATGCAGTGTTTTGTTTTTTTATTTGGATAGTTCATGCTAAAGAGGTGGTGTATTGTGTTTTTATGCATTAAACACACACACACACACAAACACACCTCTAGCAAAAACCTTGGCTGCATCTGCTGACAATATACCACCTACATCGCCCACCTAGTACACTTTTGAAAACACCGCAATTTGAGAAAAAATAAAACTGTTTTCTCCCATTTTTATTTATAATAGTTTACTGTATATAAACTGAGAGTCCACTGGATTAAAACATAAGTTTAACTTTCATGGTGAGTAAATATATTTAAAAATTTAAATGCTTCTTAAGTATTGAGGCTCTCAAACATCTGAACTTTATCGTACGTTTAGAGCTTAACTTACGTTAAGCAAGTTCAGCCACCCCAATTCTATAGCATGCACTTGAATTCTGCTCTTGCTTTAATTGCCCTTTCCACAGAATGTTTAATGTAAAAAATTGCATGCGAATAATTCTCCCCCCCCCCCACTTCCCAACACTGCAGTCATATAGGTGATAATCCTCTCCTTCACAAAACTGAGAATCAACAAACAGCAAGTAAGGAGATGTCAAACAATGCGCACACTGCATGAGTTTTCCGTGCTATAAAACATCCTTTGTTCGGACACATGTTGATACTGGCTACACTCATTAAATATAAGTGCACAGGTTGAAGAGATCAGCCCGGCCATTTATCATCATTTTTAGAAATATCACTATATTTCTTCAGTTCGGACCTGAAGCAAATTCTCCATCCAGTAAGTTTTATGGCAACATAAAGCAGGTTATTCATCTTAAAAAGTAACTTTAAATGCTCAGCCCATTAATTTGGTTACGTTTTTGAAAGTTTCAGATAACTAGGCTGAAGCCGTTTCAGTGGGTCAGTTAATCACGGCACAGTGAGGCTTCAGTTGCTGGGGTTTTCTAAGAGCCATTTCTTTTCCCTGCTGTTTATTCTAGTCTGGGCACTATGGCATCTTGTTCTCACAAGCCAGCTAACATCTTGACGGCTTCTGAAAATCCACTTGAAAAACGGCAATCGTCGGTGTGTTCCTCTAATAAACTTCCTCTTGAAACAGAAGCATTTCTTGATTTCATTAGTTACTCCGTACATTTTCTTGGGTTTTACAAAGAGTGGCAGGCACAGAGACAGGAGGTAATGTTGGACTTTTCTTTTACTTTGCAGAAATCAGAAAGGTCCACTGCATCTTTGCAGTGATGGTATGTAACCTCCGGCCAATTCTGGTTGTACATGTATTTCACCTACACAACCAGGGCTAGTTTGTCCCTAAGGTGGCTTGAGGGAGAGACAACACTGCTAGCTTCATCTGCTTTGGCAAGTGGCATGGTAAGCAGGCGTGACTGGGGCAGACTGCCCCAAGTACCAAGCCCCAGGGCATGGTTGATGGGTGAGTTGCACAAGCCACCACCAAGAGGGGATCTGTGCCATGTTTGGTGGTAGACATGCCCTCCCAGCCTCCATGGCTCCAAAAGGTCACAAAGAGTGCCCCCCAGAAGCAATTGGTGGGTGAGGTCATTGCACCACTGCCAGACTGCTTCTGGTGGACCATGCAGTCATGCTTCTGTGCCAGGTTCTGGCAGGCCTGGGCCCGCTGCTGCATTGTAACACTCATCATGGTAAGGGGGCTGTCCCGTGTTGGGGGTGTCACTGCTCCAGGGGTGGGACACTTCAGCAACACCACTGGCTTTGGTCTCCTGCACCATTCCTGGTTGGATGGCAACCTTCAGTCTCGAAAGACTATGGTATAAGCCTACAGCACCCGGTATTCCCAGGCAATCTCCCATCCAAGTACTAACCAGGCCTGACCCTGCTTAGCTTCCGAGATCATGGTATAAGCCTATAGCACCCGGTATTCCCAGGCGGTCTCCCATCCACGTACTAACCAGGCCTGATCCTGCTTAGCTTCCGAGATCAGACGAGATCAGGCATGTGCAGGGTAACAGTTGCTACCATTCCTGGTGTTCTTCTTGGAAAATGAAAAAGGGGACAGAGGGGAAATGGAAATGCAGAAGAGAGGGATCCTAAGAGACATTGTTGGCCACCATGGCCTGTCATCCTCCTCTTCCACTCTGTTTCTTCTTTTTTAGATTGAGGGAGGATTTGAACCCATGGGAGCAGAAGCAACAGTGGTGATACAATGACAAGGAAAGTGACTGTTGTTCTTTGCACCTGCTGTGACGCAGGTACCAGCAGGTCTTGGGTCCCTTTATAATTGTTTCCTGCTTTGCTTTGTATACATTTTTTGATGAAAACAGCATACAAAAAGTAACCACTTAAGGGCCCAATCCTATCCAATTTTCCGGTGCCGGTGCTGCTGTGCCAATGGGGTATGCACTACTTCCTGTGATGGAGGCAGTCATAGAGGCCTCCTCAAAGTATGGGAACATTTGTTCCCTTACCTCGGGGCTGCATTGCAGCTGCACCAGTGCTGGAAAGTTGGATAGGATTGGGCCCTAAATATACAATCTCTCTGTACCACTCTTAATAATATCAGGAAACATTACATGACCGCTATATAGAGCAAAGAAAAGGCAGCACGCAGAGCTGGGCTGCAGCCTCGTCTACACCTGTGACAGAATGAAGTGTTAAAGTCTTGGAGAAGAGGTCTGTACCTCTTCAGGCCAATTATACAACTTCTGCAGGAAGACAAGCAATACACCACAGTAGCACAATAGAAACTATCAGGCACCTCAAATGCCATCCTTAACAACATCAAATAGAATCCCTAACACAGAACCAGTCAAAACAAGGAATTCTTTCAATTGTGGATCTCTTTCTGGACGATATTCCGCAATCTTGGTGCCAACGTTGAAAAGGACCTGCCTGATCTTGGCGGCAGGACCAAGAGGATGGCCCCTGGTGCTGATTGGGCAAAAAGGCACCTTTTAAAGTGGTGGTTCTCTTATATTTTGCAAGGGAGAGCAACTGTCCATCTTTTCCCCACCATAGTCTCTTTTCCAGTGCTTTCTTGCTGGTGTTCTCCATCTTTTGTTAGATTGTAAACCCATTTGTGACAAGGAATTATTTATTTTGCTATATAAACTGATTTGTGAACGTTTTTGGTTAAAAAAAATAGTATATGCATATTTATAATAAAAATTTTAAGTGCTGGCCTGACTAATGTTGACAAGAGCAAGGCAATCTTTAAATTCTTATATAGTTTTTAAGGGGGGGGACATACGGAGAAGGGGGAAAGAAGTCTGTTAAAGACCTTTATATACATGGTGAATTTGGTCAGGGTGCCAGTTAAAATTCTGCTTTTAAAAAAAATAAAACAAAAGTTAGCTGAATGTGAGTTTTGTTTCAAACCAATCATGGGTTGAAATATGAATATGTTTTTAAATGTAATTGGAGAAAAGTCCACATAACTGGGGAGCCACTTACCCAGTTCTGAAACCGATACGATCACACAGAAACGGCATGAGCTTTCCCTCTTGTGCGATATACATTTTTCTCCAACTGGGCAAGCATGCTGAGTCTTGATTATTTTATTTTACTTTTTGCATACTGTAATAATATTTATGACCTGTATAGCACTTTTTCATTTCCAAAGTACTTCATAAACATTAATTAATCCTTGCGACGCTCTTGCCAGTTAGGTAAGTATGACTGTTAAAATAGGATGAATAATTTGCAGCGAATAATTTATCTGCAGAATTTTTGCCGATGTTCTTGCAATCTCTACATGCCTATTGTTCAAAACGTTTGTGTTTTGCAGGCAATTTTGTATCAGCTTTGGACTGATTGCTGCTGGCTCTCTGTGTATCACCTTCAATATAGAATTCAAGTAGTTTAGCTGTGTATTTGATTTGCAAAAAAAAAAAAAAAAAGGAAAAAAAGGTAGAGGTCACTGCTAAAAATGTTCTGGGAAGAATTCTTTTTTTTAACCTCAGATGTGTGAGACTTGGCTGTGGTTGCTCAACTGGGGAAGAGATGGATCTTAACAGATGCCTGAAGGCATGGCCCCTCCAGACAACCTGTAATGGACAAATAAAATAGCTCTAGCTAATGGATGATATGGCAGACTTAAGTCCCATGGCTCAAGATGAAAACATGACCAGTATGTTCCCAGGAACAATGCAGTTTGAAGCTATACAGCCCTAAATGACTTGGGACCGGGGTATCTAAATGACAGCCTTCTTCCATACAAACCTGCCTAATCCCAGACATCATTATCAGAGACCCCCCTCTAGGAGCCTCTACCTCCAGAGAATAAGCAGGTGGCAACTGAAGATAGGACCTTTTTAGGCACGGTACCCCACTGCTGAAGTATCCTTCCTAGGGATCTTTTTATTGAAACCTTATTGTATTGATTTCTTAAGAAATGTACAGTATATGCTAAAGGGGATTAGATAAATTAATGGAGAACAAGCTGTAACTGGTCAGTAGTCACAATGGTTATACACCACCTGCAGCAGCATTTCTCAATCTTCCAGGGCTGCAACGCCACGCCCACACTAGTGGCATAGCTAGCGGGGGTGGGGGCAGTCCGCCCTGGGTACCACCCTTGGGGGGTGACACACCACAAATGCCCCACCATCACTAACATCATGAAGGTTAGGAGTAACCCCAACATGCCATATACCGTTGGATGTGGAATTTCCAGTGGAATGCAATGCAAGAAACTAGATTGAAATAACTCCTTTTCATCAAAAGTTATGGCCAAAAAACCGGAAACAAAAAATGCATGGAACCCTATGGAAAATGAAACCGAGCCATATCGCACGTTTACTTGCGAGTAGGCGAAATTGCTATAGTTCTTCAGAAAGAGCAGTCTAAGAAGAATCCAATGACACCAGAATGGTTCCTATCCAATGACAGCAGCCCCCAAAAAACACCCAAGAAGGAAGTCCCTCCCTCCAAGCAGATGAATGCATTGAGCCCTATGGCAAGAGAAAGTAAGCCACAAGGTAGTGTTTACTCATGAGTAAGCAAATGTGCCTTGGCTCCTGGTCAAGTCAGGCAAAGGGGAATGCAAAGCTAGCTGCATGGTCCCAATCTGATGAAAGTGGAGCTCAATAAATGCTCCAGAAGGCTGCGCCCCCCCCCCCCCAAGAATAAAACAAGCTTCAGCTGGTAAGGTCCATTTTATTTGTTTTTAGACTTGTAAAGCCAGGTGGGTCCTGATAGTGCAATGCTTGAAATAGAAGAATTTACACTAAACTGGGCACTGGGGAGGACTGAAAATCTCACTGACATTTGTGTGTGTGTGTGTGGGTGTGGGGGGGGGTGTTCTTGAGGCAGTCTACAGAGAAAATTCACTTGGTGGAACAGGGCTGGCTTCCTCTTATTTAATTATCTGTTTTTCTTTAATTTAATTATTTATAATTATTTTATTTTGCTTGATGATGTCACTTCCAGCCATGACATCATTTCTGGTGGGTCCTAGACAGATTGTCATTCTAAAAAGTGGGTCCCAGTATTAAAAGTTTGAGAACCACTGCCTTAACTCAAAACAGGCCAATGAGACATCCAGGGGTGTGTGACACCCTAATGACCAAAACTCTGGAAATTGTGGCTTTTAGGAATAATACCATCATGTCATATGCCATTTGATGCAGAATTTCAAGCATTGCTTGTGGAGAAAAATTCACTGAATTTAATTTCTGGCCATTATTATCATTCATTTCATGTCATGACTATTACTATCTCTCAGTCTCACCTACCTCACAGGGTTGTTGTGAGGACAACATAAGGGGAGGAACCATGTACACCACCCTGAGTTGCTTAGAGGAAGGGTGGTATAGAAATGTGATTAAATTAACTAATAATAATTAATAAATTAATTATTAATGGTCCCAATTTGATGCCCCAATGCAATTAATTATTTATTATATTATTAATTAATAATAAATGAATGAATAAATAAATTAATAATATAATTAATAATTAATTAGTTATGTCATATGGGGTGACAAAATATTATGGGCCCCGGATGTCAAATGACCTAGCTACGCCTCTGCCCCACATTGCAAATGTATCACACAGCTCCCAGAAGTAATTGGTAATTATGTCATCGCCAGTTACTTCTGGGATCAGTGTTTGGTGGAAAACTGGAAACAATGGTAAGAGGCCTAGAATGGGAGGGAGGTGGGGTCAATCAAGAGCAGGGGTGCCCAAACCCCGGCCCTGGGGCCACTTGTGGCCCTCAAGGACTCCCAATCCGGCCCTCAGGCAGCCCCCAATCTCCAATGAACCTGTGGCCCTCCAAAGAATTGCTGGAGCCCACGCTGGCCTGATGCAACTGCTCTCAGCATGATGGCCAATTATTATTATTATTATTATTATTATTATTATTATTATTATTATTATTATTATTAACAGTATTTATATGCCACTTTTCAACTAAAAGTTCACAAAGCGGTTTACAGAGAAAAATCAAATAACTAAATGGCTCCCTGTCCCAAAAGGGCTCACAATCTAAAATTGTTCGACCTCTCGCGTGAGCTGTGGGACGAGGGCTCCCTCCAGTGCTTGCTATTTCACATCTGTGATGCAGCAGTGGCAGCAAAGCAAAGTGGCACCTTTTCAGCCACACTAGACGCTGTTCCAGAACCACCTTTCAGAGCGCGATATCATAGTCTTTCGAGACTGAAGGTTGCCAACAGACATTATCTGAAAAAAAGAGGAGAACAGACACATCAAGTTCATCTCTCCAAGACTGTAGCCAAGCTGGATAATTCTAATGGACACAACATCCATTTATTACTTTATCAAAAACACCCCTAAATTTCCTTGTTCGGTAGTCATTGATCAATACTTTTGAAAGAACCTGGCTTGTATGAGACTGATTTACAGCACAAGGAATGTGCTCCACAACTGTTTGTCCTTGTTTAACATGTCCTTGTATGAGTTTTTATATCTGTTTTTTCTTCACTCGTGTAAAATGATCTATACAAAGAGATTTGGATAGATAATGTATTATTTCCTACATTGACCTGCCTTGGCTTTCTGGAGTCTTTCCAGCTCTACCTGGAAACATCAAGAACTGATTCTGGAACCTGCCGCATGCAAACCATGTACTTAACCACTGAGCTACAGTCTCTGCCTATATGTTGCTGTTGTTTTTATTACCTAATAAAATTATTGCTTAAAAAATATTTCTGGAAAAGCTGAAAGCTTGTAACTTTGAATAGTTTTGGTTGGTTTAATAAAGTTATTACCAGATGTTGGCTTTTGGCTTTTATTTTATTTTTGCCTAATGGACCAACATGCCTCCTTATGATTTTAAATTTACCATTTTTCATCTTAATGGTGGCCTCACTCCAAGGCAGATCTAATCAGAGGATTTTTGTTAAAGTATAGTACACTCTTTTAGAATCTAGCGGAATAGGTCCAATCCACCTCTGCACAATGGCAGTCGCTGTCCGAGATCCTAAAAAAAGGGGGAAGGCAGAGAAACCAACATTATTTAACATGTAGGAACACTAAAAACACAAATTATGTCACATAAAATTAGAAATCAGTTCATAAAAGAGTAATAACTGACCTGCACAATGTATATTTCCTGAAGCCTGCACTCATGTTAGCAACAAGTAATAGCTAATGAAGGGGGTTTACAGAGCTGATTAACGAGACTCAATGCATTTTATTAGACTCATTTTGCTAATCCTGAAAATTAAGGCATTCCAGGTGTATGGAGCCAAGTATGCAAATGATTTCCGTTCGTCTTGCGGCTGATATCATAAAAAGGGGTTCTCCAAACCGCGAAGCCAAACGCGACAGGCTGAATGTAAACAGTGTCGGTATGTGACAGCAACAGAAAAAGGAGGCTTAAGCAGTTTGTCAGGAAAGTGTCCAGTAGTATTGGAATAGACAAATATGTGAAGAAAATGGTGAAATAGAACTGAATGAGCACTGTAGCGCAATGAGCTAAAAAGGAAGTTTTTCTTCAGGTCACGTAGAGTGAATTGCAGTATTAACAGCCAATCCTATGCATGTCTACTCAGAAGTAAGTCTCATTATAGTCAATAGAACTTACTCCCAGGTAAGTGAGGTTAGGACTGCAGCCTAAGTAAATCAGAGAAGTTAGCACCTTTTTAATAATCCTCTACTCTTAGGGTGTCTTTGGAATTAGTCTGCATAAGGAATTTATATTGCCCGCAATTGTAAACAGAATTAAAGAGCAGCATTTGATAGAATTATCAATAGCACTATTGACCAGTGCTGTACATTCCTGTCCCCTTGAAGAGTGCACGCTTTGCCTGCATGGTCTAACTGCCATCGGGCTTCATCGTTATCAAATGATACCTGCTAATATGTGCTAGTAATAGGGACTAACTCCCTCCCTCCCACTCTCACTGCCAATATTCTGCAGTTGCATTCTGCTTTCAGTCCTCTGCTCATGTGCATTGCTACTGACTTACTGCTCAATCCTGAACAGTGCATGCCAGGGTGAGAGAGCAGGGAGGGAGGGAAGCAGGAGCTTTGCTCCACCAGATCTAGAGCCTCTTGTGTCAGGCTCAATGCCTGACACAGAGGATCTTGATTCTCTGCCGATCTTTGGGTCAGCAGAGAATCAATTAGCCCCATTGCAGGGCAACTTGCTTTACCAGGAGAAGGGGAGGAAAGTCCCTTTCTCCCAAGGAGCCACTGGCGGCTACCCGGAGCATGCAGGATGCAGCAGCAGCCATTTTCAGTGCCGCCGCAGCCCCGCGCTCCAGGCAGCTCAGGTTTGGGCTGTTAGAAGCTATTTAACAGCGGTGCTTTCCAATCCCTATAGATCTGTCAAACCAAAAAGAACAGCAGAGTACCGTAACCTCCCCTTAGTAAACCTCCTCCCCTCCCCACAGAGAGAAAGAGAGACAGAGAGAGATGAAAATAGTAGCATGTGAATACCGTCACAGATTTCATTGGCGGAATTGTTTCATTGTGCCTGGATTGTTATACTTTTTAATTGCATTTTAATTGCTGTAAAATATTTGTAGTACAGGTCAGTCATTGACATCCATGGGTATTCTATTCCTGGAACAAGTAATGGGCGTTCTATTCCTGGAACACCCCACAGATGCCAAAAACTGTAGATAATGAAATGCCGGATCCCAACCCCTATTCCTGGGGAGAACGGATTGGCTTCAAGCCACTCCACTCTCCTTGAACTTTCGCCACCTCCAGAGGTGGCGTAAGTCTGAGGAGACCCATAGGGGCCAGTGGCCCTTATGCAGGGGTAAAAGGAAAAGTTTCTCCTTGCCTCTGGCTAAGCTGCTTATGGCCATTATCCTGTGCTGGATATAGCACAAGCCACTTAGCTTGCCTGTTCCAGCGCAGGATAGGATTGTGCCCATAGTCATCTACCTCCCCTGTAAGTATCTTGATCAAACCACTTGACTTGAGGCCAAGTCCAGTAGAACGTCTGAGTTAGCCCATCCTCGTTGCCCCAAAGGGTCAAGGCAGTTGGACTGCTCAGCCCACAGGACAAGCCTTGCCAAGTTTTGCCAGTTTGGTCAAGGGCTTGCCAGCCAGCCTCCTTGCGCCAGTCAGGCATCATAAGAGCAGTCATGACCCATTCCTGACCATGCTGCTTCAAATTGGACACCAGATGTAGCAAAACTGTCTACCCCACTCCACATGCATCATGCCAAGTGACCAATAAATGAACTGACCAATGAAGGGAAAAAACTTAAACTCACACCTCACACTACCCAGACTGGGGTGGGCAGAAAAACTGCCAGCCAGGGCCAAGCAGACTGACAGCAAAAAATTCCTACCCAACCCTCAAGAACGACCAGCTAATCTCAGATTGTTTGAGGGACAGGAGGGTGGGAGAAGCTTCCGAGTTGAACTAAATTCTGGCGTGAAAGAAATGCATCTAAATGAGCTCAGTCCCACCCCTGGTGAGTCTCCTCCAATTGAAGGAAAGCCTTAGCCAGGCACGTGAGGGAAAGTGGGGACAATGGACAGATGGAATGCTAACGGCTTTTCTATTATTGTAAGAATAAGTGAGATGTAACACTTTGTAACAAAACTGTAAATGTGTAACAAAATTTGAACATTTATCTAAATATTTCAATGTTTATTCATTTTGGTGCAAGGATTTCAAAAATGCTGCTATTTTTGGCATAGCACCCATAGTTTAGCCACAATTTAGTCTATGCAGTTTGTTTTAGACAATGTATATTACAATGCTTTAGGCTAGATAACAACACAAAATTTGAGATAACTAAAAAGTTTTTGATGATACAAAAAACCCCGATAAAATTAACCCCTGCTAATGATATAAGAGGCACTTTTTAAAGTGGGTGCTCCTCTTTTATTTAGCAGGGGGAGAGTAACTGGCCCTCCTCACCCCAGCAGTGTCTTTTCTATTGGCTGTCTGCTAGTGTTCTTCTGCATCTTTTTAGATTGTGAGCCCTTTTGGGACAGGGAGCCATTATTTGATTCTCTGTGAACCGCTTTGTGAACTTTTTGTTGAAAAGCAGTATATAAACACTGTCCATCATCATCATCATCATCATCATCATCATCATCATCATCATCATCATCATCATCAGGAACTGCAGCTCTGAATTTTATAAGAAACATTAAAAATTCAACATAAGTTTTTGTATTACACAGTGTAATACGAAATGAAAACTAAATGCTGGTTGGTTGTGTTGTACAATTGTACGATACAGACAATAGCTTAAAACTGGTGGGCAAACATTTTGGCAGGAGGACCACATCATCTCTGACACTGCTTTGGGGGCTGGGAAAAATGAATTAATTTACATTTCATATTTGATTAAATTTACGTAAATTTACGTAAATGAATACATTAGAGACGGAACTTGAATGAATGAATGAATTTTACTGAGCTTATTATAATACGTATGAGAACTATAACCAGGCCCACAGCTTGTGTCTGGTGGTTGCAGCCAGCAGTCGTGGGCCAGCTTGGGCTCCAACAGTTTCTGATGGGCCAGAGGCTCATTGGAAACTGGGGGCTCCCTGCGAGCTGGATTAGGGGACCTCAAGGGCCACAAATGGCCCTCAGGCCGGGGTTTGCCCACCCTTGGCTTACAATAATCATGATCACACCCACGGTTGCTGAAAGTTCAGATCATTATCAAGGCCCTACCAGTCCATGTCATCTTGGAAGCAATGTGATGACAGTGGAAGTCAAATGTAACTTTCACAACTCTCTTTAATGCCTATTAGCTCAATGTGTTGTTTACTGCTAATCATATTAAAATGACTCTGGTGAGAAGAATTTGGGTGACGCTCCAAGAGCCGCGTGTGATTACTTCCACAAATTTGTCAAAAAAGAAAAACTGTCAGGCATTCGACTGACTGCTAGTAATCACACTATGTAAGCTCTCGGGGCATTAGTTCACAGCTGGAGCTGCATGGAGCATGAGAGTACTGTCTGAAGTCCCCTGGGGGGAACATGTTAGGAGCAAGTGACAAGGGGTCACTGCCATTGATCACTCTTGTGACAAAGGTCAGACGCAATTGTTTTCAATGTGATCTTTGCCAAGTGGTCTGTACTTCATTCCAGATTTCTACAGGAGGCGGGGATGTGATATGCTGCCCCATACAGTAAAAAGCATTCACTTTTCCTAAGCTCCATAACTGCCTGATTCTCCCATTACGTTTTATGGAAACTGTTACACAGTCAGCCTTCCTTTTTAATGGGCTTGGCATTTTCAGTTTTGAACATTTGCAGATGCCAAGTCTGTGGCTGGAGGGGCTCAGAAGGCCTCCTGGACATGGCTAGAGATCACTTCCACGAAGCACTGGCGACTTCTAGTTGCATCTGGAAGTGCTCTGAGGCATGGGGAAGCCACATGTGACCTCCCTGCACCTCAAAACACCTCTTGGATGCGACTGGAAGTTGCCGGCACAAAGTGGAAATGACTTTTGGTCACATCCAGGAGGCCTTCTGAGGAGGTCAGAGGAGGCCTTCTGAGAAGGCCAGAAGACTGTGCAACTGCCATCCCCCCCCAGGTAAGTTCTTGCAGTGTCATGCTGACCTCCCCATGGATATAATTATCCTTGGATTTCTGTATCCAGGAAGGGGGGGGCTAGCGATGAATTCCCCATGGATACCAAGGGCCCAAAGTAATGGTTTTTGACATGGTCTTTCAACCAGTGGTGTTATACAAATAAATTCATGATGATGAGGTAATAGTTTGATCCCACAATGGACTGCAGTGTTGAAAGGGATCCAAAGATTCATTTCTTGGCACATGTACTATGGTGGCAGAAAATGATAAGAGCTGCTGTCCAGCATCTTTATGTGCTGTCCAGCACTATCATGAACGGCGCTCTGCTTCTATTTGCCGTAATCACCCTGCGTTTAGACTCTGTAGCAAATTACCATTTGAAGAATGCCAACTCTGAAATGCTTGTGGCCCAGATCCTAACCAGCTTTCCAGCCCTGACATAGCTATGCCATTGAAGCATATGCTATCCAAGAGGAAGCTAAAACTGCCAACCCATGCACATTTATTCGAGGTTAAGTTCCACTGAACTCTATAGGACATACTTCAAATAGATATGGAAAATATCAAGCCATGCATAAGGAAAGAGCAAGGAAAAATGGGCCTATTTAAGAATATCTTCGTAAACTACTATGGTGAGGAAACTTGAATACCAGGAGGATGTCACATGCTTGTCTGCTTAGTGCGATTAAGTTCATACTGAGGAGCCAACTTAGGGAAGATGGTGGCCAAGTTGGCACCAACATTTTTAAAAAGTAGAATTTGAAGTGAATCTAAGGATCACTCCCAAGGGGAATTCTCAAGAGAACTCCAATGTGTTTCTAAAAACCCAATCCTATCCTGTGCTGGTGCAGCAGGGCTGCATGACCTGCATTGGATGGCATATTCAGCATCAGTTAGGAGAAGGCTAGAGATCTGCTCAGGGAAAAGGGTCATTTTCCTTGTTACCCTGTGTAAAGCTCTGGTGTGTCCTGTGAGGCTCTTGGATTTGAGCCAGCTAAGGGCCCAATCCTATCCAGTTTTCCAGTGCTGGTGCAGCTGTGCAAATGGGGGCATGCACTGTATCCAGTGAGAAGGCAGTCACAGAGGCCTCCTCAAGGTAAGGGAACATTTGCTTCCTTACCTCAGAGCTGCATTGTGGCTGCACCGGTGCTGGAAATTTGAATAGGATTGGGCCCTAAATTGGCAGTGCAAAACCAAACAGCTCCATATAAAGCCACCAAGACTGGGAAGGGGGTTAGGATATGGTGGAGACCTCTCCATTGAATCTGCTGCACTCCTGGGCCTGTCCCTTCCACATTCTGCCCACCCCGTCACATCCATTCTGCCCTCACCTCACTCTCCCCAAGCCTTTGCACCTCTTGGTGGAGTATTAATATCCACTGGCACTCAAAGATCTAGATGTAGAGCCGGCAGCACCAGCACAGGCCTTCCCACTGGCACTGCTTGCTCTGGTTGGCAACCTTCAGTCTGGAAAGACTATGGTATAAGCCTACAGCACCCGGTATTCCCAGGCGGTCTCCCATCCAAGTACTAACCAGGCCTGACCCTGCTTAGCTTCCGAGATCATGGTATAAGCCTACAGCACCTGGTACTCCCAGGCAGTCAAAGTAATAGCAAACATGCTCCATGGCACATCTGTGACATTCTAGGCTTGCACAGAGCCAAAGGTTAGGATTGTGCGGTGAATTTCTTAGGAGGGTTCTACCCCTTCTTAGATGGATGAGAAGGGGGTAGTTTCCATTTTTCACTTGGTGCTTTCTTATTGTCACATGTCCTTGTCATTGCAACCATTGAGATACAGGGACCCTATTACATTCCATTCAGCCACTGATGGGGAAAGAAAAACAAAGCAAGCTAGTACACTTTCCTCCTCTGCCTTTTTCTTGTATTAATCGGTAATTATTACATACTCAGAGTGTCAGTTTTAATTTCATTTTTAGTGTCAGAACACTGTTCCAGCTGCATCAGCACTAATGTACATGCAGTTAATGAGGCTGACAAAAAAGAGGGTTTGAGTAGTGCGGTGTTAAGATTTAATCTTTCACATGCTGGCTTCATGACTGCTATACTTAGTTGCAGTTTGGTCTCAGTGTTAGTTGTCACACATCTTCCTGTGCACAAGGAATGGTGGCAAAACTTCACTATACTTTCACCTTTCCTCACTATTCTTCTTCTGAGCAGAAAAAAAGGCCGGCAGTGAGAAGGGCTACTCAATCCTTCTGTGTCATCTGCCATCAGAGGTATTGCTAGAGGCAGTGGCACCCAGGACAATGACATCACAATGTTGTATGATGTGATGTCACTTCTGGGATCCCCGGGAGGAGGCAACAGAGACAACAGCCTTGCAATCTCACTGCCACCCCCGCTCCTTCTCTTTTGGAGGATCTCGTTGATAAAAACAGAGGCTTGAGCAGCTGGTAAGGTGAAACTTTTGTGTGTGTATGTGTGTCATGAAGCTAGGTGGGTCCCAGTACATTGTCATTTTAAAAAGTGGGTCCTGATGCTAAAATGTTTGGGAACTACTGCTCTAGAGTTACTCTTGATTTAATAGTAAGACAACAATGGTGTTGTTGCACATGAACATGGATAATACTGATACCTAACAGAAAAGTTAACACAATACCCAAAGGAGTTGATTGTATGATCTCATGTGGGTTATTAAGTGTTTTGTTTTTTTTCCCCTGTGGTCTGCTCTCAAGATGAATGAATATCAACTCTGGGCCATATATTTTTGGCTAGCTGTGGTCAACTGATGCACCACAGCTCTGTCTTTTATCAAGAGTTATTATGATCATTCCAAAGTGATCTTTTCACAGAACTCTGAGCTCTCGATATTGTGTCTGTGGTTTACCAAAGTTTCACAAAAAGTAGTTTTCAGTACTTCTGTTGCCTTACAAATCTCAGCTGATCCTGTCCCCAAGATATCTATCGAAGCCCATTTCCAAAGTTGCACCACACTCCAGAATGACCAAGAAACAGACCGTTTAGATGTGAAGGAGAATGTTCATAAATGGGGTGAAGAGTTTGGAAACAAATTGACCCAATATTAGAAAAGATATTTTCATTATGGGTCGAGTTAAAACTCCTCCCCAAAGTTTGGCTCAGATCATAATGAGCTCACCCAAGGGTAGAAACAGTGTATGTTTGTTGGACCTAATTACCTGAGCACCCCCTAAATAAGCACACCAGACAGAGATTGGGTTGAAGACCACTGTATTTAATTATTAACAATAATTTAACAATAATACCTGCAGCAGGGAGAAAAAAACCTAATTCCACCCCACTCGCCCACGTGCAGATAACAAAGTCGGAAGAAAGGGTGACAACCATCTATCACCCTTGGTAATTAAAGAGCGTCCAAGCTACACTCAGTCACAGACCAAGTGAGTAAACTTATCATCACCAAACATATCACTGTTAAGCTTATCACCATCAACCCCAACGGATTGAGGCAGCTGGACTGTGCAGATTCCCACAGGCTGAGGCTTGTGGTGGTCTTTGCACATTTCAACCAGGGTGCTTGCAAGTCAGCCTATCATCTGAGTGGTCCTGGCTCACCTTACCTTGTTAACCTCAGAATGTATGCCAATCATTCAAGCCCTATCTACCTGGCTCACACACTGCCTGCCTAAAGTAACTGTAATGGAAATGCGCAAGATTCCTCGAACAGATAGGGTGAGGTATCAACAGTGGCCCCTTGCTGTGGCAGGCAAACATGGGGTTAACACCAGGGCCTTCGATTGCAGTGAGTGTGTTGCACTGCTGCAGCCACTTGGAGGCAAAAAGGCCCTCAGGGTTAAAAGCAGTACCTGCAGGAAGGAAAAGGGGTGTGGGTGTAGAAGGAAGGAGTTTGGAGAGACTGAGAGAGTAGAAGGAAGGAGCTTGGAGAAGAGAGAACTCCACTGATGGATTAATGGACTGAGGAACTAATGGACTGGCTGATGAACCACTGACTGACCAATAGACTAACTGACTAATGGACAGATGGGTGAATGGACCTCTGAGGACTGTTGGAACAGAGACTGTTGGAGACAATGGAGATTGGTGTGTGGCTATCGCTCCCAAGACCTGCTGAGGACCAAGTTGTTGCTATGGTGACTGCTGGTAGGAGAGGGGAGGGAGGAGAACCTATGCAGTTGAACAGGTGAACTACCCTGGTGGTGGGGTCCAGCAGTGCTGCAGTGCAGAACTAGGACCATTTTTGGGAAACGAAGGGGAGCTAATAAACTTAAAGTGGGTATAGGTTCTCTAGGTGACGCTTGGACCGGGAATGTGCTAAAACAGTGACCATAAAAGGCAAGAAGGGGCAAGGACAAACTAACCCACTGCAACCAATGCCAGTCTGGGGTAGGCGGAAAAACTGCCAGCCAGGGTGCCAATCAGTCTGTCAGCCAATATTCCTTCCCATTTCCCATAAAAGGCAAACAGCTAATCTTGGAGTGTGCCAAGGGTGGGTGGAGGGGCTCAGCAAGCATGATGACACTGAAGGAGGTCAGGAGAAAAATCCGCCTGGCCACCCATCAAGCCACACCTCTCCCTCCCAGCTGGACAAGCAAGGTATGACATTTCCAAACTTCTGGACTGATGAGTGAGGGGGGCATGCAAAGTGCAGCAAGGTGCTATGGCACACCATCGTAATTGTGTTGTGCGTAGCATTTGCATCCATCGTGTGTAGCATTTGCATCCGACTTATATTTTGTGGGTCAGTGATGTCAATACCTAAGTATCAGGACCCACCAGTGCTAAAAAAAAATAAACACAGACCTAGCAAATGGCACTTGGGTTGCCAGAGGCTGCCACTTCCTGTCAGGCTTCCTGTCCTGTCACTTCCTGTCACTTCCTGTCCTGAACATCTCAATTTATTACAACTAAGAAGGAAGTGGGGACAGGGGACAGCAAAATACATCATTGAGGCCAGTATCTCAGAATCATGCCCATTTTCCCCATCTCTTCCTTCCTCCAATGCAGCTCCCACAATATTTGGTGGCTCCTTTGAGCTCCTGCTTATACTAATGTTTAGGTTGAAATCCCATCTTTGCTCACCTGGGAATAATTCCCATTCAACTCAGTAAGTTCTGCTTCTGAGTATTTGTGCATAGGTCCCTCAGGGAGATAAAGTGAGGTATAAATCTGTAAACAACCAAAGAAACTTGTCTGCCAGTCTAGCGACTCAAAAGTTAAACAAACAAACATTAATAAGGTAATCACCAAAGGCAGAAATAGCAACTATGATTTAGGACAGTATTCTTCAACCTGTGGGAGGTGAACCCCACGAAGCCTCACGGGGGGAGTCACGGCAACTCTTTAAAGCCTGTGCAAGGGAGGGCTTGGATCCAATCCAATAATGGTACTGCCTTATCCCAACAGAGTTACTGATATCATCCTGCGCCTCTTGCTGTCTTGCCCCACAGCTCCTAAGGCCAGCCCTGTTTGGGCTACTACCTCACAGGGCTGTTGTGAAGCTACAAGCGGTAGGGAGAAATGGGGCAGGTGGTGCAGGTGTGGGAGGCAATGGGGATGGGGTGAGTAGGTGGGGTCCTGGGAGGGGGGTGGAATAGGCGTTGAGTGCCCAGTTTTACACTTTATTAGTTTGTTTTTGGGGGGTCATGGCACAAAAAGGGTTGAAGATCACTGATTTAGCAGACATAGGTCTTAATATAGGGACCATCCCATTCTAGGCAAGCTGGAGCAATAATAGTATATCCTATTAACATTAATTGACATTTGTATAATACAATATATTAATATATTATATTACAATATAATGCAATCCTAGAAAGCATAAATGCACATTTGCAGGGCTGGTTAAGTGCAGCTCCACCAGCTAACATGAGACCTGGTGGGTATTTTCCCCCCTTCATAAGCTTGGGGAACCAGATTTAAAAGCATATTGGTGCTTGCACACAGCAGGCAATAATGATGCATTATCCCACAAGCCGAGGAGCTAGAAGCAACACATAAATAAGAAGCAATTGGGCCATCTGCTTTGATTTCTCCAGCATCCCCAGAGGACTCGAGCAGGAGCTCACACTTCTTTCCATCTGCCCTTACATTATCAATAACAGTTAAATTATGCTATGCGCTACAAGGGCTGGCAGATATGGATCGGGGAGAGCAGCACCTGAAAAATATAGACAAAAATGCATATGTTGCAAGCCAGCTGTCTGTCTACAAGATCTTGACATTCTTTCTCACTTTCTCTCCTGCTGCCTTTATTTTTTTTTTAAAAAAAAAAGCTTCCAAGAGACATTTCAGTTTAGCGTGAACTTGAGAAGAAATTAAGTGTAACGGTATAACACCCGTTGAACATATTTCAGTTTCCTCCCTCTGTTATTTCTTTTTTGTTGTTGGTAATTTTTGAAAGTTGCACCGAGGAAGGAAAACGAAAGTCAGGCAAAAATAACCAGAGCCCATCAAACCGAACAGATTTTAAGTTATGAAAAAAAAAGGTAGTGAGAACATCTGGGCCGGTGTTACAGCTTGCAATGTTTATAAAACATGCTGGAAGCGGAGAGGGCGATGCACTCTGTACATTTTTCTGGCTGCTCCAAAATCCTGTGCAAAGCTGTAACTTTTATGAAATGTTAAGTGTTTATGAAAGCTCAGGGAGTCCAAGAAGCCAGAGTGAAGGTCAGGCGGCTCCAGTGCGCTGCGAATCAGGCACCAGGCGGAATTGTCTTACCACAAGCTGGAGGAATGCGACCGGGCTTGTGACGGGGGAATAATTGCATTCTGAGTTCATTCAATTTTCGACCTGTTTGATGGATGGTTGCCAGTCATGCTGAATTGCACTTTGGGGGGTTTGTGAGATGGCGTGGTGGCCATAGAGATAGACGGGAACATTGCTTAACTACTTTTCTTTTGCCCTCAGTCTACAGGGGGAAAATGGGGGGCATTTATCAAGAGATGTTTTGGACAATTGCAGGCAGCCTTTATAGATTTTAAAAAAGGAGAGAGCATGAGTACGCATGTGAAAGACAGCTGTGTGGGCAAGCTCAAAATTATGGCTGTACAAAATATTTCATTATTCAAAGCAAAAAGAGGGTTTTTTTTGTAGGGCTATAAATATTTTCCTTGCACTCCGTTGCCTTATTTACTGCCTGTTTGTTACCTAGTCTGCTGCTGGTTTCCCTGATCTGCTGTTGCTTTGGCATTTTAAAAAAATCATCTATTTATTGGGAATGTGATCACACTCAACCGGGGATTGTGTCATGACAATGGGCCCAATCCTATTCAATTTTCCAGCACTGGTGAAGCTGCAATGCAGCCCCAAGGTAAGGGAACAAATGTTCCCATACTTTTAGGAGGCCTCTGTGACTGCCTTCCCACTACAGGTTGCAGTGCATGCCCCATTGGCATAGTTGCACTGGCACTGGAAAACTGGATAGGATTGGGTCCAATGTCATTAACCCCATTTGGAGTGAGGGCAATGCTTAGTAATTAGCACTCTGAATGTACATATATTTTTGTCCTTTCTTACAATTCAAAAATCATCATCATCATCATCATCTTGCCAAGAGGGAGTGCACTTTCCTTTGTTCCTCCCTCTCTCAACTATTCTAACACTGTTCTGTGGTCCAGGTCAGGTGTGTGCTGTAGCAGACTTACTCCTCCCTGCTTCCTAGGCAAAGGCTCACGATGTTGTCCCCCCACATACTGCCACCCCCCCCACATGGAAAGTTGCCCCCTACCTTTCCAGCACGACAGAGCCTCATGTGACATTAAGACCTACTGGGGAAGTCTTCTGAGTACAGTCTTAAACTGTGCTTCCAGGAAACAGACTCAATGTCCAGGGCATTTGCCCCATTTGCCCAGCGCTAGGTCTGCTGCTGAGTGTGTGTTAGTAAGGCTGGAAGGAATTTTACAAATTTTACCTACTCTGGTTATCGGTTTCAGGATTTATACTTCCTCCTAGAAAAACTTCTCAACCTCATTTGGTTTTGTGGCTCCTTTTCTGCTCACTTGTCATACCTAGCTTGTAGGTGCTGGGCAGGAAACCTAGCAAAAGAGATAGCAGGAGTACCATCCCTACTTTCTCCAACCCCTTGGAAGGTCCCTTAAGAAGTCGAGTTGGGTGCAGAGGCCAGCCTACTCCAGGGAATGGCCTGCTGCTCTTGCCCAAGATGAGTGACTTTGAAAGTTGATTGGCCTAAACCAGAAGCTTTCCTCCACCACTTACTATACCAGTTTCACTTCCTGGAGCATAACACTGTAAACAGAGGGCTTTCAGTGTTTCAGAAGCCTTTTAATTGCATGTGCCAACTTATATTACCTCTGGAATCTATTGTGCACAATAACTCATGTAACCCATGGTTCTTCTGTAACCCATATCCATATGCCTCCCATCCTTTGTCCTTGTGTTTCCTTTCAGCTCTTGTTGTGGACACAATATTTGTCACCACTCTTAAGATGTGCAATGTATCTGTTTTCATTTGACATATGTCTTCACTTTTACTCATGTTACTTTTGTCTTCACCCTAATTATTCAATATATGTGACAGGTGTAGTGGCATAGCTAGAGGGGTTGCTTTTGCAGGGAGCCTCACTGTGGTGTGCAAGCGGCCTCTCTCCTTGGAAAGCCATTCTGGGCAGTGGGTGCCAAATTGAGGCGGTCGCTTGAACACCACAGTGAGGCTCCCTGCGAAACGTAACTCTTTGCACCTCCTCTAGCTATGCCACCAGACAGGTGTATCCATGTGACATTCATCTTCACCATTAGATAAGTGACAGGTCTGTTTCCATATGTTTGTCTTCACCCTAATTGCTCTGTTTTCCTATTGCATTTGTCTTCACTCAAATATACCTTAATGACCATTTTGTCCCTGCCTGTTCCTGCCTGTTTGCATGCACATTTTAACAACACAGATCATACAGGACTGACTACTTACCAACCTAAAGCTCACAGGTCATACTCTGTCACAGCCCATGTGATGCATGGTTTCTAGGGGAGACAGCAGAAAGTGGCTGAGGAGGAAGGTCAGGAAGGAAAACACACCAGATTCCCAGACAACAGAAAGGTTTTTAAATTGGCAGAGGACTGTAGCAGGAAGGGATGGCCTCAGGGTGGGAGGGAAATAGTGAATGATTAGAAGACTGCCCTGTCTTGAAGACAATATTGAACACAGTGAATTTCTTCCCCTGATACAGAAGCTACTTTGAAAGATGAATTATATAGAAATATTCTTGCCTGCTACCCCAAGTCTTTTTAAAAAGGTTCAAGATATTGCACATCTCATGGAACCGATGCTGAACTTAATGGTATGGGAAGCTATTTCTCCCCCCACCTCATTCCCCTAATTAGCATGGAGTCTAACTTCCCTGATGAGTTCATAAGCTGCTCACCGACTGGCGGGATGTAGCAATTTTGCAAGACACTGTTTAAAGATCTTTGACATCTGAGAAAGCCACAAAATCCAATAATCCTACTTTCAGAACTGCAGGGTGTCCGCTGAGATCAATCTCATATCTAAACATCACATAAAGGCAAGGCACTGCATTATAGACTGGTTTCTATTGAACACCAACTAAGAAACAGCATTAGGTGTTTGGGGTGAATTGAAGAGCTTCACCGGTGGGAACGGAAAAAGATTGTCAAATTCTGTTTATTTTATTTTTTTTACAAACTAAGAATTACCGCTATACTTGAAACAATTCTGCGTTATTCATATAAGGGCGCAATCCAAAAGCATCCTTGGGCGAACGCAAGTCCCTTGCGCCCGGCCATTGTTGTTGCAAAAGTTCTGTAAAGCACTTACACGGCAACGTAAGTGGAGGCAGGCTGGTGCAAGGATGTGTGCTGGCCTCCCCGCGCCACCGCAGGCCCTGGGATGGGTGAGTTTGCACTGGCCTTTCCAGGGTGAGTTTGCAGACGGACCTGTGGGCGGGTGGGTGGGGAGCAGGAGGTAGGGTCAGGATCCGGCACTTATGATGGATCCTAGCCCTGTTGCTGAGCAGCCCAGGGGCAGGTCCAGGCTGCTTGGAATTGCACCACTTATATAGGTGGCGCAGATCCGAGTAGACCCATTGGGGCTGCTGTGGTTCTACCCAGGGTAAGGGGAATTTTTCCCCTTGCCTTGGGCCGAGTCTCAACCAGCCCCAAACTTGTGCTGGTTACAGCACAGGCCCACTGGCCTGCCTGTTCCAGTGCAAGCTGGGATTGTGCTGTTTTCGGTCGACTTTGTATCTTTCCAAACAGTGCCAAATACATCATAGATTGGAAGAAATGGCAGTTGGTAGTTTTGGGTTCAATCTGAGCATACAAACTAGAATTGGTTCTTTAATGTATATAGTCACTATCTAGTCACAAATGCTTAACTTTGGCTGGATTGTGCACTCTGTAGAGATATGTAGACAGCTCCCCCCCCCCCCCAAGACATTTCACTCATCTTGTAGAACTCTTTTTGGATTTCCTTGAAACTTCCAGGATATTTCACCCTGGAAAGAGCATTGAGATTTGCTTTGAATTTTACTTTTTCAAAATTTCTGGGCTGACCAACCAACAAATCATGACTTCCAAAACCACATCGAGGGCCAAATCCTATCTAATTTTCCAGTGTCGGTGCAGCTGTACCAATGGAGTGTGCACTGCATCCAGTGGTGGGGTGGCAGTCACAGAGGCCTCCTCAAGGTAAGGGAACATTTGTTCCCTTACCTTGGGACTGCATTGCAGCTGCACCGGTGTTGGAAAGTTGGATAGGATTGGGCCCTGAGGCTACAAACTATCCACTCTGACAAGGAAGCAGGCTCCATAATGGGATTTACTTCTGAGTAGACCTACAGAGGATGGGCTGTCAGACTATAAATTGGAGGAAATTCTTGAGATTTTTTTTTCTTGATTGCTTAATGGCCAAGTGTAAAAGTCTCTGCTTCACAGTTCTACCCCAGGTTGCCAAATTGTTCTCATTACAAGGAACAGATTGGAATACAAAGAACTGTTGTTGCAGCGACCTTGCAAAGACTACAACACCCAGCAGTCACTGTACCTCTCTTCCTCATACTCTGAGAACCTAGCATGTTAGGTCAGAATAATGAATGAATGAAAGCTCTTATACAAGTGTAGCTTACTTTGTTTGTATGTTCTAGAAACCAGTAAAAACCTATTACATCCATCACTGCCTCCATTCTTTATGAACTATCTCAGATTAATTTAATTCCTTTTGTCAAAGTCAAGTCCATGTGGGTTCACACAAGACACAAATGCCCTATTTGGGCCAGTAGCATAGCAAGTGAGGGGCAAAATGGTAAGTATTGCAGGTGCCACAAATGTGCTGTTTAAGTGGCCCAGGGGTGGATCAAGTGTTTGCGTTGGGTGGGGGCATGAGAACTTTCTTAACTCCAGAGCCCAGGTCAACCAGGTGGGCTTCCAGTTGAACTTTGGCATCTGTGGTGGAGGGTTGCTGGGTGGGTAGAGCTGGGCTCCCATCTGAACTTGGAGCCCAGGTTTACCAGCCAGGCTGGGAGGGATCCAAGGGGACCATGGGTGCATGGCCCTCCTCAAACTGTCTGCCAGCGGGGAAGGGCACCCATGTCAGGGAGCAAAATTGGGCACCGGGGAAATGCCCACTGGGTGGGCACCTGTGAAATTGGCTGGAATGGAAGCCCAGGTCTACCTATCCAGTAGACCTGGGCTCCAAGTCCAGGCCGGAGCCCAGATCTACCCATCCAGCAAACCTTGGCCACAGAGGCTGTGTTAAATAAGGAGCCCAGGTCTACCTGCCTGGTTGACCTGGGCTCTGGAGTTTGTAGTGCCCATGGTCATCATCCCCCAAACAGAAGCACTGGATCTGCCTCTGCTGCCAGGTAGACCTGGTTCCCATTCCGACTGCTCTCTGGAGCCACCTCTTCCAGACGGGTAAAACTGGGCTCCTGGTTGAACTAGTCTCCATGGCCAAGGTTTGCTGGACAGGTAGACCTGATCTACCTGCCAAGTAGAACTGGGCATCCATTCCAGTTCTTCCAGATAGGTAGACTTGGGCTCCCAGACATGCTTGGGCTGTTCCCCATCACAGCTGGCATCCTTCCCCATTTGTGTGACAGTTGTGACCCATGGCCCAAGAGTGAGTGGGAGGGGCGGTTTACATGGTGCATTGTGGTACCTGCAGTACTTACTGTTTTGCCCCTCCCCCTCTAGCTATGCTACTGATTTGGACCACCAACCAGCTTCCAGAGGAAGCCCCACTTCCTGTCTTCTGTTGGCCATAACTCTCTTCCTATTCACTGCTTATTTACACCTGAACACACAATTACTTTTTAAAAGCTTTATTTCCCTTCTTGCAATAATATCTGCAGCATTTCACCTGACTTCTATAATGTCATCACTTTTTTCCTGAATACAAGGTGTAGTCTTAACATTAGAGGTTTGTTAGATACTGTGACTATTTATTTACCAGAGTAATCTTACAATATTTTTACTCTCGGGCCCCAGCCCTCCTGCTTTGTTAGGCATAGAACAACGTCAATAAAAATTATGTATTAAGGTGGAGTTTGAAATTCTATTTTCATCCATTCTAATGATTTTTACAGGCCGATTGCATTTTCCTCTTCATTCGCTGACACAAGTCAATAGATATCCAATGTAAGTGTAGTTCATTTATATCTGAATTGATGATCTGTCCCCCATTAGCTTGTGTTTCTAACACATTCTGATACATTAGTAAATAAGCTTGCCTGATTAATCATTAGTACATGCAGAGAATTAGCTGTCTTGTGCCAAATGGAATTATTGACAATGATAATAAAACCCTGATGCTGTTAGACCCAGAAGCTAGAAATTTCATTTGTAAACTGAATTTGAATGACAGGGAATCAACTCAGTCAGGGTGCAGACGACCCACATTCTCCATAACCTGCTCTGAAAATTATTTTCTATGTTTTTAAAATTCTTAGACAAACTTGTATTGCAATTAAAATAGCATAAATAACACAGGCTTAAGGAATTGATGTCAGTTCTCAAAATATATGATGGTTTGTATTAATTTGGGGTGCGGATCCCAAAAATGGCCTCAGTTTTGCCCTATCTCATCTAGTAGATATGGCATACCCTCATTAGTGAATGGTTCAAGCAGCTTCCTTGTGCTGAAGCCTACGCCATTGATTCCTCATGAGGAAGCTGCTTGAACTATTCACTAATGGGTTTGTGCTGGCTCTCCAAAACTAGATGTGATAGGGCAAAACTGAGGCCATTTTTGGAATCACCAGCCCAAATATATCCAGGAATAGGTATAACTTTTAAGATAGCAAAATGTATGTTGGCCTGTGTAATAGCAAGGTCTGCCTATTAGCCTATGGACAAGTGCGATATATAGGATATAGGATAGCCTATATCTGGAAAGGTTCAGTCTAAATCAGGGGTGTCCAAAGTTTTTGGCAGGAGGGCCACATCATCTCTCTGACACTGCATCGGGGGCCGGGGAAAGAAAGAATTAATTTACATTTCAAATTTGAATAAATTTACATAAGTTTACATAAATGAATATATTAAAGATGAACTTATATGAATGAATGAAGGTCTTGCAATAGCTCAAGGCCTATAAAAGGCCTTGCACAAAGAAAGGCTGGCCTTTCCTTTGCTGCCACTACTGCATCACAGACATGAAACAGCAAGCAGTGAAGGAAGCCCTCATCCCACAGCTCACGCAAAAAGGTCAAACAGTTGCCTTCACGCTGAGAGCCAGTGCGGGCTGCAACAAATCTCTGGAGGGCCAGAGGCTCATTGGAGACTGGGGGCTCCCTGAGGGCCGCATTGAGAAGCCTTGAGGGCCACATGTGGCCCCAGGGCTGGGGTTTGGGCACCCCTGGTCTAAATGATAATTCATCCACTGCCTTCCCCTCCTTGCTCATGTGCACCAGAAGCATGAACACCTCTCCCGCTTAAAAACAAACTGGGGCACTGTAGCTTATTTGCTGAGTGTGGGGACTCATCCAAACTACTGTTTACAGATCAACTCCCACTTTTAAAGCATCGCTTGATCCACATATAGGGGGTGGCTTGGACAAATTGCCCCCACGTGTTTAAGCTACAGAACTCTGGCATGCCTGGAAGTAAGAAAGTCATGCATGCTCACACAGACAGTGCAAGCTCAAGGTACAAATATGCAAAGAAGGGTCAGTGGATGAATTATTGTCTGAAGCAGCTCAAAGTACACCCTCTCACTCTAATCACAAGACAGTATCCAAAGACCTATTTCAGATCTATTCAAGGCTTTTCATAAGAATGAAACCAGTTGGTATTTTATTGCTTTGAAGTAAATTCTAGGACAAAGCAAAAAGTCAGGCGTAATTTCCCCAAACATTTTTTTCCAAACAATCTGATGCAAGATTTTCCTCGTTGCATCAGCATGGAGCAGTAACTCCCTTTTGATGATATGTAGTGCACCACTATGAAGGGAACAAAAATGGCCACTTACCTGGGGATAATTGTTTTGAACAGGATTTGTTGTCTGAGTGAATAGGACTACCCATGTCACCAGTCCTGCTCTCTTCATTTCAAATCGGTTTTGTTTCATTTTGCTAACATATACAGGTAGCCAAATCTGACTATCTATGTAGCATCAGGACCTTGTAAAGTCTCCATGTGATTCCTGATTGCCTGGGATCACTCAACGAAGGAAAAATAAGCCGTAACATGTCAGGTGGGGAAGGCACTAAAGCGGATCAGAGGAGCACTGACTGGGAAGCATCACAAAAAAGAGAAACATTCTCAGGGCTTTCTCTGGAAATATTTTGAGTGGATATTTTATGCAGGGGAGCTGGATTATGACAATACACCTGATTGAATAGTTGCGAGCAGAACTGAGGAGGACACCATCCGTCTAGCACAGGTACCCCACTTTGCCAACAACATTGCCAACAACAATTCCATTTCATCCCATTTCCCAAGGGGGGGAAATCACTTTTGGGACAGTGTATCAACCAGGGGAGCAGTCCAGCAATACTGGGAGAGGTCCATTGGGTTATCTCATCCTGTAGGAAACAATGGCATGAGCATCTTTGTCTGCAGAGGGTCATGGCTACAAACTGCCTTATCACCTGCAGGAAATCAGAGCAACATTTTCAGTCAATTAGTCAGTTAGAGATACCCCACTTTTCCCTTTTCTATCATTGCTGGTGTTTTCACCCAGCTGCTATCCTGTTCCCCACCCCAAAGTGAACGTAGTTGTGTCTAGTGGACAACCAATGTTTTCACCTTTTGAGAGTTGAGTATGCAAAGAGTCCCTCCCCATATATTTTTCTAAGCATTCAGCCTTCATACTTAAAAGTTGCCCATGCTTTTCTGGGTAAACCCACAGCTTCTCACCCACCACCTAAGAAAAGCCCCGCTGGATCAGGCCATAGGCCCATCTAGTCCAGCTTCCTGTATCTCACAGTGGCTTACCATATGCTTGAGGGAGCACCCAAGACAACAAGAGACCCGCATCCCAGTGCCATCCCTTGCAATTGGCATTCTGACATAACCCATTTCTAAAATCAGGAGGTTGCACATACACATCATGGCTTGTTACCCATAAAGGATTTTTCCTCCAGAAACTTGTCCAATCCCCTTTTAAAGGCATCTAGGCCAGATGCCGTCACCACATCCTGTAGCAAGGAGTTCCACAGATTAACTACACGCTGAGTAAAGAAATATTTTCTTTTGTCTGTCCTAACTCTCCCAACACTCAATTTGTAGTCTTATCATTTTCAAATGGATGCCAGATTTATAGGAACATCAAGCATGAAATCAGGTCCGCTCTTGAACATTCATTGAATGTTAGCTTGCTCATTTCCAGCAATACACAAATCCATGCTTTGCAGTTACGTACATTGTGTTGATACATTCCAATGAGTTCCCATCTGCCTATGACTCTCTGCCTACACAAAGATGCCGGCATTATCAAGACACTTAAGTTACATCTGCCCTTAAATGCGCTATCCATGTTAACACCATTGCTGCATCATTTATCTTGTATTCTGAAGCTATTTATATAATACCATGGCACAGTGGTTTGCAAAAAAACCCAATAAAAAGAAAAATTTGCATCATGTAATGTCCTGAATGTTACAGCATCTCCGTCCCATAAGTCAGCGTAACGTACCCAACAGGGTCACCGTTCCATCATTTAAAGCTATTACCCCACTTTGCGATTGTCTGACTCATTAGATTTAAAAGCACTCCAGCCAAATTGCCAAATACATTAAAGTTAACTATATCATAGCCCCTACCCAGCCTAATTTACCCCCAAAACCTTTCGCATTGCCTAATTATTGTTTATGCAGTGGTTTTGTGATATGGGGAAGATTCGCTCCATATGCCCTGAATATTTAATGCATGTGCTTTTTTTCCAGAGGTACTGAAATTCATAGAACAGCACATATACAAGAGGCAGATGAGAAAATGCTTCTTATGTTCAGTAGAGATAGCAGTGTTCCACCCAGTAACCTCTGGCTAGCAGCTGCCATTTTAAACTCAGAATCCCCTCCTTGGACAAACTTTTTCCACTTACACAACACCAGAACCAAAGGAGATCCATGAAAATCCAGTGCTGGGAGAATTAGAACCAACCCCCCAAAAAATATTTCTTTACCCAGTGTGTAATTAACCTGAGGAACTCCTTGCCACAGGATGTGGTGTTGGCCCCTGGCCTAGATGCTTTTAAAAGGGGATTGGGCAGATATATGGAGGAAAAAATAGGTACTAAGCCATGATGGGTAGGTGCAACCCTGGTTTTAGAACTAGGCTAAATCTGAATGCCAGATGCAAGGGAGTGGCAACAGGATGCAGGTATCGTGTTGTCTCTGGTGCTTCTTGAGGCATCTGGTGGGCCACTGTAAGATACTGGAAGCTGGACTAGATGGGCCTTTGGCCTGATCCGGTGGGACTCTTCTTATGTTCTTATTACATCATCTAAAATACTTGCGGCTGCCTTTGACTTTTCAAGTGAAAGTCCTCCAAGGAGAACTTTTGGCTCAATTCTAGCATTTACATCTGTGCTAAGGGTGCATGCAGAATTCATCCTAAATGCAGCTGCACTGAAGCTCATGCAGTGGCCTTCTTGTCCAGCCCCAGCCCCTGTACAAGGCAAGGAACACAGAGACCTTGCTGAATGGATGATTAAAGAGAAGCCCCCCTCCCCGTCTCTCCCTCTCTCTCTCTCTCTCTTTGTGCGCACACAACATTACACCAAACCCACCCATCCTAGGGATAGCCAGAGATTATCTGGTCACCCTTGAGGTTTCGGTAGGAGTTCTTTGCTCTCTGCCAGATTGGCAACATGGGAGGGGTTTTCTCGCCTACCCTAGACTGTCTTGTTTGGTGAGGTGTTCTATTGTTGAATTTGATCACAGAGCTCCAGACAAGCTGCAGGTGGTGGAGAGGTAAGTTGGGGCTTGGGGAGAAGCGAGAGGAGGTATTCTAAGGTGGGGGGAAGGAGCAGGCTGGGAGGGGTGGGAGTGGAGCTCCACTGAATCCGGAGTCCCACTTTGGGACTTTTGGCCTGACATGGGACTCTGTTACTCTGTGCTGGCTAAACAGCCAGTGCAGAGTCAAGTAGCCCCATTGTGGGGACTCTTTCCTTATGAAGGGGCTGGGGCACCTTCCTTATGAGGAAAGGCTACGGCGTTTGGGTCTCTTCAGCCTAGAAAAGAGACGCTTGAGGGGGGACATGATTGAGACATACAAAATTATGCAGGGGATGGACAGAGTGGATAGGGAGATGCTCTTTACACTCTCACATAATACCAGAACCAGGGAACATCCACTAAAATTGAGTGTTGGGCGGGTTAGGACAGACAAAAGAAAATATTTCTTTACTCAGTGTGTGGTCGGTCTGTGGAACTCCTTGCCACAGGATGTGGTGCTGGCGTCTAGCCCAGACGCCTTTAAAAGGGGATTGGACAAGTTTCTGGAGGAAAAATCCATTATGGGTTACAAGCCATGATGTGTATGCGCAACCTCCTGATTTTGGAAATGGGTTAAGTCAGAATGCCAGATGTAGGGGAGGGCACCAGGATGAGGTCTCTTGTTATCTGGTGTGCTCCTTGGGGCATTTGGTGGGCCGCTGTGAGATACAGGAAGCTGGACTAGATGGGCCTATGGCCTGATCCAGTGGGGCTGTTCTTATGTTCTTATGTTTATGTAAGGGTAAGGGGACAAATGCCCGCTTCCCCCAAGGAGCCAACGGCAACTGCCAAGGGCACTTAGGATGGTACAGCAGCCATTTTTGGACTGCTGTAGCTCAGCACACTGGGCAGCTCAGAATTGGGTTGTTACTTCTTAGTAGACATGCACAGCCAGTCAATCTTCTTGCCAAAGGATATGATTTGAGACCTGGTGGATCTCATTACAAGTCATGCATGTCAACAGTGAGAGTAAATCAGGTTTAAAATGCATACGGTCCATATTTTTTTAAGTGCTACATTGAGCAGTCATTTCTAGTTTTTAAAAAGCCTTCTAGAAGCATATTTCTTATTTGTTTTTTTTTGGGGGGGGGGGGAATTCACCTTTTTTCATTAGAAAGGGATTAGTATTTTATTTTAAAAACCTTACCAAACTATTTATGTCAGAGTGGAAATGCAAGGCCAATGGTCCTTTAAGTGGTTTACATATTGCAGCGTAAAGAGTTTATAAGTTATTTATGAGGCAGTCTTACATTGCTATAGAATGTTTAGGCCTCTTATTTCTCCTTATAACTCCTCGACAAGGAACTTTTAAGCTAATTTCTTCCCCCTTATCAGACCAAATTACAGAAAAGTCTTTTATATGTGCCTGCTTTACCTTCTCTGTTCCCTCAACGTACAGTGGGGGACACCCTAGAGACTTTAAACAGGTGATCAACATTGACGTCAACTGTATTTTCTGTCAAATTTTTCTTCTTCTAGGTCTATGAAACAAAATATTAATTTGACTGAACCCATAAGAAAACAAAGCAGAGTAAGCAGAAAGGGCCAAGCATGCTTTATGACAATTTATATATCCACTAACCTAATACAACCATATAATTCGATACGCTGGAAAAGTCCCGAAGAATATTAATTCAGTTCAGTGCTGGAAGTCACATGACATAGTTTGGGGGGAAATCTATCCTCCAATGATTTGGTTCTGTGCAAATGGTATGATGGCATATAGCCTAAATAAAACCTAAAAAGGAGAGGAATAATCATAGTTTAATGTTAAGAAGAAATAAAGATGCAGTAACTATTTCCAGTTTTCACTGTTGCACCAAGGATGTTATCACTAGTAGGGCAAGACGGGTGTTGCAACAGCAGTAGCCATGCAGGCTCCATGCAATGTTGGCTGCAATGCAATGTACTGCATTATTTTGTTATGAAATTATGCAATACAAGGAAAAGATCACCATTGGTGAACGATGACCAAGGAGGAGACAGAAGCTTACTGGCTGGTGTTGCAAGGCAGTGGACAGGGTAGAGCAGCGGTTCCCAAACTTACGCTGGTCACGGCACCCTTGGTGACACAGGAATTCTTTCACAGCACCCTGTCGTGCCACCAGCACACCCTGAAGATCTTGCAAGATTTTGCACCATCTTGGCCCAGCCAAGATGGTGGCTCCTGGGAGAATCGGCACCACTGTGAGTTTGCTGTGGAACCCTGGGATGCCACAATGCACAATTTGGGAATCACTGGGACAGGGAGTGGCTAAAGCAGCACAAAATGTGTATCTGCTGACTGGTAGTGGTATCAACTTGTGGTCACTTGGGAAGGTGACATGGATGCCTGGGGTGTTTGGGCCTGCAGATGGGAAAACTGTTTGAGCAGATAGAAGGAGTTTGAGGGCATGCAGTGGATCTCCAGAAGGAAGTTCAGGGAGTTGGGAAGTCAGGACATATTGATGATGGGTTTGGAATGGCTAAATGTGAGAGGGGGCACATGGAAGGACTGGCTGGAGGGGAAAGGGTGTTGAAACTGACTAGAGGGGATTGAAGTTTGAAGCGAACCAGATGTGGAGTTCTAAAATCAAGGCTACTAGATTGTAGGCTACTTGGCTCAAACTGCCTTTTGCAGCATAGAGCAGATGCATCATAAGGATTTGTGTCACCTGGTGTGAAAGCTCAGTGTGTCACCCCCATAATGAACCTCCTCCCATACAGAATAAATTACAATGTCCTATGCACAGCCTAAATACAGTGGGATCACTAGGGTTGGTGATTAACTTTACTTTTAATTTAACTTTACTTATTTTAATGTATAACAATGCAGGTCACCCGACAAATCAGTAACTCACAAAAAACCAGTGGCCAACTTGAGGACATTCACACAACTGAATAAGAGTTCTAGTATTAGCTCTGGCAATGAGAGCAGACTCATACTAACACCTTGTGGGTTCCCTGCTGTGTCATAATATCTTGGAACAATCAGTCTCATTGGTGAGTTGTGTTTTTCTTTTTCTGGTTGTTTGGCTATAACTTTTGTTAGAACATGAATATTCCAAATAGTTTGTTTCATTGCATTCTGCATTAAAATACTCATTAAATGATATACAGCATGATGATATTATTTGAAAATATCAAGATTTTTATAATTTTGGCCAATAGTGGTGTCACCCCTCCCCAGGGCATCACTCAGTGCAGTCCTCCCCCCCCGCCTCTCCCTAGTGATCCCACTGGGTAAGACAGCTCCAGGGCATGTTTTCAGTGGACAATTTGTGTAGTCATGCATTTGCTGGGTAGAGAGTATAGTGTTTAATGCATACATCATAGTTATTTATTTATTTATTTATTTATTTATTTATTTATTTATTTATTTTACCGTCTTTCTCCGACACCAAAGGGGACTCAAGGTGGCCAACAATAAAATCAATACACAAACTCAATACAGTATTAAAAGCAAATTAAACATTGTTTAATGTTTTGTTAATTAATTGTTAATAAAACAATTAAAACGTTAAAACACCCAGGATCGTGACAATTGGAAATCATTAAAAGAGCACCAGCCCTCAGTGTCAGTTAAAAGCCTTCCCAAATAAGAAGGTCTTGAGGCCCTGCCGAAAAGTCACCAGAGAGGAAGCTGTTCTTAATTCCAGGGGCAGGGAATTCCATAAACAGGGCACCAACACCGAGGAGGCCCTATTCCTAGCTGCCACCCCCTCACCTCTGCTGGTGGTAGCAAAGTCAGAAGGCCCCCATAGATAACCTGAGAGGATGGGTAAGATTATATGGATAAAGGTGGTCCATTATGTATTTCCATACATTTCTTTGTATGGAATGCATAGTCTTGAGAGTTATATGCATATTTTTTCTAGGGTCATTGACCAGAACCTTTCGAAAAGGCAATGCTTTTTTTCTTCTTCGGTAAGCCCTGCAAACCAGCAGAGCAAATGTCTCTAGGAAGGTAGCAGCTTCCAATCCAAGGTTGATGATTATCTAAACATTCAGAGCAGGACATTGAGAAGCCAGATGCTGTGGCCATATAAATTTTGCTTTAAAGAAAACGGCATTATATGTAACCAGCTGTCCCATGTAAACTCATATTTGTATAACATGCTGTTGCAGTTGCAGGCTCTATCCTCATTTGTTATATAGCCAACATCTGTCCATACCTCCCATAACTATATATAAGTTATTAATTACTTGGAATGGCCTGGAGGCAGAGACAAGGCTCCTCTGTGTTGTGTACTTCCCTGTGTGTTTTTCAAAGGAAAAGTGAGTTACACTATGCATCCACAGAAAAAATAAACAGCTTTATGTTTCCTGCAAATATTTCCACAGATTAAAAAGGTGGGGAAAAAAATCAGAAGTACACACAGGCCCACATCTATTCCTCCTGGTAGGTCAAATGCTATTTTCTGACACAATGGCTATGAACCTGAGAAAGAAGAGTCATTTTCTGTAAGATGTTATTTGAGAAAAAACTCCATCTCCTTTCCTATTGAAGTAAAACTTACCAAGTCTACCACTTTTTGCAGCTGACTCTCCCCATTTGTTACCTTTACCCCCATGCCCATATATCACTCTCAGAAGACCTGTGTGATTTCACCTCTCTCTTGACATCCACTAAAATTGAGTAGCGGGAGAGTAAAACAGGCAAAAGAAAATATTTCTTTAATTAATCTGTGGAACTCCTTGCCACAGGGTGTAGTGATGGCACCTGGCCTAGATGCCTTTAGGGGATTGGACAGATTTTGCCTTTAGGGGATTGGTCAGATTTCTGGAGGAAACGTCCATCACAGGTTACAAGCCATGATGGGAATGTGCAACGTCCTAGTTTTAGAAGTAGGCTAAATTTGAATGCCAGATGCAAGGCAACAGGATGCAGGTGTCTAGTTGTCTCAGATGCTCCTTGAGGCATCTGATGAGCCAGGAAATACAGGAAGCTGAACTAAATTGGTCTTTGACCTGATCCTGCAGGGCTTTTCTTATGCTTGTTCTTCCATCAAATTACCCCTAAAGTCAATCATTTGCATGAAAGCATTTATTCAACCTCTTAGGCTGCAATGTGATGATGATGATGATGATGATGATGATGATGATGATGATGGTCTAGTCCAGCAGTTCCCAAACTTTCAGGGAGTTTGGGACACTGTATGTGTTTTCAAAGGAGGCGGCAGCCACACACGAATTGGAAGGGTTTCTGTTGCAAAACCAGAAGTGGCCTTTTTCTCTGTTTACAGAAGTTTGGAGGTAAGGGAGGCCTGTAGAGGGGTTTGCAGGCTCCCCAGACCCTCTGGAGAGCCATAGTGACCCCTGGTTAAGTTAAAAAAAAACAACACTTTTCTCTCCAGAGGCAGTGTGATTGTGGCAATTGTGTCATCACCATCGCTGTCGCCCTACCCCTTAAGCGGGCAACGGCAGAAGTTCCCTGGCTAGGAATCACGATGGTCTCGTGGCATTCTCGGCATCACCTGGCAGGACAAAGTTCCAAACAACACAGTCCTGGAACGTGCTGGAATCCCTAGCATGTATGCACTGCTGAAACAGAGACGCCTGCGTTGGCTTGGTCATGTTGTGAGAATGAATGATGGCCGGATCTCAAAGGATCTCCTCGATGGAGAACTCGTGCAAGGAAAGCGCCCTACAGGTAGACCACAGCTGCGATACAAGGACATCTGCAAAGAGGGATCTGAAGGCCTTAGGAGTGGACCTCAACAAGTGGGAAACCCTGGCCTCTGAGCAGCCCGCTTGGAGGCAGGCTGTGCAGCATGGCCTTTCCCAGTTTGAAGAGACACTTGGCCAGCAGTCTGAGGCAAAGAGGCAAAGAAGGAAGGCCCATAGCCAGGGAGACAGACCAGGGACAGACTGCACTTGCTCCCAGCGTGGAAGGGATTGTCACTCCCGAATTGGCCTTTTCAGTCACACTAGACGCTGTTCCAGAACCACCATTCAGAGCGCAATACCATAGTCTTTCGAGACTGAAAGTTGCCAACACAACACATGTGATCTAGTCCCTGACCATAAGTGCCATAGGAATTTTGAGGTGGATGAGTTTTATTTTCAGATCCTGTTACTGCATGCCTAACGGAAGGGTAAAATCTTGGGTGGGAACAGGCAGCAATCCTATACCCACTTTCCTGGGAGTAAACCCCATTGGACACAATGGGATTTACTTCTGAGTAGACATGCATAGGTTTGTGCTGCAAGTTGTGTAGGATGCCATTTTGTTTTGGGGCATTCAAACACCCTCCTGTGAGAACGCAGAACTGAAAATTTAGGGGCCTCCTGTATCAGGGCCTGAGCAGCAGGTGTTGTCCAGTTCTATCTGTTGGAGACCTTCCAGTGCAAAAATACTCCTCTCCTCCACACTCTCTTTTTCTGGTCTGTCTTCAAAAGGTCTCTTTTGAATCCAGGGAGGAGGCAACTGCTGTTGAGTCATTGAGTAAGGGGAGTCAATACTTGGATCATGACCTCCAGTACTGGACATTCCAGAGCCAGCCCTGTCCTGGTTTTGCAACCATGTATTTTGCATCCTGTTGGTTAAAAACTATGTGCTTGCTAGACATTCTGCCGTTCTTCCATCCAGCCACGGAATGAGTAATACAGGCACCTTCTTCATAACTTTGCCTCTGGCATTTATTACAGGGGCCTCTGAAATTCTCAAATGCATTTATGACAATGCATATGTCAATCCCCTGGAAGTGTGAATTGTGTCTGTGGCATGACCAAGTGAAACGAGCCTGCCGACTGCTGTATGACAGATTAACACTGATTGCGTCTGTAATAACTATGCAAATGTAAAACTATTCATTTATTTCAAATACGTGTGAACTGTAGGAAGGATCACTCTTATAATCTAGTGTTAGTCTATTCACTGCATCATAAAATTAATTTGTCTAATTAATGACATTAGTCCTCTTATACATGCATAATTCATATTAATTGATACGTTGGCCCCCAAAAAGAATACCTTTTAGAAGAAAAATGATCCCATTAGTGCAAGTTTAATCCAAATCAGGACTGACAAAGCATGGTTCTTTCCAAGGCTTTATCTCCAGCTTTGTTAATTGTCATAAGCATTCTAAATTGATTATTCTTGCATTAACATAGGACATTTCATTCATCAATGCGTTGGCTGTGGAGGAAATTTGTCTAATGGATTTGGGTAGTACTGCTAAATAAGACTCTGGGTCCATTTTTCCACTGTGGCTCAAGGGTACTCAAAGCATATTAATTCACCCATACAGACAAAAAAAAATCAGCCCCAAATATATAGAAATATCATACAAAATGAGATTTCTGACACTGAATAATTTTTGTGATATTCATTCCGGTGGTAATTGAGTGCACGTACAGCCCCAGTTTTTATTGCTTGTCTGTTTTGCAAATGTCTTGATAAACAGCTAATGTTAATATTTCGGATGAGTGATGCCACGGAGCCTTCCAGGGCTACAGAGGTGCAAAAAAGTGTAGAAAGAATTAGTTAAAAATGCATTTTAAGAAGATGCTTGGAGGAACAGAAATTATAATATAGCCAGCCAATGTAATGTACAACCCTGTAGTTAACATTTTAATAATTCATTTGCAGAAAATCAAGTTTACTGCTGGCCATCCAGAGGGCTGGAGGGAAAGGGTAAGATTTAAGTAAAAGCAGTGGGCTTCAAAATATGTCTTCCCATTAGGCTTACCATAATGCCTTTTGAATGTATCCATAAACAGACAAAATCCTGTTTCCAAACAATCCATCTGGCCTTTGTACAAAATTGCACAGCCATTCATTGCGCAATTTTTTTCCACGAACGGCCCCCGAGACGCCAAACGAAGCATGCTTTATTTGCGCTCTTAATAATACTCTAGTTTCTTTTCCCCATTCACCTTATCTGTTTGTGTCCCCCCTTCCGCGAGACTTTTGTTAATTGCGAGCTGCCGTTGAGGACTCAGAATTGATGGCTGCGCTGAGAGGTTCACAAAGTTTATTAGTTACTTCTTAATTGGAGAAGCACTTAATAAAATGAAGGGAATTGTGGGAACCACCTCCTAGAATCCAAAGGCTTTATTTTCAGTCTCTGCTTCATCAACAGATGCACTGAACCAGTTTTGTGATGATCCCACTGTGGTTTAGAAATTTAAGTAATGGAGATTGGGGAACTCCCCTTCCTGTCCCCTGTAGTCTCTGGTTTCCTGTCTTGCGGACTATCAAATGTCAGACTATAGGACAAATTTTATTTTTGTACTCTTTTCAGCTGAAGTGTTAAAGCCAATCTTGAAAATTTGGCCAGCTCTTATTTTTAAATTATTTACGTTGTTATCTCAAAAGTTTAGTTCCAACTTCAAAGGGCAGTCCTGGACTCAACACCAAGCACTCAACCCCAAGTTGCAATCCCCATTTCCTTCATTAAAACAGGGGGTAAACTGGAAAGGTAGATATTGCTGCCACCTCCCAAGGCTAGGAAAAATCCATTCGAGAAGGAGACTACCTTCAAGAAACTTTCCCGGTACAGCAAATAGCCCCCCAATCCTAAAAGGTCCACTTAAAACCTTACAGTAGTGACTGTGGATGGTCTGCGAGATGGAGCAACAAGGTTCCACAGGCAGGTCAAACAACAAAAAGTTTAGTTCCAACTTCTGCAGATGGTAAATGAAAAAGAGTGTATTAAAAGAATAAGAGTGCAAAAACAAAGGAATTATGGTGGAATAAAAGGCTCAAAGCAGCTCTAGGAATCACAGAAAGGCAATGGAAGAACCAGGTGGGTGTGTAGGCTAAGATGGCCTGGAAGCTGAAATGCTACCTGAAAGCAGATTGCAAAGCTAGCAAAGCTTTTGGGGAATTCTCCATACTCTAGATCAGTGGTTCTTAAACTTTTTAACACCTGGACCCACTTTTTAGAATAGCAATCCACTGGAAGTGATGTCATTAACCTGGAAGTGATGTCATGGCTAGAAGTGACATCATGAAGAAAAATTTTCAACACCCCCATATCACATAATCAAATCAAATCAATTAAATACAAGTTTACAATAAGTTTAAAAATGTATTTAAAATGAAGAAGAACCCTCCTAACCTGCCAAGCAATTGCCGATCTGTTAAAAAAAAAAATCCCCAAACATTCCAAAGGCTGGAATTCTATCCACATACATCTGGGAGCAAGCCCCATTGACCATCATTGTTAAAAGCATATACATTGTAGCCTGTTAAGAGTACAGATCTGTCACATTTCCCCAAATGCAGACACATAGCATGGCAGCATCAAGTCTAATACTGTATATTATGAATAGGGACCCACCTGAAATTGGTTTGCAAACCACCTAGTGGGTCCCAACCCAACCCACAGTTTGATTAACACTGCTCTAGATATACTGACTCCTAGTCTAGGATATTGGTTTCTAGACCCACCCTCTAGGACACGATCTCTTAACCATTCATCCATTGGCAAAGCTTTCAGAGTGGGGTTGCACGCAGCCTGTCTGAAAAAGTCAGGGATTGAATCTGTGATGTTCTGCATGCAAAGCTGAAGGTCTACCACTGAGTTAGAGATGCGACAGATGGACCTGCCCGCCACTGTATCAAGATCATTGGTTCATCAAGCTCAGTATTGCCTGTGCTAACCGACAGAGACTTTTTCCCATCACCTGTTTGCATTAGATAAACCAAGGGCTAAATCTGGAACCTTCTATATACAAACCTTGTCCTCTGCGATTGAACCACAGCCCCTTCTCCATTGCTAATGGAGTTCCTAATTGGATTTTAAACAGAGATCATTATACTAGTTTCTCTATCCCTTCTCTCTCTGCATCTGTTTATACAGAAAGAGTGTTCCTGTTCTTAGTGTACAGATCATATTCACTCTTGAAAGCAGCTTATTCAATTTCCTATAGGAAATATCTATTTTTTCATATTTCTGATTTTTGTCAAGCTGTGCATCTGGTATATTTGAACCATACGATATGGAATCCCTCCGCCCTTTGCAAACATTTTCTGCAGAAAATGAGATTGTAGAACTGTAGGAAATGTTCTGTTCTCACTGCAACACAAAACCCAGGCAGGATTCCTGGCACGTAGGTTAAGAAATAGTTACTGGAAATGGTTTTGCTGTTAACAAAAGTGGGAGGAATGATTGCAGTCAGCCTGAGAAATCTGTTTGGGCACAACTTGATTTGGAGACCTGACTTGGAGGGCTGAATGAGGGTCTAGTTCACACCTGCATCTTCATCACTGATGGCTGTAACAACTGTCGCTATCAAGGCCCCCTAGGCCTTGGACACACCTGAAGAGGGGACAGCAATCCCTTTGCCATTCATTCAGTTACTGTGCAGCTCTAAGCAGGAAATATGTTTTAAGATATGACTAAGTGTAAAGCCCTTTTCAGGCACTTTGTCATTATGAACAGTGCCTATAGTTATGGTCCAACTGGTAGCTTACCAGCAACCCTTGTCCTCAACACTTCATATTTCCACCCTCCTTCCCACTCTCCCTGGGTTCAGAGTTTGAAATCATGATGCTGCAGTGAAAATAGAACAATGATGGAGCCAGATGGGTTTTCCTAGGAAGAGTTTACTACAGTGAGGGTGCCACGACTGAGAAGGACCTGCCTCTACTGCTCACCCACTGAAAATATGAGGGTAGGATGGAGAGGCAACACAACCTCTAATATTGACCTCAGTGTACAAGCTGGACATCTTGGTATTGTAGATGTTATGGTGTTTACTACAGGCTCAGTACTAAGAAACTTGAAATGATAGCTGCCTCAAAGCTCCTGGTTCAACAAGTGGAATTCTTCCCTCATAAATAGTACTATACTTTTCCCCTTGGGATGTGTGTGTGTCACTATCAAGGCACCCTAGGCCTTGGACACACCAGAAGAGGGGACAGCAATCCCTTCACCGTTCATTCAGTTACTGTGCAGCTCTAAGCTGTGTGTGCACTGTGCAAAAGTGATTCTTTGAAGTCTCTCTCCCACTCCATTCTGAGCCCACTACCCACAAAGAAAGAACAATAACCTGGAACAGGAAAATATAGGAAATCTGTAAATCTCTGCAAACAGTTCTTCAGTGCGACAATCAGGAGGTACACCAAATGTTCTCCTCTGCAATTATCCCTAATTTTAGTGTCTACCTACGCCTGACATACCGGGAGGTAAAAGGGGAGGCGCCATGTTGTAAAAGATCACAACAATGTTGGCCCCAGTCCAGTGGCACAGTGGGAGGTCACACATCCACAGCTGTGCTTGTGACACACTCCCCTCCCCCATTATTAGCTCTGACAGAGTAGATCAGAAGTTCAGTTGCGGTAGGGGAAGCTCTCTTTTCTACTCTCCCTCCTGTCTTACCAGGTGATGGGAGCGGTCAGAGCGGATTATGTTGATCATTTGTGAAGTGGTGATGTGTGTGTGGTCCTGGAGTTCCATATATGCCATTTGGATGCAAACTGTAGAATTTATGGGAGCTGGCAGCTGGAAAAGATCACAAGCCAGCTGGAAACTGGCTTCTGCTTGCTGGTCACTAGTGCCGAGTTCAGGCAAAAAGTGTAGCATCCATTCAAACTGAGTGAAAAGTTCATTGAACGTTTTAGAGGAACAGGTTCATCTCAGTCTGTGCCCCTCCTCTCTTGTAAACCCAGCAAGTGTAGGAGGAGGGTGGACAGCGGAGATGACAGAGGTGTGTCTTCACAACTGGGCAGGCTGTCAGGCATAGAAGGGACAGCTGAGTGGAAAGGTGCCATGTCACTTTAGATAAGGTGGTGGGGGGCAACATTGGACATGGCCAGAATACATGCATGGATAGGCGCAGACAGCAGAAAGCCAGGGTGATTCTTCTTCTTCCTTTTTGAGCAATATAGTGTGGGTCTTGGTAGCCATGGGAGATCCATTCCAGGACCTCTGGTCAATACCAAATTCTGTGGATAATGAAATATACAGGGGGGCCCACGTGGTGCAACAATGACTTACCTAGGGCCATGCCTGGTCTTCTGAAGGTTGCACCCATTCTCCCCACATCTCAGAACACCTCTTGGATGTGACTGGAAGTCACTTCCAGTCATGTCAGGGAGGTCCTTTGAGACCCTTCCTCCACACTTCCTGTTCCATTCCATTCTACTGCCCTCTTTTCAAATCCAGGGAGCAGAAGGAGAAGCAGTAAAGCTGAGTGGGTGGGTGGAGATGGAGGACTAGTGCTCCTCATAATCCAGTGCCTGAAACAACTGCATTAGTTGGCCTCATGTATGAGCCAGACCTGAGCATGGTCAGATTTTGAGCGTACTCTCAACTGCAGCCTTTTCCTGCCAATCAATATGGATGCTAGAAGGACTGGAATGGTTGGTGCCCTGACCCTAAAAGGCAACTCCTAAGCCCATGAGAGGGGGTGTAGGGGGTAAATTGTACCCAGGCCCAAGTTATAAAGGGGCCTGGGAACCAAAAGAGAGGGTCTGAAAATTTCCTAGGACCTTACATGCTTACCAGGTCCCATGAGGGGTACAGGGGGCTTCATTGTACTTGGACTCAGGTTCCAAAAGGGTACCCAGGAGCCAAAGGAGGGGAACCAGAATTTTCCTGGGGTCTCAGAAAAGGTTTGCATATATCGGGTGAAGATATGTGTTCACATTCTGTGTAAGCCTACATAGTTTTGTATATCATAATTTGTAGAAATTGTGATCCAATGGAGAAGGGAAGGGTCTCCCAAAAACTCTGGACCCCTGATAAATTCCTGTCAGAGGTCCTGGACAGCTCTGTATGTTCAAAGTCCCATGACAAGGATGTTGGGAACATCCTTAATTTTAAGCAGCCCGAAGAGTCTTTTTTTTAAGTAGACAATGGAGCTTACAGCTTACGACTGTGACCCAAGTAGCAATTTTTTCCCCACTCTATCGACCAAGTAATCTGCTTTTCTATAGCTCACTCTGATACCTCAGCCTTTTGCTTTTAATATGCTTTCGAAAGACTGCCTGTTTTGCTGCTGTTCTGCTGCTGCTGCTGTTGTTCTGTTCACAGGCTACTTTCAGTGGGAATGATGGCCCACTACCAAATAAGACTATCGTACAAATAAAAAATTGAATTTAGCCTTCCCTTTGACAAGCTGATTGATCTGCCAGTTCCCATGACTGAATCCTCTGCTTACGGTACTCCCATTTATCATGTGTAAGATTGTTTCAGAATCAATACCTACAGAGGCATTTCAGCCATGCACATTCCCCCCCCAATGAACAGCTTTCTCACCATTAGTTCCCCCCCCTCTCTCTCCAACAGAATTATCTGAGCATTTTAACTCCACTGCCGAATGCTTTGAAAGAGAAGCTTTTCAAAGATGTTTTGATAGATCGGCTTGTCGAGAGAACAACATCTAATTTAGAGCTGGATTGTCTTCTCTCCTCCCCACAAAGGGTGGAAAACAAAATTTCAGAGTGGATGTTATTTGTATATTTATTTGTGATGTTTCTGAGGTCTCCCCCAGCATGGGCACCTTTTTTCCAATGGCTGTTGCTGGTGTCCCTTCGCCATTTCTTTTTTAGACTCTGAGCCCTTTGGCTCACAGTAAGGTCTTTTATTCTGTTCATCAAGATTCTAGTCCTCTGTGTGCCAATAACAGAATCCCTCATTCTGAATTCAAAAGCATGCATGTTTATCTGGGCTTGCCGCCATTAAATGCATAGGCCCTCCCTACCTCCCTCTAACAAAAGTCAAAGGAATATTAATAATTGTTCTGAAATTCCCCTACCATCTCTTTTTCAGTCTGTGCATGCGAAAGTGCCATAAATTGCTATTAGGCATCTTTCTGAAATGGGAAATGATTATAATTTATACATGCAGACAGATAAATGATTCAATTCTTAGTTACAAGAAACTGTTGACAGTGATTACTGATGCTCATTTTCCTTTCTCCGTATTATGTGGGGAAAGAAAACTCCAAGTTTAGTGGCTTCTCTACATGCCTTTTAAAATAAAGTAAATCATTCACTCACTTAATAAATAATAATAATACATTAATTAATTCATTAGGCTATGCCTCCCCATGTTTTCTCAGCTTTATGACAGTCAGCAGCACTAAGCAGAACGCTGCCAAGCCAGGTGGCTGATGAAATTCTTTTGCAGCTCTTAACCATAATGCAAGTAAATTACTACCCACCTCTAAATAATTGGGGAATAAACATACATCTTAGTTGATAAGGATCCGTTGACATGAGTCTCAGTCTTTGGTCTTCTAGTTAGTGGTGAACAACCAAAACTGAGATTGAAATTACAGTGGCTTTTTTTTTTTTTTGGCCAAGTTCATATGTTAATCTTGAAGGTTGACTATTAAGAACATATGTGGCTCGATTATTATATGCAAGGAAAACACTGGCAGGATTTTCCTTGTGTTGCCTTGATGTTGAATTCGATTCCAGGCCCTGCTGCAATGCGGTCTTCTGAATCATTCCAATTCTAATCAGGTTTTTTTCATCCTGTTGGGTTTTCATGCTCCAACATTTCACGCTCCAACATTTCCAACATTCTTGCTGGCTTTGGGTGAATCAGCGTTTTCATACGCGAACTGTTAAGGTAGCCTGGCTACCGATCACAGAACCACAATGTGTGCCTATGAAGCCAAAATCAACAGCAGCATTGTAACAATCCCAGATATGATGCATAAACTCATGATACAATGTGACTCTTAGTTATCCTTCTCCTCCCTCAGACCACAATGTCTCACTCAGTTCTCTTTCCTAATTCCATTTCCCAGGCCTCCACCCCTTCCTGCCAACAGTCTACAACCCCTTTGACCCTAAGAGGTATGTGAAGTTTCTCCAAACTTAACTGATCAACTTCTGTCAAAGCATCTATGCTGTTTGTTAATGGATTTTAAGGCCTTAGGAGTGGACCTCAACAGGTGGGAAACCCTGGCCTCTGAGCGGCCTGCTTGGAGGCAGGCTGTGCAGCATGGCCTTTCCCAGTTTGAAGAGACACTTGGCCAACAGTCTGAGGCAAAGAGGCAAAGAAGGAAGGCCCATAGCCAGGGAGACAGACCAGGGACAGACTACACTTGCTCCCAGTGTGGAAGGGATTGTCACTCCCGAATCGGCCTTTTCAGCCACACTAGACGCTGTGCCAGAACCACCATCCAGAGCGCGATACCATAGTCTTCCGAGACTGAAGGTTGCCAACAACTTATCATTGACAGCTTGTCCCCGAGAAGTTAGAATGTTTTTTTTAAGATTCCGTAGTGTTCACTTTTTAAAAATCATCATTCATTTCAAACTTTGTATTTTTTTTTCTTTGCCTAAAACAATTGTTTGTGATAACTGTCAAAATTTCCTATAAACCATGGCTGGAGCCCACCTGCCTTTTTAATTTCCTTGGAACGTCTCCATTGTACCAGCAGTGAATGTTACTGCAATTATTTCCATGTGGGTCATTGGCTCATTTGCTAACCTTTCTATTCAAATTAATATTTAGCTTTTTGGATCCTTCAAGATGGAATAATGATGATGGAGCAATCTGATGTTTAGATCTCCCAGTCACGAAAATGTTCCTTGCTCGGCTACAACGGGGCCACACACATGTAATCACAATAAATAGCATCTAATATGTTTACAGTAATGGAAGGATGAGGTTAACTTCTGTTTTTATATTGATAGGTTCAGCTGGATTTTAAATACTATTGTTTACAGCTAGTTACATTTTTGTTGTTGTGCTTTCCCTCTTCAAATTAAAACTCTCTTTCAGCAACTAACCCCAGGGATTCTCTGTTATACAGAATATGATAAACAGCATTAGTTGCAGCCTATGACTGATGCTCATTAGTTGTGTGTGTGTACACCAGACTTTTTTTTCCCTTCTGGAATATAGGACAAATCATATCCTCTTTGATTTATTTGCAAAAGCCTGGATTATAAAAGTTTGTTCCAGTGAATTAGTCCTCTTTCCACATGCCTATAAAACCAGGGTCATTCCAGTTGAAGAAGAGACGTCTCCAACTGGAACCACAAGCACTGTATGTTTCCAGTTTGGGGGGCTCTAGAATAAACTTCTTTTCCTAATTCTGAGGGCCACTTTGAACAATGCCATCCAATCTGCAACATACACTTGTCCGCTACATACTTATTAGGGAAGGGCAGCTCAATCTTGTGGTTCCCGGCGCTTGGAACAACAGCGGTGTCAATATGGCTACCACTGTATCCTGCAGGCATGGGGAAGATACTGGAGGGCTCCTTGGGGGAAGGGGACCTTTGTCCCCATCTCTTGTGAAAGCCCCAGGCGCCATAAGTCTCAAGTCTGTGCTGCCTATTTTGCTGGCGCAGACTTGAAAAATCTCCATGTTGGGCTTTTCAGCCCAGGAGGATAGAATCAGGTGGGGGAGGCCCTTGCTAGTCTCACCCCCCTCCCCCCAGCCCCCTGTTCCATGCTCCCCCACCCTGGAATGCCTTCCCCATATAATAATAATATATATAATATATTCCCCATATAATAATAATAATAATAATAATAATAATAATAATAATAATAATAATAATAATAATAATAATAATAATAATAATAATAATGTGCTTTACAGCATGTTTATGACACATATAGGATTGGGCCCTAAATCCCATTGGATTCAATGGAACTTACTTCTGGGTACACATGCATAGGATTGCGCTGTAATTGTGGGAGGAGAGCATGAGTGTATGTTTCCCCCACATGCACTTGGTGCACTGCATAGTCACATAGGGACATATTGCCTGAACTGACCCTAATCATGCAGATATAATGCTATGAGCGCAATCCTAGCCCCTTCTGTCCGTGCTTTCCAGCACAAACATAAGGGCAATGAAGCTCCGAGGTAAAAGAACAAACATTCCCTTACTTTGAGGAGGCCTCTGTGAGTGACACCCAATTGCAGGATGCAGCACTTAACCATTGGTTCTGCTATGCCAGTGCTGGAAAGCACTGACATAAGGGGTTAGGACTGCACCCTATATCTTTCAAAATGTGACTTTAAAGTATTTTGAATATTTTCCTTGGGTGGCTGGTTGGATGGTTGGTACAAAGTGACCCTGTGCCACTCCCGAGGACTCACTGACTTTCATGGATGGGAGTTCTTTCCAAGTCAGCTCAGGAAAGGCTTTTCTAAGGTGTTGCAAGCCTCCTACCAGAAAGAGCTTGAATACCTGAACTCCTCTGCTCAAACACTGGAAACAGGATACAGATGAGCCTGGATGTTTGAACCTTTGTGAGGGAATTGACTGCTTTTCATAAAAGTTTTTGTGAATCTTTGCCACTTGATGGTGCTCACAAAGGTCCAATGTTTTGTGAGCACATTCAAGCTTTTGTGAGGGATTGAACTGATGCTTTGCAAAGCCTTGAGCTTTTGTGGACATTTGCTTGGAGTTTATGCAAACTTTATTTCAAATGCACACTGTGATGCTCACGCGTCCCTTCTATGTTGGCCCAGAGCACCAAACATCAGTGGTGTGCAAGGAAAATGCTCTCATTTTGGCATTCCACTCATTTTTTTTCTTATAAAAGCTTCCTTTGTTTATTTATTGGCTGGTTAAAAGCTAATTAGGTTTGGACAAATCCCCCTCCTGTTTTTATTATCCCCTTTTTTGTTTTTGTAATAGGGGCCACTGTGTTTTCTCCACGAAGCCCCAGGCTGAAGCCACATCAGTGACGGCTCATTCACGTATTCAAGTCAACACTTAATGTAGCAATTATCAGAGGATGAACATGCATGTGTGAACTGACAAGGAGTTTATCCTATGATCCAGCTATTTCAGTGAAGCCACACTGCATTCCACACCAAAACAGCGAATAGCCTCTCATACTCTCTCTACATGTTTTTCTGTCATAATTTCCTATAACTGCGCCCAGAGGACAGATTTACTTGAGGTCTGTGTCAACATTTCATGAAGCATGAAACACGTTTCATTGGGGGATTCCAGCTCCGTGAATTATGGCAACCTACATGAGATACCTCCATGCAATCTGCTTTTGCTGAGGGATTGTATTACACATAAAAGAGACGGAAACCAGAGTGTTCCCAGCTCCCCATCTGTCAACAAGTGATAAGCAAGTGATAAGTGTAGCTCATATTCCCTTTTTCCTTTACATAAATTGGTCAAGGCATCCCAAGCATGGACTGTACAGAAGCGCAAAGCAACTACTGTACAGGGGTTGGAGCCACGGTACATCAATTTTGGATACATCTGTGAAAATGCACATTACAGCCAAAAGCTATGTGAAGTCCAGGCCTCAAATGCATTTATTATTTGTGCCCATGCACAATTCACAAGCATTTATATCTGAAGAGGGGAAACATTTACTTTAATAAACAGAAAAACGGCAAGGCAGTAGTAGTCATGGCTCATAATGGAAAAGTTCAAAATTAAATGTATTCATACATTCATACTTATTAACCTTCTGGCAACAAACTGGAATGGGTGGACAGGCCACGACCACTGAGATGTTATCTTGCAGAAATACTATTAAAATCAATGTGAGCTGTGCAGAAGCATACTCAGGTACATAAGAAAAGCTTTTCTAGATCATGTCAAATGCCTAACTAGTCCAGCATTCCAACTCCTACATTAGGTAGCACCAGTTGTGTTGCTAGAGGCTCGGACACCTGGGCAGTTACGTTGTGACGTCACAAGGTCACATGAAGTTGTGAATCACTTCTGGATTCCACTGAGGAAGAGGCATTTGCTGTAGACCCATGATCTGGCCATCCCCAGTTCTTTCTTCTTTGGAGGCTCAAGAAGAGCCTCTAAAGGACAAAGAATGAGGGTGGCAGCCAGACCATATGGCCACCAAAACACAAGTAGGTGGCTGTGCCGAACTCCACTATATACCAGCCTCAGAGCGGAGCTCAGTGCGGCTTCTCTTGCCATCCCCATTTTGGATGGGCCTCTTCAGACAGGCACCTCCCCATACCCCATTGCCTCTAGGAAACTCTCCAGCAAGGAATGAAGAAGCAGACTTCATTCTCTATTGTTCTCTTTCACTTGGAATCCAGAAGTTCGCTGCACTGATCATGGAGTCCCATCTTGATGGAGACAAGAACAAGTCTTCTGGGTCAGACCAATGGTCATCTAGTCTACCATCCTCCTTCTAGATCATCCAGTGGCCAACCAGATGTCTCTGCAAAGCCCACAAGCAGCAGAAGAGGGCAGGAAACCTCTCTGCTGTTGTACCCACATCAATAGACCTATTATATTGTTGAGTGAAAGTAGCAACTGTTACCCTGCACATGCCTGATCTCGTCTGATCTCGGAAGCTAGGCAGGGTCAGGCCTGGTTAGTACTTGGATGGGAGACCGCCTGAGAATACCGGGTTCTGTAGGCTTATACCATAGTCTTTCGAGACTGAAGGTTGCCAACCTATAGAAGGCACTAATGTCACTGGCAAGAAGTCATGATGCAATTGCCATACTTTCAGGTTCAGAGGCAGTATGTCTCTGAATGTCAGCTGGAAGGGAACAATGGTGGAACAGAAGCCTGCCTTCCTCTCCTGCTAGTGGGCTTCCCAAAGGCAGCTGATAGCCACTGTGTGAGAGAGTGTTGGCCTAGATGGGCCTTTGACCTGATCCAGTAGAGCTTTTCATAAGTTTTTTAAGGGATGAATATCATTCCTCCAATGCGGAAGGGAAAAAAATATTTAAAATTGTACTTGGATCACAATTTTATACCTTCGGTTTTATGGTAACTACAACAGCTGTACTAGCTTTTCTTTGACTGCAAGGCATCTTACAATATTTGCCAATTTATTTTTTTTTCTTGTCTCAGGAAAGGTGTTTTCACATCTAGACTTAACCCTGAATAATTCAACAGAATCTTTAATAACAGCCACACATGCTATAAGGGCCTACAACATATGATCGCTCAAACTGGGAGAGAAAATATAATGGTAGGTGTGCAGCAAAGTGCAGGGCCTTTGAAAAAAAAGAATATGTTAAGAGCTGGTGAGCTCCAAGAGACTAGAGTTGGCATGAACAGGAAATGGGTAAGGAACTTGGTACATGAAACTATGCAGAAACCCCCTCAAGAACATTCATTTCTCTTCTAAAAATGTGTTTGGCTTCTTTCAAAAATTCTCAGATGTTTCACATTAGAAGGAACCCTGAAGTGAGTTCAAATGCCACTTTTTGAACATTTCAATGCCAATTCCAACAATGTACCAGCGGCTGACCTCCCCAACCCCGTGCCCAGGGCAAAAGTCTGCGAAGGTGCCCCCCTGGGAGCTGTCGCTGCCCCCCCTACAAAAAGCCACCCCCCCCCAATCACCTGAGGCTCACGGAGCCTCACGCAACCTCTGCCGACGTCAGGGAAACCTTTCTGAGGTTCCCCAATGCTATAAACCATGCTTCCAGTAAACTGGAAGCACAGTTTCCACCCCCATTGGGAGCCTCAGAGAGGCTTCCACAGGATCCTAGTGGCTCGCACCCGGGCTTTTGCCCCATCAGACCTAATTGCAGGTCCGCAACTGCAATTTACCCAACCCCACCTGAGAAATTTCACTTGGCTTAGAAACATTCATTCAATTTTCCTTGACATTTTTTCAGATGTTTCTGTCTGGGAGAAACCCTGAAACTATTGCCCTAAGCAGAACCTAATCATTACATTTGCAGGATATCTGCTTGGAAATGATATCTAATGAGATAATTGATATATATCTCGCTCAGTGCATCTCTATGGCCACTCTGCTGAGACCCTAAAACTTTGACCGACTCAGGTAGAATGGATGAGGATTCAGGCTGGTGGATCATTGCAACACAGGAATAGGGAAGGTTGAGCATTAGAGAAGTTTGAGATGAAGCAGAATGAGGCAAGACATTCCTCAAGTGATATAATAGACTATCGTTTTACAGCCTGATTCTATGCTGGCTAGGGCAGACAGAAGAGGCACTTATGCAGACATAAATGTGCCATAAAGCACGTTGTGGCCTCACAGAGGCTAGTGTCACTATTGGCGAGGCTTGTACTGGCACTGGAGCTGCACCCACTTCCCAAGGTAAGTCACCATCTGCTACATCCTATCTCCCCTCCAAGGTCTGGGAGCCCTACACTGATCTCCTCGGTTTGGCAATAGTTAAATAGCTGGCACAGCTCCAAATAGATCCATAGGGGATGCCTGGGTCTGACACGGCGTAAGGAAACCAATGTTACCTTATTCCATGTCAGGCCCAGGCAGCTCCTATGGGACTGATGTTCTCTTACCAGCACCACTGTACTGTGGGGCAGTAGCCTCCATAAGATTGGGCTGCCCAAGCACTTGTATGCCTAAGTATACATACCTAAAATGATCACATATTCTTCCCCCATTTACCTTGCTATCTCTTCCCCCCTTCTCTAATCTCTCTTGTGTCTACTTCTAGCTTGTAAACCCCTTGGGGCAGAGACTTGTACTCTCATCTGTGGCAGAAGTATCATGTATGTTGACCATGCACATGCATTGGCATTGCTAAGGGGGGGCAGGGGCAATTGCCCCAGGCTTCATGCTGCTAGGGGGTGCTCCCAGAGCCTGAAAAACTATGAAAATCCCTGTTTAAAGGCTCCAGCAATCAGGAGGGTGCTGTTTTGGGGACAGTGGCTCCAGAATCTTCTTTGACCCTGGGCACCAGGTTCATTAGCTACATCACTGGCAACTTGAACACTAAACCAATATATAATTAATAATATAGCCAACCAGCCCAGCATGGCAAATGATTTTGCTTTCACTAAATTGGTGGTAATCTGTAAGAAGGAGGAACTTCCACCATCAGGGTGGTGGAGGCAGCTTGAAGCATTGTCAGTAGCGCTTTTAGGCTGAAAAGCCACCAGGGGCCCATTTGGGATGCTGAATGAACTACAGGTGTAACATGTATAAAACATATTGCTAGCTTAAGATTTAATTGGGCCTTTCCATTTCGATCAGGATGTGATCGCATGAAGAAAATGCACTCAGGAATTCATTTTTCATTGACTGCAGTTATTAATCTGCTTTGACTGATGCTAGAATGGGAATTAAATCATAAATGTGATCTGCGCTTGGTCGGATGCCAGCTCAGCAGTGACTGCCTGCTTGTCACTTCTGAGTGACTGGTGGAAGGAGACGGCCTCGTGGTGTGTATTTTTACTATTATTGCTTAAAGATCTCAATTTATCATCATTTGTCAAGAAGCATTAATCCCTTTTTTTCCTAATAATATTAAATCTGTCATAAACCAGGGATGAGATTAGATACTTATCTACAGGAACCTCTGAGGATAAAAACGGAGGGTTGAAATCCGTTTGAAAGTGATGTGATGCTCTGCAGGATGGGAGGGGTATCAGCAGGAATGGGCAAATCCAGCGCCTTGACTCGAGTCTTTGCCCCCACGACTCGACTCGAAAACGGGTTGTAATGGGCAGACTTTTCAAGTCACCTAGAGTGGTTTTGTGACTTGAGTCATGAGTCTTTCCCTTTAAAAAGCCAGCTGTGGCTTCATAGAAAAAACTGCATGTGGCTGCTGCTGGGGTGTATATGTGTGAGTTCTCTTTATACACTCCCCTGCTGCCCCCATTCCATCTGTAAACAAGGCAGAAGGGGACTGCTTGAGAGCAGGGACAGAAGCAGCAAGAGGGAGGAGGGTCATGTGCAGCAGCTGGGAGGCTTACCAGTCTGACCTGAGTCTGCATGCGTGGGGACCGAGTGCCGAGTCAGTGGTCTCAGACTTGAGTCAATGCCTGAGTCATTGACTCAGGTGACTTGAGTGTAAATGAGTCAGCAAAAAAATGTGTTTTATTGTACTACCAATAGCTTTACTGAATATACAGTCAGGATTCCTGTGAGCGCTAATTCATGACATAGCTGTTGTGCATCAATAGTTCTGGTTTGCATGCGTGCTTGTTGATGGCTTGGTTGTCTCTATTTCAGCCGGAATCCCAGACTGCTTTTAGCTCTTGCACATCAAACTCTTCACTAGTCTTTGGCTGATCTGCTGTGACGTCACAGGGTTTAAAGCATAGGTTGGGAGGCACGGAACTGAACAAAGGAGGGAATAGGGAATAATTCAGAATAGTGAAGATTCAGGGAAGGTCTTACCTTAAACCAGGTGTGTCAGTCCCAGAACCCAGTTACAGTCCTGGTGTTCAAGTCTGGGAAATGTAAAGCAATGCCGATTCTCTATGCATGTACAAAGTGAGGTGCCCCACCATTGGATGACAGGGCTCTGTGTGGATGCAATGATTGAAGTCTCAAAACTGAGACAGGTTGAAGTCTCAAAATTGTGCCTTGAACAGTTCAAAGATATACTAAATAGGCATTTACTTCCATTTCAATCACCTGATGTCACTCCTTCAGGATTAAGGAGAAAAAGCAGAATGGTTATATAATTACTTTTGATCACTGAGTCCAACATGGAGGCTCTCCCCCCCCATTTGATTGTCTGTGTGTTCAAGAATATTTCATTACTTCAAGCTCCTTTGAAATCAGGATGTAATATAAATTACTGGCACAGAAATAACTAGCAGTTGTGACATTTCGTTAGAGTTTAATTACATGAATCATAAAATATTGCTACAATTTTCCAAACTGTTAAACCTTAATTAATATGAACCCACAGGGATCACCTCGATAGTTCATACTATGGTGGGATCCATACACCCGCAGTCGGAGTCTAGATGGGTGAAGAAGCTCTTTATAATTTGCTAAGAGTGATCAATTATTAGAAATGAAGCCCGACAAATTAATTTAATATAAATGAGGTGGTACAAGGTTTGAGTAATTCTTTTTAATTACCTATATGTAATTTTTTTTTCAATAGACTCACAAAGCAAACCATTCTTCTTCATCTTCCATGTAGAAATTCATTAATCTCATTACCATGCGGTATTAATATAATTTTATCACTCCATCCTGAAATGGAAAATGCATCGGCAATCCATAATGAATCACAGCATTCGTGCAGGGGTATCACTACATTAATTTCAGGACACAGACGAGTTCATCTGTAATTTACTCTGAGGTTCCAGTATTAAAATTGAGCTGAATAAGCTTATAATTATGACATCTGTTTCTTTTCAGGTAGCTCTTTGTAAATCAGTGACAAAAGAATAACAGGTTTAAATATGTGTTAACACTCTGATAGCATATATAATTGCAATATGGCAATGTGTAATGAAGATTAAATTAGACCATAGTGTACCTGACATATGCAATTGCATAATTGAGCTACGGTAATTGTGGTGGTAAGAGCAACCACGGGAAAAAACTGAGGACACACACACGCACACACACACACACACACACACACACACACACACACACACACACACACACACAGAGCACCCAATATTTCAGTTTAGTCAAGCAAAGCTACTCTCAAGAGCAAAAAGTGAAAGAAGTTTGCAAGGGGGGGATAATTTGCTGCAATGAAAGATATCTTGCAATCTCACGCAACCTTTTCATTGCTTTTGACCCATTACTTTTTGTCGTCAAAAATATGTTTGTGTGTTGGGGGGGGGGGGTATTTCAGACACTTGATGATGCCAGTTTTAAGAACATAAGAAGAATCCTGCTGGATCAGGCCAAAGACCCATCTACTCCAGCCAAGACCACAAGATACTTGCATCTCACTGCCACTCCCCTGCATCTGGCATTCTATTTACCCTTGCAGCCCATTCTATTTACCCCCAATGAAGACACCTCACTGCACTTGGGTTTAATTTGGGCCACTTTATTAAACAGTAGTGACCAGTTTTTTAAAGCATGAAAGCTACTGAACACATCTTCTGTCCCTCACCAGTCTGGGATAAGCAAAAAAAACTGCCACCCACGGTCAGTTCGGATGACAGAAAACAATTCCTACCTGGTCCTCATGATGAGCGACCAGCTAGTCACAAAGTGTATATTCCCCTCATGGCTTGTAACCTGTGATGGAGTTTTCCTCCAGAAATCTGTCCAATCCACTTTTAAAGGCATCTAGACCAGATGCCATCACCACATCCTGGAGAAAGGAGTTCCACAGACTAATTTCATGCTGGATAAAGAAATACTTTGTTTGTTTTTAGCTTACCCCATTCCCAGAGGAATAGGACATCCAGTTGAGCTTTCTGGGTGGGGGGGGAGGGGAATTGAAGTTTCATGGGTAAGTACAGATGTTTCTTGCCAATCCAAAATGACCTCTTTGGATTAAGAAAGTGCTTCGTAATGATGCAAGCATTTATTAGCCCCTCTGCTCACACCTGGGTGAATGTCCAAAATTGGAAGCTCACAGGGTATCACCTGGGGGCTTTTGGGTTCATCATCATCACCCCTCTACCTATACACAGTTCTATTGCTATTCTATGTGTCGTACCATAATTAAACAAAGTCACTTTCATGAGGCAAAGGGCCAGGACATGTAGAACCATGAGTGCACATGTTTCTAGTTGCACTGTGGTGGTCAGACTATTAAAGCTTCATCTGAACCAGCCCCATGTAATTTGAAGAGAAAGCAAAAGAAGAAGCACCCAGCTCAGCATTCAGAGTGGTATATGGATGTAGTAAATACATAACAAAATACAGCATGGCCTGAAACAGCCATGGACACCCCAGGCACAGTGTTATTCCTAAGCAATATTCCCTTGCAATATATGGCTTCTCTTCACATCTACCAAGACATTTCATATGCTATGTAAATATGCTAATTTCATATGTTAATTGCTTAAAAAACACACAACAAAAAGAACCCTAATTGGAACAATCACTAAGTAGGGAGATCTGAAAACCAGTCAGGAAGACAGAAGCCTGGGCAAAAGCTTCAGCAGGAAAGCTGGCAGGTCTGAGGACTACTGTGAAGAATATTCTCAATTTCTTATGCATCCTAAGTCAATAAATACAAAAAGAAAGCTTTGGGGATTATTATTCACTCAAATCAAGTGCAGGGTGCTTAAGGCTGAAAGATTATGTATATATTGCAGCTTAGAAGGGCAACATTAAATAAATACACATTAGTTTTATCTGCTACCAAGCATGTTGGTTATTTTTCTCCTGCCTGCTTCAAAGCCCTACTGTACAAGCCTAGGCGTGTCTACTCAAAAGTCAGTCCCATTATTTTAAATGAGGCTTCCTCCCAGGAAAGTGTGACCTTGGTATCTGAGGATCTGACATCTGGGGATTTATCTCACCAGGGATACAGGGGTCGCCATTTCAATGCCTGTAAATAAGGGTGAAAAGCAAGAAAATTGCTTTCTTACTGTTGTGCGATCAAACTGTAAAGTTTCCAAGCTTCTGGGGGCTAAAAATAGCACTAATCACCCATAGATCATCAGATCTATGGAGGTCCCTAACTCCTCCCATTGTAATCCTGGAATGTATCTATATAGTGTTCAGTCACTAGATGGGGAGGAGTAATTCCATAGAGCTATTACAGCAATCAGCCACTAGATGGAGCTGAACGTAATGGAATTATAGATGCGTTCTGGGGCAACTATGGGAGGAGTTAAGAACCTCTGTGGACCCAGAAGTGGGTCATTAGTGCTATTTTTAACCTCCATGTAATGGAATTACATTCAGCTTGGAAATCTCATGGTTTGCCCGCGCAATGGTGAGAAAGCTATTTTCTGACTTTCCCCCCCTTATTTACAGAATTTAAATAGCGGCTTCAGTATCTGTGGATTTTGATATCTGTGGGGAGTTGCTGAATGGAATCCCGTGGATGCTGAGGTTGCACTGTATAGGATTGCAACTTTAGTATCGTTTGTTGTTTCCTGGGATCCCTAGATCAGCATAAGCTACTACCAAGTGGAATGTCTAGAAGGGGGGGAGAGAGATAATGGAATGCCCAGGAGTCATTCCTGGTGCCTCAGCCTCCTGAGCTATACTGGCTAGGGTTGGTACAGCAGTGTTTCTCAAACTGTGAGTCGGGACCCACTAGGTGGGTCACGAGCCAATTTCAGGCGGGTTCCCATTCATTTCAATATTTTATTTTTAATATGTTAGACTTGATGCTGTCATGGTGTGCGACTGCATTTGGGGATCTGTACTTTTAACAGGCTACTCTGTATATGGTTTTAACAATGATAGTCAATGGGGCTTACTCCTGGGTATGCATTGGTAGGATTGCAGTCGAGGATTGTTAAAAACTTTCCTGCTTGTTGATGTCATTTCCGGTCATGAAATCACTTCCGGTGGGTCCTGATAGATTCTCATTCCAAAAAATGGGTCCTGGTGCCAAAAGTATGAGAACCACTGTCCTACAGAGTTCCTAGAGAGCAGTAGCAACCAGGATGGAAGCACAAGAACCAAGTCTACTTACTCCTGAGAAGACACTGATTTCTAGGAGTCTAGTGTGTAAAGGGAACCCTCTGCAGATACAGGGTCCTATATCTGCGGATTTAACCATCCAGAGGGTCTACTCCTAAAGCTTGCACAATTATTTACCTGGAGCCCCCAGAGGCATCTTCTGGATTGCTCTATTGGCCTCTGCTATTCTGCTGGCCCTCTACTGACCTCCGAATGACCTGCAAAAACCTGTGGAAGCTACTTCTGATGTTTGGAGTCAACTACCAGTTTAAAGTAGCATTCAGAGGCTCCTGCAGGCCATTCTGAGGCCCATAGCTGGCCCAGTGCAAGGAGAAACCTTCCAAAGGCTCCAGGTAAGTAACTGTGCTAGCTTTGGGAGGGAACTCCAGCATTCACAGAATTCCTTATCTACAGATCTAGAACCAGACCCACTCAGATAAGGAGGGCCCACTGGACTTAGCCCTTCCAGAGATACCACCTAGGCTTTTGGTACCATGGCCAGATACATCTGCAGACTTAAACAGCTATGAGAGTGGCCATAGAGTCCCTGGACAGTAGGAACTGCTAGAATGGAAATGGCAGGTCCAGGAATGTCCACTGACGTAGGTGAAGCTTATGCAAACCCTTCCTCGCTGCATCTTCTCCAGCAGTGTTTCAGATCAATGAGAATAGTTGCCGAAGAAGGTGTTTCGGCACTACAAATAAAGACAATGGGAAGCCATCCATCTGCAAGTCTGTGACCTCTCCAAAGAGTTAAGAGCAGCGCAGTGGAGGTTTTCTCAGCCCGTTCAATAATCTGTCTGAACCAAGAGGTTGCATGCTGCTTTTGCTAGCTGGCTCAGCAGAATAGGAGAAGTGGTGAAGGAATGCGTCCGCTGGAAATCCTAGGTAAGAAGTAATTGAGCTGGAGCTTGTGAGCAAATCTCCAGCTGACATCAGGACCCTCGCTCAGTATCAGTCCATGGAACTGTACTAATGTATACCAGCTGGTAACCTGAGCTTAGTTCCATTTATAGAGGAGGGAATCTACAAACTGTAGGATTGTGATTTCCCCAGCATTGGTGATGTAGCACTGTTCATGCTCCCTGCCATGTTGCAGGGTGCCTGGGGGAGGAAGAACCGATTGCTTATCTATTGAGGGTGTGTTCTAAAAGCATATGACCCCAGATTTCCTAGTGCCAATCTCATATTTCTTTCTCCAGCATCTTTCTCAATGGAGAGAGAACATTTGAGAGAAAAACCCACTCATTTTCAGCATGGGGGAAGATGTTTTGAGATGCTTCTCTATGTTCCATTCCCTTCGTGCATGTGGGGGAGGAGGGAAACAGAGGAATGCACCTGTGCACAACCTTGGCAGGGAACTTCAACCTTTTTTCATCTCATGGCATGCTGAGAAGATGCCAAAATGGTTCAGGCACACCGCCATTTTCTTGGACAAATAACAAGACACACTGTGCTGCTGGCAAGGGGTTCACATTCCCCAGTGGTCCTACTAATAGATGACACCCCCCCCCCCCAAAAAAAAACAACAAAAAACTCCCATGGCACACTTGTGAACCATTTGTGGCACACCAATGCACACTGTGGCACAATGGCTGAACACTGACATAGGCAATGTGCAATGTGTTGCCATTTCTTTTGTGTATTCTCTTTCCCCAGTAACAGTGACCTCCAATGGGGGGAACCAGTTGAATGGAGGTTCAACTATTTCCTTCCCCTTGGAGGAAGCCATCTTAAATCACTCCACTCAAAGAAAATAGGCCACACATTTTTGACAACACAGAATACTACAACAGAGACATTGCAGGGGAGGGGAAGGTTCCATTGACTTACTTCTGAATAAACTGGTATAAGATTGAAGGCACATAGCTACAGTTCTACACAGATTTTATATGTAATCCTTTGTATGTTTACTCAAAAGTAATCCCAAAAAGTAAGCCCCAGCAGAATTGAATCCAAAGAAAGCGGCTGTAGGATTATAGCCCAACAACACAATCCTATGCAAGTTAACTCAGCAGCAACTCCCATTGTGATCAGTGGGACTTCCTTCCAGGGAAGGGTGAACAGGATTGCAGCCTTGACCTTGTATCATTTCCTAGATGATGTTCAGAGTGCTGCCTATCCAGGGCTCAGTCCCATCCATTAAGCGGTCCTTGCCGTCACATACATTTGGGAGTTCCTGTGAGTCAAGAGAAAGCTCGGTTCCCTCTGTTGTGTATCTAACAGACTGTGACATGATCTGGGAAGGGCTTGGTAGTTCCCACATTAATGCATGCATTTCTTTTCGCAACTCCGGCTCTCAGCTTTGTTAACTCATTGAAAGCAGCCTGTCTCGTGGGAGGTACAGTCTGTGATTTGCTTTTATGAAACTGATTGATAATAACAGTCTGGAGCATGAAAAGCAAGAGAGGCTAAGCACATCCGATAGCAACAACTTATTCATGAAACCCTATGCAAAGAACAGGATCTGAAGCAAGCATGCAAGAGACACAGTCTCTCTGGCATCCCGGAATAAGAAGAGCCCAATGGATCTAAACAAATCTCTACAAAATGGCCCAATATCTTCAGGTGCCTGAGCTGGGGCATAAAATTGTGCCTCCCCACTTAACCAGTGGAGCAGCAGCATGTAAGGAGCCAGCATTTCTCCCCCTCCCATGTTTGCTGGACAGAAGAAGGAAGGGGGAGGGTGGAGCAAAAGAGTAGAGGCTCCCAGGAGACAGTCTGACCCATACATCTTCTATCTTCCTTTTTCTGCTAAGTTCCCCTCTTTCTTTCAAAATTCAGCAAACATGGGAGCTGCAGAAACAGCAGTAGTACCAATGTCCACAGTACCTTATCAGTCTGCCTTATTGATGAATTACCACATAGTAAATTCTCCTGCTTCCCAGCAGCCAACTGGATATCTCTGGGAAGCTCACACCCAGAACACAGTGGCAATAGTCCTCTCTTATTCTTTACCCCCAGCACCTGGCATTCTGAGGTATACTGCCTCCAAACAGGAACATAAGAAGAGCACTGCTGGATCAGGCCAAAGGCCCATCTAGTCCAGTTTCCTGTATCTCACAGTGGCCCACCAAATGCTTCAGGGAGTAAACAAGACACCAACAAACCTGTGTCCTGGTGCCCTCCCCTGCATCTGGCAATCAGAGACAGCCTACCTTTAAAACCAGGAGCTTGCACATACCTACCATGACTTGTAACCCATGATGGATTTTTCCTCCAGAAATTTGTCCAATCCCCTCTTAAAGGCACCTGGGCAAGATGCTATCACTTCTTCCTGTGGCTTAGTCTGAGTTCCACAGACTAAGGGCCCAATCCAATCCAATTTTCAGTGCCAGTGCAACTGTGCCAATGGGGCATACACTGAATCCTGTGGTGGGGAAAGCAGTTGCAAAGACCTACCTCCAGGCATAGGAACGTTTGTTCCCTTACCTTGGGGTTACATTGCAGCTGCACTGGTGCTGGAAAGTTGGATAGGATTGGGCCCTTAGTAAGTATGTTCCATAATAGCCATGGATAAGACTTGACCTGTCCTCCATGAATTTGTTCTGATCTCTGAAAGCCATCAAAGTTGGTAACCCTATCAGTATCAGTATCAACCCTATCAGGCCAGATCAGAACGAAACATCTGAATTGTTGTAGCTCTTGAAAGATAGAGCCTTCTTTCAATTGTAAAAATCCCTAGGGGATTTAAATTAGCCTGCCTATGTAAGCAGCCTTGAATAAAGTCTGAGGAGAAATCTGAGGACCTAGAAAGGTGGTATATAAATACCTGTATTATTATTATTATTATTATTGTGGCAGTAAATGATTCAATAAATCATCCCAGGGAAATTATGCAAAGGAGCATCATGGAAGGAAAAGTTTCATCTGCTGCATATATACTCCTTGCACAGATTTCTTAAAAGCATGAATCCTGGCTAGGAGGAAAAACTTGGCAACCTTATGGTCAAGGTAAGTAGAGAGCGGTCTGATTAGGCAGACGTGGGTGCTCATCCATTGGCAGAAGCCGGGAGAATCTTCATGTGTCTCCCGGCACATTTGAGCTGTGTTGCAGGTGTTTTGAGTTTATCCCAGAGAGGAAATGACTTTTTTTACACCTAATTTAATCTGAAGCTATTCACAGTCGAAAATGCTCAGTAACAGTGACCTTGGTAATGACTAACACGTTGCAGGTGGTCCCAGTGCCAGCCCAGTGGTTAATGTTTGCTGTTAGAGAAAAAAGGATTTAAATGTTCACACCAAGCTTGTTGTCTTCCATTTATAGCTCTGAAACAGCTGGGGCACACACACACACACACTTAAAAACCTTCTCAAAAGTTGCCATCAGGTTTTTTTTCCCCCTACAATAAGGTTCTTTTTCTTTCTTCTCATTAGAAAATGGACAACTTGTAAATCTTAACACATGTTGCAATCCAAACACAAATATTAAATTTCAAGTATTATGGATCAAATCCTGTTGTAGCCACCCATGAAAAAGGTCCTCTTTCACTGGACAGCTTGATTCCCCCCCACACATACACACAAGTCTTTATTGACAGTCTGGAGTATGCAATCTTTGTCTCCTTCAACACTTGTATGGGTAACCCAGAAGCTCCTACTTATGTTGCATAAGTTGCATACATAGCTGATGTTCTGATGCTGACAGCTGATGTTGCATTTAATAGTTAAGAGACTGGCAGCCCAATCCTATGCATGTCTACTCAGAAGTAAGTCCCATTAGCGTCAATGGGGCTTACTCCCAGGAAAGTGTGGATAGGATTGGGCTGTGAGGGCACATTCCTAACCAGGTCTACTCAGAAGTAAGTCCTATTTTGTTCAATGGGGCTTACTCTCAGGAAAGTGTGGTTAGGATTGCAGCCTTACAGACCAATCCTATCCAATGCTGGTGCGGCAGGGTTGCCAACCCATGCTCTATCCAGTGCTGGGTTTGTACAGGTGGGAGGTCTCCTTGGGGCAAGAGAACATTTGTTTCCTTACCTCATATCAAGCCACAGCCTGCTTAATAGGAGTACTTGGGTCTGTGCCAGCTAAATCACTGTTACAGAACGGAGTAGCCCCATGTGGGGCTTTCAGGCCTGGGATACAGGTTAGGATGCAGCAGAGGCCTGCTCCGATTTCTCTGGTCCCCTTTTGGACCTGAACTTCCCACACCCACCCTCTCTCAGCACAAAACACTGGCTCCCCACCTCCAGAAAGCCCTCCCCTGCCACTGACTGGTACAGCACTTACTTGCTCCAGTGGCCATCAGGTGGGATACCACACCCATGAGACAGTGTAGATCTTCCCACCAGCACCTTTTACTCCCAGGATGTCTAAAAGCACTGATGTTCAGCAGCCATAGGATTGAACATTAAGCTGTGAATCAGGACTTCCTGATTCAAACATTACCTCTGCTATGAACTCACAAAGGGATGGTAAGCTGGCCATTGTCAGCTGCAATATGGAGATAATAATACTTATAGACTCGTTCTAAAGATAACTTTGAGGTAAAAGCTGTGAAGTGTCTCACGTATTGAAAAACTGCTCTGCAAAGATGGGCAGCCCCATCCTATGCTGCTCTTCCAGCAGCACTGCAGCCCCAGCCCAGGTGTGGCAAATATGCCATAAGGCACATTTGCTCCACCCTGGAGTAAAGACCACTGGTGGGGAGGCCTGTCCCACTGTGGGAGCCTCAGCAAAGACAAGGTTAGAGCCAAGCTGTATGGGGGTGGGCAGACCTGGGAGGGGGATAGGACTGGCAAAGGCCTCTGCCAAATCCTATCCCCTCTGTCAGGTTCGGAAGCTTCTTAAGTCTGTGCCAGTGAAATAGCTGTTGCTGACTCAAGAAGCCCCACTGAGCAGTCTAGGGCCTTACTCTTGGTAAGGGGGTGCATGTACTCTTCCCCCAAGGTGACCTCCAGCCTGCTCAGGTCCAGCACAGGATCCAGTGGTGGCCACTTGGAGCTGCCTCTCCTGTGCTGGATAACTACCACTACCATAAATGTTATTCTCCTCACTACCTATTTACAGGGAATTTCCATCTAGTTTATTTTAGGGAACCTGTCTCGGAGAGATCAACTCTTAGCTTATGCCTCCCTCACTCACTGTTTTTCATTGGAGGCTGTGCTCCTTGCCTTTGAGATAAGGAAGGCATCTGCTAGGAGCAGAACCTACTCAGTGGTGACTCCAACTTCAGCTGGAGAGCTGTATGGCCCTTGGTTTCTATTCATTCAGTCATCAAGTGAAAACCTGCTATTGGGTTGATTTAGCTGTGGTAGAACTGTGCGAGGAGGCCTCTGTTTGAGATTGCTTTGTTTTTTTAAAATATATATATATAAAATTTTATTCTGCATTTTATGATAAAGCGTTTTAGGTTGCAATGTCCTGGAAAATGGAATCTAAACATAAAAAAAAAAATCCATAAATCACTCCCACTACTTTTCTCTTCTTGCCTGCTTAACATTTTTGTATGAGCAGTTACTGTTTTCCTTCTGCATTCAGCTCCCTCCCACAGGTCCCTAGAAGTTAGATCTCTGAGTGGGGACAGAGTACACACATTTTATTTTTAGTGCACATCTGTGTAAAAGCATGTGCTGAAGTATCCAGCCTGCTCAGGATGCACTGTGCAGTATCCAGCCTGCTCTTTCACATAATGCTGCTACTGAAGTATATTTTTCAGTGGGAAGACCAGAAGACTTCAAGATGAGGAGGCCATGTTAAAGAACTGGGAGGAATAGGTTGGGTTTTACAGGAGAAGGCTTTGTGAGTTGTGGGGGGAGGTAGTTGTTTGATCTTCTTAGGGCCCCAACAGTGCTAGATTCATATGGATGAAAAACTATAGACAGAAGTAATGGACCTGGCCTTTGTGGCACTCCGGTCACAGGTCCACAATGTTGCCCCTCCCACATCATGCCACCTCCGGGATACTTACCTAGCCGCGTGGAGCCTTGTGTGGCATTCGGGATTGCTCTGAAAGCCTTCTGATGCAGTCTTCGACAGTACTTCCTGAAAATATAGTATACTTCCCGAACAGTACGATTTCCCGGAAGTACTGCTTAAGACCGCATCGGAAGCCTCAGAAGGCTTTCAAAGCGGTCTTGAATGCTGTGTAGGGCTTTGCCTGCCCCGGAACGGCTGTAGAGGGCAGGCAGAGATGGTGGGATGGGCGGAGGTGATGGAGGCATGACAGATGTGGTGGTGCTCCCCTCCCAAAGCCCAAGGGCATGGCACCTGGGGCTTTTGCCTCCCCTGCCCACTCCCGAGACCCGCCACTGACAGACAGTCCATAGAAACATTGTACTTCTTGCCTAAGTGGGTTTCTTTCTCTGGGTTTCTGCAGTGAATTGTTAACAATAATAGCTAGATCATTAGAAGAGGCTGCTGTTTACGCTCGTCTACCTGTTAAATCTGTGCAAGACTGATAATTGCAGGGTAAATGAATGTATCATCCAGAAGGCAAAGTAGAGGCTTCAGCACACAGTAATAGCAGAGTTCAGTTTAGACAATGAGACTGAGTATAAGAGTTGGGGAGCTGAAATGGCGTCTGTTCCATTTGTGAAAAGTTGAAGGATGTGTGAAACCGGCAGTCTGAGTGTGGATACTGCAACGACAGACACCCTGGTTGTGACTGCAGCAATATCTATCTATGAATAAATAAGAAGGGAACCTGCAACATCTCTGCAGTTCAGACAAGTCTTGCCTAGGGTTGATTGGTCTTTTCTTGGAGACGGTGCGTGTCCGTTTTAACAAGGCCAAGACAGGTGGAAATGTATGCAGGATGAAGTTTTGGCCTCTCCCGTCCACATCTTCTGCCAGTCTCTTGATCTGCTCTTCTTCACAGCCTCCTGTGCTTTGCAGGAGAAACACTGCTTGTTTCAGCAAGTAGTCCTGGATAAACTGAGTAGCGAAGGCAGAACTAGTATGGATGGGAGCTGGCCTTCTGAGGCACATAGCAATTGGGGGGAGGGACTCCCAATCTGGATCAGACTGGCAGTGGCAACAAAGGGTTAAAGCTCCATGTGCATGGTCCTGATCTGCAAAGAGGCTAATCCATTGCTGTTTAGGGGGAAATTCAAATAGTTAGCACGCGGTAAGCATCTCAGCTGAGAACTTCAGAATCTGGCTATAACTTTTGTTAGAACAGAGATATTTCAACGTGGTTTGTTTCATTGCATTTTGCATGAAATTATGCATTGATGGATATATTATTATTATTATTATTATTATTATTATTATTATTATTATTATTATTATTATTATTATTATTATTATTATTAACAGTATTTATATACCGCTTTTCAACTAAAAGTTCACAAAGCGGTTTACAGAGAAAAATCAAATAACTAAATGGCTCCCTGTCCCAAAAGGGCTCACAATCTAAAAAGATGCAAATGAATACCAGCAGACAGCCACTAGAACAGACAGTGCTGGGGTGAGGTGGTCGAGTTACTCTCCCCCTGCTAAAAAAAAAGGAGCACCCACTTGAAAAAGTGCCTCTTACCCAATTAGCAGGGGTATATGTAACAATGGTATTATTTGAAAATCCCAAGGTTTTTAAAATTTTGGCCAGTAGTGGTGTCACCCCCCTGTGCCTGTCACCCAGAGTGACCCACACACCCCTCATCCCACTAGAGACACCACTGCCCATAGTCTCCCTTTCTTAAAATCTCAAAACCTGCCTCCTGTTTGTTTGCAACATTCCTCACTTTAAGGAAGAAAAAAAAAATAGAATTGCACCATCTAAGCAAGAGAAATGTATTTATATTTCAGGATTTATTGAGGATGCTTCATCCATGTTTCCTTGGTACAGATAGTGGGTTTCTCTCTCCTCCGCAGTTTACACCGAGGTGAAATTCTTCCCCTAAGCAAGCATCACCCCCTCCTTTTGTGTCTTACCGGGTTAGAGCATTTGAAAAGCAGTTTAGATACATTCAAGTGGAGCTTTATTGTCTTGAAATTAAAGCTTTTGAAGTTTTTTCCTCTCTGACACAAGAGAAACCACATACTTTACATCAAAGGGGAGATATCCTACTGACTAGTAATTATGGGAGCTTCATGTTACCCAGACTCTACCCATTTACAAGCTTCCCTCTCTCTTTTCCTAAGCATGCATTTAATTTTGATCATTGATTTCAGTACCTTTGGTAAAGTGTCCAGTTCTATAATATTCACATTGTATGAAGTTCAGGGCAGGGAGCGTGTCCATTATAGAGACCAGAGCACATCCCATCCCCCTGACTGGGAAGAGATACAACAATTTTGAATCAGCAATCTTGCTACATACTGAACTCTGAGACGTGAAGGTTTTAACTTGTCAAGATGCTATCTTTGTATCTAAGCAAGCCCGACTGGCTGCTGGGAGAAGACTGTAAAATTGGCCATTGGTCAGCTTGCTGTGATGTCACTGTGATTTGCAAACATTCTCATTGCTGTCAGCAATACATTGGCTAAAAAGGGCAGTGTCCTTTTAAAGTCTGCAGGCTAGTGAAAGGGAGTGTGGCTTGGGATACTTTGTTGACACAGGTCAATGCAATATTCATTCTGAAATTGGAGTATCTGTAAGTTTCCAGTTTCCGTCCATTCATTTGCATCTTTTTTCATTTACACTCCCCCCCCCCAAAAAAAAAAAGTCTTGTGGCTTCCTCGCCCTTCTCAAGGGACTCCTCTTCCTCCTATGTTTGAGTGTGGTAACTGCAGAAGATGCCGCCACACCTTCCCTTGCAAATAATCTTGGGAATGGTGGAGTTTGTGTGCCATGGGGGGCAGGTATATGAACCATTTGGGGTAGGCCCAAGCTTTGCTCCAGGACCGTCCCCAACTGGAAGTGGTACAGCCCAAACCCAGGCTCACTACCACCATAAAAACAGGGCCTCGTGACCAATTGTTGGTAGCTAGTGCCTTTAACTCTCTGAACAGTGCTTTATTAATGGAGGAGACCCGCAGTTTAAACCTCCTTCTGACATGCAGGTGAAAAACGGAGCAATGAAATATGCCCTAATCTGTCCTGGAGCCTCCCAGAGTATATTTAAACACTGCTAAGTGCCTGGATAAGGAGCTCAAATGAAGTTTATTTTTCTTGGGTATTTTAGTTTTATAAGAAAATAAATTTATCAATTCTCAGTTTTAACCCCCACCCTCTTACCCTGTCCTTCTACATAGGCTTACAACACTGGCCAAATTGTTGACATGCCCACGGCGGCTGGTGCCAAACAGCTGAAATAGCTCAGCATGTTGACCTCGTCACCTCTTGTCACAGGGAAACAGAGTGGGCAGCAAATGCTCTTTCTATCAATATTTCCCCTTCAGCATGAAGCAATTTAGGGGAGGAAGGAAAAAAAAAAAAAAAAAAAAACTTTACCCAGTGTGTAAAGTTTCTCTTACATTCATTAAAAAACAAAAACTGAATCCAGATTTTTCTCGACTGCTGGCACAAAAGCCGATGTATCCATTTTACAGCGCAATCCTATGAATGTTTACTCAGAAATATGTCCCACTGTGTCCACTGAGGCTTATTCCCAGGAAAGTGTGCATAGGATTGTAGCCTCTATATCAGGGGTGGCCAAGCTTGCTTAATGGAAGAACCACATACGATAAACTTCAGATGCTTGAGAGTCACAAAGAGAGATGTTTCAGAGCCACAATATTAAGAAGCATTTAAATTATTGAATCTATTTACTCACCATGAACATTAAACTGACATTTGAATCCAGTGGACTCTCAGTTTATACCCAGTAAATAATTTGAAAGTTTGAAAATTTCTTACTTACCTTTTATTTTAATTGTGATGCAAAAAAGAAGTTCAGCCAACACATTTCCAAGAGCCACACATTATTGTATATGTCAAAGAGCTGCATGTGGCTTGCTGGTCATGGTTTGGTCATCCTTGCTTTATGTAGTGTGTTGGCAACCTTCAGTCTCGAAAGACTATGGTATTGCACTCTGAATGGTGTTTCTGGAATAGCATCTAGTGTGGCTGAAAAGGCCAATTCGGGAGTGACAATCCCTTCCACACTGGGAGCAAGTGCAGTCTGTCCTTGGTCTGTCTCCCTGGCTATGGGCCTTCCTTCTTTGCCTCTTAGCCTCAGACTGTTGACCAAGTGTCTCTTCAAACTGGGAAAGGCCATGCTGCACAGCCTGCCTCCAAGCGGGCCGCTCAGAGGCCTGGGTTTCCCACCTGTTGAGGTCCACTCCTAAGGCCTTCAGATCCCTCTTGCAGATGTCCTTGTATAGCAGCTGTGGTCTACCTGTAGGGCGCTTTCCTTGCACGAGTTCTCCATAGAGGAGATCCTTTGGGATCCGGCCATCATCCATTCTCATGACATGACCGAGCCAACGCAGACGTCTCTGTTTCAGCAGTGCATACATGCTAGGGATTCCAGCACATTCCAGGACTGTGTTGTTTGGAACTTTGTCCTGCCAGGTGATGCCGAGAATGCGTTGGAGGCAGCGCATGTGGAAAGTGTTCACTTGTAGTTAAATTTGCAAGGATGCAATGGCTCCTCTCCCAGAATTGGTCAGGGCGGTGTGTATGGATCCCCCCTCCAATTTCACCCTTGTGTCCGTGCTGTGCAATCAGTTAGGCTGAGAGATGGTGAGGGACCCAAAGATAGTTGAGTGAGTGAGTGAGTGAGGGGAGATTTTAAGCTTGGTGTACTCTTTGGCATATATTTCTTTTCTTCCATTCACTTTCCTGTGTGAAATGCTCAATAACCAAACCAGCAATAATGACTCTCTATTTTAGATCAACTTTAAAAAACAACAACACACACACTTAAAATAGATTGCTCATTAGGAGTTGACTGGAATAATTCAGTATATACAAGTCTATAAGCTCGTCCACAATCCTGACCCTCATGTAGCAGTTTTGGATGGAATTTAGCATCTAATCCAGGGGTGTCAAACTCATTTCATACAGAGGGCCGAATAGTGATGATGCCTTCTGAGGGCTGGAAGTGATGTCATTAAACTGGTCATAACCAAAAATATGCACCGCTTTGTCTCACTTAGAAACTCATTAGTTGCAAATGACAGAAGAGAAAATACACAAATCTTGATAATCTTTCAAGAGAAGGGAGAGCCCAATTTTCATGTGGGCTGCCCTTTCAGCAGTAACACCTCAGCACTGCTCAACAGCTGAGAGCCTGAGGGCCAGATAAAAAGCTTCTGTGGGCTGCATCTGGTCCCCGGGCCTTATGTTTGACATCCCTGGTCTATAGTGGTTGATTTGTGTGCCATTTATGAGCTGAACCAGATTCCATCATGTCGAAAGTCATCGCTAGCGCTTTGAATGACAAACCTTTGTGATTGCCAGCTCAACAATTATAGATATGCCCTCCCTCAGGAATGGACCTCTGCTAAAGACTTTGGGGTGCTGAAATTGGTGCTGAAAAAGTGCTGAAACGCATTTTTCCATCATTTTGCAAAGGGGAGAGACTCCACATGAAAAGAATCTTGATGTACATGCTACACATTTGGAAATTAAGAAATGGACCAATGGAGAATGCTATCCATTTCAAACATGAGTCCAGGTAAAGTTGAAGATTACGATCTGGGGAGAAATGAGGAGGATTTTGGAAGCAGTCCTAGAAAAAGGTGCTCAAGAATTAGAAACTGAAGTTGAAAAATGAGGCAAAAGAAATGTATATGAGGTCTGGATCAGAGCTGCATACTTCATGCTTGCCTGCACTATGGGTTCTGGGGAGCCCCTGCAAGGCTTCCCAAGCCTCCAAACATCTTGAAAAAGTTTAAAGAAAAACCCACCACTGCTGGTTTTGTGACAAAAGCAGGAAGTAGATTTTTTTTTTTTACTTCCAAGATGTTTGGAAGCTTGGGAAGCCCTGCAGAGGGGTGCCCAGGTTCCCTGGACCTGCCAAGAGGTTGCTGCAGGCTGTAGGTAAGTGGAACCACCACCACTGCCCCCCTGTCCTTGGCACCAGCATGATCCTGGGGTCTGTATTGCTGTCTTCCCCCCCTCCTCCGCAACAACTTACCTCGGTTCTCCAACTCCCTGAGAGTTTGAGAACTGCTGCATTATGAGAATGAGAGAAAAAAAGATTGCTTTATATAATCACCCTAAGTATTAGTATCGGAATGCTTTCTACTTGAATGAGATTAATGTATGTTGGGTTGAGTTTTCTCACTATTAATAATACTTCTCGCTATCATTTATCATCTAATAAGTATTTTTGTTAACCGAGTGTTGTTTAGATTATGCTCTACACACACAGAGAGGGAAAGATTCCAATCCGCTCTCTCCAGCTTCTGAGGAACAGTAACAGGATTCATTTTCTTGGAAGGTAACCAAGCTTCTCAGCCAGGTATGCGATTCATTAGAGATAGGAAAATTTTCCTCTGTGGTTTGTTGCTAAAATGGGTTATGTCAAGAAGGTGGATTTATGGATTTCTTCAAACCTGGTTAAGATTTTATCTCTTTACATTAGGAAAAAAAAAATGAAATTACAGATCTTTAAAATTGTTTCTCCTTGTCCCCATAAGGTGATCACATACTGTGATGGAAGAACAGAGTTTTCTTTTTAAAATTTCTGTGGTTGTATTTTAAACAGATGAAGGATATTTTGAAACTCAGTCATATGGGCTTCTGCAGAAAATAGCCGTTCACGGGATCCAACTTCTGCAACGCTGCCAGAACAGAAGCAGACTTTGGGGACTTGTACTGGTGTGTGGTTGAAAGTCACCGGTCTACTTTGTTGACCTTTCCCCTTTCCCCATTTACACAAGTTCAGTTTTAAAGTAAAGATGAGAACAAGTTTCAGTTTTTCGTCAAGAAGAGGACCAGCACAGTCTAGAATGTCTATTTAGACGTACATTCCCCTGAATTCAATGGGATTAAGGGTACAATCTGATGCATGCCTACTTGGAAGTAAGTTCCCTTGCGTTCTTTGGGACTTACTCCCATGAAAGTGTGTATGAAAGTGTGTATAGGATTGCAGCCTCACCCCCAAGAAGGTGTGTCGGATTGCAGTCAGAAATGGATCCATTGGAAATACATGTTCCCTTACCTTGAGGAGGCCTCCTGACTGCGCCCCTCCACCATAGGATGCAGCACATGTCCTGTTGGCATGGCTGCATTGATGTTGGAAAGCTGGAAAGGATTGGGCCCTAAATCTCACACACACACACACGCACACATGCACGCACGCACGCGGAGAGAGAGATTATATGGTCTTATATCCTTAAATGTGACTTAGCAGCTCTTAGGGCCAAATTCATCCTTGGGCCCAACTCTGACTAGGTTCCTCTTGTGGCAGTGGCCTGGGACACTGGGATGCAACTATTTCAGTTCCCGCATGTACTAACAAGTCAGTAATACAGTCAGTTCTCAGCTAAAGTGGTTTCATTCAACATTGTTTCATTTTAAATTTGTTCAGTGGTTCATAATCTTCAACATCCTCTGCAGCTGCCCATTGTACGGTTACCGGAAGTCGCTTCTAGGTTGTGCTGGGCCTACGACAATCTTCCTTGTCCTTACTGTGCCTGAGAATGCCTTCTGCAAGGTATCCTGGGTCGTGACAGTGCTTTGTGGCATGATAGGAAAACACTTGATGAATGCCACTTGAGAGAGTGTTACTGAGCCTGCCTACCATAAAACCGGTTTTGTTGTAAGTTATTTTGCTTAAAGTTGCAGTATCCAAGATCCTATCAACAACTTTAAGTGAGGACATGCGGTATGTGTGAGCTAGACACATTCTTTTCCTGTTGCCTCCTAAACGTCTCACCCCAGTTCTGCCCACTGCGAATAAAACTGCCTCCTACGGTGAAGTCTCTTCTGCACCGTGCCATTAAGTTAATGCTTATTGCTAATTCTGTTGGCTGGCCTGGCCAGGCCCCATTTGGAGGTGTTGTGTTCACGTGTATACGTGGTGGTTTAATAGGCTGGCGTATCTTAATTTATAACTGTTACCTACTCAGCGCAACTTGTAAAGCACGCTTTTTGGAACCATGTGACACGGCCCCATATATATTATATTACACGTATAAAATCCCACCAAACCCCTTATGAATTAAAAGATAATTAGTGGTTCAAAACAGCGAAGACATTAGGGCCAGAGAATTTGCAAAATCTTAGGAAAAGTCATAAATCAGTTCCTACCTGTCATTGATCCCACATAGAGTTATTTTTTTTTAAATCATCTCTTTAACACCTTGTAAACATACAAACATCTCCGTGCCCAAGGGAAACTTTAATATGTTTTTCATCCATATTTTAATTTCATCTTAAAAGTGCTGGCTGTATAAAAATTTAAACCAGCTCACAAAAAACTCATTGATTTCCTCTGGATAAAACCCATCTGTCCGAAGGAACGTAGAACCTTTTCGGGCCTTTTTAAATTTTTTTTTTTTAATGCCATAAAGTTACTCATGCAACACTGAGGTCATTATGGATGCCCTGTCCTGTAGGAACTCTGGTGTAATTTTAAGAAGGTTCATGTTGTTATATTTACTGTATTTAAATACAGTGCTACTTTTTCCTTTTTTTATTTTTATTTTTTGCTGCTTCTTCAAGGGAAAAAAAGGAACAAAAGCCTTACTGTGGAACTGTATTGAAAGCAAAGCAGAATCTGTGAAAAGTGAGATCTGTTCTTTTCCTTGTGATTAATACACCTTTCTGCCAAAACTGAAACTTCTTAACTGAGCTCATTTAATACAAAGTAAATTAATTCTGCCCTTTTGGATTTGATCTGCTGGCTAAGCTCTATAGATAAGGGTCGAACAGTGAGTCGCTTTCATTCCAAACAAAGGATGTTTTCACAAAAAGGTCAGAGCAAAGGTCTTTTATATTGTGATAGCAGGAAAAGGAAATGGCATATTAATAGCAATTCATGTCATGGTGGTCCATTGAATATGGTGCAACCAACCAGCCTTCCTTCCCTTTCCCCAACCAAAAAAGAAAGATTCTGCAGTTCTATGTAATTCCATGATACTGGCCTTTTTGCACCAACCTGTGTTCTGCTGCATTTTGACAAGATGCAAAAGAAGCACACAGCAAAATGCCTCGTTCTACCAGAGTCAAGACTGGGATCCTATTCTTTGTTTAAGTTGGTCGAGATCCTACTTTTAAAACAATCACATCCAAACAGTCTAAAACCCGGATGAGTCACAGCGGTGACAAATTACAATCTGCAGTTAATCTGTATTGTGTGATCAACTTTAATTTGCAATGTGAATTGCTGGAACAAAATACCTATATTTCGAAGGGCCTTCTTGCTATAGACCCAGAATGTCATACGCAATGGGGATGGATTATTTTTCTGCAGTGTAACAGGGAAGGGTATGCTATTCGTACAGTGGGCCCTTGGTATCTGCAGGGGATCTGTTCCTGGACCCCAGCCCCACCCCCCAGAAACAGATTTCTGTGGGTAATGGAAACCATGGGGAGGGCCTCAAGGACTTCTCAGTTGCGATTGGAAGACCCTTCTGGTCATGTTCAGGAGGTCCTTTAGGCCCTCCAGACTTGGGGTCAGCACCCACATTAAGTCAAATCCCAAACCCAAACCTCCCAAATCCCAAACAGGTCCCAAACCTGCGGAAAAGGAGGGCCCACTGTAGTTATTAACCTCATGCTTTGAAATTGAATATTTCTGAGCATGCAGTTTCTTATTGCTCAGTGTCAGCTTGTGTACCTGAAGTCTTATAGGGTCATGCATTTAGAACCCGATCCTGAGGTCCGTGGCGTGGCTCTGCGCTGTGGCTCTCAGTCGCAAACGTGCCATAAGGCACATTTGCTGGGCTTACCACTGAGCTCCCACCAGAGCTAGTCCAGCTCCAGCTGGCTCTGAGTGTGTGGCGGGTGCCCGGGTTCCGCGACTCTGCATTCCCCAGGACCACTGGACTGAGGAATGGGGGATGGGGCGGAGGCGTGGGGGAGGCGTTCCGGGGAGTGGGGAGGTGTGGCTGGGGGTGTGGGGGAGGCGTTTCAGAGGGAGGGGGAAGGTGGATCTGCAGAGCCGAGCTCTGCAGGATCCAAGGTGCTCAGGCAGGGCTGCGCGCCCTACACGAGCGCCTTTACTTTAGCGGCGACCAAATGGTTGCCGCTAAAGTGAGTAGCCCCATTGCAGGGCTGCTTCCTTTACTTGGGGGAAGGGGGAATGTCCCCTTCTCCCAAGGAGCTTTCCGCGGTAGCACAGGAGGCGCAGGATCCGGGGGGAGCCCTCTGTGGAACCGCCGGGTCGCGGAGCTCTGGGCAGCTCAGGATTGAGCTGCCCATCCTCTGTGCTCTGAGAAAGAGCCTGGTACCTCAGAGAATAGGGAAGGCTGGATTCAGGAAGTATCTAAGTACAGCCTACCATAGTAGTTACCTTACCGGAGCCTTGCATACTTCAGGAGGTTCTGGGACACATGATGACTCCTTTCAATGTGAAGGAGGCCCTGCCCATTCATCTGATGCAGAAGGGCTATCCCTAGAACCATTGACTCAGAAGAGCACCTCTTTACTACCATATCAAGGTCAGGAGCAACTCCCAGCCTTGCTAGAAGAGGCACCAGAACAGGGCAGAACCTGCTGAGGTGGTACTGGGAGACACCCACCTTGCTGCACAGCTTGCAATTGTTCACATTCATAGTTGATTTCAGTCTATTTCTGGAGCATCACTCTCTACTTGTCAGTTTGCCTTGCATCCACCTTAAACTCACAAACCTCATAGTCTGTGGTACTGGTGCCTGGAGCCTCTCTAGGATTCTTCCCATGTCGATCAATGTGCCTCTGAGGCATGCAGCTTGGAACAGGACACCAGAATGACGATGGGGCATTGATAGCATTGACTTCTCACCATGCTGGAACATCAGGAGTACACATATGGAGGCCAAGCAGGGCTGGCCTTAAGAACTATGGGGCCCAACTAGAAACACTTTTTGCAGGGCCCCAGGTTTACAGACAAGATCTGTAAAATCTTTGAGATACAAATAAAATTTATTATAGAGTTTATATCTCTGTGGTAGAATGGAAAGCAACCAAATGTGCATTTAAAAAGTGCATGTGAGTCAATGGACCAAATGGATTAATCACATTTTAATATAAAATTACATATACATAAACCTACAAATAAGTGTATTTGATAAAACTAGATTAACCTAGTGGGGGCCCCTTAGGTATGGGGAGCAATAAGTCCAATTGGCTTGAAACCAGCCCTGAATGTAGGCCTCATGTATACCTGGAGGTCCCTGTTTCATCGAGGGCAGTGCAATACCAGGACATCTTTGAACCATTCTGCGTTTCCAAGCTCAGAAGCACAAGTTCAGATGCATCACGGAATCTTCTGACTCACAGAAGAGCCAAAGAGCTTCATGGTCTGTTTAATTGCTTCCGATCCTTGTGTTAACTGTTTAGTTAGTGCTGATGGTTTTGGCACAACCATTTAGTGCTGATGGTTTTGGCTGCTGGCTCATTGCTCTTCCTAGTGGCATGCCTTCATGTATAGTCATATATGTAGTTCACAGTATCAGTATCCATATATAGTTCTCAGTATCCACTTAATATGTAGTTTTCAGTATGCACAGGGGTTAGGTTCCTGGGAGACCCAGCCAATACTGAATCCATGGATAGGGAATCATTGATTCTGTGGGACCAATGGGGTTAGGGAAAGAGGTCGCTAACCCACAGCACTATCCTATGCATGTCTACTGAGAAGTAAGATCCATTGTGTTCAATGGGGCTTACTCCCAGGAAAGTGTGTTGCAGCCCCAGTCAGGAATGCCAGCAGCAAATACCTTTAAAATGGCATAAATAGTGTGAGAATGGCCACAGTGGATAGATTCAGGATGGCTGCAGAGAGATCCCAAATGGCCTCAATAGTGTCAGCATGGATGTGGGGACATCCTGGATGAAGCAAAGACCTTTAGACTGGTATGGATGGAGCTGAAAATGGCTGCCACAAATAGCTTTGGGAGACTGCAGAGAGCTTTAGAATGCCTGTGGATGTGGCGGACAGCTGTGGATAGTCGAGAAGAGTCAGCGAGTTGTGTGAGGTTAAGTGGCACTCCTTCTCCCCACGGATCCGTGGCTAGAGTTCTGAGTTTCCATTTTGTTCTTGGGCTGTCCTTTGGCAAAAGTGAGATATGTCACTTCCCTCCATAAAGAAATTAAATTACCTTTAAACCAAGTACATGGTGCAGAACGGCTTTACATCCTTCCACTTTGTGGCATTCACCGCCTTTGTGATTGATTGGGTCACGGCAAGTTTGAACGTTAGTTGAGGTGTTGGAAGTACCGCCTACATCAGGTGCCTGTTTCTCTCTCTCTCCCTCTCTCAATGATTAAGCCACAGGTTTTCCTAGCACACTTTACTCTTCTAGTCCTCAATTTCACAACCTTATTTTTAGAGCACTGTCATTTTCAAATGCCAGGGAAGAATGAGAGGGGGGAAAAAACCCACACACAAGAGACCAAAGTGTGACATATTTCTATATGACATTTAGTGTTAATTATTAGCTACAACGTAGGAGAGAAAGAGATGTTATCGTACCGGAGTCATTACTGTGACTGCTTCTGACCTATTTTGTATGTCTAATGTAAAATTAAAGGCAGGTGACCCAGGGGAGGAGGGGAGAGCCGTTTATCCTCAAACAGAAATCCAGAACGCGGTGGTTCCTTTGACATTTTCCTCTGCTGTGCGGTGCACTTTTTGAAAATATGCTGGCAAAATGGTTTGTTGAATTCATTGCCCCATGAGCAAAATCCTGCTTGCTCCATGCGCAGAGGGTAGGAAACAGAGTGGCTCTACTGGAGTCCAGTAAAGACTTTCCTTCTCTTTACCTTCTTGGAAAGGTAGACCCGCCCTTAGTTGTTGACATGGATGGGAAAACCCAGTGTGACTTGACTTGAGTCAAGACACTGCGTCACCCCCCCCCCCCGCGACTTGACTCGAAAAAAAGTCATAACGGGGGCACTTTCCAAGTCTCCGAGTCACCCTTTGGTGACTCTAATGGACTCAAGTCAAGTTGCCCCCCACCTTTAAAAGTCCACCATGGAAAAAACAGGGCTGCTACCGGGGAGTGTATGTGTGTCGGAGTTCTCTTTACTCACTCCCCTGATGTTCCTGCCCATCTGTAAACAGGGCAGGAGGGGTGGAAGGGAGAGCTAGAGAGTGGGGATGGAAATGGCAAGAAGAAGAAGGGTCACATGCAGCAGCTGTGAGGCTTACCAGAACGACCCAACCCTTGCAGCCCTACTCAGAAGGGGTCCCGCTGAAGCCAGTCATTCAATGAAAATTCCTTCTCCCTTTCCGTGCGGTTGGCAAGTGTGAACAACCGCCCCCCCCCCGTCAGACTCAAATCAGCATGCATGGGGACAAGTGCTGAGTCAGGGGGGGGGCCCTGACTCAAGTCTTTTTCAGAGTCCCATGCACGGGACTAGTGAGTTGCCGAGTCACACAAAATCATGCATTTTTGTGACTTGAGTCCAAGTCACTGACTCCAGTTCCCAACCCTGGTTGTCAGTGATGCACAGAGCATCATATTCAGCTGAAGGTCATTGGGAGGGAGGATTCATGGGTAATGGCAGGAAAGGGATAATTCAGTCAGCCATGGGCATTTGCAGGGGTGTATGGAAAATGCCTTATCCTGAGTCTAACCATTCATGGTTCTCCAGGGTTTCAAGCAGAGGTACATCTTTCCATGCCCTGCCTAGAGGTGCCAGCAAATGAACCAGGGATCTTCTACCTGCAAAGCAGGTGCTCTACCACTAAGCTATGACACTTTATGTGGCATGCCTCTTCAGGGGATTGAGTGAAGATCACTAGAGTCGGAAAGATGAATAGTCTTGTGCTCCAGCCCTGTTGAGATACACTATCGGCACAGAGCCACAGGCAGTCATGATGGAGCCAAAGCTTGGAATCCACTCTTATCCAGGTAACATCCCAGAGTAACCAGGAAGAAGTTATAGGGCCTTTTTTTTTTCCTGGAGGGCCCAATGGCTAGACTGAGTAGGTGGAACTTGGGAGAACTTGCCCAGAAAGATGCTGCAGACGGAGGGTTCCTGTTTCTAGTTCCAAGGGCTCCTGACACATACCATCAGGCTAGTCATGCTGAGGAAATGGGTGGACTTTTCTGAAGGAAAAATCTAAGTGGATTCCAAAAACTCAAGGTGAACCTCAGAACAATCACTCCAAAAACCCACTAGCCCCCCCCTCCACCCGCTCAGCCATTTTATCACCAACTGCCTCTTCTTTGCAGCTTATAAAAATAAATTCTGCCATCACTGAAGAATCAGCTGTACTGTTTATATTTCACATTATCTTGTTTTAGAACTGTTGTCTCATTATGATACTGTGATGACTATTAATATATTTAATATTGCACTTGGAGAGGAGGCTGACATTCTTTGAATCTTTGGTGGCATATTAATGAGGAGAACAAGAAGAAATAAACTTTTTCTGGATAAAATTTTAAATGGAGTCATGTTATGTTACCACAGCAAAGGGCCTGGAATATATGCTGCTGGGTGACTGACTGAATCAGTTGATGAGAGCTTATCTTGCAGGTGGTGAATAGCAGTGACAGTTATTCATGGCTTGGCATTCACAGGCTCAGCATCTGCTGATTTCAGTATCCACTGGGGCCAAGCCCATGGCTGGAGGGTCTCACAGGACCTCTGGGCATGACCAGAAGTGGCTTCTGGTTGTGCTCAGGAGGTTTCTGATGAGTGAGGAGGCCACATGTGGCCTCTACCAGCTCAGAAGGCCTTCCAGACACAATTGCCCATTCTTTGCTTGAAGGTCTCCATATCTTTGAGCTTCTGCTTGAAGAGTTGATGGACTCTAGCTGATGAGAGAGGTACACCACTGCCACAACCATGTTCTCTGACATCATCTCTCTGCAGTGCTCCCTCATTCATTCCTGCTCTTGGTTTGTGGCATGTTGGTAGTGCAGGCTCCAAGTTTTTAGGGTTTCTATCCCCCACACAACCCTGTCTACCCCCAGGTCTCTTTGGATGCTGTCCTATACGCTGATGATTCACGGGTTGGTCAGATGTGACCTCTGATAAATGTGAGCCTTCAGTCAGTGCCTGATCTCGCCAACCCCTGATGCCATCCCGCATGACCTGGGTTGATTTGTGGGGAGCCAGGGGTGACCTTAGGAGCTGCAGGGCCCAATGCAAAAAATTTTGTGGGGGCCCCCCAAACTCACCAGAATGAGTGACAGTGGCGAGGCACCCAGCAGCGGCACCACCACCAACTGCTTCCGGGGGGGGGGGCACAATTTCAAGCCAGTTGGACCCAGGGCCTGGGAGGGTGGGCATTCCAATAGCAATGCTCTGCTCACTTTCCTTGCCAGCTTCCATACCAGAGTATCAACCGCAGAACAAAGTGCTGGCTGTGGGCTCTCCACTTGCTGCCTTAATATAGGGCCCCTCCAGGCACGGGGCCCAATTTGGCCAAATTGCCCTGATGCTGCCCTTTGGGGAGCTGATGTGTGTGACCGATTGTGGGCTGAGACAGATGGTTGAACATCGCCATGTTCTATTCCCCATTTGTGTCTGGAGTACTGTACCTCCGTAACCACAAATGCCAACCATCGACATTCAGAAGACGTTCTTGTATCCAGACGTTTTGCTCAGGGGCAGCACTGCTCATCCACTACCATTTAATTAACAAATGGTTATGACTGTTATGTTTTCCTGCCCCCCTCATTCCCCCTTACACATCTACAGTGATATTACATTGCTGCTAACAGGAGCTCTGTCGACAGAGCGCAGAGGATCAGCAGTAATCAAAAATCAATGCTTCAAACCGAGGTTGCTTGTTCTATGGTGCAGTTTATGTAATTTGATAACGCCAATCCTAATAGAGTCAAATATAATCCATGGCTGTTTCAGCATGCAAGGGTCAACGGGGAGTGCTATGCCTCACTTCCCAGCAATTACCACTGATTAGAGGGGCAGCACTTTCTCGGCGGGGCTCTTGCTTGCCTCAGTAAATAATATTTGGAGACCCCGCAGCGACAGTCAATAGCTTACAGTTTTATTGTCACGGCTTCATAACTGGATCAATACCAGCCCTTCGGAGACAGGGGGGGAGCCCTGAATGTCTAAAGATCTCTCAAGGCCATGCATTTTTATGGGTTCATGACTGTATCTGGCATCCATTGCTAGAAGTGGGAGAAAATGGTTTTTTTCTCTCTCATGGATTTCTGTGTTTTCCAATGGTAGAAGTGCAGAAAGTGGTGTTATGCGTTTCTGTTCAAAATTAGCGTTATAATTATAAATTACAATTGCTTTAAAATTGTTCTAGGGAGGTGATATGCCTACCTAGATGGTATAGTGTCAGCAGATGAAGCCACAGCCATTGTCCATGCACTCCCCATTAAATAATAAATATAAACCAAACAAAAAGATTTTATTTTTTTGCAGATTTTGGATTTTTTGTCCCAAAAATGAGAAACTATTTTGTGATCACCGTTTTCTCCCGCCCCTATCCATTGCTCATGGTTTCGCTGTTAACAAGACCTCTTTTTTTTGTTCTTTCCACAACATTTGTTCTCTCCAAGAGAAGATTTTTGCAAGCTAAACATCAGTTGTTACAGACCAACCAACACGCAAACATTTTACGTTTGTGTGTAGGACGTGTGTTTGCTTCCTGATGTCAGTTCGACTTTTAAGCATGTTTTTTCCTCAGAGGCTAAGATGAGGGACTGTATCCCAATGCATTTCACACTGAACTTGATGCCTGCAATCTTGTATTCAGTGTCCTAGGGATAAGGGGCCAATCCTATGCTGGGCGAGCATCAACAACCACTGTTGCAAAAGTGCCATAAGGCACTTCTGTGCTGGCGATAAGCCCACTGGGCCTCAGCACCAAAAAGACTCGCTACTGGATCGGTTGGCGGTAAGTTTCTCCACCAGCCAGCAGAGCAACTTTTCAGGAGGTGGGCATGGCAGAACTGGGGGGGGGGGAGAGTGGGCCAGATGGAGGATCGGGCCCATGAGGGTGGTGGAGATGGTGGCAGATTCTGCCGCTATATCCTATATCCCCTGCTGAGCTTGGAGGCCCTACCCAGACCTCCTTGGTTCTGCACCAGTCCTTGAAACACCAGGTGCAACAGGCAGGGAATGCGCTATTACTATGGAACAGAATGACAGGGTCCTTACGGTTTCCATTCAGAAAAGATCAGGCTATTGCTAAAACTAGATAATTCACTACAATCTAATGCAGTTAGGCACCTCATAAACTTAATATTGAGCTTTTGAACCAACAGCAGATACACTTGAAGGAGATTTGTCAAGTCAGAACTGTTGACATCATCCATCCATTTTGCTTGTTGTCAGTGTCACTTTTATATTCTGTCTTTCATTTGCCCCCAATTCATTTATTGACCATGAAGAACTACATGTTATCGCATCTTTAGAATGGACCAGAAATGTTCACAAAACACATTGTGGCTAGACATAGTTAGCAAGTGGTGATTTGTGACTAAAATGCCAAGTTTTTCTGCCAGTGTGGACGCACTTGAAGCCAGATTGTGCATTTGGAAAAACAAGCCTTCCTTAGCATTTCTAAAAAACTTATCACTTGGTCACCGTTAGTCTGAACTAGCAGGGGTCTTACTGCATTCTTTTAGGGTTAGACACATTCATGGAGAATTGGTCCATCAATAGCTGTTATCTAGGACAGTGTTGTTCAACCTGCACGTCAGGGTCTCCAAACTTTTCAGCCCCAGGGCCGCAACATATATTTTAACATGCTGTTGAGGGCCAGATGTGGCCTATGGGCCAGGGTTTGGAGACCCCCTGCTGTAGGTTATGACCCCAATGGGGTTGTGAAACCTCATTTGGGGTTGTGGCAACCTTTCAAATCCTGTTCAAGAGAGATCCAATCCAATAATGGTATTGTCTTATCAAAGCTGAGTTCTTGATAAAATTCTGAACAGCCTCTTCTTGCTGTCTTGCCTCAGAGTTCTTAAGGACAGCGCTGCTCAGGCTGCCACCTTACAGGGTTGTTGTGAAGACACAATAGGTAGGGGGAAACGGGGTGTGTGGTAATAGGGATTGGGTGGGCAGATTGAGTCCCAGGAGGAGAAAGGATTGGCAGTGGGTCCCTAGTCTCATACCTTATTTTCAGGGATTGTAGCATGAAAAAGGTTGAAGACCTCTGATCTAGGAGAGCCCATTGGCATTGCCATGCTTAGATACTGGGGAACAAACATTGGGGGACAGCAGCTGATGCCTTTGTGGATTGCAGGTGGGATTCCTTGAGTTGTCTGAATGGCTATTGAGGCAATCAGGCTGCTTTGGTCTGACCCAACAAAACTCAACTTATGTTCTTATAGGTTATTATATAAAATCATGGCAAATATGATCTATCTACGTCTATAAGTCATGATATACTAGTGGTTCCTCCATGGTGAGATTCAGGCAGACAAACAACAGAAGATAGCCATTTCAATCATGGTCTGCTTGTAGTCTCAATGAACCTCTTTTAGAAAAAAAAAAAGGATGTTGAACTGGGCTGTCTGATCATGGCTCCCCCAATATTTTGAACTAAATGTTGACCAAAATAAAACTTTGTAAAACGGAAGGAGTAGGTTGGCAAAGTGCCAGAGAATAAACCGATCTTCTGAAAAGTGCTAGTCAGTATCTCAAAAAAAAAAAAAAAAAAAGTTTAATGAATGTGTTATTGAGTCGGATGGATGAATGTGCTTATATTGACAGACCAATGACATCCATGTTTTATTCTGCAATATTATCGGAAACTGACATATGCTTATGATAATGCAGTTCTTCATGACACACATTGATTTTATAGCTCCCCAAACCGATTACATTAATATCTGTGCATAATTAGTTTACACATTACTAAATTACTGACAGATTAAAAGTGAAATAGTGCAGTTCATACTCAGCCACATAACTGCCAGAAAGGAAATTAATATGGATTCAAATGGTCCTTAGAGACCTGCATTGAAAAAGCAGAAATCTATAAAGACTTGCTTGCATTAGGAAATTACTATCACCATCATGTTTGTGGCTGCTGATTTTTTCTAAGTCTGCTTAATGTAGGTGAAATTTAGTGCACAGGATGCTGGCTTTTACTGTTTAAAGCGCAAGAATGATTTTATTTTTAAAAAAGCGAATTTTCGATTGCAGCTGTCAGCAAGGTTAAAGCAAGTTAAATGGGAGTACAAGCTCCTGTACCCTGAAAACGTGTTTGAGGTGTTCCTAATTGTGAACGTACACTTTGAAAAACAGGATTTTATCCTGTTTTATCCACAGGCTCTTATCTTTACGTAAGAGCCACACATGATAAACTTCGGATGTTTGAGAGCCACAATATTTAAGAAGCATTTAAATTCTTAAATTTATTTAATATTTATTTATCTAAAAGATTTCTACCCCGCTTTTCCTCTGCTGAAGCAGATGCCCAAAGCGGCTTACAATTTATAGCAAAAAAAATATCCAATATAAAAATGATAAATAAAATCACAAAAAAAGAAATAAAAACCAATTGGAGGAGGGCAAAACTATTCACACTCACGAAACTGCTAGAGAAGCACAGGAGACAGGCAATCCATCGCCAAATGCCAAATGAAACAAAAATGTTTTAAGCCTTTGTTGAAATGCCATGAGGGAGGGGGTAGAACTTAATTCCCCCAGTAGGGAGTTCCATCATTGTGGCGCCGTTAACGAGAAGGCTTCCACCCATGCTGCCATTTACTCACCATGACCATTCAATTTATTTTTTAATCCAGTGAACTCTCAGCTTATGCCCAGTAAATCATTATAAAGCTGGAAAATTTCTTATTTAACTTTTATATCAGTGTTTCTTAACTTTTGTCCTCCACTGTACCACTCCACATGGTCCACCTATTCCAGTACCACTGGAAGTAACCAGTGATTACATCATCACCAGTTCCTTCTAGATTGAGAGACCAGATATGATGCAACAAACATCAGGAAGAAGCTCAGGGTGGAAAGGAGGGCTTTTTTGAGCACAGAAAAGTATGTTCTGGAGCTCTGCCGAGCTTCCTACCACTGTTTGTTGCGTCATGTTCCTGATCTCAGTGCTAGACGACAGGAATCCAGGGGTGCCATGATTACCACCAGATACCACCTCAAGTACCACTGATGATACCCATTCCACTGGTTGAGAAAAACAGTTTTATTAATTGTGATGCAAAACGAGCTCAGTCCACATATTTCCGCAAGCTGCACGTTATATGACAAAGAGCCGCATGTGGTTTGCGAGCTGCAGTTTGGTCAACCCTGTTCTATACTGTCCATGCTGCAAATGTGCTGGGGCTAAACCCTCCAGCTGCAGTATAGGTATGGTGGAAGCCAAGCGCTTTGCACTTTATGTACATCTGGACAATATTATAATATAGAAGATTGAGAGTGCAGGCTCAAATCAATGAGAATAAAGCTTCACATACTGCTCTTCAACAACAACAACAAAGTTCTCAAAGTCGTTTATATAGCAAAAGGACGGTGAATTTTATTTTTTCCTGTCCCAAAAGGGATAATGTTTGTTAAAAAGAGGAAAAGGAGATGCCAGCAAACAGCCAGGGTGGGGGATAATCTACTGGGATGAACAAGGAGTTAGTCTCCTCCTGCTAAATGGAAGGGAGCCACTGCTTTAAAAGGTGCCTCTTGCCCTAATGAGTTAATGACATAGTGGAAATGGAAAAGGTGCAAAAGAGAGCGACTAAGATGATTATGGGGCTGGGGCACCTTCCTTATGAGGAAAGGCTACGGCGTTTGGGCCTCTTCAGCCTAGAAAAGAGACACCTGAGGGGGGACCTGATTGAGACATACAAAATTATGCAGGGGATGGACAGAGTGGATAGGGAGATGCTCTTTACACTCTCACATAACACCAGAACCAGGGGACATCCACTAAAATTGAGTGTTGGGAGAGTTAGAACAGACAAAAGAAAATATTTCTTTACTCAGCGTGTGGTTGGTCTGTGGAACTCCTTGCCACAGGATGTGGTGATGGCATCTAGCCTGGATGCCTTTAAAAAGGGATTGGACAAGTTTCTGGAGGAAAAATTCATTATGGGTTACAAGCCATGATGTGTATGTGCAACCTCCTGATTTTAGAAATGGGCTATGTCAGAATGCCAGATGCAAGGGAGGGCACCAGGATGAGGTCTCTTGTTACCTGGTGTGCTCCCTGGGGCATTTGGTGGGCCGCTGTGAGATACAGGAAGCTGGACTAGATGGGCCTATGACCTGATCCAGTGGGGCTGTTCTTATGTTCTTATGAGCTGGCACAGATGTCCCTAAGAGCTAGATCACACGTGCATCGTACCCCTTGATTTCTCTTCACTCTGTTCTTTTACATACAATGAGGCCTCCAAATAGATGAGCACTTTTCATGAAAAAGAATTGCATTTACGCTGATGTGATGTGGCCGTTCTATTTGTAGGGATGGTGTTGTGGTTTCTCATTCATGCATAGAATGCTTGATGCTGCTGCTATTTATTCATGCTTGATGCTGAAGGAACTGGGCAGAGAACACGCATGCGTGAACTGGTCCTGAACGGGAATAATCCAACCCTCCAATATTAGGCCTCAAGCAGGCAATCTCTCCCCCTCCCGAGTTCTCCAGGCCCCCCCTCTTTTTTTTTTTTTTTTTTTTTAACCCAGCTGCCTTCTTTAACATCCTGTGGCTCTTTGAGGAGCCAGTGAGTCTGCTCAGCGCTCAGCTCTCAATAGGGTTTGTATTGTTTTTCTTGATTTTGTAATAAATGGAAAATGTGAATGAGAGTCAGGGTGGTGTAGTGGTTTGGGAGGTGGACTTAGACCCGGAAGATCCAGGTTCAATTCCCCCCTCAACCATGAAGCTTCCAGGGTGACCTTGGTCTAATCACTTTCTCTCAGCCTCCCCTACCTCACAAGGTTGTTGTGAGGACAAAAGGAGGGGAGCAGCTGTGTATATCGCCCTGAGCCCTTTGGAGAAAGGGCAGTATAAAAATGTTAAAAATAAATAAAATGTATGTACTTTTGCATGTTTAGGAAGGCCCCCATGCTATGTAGAAACCACTATCTTATTTTTGACTCCATTAGCTTCCACTTCCATAGGTACTCAGACACCTTTAACACAAATTGGCCTGCTTAGTGCCTCTTTACCCCTGCTAATTGGGTAAGAGGCACTTTTTCAAGTGGGTGCTCCTTTTTTTAGCAGGGGGAGAGTAACTGGCCCACCTCACCCCAGCAGTGTCTGTTCTAGTGGCTGTCTGCTGATATTCATTTGCATCTTTTTAGATTGTGAGCCCTTTTGGGACAGGGAGCCATTTAGTTATTTGATTTTTCTCTGTAAACCGCTTTGTGAACTTCTAGTTGAAAAGCGGTATATAAATACTGTTAATAATAATAATAATAATTAGGACACAGGCTGTCAATCCTATCTGTGCTGGAACAGGCTTTGCAGGCCCTGCCCACACACAAGGTAAGGATTGTGCCTTTCCAATGATATAAAAATCTGGAAGAGAGAGAATTCACTGCCTGAATGTGACCTCAACAATATTTTGTTTTTATTTAGGAAATAGGTTGACGTCTTTTCTTCTTGTTATGCTCTGAAGAGCAAGTGGTTCCATTTAGTGGTGCTTTTGCAAAGAAAGAAAAAAGAGTTTCCTGAGTTCATCATCTCTTTGAAAGGCAATCTTTGGAGGTAAGGGCAGGGCAAGCTCTCAGACACAAATGAAATTGCTTCCCCCCCCCACCCCCAAATGAAGTTTTGTTTTAATTATTTCTGCTGTTACTTAAGAATGGTGAGAAAGCCGGCCTGCCTTCTGAGAGAGAGGTGTCCTGTGTTACCCACAGTATCAAAAGGAGTTAACCTAGTTACACGGTTACATGATCGTTTCATAATTGTGTGAATACAAGCAGGAAGGACATCGAAAGGGATGCCTAGGAGAGGGGGGCATTCAAATGGATGGAAAGATAAGCCTTGCAGCACCGACATGATCCCAGAGTTGGGGGGGGGGGAGGAATGCATTTCTTTCTGTTTTCCAATGTGTCCCTGCCTCAGTTTCCCAAGCCATCAATGACTGTAGTTTTTCAAAGTCAAAAGGCACTATGAATATCTTTTCCCATTGTCTTCAGATATCCTGCAGGACTGGCACTGAAAGAATGCAAAGGCATTCATAGTGAACTTCAAGATTGCTTCCAAGATCTGTGAATTTGCAAGTGAAGCTGACACAACCCTGCCCTTCCTGAATACCATGCCAGCCCCAGGAGCAGTGAGGTCCAATGTGGAGCATTCACACAGGACTTTCCACCCTCTCTGCACTCCCCCTCATCATATAGCCATGCTGCCTTCTGCATTCTTTTTCCCAATCCAGATCCTTGCTGGACTTCTCTGCCTCTCCAATCTTCTCCACCCCCACCAATCCTTCCAATCTTCCCTGCCACCCTCTTACCATCCCTGCTTACTTCAACCTCCTCCTCCCAGTTCCCCCTTCCTGCCATTTAAGAAGGTCCAGAGAAAGGTGAGGGAGAGAGAAAGTGGGGAGAGGAGCATCTCTAGTCTTGATCAGCCTCAATCGGTCATTGCTTCTCTCTGCCTTTTGAAATGGTAAGCGGGGAACCTGGGAGGAAAAGGTGTTCATTTGCTCTGGCAGTGGCTGCATCACCATGTTAATGTTGCCACCAGGTAGTAGCTGGCCACTCCCCCTAATGCACTGCTATGGACCCATGATCACATTGCGTTTTATTAGAAGACTGCTGCTAGAAATCGAATGAGTGTCTCCTTTTTGCCCCCACTCCTGCAGAAGTGTGTGTGGGATATTGGTGGATAATGTCCCATGGAGACATTTTAGATGTCCACTACTGTCTTCCATACACTTCCTCCTTATGTCTTTTTGAAGTGATGACACTAGGGACAGCAGTATAGCTGACTGGCATGCCACCCCAGGGCATTCTGGTCAGCCTGCCGTCCCCTCTGCCTGAGGGGGGGCATGATTGAGACGTACAAAATTAAGCAGGGGGTGGATAGAGTGAATAGAGGGATGCTCTTTTCCCTCTCACATAATACCAGTACCAGGGGACATCCACTAAAATTGAGTGTTGGGAGAGTTAGGACAGACAAAAGAAAATATTTCTTTACCTAGCGTGTGATTAGTCTATGGAACTACTTGCCACAGGAAGTAGTGATGGCATCTTGCCTAGATACCTTTAAGGATTGGACAAATTTCTGGAGGAAAAGTTCATCATGGGTTACAAGTCATGGTAGGTATGTGCAAGCTCCTGTTTTTAGAGGTAGGGTACCTCAGATTGCCAGATGCAGAGGAGGGTACCAGGATGCAGGTTGTGTCTTGCTGTCTTGTGTGCTCCCTGAAGCATTTGGTGGGCATTGTGAGATACAGGAAGGCGGACTAGATGGGCCTTTGGCCTGATCTAGTGGGGCTTTTCTTATGTTCTTAAAGGAGGAAGCTGACTCAAAAAAGAGAGGCAAGAATATAAGTTTATAGAAGAAGAAAAAAGACAGATGTTATTACCTGGTTTTTTCAGACTCAGCTAACAACACACCTTGTCATCTGTTATGTGTTCTAAGCTGAACACCTCCACCTGTGTTGCATACGTATTAGTTACATGGTGTGAAGATGCACAGTATAATTTTAAAGGAGCTAATTAATACAGATCCAAATGTATAACATAAAGAAATTATTTGAATCTTTCCAAGAAAGCTGACAATCCCACAAGCTGCTTCACTCCTAAATCCCTGGCCATCTGAAAGCAACAAAATGAATATTCAATATCTTGCATTCACACACACACACACACACACACACACACACACACACACACACACACACACACACACACACACACACAATTTGATTCTCTTGACATGCTATTGATTCACTTTATTTTCCCAACAATTTCCTGACAGGGTTCCCAATGTGGATTACTTTTATACTTTGATATTCATCTTGTGACTGCCTTTGAAAAAGCATGTCAAAATTGAGAACTGAGGCAAAATGAAGAGATGCCACTTTCTTATGCTGAGAAACATGAGTTTTGGCGAGGGGTTGGGAGACGTTTTTGTAGAAAAGGCCAAAACAAAGGAAACCTCCTCAAAGGAGGAGTTGCACCTGCACCCCACCGATTGTCCCAGCACTTACAAGGGCAAAAAAGCGTCAAGAACAGACTGAGATAATCATATAATCAGACCATAATCAGAAGACCCCATTACCTGTCAAGGGTCCGCCAGATCAGGCCACACCCATCATAGGCCTACTTGAGTGTGCCAACTCCTTAATCCTCAGTACTGATGGCAGCGATAGCCCCCAATGTACAATCAAGGGGTAGAGGAGAAGTGCTATGGAAGCTCCAATACAAGACTGTGTGCCAGGACCCTCAGCTCAGGGCCTCCAGGGGATAAATGGTACCTGAGCCTGGGGTCTAAAAGGGAGCCAAAGGAGGTAGTCTGGAAATTTCCTGGGATCTCAGAAAATGTTTCCATATATTGTGCGAAGACTACCACCCGCATTTTATGTAGTTTTATATATTATTATTTGTAGAAATTTGTAGAAAAATTGTATGAAATTATGAGCCAATGGAGAAGGGAAAGAAGCTTTGTACCCAAAAAGGGACCCAAAAGAAACTTTGTAACCCTGATTCGGGGTAGGCGTACCTTGTCATCATCATTCCCGAGTCAAACTCTGGAAGACCTCACAGCAACCGGTGAGAGGTCTCTGGATCACTGCCTTGGGTCAGCTTGGAAAGAATCTGACCTAGAGATCCCAGATGAATCCATTGATTTAGCCCATCCTAAATACAGTATAAAACCATCCAAATCAGTGCTTGGATTCTGGAAAATAGGCAGAGAAGGATTTAATTAAATTCATAAGGTACACCACTTTCCTAAATGTAATCACATTATGGCACTTCTCTTCTTAAAACAGCACTTGAGGGCAAAACAAAAAAGAGGGCTATTCACATGTTATGCCGGACCCAGGTCTGGAATGTCTATACCGTGATACAGTTGTCTATACCCAGGTTCACATGTCCATGTGAATGACTGCACCTGGTTTCCTTTAAAACACACACACACATACAAAACAGATTAATAGTACCCTGATGGGAATGCATCCAGGTACAGAATAACAATGACTGTTACTGGGTAGTGTGCTGAGTACACACTCAATCTGAAAGGCCTTATGATAAGGGGAGCAGGCCCTCTAGCCACCCTCCACCGTAAATTTGAAGCACTGATACAAAGGATCATGTTTGTAATGTCCCTGAATTTGGGTGAATATTTATAGCCTTCCAAATTGAAGAGTAAAACATATGTTCTTCTATACATGAGGAAAAATATATCATGAATAAGTGCCACAAACCACAAATGAGATGTCTTTCCTCCCCACTTCTCCGGTAATGTCTATTTGCAGATTAGCACATCATTTTTTCCCCCCTCTCTCTCAGCTGTATTGGGAATAGCCCCAGACAAAATAACAAGCATAATGACCTATGAAGGGAGCAAACATGCTACTGGCTACATTTGCTGCTAAAGAGCAACCTATGAGCCTTGACTTTGAATTAATTATCTCATTAACCACAGCCATTTGAAGCTGATCTCAGGAAGAAGGTCAGGAATAAGAAGGCAAGGGACCATGAGTCAGAAAGAATTTTCAGCCTGTTCTGAGCGCCTTAAAGCGCTCTGGAGAGTGCCTTGAGAAATGAAGGTCAACGACCGGGGGAATTATGTGAGAGGGTTCCCTGGGGCCCTTTAAAAGTCACAGCTCTCATCAGAAGGATGGGTTCTGCCCACCAACTAAGATAGACAGTAGAGGTTCTGCTCCATGTGCCATCATTGGCTTAAGTTTCAGTTTAGTATTGGTATTGACACCAGATTGCTGGGAACCCTTGGAAAAGGCATGCACCAATCCTCCCTTGGCACCCCTGAATTTGCCACTGATACTGAATGTTCATGGTTGGTGTCTGAGATATGCCCTTTTCAGTTACTGTCCTAAAATGCTGCCTACTGCCTCTAAAATGCTCTCTTTCTGAGACGTTCACACCAGCGGGGTCGCTAGAGGTGTGTGGGCCATACCTGGTGACACACACGGGGGGCGGGGGGGTGACACCACTACTGACCAAGGTTCTTAAAATCTTGGTATTTTTGAATAATACCATACAACATATCATTAGATAATGTAAGTTCATGCAGAATGCAATGAAACAAACCCCGTTGACATATCTCTATTCTATCCAAAGTTACAACCAAAAAACCAACCGGAGCAAGCAATGGTGCATCACAATGCCCACTGCACGGTGTGTTGTCCTGCCCACTTCATGGGAGGATGTCAATCGTGGGGATGATGCCACTGGTTCACACCTCACCATTCCTTCCAGTTGTACAGAAAGATTGACTTATTTTATTTCCATATGACCAAAATGTACATCCCACCTTTCTTTGAGAACATTTCAAGGCGGTTCACAATAAACAGATATAAACATGCTTTAATATTTCTATCTTAAATAAAAACTGCACAACAATATAAACAGCAGTAATGTAAAACCTAATATCGCAGCTCAAAAATGAAATCACAATACAGTTTAACGGATATGCTGCCAGGAATGAAAAAGGTTTTCTCTTGAAGGCAAAGGAAAAAAGGGCTGGTGAGACTGTGTTCCTTGGGCAAGAGGGCTGCAATTTCAAAGCTCAGGGCTGTTGCTGACACATCCCTTTTTCTGGGAGAAGGCAACCTTGCATTCAAAACGGATAGCTCAGAAAGTAGAGATGGGATCTTCCACCTGATCTATACCACCGTATGTCACTGGAGAGCTGCTGCTGTGGTCTTGCTTTGCAGCTTATTTTTGCTTTCTCAGTTTTTTTTCCCCCCTTTTGGATGGAGGGGTTGTACGTTTCATGTGTCTGAAAAAGGCCAAAGGAAGCCAACTGAGAAGTTTGCCTAGGGGTATCAGCTTTTGGTCTGCCACACCTCCTGTTGTCAACTGCCTTGTGAGCTGCCCTTGCCAACAGATGGGTTATACATTTTAAAATTAGTAAATCAGATCCTGCACAGAAGGTACACAGAAAGAAAATTTGTTGTGGTGGCCATCCATGCATCTGGCATGAAAGAGCCTACGCCAGTGCAAGCCTATGCATGTATCCAGTGGAGCTTACCTCCAGGAATGCACTATGGGTTAGCAACCTTAGCTTAATGTGTCAGCCTGAACATCTCATCCATATGTTGGGGGGGTGGTGGTTTGGATGAACTGACACCCCTCCCCCCAGTGCATGGGTAGGCTGTGGCAGGATGGCACACGGGGAGAGAACAGGTGTGCATACCCAACACACATTTTAGAGAGTGGCTGGATGTATTGTCTGAGCCAGCCTACTGAGTTTTGTGACGTAACAGCAAGAGAAAAGAATCACTCATGAGGCTCCTATGAAGGTGATGTGACAACTGATTCTTCCTTCTCTTTCCTGTGTTTTGTGCGGGTAAAAATTATTCATTCTTAAGATATTACTGATGGTCACCTATTGTGCTGTATGGGAAGAAAAATGACTTCTCTGTATGAATACATCAAGCTATCCTAACGTTCATGTCACATCACATTGCCTGGGAAAACTACATATCACTATTCTGACAAATAAAATTATAGTTAATAACTACCAACCACTGAGTTGTAAAAAGTTAAACACAAAAGTTAATTCAATGTAAAATTATATTTTTTGGAGTGAAACTTACCCAATTAAAGTATTGCACAAATATTTACTTGGTGACAACCCAAACTCACATCTGCGTTGAGCACTTTGTGGATTCCTGAGCACCAGCGGCAGAATTTTCAATTATAATTTTTTCAGCAGTCTCTTCCTGGTGAATCTTTTTGGTGCTTTAAAAAAAAAAAAATTTCACACAGTATAGACATTTACTGTTTGTATAGGTATTAGATCTGTTATACAATGGTAGATGTACGTTATAGCATCTAAGTATATGACTACCTAGTATGCAATACAATATAGATTTTAATGATCACCGTTTTTCAGCTGTGACCTCTCAAGCCATGGCAGACCCTCTAGCTGAGGGGCACAATCAAAGTTAAGTAGACAATTACCTGAGGTAATTGTTCTCAGCCATCTGGAACATTGCTGGATCGGGAGAAATAGGCCTGGTGGACCTGTCAGATTCCATCATGAGTCTGGAGAAAGTCTATCATTAAGCCCATGTCCCTTGCTGGATCCCAAGGGACCTCCGGCAAGGCCTGATGTTCCAACATAGATTGAGGATCCTGGCAATCCAGGATCTCTTTCCAGGTGCTAAGTCTGTCTTCCATGACAAATGCCATAATCGTGGTTGCTGAGGGAGGGACTTACAAAAGTGCATTGGCAACCAGCCCCAGTCTAACTGAAGAGGTTGCCTCTGATAGCAGATTAGTGGGGTGGAGGCATCCAGTTCTGTCCACCTACTTGGCTCAGTTGCTCCCCCCCCCACTCCCTGGATTAGAAAGGGAAGTCAGACCGCAGCAGTGTCAAGACACTCAGCAGCAGAATCACCCCCAACTGCTTCTGGGGGAGTGGCAATTTCAAGCCAATCGGACCCAAGGATGGTGGGAGGGAGGGCCACCCAGTGGCAATGCTCTGCTCGCTGTACCGTCCGCACAACCCCTTGGCAAGGAAAATTCTATGATGGAGCATCAGCCTCAGAACAAGGTGCCAGGTGTGGCTGTAGACACTCTGCTCATTGCCCCAGTGTGAGGTACCGGCAGGTGTAGGGCACAGTTTGGCCATATTGGTCAAATTGCCCTCAGGTCAGCCCTGTCAGAGAGGAAGGAAGGAGAGTGCTAGGCTAGAACATCAGAGAGTGGGAGGAGTAGAGGCTGGCACAAGAAAGAGCACCATCTTCCATGCCACCTGAGCCATCACGGGCTCTTGGGATGACCCTGTTTGGAAAGGGGGCGTGGTTTTAGAGTATTAAATCCCCCCCCCCAAAAAAAAACCCTAAAAGGGAAGTGTTGAGTTAGCATCACTCTGGACACTAATCTCTGCTTTGTCTGAGATTTGCATTTAAACAGCTATTAAATCCAAACCCTTCCAGATGTTTTAGCCACCATGGTCCGCTAATGGAATTATGGAGGATAACTGTTTCCCTGCCTGGCCATCTCGGCTAAGTTTCAATGATCTTGCCAACCCATTTCTCTTTCAACTCTGCTGTATGATGGAAGCAGAATGTAGATCTTCTCCTTTTTTTGGAGAGCTGTGCTCTCTTTTTCAAACAGGGATGCAAGTGCCCCCTCGGACATATTTCTAATACTGTTCATTATTAAAGGGCCCAAGTTCTATGCATATTGATGCTGAAATAGATCCTATTGATCTACTTCCACATATGCATTTTTTAAAAAATTACAGTCTAAGCTGGAACATCCCAAATGCTTCTACTGGAAAATAAGCCCCATTAAACATAATGGGACTTACTTTTGAGGAAATGTGCTATTTGTTTACTAGAAGCAGAATTGGAAACACCCTCCAGTGAGGTCTGTTTGGGCCCCTGATGAGCAAGGAGCCCTCCTAAACGGCAGCCCTGCTGAATCTTGTTTTTTTTTTTTTTTTATGCTCTTTTTTTCCTGAAGCAATTATGAAGATATTCTTGCAAACTGTTGCTTGGTTCTTGAGAAAGCCTTTTCATTGATTGCAGACATTGTGGGTGTTAAAGTCAATGAAGGGGCAATTGAAACCCCCCCAACAGTTGTTGCAAACTTGGGCTACATCAAGTGTTACATTTCTCCACTTGCATTTTGATCAAGCTGAGTTCTCCATAAAGTTCATTCAGCATGAATTGGGGGAGAGGGTGCTGGGGAAGGCAAAAGGGGATGAAATAAACCATTGTCAGTGCCATTATTTTGTATGGATGGCACTGCTCCCAGGGCTACCTTTTTTTACCCATCATTCCCTTCTGTAATCTTTTTCCAATGGGGAGGAAAATAGTGGCCACCAAATGGGAGAAGGAGCTCCTCAGCTGAACCTGGGAGACCTGGTCCTACCACCAAGCAGGTGATAGCAGCAGAGGATTCGGGGCAGATGCCTTTGTGGAAACTACATGCAAGTTGTGACTCTGTTCTCAGAATTTAGGAAAATCTTTCTGAAATACAAAGGACTGAACATTCTGCTATTCTCTTGGCCAGAATACCAGCCATGTACAGATGATAAACTGATCCGGAGATGAAGTAAGTCTGATCCTTCATGCCTTATCTGCCTAGGTTCCTGTTAGCCCTCTTCTTGTTCCTGTGAACAAGAACAATGGTATCATGCATGTAGTATTTGCATCCCAAGATACACAGGTGGGCCCTGGTATCCGTGTGTGTGGGGGTGCATTTCTTGCACCCTCGGAGATACCAGAAACTGTGGCTATGGGAGACCACTGTCAGCACAATCTTATATGCATTTTCCTGGGAATAAGGTTCATGGAAAAAAATTGAATGTACTTCCGAAGGAATGTTCATGGGCTTGTAGCTTAAGATGCCTTATTCTCATGCCAAGAATTGCTTCCTGAGGGCCCTTGACCCAATTGCACATATCTTTGGGCCCCAGCTTGTATCAATTTATAAGGATGCATGTGGAATTTTATCCAGTACACTCCCCCATTCATTTTTGTTATTCAATAATTCATGTAACGATTCACTTGTGAAAATAGCATTTGTTACATTACTTAGGTCTGTTTTTCTTAAGGGGAAGCTATACCCCTCCCATGCAGTGCCCAGCACATGGCATCGTTCTGGGGCATTGCAGTGAAAATGGCAGCCAGTACAAAAAAATCAGCAGCATACACTGAAACTTACCACCATTTACCAGTGAGATGGCTCATGTTCATGTGTGCACAGTTTTGTACATATATTCTATGCTGAAAATGCTGCAAGCTGGAACTCACATTTTTAGATTCTCAATGTCCAAAGCAATAGATTTTTTTTTTATGACTTTGGCATCCTCTGGCCCTGTTGCTGGTCAGCAGATGGCGCTATACAGCATGTTATCAAGCTCTGTAGGTGTCAGCATATGATGGAATGTCTGATTGAACAAGAAAACTACCACTAAAAGTTTCTAATGCAGTTCCTGAGCTGAAACAAATGTTTGTGGAATTAAGTAGTGATTTCCTTTGGTCTGGGAGAGTCTTTTACTGGCGATGTTTTCAGTCTTTAGATGTTAACATGTGCCCTGCATTGGTGTTTTTTGGGGTTGCTGTTTGAGTTTTTGTTCTTTTTTTTCCTGCTGAACTAGGAGAGGGTGCCCATTTAAAATGAACATTGCTATTCAGTTCACTTACAATAAGGGTGGAATTTTCTCAATCTTAATCACAAACTTTTTTTCAAATTGAGAGGGGGAGAAAGAGAGAGAGAAAGAGAGAAATACTAAGAACTGTAAGTAACAGCAGCAGCTATTTTTTTTTTCTTATTCAGTATGGAGGAGGGAGGGAGTTTTGCTGGGAAGGAATAAAACACACACACAAAACTTCTATGCATGGGATGATTGGAAAATTTATTAACAAATCTATATGGTGAATGTTCACTAGCTCAGTAGGAATCAGGAGGCCAACTAGCATCATATTTCATTTCTGAAATAAAGCAGCTTGTATTTGAATTTATTCTTAGTTGCACTAATTGCATTCATTGTAAAGATACTTCAACCTATTTTCATCATGTTGCAAAGACAATTTAAAAAAATCAGATTCAACAACGAACATGTAAATCATTTGCACTGGAGATGGGATTGTTCCAAGGTTTCAATCTGCCTGTATTAGTCAGTGACAAGTACAACATTTTTAATGCGTCCCATAAGACAAGCCATCCTCATAGTAAACAAGCAGTCGTCTGTATGCCTCCTCAGCAACTGGTTCTCCGGCTATATGTATACAGCTTTGTTTCAAATAATGGATTCAGGGGCCCCTATAAATGAAAACAGTGTACATTAAACAGATCCAAGGGGAAAAAAAAAAGCAAGTCTCTAATTGACAAAACCTTCAGCCAGGCTGGAAAAACGGGTCTTCATAGCAGAGCAGAACAAAATTGATGATTAGCTTAGTGTCTTTCCTTATGTGTCACCTGGATGTTTTGGGGTCTTTAATCATGGATGTTGTCGCCTGTTCTGAAAGCTCTCTGGCAGCAATCGGAGATCTCATGTTTGTATGATGTTTAATACCCATCATGTGTGTATTTGGAAGAACTGTGCTGTGGGCTTTAAATGCAAATACCAGTATTACAATATTATAGAGCATGAGAGATTTGAAGAGTTTTACTGTCCCTACATAAATGATACGTAAACACAAGCGGGGGGGTGGGTAGGAGGTTTACAGTCCACACTATTAATCATCACCGAGAGCTTTGCTTCTCCAAATGTATAAAGGGAGATTTTTAAAGGCAGGTCTCTTGAAACTAGCAACTGTGGATGACAAAACGATTAACTGCTGGTCAAATTATATTTTTAAGTACAGTAGAGCATGGAACTGAAAAAAAGAATTGAAAGTTAGAAAGAAATAGTTTGTGTGTATATCGATTTACTCTCTTTGCATGAAATGCTAGATGATGAGCCATACAAGGAAGAAAAATCATGACATGGTTTGGAGACATTCATCTATCATAAAATGGATTTGGTATGAAGCTTCAACTTATTTATCTGAAGTCCAAAAACAGTTTGGTACAACATATATAATTTTCTTTTTCTTGTTACCTACAAAGTACTTTCCATTTTGAATCTTATTACACAAGGTAGTTAGTAGCAGGGGCTAATATGTGATATGATATACAGAAACATGAGGTATATTGTATAAGTTGTATTTGTCTTATAAACAAAACAGAGATTTGCATTTAGTATACTCTTGACCAACTGTGTATGCAGTGGGGAGCAACTCTGACAATTAAATCATAAAGCTCCACAGTGTTCCTTAAAAATACATGTCTGTTGCTAATGGGTACTAGTCAGCAGCAATCCTATGCATGCTTACTTGGGAGTAAGCCCCCTTAAACAGTGGGATTTACTTCCAAGCAACCATACATAGTACTGGGCTGGGAAACACGTTCGGTACATAGAGTTTTAAGTGCTCCTGCTTGGAGCAAATCATTTAACTGCTCTAGAAAGAAAGTTCCTTTTTTCACTAGCAATGGAGTTTTGAAATCAGTAAATACATGAATATTTACATAGTAGTTTGAGATTAGGAAGACCTAGAAAAGGCTGCTAGGAATATATTATAAAACTTTTAAACCCTTTTTTAGAGCCCTATCGAAAAGAGAAAATTTCAGGTCCTAAATAATTTTGGAGGGTGTTACAAGCAAGACCTGTTGCAGCATTCACAGTGAAAAAGAACATGCAAAGCTAATGACCAATCTGTGTTTATTTCTTGTTTTAAAAATATATATGCAGATATGTTTTTTTACTCAAACACACTACTTTTCTTAAGACAAAAAAACTCTACACCATCCTATCTATCTATCTATCTATCTATCTATCTATCTATCTATCTATCTATCTATCTATCTATCTATCTATCTATCTATCTATCTATCTATCTATCTATCTATCAGTCTTAAATCGCAAACTGAATTATATATTTTGCTGAGCATGGGGATGGATGCCTTGCAAAATAATGTCGAACAAAATTAATCTGGCAAAATATTAAAATTACTCCCTGTGTAAACTGTAGTGGGGAGTATAAAGGCAAATGACCCATAATAAGCTTGTCCTTTTACCTTAAACAGGATTGTTCCTACTTAGGCAGCCAGGAAAATGCACTCTTAAACAAGTCTGACCCACTTGTCCTTGAACTCTCTGGGTTACTTCACTTCCGTTCACTTCATCATTTAATTTGTATGGTTTCCAAATTGTCCTGATTATCATCTATTAGTACCCCTGGTGACAGAGGGCAGGGCTCTGTTGTATCAGAGTTAATAAAGCAGAAACACCAGCCTAATTACTCTGGGAGATAAGCCATGCTGGCGAGATTTACCTTCTGCAAAGTTTATGTGTGGTTAATTCTTCTTAATAAATAAAGATGCAGGGAGAATGGTGGAAGGTTGGAGTAGTTCATAGATGCCATAAAAAAAAAATCTAGGCATTATATGTCTCTGAATAATAGCCTGGCCATCAACACATTTATTTGGGAGTAACTCTTGTTGAGTTCAATAGAACTCCCTTCCAAGTAAGTGTGTTCAGATACAGCCTTGGAATATGGTATGCTTGTTTAGATGTACATATGTGTGAGTCAATCAATTTCAGGATGACCAAAATGTCCTGAGAAAGGAATATTCAAGTGTCACATAAGCATGGAAAAAGATAATGGAAGAAAGATTTGTATGATTCCTCACACACTTCTAGTAATTATGAGCATTTTACTACATATATAATACAAAACACACCTTAATGAACCATATTGATTTGAAATCAAAGTGCCAGGATTGCACCATGAATATCTTACACTTGCTTGCAAATGTTCGTCATTTGAATTCAACATGAATTCTGATATTGTCCGAGTATATGCATAAGCCCATGTATTAAGCAAGTTCAGTAATTACAGTGCATAATTATTGCATGTTATCACGTGTGCAATTAAGTCTGCAACCCTATACATGCTTACCTGGAAGTAGTTCCCACTGAATGGAATTAACTTACTGATGAGTAGACATGCCTAGAATTGGGCTGTTGGGTGGTGCGCAAATGGGGAAATGTGACTTTTGGGGAGATCTGGGGAGATTTGGGGAAGTAGTTGCTTCACCTTTCAGGTCAGCATTTTTCGACGGCTGATCGGTTTTATCAAAACTAGCCATTTTATTGCTCCTAATGCTTTATGATAGCATAACTGCAGCTACCAGTCCCTTATCTGATGCTGAGATTACGCTCTAATAATAGCAGTCAAACCAACAAGAGTTTCTTGCTGATTTGAACAGTGCCAGAAAATACCCTAAACCAGAATGGCTGGGGAGAGGGACAAAACACTTTAATCATTCACTTTAAGCTCCACTAGATGTATCTTATGTTTTGAAACAAATACTTAGCCCGATCTATACAAATATCATTCCCTAATCTATCTGTGCTGGGCATTAAGCATGTCTGGGACTTGTGTAAGTCAGTGTCCCGATGTTTTAGTTATGAGTGTGATGATACAAGAGATTAAGATGTTATTAAGCAAGAAGGAATATTTATAATTCTTTCATTTGAAAGTGGAGGGGGGAAAATTGACTTCAGTTAGCCTCCTCTTGGCTTTCAGTGTTAAAAAGAGCTCTGATTGATTGACTCTATTTTCATTTCAATTGAAGTTTTATGATTCAGCCTGTGTCTATTTTTAATTTAAGTGGATTACATTCTTTCGAGATCCTTTTACTGTATTGACATGGATGTTCCATATTACTAGGTACAGTGAGTTCAGTGTCCTCCAATCTACTAAATACATAAAACCATAAGAAGCCTCTTATGTGCAAAACCAGGTTAGGGTGAAGACGGCCGATTAATATTTGATCATGCAGAAGTGCTCCTTAATCAGATTGACTTATTTCTCAACAGAGTGTTCATGCAATTATCATAATTGTTGTGCTAAATATGTTTGTCTTTATTTCTGGCTTTGGGCATAATCTTCTTTCTCCAAGCCCCACTCCTCCCCTCTCCTTGCGGTATAGAGATTCCTGCACAAGACCCAATTAATATTAAGATGACAGTCCCAGATGAGTTCTCTCGGAGTCAGCAGCCGAGTGGAGCCTGTAACATTCTTAAGTACAGGCTACTTGAATGATCAAGAGCATCTGAGGGAGACACACAATTCAATAATCCCTTTTCTCGGGGAAGTCAAGAGTTCGGTGAGATAAGAGTGAAATCAAAGAACACATCAGAAGGAAAATGACTAGTACCCTCTTCTAGTATCTCTATTAAAATGCAAACGTTATGGATTTTTGTTCGGGATGATGGGAACCCTTTCTGTTTCATTGATTTCTTTTGATAGTTTGATGATTTCTCAGAGATTATCTTAAAAGCTTAAAGAGGGGGGGAAAAGAGGCATAATCATCAAAAGGATATCTTACATGACAGGTGTATGTGTATTCAGTTCATTGTTGTTGCCAAAGAAACACATTGCATAGCAGAGAAAATCCTGTCCTGATATTTTCATCTTTTCTGCTTATTGTTGTTATTTTTGTTTAGCATGTCTGTGCATGATGTTTTACAAAGTATGAGATCTCTGCCCCAAGGAGTTGACAAAGTAACATTTGTCAGAGGAAAGGGAAGGTAAATTGAGGAAGGGGCAAATTGGGGACAAATACACATTTCTTTCAGGGCCCAATTGTAGCCACATTTCTAGCGCTGATGTGGCTGCACCAATGGGGCATGTGCTGCATCCTGCAATGGCGGGGCAGTCGTGGAGGCTTCCTTAAGATAGGGGAACATCTGTTCCCTTACCTCATGGCTGCATTGGTGTTGGAACGTTGGCTAGGACTGGGTCCTTAGTTACACATCATTAGGCTTGGTTATAGTAGGGTGTGTCTGAATGATTCTGGCTTTGCGGAAGAACTGTCCGCCAAAAGTGCTTCGCCTTAAGTGTTAAATGGAGCATCTATGGTCAGTGCCCATGTGTCTTCAATGAATAGATGTGGGTGAATGACAAAAAGTAGAGGGTGGCAAGCACTCGTGCCCCAGTCATGCGTTTGTTTTCCAGGGGCATTTGATTGGGTGCTGTTGCTGTTGGGAACAAAATGGTAGCCTTGTGACTATGATCTAGGCCAGGGGTGTCAAACTCATGTCATACAGAGGGCCGGAAAGCATTCATAATGCCTGCTGTGGGCCGGAGGTGATGTCATTACACAGGAAGTGATGTCATTAAACAGGACAAAACCAGAAATAAACACTCTGTTCTCATGTAGGAACTCATTAGCTACTAATGACAGGAGAGAAAATACACAAATCTTGATCATATTTCAAGATATTGGAGAGCCCAATTATCATGTGGGCCACCCTTTCAGCAGTGTCACCTCAGCATTGCTCAGCAGCTGAGAGCCCAAGGGCTAGATAAAAAGCTTCCGCGGGCCGCATCCGGCCCCCGGGCCTTATGTTTGACACCCCTGATCTAGGCATTTCAGGAAGGGCCATAACTCAGTGGTAGAGTATGAAAGTACTATGTATTCATTGGAAGCATAAAGTCCCATGTTCCCAGCATCTCTGGATCACCCACCTTCTGCCAGAAAAGCATTTGCCCCTTGGATCTTCTAAAAATACATAATTGTCTCCTAACAAGTGATCAACAGTTGAAAATACAGCTCAGCAGCTGCAGTGTGTGAACTGGGGGTTGCATTGTGCCTTAATGTTCACGTACATGCATTTTTTCATGTACAAGTGTATCCACTGCCATTCTACTCTGAAAAGTCACTTCTAGAAACCTAGGGGTGAAGCTGAATCCTGAAGAGCAACTTGAGGATCAACAAGTGAGTAACGACTTTTTGAGCAACTCACACTAAAAAGTGTCCAAAAGGCAAACATAGGGGACAAACAGGGACTGACATGCCTAGAGAAGTGTCAGAAAATTGGGGCTATTCCTGGTAAACAGCTGATAGATTGGTGGCACATGAACTTCTCAATGCAGTCTTTTGCAGAATGTATTTCATAGCAGACACCACCATGCCCACACTAGCAAAAGCCCCATTGATCTCCAATCAGATATCGGTTTCCTATCACTTGAAAATTGACTGGAGGACTAATATGTAGCATTGGTTGTTCAAAGCAAGCCTCTTGGAGTAGTCCTCAGAACATGAAAAACTAAGGAAAGCCCTGCTGGATCAAGTCCAAGGTCAACATCCTATTTCTCGCAGTGACCCACCAAATGCATCTGGGAAACCCAAAGGCAGAAGAGAAAGGTATATGTCTCTCCCACCATTGATCTCCTGGGCTTGGTGTCCAGGCATGCAGCTTCTAAATCTGGATGTAAAAAATATTGACTAGTCCAACTAGCCTTGGGTGGACACATCTTCCACAACTATGTTCCAATCATCCCTGACAAGCTAGTGGCATCACAACAACTTTGTGGCAATGAGTCCTACAGGCTAATTATCTACTCACTATGTGAAGAAGTTCTTATTTTTTCTGTCTTAAACCTCCTGCCAACATCAGTAGGTCAGTGACCCTGAGGAACGAGAAGCAGGATTCAGAATATAATTAACAGATTCAGAGTTTATGTTCAGATTTCTTTTCAGCAGCCAATGAAACTAATATTTAGAATTTTCCTTATCCCTTCCTGTCCTGCTTAAGTCCTGGGATGAACTATATTAGAGATTTGCACAACCTCCACCCCCCCCCCCCAAAAAAAAACCCCAGTGTCTTATAGAAATTCATTTGGTTTCCCATGAAAATTCATTGATGTTTCTTCTTGAGAGGAAGCCGGAAGCTCACTTTGAATTTGGCTTTTTTTTTAAGAGTTGGTGCTATCTCTCCTCATGGTTAGCACAAGGTATTCTGAAATGCTGACCTGGATCAAGAAATTAAGCCATCAAAAACATCATACACCTCTCTTGACTGAAATTTTATTTGGGACCATGCACTGCACAAGTATGGGGGGGGGGGGAATCAAAGAATGTGGTATTTGACTACATAATTCAGCATTCCAAAAATCCTTTTGTTCTTACAAAAATCAAGGTTCTAGACCTCATGGTAGCAAAGATATACAGTACCCGCTTATCTGTGGGAGGTTCTGCAGATAGGTGAAACTGCAGGTATCCATCCCCATGGTCTGGACCCTCCAGAGATGAGGAGAGCCCCACTTCCCTCCCTTTCGGAGTGGTTTCTGAGCTCAGAAGAGGCCGTGGACATCCGTCCACAGCCTCTGCTGGGGTCAAACTGAGCTTAGCAGCTAAAAACGTGTGACTTCCAGTTCCACGGAAAAACTGGAAGTGACATTTTTAATGCCTTATAAGGCATTGGGAGGGCAGGGGAAACCCTCCAGAAACTTTCCCAGAGGGGGTGGATGTGGGGGGCATGCACAGGTGGGCTCCACAGACCCGATCTGTGGATAACCCCTGCTAATTGGGTAAGAGGCACTTTTTCAAGTGGATGCTCCTTTTTTTAGCAGGGGGAGAGTAACTGGCCCACCTCAGCCCAGCAGTGTCTGTTCTAGTGGCTGTCTGCTGGTATTCTTTTGCATCTTTTTAGATTGTGAGCCCTTTTGGGACAGGGAGCCATTTAGTTGATTTTTCTCTGTAAACCGCTTTGTGAACTTTTAGTTGAAAAGCGGTATATAAATACTGTTAATAATAATAATAACAACAACAACTGAATCTGCAGATATGGGATCCATGAATATGGGGGGTCCCCCTGTACTTTGTGCAGGCGATAACTGGTATCATATGAGAAGCTGGAGAAGCCGCAGAATCAGTCGTTGTAATTCCTTCCATTTTCTTCCTTCCATTTTCTTAAAAGCTGTAGTCACTTTCCAGCCAATGAAATGAACACACTGCAGTCAGTCTCACGCCACTGCTATACCATCTCCAGCATGGTCTTGTCTCTACCCAAAGGTCACTTTGTAGAAGCTTCCCCATTTCTTATGATGTGTTTCTTTTCATTCGCAATCATACAGCTGAACCTGATGTTTGTGAAGTTCTGAAAAAAGGTAAATGATTATTATTATTATTAACAGTATTTATATACCGCTTTTCAACTAAAAGTTCACAAAGCGGTTTACAGAGAAAAATCAAATAACTAAATGGCTCCCTTTCCCAAAAGGGCTCACAATCTAAAAAAATGATCTTGAACTGAAATTTTTTGACACAAAATAAAGAGAAGAAATTAAATGGAACCAAAACACAATAGCGGAACTGCACTTTTCAAAACTTAAATATGGGGGGGGGGTATTATGTTACCAAGTTACCTGAAAGAGAAGCCAACAGAATAGTTGAAAAAAGATAAAAATAATTTATTTCCTAGCCTCTTTTTCTGTGCCTTTTGAAGTTTGCGAGTCTTCTGCTCCATGAATATTGGAGTCCCACATTCCTTGAAATAAGGTTATGCTAGTGATGTGCAGACCCTCCTCTGAGAAATGTCACTTGTTTTGCAGAAACTCATTTGTGGTCCTCGAATGTTCTCAGATGTCACTTGAACATTTTCAGGCGATTCTCCTTGAGACGAATTCTGAAATTTTTTTTTTATTTCCACTTTGGGTGACATTTTGGTCATTGGGGAGATGGCACCAAAAATAAAAAATCTGCTGTTCTTGTAAATAGAGCAGCTCGCTTCACATTGTTGCATGGTCAAGCCAGCTTTGAATTTAAATAATGATTGGAAATAACCAGCTAAATGGGTAGTATTGGGGAGGGGCTGAAGTTCAGTGGTAGATCACATGCTTTGCATGTAGAAAGTCCAATGTCCAATCTCTGCACCTCTAGTCAAGGCTGGGAAGGACCCCTGACCCCGAGACTCTGTTACTTGTCAGTATAGGCAACACTTTCTTAGATGGCTCAACCAACTTTCCCAAACTGACATAGCCGTGCCAAGGGGGGAGGGCATATTCTGCATCCTGCAGTTGGGTGGCAGTCATGGAGGCCTCTTCAAGGTAAGGGAATGTTGGTTCAATTACCTTGATGCTGCATTGCCCTTACCTTGGTGCCAGAAAGTTGGTTAGGATTGCTCCCTCAATGGTCTTACGTAGAGACCTCAATGGTCTTACATAGAGACCTAAGAAGCAGCTTCCTAGGACAATGGTGCTTTTAGCTACTCTCTTTCTTTTTATTGTTGCTGTTCAGCCTTAGACCCAACCAGGCAAAATGAATTCTGGAACATATCATATTTGCTTATCAAAGGATTAATTAAGGAAAAGGGGGAGAAGAGAGAAATTAACGGCTGCTTTGCACATATGTATGTATCTCTTACTCTTATATTAAAGCAAAGTAACCCCGTACTTGGTTAAAATCCAGTGTACGAACCGACACACAAAGGTGACTGCTCTGTAATCGTAGATGTATCTGTATTATGTGGGCATCTTACAGCCCCACCACAATCTCTCGATAGTAATTATGGTGCCAAGCACCCCGTTGGCACAATTATTCCAAGGCAATAATTAGTAGCAGTAAGATTAGAACCCCTACATGTTAAATCTGTAGAAGCGATGCTGAGTGAAGGATTTAAAACAGTTTCAAAACATTGTATTCTCTTTATTACAGTCTTTATATTTCAGTAAAGAAGGGCTTTCTGTAAAATGCACTGAAAATAATCTGGTCCTGCCACTAAAAATAGGGAAGGAGAAAGTAATTGCACTCAAAACCTGGCTCTGCCTGACTTTTCTAGTGAGAAGATGCCTTTATAGCCAAAGTGACAAAGATCTTGAACTTCGCTGGCAGTTGCAGACATACACCAGTAATTCTTCCCCTGCCTCAGCTTGTCTAAACTTTTTGTATAGTCTCACAGTGAGTGTTCTGGGGAGCAGGGCTGGTTCCAGGCTTGTGGGGCAGTTGGCTAAAGTGCCTTGATGAAGCCCTAGTAAGGACTTAGCTTAGCAGTGGGGGGCTGTAGCAGCCCAGAGTGACTCTTGCCAACCGCCATCTTTCATTACCAATAACATAATGCTCCCATCTCAGTAATGAAGAGAAGAGTGTTGCATTATTGGTACAAAAAGAAGATGGTTGGTAAGGAACATTCAGAGCCATCACTGGAGGCAGCAGCATATGGGACAGTGACATCACCATGCTATGATGTCACTTCCAGGTTCCCCTTCCAAAGGGGAGATACTGGCAGTGACAATGACCTTGTGATCTGACTGCTCTTCATTCCCTCTCCTTTGGAGGCTCTCATTGAGCTAATGAAGGAACAGGGTGGTGGGCAGACCACAGGGTAACCGAAACATGAGGAAGAGGTGGCAGTTGCCCCGCAATCCGATGCTCCTATCAAGTGAAGCCTAGGGCATGGGCCCTACTTGCACATTCCTAGATACTCCTCTTAGAACCATCCAGGCCACTGTCATCACTGCTACCAAGGTAAACCCACACATGGCTTTGGAGTAAATTTAGGCTGCAATCCTGTGCACACTTTCCAGTAAATAAGCCCCATTGAACAAAATGAAATGTACTTTGATGTAAACATGTGCAGGAATGAGCTGGTAGTTTCTCAATAGTGGCAGTCATAGCACTTCTCAGTGATTGCCATCATGTTTTGTGACCAGATATCAAGCACTGGGCAGGGTCTCAAAGTTTGTCTTGAGCTCTCCTATGGTCTTGAGGCCTAACCTGATGAAGAGGAAGAGAATGCTTGCGTATTTCCTAGGACCCCTCTGAGAAATTTTGTTTGTCTTACAGAAATCTTTTTTGAATCCCATGAATTATTTTCAGATATTTCTCCTTGTGGAAAACCCCTGGAATTCACTTAGTCAGACATTTTAGTGCCAACCCCAAAGGAAGTAAGTCACAATTAGTCTTGAGCTAGTGACTTGAAGGATGGCAGGTGGAAACATAATAGTGTGCATTGTCACCCAGTTCTGGAAACAAGGTATCTCAAGGGAGCTGGCTGCATCAACCAAGACAGCTAAGCCAAGTTGACCACTGAGCAAGGGCCCACGCATATGAGATGGCCCATCTGGCTTGAATGATCCCTCGGTTCTTACAACCTCAGTACCACCATTCCCAATTGCATATTATCAATGGTGCCATTGGGGTAGTCAGGACTCTAGCAACCTGGCATGGCCACTACTTCTTGCACAAGTAGGCTAGTTCCACCATTACAGCTATTCCACCTTATCACCATTTCCAGTTCAGATTCCTTTGCTCATCTGAGCAACAAAGAAATCTACTATGACTCTTTGTTGTCTTCATCTTCCCTATCCTTGCTTTGCCTCATCCTTAACTGCAGAGGTGTGTGATCTGACAGGGGTGCCCACAACCTGTTTATGGCCAAGGTGCTTCCAACATTGCCTTTATCTGAATCATGTTACTGATTTCTGAGCACTCATCCTGTTTCCAGGGTGGAACTGAGGCAGCCGGAATAATAAATTGCTCTGTTTTCTTTCTGGCTTCTGTATAAATGGGACCCATTTACTTGATTCATTACTGTTAATTAAACAAATGCCAAAGAAGTGAGAGCATCAGACGGGTTCTGTCATTGGTTTGTTTCATTCAAAACTCATTCGGAACTCTTTAGCAGTGACATGCGGCTGGGAGGTATTTTCCTGAATGGAGGATCTTTCTAATTCCCACTGAAATTGACAGAACAACTTCCCCACCACTGCAAGGGTGGATGCAAGGGGGGCAGGGGTACATGGCGCTACCAAACTGTCTGCCAGCAGGTAAGAGTGCCCGCCAGACTGGGAGTAAAATTGGGTGCAAGGGCAACACCCACTGGGCAGGGCCAGCAAGATTGGCTGGAATGGGAGCCCAGATCTATCCAGCTGGTAGACCTGGGCTCCAAGTCCAGGTGGGAGCCCAGGGGTACCCAGCTGGTAGACCTGGGCTTCAAGTCCAGGTGGCAGCCCAGGGCTACACCACCCAGCACACCTTAGGCATGGAGGCCATCAAGTTCAACCCAGAGTTCAGGTCTACCCACCTGGTTGATGTGGGCTCTGGAGTTAGTAGTGTTCATAGCTCTCCCAAGCACAAACACTGGATCTGCCCCTGTGCCACTGAGAACGCTTGGGGTAGGAGAATCATCAGCAGGGAGGCAGTAATCATCAGCAGAAAAATACCAAGGTTTTCACCATTTGGGCCAGTCACACACCCCTCACACACCCCAGGATGCTTCACCAGGAGCAGTCTGCACCCCCAAGTACCCCCTAATGGTGCTACTACACCCAGAGGAAGCAATTCTAGAGCTAGCTGAAGTCATTGAACTGCCAAGCCCCTGAGGGCCTCAGTGTATCTTCACCATTACCCACTGGTAGTCCCAATCTGGTCCTTGATGAGAAAATAAATTGCACTGAGTCCTGGAGCACATGCTTCTATCTTTGTTGCTACTTCCTCTTCCTTCCCTCTGCCCTAAATTAAGCCTTGGAAAGGGTGATTTGGGGAGATGAGCGGTCAGGTGGCAGCAGAGGTAGCTATTGGTAGTTCCTGAGATTTGCATTGCAAAATCACAAAGCCCTCAAGGGTTTGCACAAGTTCCATTGGAGCACGCAGAAATCCTCAACACCTTTCAGGGCTAACAGTGGGCTCGTTGTGGCTTCCTACAACTTCACCCCAAAAACTCTCACTTGGGGGGGGGGGAATCCCATAATTTTATGATTCCATAAAGAACTTAAAAATGTCATAGTGTGCATTTCCTCCATTGTTATTGGACTATTAAATGTGTATTAGCATGGTCATTTTTATTTAATGGAAACAAATAACAGTTAATCTTATTGGAAGGTTAAGTGGGTTTACTCTGTAAAGGGCAAATCCCAGATGAATGTTTTTCTTTAAAAAAAAAATAGCAAGAAAGAAAAGAATAGCTTTAGTACCCGACAGATGGCCCCTGTCTGAGTCGCTCTGTAGACAGATACCGTTTTTTCTTACACATTTATGAAAGTTGTAGATATACATATTGAAGAATTATGTCCTAACAAAAGATGAAGAACAAGTAGTAAGTTGGCTGGACAGAGTGGATTAGATTTCTGATCAGTGGCAGATGGCTGGTTTAACCAAGGGATATATAACGTGGAAAACTATTTGCATGTAAAAATCACCATTATCCTTGCAGAAAGGGATATATACTTATAGCTGGCCCATGTTTTCCTTTGAGACAATGCTGTCGGGAGCCACAAATACATGTAATGAAAGACGATCCCCCAAACTTTAAGCCATTTCATAGGTAGCAAAAATTAGCATTTCAGGGATTTGGGGGGTAGTATTTTGGGAAAGGATGTAACACATACTTCTGCCATTGGAATTCCTTGTAGGGAATCTTGGCTGGTGGCAGCTATTGCCCCCCCCCCCAATGAAAAACCAAATAGCATGATAGTAGCCTGGGTGTGCATATGAAACCTCAAAAAGAAATAATTGTGCTGCTCATCTCTTGGACAGAAAGGAGCAGATTGAATCCATCCTTTCTCCCACCCCCCACCCCCAAGGCAAAAACTGCTTTTTAAATAAGGTTCTACATATCAGAGGCACCACAAGTGTGCATTGCACCCACTGCAGTGTTTACATTATGCAGTTTGGTGTTTCAGAAGTTCTGGGGTGATGTAATGACATAATAACACCACCCCTGACCTTTCTCTCTGTTGCATTTTAATTTGCCTCATTTTGGCGATCTTTGGCCCTCTCCAGGTGCAGTCACTTCATGTTTTTGCCGGCACAAACATGGTGGTGAAAGCACAATCATTGGTGAGAACACTAGGTAGCTTTGCCCAGGGAGAGCCAAAGATTGCCGAACAGAGACACAGGTGGAATGGTGTCACCAGGATGGATCCATTTTTTGTGTTTGGGGCACATGAGCACTATCTTAATACCGGAGCCCAGGTCAAGCAGGCATGTAGACCTGTGCTCCCTGTTGAACTGGCCTCCATGACTGAGATTTGCTGGACGGGTAGACCTGGGCTCCCTCCTGAACTTGGAGCCCAGATCTACCTGCCAACTACCTGGGGGAAATAGCGGTAGATTGTAAAGGAGATTCCTTAATATGATGGGTGTAGGTGCCTTTTGTGCTTGATTTTGGCCTCATTTTATCATTTTATCATTGTTTGTATCTTTGATGTATTTTTGGATTTACATGTTTTATCTTATTGTGATGGCTATTAGCTAATACAATAAACAATCTTTGACTTTGACAGATCCACCTGCCGGGTAGACCTGGGCTCCCATTCTGAGACTGCCCTCTGAAGCAACCTCTTCCAGGCAGATAGATCTGGGCTCCTGGCCATACTTGGGCTGCTCCCCATCCTGGTGGGTGCTCTTCCCCACTGGCATGACAGTTGCAGAAGCATGCACCCATGGTTCCCTTGGATCCACCCCTGGGTGTCACTCCCCACTGAGACTTGCACCTGGTGCAGGCTGCTTCAGTCACACCATGATAATGATGCCACTGCTGCACACATAGGTCTAGCCACTGGATTGGAAGTGCACATGGCAACCTTTAGCACAGGTGCAATTCCTCACCCAGTTAGGGATACATGTGCCAAAGCCAGCATTCTTCTTCAGCTGTAACAGGGCAAGTCTTGCATTCTTGTGATTTAATCTGACTAGATAATTAGTTCCAGTGGAATGAGACTACTGGTGTATGCAGGCAGTTCCATTCATTTCAACAGAAATAGCAGATCCATGTTGACATTTATTAATTGATAGATGGATCAATGATATTGATATCTCACAATTTCTCCCAGAAGGTACTCAAGGCCAATGTTAATATTTTTGCTCGTTGTTGCTATTGATAGTAATACAGTGATCACTGAAAAGGGCATGTCATATTCTTACATGGGTACATATGCTCCATTCATTGAAATCCCTCCCAGCGCACTGCTACACACAAGATTGTTGTCAAAAACAATTTCAGGGTTGGGACACACACACACACAGAGCTTTTCAGTATGAAAGATGGTGGCAGGAATGCCATTGCTTAATTTTCATTTGACCGAACACCCCTCTGCAGGTTGCAAAAGCAGCACTTCAAGTTTCAAATGCTCACCCCCCCCCCCAACCACTGAATAGACCAATATGTTCCATTTCCAATGTGGATCTGGATGCATGACACAAGACTCAAGGTGCCATGGTTTTAATAAAGTAGGGCCAACTGCAGCTACAAAGAATACACAAGTGAATAGGAGCAGATGGTAGGCAGGAGGGCATCTAAGAGGCACTGAAGAGTAGTCAAAATGGCTTCTTAAATGGCTTGTTGCTCAGACAGAAGGTGCTTGGCTTTTTTTAATAGGGGGAAACAGGAGGAGGTTGGTTCTTCCTGATAGCCTGACTTCCTGGTTTGAACATAATTGTTCTATTTTTTCTTGCTGACTTCCTGGTTTGAACATAATTGTTCTATTTTTTCTTGCTGTCTCTAAGGCTCTACAGTTCTCCCTTTGACAAGAGGTCCTACTGATGTACTTGGTAAGGAAGACTCCCAGGGATCTCAGTTTTTTGGTGACTGACAATTATTATTAAGGACATAAGAAGAGCGCTGCTGGATCAGGCCATAAGCCCATCTAGTCCAGCTTCCTGTATCTGAGATACCCCTTCTCACAGCAGTTAGAAAACAGTAACACATAATTCATTCAATCAGAATATCATTAAGCAATTTGTTACCCCATTGCACGATTTCACGTGGATGGCAAATATGTTGGATTCAGAAATGAACTAACATTTCCAACCAGCCTCTATAATCCTTCTGCTTCAACCAAGGAGGGGTTGTCTTTCTCCCGCCCCCCTTCTTTGCTTATTCCATATGCTCCATTGAAGGTAATAACATCATTATAACTTTAGTCAAAGAGCCATCCACCATATTTAGTGGTGATTTGTCACACTAAAATTATTCATAGGTGTCTTGAGTGAGTCCAGTTATATTTTATGCCCATTTCCATACCATGTTTTTCTGGCAATGTAGTTTGCAAGATTGCATAGATTTACTGTGTCTGCTCTTTTTTTTTATGACTGACATAGCAATAACTCGATTGCAATGATATTTATGCTGTTTGTGGCTTAGCAGGATAATTAAAGGATATAAATTAATCAAGTGCAATTAATTAGAAACTTTATGTTCACAGCAGTCCTTCTTTGCATGTATAATTTATATTTATTGATTTCCTAGCTTTCATTAGCCTATGCGATAACAGCAAAAAAAATGCATTAGAGGGGAAAATGTACAATTAGCGTGGAGGGTGAACCCTGGCATAATTGATAGATCAGCACATGTTTGGGGGCAAATATAAAGCTTTGTTAACTGTCATAAATAGTTACAATTGATGAGTGGGATTTCACAACATATCTCTCAGATGATTAATGATGTTGCCTTTTTTTTTTTTTTTTTTTTGTAAAGAGTCTGCTTAATAGGAAGCTGATAGCTTGGCAGAATTTACATTTTAACCGGCATATTTATGATGGAGAAACTCACAGGGGCAGAAGGAAGGACCTCTGTATGAGGGATCAAGGGGGAACTAGTGAAAGGCTGATCCAGTACATGTGTCTGCTTAGGGCAGTTGTTCATTGTATAATAGTTGATATCCTACCCTTTAGTTTTACAGCTTGAATGGTTGACTCACCATCAATATTTTAAAGATTCAAAGTAGGGATCAAAAATGCAAAATCTGGAGGTGTGGACTGGACAGGGAGCTGTCATCTTGCCTGAAAAAGCTAAGCAGTATCAGCTTGGGTCTTAGGGCCCAATCCTATGGGCTGCAGCACTGGTACGTCAGCGGTGCCACTGGATCAGCTGTCTCAAAAAGTACCATAAGGCACTTTTGTGCCGGTGCTACTGGTGCACCACTGACACTGGGCCCAGCATCAGTTGGCGCAGGGCAGCAGCTTCGGAAGATGACTGTCAAGAGCTCCTGGCAGTAAGTATTGCCGCCAGCAGGGAGCAGGGATTTATGGGATGGGGGAGGATGGGAAGGGGGCAGAACTGGGTGGGGGGAAGGCAGAGGGAGGAGAGGAGCGAGCCTGGGAGGGCCTGGCAGTGAAGTGATCCCCAGAATCACACTGTTGCCAGGGATGAGCCCAACAGACACCAAACTTCCCAAACCTTCTGAAACTGGAAGTGGTTTCTGATCACAATTTTTAGCTTTTTAGAGTGTTGAGGAGCCCTGCGGAGGCATATGTGGGGCTCCCTGCATCACCCAGAGGCTGGCTCTCGCTTAGGTAAATTAAGAAAAAAAAAAAACCTTCTGTTCCCAGCAGTAATAAGATCCTGGGTATTGCATCACTGCCACCCCTCCCCCCAACCTTCACAAAGATTTACTGTGGTCCCAAAGTCCTAGTAACACTTTGGGAACTGCTGCATGAGAAATTTGCCCATCCTTAATGCTTTGGATTTGCCAAAGATGAAGCCCAAACAATTTGGGGAAGGTTTTATTTTAAACCTTTGGAACTGTCATCACTGTATTGTTGGTAAAGCCTAGGCTGGTTGTTACTTGAATTGCAGTCTCTGTCTCACTCCCTGGTAAATTGGGAGATTTGGAGCATGTGCTACCTGTGGCTGAAATCATTCTCACTCATTCCAAATGTACGGAGTGAGAATGAAAACCGATGAACAAAGCAAAGTGGAAGGTAGTTATACAAGAGGGTAAGAAGGTAAGATGTAATACCCACTCTAGCTAATGCACTGACATCCTCTGCCAAATTATGATTGCAAGGCTGTTAATAACCCTGGTGGCCTAAATAAAGACTCTTATGCTCCTTAAGACAGGGCTTGTCACCTAGGACTCAGGTTTCTGAGAAATCCCCAATATGATTGATTTATTGATTTTGATTGCTTCATTCTAAACATCTGACCAAAAGAACTACCTATTTGAGATTTGTAGAGGAAATGGGGAGATGATCCTCTTTGCTCTGCTAGTAGTAGTAGTAGTAGTAGTAGTAGTAGTAGTAGTAGTAACTTTATTGTCATTGTGCTACAGCACAACGAAATTTATGAGATGCAAGCATAAATATATACTACAATTCCAACAATCACACTCTACACACTCACCCACACATTCTATATGACATGCATCATAATATAAAAACAGTATAACAGACCATAATGCCCAGGAGCATGGTAACAACTATATCGCCTTATTCAACGTAATTATGGCTGTGGGATAAAAACTGTTCAGGAATCGTGTGGTGCTGCTCTAATAGTTCTGTATCTTCTACCCGAAGGCAACAGTTCAAAAAACTTATGAACTGGATGGAAGGGGTATCTCAGAATACTATGTAACTTCCGAAGACAGCGAGATGTGTAGATGTCCTCCAAAGCTGGTAGATGAAGGTTGATGATGTGCTGTGTGATCTTAATAATTCTCTGCAGAGCCTTTTTTTCCCCTGCAGAGCAATTTCTGTACCACACCAAGATATCATAGGTTAGGACACTCTCAATGGTGCGATGATAGTAAGACACAAGCAGCTGCTGTGACAAATTTAACCTCCCAAGCTTCCTCAGAAAGTATAACTGCTTTTGTGCCTTTTTTATCAACATGCTGGTGTTCATATTCCATGAGAGGTCCTCTGTGATGTAAATACCAAGGAATTTGAAACTAGCAACCCTCTCCACCTCCTCACCATTTATGTATAATGGTGTGTGTACATCCCTCTTTTTCCAGAAAATTATAAGTTCTTTAGTTTTTTTGATGTTAAGTGAGAGATTGTTTTCTTTGCACCACAATAACAACTCCTGTACCTCCTTCCTATAAGCAGACTCATCATTCCCGCTAACAAGCCCCACCACTGTAGTATCGTCTGCAAATTTTATAGTTTTATTGGTATTATGTGATGGGGTACAATCATGTGTATACAGGGAATAGAGGAAGGGGCTCAGCACACAGCCTTGGGGAGCTCCTGTATTTAATATCATAATGGAAGAATGATAAGAGCCCACCCTGACTGTGGCCTATTTGTCAAAAAGTCCTTTATCCACAGACAAATGTCTTGCTGTATGTCCAAACTAGTCATTTTAAAAAACAGCCTGCTAGGTAGAATGGTGTTAAAAGCAGAACTATAATCCACAAATAACAGCCATACATATGTACCCCATTGTTCCAAATGATGCAGGACTGTATGTCAAACAATAGAGATGCCATCATCAGTTGACCTATTACTCCTGTATGCAAATTGACAAGGATCCAAGGTGGGTGGAAGACCAAACTTAATATGTTTCAACATATTGCTATGTGCTATGCTATGTGATGGTCCCACATGGACTCTACCGAAAGGATGTGTTGGGTCACTCTGTTGATTATCACATACACAGAGACACAGAGATGCAACCATATCTTTATGGTTGTATCAAGAACATTTGCATCTCAGTAAAACACCACAGAAAAAGAACCATGCTGCAAGCTTACAGTACATACAATCCCAAGAGAGCTTTGTCGCAGTGTTTCATCAATGCCTAGACACTGATTAGTCTGATGAGGGTCAGAAAGGGGGAATTTTCTTAATCCTAAATTTTGCGATCAAAAATATGCTTCTGTGACAACTTGCGCCAGAAGAATGCGCACTCTGCCAATGCAGGGAGGGGAATAGGGTTGGGCCATTATATTAAGACAATGACAGAGAGGTGAGGATATCATCTCACCCATTATGGAAACGGGTTATGTCAGAATGCCAGATGCAAGGGAGGGCACCAGGATGCCGGTCTCTTGCTTTCTTGTGTGCTCCCTGGGGCATTTGGTGGGCCACTGTGAGATACAGGAAGCTGGACTAGATGGGCCTTTGACCTGATCCAGTCGGGCTGTTCTTGTGTTCCTATGTCCATCATAGTACAGCACTTCCCGTTGCAAGTAGGAGGTCCTGGCAGCATCTCTAGATAGACTGGGAAAGACTCTTATCTGGAAAGCTGGAGAGCCTTTGCCAGCCAATGTAGACAATATTATGGAAGTGGACCAATTGTCTAACTCAGCAAAAATTGTCAAAAATTGTCTAACTCAGTAAAAAGCAACATGTCAGAAAAGAAGAAAGTGCATGAGTGGCTATTAACATTCTTGCCAAGGCCGGCCCCGCCATTAGACATTAGATTACTCAGTACAGATATGACTGATTTTGAGAAAGCAGAAAAATTTCATTAATATTTTTACTAGTGTGGAAGGCACCATTTGGATTTTCTACATCAGGCACTGAAATGTCTTTGGCCATCTCTTGTTCCTGGAATTGATAGCTCATTTCCAAGGCGGGCTACATTTGTATGCAAAAAATGCTGAGGAAGCTGAACATCAAAGGGGAACAAATATAATCAAATCTGTCTACAGCTGTAAGCATGATCAGAGACTTTTGCTCTATCCTGGGATGGTTTGCAATACCACTTAAAACAAAGTGGAATGAAATATTGTGCATGTCAGCTACTGTAAAATATTTTTAAATAAATGTTTCCTCGCTTCTCGGTTTACAACGGAAATGGATTTGATTCTCGGGTTCTTCCGTACAGAAGGAGCTCTCGCTGCATGTATAATGATGCTGTTTGATATGAGTTCCTCCGTCGTCTTCGCAGAAAATTGCCTGGGAAGGTTGGCTGCAGTTTTGTGCCAAAATACATAGCCATCTCCTTTGGAAAGGTTTAGAGACGGGGATTGATTTTCAAAGAGGTATGCATCTGTTTTAATTAGAATTTAAGCAGTTTCATTCTGGAAGCTCATCAAATCTCCTTGGAATTCTCTTCCTTGTGACACCCAGACAAAAGATGGGAGCTGCCAAGGATGCTAATCTTGCTACTTCCATTTGGCTGGGCAAGTTGTGATATTGACTAGAACCGCATAGTTGCTGGGTCCATTTCAAAGTATTTTGACTTTTACAGCCTTAAGAGCCCAATCCTGAGCTCCGTGTGCCGGCTTACTGCCAGTGTGCACTGTCGAAAACTTGGCATAAGGCACGTTTGTGAGCACTAACACCGGGTGAGTGCCTGTACTAGCCCAGCGCTGGCTGGTGCTGGGCTAGTGCCAGGTGGGTGCCCAGCTTCCGCTGCTTGGTGGTCGCATGGACCACCGAGAAGCGGAGAGGAAAGCAGGGGTGTGGGCGGAGGTGGGGAGGAGGCATTCTGGGGAAGCGGGCAGAGAGTGAGGAGGGACAGGGAGGAGGCACGCCAGGGGAGGGAGCGGGGAGCGAGGGATGTGGAACCAGTGGAGCAGAGCTCCACCAGATCCAAAGCCACTGTGTTGGACTCGCCGCCCAACACGGAGGCTTTTAACTCACCGCCGACCTTTTGGCCAACAGTAAATCAAGTAGCCCCATTGCAGGGCTACTCCCTTTATCCAGGGGAACGGAAATCCCCTTCTCCTGAGGTGATGCCCGTGGCTACCTTGGGCATGCAGGATACGGCAGCAGCCATTTTTGGTGCAGCCACAGTCACGCGCCCCGGGCAGCTCAGGATTAAACAGTCTGGGCCCAACGATGGCACCATTGGGTTGACTAAGTCAGGCCCTGACCCTGGGTGCATACTCATAAGAGAGACATTTAAGGGCCCAATCCTATCCAATTTTCCTGTGCTGGTGCAGTTGTGCCAGTGGGGTGGGCACTGCATTTTGTGGTGGAGGGATAGTCACTGGGGCCTTCTCAAGTTATGGGAACATATGTTCGCTTACCATGGGGCTGCATTGTGGCTACACCAGAACTGGAAAGGTGGATAGGATTGGGTCCTTAGAGGGTTAAGCTCTGGATTCATTTTTGACACCAACTTGCTGAAGGTCCCGAGGCACATCCAGCCCAACACTGGGACCCCCACGATGCCCCCCCACCCACCCCTGATTTACGTTTTAAATTTAGTTGGTTTCTATCCTGCCTTTCTCCTCACGCCTAACAGAGTTGTTGGCAACCTTCAGTCTCAAAAGACTATGGTATCGCGCTCTGAATGGTGGTTCTGGAACAGCGTCTAGTGTGGCTGAAAAGGCCAATTTGGGAGTGACAATCCCTTCCACACTGGGAGCAAGTGCAGTCTGTCCCTGGTCTGTCTCCCTGGCTATGGGCCTTCCTTCTTTGCCTCTTTGCCTCAGACTGTTGGCCAAGTGTCTCTTCAAACTGGGAAAGGCCATGCTGCACAGCCTGCCTCCAAGCGGGCCGCTCAGAGGCCAGGGTTTCCCACTTGTTGAGATCCACTCCTAAGGCCTTCAGATCCCTCTTGCAGATGTCCTTGTATCGCAGCTGTGGTCTACCTGTAGTGCGCTTTCCTTGCACGAGTTCTCCATAGAGGAGATCCTTTGGGATCCAGCCATCATCCATTCTCACAACATGACCGAGCCAACGCAGGCATCTCTGTTTCAGCAGTGCATACATGCTAGGGATTCCAGCACGTTCCAGGACTGTGTTGTTTGGAACTTTGTCCTGCCAGGTGATGCCAAGGATGAGTCGGAGGCAGCGCATGTGGAAAGCGTTCAGTTTCTTCTCCTGTTGTTAGCGAAGAGTCCATGACTCGCTGCAGTACAGAAGTGTACTCAGGATGCAAGCTCTGTAGACCTGGATCTTGGTATGTTCCGTCAGCTTCTTGTTGGACCAGACTCTCTTTGTGAGTCTGGAAAACGTGGTAGCTGCTTTACCAATGCGCTTGTTTAGCTCGGTATCGAGAGAAACCTAACAAGCATTTTAAAAAATGACATTCAAAGCTATATAAAAATACAACTTCAGTTTAAGAGCAGAATATCTTATGGTGCTTACAATGTTCCCTTATACTTCTGCACCATAGAAACAATGAAGACTTTGTATAATGCCACATATTATGGTGGATTTGCAAATTAGTTTTGATGTACCCATACTTTCCCATGATTTTTCAGATTGTCATTGAACTGGGGAAAGATGTGTCGAGGCAGAAATTCAACAGGTGGAGTTTTCTCATTCACTTGTTTGAGATCTTGGGCCATCTCCAGTTCCCATTGTTGATAGGAATGGAAATCTTGCTTGAAAGAAGAATAAGGCAGAACAATTTTCCTGTTTTCATGTTCATCGGCTGGCTGTTACAGTTTCCTGTAATTCAGTTTCCCAATCTTAAATGACACCTGTTCCATGGGGTCATTATCTAATATTTTCTTGGAAGTTTACCCTCTCTAGTAAGCTTTGATGTTTGCATCAACTAGATTTTTATGACCTGAATGATATGTACAGTGCTTGCTTGTATAGTGTTTGAAACTGTAATTCAAGCAGTGGAAAAGAATACAGTTCAGGCTCCATGAGAAATAGTTTTCAAGCAAAAGTTCAATGGATTAAAATGTATGGAACTATCCAACTCTCAGCTGCCTTTCTGAAGCCCTTAATATCGTCAAATCTGTTATTTGGGGATTTTGAATACCAAGAGGAGTTTTCTGTTCCTTTAATTATATGCTGGCAAGCCATCAGAACTTATATATGTGTATATGTGTGTGTGTGTGTGTGTGTGTGTGTGTGTGTGTATATATATATATATATATGTATGTATGTATGTATGTATGTATGTATGTATGTATGTATATGTATAAAGTTTATATATATATAAATTATTACCAAGGGAATTTGCAAAGCTCCCAAAGACACATTTTCTGCTCATGCTCCTTTATCATCTTTTTTATCATCTTTTTTTTAATAAATAAAATGAAAATCCTATTTTTTTCATCAAATGTCAAGTTCTGATAGGAGATTCTGAAGGTTTTTGAACAAGAAAAATGAAGACACCGATTTAGGTCCTGATTTAGGTAACTGCTTCTCCCTCCTTCTATCTGTGGGCAGAGCTTGGTAGGTCTGTTTGATCTGTGAACGATTTGCAGTAGGTCAGTATGAATTTCTCACTCCTGATAGCTTATTAATAGCTAGCAACTCTATCTGATATGTTGGGCCTTGTCCTTATCTTACAGTGCAACCCTAAGAGTATTTACTTAGGAGTAACAGTCCAATCCTATCCACAGCTTTGGTCACGTTTGGAGGGGGCAGGGGGTGGCCCAGGAAGGTATGATACCCTGGGGTGCCACACCTAGTTATGCCACTGCTTCTTCACCTCCCCCCCACCTGCCACTTCAGGGAACTTGACCCTCTGCCTAACCTTTCCTACAGATCTCTGTTTGCTGGATCATGACTTCTACCTGAAATGTTTCTTTTATCTGCCATTGTCCCTTAGATTTCTGTCTACCCAGTTCTTAATCTCCACTGAAATCTGCTGCATGTCCCTGAACCCCCTAAGGTCATAAGATCAAATGAAAACAAACTGCAAAAAGGGGATTCTGGCTGGAAGAAATTCTTGACGGTAAGGGCAATTTGCCAGTGGAACAGATTTCTGAAGGAGGTGATGGATTCTCCCTCAGTTGGAGATCTCCAAGCAGAGGATCGACAGACACCTGCTGGAGATGCTCTAGGAAGATTTCCTGCTACAGACAGGGGGGGTTGGACAAGATGACCTTGAAGGTCCCATGATTCTATAAGAGGTGACTGCATTGGGCATGCTTGTGTACCTGTGGGGCCCTGGAACCCAACCCTCAAATAAATAACTTGGTACTTCCTTGAATTTGAAATCTGGACAATACAGCTCCAAGGATTTTCTCTTGGCAAAAACAATAGTTTTGTGAGAACCAAAATAGATGAAACAATGTTAAGAGTCTGATGTGCTTGGTTAATGCCGTAATGCATGTGTGGCATGCATGGCTACCTCATCAGCACATGGATAGGCTTAAGCATGGAATAAATTGTCAGCACTGGACTTTTGCAATTATTTAAGCTAATATCGAGTGTCTCATTTCCAAGGAGTAAATCACAGTGGGCTTCAGTGCTATATTTTCTTACTTGCATATAAGTAAACTGCAGGAACAACTGGGAGGTTGAATCAATCTGCTATTTATTACCATGAAACGTGACACCCTATTTTAAGTGCCTTATTCCCTTATGATTTAAGCTGAGCGCGGCATTATGTCCAAACAATATAGAAGCCAGCTTTACTTAGTGAGGCTTTTTTTGCATTTGCTTTGAAGGATTTATACTGTAGGAAACTTGCAGGACCTCAATACGTTTATCTACAGAATGGAGTTGGTGACCAATTGATGGAAAAGAGAATCAGGAAATGTAATTTAGAATATACTGTTGCCGTGGATCCTACAGTCTCCCTTTTCTCAATTTCTATCTAAATGCATACAAAATGGAATGTGCTATCGACCAGTTGTTGCAACACAGGTGCTTTGGTTGAGCCTGTTGTCGCTTAATGTTTCTTTAAGAATATATTTGCTAAAACAGTAATTACATCCTGTGGAATTCGGGACAATTAAATCACCTTGGAATTCAGCAATTGTATTTGTTAACAGTGTTCTTTCCATCTGATTTGTAGATTCAGTGGGCTGCTCTTGTTCGGCTTTCAGTAGAGCTGCATTGAATTCCCTCTAGTTTTGATTTTGGGATAGGAACTAAAAGTTTTAGGGTGCAATCCTAACATGCGCTGGAACAGGCAAGCCAGGAGGCTTGCGCTGTATCCAGCGCAGGATTGTGGCCAGCAGCGGCTTAGCCAGAGGCAAAGGGAAACTTTTCCCCTTACCGCTGGGTAAGGGCTGCTGGCCCCAATGGGTCTCCTCGGACTTGCGCCACCCTTAATCACATAGATGATCCCACCCAATTAGGGAACACACCATGAATGGGATGATATCAAATCATAAAGTGCTCCTGAGTTGGCACAAGTCCGAGGAGAGCGGAGTGGATGAAGCAGAGTGGCTTGAAGCTGCTCTGTTCTCCCCGGGGACAGGGGTTGGGATCCAGCATAACTGCCAGATCCCAGCCCTGCCTCTGGCTCCCTGTGCACCCACCCCCAGGGCCGCCCATCGCCCTCTCTCTCCCCCTGCCCAGGAACACCTCCCTCCCTCCCCTTCCCTACCTCCCCCATGCCTACCTGTCATCCTTGCATCGGCTCATCTGAGCTGATACAAGGAGCCCGGAGGAAGCCAGGCCAGAGGCCTCCGCAGGCCGGTGCTTCTGGGAACGCCAGCCTGGCTTCCTCCCACGGAGGCACAAATGTGCTTTATGGCTTGTTTGTGACCCTCCCAGGCTGGACCAAGGGACTTCGTTTGGATTGCACCCTTAGCCATTTAGAATTTTGTACCTCCCAAAGCACTTGGATCATGAGACTCTTCAGTTGTTTCTGTCATTTTTGGTACTGCTGTTTCTCTTTTCACTCCTGCCTGAATTGGGGCACAATCCAGAAAGAACCCTTGGCTGGTGCAAGTGCCTTGCACCAGTTGATAAGTGTCACAGAAGTACTGTCAAGCACTTTCATGCCACCCTCGGAGGAGGGAGGCTGGTCCACAGAGTGTGCCAGCTTCCAGAAGCTGGCCCAAGCCCCGTTGGGTCAGCGGAAAAGATAAACCTGCATTGGCTGAGTCAGGCCAGCATGGGTGTTTGGGGGGGGCATGGGGAGAGCAAGAAGGAGGTGTTTCAGGGTGGGGGGAGGGCAGGCTGCAGGCAGACCCATGGGCAGGTGGCAGGTAAGCAGGGGGCGGGGCCAGGATCTGGCACTTATGTCAGATCTTATTCCCAGCTCCAGGCAGCCCAGGGAGGCATTCCTGGGCAGAGGGAGGGCAGGCAGTGGGCAGACCTGGGGGCAGGCAGGCAAGGAGAGGGAGCTGGGGCTGGGATCTGGCAGTTATGCTGGATCCCAATCCCCGTTCCCAGGGAGAACAGAGCGGCTTCAAGCTGCTTCACTCTCCTCGGACTTGTGCCACCTCAAGAGGTTTCACAGTCCGAGGAGACCCATAGGGGCCAGCAGCCCTTACCCAGGGAAAAAGTAAGGGGAAAAGTTTCCCCTTGCCTCTGGCTAAGCCGCTTCTGGCCACTATCCTGTGCTGGATACAGTGCAAGCCTCTTGGCTTGCCTGTTCCAGCGCAGGACAGGATTGCACCCTTAGTCACATAGATGATCCCACCCAATTAGGGAACACACCATGAATGGGATGATATCAAATCATAAAGTAACTAATTAGATTTGGAATCACAATGACACCACCAAGGGCAAGTGAGATGTCAATGAATGTCATCTAAAATGAATTACATCTTCAGTGTAGATGAAGAAGCAAATAATTTTGTAAGTAATGCAAAAAAAAAAACACAACCTTTTTAAAAAAAATTTCGGGCTCACTTTGTGAAAAACTGAGTAGTGGGGTCTTTTAGGGCACAATTCATTGGGCACCCTCAGTCAGCATAAGTCCCTTGCTCCGGCTGAAGAGTGTTGCAAAAGTGCCTTAAAACACTTTTACGCCATCATCTAAGTAGGGAGGCTGGAACACGGACTTGCACCTGCCTCTGGACGCCAGCCCAAGTCCCATTGGGACAGCAGATGAGGTAAGCCTGCACTGGCTGAGTTAGGCCAGTGTAGGGATCTGGGGGAACTTGGGGAGAGTGGGCCTATGGGTGGGTAGCGGGTGAGTAGGGGTGGGGCCAGGATCCAGCACTTGTGCCAGATCTTAACCCCAGTCCCAGGCAGCATGGGGCAGCTCTGGGCTACTCAGATCTGCGCCAACTCTTCAGCAGCCAGCCTGCCTGCTCCGGGGCAGGTTAGAATTGGGCTGCTCCTTTCTTATCCTTTTTTTTTTCCTAATTAAAGCCAAAAGACCCAATAGTGTGATATGACCCACTGCTGAATTTTCTGTCTGTCTATAGTGTGATATTTTTTACCAGACATGGTTTGCATTATTGTTGAATGGTGTTTGCCCATATTTGTCAACACAGTATGTAACAATGGAGAGCAAAGGTTATATGAAATATAGGAGAGAAAAAAATACTGTAAATACTGATTTACAACCTGTTATGAAAAAGACATGCGTTGACTACAGCCAACTAAAAGAATATACAAGAAAGCAATAGACCTAGATCTGCTTTCTTGAAAAGACAACAAAGCCTATAAGTAAAGAAAGACTAGTGATAAATCTGATGCTCATAAATTTGGATTTATTGAAGTTTAAACTTAAGCTTTACCTCCCCCCCTAAAAAAAAAAAAAATCTTAAAAGCACTCTTGTAGGGATTTCTGGCTTCCTGAGAACAGCTTATATCTGCCACATTGGGGACAAAGGTGATGACCCCATAATGAATTTCATTTTTACTGCTGTGCCTACTTCAATTTTACTCTAATATGCACTACTTGAATTGCCACAACTTAGCAAACAATTAAAATAAAATTAATCACTCTTATCTTCACTGTCAATCTCTTTCTTTCTTTCTTTCTTTCTTTCTTTCTTTCTTTCTTTCTTTCTTTCTTTCTTTCTTTCTTTCTTTCTTTCTTTCTTTCTTTCTTTCTTTCTAATGGGAAAGTACCAAACTTGGAACAGTTTGCCTAACTCTTGCCATGTGGCAAATGGCATTAGCAAAGGAGTTGACAAGTTCAAAGAAGGCATGTATTAACATCAATTGGCTGAAAGGATTAAAAATAGAACCTCCATATTCTGAAGCTATATATCTGATTTCTAGGTGCAGACATGGAAATACAAAGGAATGGCTATTCCAGTAGTTCAAGCTGGGGGTAATGATGGCAAGAAAAGACTCAGCAAGACCCAGTGATTAAGGAACAGCTAATGATAGAAGCCAGAACAGTTTCTTCCTATCAGTCAACTAGTCATGATACTCATTTATTTCCTTATGCTACTACAGGGTTGCAAGAGGAACTTTCCTACAGGTAAGGCAGGAGGTCTTCCGAATGTTCTTTCATCATGCAGTCTGAAATATGCAATTCATTATTGATATACTCTCTTTCGGTCAAAGCCCTGAAGGTGGGTTTCAGTGTGAAATAATGACATTGTCTGAAAGATCCAGAATGAACAATGGAAAGAGAAAGACAAGCAAGATTTGATGCCAACCAGTGGTGTAGCTAGAGGGGGTGGCAAAGCACTAAGTTTTGCTGGAACCAGAATGTGCTGTGCAAGCAGACCCTCCCCCTCACCTTCTGAGCCATTTTGGGCAGTGGGAGCAAAACGGGAGCACCAAAGGGGAAGGTGAAGGGCTGCTTGCACTGCACGTTCAGGCGCCTGCAAAACTTAGTGCTTTGCATCCCCTCTAGTTACTCCACTATCATGATTTTCTTACCTCTGCGTAACAAATTTAGATTTAAAATAATATATGGATACGCAACATGTTCACTTATTTAGCACTTCAAACTTATTGTTTAACTTGACAAATGCACATATTCTCTCTCTCTCTCCCTCTTTCTCTCCACCCCCTTTAATTGCAGGCACACTGTATGTTTCCCCATAAAGTCAGGGAAAGCATATGGCCTCCAGTTTGAACTTCTGTAATTAATCCTTCCAAATACTATTTCCTTGGAAAGTTATTTTTAATTTTATTGCAGTCTGTTCTTGTATTCTCCCACACAATCACTGGGGCAATATTTGTATCAATGAAAGCGACATAAAGCAGCTCTTAACTAAGAGGGGACTGCTGTTTTACACAACATGTAAATGATTAAGTGATAGATTTTTATGAGTGTTTGTGCACAAGGTGCATGGCAGCAGCATCTGAGCATGGGGGAAAAACACACACACACATAAAAACCGTCTGTGCAGCGCTCCAAGGGTTTGCCGAAGGGCTACATCTTCTATGAATTGCTCCTTTTCTTTCCTCCTTCAGCGAGGCAGCCTGTCCATGAAATGTTAGCCTCAAAGGGCAAATTGGCACCTCCTTCCCACTTGCTGGATTTGGAAAAGAAGAAGGGAATGGTGCAGGATAGGAAGGCGTGGAGGAGAAGGAAATGGTGGGTGAGTTAGAGCGTTTCTCAATGTACCACTCACCACATACCATTTTGTGTATGTCAACCTGTCAAGTGTACCAACGGAAGTAACTGGCAATGACAATGCCAATTACATCCAGGTTGGGAGGCCTGCAAGTCTGAGATGCCGGTAAGAGGCTCAGGGTGGAAGGGAGGGCTTTTTTAAGCGCATGAAAACAGTGTGCTGGAGCTCTGTAAGACTCACAAAGAGAGTCTGGTCCAACAAGAAGCTGACGGAACATACCAAGATCCAGGTCTACAGAGCTTGCATCCTGAGTACACTTCTGTACTGCAGCGAGTCATGGACTCTCCGCTCACAACAGGAGAGGAAACTGAACTCTTTCCACATGCGCTGCCTCCGACACATTCTCAGCATCACCTGGCAGGACAAAGTTCCTAACAACTCAGTCCTGGAACGTGCTGGAATCCCTAGCATGTACGCATTGCTGAAACAGAGATGCCTGCGTTGGCTCGGTCATGTCATGAGAATGGATGATGGCCGGATCCCAAAGGATCTCCTCTATGGAGAACTTGTTCAAGGAAAGCGCCCTACAGGTAGACCACAGCTGCGATACAAGGACATCTGCAAGAGGGATCTGAAGGCCTTAGGAGTGGACCTCAACAAGTGAGAAACCCTGGCCTCTGAGCGGCCCGCTTGGAGGCAGGCTGTGCAGCATGGCCTTTGCCAGTTTGAATAGACACTTGACCAACAGTCTGAGGCTAAGAAGCCAGGGAGACAGACCCATAGCCAGGGAGACAGACCAGGGACAGACTGCACTTGCTTCCAGTGTGGAAGGGATTTTCACTCCCGAATCGGCCTTTTCAGCCACACTAGACGCTGTTCCAGAACCACCTTTCAGAGCGCAATACCATAGTCATTCGAGACTGAAGGTTGCCAACAACAAGGAGCTCTATCCACCAAGCCAAGCCTCCCACCATTGTTTGGTGCGTTGTCCTGGTCTTGCTGGTGGGCGGCGGGTGTCCAGGGTTCTGCATGTACCACCAGGCACCATCTCGTGTATTGTTGCTGGTACATGTACTAACAGTTGAGAACTACTGACTAGAGCACCTCCTCTCCTTTGCGCTTCCTCTTTTACTCCTTTCTGCTTATCCTTTTTGAATAAGCTGGGGAGCTGGTAGAAGAGAAGAATAGACAGCAGCTGTTGCATGTGGCTCACAACTCCATTACTGAAAGTCTGTAGGTTGGTCTTGTGCTTCCCTAAACATTTTAACACTTTTTTTCTCTAGAAGAAAAGTCTTGATCTTCTGGGTCAGTGCCTTCAGGAAGAAAGCCTGGCAGCATCTCCAAGTTCACCAAAAAGATATTTTTTTTGCAAAAGCAGAACTTCTCAGAAATGGTTATCTGCAGCCAAGCACACACCCACGCAGAGTATCAGCTACCTACACCTGCCTGCTGAGAACATGATGTATTGGAGTCTGGTTACAATTGTAGGAGGCTTTAGTTTGAGCAGGTGAGTCATGACATCATTGCATTCTTCGTTCCTGCTTCCCATGCAGAATCTTTTTGATGTTTTCCCATGATGGATAGATTGTGCAGAGTTTATGAAAGAACTAATTAAGCGGGTGGTGCTCTGGAATAAGGATGATATTTAAAAGTATTCTCATTTACTGCAATGATGGTACCATAATTATTTAGAATAGTTTCTGCCAAGTCCTTATTACAGCGATGGGATATCAGTTCACTTTTCCTGCTTTCAGGTTCCTAGCATGATGACGTTCTTTCCCCCTGTAATCTGGTATTTACAGAAGGTTATTTCCCCCTCCCCCCCACAGTTCCTTGCTTAACAAGGAAGAGTCCATTAGTGATGCTTTGCTAATAAATGAAGATTGATTTTGCATAGGTAATAGATAACTTACAGCCCAATCCTAACCTGTGCTGCAATAGGCAGGTTGACTGGCCTGCACTTTGTCCAGCAAGGTTAAGAGCTGGCTGGAGAACAACTCAGCATAAGGGGATATTTTTCCCTTTACCGCATGTTGAACTCCAGTCACCCTTATTGGGTTATTCAGATCTGAGCCAGCGAATCCGCTCTTCCAAATCTGAGCAGTCCATGTAAGGCTGCTTGGGCCAGGGGCAGGGTTAGTACTTGGCATGGGTACTGATCCGTCCTGGGTCTGATCCACCTCCTGGACTGTCCTCCCCCACATAAAAATGCCCCTCCTCACCTCTGTTCCACCATCCTGTCATCCTCTCCTGCCTCTTGCACCATCTGACTTGGGTGAACTTAACCCTTTGGGCCGGTGCGGGGATGTGATCCAGTGGAAGCAGGCCAGAGCATGTCCCTGTGCCAGTACAGCCTGCTCATGAGTTGCTGCAAATATGCTTTACAGCATATTTGTGACACTCGGGAGTCAGAGCAGCCAGCCTGCGCCAGCACAACGTAAGTTTAGGATTGCATCCTTAGTAGGTATCAGGTTTGCATGAAAAAGGACTTTTGCAAGGGTTGATTTGCTTATATGTTCAAACATTTGCCAGCCCGTTCAGACTTGTCTTCACTGCAGACATTCCCTTCTCTGCAAGGGAAGGCACCAGGATGCAGGTCATTTGTTGCCTTGTGTGCTCCCTGAGACATTTGGTGGGCCACTGTGAGATACAGGAAGTTGGACTAGATGGGCCTATGGCCTGATCCAGTGGGGCGGTTCTTGTGTTCTTATTCTGCTGGCAAACATTTTGAGCATGGCAGGTCAGTAGTTTGAGGTCAATGCAACCTCTCTAGTCTGAAGTGGTACAGTTCCTTCTTTTCCTTCGAGACACAACCACCTTGTTTGAAGACCAGGTCTAAGTTTACAGCCGGAAAATGAAGTGAAGGAGTTGATCATTTAAAAAAAAAAAATCAAATGCTTTATATAGATTTTTATTGAAATGAAAAACTTTGTGTTAGCATGATCAGTTAGGAAAAAAAAAAAAAAAACACAGTCTGGGACCCGAGGGGGCAACACACTGCTGTCGGGAGCTGAATCAACTTTGAATTCAAAACTCAAACACTTCTTTTCAAAGCAAAGCCTGACTCATAAATGATTCATTTTGGCCATTTTGGTCGAGGAAATCACCTTTCCAGCTTCCTACCTAGAGAAAAAGAGTTTTATCAGAATCCTACTTAAACAGTAGGGCAACCAGCCAGTTGGCAATCAGCCACCACCAGTTGGATGGCCAAAGGCCAACAGGCGAGACCATATTTAGTCTTTAAAAGCTAGGTGGCGCCTGCAGAAGAATCAGGCTCTTGGATTATTCATCCATTTCTGATTTTTCTGGCTTCAGAGTGGGAAATGCTAGCCTGAGCCAAACAGCCTGAAAACTATTTGTATGACCATGTAATACTTGTTCTTTACAGGTGTTGCTTCTAAGCTCAGAGTGTGTCAAAAAAATGTACATTTTGAACAGGTAAGCAAAATAACAGTGGTTTTGTTACTACGTGCTTAACTAGTAGTCAGCTGGGTTCAAGTCCATTTAAGAGCAATCAGTATATTTATACCTATATCAATACAGATAGGAGAGCTATTAGTTAGGAAGGCAAGCTACTGGTCTCCATGGAATCAGTGTGCCTACAACCTCTGGTTTATTGAAAGCAGTAGAAGGTGGACTTACAACTGGTTAGGGCTGAGACTGATCCAGCTCTGGGGTCCTGCTGTTTACAAGGTCCCCCTTCAAAACATGTGAAGGGAAATGAGAACTGGAGTTCTGGTCATGCCTTGATCATGTCAATGCACTCACCCCTCCATCCAAGAATATGAATGAGGACCTGTGTACATCCCTTTCACACAAAGGCTGTGTCACTGCTATCAGCTTTGTAGGGCATGTCTCATGGAAATATGAATAACCTGCTACTCTGAAGTGAGTGTAACCACTTTGATCCCAGGCGTGCTGCAGCAATGTCGTTTATTCATTCTAGTGTTTACTTGGCGCCTCTCCCTGACCCCAAAGCCAATTTGTTATTGTTACTTAAGACTACTGTGGGGCAGGGGGAGAGAGTGGTTTCATGATTGCCACAAAACCCAGCCAACCAGCCCACAGGCCTTTCCTTGGAATCAATAGATCCAGGGACTCCTCCACTCAAATTACTTTTGCATTGATTCCTTGGTCCAAGAAGGGCAGATCCACATCAGGCTCAATTCTCAAGGTTTGCATATCTGTCTTAGGCCTAAGGCAGTGGTTCCCAAAATGTGCGCACTCACAGGGGCACCATGAGATGTCCCAGTCACCCCTCCTACTGGCTCTCGTGATATATGGGCACTACCATCTTACATTTCATAAAATCTTGTGGGACTGGGGCACTGCCATCTTGGATCTTGTGAGATTTTATGAGATCCAAGATAGTGGCATTTGGATGAGCCAGGAAGAAGAGGCTGTGGGGTGCTGTGACCCCAGTATGTTTGGGAACCACTTGCCTTGTGTGTTTAGCACACAAGCGAATATACAAGTATATCATTCTGATCTCTTTATGCACAGCCAAGAATTCTGTTTATTAGGCAGTGGGTGAAAAAAAAAAATGTCTATTCTGGGCTAAATGTTATTTTTGGAAGTGTCAGATTTTTTTTCTTTGCCTTTTTATTTTCTTGTCATTCCCAAAAGGGCTTTATTTTCAAGCTCATTGTTAATAAGTGATGATGAATGTATCATACCTGTGCTATAACCCAGTATTCTAGAATTGCCAACACTTAATAAAGAGCAAAAGGCACAATCCACAGAAAAATTCAGACCTTTTGAAATGAATGGAAATGTAACTCCTGCTACCACCAGCACCTTTGGAGGAGTAAAGAGAAAAAAGTGTGTCCACTCTCACTTTAGGGTAGTTTCTCCCTTTATTCCAGAATGGGCCTGTTTTATCCTGAAATGCCTCCACAACATCAAAGGGCACCCAAACTTCTCTTTTCAGCTTGTTTCATCACCAAACCCTTTAGGACATCAAATTTCCCTAAGCCCTGTGAGGTTTGGAACAGCTGTAAAGTGTACACACTTGTATTAACAGATTGTACAAAGGGGCTCCTCAGAAAATAGCTCCAGCATGAAGACTAGTCACATTTTATGTTGCACACAGGGGGCAGAATGTCTGCACCCGAGTACACCTTTCTGTGTGAATGACCAGACCTGTATTCATTTGTGCAGATCAAATTGTGACTATCCCTGAGAAATACCTCTGAGAATGCAGAGGAGGAGGTGGACGTCCCCTTGATGTGCCCCGGGGCAAAGGTCTGCAAAGCCACTCCCCCCCCCCGCACAAAGCCGCTTCCCACTCACCTGAAACGGACCTTCATGCAGCTCCAGGACCAACCAGAGAAGCCATCTGAGGCTTCCCCACAGTCTCAAACTGTGCTTCTGGCAAACCACATTGGGAGCCTCATTAAGGCTTTCCACACAGTCCTGGAGGCACATGGGTTCTGCACCCGGGGTATTTGCCCCATTCGGTGAATGGGAGGTCTGCTACTAGGAGGAGGAAGGTGAGGAAGAAAGTCAGCAAGGCAGAACCAACTTGCTATGCTTTCAAAGCTGAACTGTGTGAACAAGAGCTTCCTTGAGGATCTTATAGGAAGTGGAAAGGCAGCATACAAATGCCCTGATAGATAGATAGATAGATAGATAGATAGATAGATAGATAGATAGATAGATAGATAGATAGATAGATAGATAGATAGATAGATAGAATGAATTTGTACCTGTTTGGAATGCAATCTGCGAATAACTATAACCAAATGCAGGCTAACAATGGTTGTACCTTACTTCAGTTTAATGTGTGAATGACCATTTGGTTAGGTATCACAAAACCTCCTGAACCGTGATTCCTCCCTGAGAAGGTTCAAGGTGCCTACCACTACATGAAGCTACCTGATGCTAATTTCACCCATGGCAGTTTTTGTGGGGTTCAAGGGGGATCTGACGTCATCTGCCACTGCCCTCCAACCTGCTGCCAGTGCAAGCCAGAATGATATGCTTCCCACGTGCTTGAGAGAGACACAGATTATTCTTCTCCTTAGTATGTTCCTTGTGCACTGCTGTCAAATTTGGAAGTGCAGGTAGCAGGACTTCTGATTTTATTTACAGGGACAACGCAAACATAAAGTCGTGCACTTCTGGGTTTGACAGCAACACACGAAAATCAGGCCCTCTGGCTCCAAAGGGCTCACACTCTTAAAAAAAATATATACAGAAGACGCACCAGCAAGAGACACTGGAAAAGACACCATGCGGGGTGAAGAAGGACAGTTAGTTGCTCTCCCACTGCTAAATACAGGTGTGTGCCACTTAACAACGGGGATATGTTCTCTGATCCTGTTGTTATGCGATTAGGTCATTAAGTGAACATTCACTTCAATCTATTGCCCTTGTTGTGTAAACAGACACTTCCTGCCAGACACTAGCTGGCTGCACAGGCTACGGGAGGTAGACTGCCTCTTCTTCGCATTAAGAGCCTCTCTGTTGTGTAAACAGACACTCTGCTGCAGGCCATGGAAGAAATGATTGCCTCATTAAGAGCATCTTTATTGTGCTTTGACCACCATCATATATGTGGTCCGTCATTAAGCAAATGGTTGTTAAGCGGCGCACAACTGTACAAGAGCTTATCACTTTAAAGGTGCCTTTTTGCCCAGTTAGCAGGGCAAACTATCCTGTCTCTCTCTGCCCCTGCCCTCAGTCTCCCACCGACCAGACAAAGTGGCCAAATAGCCTACCTCCCAAGAACGACTGGCCAAGCCACCTGCCATGGTGTCCTTTTATTTTTATTCTTTGGAACAGCCTCAGCGCCGGGGCCGTGATGGCAGCGGCGGCGGCAGCCAGGCCTTTTACGCAAACACCCCAATGCTAAACAGAGTGTTTAGCTATACATGAGATTCACTCAGAGAAAATCTCAGGTGACAAGAGGAGATGTTTCAGGGCATTAATCCCAATATAGAAACATGCCATATACTGACAAACATATCCAAGCTTAAGTAATTAAATCTCTTTTTGAAGACACACTATGATAAGGAGTTAGTGTCCTGGGCAGATTAAATTTTTTTTTTCTCTCCCTGCACACTGCCATTTACTGCTGATCATAGGAAAGCATGTTGCCTGGATTCCCTCCCCTCCCTCTTCCCTCTTTTCCTTTCTCTATTATTACAAGTCCCAGGGGGATTGATTTTTAACATTCATTGTACAGTGACTATAAAAATGCAGGTACTGTATTCCCTTGCCTGTTAAATACAAATCGAGAGTCTCCCATTATGTGTATTCCACATTATAAGCAGTTATTTTATCTTGTTATCTTATTTTCCCTCTGAGCAGAATGACAGTCTAAATATCCCATCATTTAAGTCGTTGGCATCCTGTTTTGAAGCTCCAATTTTTTTATATTTATTTAGTTAGGCAGTGCCAGAAAATTATCGCTGAAGCTGTCAAGAGCAGGCAACATGTCCCAGGGATGAGACGTATACATCAGGCAAATGACAACCACATCAGGTTTACAGACTGATAGCATATGAATGGATAAATTGCAGAACTTACCTTGCCAGGTCACCCTTTTCCTGTCTCTTGCTCCCCCCTTTTTCTTAAAAAAAAAAAAAAAATGCCCCCAGACCACAGAGGAAAAGTAAAATGGAAAAGTTGGGGCAAGGAAAAAATGAAGCCCACATTATTTAAGAAGTGCCAAAAGCAATACCCGTTCACGGTTCCAAGACCTGGTTCACACATGCATGCAAAATATCTGATTTCTTTACACATGGGTATCATACACTTCAGTCCTGAATTCTGTGGGATGGGTCTGGTGGTATATTTGCTCACCTTGTATATGTCTTAGGGGGAATCCATACAAGTCCATCCTCAATGAATGGCACATGCATGATCTTCTGTTTTCCTGCCAAGGGTGAAAGTTAGGGCTGGCCCCCAAAGCAGCGGGGGCCAACGTTAAACATTTTTGCAGCCCCCCTACTTACTGAGAGCTGTGGCAACGAGAAGCTGTGGCAAGCCCAGGACTGATGGCTCCTGCAAAGTGTGGCACTCAGAACGTGTGATGTGATGATAATGACCCAGGTGATGTGATGATGTAACCTTCAACTGCTTCCAGGAGGCCTGATTCTGAGACAGTTAAACCCTGGGGCAGGCAGGAGGATCCACATATAGACTTTATGTTTGCTGTTCCAGCCTTGTGAGCATCTGCTGAAGAGCAAGGTGCTGGCTGTGGTAGCAGGTGTTCTGCTCACCTCCCCAGTGTGAGGCCCTGTCATGTGTAGGGCCCAATTCAGTGAAATCCACTGAATTGCTCTAAGTCTGACTGTGATGAAAGTTTATCTGAATGACCTTCTCAACATGCAGATGAAATACTACTTAAGGTCCTGTCATCCAATTTTCCAACCCTGATGCAGCTACACTGCAACCCCAAGGTATTCCCTTACCTTGAGGAGGCCTCTGTCCCTCTACTACATGATGCAGCACATGTCCCACTTTGACATCCGAAGCGGAGTGAAGCAGGGCTGTGTTCTTGCGCCAACCTGGTTTGGGATTTTCTTCGCTGTCATTCTGAAGCATGCCTTTAGAACTGCAACAGAAGGCATCTATCTCCGGACCAGATCAGACGGAAAGCTCTTCAACCTCTCCAGACTGAGAGCAAAGTCCAAAGTTCAGCTGAAATGTCTGCGTGACTTCCTCTTTGCTGACAATGCAGCTGTCACTACCCACTCTGCCAAAGATCTCCAGCAGCTCATGGATCGTTTTAGCAAGGCCTGCCAAGATTTTGGACTGACAATCAGCCTTAAGAAAACACAGGTCATGGTTCAGGATGTGGACTCACCTCCCTGCATTACAATCTCTGCGCATGAACTGGAGGTTGTCCATGACTTTGTGTATCTTGGCTCAACGATCTCCGACACTCTTTCTCTTGATACCGAGCTAAACAAACGCATTGGTAAAGCAGCTACCACGTTTTCCAGACTCACAAAGAGAGTCTGGTCCAACAAGAAGCTGACAGAACATACCAAGATCCAGGTCTACAGAGCTTGCGCCCTGAGTACACTTCTGTACTGTAGCAAGTCATGGACTCTTTGCTCACAACAGGAGAGGAAACTGAACACATTCCACATGCGCTGCCTCTGACGCATCCTCGGCATCACCTGGCAGGACAAAGTTCCAAACAACACAGTCCTGGAATGAGCTGGAATCCCTAGCATGTATGCACTGCTGAAACAGAGATGCCTGTGTTGGCTTGGTCATGTCGTGAGAATGGATGATGGCTGGATCCCAAAGGATCTCCTCTATGGAGAACTCGTGCAAGGAAAGCACACTACAGGTAGACCACAGCTGCGATATAAGGACATCTGCAAGAGGGATCTGAAGGCTTTAGGAGTGGATCTCAACAAGTGGGAAACCCTGGCCTCTGAGCGGCCCGCTTGGAGGCAGGCTGTGCAGCATGGCCTTTCCCAGTTTGAAGAGACATTTGGCCAACAGTCTGAGGCAAAGAGGCAAAGAAGGAAGGCCCATAGCCAGCGAGACAGACCAGGGACACACTACACTTGCTCCCAGTGTGGAAGGGGTTGTCACTCCCGAATTGGCCTTTTCAGCCACACTAGACGCTGTGCCAGAACCACCATCCAGAGCGCGATACCATAGTCTTCGAGACTGAAGTTTGCAACAGGTCCCACTAGCACAGTTGCATCAGTGCTGGAAAGTTGTATAGGATCGGGCCCTCAATGTAATATACTCCATATTGTAAATAGTAAAGATTCTTATTACACTTTGTGCAGTGCAATCCTATCTTGCGCTGGAACAGGCAGGCCAGGAGGCATGCGCTGTATCCAGCGCAAGATAGGGGCCCACAGTGGCTCAGCCAGAGGTAAAGGGAAACTCTTCCCCTTACCCCCAGGTAAGGCACCGCAGCCCCAGTGGGTCTCCTCAGACTTGCACCTCCTCAGGATACAGCATAAGTCTGAGGAAAGCAGAGCAGCTTGCAGCCAGCCCAAGGGCAAGTTTCGACTGAGCCCTTAGTGACCTGTGCAATTAGATGGCAGTGGGATGGCACTTAGAGGGACAACCAGTTGGGAGAAATTCCTCCCTACTGTCCCCTGACATGGCTGTCTTCCCACTAGCCAAGCCCCCCCCCCCCAACACCAATGTGGTTGGTGTAAGTATGGCTAACTGGTGGCCCATATTTAAAGCATATGATTTGCTTATCTGTCAACCATTCAATCATATTTGCACTCTTTTGTCCACTGACTGTCAGATTTTGATGGGCCTTGGCTGCTGGTGAGACAGGCCAAGTTCCAGTCCTCTTCCCTCCAGGCTTGAGCTGGGAATCTATAAAATGATATTCTGAAGATTAAACATTTAATAACAAAGAGAGATGGAAAATAGATGCCGTTACCAATTCTTGCTGTACAATTCCGTAGTTCAACTGGGACAGTAGATGATTGGGTTTGTTATTGTTTTAATACTTTGAAGAAACCACTAAGATGCTAAGAAGCTTAGAGATTAAGGTCCCATATCTAGATGTCTTGTCTTCTTAAGCTAAGGTTTCTTAATGAAATATTCCAGTGTTGTAAATATAGGTTGGGCTGTTGTCCAGGAACTGTTTTGGATAAACAGATTTCAGGACCTTAGACTTTCCATTTGAAAAGTTCATGCTGCAGAATCAGATCCTTCAATGGGCACCATAAGTGGGCACCATCAGTGTTGGTCTTCAGTGCACCTGAGATGAAAAAAAACAGAACAGTGCCCTGACACTGCTCTGGATTGGAACTGTTTTGTTTAATGCACATGGAGAAGGCTGCAAAACTGCATCTTCTTTGGAATCTTCTGCTGCTTCACAGTACAGTTAGTTTGGGGCAGTCCATCATCAGCACAAACACCGCTAGAAAGAATGAGTTTTGCATTTATCATTTATTTCTGCAAGGTTTCTTTGAGAGTTCACAGTTGCTCTCATTCAGAATCCATTCATCTGGACTAAGAGAGTTCAGCATTATCCTCTGTAATGATAAGCAATCACTCTGCTCTATATTGAAAATATTAAATGTGTGTAACTTCTGAATGTGGGTACCTTATGTGTGAAGAGTCTGAGGGCCTGATCCTCCACTGGGGTAGCGCCATCAGCCCATGTGCTACCCTGGCAATGGCCATTGCAAACATGCTATAAGGTACATTGCAGCAGCCAGGAGGGGAGAGGCATTGGCGGGGAGACTAGCGCCAGCAGGATGACCACCAGGAGCCACTAATGGTAAGCTCCCTGCTGAGTGGTGGGGAGGTGCTCCTGGGTGGGGAAAGTAGTGGTGTTCCCAGAGATACTTCCACCTTGCTTTTGCAGCCATGCATGGCTCAGAAGGTGAGGGAGAAGTGTAAAGACATGGGCATTCAGGCGCCTGAAAAATATAATATTTTGTCTCCACCAGAATGCCACTGGGGGAGGGCGGAGGAATATGGGGAGGGGGCAAAACTAGGCAGGGGATGTCAACCCAGGGGTAAGGGAATCAATATCAATATTTCCTTACCCCAAGGAGAGTTACAGCTGTTTCTCTTGCCCTGCAGGATACAGTAGCAAACATTTCTGCATCACTATGCTGTGGGATGGGTGAGCAGCATAGGATTGGGCTGCATGTGTAGCAATGTCTGCAGAGCATGTAATGACCTGTGGGACAGAGGTGAAAGGTCACAGTTTCAATCCCTGGCTTCTCTAGGTAGGACTTTGAAAGCCCCCTTTCTGGAACCCTGGAGACCTGCTAAACACCAGTGTGATAGTCTATGTTGTTATCTAGTCTAGATGTGGACTAAACCAGGGGTGTCAAACATAAGACCTGTCGGCTGAATGCAAGCACTGGAAGCTATTTATCTGGCTGCCATTATAATTGGGCGTGATAATTGGTCTTTCTCATATCTTGAAATTATGAACAAGATTTGCACATTTTCTCTTCTGTCATTTGCAGCTAATGTGTTTCTATTGGAGAACAAAGTGCTTATTTCCGGTCATCATTTGCTCAGTGATGTCACTTTCTGTTTAATGATGTCACTTCTGGCTCTCAGCAGGCAGCATGAATGCTAACTTCAGCCTTCTGTATGAAACAAGTTTGACACCCCTGGACTAGATGAATCAAGGACCTGAATCCATACAAAGCAGCTCCCTGTGAACTCTACAAAAGGAGTTTGTGTTATAATTACTATAACGAAATAGTCTCAAGACAAATTCATGGAATAAAAAAGGGCAGGAGAAATGAAAGACCTTGAACAACTTTTACCCATGTCTTCTATTATTATTTTTTAAAGACAGAAATAGAAACTGGTCACGATAAACTCCAAAGAAGCCCAAGTTTGCTCTCCGCTAATTGTGTTTCAGTCTTGAGAAGCAGATGGAATTTTTGTGACTCTCTGTTGGCTTCCACTATTAGGTGAAAAGGATCCAGAGGGTTTTTTCCCCCCTTCTTTAATAGAGACTCTCCTATAAAGAAAGCAGGAAACAATAGCTGGCTGTCACAGTGAACTGATGTCTACCTTTGATCAGACAAATGAATGTTGCAGGCATTTCTTATAAAAAGGAGATTGCTTATCGATCTATATCAAAATATGCATGCTAATCCCGGGCAGCAGAGAGTATTTTCAAGCAGAGTTAATAATCTGATTGCTGTCCTGTCTCGTGCAATTCGCTGAACCTGGAGCTCTAATCAGTCCGGGGGTCTTGCAGTCAAATGTACTTTGCTTTTTAAATTTGGATTGGTGACACTGATTGAAGAGTCTTTGTAAAGGGGTTGACAAATCAAATTGTTTGTTCCAGTACTGTTTTGCCAGAGATCAAGTCCAAAGTAATAAGCAGTGAATTTGTTCATTACCAGTAGGGTGAAAGGAATGATAAAATTCACTTGCATCGTTATCACAAGGCATGGCATCAGTGAACAAAAAAATAGTTTGGCTAGGAGGGGGGAAAAAATGTGGTGCTGTTTTTCCTTGAACTTGTTATTAAGTATGTGATGCAAACTCTAGGTTTACAAAATCAGAGCGCATTAAAAACAAAGTGATAACACAACTAAACTTTGCTTTCTTAAAAGCTGACTCATGTTGTTGGGGAAGATAAAAAAAGGAGTCAAAGGCGGGAAGCAGAATTCTGTATATAAGAAAAAAGCAGAATTCATCATCTTTACTTTTAAAGCGGACAGGCAGCCCAATCCTATGCTGCCCCAGTGCCCAGAGGAACAGCAGCACCAAAATGACTGCTGCTGTATCCAGTGGGGACAGGGCAGCTGTCAGAGACTCTTCAGGGGAAGGGAGCATTTGCTCCCTTACCCCAGGTAACGGTGCCACAGTCCCAATGGGTATCCTTGGAGCTGCGACTGCTATTCAGCAAGCACAGAACCGAGGAAGCCCATATAGGGCTTCCCAACCAGGAAAGGAACATAAGAGTCTGCGGTAGAGTCTGCCACCATCTTCCTCCCCCCGGCCCGATTCTCCCTCTGCCCTCTCTCTGCCCAGTTCTACCCCTGTCCCATAAAACCTCATCGCCAACCAGCGGCGACATTCCTGGTCACTCCAGCAGTGGATCCTCCTGGTGCTGAGGTCTAGCAATGACTGGTGCTTCCTCACTTCCAGCACTTTCACAACACCCAGTGCTGGTGGCACCTCACAGGATTGGGCCCTAAGTCATATGACATATCATCTAGTCCAACATTTGGTACAAATCAGTTGTTTGTAGCCATCCGTTAATGGGCCATCATTCTGTTGGCATATCCAGTGTACTAGTCCCCCTTCTTCCCCAGCTCCTACTTAGAGACAAAGTTGGGAGGGGGAGCTTTTGAGGGGCAAAGGGACGGCTTGCTGGATTGAATTTCAACCTCATTACTGTCAGCTGGTCAGCGGCCATTGCTTTTCTCACACTTCCTTCTTGACTAGAGGGGTCAGTGGCTCCTACAGAGGTCTTTCTGCCAGTGTGTGGGCCTGGGCAGTGGACTGAATCAGGTGCAGTGTTGCTGGCACCCGGTTACTGGAAGCCTTGCATCAAGCTCTGAACTGGGCTCCTGCATGGAGCCCATCACCTGATGGTCCTACTGGAGGAGCTGGAATTTGCTTGGTGGAGTGGAACCTATGATGGCCATGGGCCTCAATCAGCACTCAGAAACAGCATTGAATGATTACTGATGCTATGCCTCACCAGGTAAGCTTTCCTCTTGAGGGAATGTCATAAGTGGAATTCCACAACTGAGAAGACCTTCTTCTTACTCAGCACCTGCCTTGTGTTGGATGAAGGCTGAAGAGCAGACCTCTGCCTCCAGAACCACCTCCTTCCCACTTCCCTCCAGAAACACTCCCTCCCCCCCTGAGACATTTTTTCACCTTCTGGACCTAGCCAGTCAATTCCCTTCTCACAGTGGTCTTCAACCTTTTTCATGCCATGACCCTGATACATACATACATACATACATACATACATACAAACAAACAAACAAACAATATGTGACTGGGTACCTACTGTCTATTGGCCCCCCCTTCTGGGGACCTATCCCCCCACCCCTACTCCCATTGCCACCCAGTCCCTGCCCCTGTAATGCCCTCCCAGCACTGTTCACCATAGCCATGGCACAGTGGCTGAAAATTGCTGCACTAGCACCAAGCAATTTTCAGCCACTGTGCCATGGCACACTGATGTGCCGGGGATAGTCTGCAGGTGTGCCACGGGACTTTGGGGAGGGTCATTTATTAGTAGGACAATTGGGGGATTTGAGTCCCCTACCAGAAGCATGGTGTGCCTAGTCAATGGTCTTTTTAGTGTCTTGTCAGTGTGCCATGAGATGAGAAAAAAGGTTGAAAATCACTGCACTAGTGGAAGCTATTTCAGCAGCGTTGCTAAGAATCTGAGCAGGACAGGGACACCATCTCCTGGTACCTAAAAGTGTACAAAAAATACTTCTCCATGTACCTGAAGGTGCTCTTGTTCAGTGGTTTTCAACCTTTTTATTCCTGTCAGTTTCCGCATCCCCGCAATGGAGGCTTCATGACCCTATTGGGGTCCCGACTCCAAAGTTGAAGAACACAGTGTTAGAAGTTCTATGCCAAGGAGGGCAAGAGTTACACAAACAAGTGGTAGGACACACTTCTCCAAACACAGTATCTATATCCTTAAACAGCTGTAACAGAAAATGATCACCATGACTTTATGCCCTGCCACTCAGTTTTGCTTAAAGGCTTTCAATCACTCAGAAGTGCAAAACTTTTTTAACTTTCTATCATCTTACAGTACCCACTTCTCCCTCCCCCCACCCATTTTTTTTGCAGTTGGTTGTTGCCTGTGAGAATCAAGCTGCATCCCACACACAATTCTTTTATGAAAGCAAGGGGGAAAAAAAATATGTAAACTCTCTAACCCTTCCAGAATATGTTTCAAAACCACAGCAGCCATCTGGCTCTCCAGAAGGCCTGCTGTTCTTTTCATGTTTGGAGGGATAGTTTGATAACAAACTTGTCTAATAAATATAGAGCTGAAAGACAACAGAGAAGTGCTGCTTGCTGTCTTCTGACATTTTTGATGTTTTCCTAATTTATAACAGTAAAAATGGTTCAAACAGATGGGTTTTAATATATTCTCCTGTACAAACACGCAGCTTAACTTGTGTACAACATCGGCTGTCTTCAGAGACGCGGACTCCCAACTGATGTCATTTGGTCCGTTCCTTCCGAGCCTACGCAGGTTTTAACCATTTGCAAGGATTTTATGGATATGAGCTAATTTAGCTTCTCCAACTTGTTCCTAAGGGCTAATTCACACTCTTTTTTTTTATAAGTATACCCTTAAGATGCTTGACAGATATGCGTAAAAATGAACACTGAGTGGGAACAAACTTGTGCTTGCAAACATATATTCTATGCGCACACTGGTAAGGAAGCCAGGATTGGCTTTCTGCACACGCAAACACCTTTTCGTATTCTAGAAGCTTGTCTCAAGACAGAAATGGCTGTTTACTTTCTCAAAGTCCTCCAGACATGCCCCCCTCACAAGCAAATGATCCTCTTCTCAAACGATACAGAATGGTGCCACGGGACCCTAGGACAGTGGCTCCCAAACTTTTGCACCAGTGGCTCCCTTGACCTACTAGAACAGAGGTGTCAAACTCTTTTCATATAGAAGGCCAAACTCTTTTCATATAGTAGGCCAAGTAGCATTCATGATGCCTGCTGAGAAATTTTAGGCACAGAGGTTGCAGAAGTGGTGGCACTGGAGACATTTGATTTTAATGTGGAAGGCTCCAGTGCAAAGTGACTGATGTCCGACAACTCTCAGACTCCAAGAAAGTTTCTCCAGGGCTTTGATCCAGAGTTTTGGGGAAAAAAGCTGTCAAAGGCCTCTCTTTCCCCTTCCGTCTCCCATAATATTGTTATTAAAATAAAGGTGTTAGTTGTATTAAAAGCATACCATGAACACATAAAGAAAAGGTGTTTATGGGGTTTTAGTACAGTATACCTAATACCAAAGCAATATTAAAAGTACCTTTAATGTAATCAGAAACCTTTACTGAGAAAATGGATATTGTATGTTCTGCCAGACACATGGCATGCAATTGTTCAGGCTGGTGGTCAATTCTATAAACTTGGACTGGTATCTGCATCAGGCTGCAATCCTATGCACATTTTCCTGGGAGTAAGCCCCACTGAACACAATGGGACTTACTTCTAAGTAGACAGGAATAGAATTGTGCTGTCAAAGGGACAACTCCTAAATAAGGATTCAGCTAGAGATGTGAAATGTATTCATAGGTACATTTCCATATTGTTAAGCTTATTTTAAAAATCACAGCCGTAGGTGGAGAACAGAAACCAAATTGTAACTAAAGTTGAGAGAGAAATGGGGTTAACTCTGTCGAGCTGTTGCTCCGGCGGCTACACTGGCTGCCGGTTCTGTTCCGGGCCCAATTCTAGGTGCTAGTTTTGACTTTTAAAGCCCTTTACGGCTTGGGTCCGGGGTATTTGGGGGACCACCTCCTTCTCTACAATGCTGCCCGTGCTCTTAGATCATCTGGGGGGGGCCCTTTTGACTGTGCCGCCACTAAGTGATGTGAGAGGGGGGGCGGCCAGGAAGAGGGCCTTCTCGGTGGTGGCCCCCAAACTGTGGAATACCCTCCCCTTAGAACTGAGAACTGCTCCGTCGTTGCTAACGTTTCGGCATGAACTGAAGACCTTTTTATTTCAAAAAGCTTTTAATTGTTGACAGGCTGGCTGGCGTTCTTGCTTTTTATATGAAAATCCACGGGGTTTGTTTGTTTTTAGATTTTTTAAATTATTGTAAATTGTTTTTAATGATTGTTTTTCATGTTGCACTTTTAAATTGTAAGCCGCCTTGTGTAAGGCGGGGTATAAATTAATAATAATAACAACAACAACTCATGCAGATACCAAATTCCTTCCTAGAGCATATAGTATGTTTGTGGGGATGTTCTTGTGGCATGGGGAAAGGGTAAACCTCCTGCACTGTAGTCACCTTCTGAATTGGTGCCCCTTGTGGCTGTAATCGAAAAGCTAGTCTTGATCAAACTGATTCTATTTTATATATTGGTACACCTATTTGGAGTCAGCCATAGCTTGGAAGTGGCATTCTCTGCTGCCGTAACCCATCACTGAAAGCCAAAGTGGTGTAGTAGTTCGAAAGTCAGACTTAGACCTTGAAGAACTGGGTTCAGATCCCCGCTTAGCGTACTAAGCGACCTTGGGCCAGTCATTGTCTCTCAGGCTTGCCTAACTCACAGTGTTGTTGTGAGGGCAAAAAGAGGGAAGGGACCAGGTACCCTTGGAGGAAGGGTGGCATCAAAATGTGAAAAAATAAATAACAAATAAATAATAAAGAGAGGGGGAAGATGGAAGGGGGTCCACTGCTGGACATCTTCTCAAGCCTCTACCCAAACCTGGATCTAGTCAAACTGATTCTATTTTATATGCGTCGGCACTCCTAAGTGCAGTGAGTCAAATTAATACTAACGGAGATCACACATTGGAGGCCAATAAGGAACTCAATGGGCATGTCTACACTGCTTCTGTGGAAATCACAAGGTGACTCTAACGTAAATAAGCAAATCAATGTTTCTATAGAAGGTAGGGGGAAAATTGGATCCACATCAGCCACGTCGCAAGCCAGCTATTACAACTAAGTCAAGTTTAAATTTAACACCTAATTAAAGGGGCGATGGGTACGCTTGAGAAGCACAGTGAAGATGCAAGATCTTGCATGGAAACATTTTGCTAGAAAGCAAAGTGGAAGCGCATTTGCATATTTCTTTTTTTGTGAGCACACAATAGAGTCAAAACTGCTACCTTTGAGACAGCAAGTTGTTTGAAAACCTCATTTCCAAGCACAATGAACTCGGGGGAATGGGGCTTTCTAACCTTTTGATTTGGGGACAAGAGACCTGAAAGATGAAATGACTTCTTGACATTAAATGCCATCTCTCTAATGGGTGCAAGTATGAAATGTTGAACAATCCCACTTCATTCATGTCAGTAGCGTTAAATGATGTATTTAATAGTTTTATCTGACTGTTAACCGTGGAAAGAATACGCAATTTGCCATACATCTGTCTTTGTGGTTGTAGGTCAAAAAAAGTACATTGCTTACAGCAGATTTAGCAGCCTGGTGGGAGCAGAGGTTCCCAACCTGAGGATCGTGACCTCCCAGATTGGGATGCTACCCCCTTAAGGAGGGTAGTGACCAAACTAGGGACCTGTAGATCATGTTAGCATGCACTTCCAGGTTTTGCCACCACTGCCAATCAAGGGTAAACAAAATATAGGGGTTTTTTTTGTTTTTTTTTTTTTACTTACTATCCCCTCCTTAAGGGGGTAGTGTCCCAATGAAGATTGGGATCTACTGGATTATAGGAGTGCACAGGCACCCAACTGCTCTCTCCAAAAGGGTTTGAGGGTCTGAGTTCCTTTCAATTGAGATGGGTGGAAGAGAGCTCATGTATGCAGTGGTGTAGCTAGAGGGGGTGCAAAGCACTAAGTTTTTCAGGCTCCTGAATGTGCCGAGCAAGCAGCCCCTCCCCTTTGGAGCCATTTCGGGCAGTGCGAGCAAAACGGGGGCGTTCGCTTGCACGGCGCATTCAGGTGCCTACAAAACTTAACACGTTGCACCCCTTCTAGTTATGCCACTGCATGCATGCATTGGGGCTGGGTAGGAGGAAGCAGGGAGAAGTCACACAGGGGAGAGAGAGATTAGGGAGGATTGTATGTGGTAAAGTATACCAGTCAGACGGTAACAGCAAACTTCTAGCAATTGCATGTTTGGTTGGTCTGAACCAGGGGTGTCCAAAGTTTTTGGCAGGAGGGGCCACATTGTCTCTCTGACACTGTGCCAGGGGCCGGGGAAGAAAATAATTCATTTACATTTAAAATTTGAATAAATTTACCTAAGTTTAAATAAATGAATATATTAAAGATGAACTTATAGGAATGATTGAAGGTCTTGCAATAGCTCAAGGCCTATAAAAGACCTTGCACAAAACAAGGCTGGCCTTTCCTTTGCTGCCACTACTGCATCACAGATGTGAAACAACAAGCAGTGGAGGGAGCCCTCGTCCCACAGCTCACGCGAGAGGTCAAACAGTCGCCCTCACACTGAGAGCAGTTGCGTCGGGCCAGTGTGGGCTCCAACAAATCTCCAGAGGGCCAGAGGCTCATTGAAGACTAGGGGCTCCCTGAGGGCCGCATTGAGAGACCTCGAGGGCCGCAAGTGGCCCCAGGACCGGGGTTTGGGCACCCCTGGTCTGAACTCTGAAGCAATTGCAAAAACTTTCAGTTACCTTTTTCACATCTTTATTTCATTTCTTTCTACCTAAAAATAAGCAGAAATAGTTCCTTGCAAATAGATTTTAAGATCATCAGAACGTCCTTCTTCAGACCATTAGTCCATCTTGTCCTGAATTCTGCTTTCAAGACTGCTTAGCTGTGAAGGACTAAGGACATCCCTTGTTGTGTTTTTCTACCTTCTGGTACTTAGAAATATACTATCACTTAATATGGAGGTTCTACGTATTTTGCTGTTGGGGCTAAGAAGCAGAGCTCAGCCAGTCATCCAGGACTTTGTCAAGGCATGTCTAGAAATTGTCCAAACTACTGATCATTTTGGAATCTATAATGATGAATACCATGGCATAAAGGATTGATTTAAGTTTTTCCTCTTCTTAGTTCTCTTCTTAGTTCCATAGGATGATTCTGTGCAGAGAGAGATGTACATTGGGCATGCAAATAATTTCTCAATCCACTCCCACCACACCATTCTTCATTTTATAAATCTATAGAAAACTAGATCATATCTCCGCCTTAGATCCCATTTATATAAAGTCATGGCTTTAGTCTTCCTAACCTATATCTTTTGTGCATTACCAAGTTATTTCATGGTATTCATCCCTGAATTACTTAGGGCATTTAAGGCCTGCTGCTCATATATACATTTTTCAGAATCCTTTAGTAGTTTTGCATTGTACAAAATACCCACATTTTTATGAATGTGTTACCTATACATTTATTACACGCTGCCTATTATGTGTATAATTTTTGATCTGGCTAGTAAAACATCCTGGAGGTTTCATGTAACTCTTTAATTATGAACTGCAGGGGACACCACAGAACAAATATTTAAAATGTCTAGACAGCCAGTCATCAGAGAATAACCATTTAATTGGGTCAAGTTAATGCTGTTAGATCCTGTGTGTTCTGGGGAAAAAGGGGAGATTTAGCATGACTTTAATGGCTCGACACTTTGATGCCTCTTAGATGGCATGTGCTATTGATGAAATGTGCTTCCATATTGCAGAAAAGAGAATCACTGTGGCTTTAAACAGATTTGGGATGAAATCTTCTTCCCTGGGCAAAATAAAGAGGTAAAACAGAGCCGTTCTGTCATTGTGAAGGGAAACTGTCACTCAACAACTTGAGGTGCATTCTCAGGGCATTTCAACCCCCAAAATTTGAAAAAAAAAAGTGTTATTTACTTTACTCATTTTACTCAAAATGGACTTTACTTACAAAGTAAGCCCATTGTGTTCAGTAAGACTTCGGCTGTAATCCTCTCTTATAGGAAACAAACACCTCTAGACATCTACTCCTCCATAAGTTTGCCTGGCCCCCTTCCAAAGTCAAATAAGAAGGTGGCCATCATCCTACCATGTGATAGTCAATTCCTTAAATAACTTTTGCATTGTGTGAGAAGACCATGAGTATGTCTGCCCAGCTGCAACTTGTCCAAAATCACAGCTTTTACCTCTAGGTATTTGAACTGCAGAATCTAGACAAAGCACCACTAAGAGTTTGGGTGACTACACTGTGCCATGCTTGTCTTTTAATTTGCAAGAGAAATGCAATCCTTCCCATAAAATTACATTGTTTCATTCAGATGTTATTTAATTGAAACTCAAAAAAGCCTGTCATATCACCCTCTTGTTCAATGCATATTTTATAATATCCCATCTATAATGGCCATGTTTAATTGCTCTAAATTCAAAAGGCAATATCTGATTGCGTGTGTGCATGAGTTTTTTTTAAACATAATTGTCTTGTGCAAGCTATTGAACAGACAGGAATCTTCAATAACAAAATTACATTAATTGCATATGCTATTAAATATGATTGATGGCAAAATTGGGAGCCTACTGGTTCTTCACTACACAAAGGCGTGCAGTGCTTTTGAAGATGGTATTGAGAAATGTCATTGATGCCTTCGAGAAGAAAAAAGAGAATGGCAGGCCGGAGGGCTCACCCTTTCTGAAAAAGAGGTGGGGTTACCATTTTTAGGAACAGAACAACATGTTTCACCCACTGCTGGCATCAGAAAAATACTGGGGGGAGGAGTACAGAAGTGGCAAAGAGCATTTCTGGGGGTGATTTTGTCCCATGCATTTGATTTCTGAAGCAGAAACAATGGCATATTTCTCATGGATGCTCCCATCCTAAATATAGTTTAGGAACATAGGAAGCATACTTCCGGTGGAACATAGGAACATACTTCAGGTCTAATCCTATTCAACTTTCCAGTGCCGATGGAGTTGCATGTAGCCCTGAGTTAAAGGAACAAATATTCCCTTACGTTGAGGAGGCCTCCATGACTCCCCCCCCCCCACACCACTGTAGGATGCAGTGCACATCTCATTGGCATGGCTGCATGTAAGTTGGATAGGACTGGGCCCTTTAGGGAAGAGGCCATAACTCAGTGTCAGAGCAATGGCTTTCAACGCAAAAGTCATTAAATTCAGTCACCAGCATCTCCATTCAAGGTTGGGAATGACCCCTCTCTGAAACTCAGCTTGGAGCATCTGATCATGAGTCAGATGATTGAACTATCTAGTTTAGTGTGGACTATGCTGACTCCGCAGCTTTTCCAGGTTTCAGACAGAGGTCTTTCCCAGGGATTGAATCTGGGACACTTTGTATGCACAGTTTATGCTCTCCCACTGAATCTCAATCCCTTTCTGGTTTCTCTGATGTTTCACTGATTTTGAAGGAGTTAGAAATTTGCTTCACCATCCCAGTTCTCTTACTGACCAATGAAAGTGAGCCATGGAGAAAGACTTCCAGCTCAATCCTATCAGCGCTGGCACAGCAGGGCCATATGCAGTGCTGGGACTGAACAGGCTGGAGGCATTGTTGGGGTAAGGGGATATTTGTTTCCTTATCCCATGTTGAGCCCAACATGCTCAATGGGGCTACTTGGTTCGGCACCAACTTTCAGGCTCTGGAGAGAGAATAGAATGTGGCATATGCCAGTGCTGCTGATCTTGCCCCTTACTGAGCCTGTACAACTCTCCCCTGCCATATTACACCTCTCTCTGCCTACCCCATTCCATCCTTCCTCTACCCCTGCAATGCTTGCCAGGAGCTCACCTGCTCTATCAGGCAGTGCTCCTAGATACAGCACTGGCAAATGATCCAGGCCTTCCCACTGGTGCAGTCTTTACAGCACCTTTCTGACTATACCATATATATATATATATATATATATATATATATATATATATATATATATATATATATATATATATATATATATATATATATATATTCTCTTCCTCCTCCGGCTCCAAGTATTGAAGAAGTCAGAGGGGAGTGGAATACGAAGTGTGTGGAGGAGAGGAGAGTGGGGTGTCCTAGAGAGCATTCTGGGCATTACCCTAGGTCACTGCTCTACTCTCCAAGAGTATTTGGGGTAACAGAATCATTTATGACTAAGCAGAAAGGTAAAGTTGGAGAGAGGCGCATTTGGGCAGCCAAGCAAAGGGGAGAATCAGTGGAATACCGCAATCCCGGGCTATAAACTCTACAGGAGGGACAGGCAGGGGCGTGTTGGAGGTGGGGTGGCCCTTTATGTTAAGGAAGGGATAGAATCCAGCAAAGTAGAGATTGAAGGTGGGTCCGACTCCACCGTAGAATCTCTGTGGGTTAAATTACCAGGCTTGTGCAGCGATGTAATACTGGGGGTGTGCTATCGTCCTCCAGACCAGAAATCTGATGGGGACCTTGAAATGAGGAAACAGATCAGGGAGGTGACAAGGAGGGACAGGGTTGTAATCATGGGGGACTTCAATTATCCTCATATTGACTGGGTCAATTTGTGTTCTGGTCACGATAAGGAAACCGGATTTCTTGACGTGCTAAATGACTGTGGCTTAGATCAGCTAGTCACGGAGCCCACCAGAGGACAGGTGACTCTGGATTTAATTTTGTGCGGTATGCAGGACCTGGTTAGAGATGTAAACGTTACTGAGCCATTGGGGAACAGTGATCATGCTGCGATCCGTTTTGACGTGCACGATGGGGGAAGAATACCAGGCAAATCTCTAACAAAAACCCTTGACTTCCGACGGGCAGACTTCCCTCCAATGAGGAGGCTGGTTAGAAGGAGGTTGAAAGGGAGGGTAAAAAGAGTCCAATCTCTCCAGAGTGCATGGAGGTTGCTTAAAACAACAGTAATAGAGGCCCAGCAGAGGTGTATACTGCAAAGAAAGAAGGGTTCCACTAAATCCAGGAGGGTGCCCGCATGGCTAACCAGCCAAGTTAGAGAGGCTGTGAAGGGCAAGGAAGCTTCCTTCCGTAAATGGAAGTCTTGCCCTAATGAGGAGAATAAAAAGGAACATAAACTGTGGCAAAAGAAATGTAAGAAGGTGATATGGGAGGCCAAGCGAGACTATGAGGAATGCATGGCCAGCAACATTAAGGGGAACAATAAAAGCTTCTTCAAATATGTTAGAAGCAGGAAACCCGCCAGAGAAGCAGTTGGCCCTCTGGATGGTGAGGGAGGGAAAGGGGAGATAAAAGGAGACTTAGAGATGGCAGAGAAATTAAATGAGTTCTTTGCATCTGTCTTCACGGCAGAAGACCTCGGGCAGATACCGCTGCCCGAACGGCCCCTCCTGACCGAGGAGTTAAGTCAGATACAGGTTAAAAGAGAAGATGCTTCAGACCTCATTGATAAATTAAAGATCAATAAGTCACCGGGCCCTGATGGCATACACCCAAGGGTTATTAAGGAATTGAAGAATGAAGTTGCAGATCTCTTGACTAAGGTATGCAACTTGTCCCTCAAAACGGCCACGGTGCCAGAAGATTGGAGGATAGCAAATGTCACGCCTATTTTTAAAAAGGGAAAGAGGGGGGACCCGGGAAACTATAGGCCGGTCAGCCTAACATCCATACCGGGTAAGATGGTGGAATGCCTCATCAAAGATAGGATCTCAAAACACATAGACGAACAGGCCTTGCTGAGGGAGAGTCAGCATGGCTTCTGTAAGGGTAAGTCTTGCCTCACGAACCTTATAGAATTCTTTGAAAAGGTCAACAGGCATGTGGATGCGGGAGAACCCGTGGACATTATATATCTGGACTTTCAGAAGGCGTTTGACACGGTCCCTCACCAAAGGCTACTGAAAAAACTCCACAGTCAGGGAATTAGAGGACAGGTCCTCTCGTGGATTGAGAACTGGTTGGAGGCCAGGAAGCAGAGAGTGGGTGTCAATGGGCAATTTTCACAATGGAGAGAGGTGAAAAGCGGTGTGCCCCAAGGATCTGTCCTGGGACCAGTGCTTTTCAACCTCTTCATAAATGACCTGGAGACAGGGTTGAGCAGTGAAATGGCTAAGTTTGCAGATGACACCAAACTTTTCCGAGTGGTAAAGACCAGAAGTGATTGTGAGGAGCTCCAGAAGGATCTCTCCAGACTGGCAGAATGGGCAGCAAAATGGCAGATGCGCTTCAATGTCAGTAAGTGTAAAGTCATGCATATTGGGGCAAAAAATCAAAACTTTAGATATAGGCTGATGGGTTCTGAGCTGTCTGTGACAGATCAGGAGAGAGATCTTGGGGTGGTGGTGGACAGGTCGATGAAAGTGTCGACCCAATGTGCGGCAGCAATGAAGATGGCCAATTCTATGCTTGGGATCATTAGGAAGGGTATTGAGAACAAAATGGCTAGTATTATAATGCCGTTGTACAAATAGATGGTAAGGCCACACCTGGAGTATTGTGTCCAGTTCTGGTCGCCGCATCTCAAAAAAGACATAGTGGAAATGGAAAAGGTGCAAAAGAGAGCGACTAAGATGATTACGGGGCTGGGGCACCTTCCTTATGAGGAAAGGCTACGGCGTTTGGGCCTCTTCAGCCTAGAAAAGAGACGCTTGAGGGGGGACATGATTGAGACATACAAAATTATGCAGGGGATGGACAGAGTGGATAGGGAGATGCTCTTTACACTCTCACATAATACCAGAACCAGGGGACATCCACTAAAATTGAGTGTTGGGCGGGTTAGGACAGACAAAAGAAAATATTTCTTTACTCAGCGCGTGGTCGGTCTGTGGAACTCCTTGCCACAGGATGTGGTGCTGGCGTCTAGCCTAGACGCCTTTAAAAGGGAATTGGACGAGTTTCTGGAGGAAAAATCCATTATGGGGTACAAGCCATGATGAGTATGTGCAACCTCCTGATTTTAGGAATGGGTTAAGTCAGAATGCCAGATGTAGGGGAGGGCACCAGGATGAGGTCTCTTGTTATCTGGTGTGCTCCCTGGGGCACTTGGTGGGCCGCTGTGAGATACAGGAAGCTGGACTAGATGGGCCTATGGCCTGATCCAGTGGGGCTGTTCTTATGTTCTTATGTTCTTATGAGAACTAGCTCATCATGGCTTCTCTGGTATAGAATAGCCCCAAATGAGAGATTTCAGATCAGTGTGATCACCGTTTGTAATGGACGATCAGAAGATCATCAGGTGGATGATGTGGTGTTGACAGCGATTCCCTGTTTTGACAGCTGTTTGACAGCTCTGGGAAGGGCAGGGCTGGCTCCACAGCTGTAATCAATCAAGGCCAATGGAGACCTGGATGGACACCTGAGCTTCATTTGACCTTGATGGGACTTTGAATGGACATGGACTGAAGGGATGGCTCACCTGAGCCTAATTTGGAGCCAATGAGGTAGCTCACAGCTGAACTGCATTTGGATCATGAGACATCCAAGGATAAATGGCAGCTTTGGAAGGAGACAGGGCTACCCTGACCCAGGACCAAGAGTGGGATGCTGACCCAGCTGGAAGCTGGACCCTGACCCAGAGTGAGAAGCAGGATGCTGACCAGAGGGAGGACCCTGACCCAGAGTCAGAAGCGGGATGCTGACTCAGAGGAAGCCGGACGCTGACCCAGAGGGAAACCCGGACGGACCCACACTGGGAGAAGGGGACTGCCAGAACTCTGCTGGAGGACACAGGACTGCCAGGACCCTGCTGAAAGAGACACTCTGCTGGAGAGAACACTGCTGGAGAGGAGGAACTCTACTGCAGAAGATTGGACTGGGAAGACTGGACTGTGCTTTGGAGACTGGATTGGACTTCGACTGGAGGCTTCAGACCTCTACCCACTAAGTTAAGTGGAGTTTTGGGGAGAGAAAGCCTCTGGACAAGAGGACTTGCAGGGAGTGTATGTGTTTGTAGCAATAAATTCTTGTTAATTGCTATAGATAAGAAGTTATGTGTTTATTCCTTTGCACACCACAGCTGTGCTTCTTGGAAAAGGGGGGTGTTAATTAGCCAAAAAGCGGGCATTAGAAGGGAGTTGAGATATTTGGCAGAACACCGTTGAGTAATGAATGTGAAGCAGTTTCTGTTTCTTTACCAGTTCTGGATTGGCATCACTGGGACCAAAGCCTGTATAACTGGTACTTTGAAGACTGGAGGTCCTTCATTAGTTAAATGAAAAGCTAGGATGTGGGTAGGTTTCAGAAACAAACCTGCAATATCCAAGGATCACATCTTCATAACATCTCGTATGCTGTAATTTAAAACACTCTGTCATAGATACTGGCTTCTAAAGAAAAACTTTATTAACATGTATTGTGCAGTCTCTTAATGGGGCCTGGGTATAAATTATTGTGGAGACCCATCTCGTTTCGGTTTACACTCCTGGATTTCTGGAATGAGCTTTTTAAGAGTAGCCCATAACTCTTCAGATACAGAATGTCATTATGATTTATAACTCAGGTTTTTAAGGCAGTCCATGTGATACCTGTTTACATATTAACTATTAGGGTTAATTGTATCTAGACATCAGCACATATGCCAGCATGCTTTAAAACACTAGCTTGCTGAAAACCATGCTGACCTTGGAGTCCATCTTGGCCTTCCCTCCAACTTTGTTCTCGATAAATCCCACTGTGCATGATGTTGCTGTGTTGTAAGAACATGAATCCCACAAATCTGCTCAGTTTAAATGGATTTTGACTGTGAAAACAAACCTCAACTCACTAGAATCATCACCCCAATAGAGATAGCTGAGATTTGTTTTGTTTTGCCTTCAGGAGCGCATCATTGTTGGCTCAGCTCTGCAGAAGCATAGCTGGTGGGTCAGGTGGTGTGGTAAGTAGTGCAAGTGCCACAAAGCGCCGTTTTAGCCTCCCTTCCCATTGAAACTACTCTGGGCAGTGATGGTAACCGTGCAATATTTACTGCATTGCCCCTTTAGCTCCCGCAGCTCTGTTCATTGCTCTAATTTCCTGCCTTCCCAGCTACTATTAGCCACAGAGGCCAGAAAGCCTTTCAAAATCCTAAGATTTGGTATCCTATGGAGGGGGAAACCCACATGCACTGTTGTCCTGCAAGATTTTCACTCCATGGCTAATCATAGTTGTATGGGGCAATTTGACTTTGTACTACTATGGGAGCAGAGGTTGGACTCTGTGGTATTGCTAAGGGGAAGGAGGGGGCACCACCTGCACTAGCTACACCACTGGTTGAACTTCTTCCTCACCATGCCATAGTCCTAATTCCCCCCATGACTGTTTTTGCACAAAAAAAATATTAATCTAATTCAGGGGTGTTTTTGGCAGGAGGGCCACATCATCTCTTTGCCACTGCTTCGGGGGCCGGGGAAAGAAAGAATTAATTTACATTTAAAATTTGAATAAATTTACATAAGTTTACATAAATGAATATATTAAAGATGAACTTATATGAATGAAGGTCTTGCAATAGCTCAAGGCCAGTAAAAGGCAAGGCTGGTCTTTCCTTTGCTGCCACTACTGCATCACAGACATGAAACAGCAAGCAGTGGAAGAAGCCCTCATCCCACAGCTCATGCAAAGAGGTCAAACAGTTACCTTCACGCTGAGAGCAGTTGTGTCAGGCCAGTGCGGGCTGCAACAAATCTCTGGAGGGCCAGAGGCTCACTGGAGACTGGGGGCTCCCTGAGGGCCGCATTGAGAGGCCTCGAGGGCCGCATGTGGCCCCAGGGCCAGGGTTTGGGCACCCCTGATCTAATTCATAGTGCAACAAGAGAGCATGTAGTTTGATCTCAGGAACCACCAAAGAACTTCTGATACATGAGGGAGAATGCCAATTGCCTCATTCCCTTATGCTGCAGGCCAGCTTAATGGCATGAAAGCACTTGCCCCATATCAAAACAGCTTCTCTTCATCCTAATTCAGAATTCAAAAGGAGGAGGGAAATAGGATGCAGAGGCAAGGGGAGTCATGGCCTAGACCAGGGGTCGGCAACCTTAAACATTCAAAGAGCCATTTGGACCCGTTTTCTGGAGAAAAGAAAACCTCGGGAGCCACAAAAGCCTCTTGACATCTAAAATGAAGAGAACACTGCATATATAGTTTTTTTTTTTTTTTTACCTTTATGCTATGTATAAAAAAACTATAGTGTGTTAAAATCAATGGGCTTTCGTTTGACTCCAAAGTGGAGTCAGGGGAGGGAAAAAAAACCTGACAGATGCTGCTTTGTGCTGAATCAAAGCAATGGGAAGACTTATGCAGGCTTACTCAGAAGTAAGCGCCTCTCTGATTTCCATGGGGCTTCCTCCTTAGTCAGTGTGTGTAGTATTAGGATCGCATCCTCCACCCTCAGATTTCTTTTAGGAAGTCTGCCCTGTCAGTTTCAGAGGGACTGACTTCCATGCTCAGGCGGACTGACCAGGAGAGAAGGAGAGAAATCGCACGAAGGCCAGAGGGGCTGATTCCGGAGTTGGCTCCCAATCCTAAGCATGCCTACTCAGAAGTAAGTCCCATTCAGTTCAATGGGGTTTACTCCCAGGAAAGTGTGCACTCCCTGCAGGCGCACTCCAGGGAGCTCCAGCGTCAGTCGCCCCATCTCTTCTGCAGTGGGGGGGGGCAACATTAAGGCAAAGAGTGTCATAAAGCCTGCCAGACTCAGAGGGATGGAGCCGAAGGATCCCCCTGCCTACTCTGTGCGGGAGGGGGGACAGCGCCAGGGTGAGAAGAGCCCAGCCTGGGCGCAAGGGAGGCGCATGTGCACCTTGCGCTGAGCACTCCAAGTTGTGGGGAGGGGTCGGAGGAGGCTTCGGAGCGCAGCTTATCTGCCTCGGAAATGCCTTTGTAATTTTAACATAATAATTAGTTTAGCAAAGGGGGTGACAGAGGCGCTCTGTCACCCCCTTTGCCACTTTCACCCACTTTCACCCGCCCTTCCCTGCTGAGCCCATGCGCCACCAGCTCTCCCTGCCTGGCCACAGGCGTCTCTGCAAAGTGTCCCCCCGCACCTGCCACCAGCGGCCCTGTCCCGCGGCCCAGCCCCCTGCCCGCTGCCAGGAGAAGGAAGGAAGGGCCCGGCTGTCCCCCGTGCCTGCTCGCAGTGGGGCGCGGAGAGCAGGTGCAGGAGAGCGTTGCTGCCCCTGCCTGCCGAAAGAGCTGCTGTGGGTGAGGGCAGTGCCCTGACCCCGCACTCACCAGCAGCCAGCACCCGCAGCACATCGTGCCGGAGAGAGGCGCCCTTGCGGCTGGGCTGGCTGGGCGGTGGCCATGGGGAAGGTGCCCCGCTTCCAGCCCCCACTTGGGAGCCGCAGCAGACCGCTGAAAGAGCCGCATGCGGCTCTAAAAACACAGGTTGCAGACCCCAGGCCTAGACTGTCTCTCTACATCTCTACTCTTTCCTTTTCTGTCTCCTCCCCCGGCACCATTTTCAGTCTGGGCTTTGTTCCTTGCCTCCGTCACAAGTATGCATGAGCAGAGTCACTAAAGGAATTTTTTCAGGGGGTTCAAAGCTTCTTTTGGATCCCTTCCCTTCAAATGTGAGTTTGGCTCCTAGCCCCCCCTTCTGACCCCAGGCACAATGTACCCCTTCACCCCAGTGGCATCACTAGAGGTGTGGGGGTGTGGAACACACTGGGTGACACCCTGGGGGGAGTGACAACATTAGTGGTCAAAATTTTGGAATTCTTGGTATTTTTGAATAATATCATTACGAGTGTTTGGCTGAATCTGTTCCTCTCTGTCCCCTCCCGTGACCAGCACTCCTCATTGTGAATAGGGGTGACACCAATCCTAGTGAAGCCACTGCATTTAGGCTGTGTGTAAGTTATTGTAATTAATTTTGTATGGTCTGATATGGTAGGAGGTTTATTATGGGGGTGATGTTATGAAGTCTCGCACACTGGGTGACAAGCCTTCGTGATGCTTCTGCACCACCATCTCAGAGGCCCTCTGTATCAGTTATAAACAATAACTTTATTAAGCAACTACACTGATCTCTTACAGCTTTTGTGCACTGCTCTTCTCCCTTCCAACTCCACCCCTCAGTACTGGATCCCCTTCCAGACAAACCACTCTAGATAACAGGATACAGCACTGAGAAAAGTGGAAAGCACAGAGTAGGTGCTCCCATGATACACTCTCAGTTGCCTGAAAATCTGCTGTCTGAGGCAACCATCTCAGTGCACCTCATTGTGAGTCCAGCTCTGTTTGTCTTCCTTCTTCCAGCATTCTGACCAATCAGTGTAAAGTCTCTGGGGTAAAAAGTATCAGACACTGTTTTGCCAAGTTCCCAGTTCAAACTTCACCTGGAGAACCTATGTCCACTTTAAGCTAATTAGCTGCTCTGTGTTTCCCCAACAATGGTCCTAGTTCTGCACTGCAGCACCCCAACACCAGGGTAGCTCACCTGTTCAACCCGCAAGGTCCTCCCCTCTCCTGCCAGCAGCTTCTCCAGCCACCACAGCAACAACTTGGTCCTCAGCAGGTCTTGGGAGTGGCAGCCACACACCAATCTCCAGTGCCTCCAGCAGCCTCTGTTCCAGCAATCCTCAGAAGTCCATTCACCCATCTGTCCATTAGTCAGCTAGTCCATCAGCCAGTCCATTAGGTCCTCTGTCCATCAGTGTAATTCTCTCTCCTCCAAGCTCCTTCCTGCTGCTCTCTCAGTCTCTCCAAACTCCTTCCTTTTATGCCCACCAAACTCTCCCTTCTTCAGGTGCTGCTTTTATCCCTTAATGACATGGTTGCCTCTGGTGGCTGCAGCTGTGCAGCAAACCCACTGCTAGTTAGAGCCCTGGGGTTAGCCTATGCCGGCCTGCCAGAGAAGGGCCACTGCTGACACCACACCCTATCTCCTCGAGGGATCTTGCACATTTCCATTACAGGCACTAATGTTTAAATGTTATGCTGTTAATATAAATGCAATCAAATACACTTAAGGGCTATTTCTGTATTAGCTCTTCTGAAAAACACCAACAGACCTGCTATTGCCCTTAACTTTCTCCCCAACCTAGCTAACATGCCAGTACAGGGCAGTTTTTCCCCAGCACAAGAAATCCTTTGTCTTAGAATGTTATTTTCATTTTCATTTTTTAAAAAACATTTTAGGAGGTCCCGTCCCCCCCATAATTACATTTCTATCTTGGAGGCTGACTCTTTTTTTTTTTTTTTAAGTAGTTCAGAGTTGAGTGAGTAAAACCCAGCCAGAAATATTGTTAATTTAGTCAAATTAATGTCTTTTGTCTTTGTGCTTTGCTTTTCTTTCTAACGGCACGATATTAACTGCAGTTTAATAAAAGGAGGAGATGAAAACATATTTCGGTGACTTTGTGATGCCTCTCATTTACATCATAACACTTTAAAATATTACTAATATATGTGTATGAGAGGGTCCCATTTACATGACAATGACTCTTGAATGGGTTTCTAAAAGAATTTTGAATCTTTAACAGCAAAGGAATCAAACTTCTGGATGGCTGTTACCAGATCCAGGGTTGGTCTTTGTACCTTACAAATTGATCCATACAAGGAATCGTTCCTATTCCTTTTGAGAAATATGTAAGGGCAAAATAGAGAGGTGTTTTTTGTTTTCCTTTAAGGCAGGTGGAGAGATCTTTCCTGCTGGACTCATTTTACCAGCATGAAACCGTCTCATAAATGTTTATTGAAATGAGCTCATTACGTTTAATTTTTACCAGCTCTTGACAGATCCATTTCTTCTTTCAAAAGCACCACACTGTTTATTCAAACAAATATGTATAGGTCTGTTAGTAAACAGAGGGTGCCTGTAAAGTAGCAGACTAGTCATATCTCTCTCTCTCTCTCTCTCTCTCTCTCTCACACACACACACACACACACACACACACACACACACACACACACACACACGGGGGGGGGGAACACTGCTTGCCAACCATTCCATCTCTAGGCAACTTGTTGGTTCATAGGATGGTTGACATTTCAATCAACAATTTAGTAAGATTTAAAACATTAATCCTTGGAAATTCTCTATGCTTTGGAATATCCACCAGGATTTGGAGTCAGTGACAATTCCAACTAAGGAGATGTGAGTGAGTGAGTGAGTGAGTGAGTGAGTGAGTGAGTGAGTGAGTGAGTGAGTGAGAGCGAGCAGTTGACAATTTAGAGAACACAGAGTCCAAAGGAGAGATTGAGAAGCTTCTACCAGTGTTGAGAAGCTTCTACCAGATATATTTGTTGGAGTGTACAGGTATACTCTGTGCATTTGCAAATAAAGCAGACAGTACAATGAGGTTACAAATGTGCAATTATAAGGATTAATTTGTGAAATGCACAACAGCCACAAGCTCCAACGGCTTTAAAAAGGGATGAGATGACATCATGCAGGAGATCTGTTGATGGCCATATTTGTCAGCGTCCCAAAGCCATCTGGTTGGCCACTGTAAGATACAGGACCCAAGAATAAGAAAATGTGGTCTGATCGAGTAGGACTCATATAGTCCTTTCACCTAAAGAAGCCTAAACCCAGTCATCACACTTATGGAACTTCTCAGTACTCAGGGCATATGAACATTATTGGAACTTTGTGAGCATCTAGTTTCATGTTTGGATGATGGTTGATGAGATAATCTCTCCTTTAGGGGATGAGCTGTAGCCACTTCAGTGTAGTGCTGAGTAACAGAGGTAGAACATCTGCTGTGCATATAGAAGGTCCATGGCCTCTCCTGGTAGGGCTGGGAAAAATTCCTCACTGTAACAGTGGTGAACGGGTGCCTTGTCAGTGGAGACAATGCTAAACTAGATGGACCAATGGTCTAATCTGGTGAAAGGCAGCTCCATATGTTTATCAGAGCACAATCTTTACCTTCAAATCTGCTGTCACAGTGACTGCTGCACTAGTCTTGAGTGTTGCAAATGTGCTGTAAGGTACATTTATGACTATTCATTAGCAGGCAGCATTGAAAGAGAGGCCTGTACTCTGATGCCGATACTGCATCCACTGGAGAGGCCACCAATGGATGCAGGAGAAGCACTGGGTAGGACAGGGGAACGTGGCAGGAGGATGGAATGGGAGATGGGGTGTAACAGGGCAAAGGGAGGTGGAACAGGGTGCACCAGGCCCAGGAGGGGGGCAAGATTGGTGGAGGCCGCCTCCACAATATACTATACACTCTTCCATGTGTGGAAGCTGTACATAGAGTTGCCCAAACTTGCTTCAGCTAAATAGCTGGTGCAGATCTGTGTAGCCCAATTGGGCAGGCTAAGGAAAATATCCCCTTACCCTGAGGAGACCTTCATCCTGCTCCTGATAAGCTCTGGATACAGCAGAGTCCACTTGGCCCAACTGCACCAGAGCTTGTTAGGACTGGGCTGTCAGTAACATTCACTGCCTTGTGATAGATTCCAAGTTCTGGAAACACCTCCAGGTAAGGCTGAGAAAGACTATCTTTGATCCCAAATTCCTTGAAAGTTTGAGAATTGCGATAAGTATGTGCAGGGGTGGGGCAAAGGCAGCAGCACGATCAGCTGCCAGGGCTGATTGGGGGTGATTTTCATTTACCTGAGCCAACTCCTGCCACCTGGGGATGTCAGGAGTCCTGCAGAGGCTTCTAAAAGGCTCCTGAAGCCTCTAAAAAAGTTAAAAAGCAAAACAAAACAGAACCTACTTCCTGTTTTTGATCGGAAAAGTAGAAGGGGTTCCAATTTTTTTTTAAAGAATGGGGGGTACCCACTCCCCCCACACGCCCAGGAGGCAGGAGCTGGCTTAGGTAAGTGAAAATCACCCCCAGGTGTGGCACAATCCTGGGGATCGTGCTGCTGCCTTTCCCTTTCCTCGCCCCTTAAGGCATCACAACACCCCTCTGCCCTACTCAGTCTGTGACCATGGAGAGATGGTGGCAGTCAGTGTAGGTAATACTGAACTAGATAGACAAAGGTCTGACTCAACCGAAAACAGCTTCATAATATACTGCAGGAGTATCAGTCGATGTTTCAAAAAAAAAAAAAATAACCGAACCATCTCTAGCCTTAATGTAACTGATTCTGTTATCAGTTTTGACGAAATATACCTTTAGGTGGTAGAGATCATTAAATGTGTAACTTTGTCAAAGCTACAGAGTATAAGGATTTTTTTTTTTTTTTTACAGTGTACTGGTGTGAAAAGTGCTTTTATAATAGTACGTTGCTGACAACATCTGAAGTGAAAATTGCCAGGGCCCTTGAATCTTTACACATTTCCGAGACTGATCATCATTTCCTCCAAATTCCAGAGCCTTGCGTGAATCATGCCTACAGGGTACATATGTTAGAAATTAACAAGAAAATACATCCCATAAATCCAATGCAAGATACTCAAAGAGTGCTTTGAAGTGCACCTATGACGACAATTATAGGATTGCCATGTAGCGACTAAAATACACTAAATTAATTGATAAATTGGGGAAGGAACATTATCAAATGGTTTTGACACTGAATCTTTGGGGAGGGAGGGAAAAGTTTTGTTTCCGTGTTTTGAAATGGAATCATAAACCTCACCAATTTCTTAATCATCGTCATTCATGTCACATTATAATCTGTGATGTTGCACGATACCCTGGTGTTGCGTGATGCCTGGGAGAAAAACACATGAGATAGCATCCACCTCACAGAGAATCACTTTTCCTGAAGAACACTGCTGTTGCCACCCCAATTTTCCCCAAACTTGAAACAAACCAAAATGTTTGTAGGTACACCTACAAGAATGAGGGGGTCTAGCTTCTATTGAACCCTCCATGATAAAAAAAAATGCTGTAAACTCAGAGAAAGTTTTGAAACCAGATCTTCAGCCAGCACTGATAAAGAACCTTGCTTAAATTACAAGTGTTCCCCCATATCTGCAGGGGATTGGTTCCACAGACCCCCCCCCAAGGATACAGAAACTGTGAATATGGGAAGCCCCCATCTCCGTGGCCCCCAGCTCGCCCCTGCACACCCATTAATGTTATTTAAATGCTTACCCCAGTGAAAACGCTCTTCCTTTATAGTGTCGCTGTAAGTCTGTAGGCTTATAGCAACACTGAAGAAACAGCATTTTCACTGGGGTAAGTCTTTAAATCACATTAATGGGGGAGCATGGGTTCCCCCTAATCCGTGGATAATTGAAACTGTGGATACCAGATACAGGGACCTGCCTGTATTGCCATTTCTTTGCAGAAAATGTTACTTTTACAAAATCAAATCATGTCCATGAAAGCCTTTATCCTTCCCTAATGGTTGGCAACCTTCTGTCTCGAAAGACTATGGTATAAGCCTACAGCACTCGGTATTCCCAGGCGGTCTCCCATCCAAGTACTAACCAGGCCTGACCCTGCTTAACTTCCGAGATCAAACGAGATCAGGCACGTGCAGGGTAATTTTGATATTCTTATGCCACGTTTTCCTGCCCAGTTCATTCACTTCCAGTAAGCTATCAGGCCTCGATCCTTCCCTATCATTTTGCATGACTTGTTTTGGCACCTCTCCAGTGGAGATCAGGAAGAAAAATCAGGCAGAGGAGAGATGTGGGCACAATAGTAGAACAAACTTCATTGCAGAATGATCCCCAACAACCCAAAGCAGTCAACAGAGACTGATGGTGTGCTCTCTCTCCCCTTACTTTAATATGGGGAAAAAAAACTCATTTAATTATTTTCCCCCTCAAAGCTAGAAACGAATTCAAGGAATTAGATAAAATTATCTATCAAACTTTATGTAAAGATCTGAAAAGGCCATCTGTAACATAAGGCAATATATCATTAACTGTGTACAGTAAAATTAATTTTATACATGGATTGTGTTGCCAGGCACTGCTTTAATACAGTGTTTATGTAAGAAATAACAGCACTTACCATAAGAAGCCATAAAGATCAACAGTGCACCCTTGTAGAACAGTGAAGGACCTCAGCCTTTGGTCCTCTGTCTCACAATGCACCTGAGGCACATCTATTCCTCTTTATGGCTACTTACCCTGTTGCGCCTTGCCCCCAAAACCTTAAATAAACACTACCTTATAGTGTCTGCTGGCAGTTCTGCTGCAGTTAAGGACCTACCCTGGTCACGTTTCCATTATAAAACCGGTTTTAGGAGGTGTTTAACATAACTGTTTTTATTTACATTAGCCGAAATTCACTGAATAATATGTTCTCGGCCATTTCTTTATATTTGCAATTAATTTTTTTTAAAAAGCATGCAGTGGCAAAATTCGTCATGCAAAACTCATCCTGCAATGGGCAACAACAAAGGGAAATTTAAAACTGTCTTTAAAATGAGAGGGAGATGCAGTTGCATTTAACATAAGAACAGCCCCACTGGATCAGGCCATAGGCCCATCTGGTCCAGCTTCCTGTATCTCACAGCGGCCCCACCAAATGTCCCAGGGAGCACACCAGATAACAAGAGACCTGCAAGGCTTTCTGGGAATTGTAGTTAAGAACATAAGAACAGCCCCACTGGATCAGGCCATAGGCCCATCTAGTCCAGCTTCCTGTATCTCACAGCAGCCCACCAAATGCCCCAGGGAGCACACCAGCTAACAAGAGACCTGCAAGGCCTCCTGGGAATTGTAGTTAAGAACATAAGAACAGCCCCACTGGATCAGGCCGTAGGCCCATCTAGTCCAGCTTCCTGTATCTCACAGCGGCCCACCAAATGCCCCAGGGAGCACACCAGATAACAAGAGACCTCATCCTGGTGCCCTCCCCTGCATCTGGCCTTCTGACATAGCCCATTTCCTCCCATTTGGTCCTTATTGCACTCACCTCTCCTTCTTCTGTCTATCCCATTCTGTGGCCTGCCACTCATGCCCACCCCTTAACTATATTTTTATTTACAATGTTTATATATCATAATTATTTATAATGGTGGTGCTTTGCTAATGCACTCAAATCATGCAGAGTGCTGTTGCAAATTATGGCTTGTAACAGGGACGTCAAACTCATTTCATAGAGAGGGCTGAAGTTAGCATTCATGGTGCCTGCCGAAGGCCGGAAGTGACATCATTAAGCCAAAAGTGTCATCATGATGTAGAGCAGGGGTGTCCAAAGTTTTTGGCAAGAGGGCCACATCATCTCTTTGCCACTGCTACGGGGGCCGGGGAAAGAAAGAATTAATTTACATTTAAAATTTGAATAAATTTACGTAAGTTTACATAAATGAATATATTAAAGATGAACTTATATGAATGAATGAAGGTCTTGCAATAGCTCAAGGCTGATAAAAGGCCTTGCACAAAGCAAGGCTGGCCTTTCCTTTGCTGCCACTGCTGCATCACAGACATGAAACAGCAAGCAGTGGAAGAAGCCCTCATCCCACAGCTCACGCAAAGAGGTCAAACAGTTGCCTTCATGCTGAGAGCAGTTGTGTCGGGCCAGTACGGGCTGCAACAAGTCTCTGGAGGGCCAGAGGCTCATTGGAGACTGGGGGCTCCCTGAGGGCCACATTGAGAGGCCTCGAGGGCCGCATGTGGCCCCAGGGCTGGGTTTTGGGCACCCCTGATGTAAAGGATGACAGAAATAAGCTCTTTGTTCTCACAAAGAAACTCATTATCTGCAAATGATCGAAAAGAAAATGTGCAAATCTTGTTCATATTGGCAGATTGTAGTGGCATCACCCAGGTTTGCATCACCCAGTGTGGGAGGCCAGCATATCACCCCCATGATGGACTTCCTCCCATGCAGTGGGAGGAGCAACACCCCAGGCGGTGGGTGTGATGATGCACCATTGCCCTGCTCCACTGGGTTTTTGATTGTAACTTTTGATAGAATAGAAACATTTCAACATGGTTTGATTTAGTGCAGTCTGCATGAAACCACACATTGAATGATATGTAACATGATGGTATTATTCAAAAATATCAAGATTAAAAAATTTTTTTGGCTAGTAGTGGTGTCACCTCCCCGTGTGCATCACCCGGTGTGGCCTACCCCCCCTGCACCCCCCAACGATGCCATTGTTTAGTTTGTAAGTTTCACATTTGTTTTGTAGTAGCCTGCAGGCCCTCCAACAATTTAGCCATTTTCAGTTGTGCAAAAAAGTAGTTTAATTGGGGGAATGGAAGCAAGACAGTGAGCCATGCACATCCAGCACATTGGGTTATGATCACATGTGGTTCTGTGACCATCACCTTGGATTTCCCCAGCTCCAGAACTTCCTGAAATTCTTGTTCCCTACATTTGACTCAAAATTTTTCTTTCTTTCTTTCTTTCTTTCTTTCTTTCTTTCTTTCTTTCTTTCTTTCTTTCTTTCTTTCTTTCTTTCTTTCTTTCTTTCTTTCTTTCAAACCCCACAGATACAGCTTGTGCTAATATGGGCTGCAGAGTGCCATGAACCCCATTTTATTACCATTACAGGATCTATAATTATACAATTTACCTAAATATAGAAAGATTGTAACAAATCAGGGAAGCTTGGCATGTCTTTGATTGCACATTAGGCATTTGGCACAGTGTACCGTCCTGCAGAATCCCCACTGCTTTCTGCTCCATGTTTGCCTTAATTTTGGACCACATGGTAGCTCTTGTTCTGTTTAATTTTATCAGCGCGAGTCTTGTGTTTTTGGCGATGAGAATGTCAGTGCAAAAGCAGGCTAAGTATAGATCAGACTATTCTGCTCCCTAATGGGAGAACATAGGGAACCAGTGATTTCTGAGAGGCAACGTTTCCCGGCATACATACGCTTGAATCAACCAGCCTGATGGTTTTGGTACCCCAGGGAAAATATTTCAGTGTGGTTATTCTCTATGTGTACTACTAAGCCCTAGAGTGCATGACGCAGGGTCCATGAGAAGGGGGTTCAGGAGGTAAATTTATCCAGGCTCTGGGTCAAAAGGGGGGCCAGGGAGCCAAAGGAGGGCTCCCTGCAATCTCCTGGAATCTCAAATTGTCTCATAGACAGTGAAAGATGGAGACTGGACTGACCAGGTCTACTGGGCAGGTAGACCTGGGGTCCACATTAGGAAGCCCAGTAGACCTGGCCTGTAGACCTTCTTATGTTCTTATGTTATGCCTATGGAGACTTTGCCAGCTGTTGCCACATCCTCTTGCCCTGTTTTGCCCCCTCCCTACCCTAGTTCTGCCCACCTCCATCACTGCTATTCTCCTGCTCTGTTTTGCCCCTGCCATCCCCCTTTGAGAAGGGGCCCAAAAGAAATGGTACCCCCTGTTACCTGGCATGACACATATTTTTGAAGAAACCAACTGCACAATCCTATGCATTTCTATTCAAAAGTCAGTCATTCCACTCGCAGAGACTTATTGCCGGGTAAACGTATATATAGGATTGCAGCCTAAGTGCCTTGACTCGGGTGTTACCACCCTTGGTCATGAAATAAGAGTGCCGTGACATTACAGAACCCACAGGGCTGCCTATTGCTCCTTGATTAATTTCCCCGCATTCCCCGGTCCCTGCCACAAAGTCTTGAGAGGATGAGCATAAAACATGCTTAATAATTGCATAATTATGACATCTGTTACTCTCCAGCACCTCTTAGTGGGAAATTAACTGAAGAAATAGCAGGTTCAAAGATGTGTTAACACTCCGATAGCATATTTAATTGAAATATGAAGGGGGGGAAGTGTAATGGAGATTAAATTAAGCTCTCATATAATCATCTGACATGCAGATAATTGAGCAGTGCTTCCCGGCATGGATGAGACCACCTAAGGCAAACGAATGGAATTGGCGAGCAGCAGACTCTTTGCTCCACCAGCAAAGGGGAAGAAGAAAACAAAACAATTTTTTTTATTATTGTCATTCACCGCATTCATTCACCAAATCAATAATGGGAGCAATGGTTGGTGAATCAAAAGATGGATGGACATTGGGGATGTCTGGGTTACAGACTTCTGAAATACATATAGGTGTCCCCCAAGATCAGTGTTTCTCAAACTTTGGGTCATGAGCCAATTTCAGATGGGTCCCCATTCATTTCAATATTTTATTTTTAATATATTAGACTTGTTGCTACCATGGTGTGTGGCTCCAGCTGGGGAAATGTCACAGATCTGTACTTTTAACAAGCTATTTTGTATATGCTTTTAACAATGATAGTAAATGGATTAGGAACTGTCCTGCTTCCTGTTAACATTTGGTTAGTCTCCCTCTACTCTAGTCCAGTGGTCTTCAACCTATTTCACTCCAGTTAGTTGCTGTGACCCCACAACTGGGGCTTTGCTACCCCATTGGGGTCACAAGGTTGAAGAACACTGAAATAGGCCATCTAACCTGCATAACTAGGGCTTGCATGTCTGAATTTTTAAATGCATGTAGCAACTGCGCAGGACCCCAAAAGACATGGGTCTGCTCTTTCTAAAGAAGATGTATAGATCTGCAACATGGTGACATACTGCATATCTTTATGGGAGAAAGTACTGCAAGAGGAAATAATATCTATAAAATTTATTCCAGAAAGTTATTGCACCTATCATTTGTGCATACCACCTCTCATTTATTAGAGATTAAACATCATTCTGTGTACTCTTCAAATCTGGATTATTTTTTAAATAGGATGTCATTATTATGCAGGTATCCCAACCGTTCAATTGATTTTGAGACCTTTTGAAATAATAGCACGGCTTCTGCAAAATGAAAATCATAATAGATTATTGACTTCTGCAGGGCCTTTGGTCCAAGGGCAGTTCCCCAATGTCAACACTTTCAATATCTTTAGTGTTATGCAAAGAGACAGTCATAATTAGGCTTATATTAAAAGTTTGCGCCTATTGACTCACTTTTATTAATGACAATAACATTGCATTGATTGTCTTTGAATTATAACTGCAAGCAACAGTGGCTCTTGCTGACATATTTAAACACAAAATAACTCTGTTATGTTAGGAATTAATATTTTCAGACTGTTATTCTGCACTGAAATAAATAAGGGGAGAAATCTTTGTTGTTGAAACTACTGTAATTTAAAAAAAACATGAAGTCCAACACTTCACACTTGTGATGGTGGTCCAAAATTCCCTTTCCATTGTCTTCACCATTTTGTCAAAGGGTGAAAATGGAGGATGGGGCCAGAGGCATCCTGACAGAGAATGCCACACCTGCTTTACCTGCTGCAGCTTGGTGACCTGGAAGTTCAGGGGTGATGTAATGATGTTGTAATGTCACCCTGACCTTCTAGGCTATCGTGTTGACTTAAATTTGATAGCCTGCCTACGTCAGTACAGTGATCTTGGGGCCCTATTGCTGCAGGAGATGTCTGGGTCCAAAGATCGCTGAACAACACAGGCAAACAATGCACCCCCTTCTGGTTAGTACCTGGGGCAACCAGCATAATCCCCCCCCCAGCTTGCTACACTACTGGATGGGGCACTGTGGGTCATTTTTCAAACAGGCCTGAGAAGCCTTACAAAAAGTCTTGACTTTCTTGCAGTTGCCATTGTTCCCCCCCCCCCCAAGAATCCCCTTAGAATGTAAACATGTCGTGATCAGTGCTGCCACACCAGCCATCAACATCACCAAACTGTTCAGTTTTGTCCTCAAAACCTTTAGACACCTCCAAATATCAATGCTTCCAAGATGATTTCTGGATCCGTTCTTAGGACTGTAGTAAGAGAGATTTCCAAACATCAAACTATGAAGTGAATTTCAAGGTGAAACATGTGAGAATTTTCAGGCAACTGAGTTTCAGTGAAACAAGTGACATTCTTCAGGTGGATCTCAGTATATCCTTAGCGTTGACACAGAAATTCACGCAAAATAAAATTCAAACTAAGTTTCAAGTGGTTTCCCATGATGAAACATCTGTGAATTTTCAAGGAAGCCAAATAATTTTCTGTAAGTCATGTGGAACATAAGACATATGGCACATTCTTCAGAGCAGTGTTTCTCAAACTGTGGGTCAGGACCCACTAGGTGGATTGCAAGCCCATTTCAGGTGTGTCCCCATTCATTTCAATGAGTATTTTATTTTTAAAATATTAGACTTGACGCTACCATAGTATGTGACTTCATGTGGGGAAATGTTACAAATTTGTAATTTTAACAAGCTACTAACTACATGCTTTTAACAATGCTCATCAATGGGGCTCACTCCTGGGTAAGTGTGGATAGGATTGGGAAGTTTGGGGAATTTTTTTTAAAACAAATCAGCAACTGCTTGAGAGGGTTGGGCTGGTTCCTCTTTATTTTAAATAAACGTTTTAAACTTATTGTAAACATTATTTAAACTTGTTTTTGTTGTATGGGGGGTGTTAAAAATTTTCCTGCTTGATGATGTCACTTTCGGCCATGACCTCACTTCCTGGTCAATGACATCACTTCTGTTGGGTTCTGACAGATTATAATTCTAAAAAGTGAGTCCCAGCACTAAAATGTTTGAGAACCACTGCTTTAGAGACATTTAGGTTGCAATCCTAACCACACTTTCCTGAGAGTCAGCCCCACTGAACAAAATAGGACTTCCTTCTGAGTGGACCTGGTTAGGCTTGTGCCCTTAGGCTCGGGCATGAAATGATGACATCATTACTGTATGCCAGAATCCTCATCCCTTGAATAAAGTTCTCATTCACACTGCATTACTTAGCTAACACAAGCAGAGGAGGGACATCCATTTGTGCACCACTGTCTCAGAAATGCAGTTGACATCCTTCAGTCTCGGAAGACTATGGTATCACGCTCTGAATGGTGGTTCTGGAACAGAGTGTCCTCTCCAGTGCAAGAAGCCTGGGTAATGTAGATATGGAGGATAGACTGTTTCCCATGCAGCAAATCCCCCCTCTCCACGTCGCTGAAATGGTCCAATGGAAAGGCAGAGGCCAATATGGTTGGTTCCAGCAGCGTCGCAGGAGTTGCCAGAATGTGACTGTGTTCAGCCATGAACTGCCTCAGGGACTCCAGCTCCTGATTTTGCCTCAAGGTTGACTCCTGAAGCCTTTTCCTTAACTGGATGTAGCCACAAGGCAGTGGAGGTTTGGGATCAGAGTCTTCCTTCTCTCAGATGAGCTGCCTTCCCAGGCTAACAAGTCCCATCTACCCGGTGGCTGTTTAGTCACCTCTTACGACAAGTACAGCCAAACTGAGGGCCTATTCTTATCCCCAGCCCCCAGCGGATAAAGTGTAGTTCCAGCATTTGGAGAATGCGGGCAAATGAGAATGTCTCAGAAAATGCTCCTAAAATGGCCTAATCATGTGCAATCTTCCTTTGTAGCTATTTGAGGTGGAAGATGTGATGAAGTTTCATTTTTAGCCAACAGCCTTCACTAAGTTGAGCTTAATTTTGTATTGACCAACTAAGGGCCCAATCCTATCCATTTTTCCAGCGCTGGTGCAATTCTGCCAGAGGGATGTGTGCTGCAGCCTGTGGTGGAGGGGTAGTCACTGGTGCCTTCTCAAGGTATGGGAACATGTGATCCCTTACCATGGAGTAGCATTGTGACTACACCGGAGCTGGAAAGTTGGATAGAATTTGACCCTAAGTTTAGGAAAATTTGACTGTTCCTCACCACCCAATGGAGAAAGACTCTTACTCTTGACACTAGGGTGTTTGCCTGTGGCACGGTCCTCGGTTTCCTTTTGTTAATAATATTGCTCTACACTTAGTTTCCTACAATATATGAAGTCACTGTTTGTTTCCTGATTCCAGTCTGGCAAACGTCTTTTATGTTTATTCCAGACCGGGACACAGACCAACTGCCATCACTTCGAGCAACTGTTTGGAAGTCTTAGTTTACAGGACTCATTATAATCAACATAAGACTAAGGGAAAGTCATAAAATGGCTCAGAGTCTCCACATTTCGAGGGCAAATATGAGCCCAGAGGGAGCATTGCAAAAGTCATTTCATACATTTGCAATGGCAAAAGAGGAGAAACGAATGTTTCTCAGCGACAGACATCAAGGCCTGGACACACCAAGGCACTAAAATACATCAGACTGTGACCAGGCTAGTCTTTTATTGAAATTCAAGGATACCATACTCAAGCCATAATCCATAGGGAGTAAATCTCATTGAACAGATTGAAACTTACTTCTGAGTAAAGATTCTTTGAATGGCACTTTTACAGCCCAGTTCTATCCAGCACAGGAGCAGTGGCTCCACATGCCTACTGCCAGATCCTGTACTGGATCCAAGCAGGCTGGAGGTCTCCTTGGGGGAAGGGAACAGTCATAAAACCCCAGCCTGATCAATGGAACTTTTTGAGCCTGTGCCAACTATTTATCTTGAGATGCCCCATGATGGGCTTTCAAGTTTGACAAAGGGGATAGGATTCAGTGGAGGAGGTCTCTGCCAGTCCCACCCCTCCTGGGCCCCTCCCTTCCCTGCTCTGCCCTCTCTCTGCCCTCCCCCACCCAGAAATGCCTCCCCTGCCCTCCTGCCACATTCCCCATGCCCCCATGCTGCTCAGAGCTTATGCCTGCTCTGCTGGAGGCCAGGGCTCTGCCTGTTGCATTGACCGGGTGGTGCAGGCCTCTCCATTGGTTACGCTTACTTGTTAGGTGGTGCAAATGTGCCTTACAGCACATTTGTGACACTCAGTGCCAGTGCTGAAGGATTGGACAGTGCAATATTATGTGTGTTTATTCAGAAGTAAATCTCCATGTTCAGTGGGACTCACTCCCTGGTAAATGTATTTAGGATTGCAGATTCTTTATTTCAAGGATTTGTATCCTCCCTTTCTATCAAAATACAAAAGGCAACCCACAACCACCATGAAAAAGAACTTATGACTAACTCCAACCGCTGTTATAAACGGAATTGATCTGAACTGTTGCAAGTTTTTCACACTCAGGGGAGCTCAAACTCTCGAAATCTTTTCCTCGAATGTTTCCAAGCAGAGTCAAGACAAGCATGAATGTGCCTGCAGACAGCTGGAACTTTGCAAATGGAATCAGCCACTTGCAGAGTGTGAACCTTTGTTGCTTGCTTGTGAGCTTGTCGGAGCCTTGGCAAGAAACAGATGTGATGCTTCCTCCAAAGGCTCATGTTTTTGTGGATATTCACTAAGAGCATTAGTTCTCAAACTCTCAGGGAGTTTGGGGAACAGAGTAAGTCATTGCCAGAGTGGCGAGCAGTGACATGATCCCCAGCTACTTCCTGGTTATGATTGTGAAACCAGAAGTGAATTGCAATTGCATTCTGTCAGTGTTTAGAGGTGCAGGGATATTTGCGGAGGCTGCCGCGGGGCTTCCCGCACCCCCCTGGATTCTGGCAGATATGTTTTTAAAAGTCTCTAGGTCCCCCGCAGTAATCCTGGGGGTCACATTGATGCTTTCCCCCTTTCCCAACCCCTTAAGGGGGCAACAGTATTTGTTCTCAGGCTGGTGGGTTGACTCACCAGTTTGAGAACCACCACCACTGACTAGAACATATACCTTTACTGGTTCCTTTACTGGCTGAACACTAATCTGTAAGCAATGAAAAAATCCACAGTCATAATTTTTAACAGCCTGAATCAGATCTCACCTTTTTAAAAAAAAGGTATAGCAGCCAGACAGCCACATTGAAAAAGATAAGATTTGGCTGCCCTCTGAAAAGTGAGCTATGATGGGGCCAGGGGGATGTCCCTTAGAAGGATAAGCCAGAATCTTGAAGCCAACACAGAAAAGACCCTGCCCATTGGTCCTATCCCCCATTATTTGACATGAGAACCTGAAGCAGCACGGCTTCATATTTTGATCTCACTGTTTGGGTTGCCACATGGAAGAATGGTATGGTTTAAAAAGCAGATTAATCAAAGGAGATTACAGAGACATAGGCTTTATCCTCATCAACTTTCCAGCACTCACACAGCTGTGCCAATGAAATATATGCTGCATCCTGCAGTTGGGTGGCAGTCACGGAGGCCTCCTCAAGGTAAGGGAATGTTTGTGCCCTTATCTTGGAGCTGCACTGCCCTTACCTCGGTGCTGGAAAGTTGGTTAGGACTGGGCCCATAGACATGCACTTACACTCTTACACGTAAAAAAACACTTTGTTTAATGGTCAACAAAAAAGTTTCTTTTCAAAATCATTTTGGGTGCTTTGAAGTCAGAATCAGCATTTCATAAAGGGATATGGAGATTTTAAAGGGCTTTTCAAATGAATTTGTGGAAATGTTTCATTATCAATTTGTATAAAGAAATAATTTCCAGCCTTTCCTCAATTTTTTTTTCATTAACTTTCTGGCATTCATTTACAGTTAAGACTGTTCGGTGAATACAATGACAGAAATTAATAATTCATAGCTTTTTTTGTCAGGGAATGTGAAAAAAAATGGGATGTTCGTTCCATCAAATACACCTTGGAAATGTACCATATTTCTCCCAAAGAGTGTTTTGAAAGTCTAAGAAGTGGAGATGTTATTGCATTCTCGCTGTTGAAGTGCCCTTTACACAATGATTTGTTCTGGGCTCATCTAAAGGATTGAAATATGTAAACATGGCAGAGTTATTGGTCAGGAAAAAGATTTCTGAGCTACTGCATGTCTATGGAAAACTCTATGGTTACTCGGGCCCAAGTAGCTTTACTGGCTCTTTGCTTTGTTCTACTCATCCATGTTGGGACCAGTCACCACACTTTCCTGTTCCTTGACAACTTGTCCTTCCGGTTAGCAGTTACTGGGCATCAATTGGGCAATGTGCAAATCACACTCTCTACACTTTATCTTTCTCATGCCAGTTGTGGTTTTTCTTGAGGACTTACGATCCTTCCCTGCTATCTCATAGCTTCCTCTTTCCTGCCAGTATCATTTTATGTGTCTAGGGCGAGCCTGAGACTTCCTGGCACCTGAGGTGGCATACCAAAATACAGCCCCCCCCCTTACCTGCTGATGTGATTGCCTCTGTCAGCAGGTGGCCAAACAACATTATGATTCTGAGTTTCCAATTAAGTTGTGATCTGTTGCTCAAATGTGCTCCAGTTTGTCAGGTTAGGAAGAGAAGCTGCTATTCTTATACACATAATTTGGGCAAATTCCATTGAATTCAACAGAATTTATCAAGGTGTCAAAATGTGTGTCGTTGTTAAAAAAAATAGGGCATGGACTGGTCAAATGGAAGCACCTTTAAGCCTCATTTATTTCAATTTTCAACTAGATGTTTAAACTTGTGTTCCATTCTCCAGTGGAAATCTATGAAACTTGAAAATGTTTAACTGAAACTGAATTGTACCTACAGACTTGAAGTCACTGTTTGTCATAGCAGGGTAAGGTATGCCTGAGGAATCCTGGCTAGAGAGAGAGAGAGAGAGAGAGAGAGAGAGAGAGAGAGAGTGCTGAGTACAATTGTTTAAGGAAAATAATTGTTCAGGAAGTTGAATTTTACTAAAACTAAACTTAAGTACTCAGAAACAGGAAACCATTCAGCATGGATGTTAGATCTTTCTAATGACTGGCTAACTAGAAACAGGCTGCCCTAATGCTCAGCCTCCAGCAATTACAAACGGCTTTCTTTCCAGACTTCATTAGAATATTTATGGCCATGTGGATGGAAGACTTTTGACACTGTGGTCATAAAGTTTATAGGGAACCCCTTTTTTCTGTCTTCAGTAGGAGACGGAATGCTTAGAACTCCAACTTTCTCCGGCTTCATTCATTAGAGGCCTTGGTGGCCAAAGACCCCCTCCATTTTGAATCCTGTGGTGGTCCAATCAATCTCCTTCAGATACCGTTTGCGTGCTCTTTGTCATTCTTGTTCTGAAGAACAGTCTTTCATAGAATTGCCATCAACATTTTTTCTTGTTGCACAATTCAACATTGCACAATTTTGCTTGCAGCACAATTCAGAGTTTGGTTTGGCAGTTGGTTCTCTGGAGGTTCTCCGTTGGTTTTTGAAGAAACCTCTCCCTTGGTCCACTGCCAAGCTTCTTCTTGGCCAAGGTCTTTGGAAAAGAATAAAGGTTTCAGAAGCAACACTTGACTATTCCTATGGTACCACTACTGCTGCCAGAGAAATCCTGGGGCTTCGGTCTCCCCTGCTATAATCCTGGAAAGATGTTGTAATGATAAAATTACCAAATACATTATGCATGAAATGCAGGACCCAATCCTACCCAACTTTTCAGCACTGATGCAGCTGTGCAAACACAGCATGGGCTGCACCCTATGCTGGGGGAACAGTCATGGAGGTCTCCTCAAGGTAAGGGAATGTTTGTTCCCTTTCCTTGGTGCTTCATTGTGGCTGCCTCAGTGCTGGAACGTCGGCTAGGATTGGGCCCAAAGGATCATTAGCACTTTACTAAATTTACCACTAAGTGCTGGGGCCTCTGAGCAAATTGTGAATGCTAGTCTTCACACAATGTATGCAAACTTTTTCTGAGATCCCAGGAAATTGCCAGCTCCCCTCCTTTGGCTCCCAGGCTCCCTTTTTAACCCCAGGTCCAGGTATGTTATACCCCATTCACCCCCCTCTCATTGACCCTGACTAAGTGTACACTTCACAAGGGGTTGTAGGTGATCCCTGGTTCTTAACTATGCTCAGTGCCCTTTAGTTACTAAAGGGCAAATACATACCCTTTAGTTGCAAATACATGTTTGCAAACACGGATATATTAAAGTTTATTATATCTGTGTTTGCAAACATGTATTTGTCATGTTTACATGTTACATGTTAGGGGTACACTTAAATCATCTTATGAGTACAAACCAATCAATGCCATGTTTAGAGTATATTCTATTGCAATAATATTTTTAAAAGTCACATTTTGAGTGAGAAAATGCTGAATATAACTTTTTTTTCTTCAATATAAGGATGTTTTGAAGAAGCTCGATATCTTGACCAGAGGAAAAGCACTGCTGGATCAGACCTGAGAACTGTCACATGTATTGCAGTGATTTCTACATCCCAACACAGCAAATAGGCAATAGCCTTCCTTGTTGTTGTCCTTCAAGCAACTGATATTCAGATATACATAGGGGTTGTAGCTCAGTGGAAGTGCACCTCTTTTGTAAGAAGAAAATCAGAGATTCAATCCTCAGCACGTACAGAAAAAGGCTACCTGAATCCCTGGAGGGCCATTGTGCCAGTCAGTGCCAACAGTACTGAGTTAGATGGGCCAATGGTCTGAAGGGAGTATCTAGCAGCTTACTATGTTCCTAGGGGTACACTGCCCCTGAACCTGGAGGTTCTTCATAGTTGTGGTGACAAACAGACTTCTCTGTGATTTTCTTGAATTGTCTTCTAAACTAGTGACCAGAAGTGAATTTGGCATGAAAAAGGAGTACTTTCTCCATGCTAGCAAGATGAACTTGGCCTGCTTTCAGAACCTTGAAATATGCACAAGGTAGAAGCAGATTAGACCAGATGCTCTTTTATGCTTGATATGACCAAAAAAAAAAAAAAATCTTATCCAGAAACTCAAACTTCAAACATTGCAACATTTTGCTGTTCTATTTTTTTTTTTTTTTTTTTTTTCAGAGCAGTGGATTCTCCTATGTAGAGATAAAGGCCATCTGTAACTTTTGGATACAGATCAAAGTCTGGCCTGTGTCTCTCCCACAGAATATACTTTCCCCCGCCCCTTCAGGAAGCCTAGCAAAATATACATGTGTCAAGGTTAAAGAGAAATCTACAAGCATCAGTGCAGTAAATAATTATGCCTTTTCATGGCATGCAAAGCAAACCAGCTCGATAAGAAAGCAACATTGAGCTTCCATAATTATCGACTGAACTGGGGGGAATATTCAGTATAGGAGAAATTGAGTCTGTTATTAACCTTGTTCATGAATGGCTGGGAGGGGGGGGCAGGAATCTGCCAGTTGGCCATGCCCCCACCTCCACATATTCAGCTGTTTGCAAAAGGCCCATTTGAAAGTGTAGTTCTCATGTAACGGCATCCACATAATCAGGGACCCAGAGTATGTAGCATTCTTTTCTTTCTGAAAGCCCTTACATGTATACATCTGTGTGTACCCAGTGGTGGTCCTGGCCACTGTGTTGCTCCAGGGTAAACCTGGAAGTGCTACATCCCCTTCTACGGCTTCCTTCTAGGAGTGACATTTTAAGGCCCCACAGAGGCCTTAGAAGGCCTTCTGAGGGCCGAGGAGGACGCAAGCAACCTTCCTGACCCTTCGAAGATTCTTAAAATGTCACTTCCAGAAGTGACTTTAAGGCCCTTCTAAGGCCTTTGGACGGTTGAGGAGGCCATGTGTCCAGCCCTCAGAATGCCTCCAGACAGGAAGACAGTGGGTGTAGGTGGCCCTGGGGTGGCATGGCTGGGGGTGCCCCCCGGCCATGCCACCTGGGAGCACACTTGCACACACTGACCCGCTCTAGTACATCAGTGCAACAAAGGACGTTTTCACACATTTCTGGGGCATAGCCTCTGAACATACAGATATTGGTATGTTGGAATAGCCTGCTGGTGCACTGATATTGGGAGGGTGGCCTGTGCGATCACTTCAGTTCTCCCTCCATGTGTTTGGTATGCATGTGAAGGGGAAACAAGGGTGGCATCAATAAATGGCCAGCATGTTCTTCACCCACTGGGGTGAAGGCAGCAACATTCTAACCCAGTCTCCAATCACATTTAAGTACTGGACATCTACCACTGGGGGTGGGGAGAGGAACAGAGTACAAAGATGCAAGTAGATTAACCCTTATGCCCCCCCCCCCCAATGCAAGACCTTGCTTAGCCTTTGAATTAGAAGCATCTCTTCTTCTATCCATTAGGGCAACCTGAGGACAGCCTGCATGGAATCCAAAGAGACTTCTACATAAAGCAAGAGTGAAGGTGGAGAATTGACAGGTGGTCAATATTTCTTGAAATGGCAGTAGACAATAGAAGAACCCATGGGTGTGGTCCAATGATAAGCGGAGTCTGATCTGACAGTTCTTTGCAGAGCTGGGATTTGAGATGGTCACACAGTGATTCTTGGAGCACAGGTGTCGCCCTTGATGCCCAAGGCAATATACAGGACTAAGGGTCCTGATTCAAAGCTCTATACAACCCTCTCCTTTGGTACCCCTCAACCTAAAATGGCACATTGAACACTACCATTCTGACTGGGATTGAGGTCCAGGGGTTGGCCTAAGCCAGGTAGATCATCTGATGAGTGAGGGCCATCAATCACTGTCCAACTCACCTGACCTCTGATGTCACCTCTCTCAGAAAGTAAAAAATCATCCTCGTTCCTCACACTACTGTTGAATATATTGTTGAAGAGATCCAGGATGATGTAGTGGTTGGGGAATTAGACTTAGACCTGCAAGATCCAGGTTCAAATCTTTACTCAATTGTGAAGCTTTCTGAGTGACCTTGGGTCAGTCTCTCTCTCTCTCTCTCTCTCTCTCTCTCTCTCTCTCTCTCTCTCTCTCTCTCTCTCTCAGTCTTGCCTATTATGCAGGGTTGTTGTGAGGGCAAAATGAGGGGAGCAACCATGTACACCACCCTGATCTCCTTGGAGGAAGGGTGGTATAAAGATGCGAAAAATAAATAAAAATAAATATGCTGGCATTCGACCCCTACTATCCCGTGTTCATGGGGGATAGGTTCCAGTCCACCGTGGATACCAAAAACTGCACATAGATTTCATAGAGATTAGTGCTGTGTTATTTTCAGTCCTCCAACTCACTTCCTCACACTGTGTGTGCTTCCTGATTCCTGTTTGCATTTACAGACAGGAAAGAGCCAGCAAGACAGAGACAGGAGGGCTGCAATCACAGTCAGATAAGTCACTTGTGTAGTGGGGGAGATTTTTGAACCACGTAAAACTGAAACCGTGGATACGGAATCTGCAGATCGGGATATGGGGGGACGCCTGTATGCATGTATTATAATGCATACAGAAACAAATTGTATAGAGCAACTATATACATAGAAATAGACGGATGAAATAACAGAAGAATAGATAATTGAGTGATATTTAAAAAAATTGAATTCTGGTATATCAAATACCAAATAATTTGGCAGCTGCTCCCATACTTTTTTTTAAGATCTAAAACAAGGAAACAATAATTGACAAAAAAAAAATTCTTTGCACAGAATGGATCACAAAACAGGGATTTGTCCTGGTGTATGGTTTTATTTGCTTATTGAGTAGAGAAAAAAAAATGAAAACTCGGTATTAATTGCACTTAAGCTGACTTTGGGATTATATCTCAACCGAATATTCACATCCAGATCTTTTACGCCCTTTTCTCAATGGCATGGGAACGAACAGTAAGCACAGGTGATCGGCTGATTGGATTTCATCAATGCATTCAAAAAGCATACTCTGCAGAAAATAGATTTCCTTAAAAAGAATTTTGTATGAAATATGAACATCTAATTTTATCGGAAAAGCAAATGAGATGAGGCTACTCCCTGAGCCAAATAGTCTCCACCATTCACTTATGTTTACTCTGAGAGGTCAGCTTTTAGATATACACAATGATATTAGCCAGTTGTTTTACTGGTTGGGGTGTGTGTGAGATTAGTCTGTTAAAGGTTTTATTCTAATGTCTGCAGTTTTTGTGTGCTCCGGTACAGAGCTAGAAAGGATTTGGAGAAGGTGAAGTCCTTTCCAATCAGCAGGGATGTGTGAGCACCTCACTCACAGCCCAATCCATGTCTACTCAAAAGCAAGCCCTATTGTGTTAAATGGGGCCTACTCCCAGGAACATAGGGATAGGATTTGAAGCTCTCAAATCGAAATTTTTCACGTTTCTGGTGTGCAGAAGCGTGAGCCTTTGCAAACCATCCAGTCAGGTGCTTTCAAAGTCTCATGGACACACACAGACAGTTGAAACTTCAAACTTATATCTTGTTACACTCTTGCCCATGTTTGCTTCTCGAGATCCACCAACCTAAACTGCCTGAAGATCTCCTGTTTCAGCAAATACCTGTCGTTGTCCTCTTGCTGCTCCAAGATCACTTTCAGGATGTATCCACTTTTACTTCCTTCAAATCTATCTTCATATCAGATCTTTTTCATGAAGTATTTGACACAGTCCTCAATCTCCATAATATATCTCAGCCATGCATAAAATAATCATACATTCTTCTGTTAACCTTGCTTCCACTTCCCTTGTGACCTCTCTTGTGTCTATTTCCAAATTGTAAACTCTTTAAAGCAGGGACTGGTCCTTTAATATATATAAAAACACAACAACATGTGTAACCACCACCACAACAACCTGCCGTTGTCCTCCTGACGCTGAGGCCCAGTGCCAACTGACCCTGCACTAGTACTCCTTGCTCCCTGGGTGCCACGAACGTGCTTTATGTCACATTTGCGACATCTAGAGCCAGAGGTATGCGCGGTAAAGCTCATAGGATTGGGTAAGGCTCATCAGTGGTAAGGCTCATAGGATTGGGTAAGGCTCATCAGCGGTAAGGCTCATAGGATTGGGCCCTAAGTGGTGGCATAGCTGGAAGGGGGGCAGAGCACTCAGTTGGGCAGTGAGGTGGGTGAGCGGCCCCTCCCTTCGGAGCCATTCCCCCGTACGGCTCCGTTTTGCCCCCCTGCCTGGAATGGTTCCGAAGGGAGGGGCTGTTCGCCCACCTCCCTGCCAGGCTGAGTGATTCGTCCCCCCAGCTATGCCACTGGCCCTAAGATCTACTGATTTCAGTTCCACGCAGTGGCATACCTAGGGCTTCTGGCGACCAGGGCAACACCTGGTGTCATGACGCCACACAGCATCATGACATCATCCATGCTCTTGCACACCAACTGCTTCCGCAGCCAGCCAGGTGATGTCGCCCAACCGGCTGCCTGGCTTCCCCAATAGGGAAGCAGTTGGAGTACATGCTCTGGCGTCCACCCCCAATGGCACCCATGGCATGCACCATGTTTTGCCATAGGGACAGTACACCTCTGATCCTACATTAATTCAATTTAGGATATAAACCAATGATGATAGCTATGATGATAACCCATATGATGATAACTCCTTCCTCTAACCAAGTTTAAGTGCATGTAACAGAAGCTTCCACTTATGGTCCCCCATCTAACCCACCTCTGGTCAATTTCCCTCCTGCTCTTGTTCCCCTTGCATCAACACCTAAATTATTAGCCTCTTGGGGTCTTTTCATTCTACATAGAGTGTCATGTACAGCTGTGATTCTATATAAATAATAATAAAGATTTAGTCCATTCATTAATTGATTAAAACAGCATATCTTAGTCAACTAAGATATGGTTGGTGGACCTAAGGAGCATTGAGACTGGACACCTTTGAAGGTCAGCTGGGAGCACAAGGATAAACAGTATTTTACAGGCGGTGATAAACAGTCTTTTTCTCAAGAGGATTTAAGTTCTAGGGAAACCAAGAGCTTTTTCTTTCTCCCCCCCCCTCCTCTTTTTCTCTCCAGCTAGGTCATGAGCCAACACCTGTAATTATGCCAGATCCCTAGTGTCATCTTTGATGTGATAGTTAAGGTCTGTAGCACAACAGAAACCCGTACGTAGTGATTCAGTTCAATGTTTCCTTTTTTCTTCCTTTTCACACACACACAAAAAAAGCAAAAACCAAGCTCCCATTTCCAGCGGTATTTTTATTGGAATGATTTACAACTCAACGAGACCCTTGTCGGGGCCAGAAAAATGACAAACAATAAATATATGGAGCATTATGTTAACAGCCCAGTGCACAATGGCTCATCAGTTATGGCTTGATAGTGGTACAATTTAATTTTGTCTTTCATAAAAAATCTTGGCATGTATGCCTTGTTTGAACACAAGCTTGGAAGTCAAGTATGTCATCCAAGCATGGAGTTTATCACCCTCTATATTTTTTGTCCTTTTCATCTAATGTCATCTCTATGGTAACAGGCATCGCCCTGGAAATCATTTTTAAAACAGTTTATTTGCTGAAATCTGGGTGGGAGTGAGGATTGGAGGGTGGGAAGAAAGCCAGTGCGGGAAGGGACCTAAATTAGGTTGGAATATGTTTGGCTTACAAGAACATCAGGGGCATGAACGTGGTTTTTCAGTATGGTATATTAACCATGAGTGAATACAGTTGGTTGGCAACCTTCAGTCTCGAAAGACTATGGTATAAGCCTACAGCAACCGGTATTCCCAGGTGGTCTCCCATCCAAGTACTAACCAGGCCTGACCCTGCTTAGCTTCTAAGATCAGACAAGATCAGGCATGTGCAGGGTAACAGTAAGCTGAGTACAGTGGGCCCTCCTAATCTGCAGGTTTGGCATCCACGAATATCAGTATCCGCGGGTATTAAGCCTGCATCTGGAGAGCCTCATAGGTGCAAACCAGAAGTGCCCTTCTGGATGTGTCTGGGAAGTCCTGTGAGGCCCTACCCATAGATTCCATTATTCATGGAAATCAGTATCTACAGGGGCCCTGGAACAAAACTTCTACAGATTTCAAGGGCTCACTGTAGTTTGGTCCAACAGCTGCCAAATTTTTGAGTTTAAAAAATGTGCATTTTAAGCTGCTGTATACCCAGTTAGACCATTGGTTCCTCTAACACAGTATTGGTCACACTTTTTGGCCCTGTCTTTCTACAAAAAGGTCTTTCTGACTCTACCTGGAGGTGCCAAAAATTGATATGAGGACCCAGAGCATGCAAAGCAGGTTCTTTGTTACTTAGCCGTAACCCTTTCCTAGATTACTTCAACCCCTCTAGTTTCAGATTCTCCATAACTTCCAGGCCCCAAATTCATGGCTTATTGTTCATGGTACAACCAGTTCGTAACAGCCTTTAAATATGTACAACACTGAGTGGCCAAATGAGTTTTGAAGACTGTCTCGAACACTTGACATGATCCCCAACATCACTCAATGGGAGAACCAGATGTGGAGTTAAAATTTACTATAAATGTATCTGAATGAATCTGAGCTTTTTACAAGAGCCAAGCACACCTGCTCGATTTGTAGCCATAAAACTGTAATTGATCATTTCTCTGGCCCAAGGACAGTTTTCCCAGGGCTAGATTTGATTTAGGACATTAGACTGCACATTCACCTAGATTTATTTTCATCTAAACAAAAGTAGCATGGAGTGGTGTTGACATTCACCGAGCCATGCCAAACTTCAGCTTAAAAGCCACTTTGGTAAAAGGTCACACATCATATGTGAAACAGAAGGCAGCACTCTCACAGCACTGTTTATTTCATAGTTTCTGAAGTTTACTTCAGTAGTAACTTCAGTTCTAAGGGATGTTCCTGAGAATTGGCATCACTAGGGCTTGTGCCACCCAGGATTGGAGGCCAGTGTGTCATGCCCATGATGGACTTCCTCCCATGCAGTGGGCGGAGCAACACCCAGGCAGTGGGCATGGTGATGCACCATTGCCTCATCCCACTGGTTTTTTGGCTGCACCTGACCCAAGAGGTAGTGCAGCATAGTGGGTAGTGGCATAGACTGAGAATTAGTGCTACCCTAGTTCAAACCTTACCCCTGCCATAAACTCACTAGCAGCCTGCTGGCTGGTCATAAGAAGAGTCGTGCTGGATTGGGCACAGGGTCCTTCTAGCCCAGCTTCCTGTATCTCACAGCCTCTCTTGTGTCTTACAGTTCTGCTGGTGTGAAAGGCCCTACAATTGCACAAAGATCACATCACAGCCAGGTCATTGGGGCCGCTGTCTCAAGGTGGCTGCAGAAGTGGATCCCCACCATTGTAGACCCTGGACATTGCCAGGGCAGGTAGACTTGTATTTGTACTTGAACCGTTGATAGGATATTTCAATATGACTTGTTTCATTGCATTCAGCTTGTAATTCTGCATCAGATGATATAGAGCATGATGGTATTATCCAAAAATACCAAGATTTAAAATTTTTTGACCAGTAGTGGTGTCACTCGCCCCCCCTCCCCGTGTGCATCACCTGGTGGGGCCTGCACCCCCCCCCCCAGTGACACAACTGTTCCTGTGTCCCTTTCTTGATAAAATTTGTAGCAGAGCACAAGGTTCTAGACCCCACCTGTACTGCACTGGATTGATTAGACTGCATTGATGCATTTCATACAACAGAGAAAAAAAATATATTTATATGAGTGCCAGTTTTGCACCAGTTCTTTGGGTAGGAAATACCTTAAAAATGTTTTTAAATATGTTCTTAAATGTAGACATTTTCAGTGATGGAAGAAAAAGGCTGGGGATTTTTAGCAGAAGAGAGAAGAGTGGAAATAAAAGGAAAATATGTGATATTCACATGAATCAGAAGTTTTTTGTTTGAAACAGAAAGCCATCCGTCCCTAATATTTCTCACTCAGTAGATGCGGATACAGTGGAATGACTGGGACCTGATTTCCTCCCATTGCGTTGGCAGTGCAAGCCACTACATAAGAGAAGGACCTCACTGTTGGAGTTATTCTGCTTCTTACACAGTGGCATCGCTAGAGGGGTGCGGGCTGCACTGGGTGATGCGCCGGGGGGGTGATGCGCCCTGGGGGGTGATGTGCTAACTTCGCAGCTTTCGGACCTACCCTGTCATGCCATACACCATGGGATGTGGAATTCCCAGCGGAGTGCAATGTAAAAAACAGAATTGAAACAGCTCCTTTCCTTCAAAAGTTATGGCCAAAAAACCAGAAAGAAAAAATGCATGGAGCCGTATGGAAAGTGAAAGTGAGCTGTATCATGCGTTTACTCGTGAGTAGGCAAACTCATCATAATCCTGAGGAAAGGGCAGGCTGAGAGAAATCCAACGACACCAGAGTGTTCCAGATCCAATGGATGCAGCCCCAAAAACACGAGAAGGAGGTCCCTCCCTCCCAGCTGCGAGTCTATTGAAACGAAGCCACATGGCTGTATTTACTTGCGAGTAGGCGAACTTGCCATAGTCCATTGGAAAGGTCAGGCTGAGAGGACTCCAAGGACATCAGAATGGTCCTGATCCAATGAATGGAGTCCCCAAAAACACCTGAGAAGGAGGTCCCTGCCTCCCAGCTGCCCTATTGAGCCCTATGGAAAGCAAAGCTGCCTCATGGTCGTGTTTACTCGCGAGTAGGCAGACGAGGCTTGGCTGGTGGTCAGGCCAGGCAAAGGGGAATGTGAGGACACCAGAATGGTCCTGATCCAAAGGAGCTGCTCCAGAAGGCTGCTCCAGAAGGCAACCTCCCCCCCTCACTAAAAAGGACCAAAAAGAGGCTTGAACTGGTAAGGGGAAAGTTTTCTACTTTGCACTTGCAAAGCCAGGAGGATCTTTATCTTGATATGCCTGAAACAGAAGAACTTTAAACTGTGCACTGGGGAGGGCTGGAAATCTCACTGATTCTTTTTTTTGGGGGGGGGGGTATTGCAGGCAGACTACAGAGTAAGCTCCATTGACCACTATGGAACTTACTTCAGAGTAAGCATGCATAGGCTTGAGCTCACAGGCTGCAATCCTACCCACACTTTCCTGAGAGTAAGCCCCATTGACCACAATAGGACTTACTTAAGAGTAGATTCACTTGGTGGAACAGGACTGGCTCCCCCTTATTTAATTATTTCTTTCATTTTTATTTATTTATAATTATTTATTTTAATTTTGCTTGATGATGTCACTTCTGGCCATGACATCACTTCCAAAGGGTCCTGGACAGATTGTCATTCTAAAAAGTGGGTCCCAGTGCTAAAAGTTTGAGAACCGCTGCAATAAGGTGTTAGTAAGTAAGTTGAGAACTGCTGCAATAAGGTGATAGTTAGTAGTAGACATGGGTGTATGTGTGAGAGAGACTCCAAGTTTTCAAAATCACTAAAATTGGAATTTGGAGGAATGACCATCATGTTATATATCAATCAATGTGTAATTGATTGGATGTCCACCCAGGCTCCTCAGCATCATCAGATCTTTCCACAAGGACATGAAGGGCACTGTTGTCTTCGATGGCTCCACATCAGACCCTTTTGACATCCGAAGCGGAGTGAAGCAGGGCTGTGTTCTTGCACCAACCTTGTTTGGGATTTTCTTCGCTGTCCTGCTGAAGCAGGCCTTTGGAACTGCAACAGAAGGCATCTATCTCCGGACCAGATCAGACGGAAAGCTCTTCAACCTCTCCAGACTGAGAGCAAAATCCAAAGTCCAGCTGAAATGTCTGCGTGACTTCCTCTTTGCCGACGATGCAGCTGTCACTACCCACTCTGCCAAAGATCTCCAGTAGCTCATGGATCGTTCTAGCAAGGCCTGCCAAGATTTTGGACTGACAATCAGCCTTAAGAAAACACAGGTCATGGTTCAGGATGTGGACTCACCTCCCTGCATTACAATCTCTGAGCATGAACTGGAGGTTGTCCATGACTTTGTGTACCTTGGCTCAATGATCTCCGACACTCTTTCTCTCGATACCGAGCTAAACAAGCGCATCGGTAAAGCAGCTACCACGTTTTCCAGACTCACTAAGAGAGTCTGGTCCAACAAGAAGCTGACGGAACATACCAAGATCCAGGTCTACAGAGCTTGCGTCCTGAGTACACTTCTGTACTGCAGCGAGTCATGGACTCTTCGCTCACAACAGGAGAGGAAACTGAGCGCTTTCCACATGCGCTGCCTCCGACGCATCCTCGGCATCACCTGGCAGGACAAAGTTCCAAACAACACAGTCCTGGAACGTGCTGGAATCCCTAGCATGTATTCACTGCTGAAACAGAGACGCCTGCGTTGGCTTGGTCATGTCGTGAGAATGGATGATGGCCTGATCCCAAAGGATCTCCTCTATGGAGAACTCGTGCAAGGAAAGCGCCCTACAGGTAGACCACAGCTGCGATACATTGTATTGGCAACCTTCAGTCTCGAAAGACTATGGTATCGCGCTCTGAAAGGTGGTTCTGGCACAGCGTCTAGTGTGGCTGAAAAGGCCAATCCGGGAGTGACAATCCCTTCAAGGACATCTGCAAGAGGGATCTGAAGGCCTTAGGGATGGACCTCAACAAGTGGGAAACCCTGGCCTCTGAGCGGCCTGCTTGGAGGCAGGCTGTGCAGCATGGCCTTTCCCAGTTTGAAGAGACACTTGGCCAACAGTCTGAGGCTAAGAGGCAAAGAAGGAAGGCCCATAGCCAGGGAGACAGACCAGGGACAGACTGCACTTGCTCCCGGTGTGGAAGGGATTGTCACTCCCGGATTGGCCTTTTCAGCCACACTAGACACTGTGCCAGAACCACCTTTCAGAGCGCGATACCATAGTCTTTCGAGACTGAAGGTTGCCAATACAAATGTGTAATTTCATGCAGAATGCAATGAAACAAACCACATTGAAATATATGTGTTCTAACAAAAGGTACAGCCCAAAAACCAGTGGAGGCGGGGCGATGGTACATCACCACGCCCATCACCTGGGGCATTGCCCCGCTCACTGCATGGGGTGACATGCAGGCCTCCCACACCGGGTGACGCGAATCCTAGTGATGCCACTGTTCTTATGTTTCATGTCAGACTCAGCCTACGGTGAAATGTCAAAATGGATAAAGTGATTCCTTTTCAGAAGACACATCTGAGCGATTTTGAGGGAAGTGAAAATAATTTTTCTGATGCCAAGACAATTTATCAGGAGGTTCTGCATATTCTTATGTGAAGTTAGTGGAGCATCAAGGGCCAAAACAGGTTGGTACAGACCCAATTCCATCCAACTTTCCAGTAACAATGCAGCCACCATGCAGCACTGAGATAAGGGAGCAAATGTTCCTTTATTTTGAGGAGGTGTCTGTGACTTCCCCCACTCCCACAGGGTACAGCATATTAGCATGGGTAGCATGGTTGCACTAACATTAGCATGGTTGCGCAGGAAAATTGGATAGGATTCGGTCCTGAGATGCCACACCCATCAGAGCCCATCCAGTTGGGCAGTCTCTGAATCCCCTAAGAGACTTGCACAGTGGTGGCATCCAGTACCCTATCTACAAACTGAAGCATCCCCCCAAATCCCTTGCCACTTCCGTGGGCATAGCGGATGTTCCTATTGGGTGGGGAGGGCAAGAGAAAGAGCTGCACAAGTCTCTTGGCCAAGAAAATTGCATAGAAGCTCCCTTTCCCCCCATTCTTATTAGTCAATGTACTTCTACCCCATGTGCCTTGAGGGGATACAAAGAAGCCCGTGTCCCATGGTTTCCAGCTAGGGCCTGTGAGAGGAGGTGCAGGGAGTACATCGTACTTGAGCCCAGGGTCAAAAAGGGGGACCATGTGCCAAAGGAGGAGAGTTGGAAATTTCTTGGGATCTCAAGCTGGCCTTGCAGAGAACAAAAGATGGAGGCTGGGCTGAGCAGGAGGCCGGTCTACAGGGCAAGGTAGATCTGAACTTTGCATCAGAAAGCGTGGTAGACCTGGGCTGCAGATGATTTTCTGGCTTTTGCCACTTTCCCACTGCCTCATTTTGCCCTTCCCTACCCCCATTGCTGCCCTCCCTCTGCCCTGTTTAATCCTATCCCCCTTTGGAAAGGGCCCCAAAAGAAACTTTGTAGTCTCTGATAAAATTCCTCTCAGAGACCTGCTTCCAGCATGGGGCTGTCACTGTATGAAACCCTCAAAAATCATAATAACATAAGAACAGCCCCACGGATCAGGCCATAGGCCCATCTAGTTCAGCTTCCTGTATCTCACAGCGACCCACCAAATGCCCCAAGGAAGCAAGATAACAAGAGACCTGCATCCTGGTGCCCTCCCTTGCACTGGCTTTCTGACATAGCCCATTTCTAAAATCAGGAGGTTGCACATACACATTATGGCTTGTAACCAATAATGGATTTTTCCTCCAGAAACTTGTCCAATCCCCTTTTAAAGGCATCCAGGCCAGATGCATCACCACATCCTGTGGCAAGGAGTTCCACAGACCGACCACACACTGAGTAAAGAAATATTTTCTTTTGTCTGTCCTAACCCTCCCAACACTCAATTTTAGTGGATGTCCCCTGGTTCTGGTGTTATGTGAGAGTGTAAAGAGCATCTCTCTAATAATCAATTAGAGAGATGCTAATAAATTAATATGCTTTTGATTAGCACCAATCAATTAATTGATTAGCATCAATTAAGATGCTAATCAATTAATACATGTAGATTGCGCTGGCCCAAGTGCAGCTCAGGATTGCGCTGCACACCTCTATTACAGTGGTTCTCAAACTCTTAGCACCGGGACCTACTTTTTAGAATGAGAATCTGTCAGGACCTACTGGAAGTGATGTCATGACCAGAAGTGACATCATCAAGCAGGAAAATTTTTAACAATCCTAGGCTCCAATTCTACCCACACTTATCCAGGAATAAGTCCCATTGACTATCATTGTTAAAAGAATATAAATAGTAGCTTGTTAAAAGTACAGGTCTGTAACATTTCCCCAAATGCAGACACATACTATGGTAGCATCAAGTCTACTGCATTAAAAATAAAATATTGAAATGAATGGGGACCCACCTGCAATTGGGTCATGGCCCGCCTAGTGGGTCCTGACCCACATTTTGAGAAACACTGCTTCTATCAAGTACTGGACCATTGCTCATTGGTAACTCATATGACCTGACAGTCCAAAGGCCCCTACTATCAACTTTCTTTTGTTTCCTGCTTTATTGTAAACTCTGTCTCAAGTGTTATCTTTTTCAGCTGAAGTTGTCTGTTGCTGACATTGCATCATAAAAAAAAAAAAGCTTGTGGGTTTCATTACACAGAGCTATGATCCCTTTGATCAGTTGTACTATTTCATCCCATGCTGGTGTGAAGAATGCAAATACTCCAGTCTGTGACTATCTCTGCCTTTAAATGTGTAAGTACTGGAAGACTGAGGAATATATAGAAACCTCTTGAGAACTACAGTGTACTACTGCAACTAGTTCCTGGTTGAGATGTCACCTCAACCACAAACAACAAATTGACATTTGGTACCGAAATTGCACACACGGCAAAATTGAAAGGTTCCTCCCAAGATCCAAGAATATTTAAGGGAGACAAAATGAGTTTCTATCAGGCAGATCAGATTTCTCAGGGGGGTTCTGCACATCCTTAATATCAAACCCTAGATACGGAAAGGAAATTGCTACCATTGCCCAATTTAATTTATAATCAAGGGAGAACTCAGTGACTCTGGGGGAGAGACTGTAGGTCAGTGGTAGAACTTCTGCATTCAAAACTTGGAAGACTCTATTCTAAACCCTGAAGGAGATTGCTACTAGTCAATGCCAACAATAGAACAACATGGACTAATGGTCTGTTTTCATATATGGGGCATCTTAAAACATGCATAGAAGTACTCTGTGGGAATTCTGATGGGATGTACTCAACCAACACCGGGGTGCAGCAAATGTGTGTATCTCTAATAATAATTTTTTTTTTTTACCCCGCCTTTCTCCCCGAAGGGACTCAAGGCAGCTAACTCAGCCTCTGAGAGGGGGCATATTGTTTGTTGACCTGGTGTCAAAAAAGGGGCCTGGGACCAAAGTGAGCTCCCCCCCCCCAAATGACTGCTTGGGAGCCAAATTCACTTTTGAGGGGAAAAGGGAAGAGTTTGTACAGGTTGGGCATCCCTTATCTGAAATCCTAAGTATTCTGAAAACTGCAACTTCTTTAAGCACCAGACCTCATGTGATGGGTTGCACAAAATGCCCAAAATTATTTAAAATATTGTATAATATTACCTTTAGGCCACTGGTTCCCAAACTATGAGCTGAGGATCCCTGGGGAGCCACAGAAAACAGACAGGGGAGTAGCTGGCTGTTTTCACAAAAAACCCACCACCTGATACAATGTATGTATAGGATTGTAGCCCTAATAGGGAGCCACAACCAATGGCCCAAATTAAGGGAGTCACCAGTTTAAAAAGTTTGTGAATCACTGGTTTAGGCTATGTGTATATGAAATATTAATGAACTTTGTGTTTAGATCATCCCCAAGATATCTCATCTGGTAGATGCAAGTATTCTAAAATCTGGAAAAATCTGATATCCAAAACTCTTCTGGTCCCAAGCACTTTGGATAAGAGATGCCCAACCTGTGGGCTCCTGATAAAATTCCTCTTAGTGGCCCTGGTCTCTAGGCTCTGGCATATCAGACTGAGATTACTGAAGGTCACTGGAAGGAGTATGTATGCAGGCCAGGATGCTTTAAGACCCATTTTGGAATCTTGATATTTCATCTAGACCAGGGGTGTCAAACTCGATTCATACAGTGTGCCAAATGGCATTTATGATGCCTGCTGAGGGCCAGAAGTGATGTCATTAGGCAGGAAATGATGTCATTAAATAAGTCATAACCAGAAATAAACACTTTTTTCTCACTTAGGAACACATTAGCTGCAAATGACAGAAGATAAAATAGGCAAATCTTGATCATATTTCAACATATGGGAGAGTCCAATTATCATGTGGGCAACCCTTTCAGCATTAACACCTCAGCACTGCATAGCAGCTGAGAGCCCGAGGGCCGGATAAAAAGCTTCTGTGGGCCACATCCGGTCCCCGGGCCTTATGTTTGACACCCCTGATCTAGACTCTGAAATGTGTTGTCCAAAATAAACCTGGGATTTCTGCACGTTGAGGCTAATGCTAGTCCTAATTCTTTACTTTCCATATCTATTGTATCAGAATCATCTTTGACAAAAGAGATTAGGTTTAGAGTGCATATTAAACAGTGGAGAATTCTAATGCATTGGTGAATACGAATTTTTTGGTGGAGAACCTGTGTGTGTGGGGGGGAGGTATATTTAGAACCAAAGAAGGGGTGCGTGGAAAATGAGACGCACCTGGACATCTGCTTGTTAAGATGCTTGCTGTGGAAACAATCTGTTCAAATTTAACAAGCATTGACATCACCAAGAAAACTTTCTTCCATCATTTCACAACTAGTTGCTCTTTGACTTTTTTAAAAAACTTTTCCTGAGGGTTGAATGGGTTTGGCAGAGGAGTTCTGCTCTTCCAAAAGAATGGCTCCTCTAAAATTAAGCAAATGACAATTTTTTTATTAAAGCCCCCTTGAAAACAACAACAAATGACTGACCTGAGTCCTTGAGTTTTAAAATCCTCTGATGGAAATATGTATAATATAACTCTCCTTCTCTCTAAATTGTGAGTTTCATTTCAGTGGAAAAGCAGCCAAAAAAACCAAGGTGGTATAAAACATTTTAAAATCATTACCATTTAACAATGCTGAGAAAAAGAATGGTACCACTTTAGTCACTTATATGCCATAAAGCACCCATTTTTTTTTTATTTAGGGAATTTATTTTAAGTTAAACTTCATAAGCCCATGAGCCATAGCAAAGAATATTTTTGACATATGCTCTGAATTATTCTCCAGAAAATGACTATTCCTATTTTTCCATTGAAAAACGAAACAAGCTACCCAAAGTGTATGGGTTTGCAAGCATCCATTCAGACAACAAAGGAGAAACAGCTAGGATGCTTTCAGCTAATCCTTACACAAAGAAAAAAATATAAATAATAGAAAAGGCCTTTCTTTAGTTACTCTGGATGCTACACCTTCCAATACTCTTTAATATATACTTATACTAGAAGACATAACAAACACAAAACAAAGAGCAGTCACATTATATCAAACCAAGGGGAGGGTTGCCATAGCTGAGTGGTGGCACTCAAATGGAGATACCTTTCAGGGCATATTTTAAGGTCCACTGCAAATTCCAGTTCAGGGATGTCAGACATAGCCTCCATTATAATTGGGCTCTTTCAAGCCCCCCTTTCAGCAGCACTGCTTCTGCAGAAGCTCTGGGAGGAGAGATGGAAGCGGCCTCAGAAGACAAGCAATGATATGAAGGAAAAGGCAGACCAAGATGGGTGAGAAAGGGAGGTGCTGCCAAGGCACTGGGAGAGCCCAATTATCACACAGGCTGCCCTTTCAGCAGCACTGCCTCTGCCAAGGAGTCACTTTGGAGACCACCTCTCAGCTGCTGAGCTATGGAGTGACACTGAGGCAGAAGCAGCGCTGCTGAAAGGGTGGCCTGCGTGATAATGGGCACTCCCATATTTTGAAAATATTATTAAGATGTGCACATTTCCTCTTCTGTAATTTGCCGCTAATGAGTCTCTATGTGAGAACAAAGTGCTTCTTTCTGGCCATCCTCTTCCTTCTTAATGATGTCACCTCCGGCCCTCATTAGGCACCATGAATGCTATTCGGCCCACTATATGAAACAAGTTTTACATTGCTGTTCTAGTCCTACTCAAAATAACCACACAGAGCTGGCAACAACTCAGTGTTGTTCCCCTTATCCAACTGTTGCAGGACCCAATCCTATCCAAATTTCTAGTGTCAGTACAGTTGTGCCAATGGGGTGTGCTGTGATGTGATGGGGTATGCTGGGGTGTGACTTCCTGTGATGAGGAAGTCAGTCACAGAGACATCCTCAAGTTATGGGAACATTTGTAGCTGCACCGGTGCTGGAAAGCTGGATAGGATTGGGCCCACAGTTCTCTTTCTTCTCCCAGATACCATCTTTCTTTTTAAATTCAGGGAGTGGAGGAGGTGGGAGGGCAGCTCCATCAAACTGGAGCCTCCAGCAGCCTCATAGACCTCATGAGTCTCATTGTATTAGTTGGCAACCTTCAGTCTCGAAAGACTATGGTATAGGCCTACAGGACCTGGTATTCCCAGGCGGTCTCCCATCCAAGTACTAACCAGGCCTGGCCCTGCTTAGCTTCCAAGATCATTGTATTGGAGCCACAAGCAATTGCCACTTTCATGGGCTGGCGTGAGCATGTCAAAAAAGGGGAATTTGAAGGGAATTTTAGGATTCCTTCCAAGAAGAAACACTGAGAGAAGTCAAACAAGTTTCTATAAGGCATTTTAAATTTCCCCAGGGAGGGATGGCACCTCCCTAAATTTTTATAATTCTGTCATGCAGTTTGAATATCCTTAACATCAGCACCCAATAATAAACAAACTCAAAGAGAAATGAAAAAATATATATTTCTAGAGGGGAAAATCATCTCCCCTGGACTGTTGAACAACTCTGCCCTTATTGTGAAATGTCAATGTTAGCTCTGATTTATGCAATCATAAATTCTGCTTTAACCAAACATGGAAAGTGTCTTCCACACGCAAAACATTTAAGCGTAACTTGAACTGTTCTTTGCAAGGTTATGGGTTTTGGAAATGTGCGAAGATTTCCTACATTTTGACTGGCTGAAAATTATTTGACACCTGCTGCAATAAAGATCTTGTCTGTCGTGAAGCAATATCTGAACAGCACTTCTGCCTGACTGCATGTTAAATCTGATTACCTGGAGTGTTTCAAGGATCTGTTGACAAGGGGCATCTGTTGTAAATAAGTCTTCAAGTACCTGTAATGATTACTTATTTTAACAGTCACAAACTGAACCAGGACCAGCTTCAAGTTTGAAGCTGATGTACCTTTGCAAAATGCCCACTGTGGTCCCTCCTACTACCCGGGTGGGTCCCCAAGAGACATGGTGGGATTTAGGATCTGCCAGAACCCAGAGAAGACGCTGGAGGATAGCTTCCACTTGCAGATGAGATGAGAGAGAGAGAGAGAAGGCAACAAGGGAATGACTTGGACTGCAGTCTTATGCTCTCTTACCTGAGAGAAAGTCTCATTGAACTCAGTGGGACTTACTTCCGAATTGACATGCATAGGATTGCACTGTTGGTTGAGAGAGTTGAGAGTTATTCTGTTGCCACTACGCAAAGGAACGGGTGGCCAAAGACAAACACAAATGGCCAGTGATGGACAAGATGATTGTGGACCAGCAGTGGACCTGCATGAAGATTTAAGACAATCTTAGACACACCGTACACCAGTGCAGTGACGGTAAAGCACGTTATGACAGAACAAAAGATAGGGGCACCTGCAGGAAGGCAGGTGTCAGAGCAAGCTGAAACATGCACAGGGGCAGAAGAAGGGCGGGGGAGGGGTGTGACAGGAGGGGAGGGGTGGGCATATTGGGATCTGGGAAGGGTGAATCTGTGCCAGCAGATGTGCCATATCCTATCCCCCTTCTTCAGGCTCGGAATCCTGACATGCCTCCATCAGACTTGTGCCAGTTAATTAGGAGTTGTAGGTCCAAATAGACCCATTGTATAGGCTGAGGCTTTCTTTGGGGCAAGGGGACAAAAGTCCCCTTACCTTAAGGAGACCCTCTAGCCTGCTCAATCCCAGCATAGCTATGGCCTTGCTGCATTGGTGTGGGTTAGGATTGGGTTGCCAGAGTCCTAGTTGCCCTAGGGAAGAAATCCCTGATAGGGGCACTAAATGCCACCTATGGCTGGAGTGTTTTCTTCCCAGCATTCCTTGGCCCTGTATTTTTCACACCAAACTTGGTTGTAGAGGGAACAAGCAATTCACTGCCCTCCTCCTCTTCCTTTATATTACTACACTTTAAAAAAAATCGTTCATTCAATTTTCTCTTCCTCCACAGAGGTAGTTTTTTAGCATCCCAGACAAGCTACAGTGCTTCAAGAAGCGTCGGCAGAGAGTGAGGATAGAGCAAGTGTTGAAGTGCACTGCTGCTTACAGTTTGGTGTCAACAGACTTAACCTTCTTTCCGGTAAGTGTGTCATTAACAGTTGCTCTTTGCCCTGGGGGTACTAAAAAGAGGGAGAAGTTGGTAACCTGACACCAAGAGTTCCACTTAAGTAGTTACCTGAATGTCTAGTTATCTTTCAAGAGAGATCAAGTGGGGGAAATAAAAACACTTCCTTCTGCTTACCCGTGCAAAATGGTCAGTTTCATCGGTTTCAAAAGGAGGGTCACCCTGAGTTCTTTGGGAAATTGCAAGTAAAACGTGTATCAACATTGTCCTAGCAGAAGCAGTCACCCAAAGACATTTCCAGAGTTATCACTGAGTCAAAACACATGCAGACATGTTCAGGGCTGACTTTAAGCCAATTGGACCGAATGCTCCCAATTGGGCCCCAATGTCTAAGGGCTCCCTGCACGAGAGTAAAAATAAAAAATAAAATTAATATTTTTACTATATCATTTCACCGCCATGAAAACGAATGGTTTTGTCACCGTTTACTTTTCAAAGGTAATCTACGCATTTTGATTGTTTACTTGTAGGTTTACATGTATGCATTTTTATGCTAAAATGTGCTTAGATTCATTTAGTTCATGAGCTCACCCGCACTTTTTAAGCGCACGTTTTGATTGCTTTCCATTCTACCACAGAGAGATAAAGTCTATAGTATATTATATTTATATCTCTAAGATTCTGCAGACCTTGGCTGAGAACCTGGGGCCCTACAAAAAATCTTTCCAACTTCCAGCCCCTAAGGCCCACCGTTGACATGTTTTGGAAAGACAAGATAAATAACTGTTGGGCAAGAATTTTAAGGGCACCTGTCCTCTCTTTTAGAGATTGACCCATCAAATCCAGACTGCTCATGGAACCAGGTTTCTGTATACAGATATGCTATATAGATGCTAGTCAGTCCGTTTGTTCACACGTGGAACACTGTCCGCTCACCACCCACTAGGCCTGGCATTGAAATTTTGAAGAGGGACACTCCAAAAAAATTTCTGAATTCCTTCCTAGGCAAAAGAGCTAACTCAGGAATTTTAAAGGGAAGCCAAATGGGTCCCTAGAAGACAAATGGAATTTCTACAGGGGGTTCTGCACACCCCTGGGGTTGACACTGAAATATCACACAAAGTGAAACTTGGAATGGATTTCAAGGTTCCTCCTGAACGTTCAAAGGAAATTAAATGAATTTCTATAAAAAAGTTTAATTTCTCAGTGAATTTCTGCATGAAAGAGCAGGATGCTGTGGTCTCAGTTTTATTATTATTTTTTCCTAATGTATTTTAAAGGTTGTCCATCACTTTAGAGGTCCTTAAGATGCTAAAAACAAATATTTATTTCCTGCTGTCTGGTCACTCACTCACCAACCCAGGGTCGACCTTGGAAGCTGTGGGGTCCAATTGGAAATATTTTTTGAGGGACCCCATGTTCACAGCCAGATCTGTAGAATCTTTGAGTGCAATCAAGAGTGCTTGATAGGCCGTTGCAAACTTACACTGTTCCAGAAGTGTCACAAACATACCATAAAGCATGTTCACAACTACTCTGAACCAGTCCAGGCCAGCTCAAGGATGAGTTCCGGCCTCCCCTGAACCTGAGCCAGGTGAGTTCATGTTGTCCAGGGTGGGAGGGTGGAGAGGGTGATGGGAGGGCATTCCAGGGGTGGGGAAGGGTGCTTGGGGGATGGGGACCTTAGGGCCACTTCCTAACCCCCTAACCCCCACTCCTGGCCCAACCAGCCTCACATGGGCCGCTCAGTTTTGTCTTAGCAATTTCCCTGGCGTAAATGAGAGTAGCCCCATAGGGGTGGATGGGGTTCGACAAAGGATAAGGAGAAAGGTATCCCCTTATCCTGAATTGTGCACCAGCTGGCATCTAACTTGTGCTGTGTACAGCACAAGCCGCTCAGCCTGCCTGTTCCAGCACAAGTTAGGATTGGGCTGCCTGATAGCCCAATCCGGAGGTGCCTGGAGCGCAGGGCTGCCACAGCGCCAAAATGGCGGCCATGGCATCCAACGTGCCCCAAGCAGCCACCACCACCTCCTCAGGAGGACTTTTGTTCCTTCCCCCATGCAAGGAAATTAGCCATACAATGGGGCTACTCAATTCTGTGCCTGCTATTGAGCAGGTGCAGAGTCATAGAGATCCATGTCAAACTGAGAGGCTCAATGCAAGGTTCTGGATCCAGCGAAGCTGAGCTCCACTAATCCTGCCACCCTCTGTTCCTGCTCCCTCCCCCTGTCATGCCTCTTTCCACCCTCCAGCTGCCCTATGCCCACCTCCCCTGCCCCGGAACACCTCCTCCCCACCTTCACCCACATCCCCACTGACCTCTCAGCCACCAGGCGGTCTGGACGACCACCAAGCAGTGGACCGCCGGCCTCCCACTGGTACTGGCCCAGCCTGGGCTCATGCTGGGTTAACTCCAGTGCTGGGCTGGCGCTAAGCTCCGCAAACATCCCTTACAAATTTTACTTGTATCTCAGAGCCAAATCCTGAGCTCTGTGCACTGGTGGTAGGGATCGGGCTCTGAGATACAAATAAAATTTATTGTAGACTTTCTCACTCGATGGTAAGAATGGAAAGTAATCAAAATGTGCTCTTAAAATGTTCATGGGAGTTAATGGATCAAATGAATCTAAGCACATTTTAATATAAAATTTCATCCCGACTAGAGTAGATTACTCTTGTGCAGGGTTCCCTTAGGTGTGGGGCCAAAGTGGGAGTAATTGGTCCAATTGGCTTAAAGCCAAACCTGCACCCACCTATCCATCCCCTATTCCATAGGGGGTGGGCAGGTTATCAAAGATGAGAAAAAAGTGTGTGTGTTTGTGGCGGGGGGGGGGGGTGGTTTCAAGTGGCATAGAGGCATGACCCACCCATCTTAGCAGAGATTAATTTGAGACAAGAAAGTAAATGGATGAGCGAGGCCATGGAGGGCTTGTGGAGAATCCCAGAACAATTAGGAAGCCTGTGTAGGGATTTAAGGAGGAGCCAAAGCAGTAAAAGAAGTGAGTGATTGTACTAGCACATTCCTGGAGGTGAGTGGGCCAACTGGCAGATATTTGGGGGGGGGGGCCCTGAAACCCACTCATCGGAATTCTGAAAGCAGAGTTTGGAATTCCTTGCCTCTTCAGTTCAACCTTGCTGTCAATCTTTTTCCAAGGACCACGTGTGAGAACATCTCGGTGATGACGATCGCACTGTGTTGTCTCTTCAAGCGGTTCATTTCTGACATGCTAGCTCAGCAGCAGGGCTGGATCTGAGCCTAACTTCTCTAGGATTTCCTGGTCTTGGCTGGCCTGTGCGGCTTCAGCAGGATCACATGTGCAGTGCTCTGGGATGTGCGATCTGAGCAAAGCAGGAGGACCTCCCCTGAGAAACACAGGCTGTAAATTGTTAAAGTATTTAAATGACCAACAGGAAAAAAGATGCCTTCGGGGAAGGGTTAATTGGTGTGGCTACAAAAGGGTTTTATGTCCATAACTTACTGTCTGTCTTTCTGATATCACTAATGTTCTTTGGCTTTAGGGAAAATTTGTATTTGGTTGGGGGTTCGGGCTTCTTTTTTTCCCCCTTCTTCTTCCTGACAACGATAGCCTTGAAGTTCAGTTTCTTTTAGCTGCTGAGATGTTGACGTTCTATAATCTGTATTTGGTTTCCTTGAATGCTTCCATTTTAGTTGCACCTCAGTCACGCACACCACGTGAACTTCCTTTCCTTCCCTGCTTTATCTGTTCATGTGTTCCTCTTTAAGGCACTGTTTTTACTTTGGTATGTGGCTTAATGCATTTGAAGCAGGGACCATGAGCTGCACACTCCAGTGCTAGGAAGCAGGACCCTGGCTAACTTTGGTCTCCGGCTTCTGGAAAGCAGGCCATCACCACCAGTGGGGAATACTGGAAGGATCTCTGTGCTTCCCATATGCACAGATGATAATGGGGAGGGGAGAGGGCAAGTGACCATCAGACAAGTAACTTTTCCTGCAATGCAGCTCTGAGGTCAGGGAACAAACATTCCCTTACTTTGAGGAGGCCTTCAGGAGTGACACCCAACTGCAGGATGCAGCACACGTCCCATTGGCACTGCTATGCCAGTGTCGGAAAGCACTGACATAAGGGGTTAGGATTGCACCCTCAGATTGCTTTTCTTTCTTCCTTTCTTCCTTTCACTATCTGTCACAGACATTCCTCATGAGCTTACATCAATGTATATTTAGGATGAAAGCATTAATATGTAAATGCATGGCATTATAGCAGTGGTTCCCAAACTTTTGACTGGCAGGTCCCATGACCAACTGGCCATAGCTACAGTCCTATACATTAGGGCTATAATCCCATTCATTGTAAGGGAGGTGGGCTTTTCATTAGGATTCTGTGAATCCCCTGGCTAATTTCTGGGGCTCCCCGGGGAGCCACAGCTCACAGTTTGGGTACCACTATATTAGATATTTGCATCCTGGATGATTGTGTCCTGGTTAAATGTGTCCTGGTCACTGGCATCAGTTTGTTTGTTTGTTTGTTTGTTTGTTTGTTTGTTTGTTTGTTTGTTTGTTTGTTTGCTGTATCCTAGTGATTTGCATCTCACCATAACTGGGCAACAAACAAACTATAACTGGACAACTAATCCTATCCTAAGGGCGCAATCCTAACCCCTTATGTCAGTGCTTTCCAGCACTGGCATAGCGGTGCCAATGGGACAATGTGCTGCATCCTGCAGTTGGGTATCACTCCTGGAGTCCTCCTCAAAGTAAGGGAATGTTTGTTCCCTTACCTCAGAGCTGCATTGCCCTTAGGTCAGAGCTGGAAAGCACTGACATAAGGGGTTAGGATTGCACCCACAGTCTCTTATCCCAGCCCTAGCCCAGTACTGGGATGCATTTGACTGAAACACAATGTTCCTATCACTAAAATAGACAATTATTTTTCGTTCACAATTATTTAGTTATTGTTATTAGTGTTAGGGGAATTTACAGAATAACCCTTTACTTGTCTATTTTGAAGTGAGGCTCATTCAGTTCAATGGGATTTACTTTCTGTTAAGTGTTTCTAGGGTTGCAGCCTTAGCTTGATTGAGTTTTGAATGGTGCCTTCATTCCCTGGACTTCTCTGATCCATTAACCCTAACAGTAAACATATTCTGAAGATCAGAGGAAATAGACCAGATTGCCTTGTTGCATCATAAATGCTTTTGAGCAGCTCCTCCTTTGTGGCACAAAGGAGGACCCTCTCGGCTGCGTTTATTTTTTGTTGTTGACCTCCGAGGACTGCTGTTTGTGTCTGTTTATTAAAGTGCAAACTCAGCTGTGAAAATGTTTGGATGGTGCTGTGTTTTATGGTGGCCCCACTGGAATCAGAGCTAAGCACTCGTCTGATAAATATTGTTTCTGTTTGTGGCCAGTACGCATCGTTGGAGGGCCACTGAAACAACAGAGAGAGAGAGAGAGAGAGAGAGAGAGAGAGAGAGAGAGAGAGAGAGAGAGAGAGAGAGAGAGCGCCCAGACTGTTTGTTTACCAGTTGCCATTCATTCTCTGCTTTGGTGAAGAGCTGTGAAATTCAAACCACACATTCCTCAGGACAGCAAGGGTGACAGCTTGAGTTTATTTGAAGGTGTGATGCTCCTCTATTCAAAAGGCAGCTGTTAATTTTACAGGCCAAATTTGGGAAATGGGGAAACACCAGTGTTTGGTTCCACCTCTTCCAACACCAAGATCCTAAATGTATTATGTTCCAGCAAATCTCATTGATCTCAATGACATTTAGCCAGGGAAACTTTTTTCAGATTTCAGTGTTAGGAGAGGAAAGAGAATTCAGGGTGGGAGGTTTTGATTAGATTTCGCAAGATGAAAGACCCTTGTTTATGGATTAATAAGCTTAAACCCTCCTCTCTCTCTCTCTCTCTCTCTCTCTCTCTCTCTCTCTGTGTGTGTGTGTGTGTGTGTGTGTGTGTGTGTGTGTGTGTGCATGTGTGTATACTCCCCTTATAGTTTTAGATTACCACTTTCCATGGAGTACACATATTTATCTTCTCCTCCACAGTTCCCTCTCATCAAACAGTGTTTGAAGATTTCTGAAACAGCACAAAACCCTGCAGAGCCTGTTTACCAGCGCACCATCCTATGGAGGTCTACTCAGAAGTAAGTCCCAGCAAGTTCAATAGGACTCACTCCTGGATAATTACATATAGGTTTGGAGCCTTGAAGAAATCTTCTTCTGAAGGATGACTGTCCTTACAACCACCCCATCACAGCAAATCAATGTATCTTAGCAAATCTATTATTACCTGTTATTTCATAGAAATATATGAGGTTTCAACAATGAGTAATGGTAGCAGTAACTCTTAGGATGGGAGTCGGGGTGTTAGAAATGTGTCCCTATTTCGATCTGTGAAACGTTGCAGGATAGGTTCCTTCTTCGGAGGCCCCCAAAGGATCATTTCATTGCAAAAGCATGGTTTTATCCCTAGGCACACTGCTGCTTTCAGTCTGATGAGGTGATGTTGAAACAAAATCCAGAGCAAAAAAAAAAAAAATTGCAGAAGAGAAGTGGTTGGACCTGCCAAGTAGCAGGCTGAAGTTTATCTAAGACTCTGACACAAAGCTAACCTTGGTCTGTTCCAGATAAAACATGGGTGAGAATGAAAACACTGCTAATCCAAGCAAAAAAAAAAAAAGTGATTTTATAATGATCAGATTTCTCCACTGCATACCTACATTCTGAAATGGACATTTCCTTCCATTCCAGAGGCTTTTTAATCTAATTTTTTTTTAATTTTTAGAAAATTATAATGACATGGAATCTTGAAGGGGTTAAATCTGTGTAACCAAAATCTATTTGAGTGGAAACTCTTTGGAATATCAACCACCATCTTGTGACAAAGAACACATAAGGCGTGTTTTTGAGGGGGTAAAAAAAAATGGGAAGAGTTTTTATTGTTGTTGAATTGTGAGTAGCATCTGGGTTGTCTTCGCTGCAGAGGCCTCTGGGTAAATGGGTCACAGATGCGCTCTTTGTTATTGCAGTGATCTTGTAAATAGTTAAAATATTTACCAAGGCACCTCTGAACCAAAGCTATACCATTTTATTTTTTATACCTTTTCAGGAGGACAAAAATGGAGGTGTCCACTAAATGTGATGGATTAGGCTTATAAACGGTCATTACTGTCGCCAAGCCATACATGTCAGTGGGCCCTTTTGTGTCCACGCATTTCTAAGCTAACCAGTGATCCATGCATAAGATAGAAGGTTAAGAATGTGCTGGGGGAAGGGGGTGGAGAAGAAGGGGTTGACTTTCAAGCAAAATGTATCTTCTGCTGATTCAAAATACAGCTGTGGAAAGAGTTGGCGGGGTGGGGTGGGGGAGTGAGTGAGAAAAGGCCACCCTCCCCAGTTCATTTCATGCCACTCATTGTGGCCGGACCTGCAAATCACTACCTAGCAGAGAGTTCCCCTCTTGCTGTTCTGTGTAACTTTTGCCACAGCTGCGGGTTTTGTTTTTCCAAGATGAAAATCAGGAAATGCAAATCTCAAATGGGGGTGGGGGGGTTGGGGGGGGGTCCACACACACACACACACACCAGCAAAAGTGTTATGATAGCTGGAACAAGAGGAAAGGCTTGAGCAGGGGGAAAAAGAACTTCACAACTTGTTGACAGAATGAGGGACAGTTGAGCTATAATTAAGCAAACTCCAGAAACCAGAAGATGGGGAGAGGAAGCTCCGTTGCCTGTAGTTAATCATTCCAACATCTGAAGACTTCGAAGTGGTGTTAGTTTATTTCCAAATGCCACCCAGGTGTTTCTGTTGTTGCCTATCTCTTAAAGGACCTGCATTTTTAACACACGCCCGGCTTATTTTGTTCAGCTGACCAACTTGTTGTGTTCAGCCTTAACTTTCAACATAAGACATGCAGTCTGGCAGTTTTGATGCTGGAGTCCAATCTTGCGCATGGAGACTACTCGTTCACAGCTCTGAGTGAGTGGCCTGTACTTTTTTTCCCCCTTTCATAGGTGAAGTCAAGATACACCAGATACCTGGTTCCTAATCGAGGTGTTTTGTTTTGAGAACATCCATGTCCAAACTATATCATTCTGTTTTCTTTTTGTAGTTTCTTCAGACCGAAAATCATGCTTCATAATTATCATCAACAACAACAGCAGAAGCAACAACAGTATTTATATACTGCTTTTCAACAAAAAAAGAAGGTCCTGGGTGCGGTCACCTTGTCCTGGGTGTGGTGCTGGATGGGTTTACCACTGACAATGATGAAAACATTGAAAAAATGTTATTTTAAAAATTACAACAGAAAAAGGTTGGGAGGGAGACTAATGGACTAATGGACTCTGCCCATTTTTTCTCCTTATCTTTCTCTCTCTCGTTATAGGTCAGTTAGCATTCTAATGGCCAGTTTAAGGAAGAGATGGGCAGAGTCCTAGTTTATAGAAGGAACAGATGGAGGTGACAATGATGGGTTGCCTTGAGTTGATGGATTTTGGGCAAGCCCAGGGAAGTATAATTCACTAAACCAACATGGTACAGCAGTGGTTCTCACATATTTAGCACAGGGACCCACTTTTTAGAATGAGAATCTGTCAGGACCTGCCGGAAGGGACGCCATGATCGGAAGTGACGTCATCAAGCAGGCAATTTTTTAACAATCCTAGGCTGCAGTCCTACCCACACTTACCCAGGAGTAAGTCCCATTGACTGTCATTGTTAAAAGAATATACATAGTAGCTTGTTAAAAGTACAAGTCTGTCACATGTCCCCAAATGCAGACATATACCATGGTGGCATCAAGTCCAATATATTAAAAATAAAATATTGAAATGAATGGGGACCCACATGAAATTGGCTCATGACCCAGCTAGTGGGTCCCAACCCACTGTTTGAAAAACACAGTGGTACAGGAGTGCAGCTTTTTTTTTTTAAAAAAAAGAGGTGATTTCGGTCAGGGGTAAAGAGTAAGGGGGAAAAGGATACAATTCCCCTCAAGCCACATCCCCAATTGAAATCCCAACACCCTCGGATGCTTTTGGGGACATCAGAAGATCTCATTATGTAACTCCCACATCATGTCTAGTCTGATGATAGGAGAAAATTCCCTAAAGGAAAATGCAGCCAATGCTTTGAGTTAAGAATTAGAAGTAAGGAGAAAAAAGTGCTTTGGAGACCATCAGTGTTGACCATAATGTTGGTGACTAGCTTATAATTGTGGTTTGCTCTTTTTAATTCTGAAAATCTGGTTCTTCTTGCCAATGCAACCTGATCGCCTTAGCAAACGATGTCAGGGTGCATCTTGCGTCTATAAATACCACGGTCTATATTGAGCAAGCGACGTGGCAGAGCTCCAGAACTTTGTTGCCACTCCCAAAGGGAGTGGAAAACTCAATCAAAACAAAACTGACTTCTCATACGTCTTACGCATGTGATCGGTTGCAGAGTGAACTGTATGCATGGAGACAGGGGAGGTGGAAGGGGGATTCTCATCAAGCAAAATGACAAGAGAGGACATGTGCCTCAATTTCCTTTCTTAATGGGTGTTTAACAACCTGGGGTATGCTGTGCACTGTATCAGACCTGGTTCTCACAGTGGTGGTTAACAAGTGTCTGGGCTGCTTCTCCACTGAAAACTGTAAGCACAAAAGAACATCCACAGGTAGTCCAGTTCTAACCTGCTCTGGAACAGGCAGGCTAACTGGTCTGTGCTGTATCCAGCACAGATTAGGAGGTGGCTGGAGATCAACTTGGGGTAAGTGGACATTCTTCCCCTTGCCCTGTGTTGAGCCCCAGCCATTCCATGGGGCTGGGGCTACACTGATCTGTGCCAGTGAATTCACTAGCACAAATCTGAGCAGCCCATGTAAGACTGCTTGGGCCAGGGATAAGGGTTAGCATTCAGTGTGGGCTGCTATAGCCAGTTCCACCCTCCTCCTGGGCCTGATCCACCCTCCCCTATCTAAAAAAGCCCCTTCCCCACCTCAGAAATGCCCACCAGGCACCCTCTTCCATCCCCTGTGCTGGCCTGCCCAGGCTGGCACGAACTTATCTCCTCCGGGGTTAAATCTGGCCTGCTGAGCCAGTGAGGGCCTCCACGACAGCCCAGCCAACTCCTGAGTCAGCACAAACATGCTTTATGGCACATTTAGGACACTCGGGACTTGGTGCAATGGCTGGCTTATCTGCAACGTACCTGCAATTTTGGATTACATTCTAAGAGTGCAATCCTAACTCCTGTTAGGCCAGTGCAAGTCCCTTGCACCGGCCCAGGAGGGTTGCAAATGTGCTTTCCTTGGGAGTTGGTTGGGCCAGCGCAGGGATCTGCACCAGCCCATGGAAGCTGTATCCAGCCTCTGTGCTGACCTGGGGAGGGAGGGTTGCGTCATCCAAGCTTGACAAATGCAGGGATCTGGGGAGGGCAAGAAGGAGGCAGGAGGGAGGCATTTTAGGGTGGGGAGAGGATGGGCAGAGGGTGGGCGGGTGAGGAGCAGGAGGTGGGACTGGGACCCGGCTGTTATACCAGATCCCAACTCCGTTCCCCAAGCAGCACACGACTGCTCCAAGCCGCTCCATTCTTCTTGGATTTATGCCACCTCCTGAGGTGGTGCAAATCCTAGGAGACCCATTGAGGCTGTGGTGGCTTACCCAGGGGTAAGGGGAAGAATTTCCCCTTGCCTCTGACTGAGCCACTTCTGGCCCCAATCTTGTGCTGGATACAGTGCAGGCCTCCTGGCCTGCCTGTTCCAGCACAAGATAGGATTGTGCTGCAAATCTCTTCTGTGAAAACACCCTACAGTGGAACGATGCAGGGCTAAGTAATTTGAAGGAAGCATCTGCTAATACACGTTGATTCAACCCATTATGCACCGCCGATTGTCATCCAATTTTATTTTGCATTCTTTTACGTTGTACTGTGTTTCTCCCATGGTGTCTCTCTCCGATCAATAAGTGGTACATTTCTGCCTGTGTAGAGAATCTTCACATGCTCTTACTGTCTTTGAGTTTTTCCCGTATTATCATGTTTCTGCCCTGCTTCCCCGCTCCGAGAAAGGCCCAGACAAAAGGCAAGGCACAGTCTTGTCTCTTGGCTCGCTTTGAATGCTCGCAAAATGTTAAAACAAATCTTCTGCCTTTGTCTCTTTACGGCCTACAAACCAAGCAGCCTGCTTATTCAGCGTTTCAAGACCTCCCCGTTAGCTGAGCCGAGCCTGGAATTCTCGGTTATGATTCAGTGATCATACAAGCAAAGTGTATTTCAACGGAAGGGGGAATTTTATAACTCCGTTTCGCCACTTTGATGCTCTTCCCCCTGCATCCTGAATGCATGAAAAGGAAAGGGAGGAAGGGAGGGAGGGAAGGAGGGAGGGAGGAAGATGCCCAAATCTTTTGCTTTCTTGTCATCTCATGGATACTACTAGTGACTAATATCTTACAGAGACAAAAGATCTGGCTGAAAAATCTGGATGGAGATAAGCAGTCTCCTCTGGTGACTCACTGCACTGAACAATAACAGAAATGGAACTCCTGTTTATGAGAGGGTTGAGGAGCAAATACTAGTGCCCACGAAAAGGAGGTTAATTACAGGAAGGGCATTCATGGCAAATTGCTAATAAACAGCGATTGTCTTCCTTTGAGTTGCTGTCACCCAGGCACTGACACAGAGCTGCAAGTTTTTGCACAGGAGGTCGGCAATAAAGGGGGAAATGAGAGAGAGAGAAATCCAAACAGAGAGAGGCAGGAAAGGGCAGAAGTGACCACCTGGTGATATCCCCCCCCCCCCACTTGGCTTTGGATTTTTTAAAGGTTATTAAAGGATTTCATCCCACTGCTGGGTTTGCCAGTCGACCTGTAAAAAAAACTAGCCTTGCATATTCTAGTGCCATTAGACATTTCATTTATTTTTCATGTGCATATATAGTCCTTCCTCCAAAAAGCTCTAGACAGTGCATATTATTTCCCCCTCTCCCTTCTTTCATCTTCTGTACAGCCCTGTAAGTTAGGTTAGGCTGAGAAATAATGACTGGCCCAACCTCAACCAAGAAGCTTTATAGCTGAGCAGAATCAGAACCCAGGTCTTCTCGTCCAAATCCAAATCTATGACCACGACACCACTCTGACATGAGGAAATGAGAAGGCAACACTTCTACTATGTGGGTTGAAGCCCGGGTGACCAGATATCATAACCGCAAAGAGAGGACAAGGCACCCCAAAATGTAGGACATCCAAGAAAAAATATAGGACATGGCAAATTAAAAGCTGAAAATACTCATCTGTTGATTTCATGTGGTTAATTTAAACACTATATTACCATTATTACATTTAATACTATATTACATATAATTTATTAATTACAAGAAGGCTCTGCGCTGCCTGCTCACAGAGAAAAGAAGGACATTTAAGTTCTTTTCTAGGACACAAAGCTAGAAAAGAGGGCATGTCCTAGAAAAAAGAGGACGTCTGGTCACCCTGGTTGAAGCAGAATCGCCCATGGATGTATGTGAACCAAGTTGCTACTTAAGACACAGGAGCAGGGGTCAGTGGGAAATTTGGCAGTTCTGGACTGATTAAATAGGTCCAATTTTCCTTCTAGACTGCTGTTTATTGAATGTTTACAGTGGTGAAAAGACTAAGCTGTGAACCAGGAAGGCTTAGGTTCAAATTTCCCCTCTATGGTGCTGAGCTAAGAATGCTGTTCTATGTTATAGAATTTCTGAAGAATTAATAAAACAAGACAAACACAGCATTTTGAGCATGCCATAGAGGTATAACACTTCTAGGTATTATCTATTTTGATATTAAAAGTAAAAAAGACTCAAAGACAGGCATATCGCACATGCAAAGGCATATTGCACCGTTTCACTTAATGCAGCATTTCTCAAACTGTGGGTCAGGACCCACTAGGTGGGTCGCAAGCCATTTTCAGGTGGGTCGCAAAGTACCTAGCTCCAAACAGAGCTGCTGGGCAGGGCAGGCTCCCAATGGGAGAGAGGCTGGTTGCTTTGCCCTAAATAGGTGGGTTGCTGAAAAGGGGGGAAGGCTATGTGTTGAAGGACGATCCAAGTCTGCATCCTGCTTTGACTTCCGAGCTGGAATGTTTGCATTCCAAACTATGCAAAATAACAGCACAAACGCACTGTGTAATGGGACCTTTGGCAGATTGTGGCTTAGGTTTGAAGCCTAAATTGATGATGTCACTTCTGGCCATGACATCACTTCCAGGGGGTCCTGGCAGATTGTCATTCTAAAAAGGGGGTCCCAGTGCTAAAAAGTTTGAGAATCTCTGATTTAATGTACTCGAAAGAGGAGATCAATATGGGCACAGAGACCAAGCGTATGCACATTCAACTCTTAAAATTCACAGTACTCAGGTGTTGCAACCAAGCAAGGAAAGTCGCAAAAAGTTTCTTCTGAGCCATGTAACCAGCACTGCACTGTTAAAGACTTGGATTCCAATGGCTAAAGGATGTCCTATTTAAGAGATTAAACATGGATTAGAAGTGCAAAAGGAAAGGAAACCATGGAAATTCAGCAGAGGAATATTTGTCGGGTTCCTGTAGGTCAAGAATTGTTTTCAGCCCAGACCCAAATAGGCAACCTTTTGGAATGTTAAGATGCCAGAGAAAGGTGGGATGCAGATGAATGAATAAATGCTAAACTTCAAAAGAGCATGCACATGCCAAGGCATGCATAATGAATGAAGTGCAAAAACACATGGAAAAGAAAAACTGTGGTACTAGAGGTGAACTAGAGGAGGATGTTAGGTTAAAGATGTCAAGCCCCTCCCTCTGCTCTAATAGACCACACCTTTGGCTTTCCAGGCTCCACCCCCTGTGCCTTGGGCTAGGAGAACTTTGTCACCACAGCAAAAAGAACTCTGAGCATGAAAAAATTCAGAAGGTTTTGCTCGTTCCTGTGCATGCTTCCCCCACCCTTGATGCCACATAAGTATCTTGATCTCATCTCTGTTTGTTAAATCAATTAAATGGCCAGATGGGAGTTAATCCACTCCTGACTTACTTTTCTGGAGTGACACAGTAACGAATGCATGAGATTCCAGGGCAGAAAATAGCTTTGGGGCGCAAAGACTTAGACGGCATAGGCTGGTAGCGAGGTGGGTTACAGTTAGTGTTGATTGTCTTGTTAGGATGATTACCCTTTAGTAGAAATAGTACTCTTGATAGCCTTTTGGGCACAGGGAACTATTTTTTTCAAACATTTGTTTTGCTATCGAAACCCTTTTGTGAATGCTTGTTGCCACTGAAACCGTGGTGTATAATATAAATATTGTTGACATTATTCATTTTTCAGTGTAAAGTACATTGCCCATTTCAGACTAACAGTGCCATCCTATGCATGTCTACTCAGAGTAAGAGAGCAATCACTTGCAACAGAGCAATCCCTTGTGCCGGCCCGGCCCATAAGGCACTTTTGTGCCACCGTGTGAATCAGGAGGCTGGCAAACAAACATGCAGAATCTGGCCCCATTGCACTGGTGGAATGGTGAGTTTGTGCTGGCCGAGTCAGGCTGGCACAGGGGTCTGGGGAGGGTGGAACGTGGGTGTTCTGGGATGGGAGAGGGTGGGTGGCGGTGTACACCTCCATTTTGCACCCAGCACCCGGAATGGCTCCAAAAGAGGGGCTGCTTGCACACCACGGTGAGGCTCCCTGCAGAACTTAGTGCTTTGCACCCCCTCTAACTATGCTACTGCCAACAGTTTTGCCACTTCCCCCAGTATCCGCAGATCATAATCCCATTTGGAATCATGACTGCCCTGCAACCACACCTTGCTTGATGCCTAAACCTCTGCTAATTAACTTAACACTGATGCTCCTTTAACCTCCTAATGGTCTTCGTGGTTCACACCTTTTTGTTTCTGTAATCCACCCTTTATTACTGACTTCCTGTCGCTTTCCTTGGAAAGTCGTCTTGTGCTCCATATTACAGTCTAATCAAAACTAGACTGGCAAAGCGCTTTGGAAGAAAGACCCATAAACCCTGTTCTTTAAATTAGGACTGGGCAGGAGGTCAACTGGAATCTCTTGGTAACTCCCTGGCCAATCTGAAGCAGATCAGAAGGGTTTCACAGTTTCCAATAGATTAACAACTGTAAGGGAAACTGCAAGTACTGTATAATATTGTCTGCCATGGCTGGTCTCATGCTAATTGATTCTCTCTTGGCCTCAGTGTTCTTGACCTGTAAAAATGGGGGTATTAATTGGTTATCTTTGATTAGGTTTTGTTCTTCATTTGTACTCCTTGCGTGGAATAGTACAGTATTGGCTCTGTCCCTGGCTGTACAAACTGCATCATATATTATTTGGTATACCACCCTAAATGTACCAGATGGCACCAGATTGGCCCCGGGGGGTGGGAACTGCAGCAGCAGCACTCGCTGAATCCTGGGCCTGACCCACTTGGTTGGCAACCTTCAGTCTCGAAAGACTATGGTATAAGCCTACAGCACCTGGTATTCCCAGGCGGTCTCCCATCCAAGTTCTAACCAGGCCTGACCCTGCTTAGCTTCCAAGATCAGATGAGATTGGGCATGTACAGGATAACAGTTGCTTATATAGATCAATATGACCTTGGGCCAGTTATATCATTGGTACAGGTCCGAGTTGACCCATCATGGCTGCAGGAGCTTACCTAAGGGCAAGAGGACAAATGTCCCCTTACTTCAGTGGTTCCTAAACGTTTTCAATGGGTGGCTCTCTTGACCTACTGGGCCACTGGCCATGGCTCCCCATTAGGGCTACAATCTTATACATTGTATAGGACGGCAGGTTTTTTGCAAGGATTCCGCAGCTCCCCTGACTGGTTTCTGCATCCCCCTGGGGATCCACGGCTCACAGTTTAGGAACCTCTGCCTTACCCCAAGGAGACCTTAAGAAGCCAAAAATCTCATGTGGGATGCCACACCGCTGTGTCGCTGTACCAGGATTTAGGCTGCAATCCTATGCACACTTACCTGGGAGTAAGCCTCATTGACTATAATGGTACTTACTTCTGCGTAGACATGCATAGGATTGGGCTGTTAACACATTATTATGCTGCATTATGATGATGCTGTATCATGTAAGAGCTGGTATCTTGAACTTATTTACTTCTCTCCTTCTCTTCCTCCTTGTATAATTGCTCTTGAGATCAGAGTTTTCCTTCTCTTAGATGAGCTGCCTTTCCAGGCTGACAAGGCTCATCAACCCATTTGTCTCATCACTGCTCCCTCTTCAATTTCCTGATACCCACAAGCCCCTCTTGCCCCTCCCCCTGCATCCCGTTTGTCTCACCACTGCTCCTTCTCCAATTTCCTGATACCCACAAGCCCCTCTCTTGCCCCTCCGCCTGCATCCCGTTTGTCTCACCACTGCTCCTTCTCCAATTTCCTGATACCCACCTGAACTCACCTCCCTGCATTACAATCTCTGCACATGAACTGGAGGTTGTCCATGACTTTGTGTACCTTGGCTCAACGATCTCTGACACTCTTTCTCTCGATACCGAACTAAACAAACGCATTGGTAAAGCAGCTACCACGTTTTCCAGACTCACAAAGAGAGTCTGGTCCAACAAGAAGCTGACAGAACATACCAAGATCCAGGTCTACAGAGCTTGCGTCCTGAGTACACTTCTATACTTCAGCGAGTCATGGACTCTTTGGTCACAACAGGAGAGGAAACTGAACGCTTTCCACATGCGCTGCCTCCGACGCATTCTAGGCATCACCTGGCAGGACAAAGTTCCAAACAGCACAGTCCTGGAACGTGCTGGAATCCCTAGCATGTATGCACTGCTGAAACAGAGACGCCTGCATTGGCTCGGTCATGTTGTGAGAATAGATGATGGCCGGATCCCAAAGGATCTCCTCTATGGAGAACTCGTACAAGGAAAGTGCCCTACAGGTAGACCACAGCTGCAATACAAGGACATCTGCAAGAAGGATCTGAAGGCCTTAGGAGTGGACCTCAACAAGTAGGAAACCCTGGCCTCTGAGCGGCCCGCTTGGAGGCAGGCTGTGCAGCATGGCCTTTCCCACTTTGAAGAGACACTTGGCCAACAGTCTGAGGCTAAGAGGCAAAGAAGGAAGGCCCATAGCCAGGGAGACAGACCAGGGACAGACTGCACTTGCTCCCGGTGTGGAAGGGATTGTCACTCCCGAATTGGCCTTTTCAGCCACACTAGACAATGTTCCAAAACCACCTTTCTGAGCGCTATACCATAGTCTCTTGAGACTGAAGGTTGCCAACAACAATGGCTCTTAGACTCCTCGTGCTTCTGATCTGCCAGGTATTATTTTAAACCAGAAACCTTAAGAACATAAGAACAGCCCCACTGGATCAGGCCATAGGCCCATCTAGTCCAGCTTCCTGTATCTCACAGCAGTCCACCAAATGCCCCAGGGAGCACACCAGATAACAAAAGACCTCATCCTGGTGCCCTCCTTTGCATCTGGCATTCTGACATAACCCATTTCATAACCTTGAAGACTCAAGTCCTTTAGCTGAAAAGCATGGCACACATGCTAACAAATAGTTTTCCTTCTATATGGGGAAAAAAATTCCAAAATTTGCACTGTGTTCTTTGCAAAGTAGTAGACAGAGGCTTGCATTTCAGGTGCAACTAAGATGCTGTCTCTGTTTCTGGCAAATAATTTTTCTTGGCCCTGGTTAGCATTGCTTCTCTCTCTCTCTCTCTCTCTCTCTCTCTCTCTCTCTCTCTCTCTCTCTCTCTTCCCCCTCCTCCTCCTCCCTTCTCTCCCTCTCTTTAATGGACAACCAGTTTGTTTTATTTATCTGACAAGATTTCTTCATATTGTTTCAGGTTATCAGCACTCTCTTGCTGATCATATTACGGTTTGTGCGAGGATTTGACCCTCACCAGGGTTCATTTTAAATCAGATCCTTATCATTACTGCAGTGATAAATAGAGATGCTTTGGAAGCCATATACAGATAATTTATTTAGTGCCTGTCTGGATCATGTTTTATACAAGCCAGGATCAATGTCAGCCCTTTATGGATATAGCTTAGGTTGCATTCAGTAACTACAACCTAAAGCCCTTTAAATAATGTTAACTTAATAGCCGACATTTTTATGAAATAAGTCTACCAGGGTTGATGATGAAGAGGTGAGCTGGGAGGGGGAGATACAATGCTGTTCTCTAGCATGGAAGATTTTTTATTATTATTATTATTGTTATTATCATTCCCTTTTTTTTTTTTTAAGTTTCATTCCAGACCTACAAGGATAGTTTGGCTTAACAACTGTCTGCCTCTGAGGTCTACAAAGAAAACTGCTTTCACAAGAAGAAAAAAAATCCATCTCAGGACCACAGGACTGGACCACAGAGGTGACCTAGGATGTTAGTTTTAAAGGTACATTTGAGAGCTCTCCATGAACCTTAATTAATGCATTTATTTCCTGAAAGCATTTTAGCTTGCCTCCTCATTCATTCAAGGTGCTTCTTGGATCCATAAATGTCATTTTTTTAAGCCAGCAATATTTAAAGCATTACAATGAATAATAAGAATACAAGAAGTGTCTTGCTGGTTCAGGCCAAAGGCCCATCTAGGCCAGCATTTTATTTCCATAGTGGTCCAGCAACTGTGTCTGGGAAGCCCTCCCCCCCCCCACCAGCAGAAGAGAAAGACATACTTCTCTCCTGTCAATGGTGTTCCAACCTGCCCCGGAACCTGGGGTGCTCATGTAATCATGTGATGTCACTATGACCCAAATCCTAACCAACTTTCCAGCACTGGCATAGGCGGTGCCAATGGGGCATGTGCTGCATCCTGCAGTTGGGTGGCACTCATGGAAACTTCCTCAAAGTAAGGGAATGTTTATTCTCTTACCTCGGAGTTGCATTGCCCGTATGTCGGTGCTGGAACGTGGGTTAGGATTGCGTCCTATGTTACTTCCTGTCCTTGGAACGGAGGATGTGTCAACCTCTTAAGTGTCTCTTCATAATCCGGAAGCTGTCCTGCAACACCAAGAAGCAGCAGTGGCAAGTTGAAGGGGGCAACGACGAAGGAGGAGAAAGTGCCCCCTTCCTTGCCACCCCCTTCATTTTGTCACAACTGCCTCTTAGTGCTTCTTAGTGATCCCCTGGGGACTGAAACACTAAGATGCAGCAGTCACCATCCTAAATGGGCCTCATGTGACATCCCCTACATGAAACTCCAGCCTGGATCCCAGGGTGCCCCACCCCAGGTGCCCCCTTGGTACACTACTGTCTCCTGCCATTGTTCTCCCACAACTGGTATTACAAGGTATACTGCCCCTAAATCTGGAGGGCATCTCCATCTTTAGTACCCATTGATAGACCCATCCTCCATGAATCTGTCCAATTCCTTTTGAGATTCAGCCAGGCTAGCGGCCATCACCACATCCTGTGCCTTGTGCTGCTTCCAGGTTCTCCCTGGAGGAGGAAGTGCTGGCAGCTCCCTGGCAGCTTCACATTCCTTGCTTCTTTCTCCTCCCCAGCCTCCAGAGGAGAACAGGGCACATAAAGCTGCCAGCACCTCCTCCATAACTACAGTGGAGCCTGGGACAATCATGTGTCCCTGCTTGACGAAGCACTCAGGGCAGGTATCCCTCAGGCTCTGCCCTAGTTACCACTCTGCCAGTCTGCATCAATTTGAGTGTATTTCCCAGTTAATCATGGTCAGCTCTAGTTGTTGGCAACCTTCAGTCTCGAAAGACTATGGTATCGCGCTCTGAATGGTGGTTCTGGAACAGCGTCTAGTGTGGCTGAAAAGGCCGATTCGGGAGTGACAATCCCTTCCACAACGGGAGCAAGTGCAGTCTGTCCCTGGTCTGTCTCCCTGGCTATGGGCCTTCCTTCTTTGCCTCTTAGCCTCAGACTGTTGGCCAAGTGTCTCTTCAAACTGGGAAAGGCCATGCTGCACAGCCTGCCTCCAAACGGGCCGCTCAGAGGCCAGGGTTTCCTACTTGTTGAGGTCCACTCCTAAGGCCTTCAGATCCCTCTTGCAGATGTCCTTGTATCACAGCTTGTATCGCAGCTCTGAAGTTGACCAAAAAGTACGTTTAATTCTTCTATCTGTTTAGCCAATTAAACGTCCCAGGCCCAGTGAACACCTGGTGGTGCTTCCCCCTGCAATTGAGGGAGAGACAGACAAGCCACTTGAACTCCCCATCTCCTGTGGTTTTAGGTTGGCTCTAGCACAAAAAGAAGATCAATTCAATGAGGGGAGGGAGGGAATGAAGGAAGTCCTCCTGAATGACAGTTACAGATATTCTCTCGGCCCCAGCGAGAGATTGCTTTAACGCACACACCCTTGTGAGAACATTAATATCGCTCTGTCAGCACGGAGCTGAAATGTCCAATAAATCTCTATTTAAAGGCAAATTTGTAAACAATAAACTGCAGAAGTCGTAACAGTTTAATTCATATTGAACTCGCTGCATCAAATGTTATTTGCAGGGAGGCGCAGGGATGTCAAAGCATTTTGCAAGAATCATCTCGTCGTGCCTTATGAGTTGGGGTTAGGATGGATTAAGAGGCTGGGAGATCAATCTTCAAATTATATCAAATGGCTGAGGCATGCTGACCAAAAAGGCCAACTGGATTTTCAGGCAACTCTGTTTTGTGTTCTGCAATGCATGCATTAAAATGACTGACCTGCTCCTTTACTAGGGTGGTTAATGATCATTTAAAACATGTTAACAAATAAAGCTTGCATGGTATGGGCATTGCCTGAGAGACAGAGGGGTTGCAGTTTGAGCATGACTGGGGAGTCCTGGGTTCAAATCTCCCTGGGTGACTTGGACCATATCTCAGCCTAACTTTTCTGGTGAAAGGATAAAAGGTGGTGAATTACTCTGCTTTTTGGAAGAAGGGTGGAATAAAATAAATGATAGATTCATATCGGGACATCTTTTTATTATGTTTTATATCACACTTTTATTCCAAAGAACTTAGGGCTATATCCTATCCAACTTTCCAGCACTGATGTAGCTGTGCCAATGGGGTGGGTGCTGCATCCTACTGCGGGGGAACAGTCATGGAGACCTCCTCAAGGTGCGGGAATGTTTGTTCGCTTACCTCGGGGCTGCACTGAGACTGCATCGGAGCTGGAATGTTGGATAGGATCGGGCCCTTAGGCAGTTCTGCCCCATCCCTGAGGCTGGCGGAGGCAGCTGCGTCAGACAGCAGATTGGCAGAGGGTGCCCACCTCTATCCATTTTCCTTCATTGCTCTCCTCCTCCCATTCCCTGGACTGGAAAAGGAAGAACAGGGCATTGCTAAACAGGAAGTGTGGAGGAGAAGTGGTGGGCTACAGCCTCAAAGACATTCTTTTCCTCTTCCATGATGTCTCCCACTTCCTTTTTCAGGCAAGGAAACCTTGCCCCCCGCAACATTTTACCCTAACAACCTTCTCTAACCATAGATAAGTTAGAATGCCTGGTCATCACTCTTTGATGTTTTTCTATAGGAGGGGTATCTGCAAGTGGAAAGTGAGTATACCAGAAATAGGCAGGAGGTCTGGTCTAGAGGGTTGAGCCTCCATTTGCCTGAAGATAACATCTGAAGGTCGCCAGTTCGAGGCCACCGGCACCGTGCAACCTTGAAGCAGCTGACAAGCTGAGCCGAGCTATTCCATCTGCTCTGAGCGTGGGAGGATGGAGGACAGAATGTGCGACCAGCTCAAGAAACAAACATCTGAATGTTGTGGTTTCTTGAAAGATAGAAACCTTCTTTCAAATTGTAAAAATCCCTACGGGGATTTAAATTACCTGCCTGTGTAAACCGCCTTGAATAAAGTCTAAGGAGAAATCTGAAGACCAAGAAAGGCGGTATAGAAATACCTGTATTATTATTATTATTATTATAGAGGTTTAAGCATATCTCTGTCTCATCTACCTTGGGTCTCAGTCTTCAATTAGCCCTGCCCTTGATGCTATGGGTCTTTTCTTTTGAGGTCAAATAAGGGAGTTTGGGGACCCAGATCTAGGTGAACATCTTAGGGTTGACATAACAAAATCAAGGCCCTGGGGTAACCGTCCTAGTATGGTGAATATTACTTAAGGGAAAGTACAAGATGACTTTCATGATTAGCAATTTCAAATCTGTTTGGAGACATTTGGAAAACATTTTAAAGAGCAACTAGGCATCAATAAAATTTAATTAATTGGGTCTTTGGATGCTCATGTAAATTGAGTGCTAATTGTGCAAGCAATGCTTTTCCATTAAAAATTAAAGTAATGATTAGCAACGGAGAGAGGAGGGGAAAAGAAACAAACCCAGCCACTAATATTCCATGACTAGAACTCGTTCTCTTTTATTTGGGCTCTTATTTTGGATAATGAAATAAGGCACCTTGGGTTAAATGTGACTTATCATCAAGAATTCATGTTTAAGACTGTGCAAGCATGCCATTGGAAGCTGATGATATAAATTCTGATTGAACTGCACAATTCCTTGATTACATATTGAAGGGGCATTTTTTTATTTTTTGCCTTTCAGTTACATCACACCAAGACTGTAAGAACTGTGGTTCCCAAACTTTTTTTTTTGCACTGGCCTTCTCTTTTTAAAATGACACTCAATCGGGACCCACCTAGCTTTACCAGTCTAAAAAAAAGAGTTATTACTTTATCAGTCACTCAAGCCTCTATTTTTATCCCTTTTACAGTGGTGGAGGGGGGTTCGCTTTCTGGAGCGTTTGTTGAACTCCACGTTCATCAGATTGGGACCATTCTGGTGGCCATTCTGGTGGCTCTTCACCTGTCCTTCAATAACAGCTGAGGCACATTTGCCTACTCATGAGTAAATACACCTGTATGACAGATTTTCACTTTCCATCGGGCTTAATACATTTTCCACATCAGCAGTTTTGCCTGATTGACTCACAAGGAAGCTGCTTGAATCAGTATGGTTATGGTTGGCAAACTTTCAGTCTCGGAAGACTATGGCATAAGCCTACAGCACCCAGTATTCCCAGGCGGTCTCCCATCCAAGTTCTAACCAGGCCTGACCCTGCTTAACTTCCAAGATCAGACAAGATCAGTCATGTGCAGGGTAACAGTCTTTGTAGTAACCCAGTAACAAACCTGACCCTCGATGCGCCCCAGGGCAAAAGTCCACAATGGGACACCCTGCCTCATTCTGCCACCCCTGCTTACCCAGGGCAATAGAGCCTCGTGGGATGCCAATGATGACTTGGAAAACCTTCTGAGGCTTCCCTGCAATCTTAAACAGTATTTCCGGGAAATTGGAGCTATTGCTTAAGTATGTATAAGAAGCCTCAGAAGACGTTCAAAGTGGTCTGGAACACCTTATGGGCGTGGCGCTCAGGGTATTTACCTCCTGCCCTCTTCCAGGTCTGCCACTGGCTGTACCCCCAAAATGAGAGCGAATCAGGCAAAACCAGTGCCATTTTTGGATTCAGCACCCTAAATATACCCAAGCATAGGTCTAACTTTTACGACAATAAAATGTGTGTTGGCCTGTATTATAGAACAGCATAAAAATTTTATTCCTATGAAAAAAAAAAAAAATTCTACAGACCTTGGCTGTGAACATGGGTCCCCACAAAAAATGTTTCCATTTGGGCCTGCAGTTCCTAAAACTCGCTCTGCTTCCCTGATAGGGTGCAGTGCTTCAGTGGGCTCTGTGTATTTCTATGCAGAGTTCAGAGACACATTTGGGCCTCACAGGGATCTCTATATCATTTAGGGACTCCCTCCATACACATCTCGTATACGCCCATATGCATGTCTGTTGGTGTATCCACAAAAGAAAATTACATCACACATTCTAAACAAGACTGAACAAGACACAGTCATACATTTCTGTGTTGCAGTTAGTCAAACCTTTTATCCTTCTTGAACAGGCATCCCAGCAAAACCAGTGCAATACCCAGCAAGGCAATGCACTTAAATTACAGCAAGGAAGTGGTTAAGTCAAGTTTTGAATGTACACTTAACCATATACTTTATTTATTGCAGCCATAACCATGTCCTCCTCTGAAACATATAGAACTATAAATTCTTTCCTCTAATTGATTTTATTTCTCGAAACAGGATCACAGCTTAAATAAATCATAATTATTATTTATGTCTTGCCAGTCAGCTTCGGTGTTGCAAAGGAAATGTGTCTTATGTACACATGCTTGGTTGAAACCAAACTGTGTGGAGTTTCACGCATACCCCTTGCATGTTAGAACAGTGACCATTTTTGACCACTGTTTAGATGAAAATTAAGTAGGATTGCTGGAGCCTCACCCAACTTAGGGGCAGCCAATTGGCCAGCCATGGTTTAGAAGTTGTCATGCAGTGGAGTAGCTAACGGGGGAGCAAAGCACTAAGTTTTAAAGGTGTCTGAAAACTGCCTGCAAGCTGCCCCTCCCCTTCCCCTTTGGAGCCATTCCAGGCAGTGGAAGCAAAACACTGGAATGCTAACTTGTGGTATGAGGTCAACTTCATACCCCCAAATTAAAATGTCACATTTTCTGATTTTCTCTAGTAATTAGTGTGGCGTAGATCGCATATGAATCCAGTTTCAGCCTTTTGTCGGACCTGGTAGTCCTTAACTGCACATCTTGCTGTTCAGCCTTCTGGATAGGACTATAAAGGTTTGTGGGAACAGGACTTGAACTCCATTTCTAGGGAAAGTTTAACAAATGTCTACACACACTCACTATACATAAATTTTCTAGTAGACTCAGGAGCACAGGACCCCAATTATTATTTATTAATAATTTCTTGTTATGATTAAATAAAATATTATTTCTTTCTAGATTTGTTTTTTTGGTCTAGTGTTTTGCAATAGATTGTCACCTTAAAAAGTGGCTCCGGGTGCTAAAAAGTTTGGAAAGCACTGACCTAGCACAATAAAGCCTATTCTTTCTGGCCAGAGCTCTCAAAGGATTCAGACAGGTGTTTTTCCATCCCACTACCTGAAATATTCAGGGAATATTTGAAGGCTGAAACCTTGGACTTTTTCCATGCAGACTGTGTGCTTCACCACCAAGCTATGCACCTCCTGCTTAAAAAACAGAAGCAGAGGAGGCAGAAGATTCCTCATTCACCTAAATGGCATCTCTGTTTCTTTCTCTCATTTTCTTCTACAATTTTTCAATTAAGAAATCCACTCTCTTTCAAAAAAAAGTCTGTGGCACCTGAAAGACGGGCAACCCAATCCTGAAGGCAGTGGTTCCACCAGGTGCAGCAGTGCCAAAATGGCTACAGCTACATCCAGTAGCACCTCTAAGGCAAACGGAGGTCTCCATGGGGAAAACCCGAAGCTCCGCAATTGAGCTTCTCAAGTCTGCACCAGCTACGTATTTTGTTGGCGCAGACTTGAGAGACTCCATATCAGGCCTTCCAGCCTGACATGGATTTCAGGATCGCCTCCTGCCCCAGTTTCTCTACCCATCCTCCCCCACCCTGGAACACCTCCCCCCACCCCTGAGGCCATCACTGCTGCCCAGTGCTCTTTCCTAGCTCTAGGCGGTGTCCGACCAGTGCTGGCCTCAGCACCAACTCTGCGTGGGGTGTCGCGGATGTGCCTTATGTGAAACCCAGTGTCAGCGGTGGAGCTCAGCACTAGCTCTGGCCCAGCTTAGGACTGGGTCCTAACAAAGCTATTATACCATCTGCTTTTCAGAATGCAGTAACTTCCAATTGAGTATGTGTAATATGCACTTGCATATCAAGGAAATTGTGCCTGGTAGGACACAGGAGTCTCCATCTTGAGTCTGTTGGGCCTTGATTACCGACAGAATACAAGAAAATAAGCTTTATGAAATCTTTTGTGCAAAAAGGACGGGGAAAAGTCATTCCCCTGTATTTTCTTCCTTTTCTGCATCAGGTTACAATCCTTGAGTCTTTTGTTCCTGATCCATTTGCTTGTTTGTTTTGTCGACTTGATGTGCCTATCTGACTTCCTAATCATCTGGGGCAGGGGATCTGATAAGCCTCTGTATTTTCTTCACCATGCCCCTGGTGATTCTGCCATGATTAATGGGATTCACAGAGCAGCATTAGCCAACTCCAGAATTATGGAATGTGTTCATAAGTCGTGAGAATGGCTCCCCCGGGTGCAGTGACCTTGTGTGTCAGAGGTCAAACTGAGACATTATGATGAATTCAGAGGTTACTGTCATTTCAGATCCCAGTCAGGACAGATATGGAAGCTCAGGTGTACCTCCCAAAGAACAGAAATGGAGCACACATTTATTTTGTAGAAATTTCCTCACTCATTCCTCTTTTGTTTGTCTTTCTTATTGTATCCTCTCTGATCCACTTCTAAATTTTGGTGAAGCAAGAATTTCTAAAAAGAATTCTGCCCTTAGCACGTGAACAGTTGGCCACAGTTTCAGTTCCTCCCATTCATTTGTATATGCCCCCATGGGCAATGTGCATGAGTACCTTGATAAAGGTGGACTTTTTGAATTGTGTTATGTGAACGAATGCTTGGTTTTTGTTTTTCTTAATGTGCTGTGATCTAATGTGTACATATTCGTTCCTGCCAGTATTTTTACCAGCAATGGTGCGCCAGTCCAGTCAGCTTGAGAAAGAATCCTGCAAGACCCAAAAGCTTACCTACTGCATTTTAAATGCTTGGGATTCACATGAAAGTGTAGTTTCACTTTTTCTGCGATATGTATTTATCTGGTGCAGTTGATAAAACATTTTTTCCCCCCAAATCTCCTATTATCTTTGTGGCAATGATGAAAAAAGAAAGAAATCCATTTTGCATGAAAACATGTTTTAACTGTATTCAGTGGTGTCACTAGGGTTCGCGACACCCGGTGCAGGTTGCCAGCGCATCACCCCCCATGCAGTGGGTGGGGCAACACCACAAGTGGTGGACGTGATGATGTAACATCACTCTGCCCCCCACTGGTTTTTTGGCTGTACCTTTTGATAGAACAAAGATAGAACACATTCTGCATGAAATTAAGCATTGATTGATATATAACATGATGGTATTATTCCTCCAAACTATGATTTTAGTTATTTTGGTCACTAGTGGTGTCACCCCCCCAAGGGTGTCAAGTTACTAACACCTTATTGCAGCAGTTCTCAAACTTTTAGCACTGGGACCCACTTTTTAGAATAACAATCTGTCCAAGACCCACCAGAAGTGATGTCATGGTGGAAGTGACATCATCAGGCAAATTAAAATAAATAAGTATAAATAATTAAAGTAAAACAAATAATTAAATATGCAGAAGCCAGCCTGGTCCACCAAGTAAATTTCCTCTGTAGCCTGCCTGCAATAACACCCCCCCCAAAAACAACAACAAAAAAAAAACAGTAAGGTTTTCAACCCTACCCAGTGCCCAGTTCAATTTAAGAACTTCTGTTTAAACCAGATCACTGTCAGGTGTTGTTGGATTCCTCTCAGCCTGCCCTTTCCCACAGACTAAGGCAAGTTCGCCTACTCGCAAGTAAACGCATGATACAGCTCACTTTCACTTTCCATAGGGATCCATGCATTTTTTGTTCTCCGGTTTTTTGGCCCTAACTTTTGATAAAAAGGAGATGTTTCACTCTGATTTTTTGCATTGCATTCCGCTCAAAATTCCGCATCCGACAGTATATAATATGATGGGGTTACTCCTAACCACCACGATTTTAGTGTTTCACCCCCCCAGTCCGCATCACCCCCCCGTGCACGTCACCCGGTGTGGCCCGCACCCACTAGCACCCCCCTAGCAATGCCACTGACTGTATTTGTAATACTCAATAAATAAATTACAGGTTTTATATCATTCCGAAAGAACTGCGGTTATTAACTTCACACGCTTGGAAGAATGAATTAAATACCAGTCCCTGCAAAACGATTCTAGGTTCCCACAGTAAGAATGCACCATTTTAAGGGGGGGGGGGTTCTGCTATTTCACCATTTGCTGCATGGTAAACTGTAAGGAGGGCGGTTGGGGAAACCAAAAGCAGATGGGTTTCTATCCTGGACAGTTTACAGGATCTTATAAATTCCATAAAATGAAAATGAATTATGTATTATTGGGTTTTACATAAGGTCATCAGGTAACCTTTGACCCAACTTTTTTTTTTTTCTCATTTGGTTCAATTATTAAAGGAAATGACAGATTTGATCTCATTTCAAATTGCATCAGAAAGGGCGTCTTCATTTTTGCCCCCAGCTGCAGCCCTCTGACAGAAGTAGCCAAGTGCATTAATTATGATTGATTTAGTGAGTCTATAAGGTGATTATTTCTGGAATTGGACTGCTGTGCCAAAACCTTTTGACCTGCTCTCAGGCCACACAGCAGAATGGAAAACCGTAAGAAGATTTAAGAGAGAGGAGTGACCATGGCGGCCCTTCCTCCCAGTGTTTGTACTCAAAACACTTTAAGACACTCAAGCAAATCCCAGGGATTGGATTACCAGGAATTTTCACAGCTAAGACATTTAACAATCTGACATCTTCATTTTTAAAAACATTGGGGATGGAATCTCTCCAGAAGGGCCCCAAATTAATCCCTCTTGACAAGACCTACTGTCACATTGATGAAAAATAAAGAGAATTTTGTTCCGCCTTCTTTGACGTCATAAATTAGGCACATGAAAAATAAAAAAAGTATCAGAGTGAGATACCTGTTCATTGAAAGAAAGAAAAAGTCTTGTGGGGGGTGGGGAGTCCCACTCTTTTGTCAGCATATTAAAAATGACAGTACCAATTAAAAACATGAAGGCATGGGACCACTGTCAGTTTCGACACAAGGCCTGAATGCTGATGAGCTTAAAAAAAGTTAGCGCAACTTTCTGAAATAAAAATGTTCCTCGTGGTTGGCAAGGGGAAGAAAAATTTTCTCTTCGAAACAAACACAGATTGTGAATCTGGGGACACTTCCTGATGTTGCGGCCCCATCCAGAACTGCAAATGTTCCCCCGCAGTAAAGATAGTGTGATGGTGGGGGGGGGGACAATAAAAAGAGCCTCCCCATTTTACCTCTCCCACTTCTGTTGTGATCTGGGATGTTCAGCTCCAAAAAAAACAACAGGAGTGCAGAGAATAATCCATTGTGTTGTTGCGGCACTGTTCTCAAAGAAATTAAATTTTCTGCATTAATAATGTGATGGTTTTCTGCACTAATAATGTGATGGGCAGAACAATGGATGGATATTGTGATGGTGTTGTCAGAGTTGGCTGTTGTGAGAAGCAGGGCTTCTGAGATGAATTTTATCAAGGGGTACAAAGTGTATTTTTGGCCCCTGTTGGGGTACAAAGTTTCTTTTGGGTCCCTTCCCCTCTCCATTGGATTATAATTGCATATGAACATTGGATCATTTCTACAAATTCTGATACACAGTGCAAAAATTACATAGGTTTACCCAAAATGTGAACACCAGTCTTCACACAATATATACAAACATTTTCTGAGATCCCACAAAATTTCCAGCAAAATCACCCCAAGATGTACCTCCTCCCATGCAGTGGGTGTGGCAATGCCCTGGGCGGTGGGTGTGGTGATGTACCGCTGCCCTGACTCTGGATTTAATATTGTGCGGTATGCAGGACCTGGTTAGAGATGTAAACGTTACTGAGCTATTGGGGAAGAATAACAGGCAAATCTCTCACAAAAACCCTTGACTTCCGACGGGCAGACTTCCCCCAAATGAGGAGGCTGGTTAGAAGGAGGTTGAAAGGGAGGGTAAAAAGAGTCCAATCTCTCCAGAGTGCATGGAGGCTGCTTAAAACAACAGTAATAGAGGCCCAGCAGAGGTATATACCGCAAAGAAAGAAGGGTTCCACTAAATCCAGGAGGGTGCCCACATGGCTAACCAGCCAAGTTAGAGAGGCTGTGAAGGGCAAGGAAGCTTCCTTCCATAAATGGAAGTCTTGCCCTAATGAGGAGAGTAAAAAGGAACATAAACTGTGGCAAAAGAAATGTAAGAAGGTGGTACGGGAGGCCAAGCGAGACTATGAGGAACGCATGGCCAGCAACATTAAGGGGAATAATAAAAGCTTCTTCAAATATGTTAGAAGCAGGAAACCTGCCAGAGAAGCGGTTGGCCCTCTGGATGGTGAGGGAGAGAAAGGGGAGATAAAAGGAGACTTAGAGATGGCAGAGAAATTAAATGAGTTCTTTGCATCTGTCTTCATGGCAGAAGACCTCAGGCAGATACCGCTGCCCGAACGGCCCCTCCTGACTGAGGAGTTAAGTCAGATAGAGGTTAAAAGAGAAGATGTTTCAGACCTCATTGATAAATTAAAGATCAATAAGTCACCGGGCCCTGATGGCATCCACCCAAGAGTTATTAAAGAATTGAAGAATGAAGTTGCAGATCTCTTGACTAAGGTATGCAACTTGTCCCTCAAAACGGCCACGGTGCCAGAAGATTGGAGGATAGCAAATGTCACGCCTATTTTTAAAAAGGGAAAGAGGGGGGACCCGGGAAACTATAGGCCGGTCAGCCTAACATCCATACCGGGTAAGATGGTGGAATGCCTCATCAAAGATAGAATCTCAAAACACATAGACGAACAGGCCTTGCTGAGGGAGAGTCAGCATGGCTTCTGTAAGGGTAAATCTTGCCTCACGAACCTTATAGAATTCTTTAAAAAGGTCAACAGGCATGTGGATGTGGGAGAACCTGTGGACATTATATATCTGGACTTTCAGAAGGCGTCCCTCACCAAAGACTACTGAAAAAACTCCACAGTCAGGGAATTAGAGGACAGGTCCTCTCATGGATTGAGTACTGGTTGGACGCCAGGAAGCAGAGAGTGGGTGTCAATGGGCAATTTTCACAATGGAGAGAGGTGAAAAGCGGTGTGCCCCAAGGATCTGTCCTGGGACCAGTGCTTTTCAACCTCTTCATAAATGACCTGGAGACAGGGTTGAGCAGTGAAGTGGCTAAGTTTGCAGACAACACCAAACTTTTCTGAGTGGTGAAGACCAGAAGTGATTGTGAGGAGCTCCAGAAGGATCTCTCCAGACTGGCAGAATGGGCAGCAAAATGGCAGATGCGCTTCAATTTCAGTAAGTGTAAAGTCATGCACATTGGGACAAAAAATCAAAACTCTAGATATAGGCTGATGGGTTCTGAGCTGTCTGTGACAGATCAGGAGAGAGATCTTGGGGTGGTGGTGGACAGGTCGATGAAAGTGTCGACCCAATGTGCGGCAGCAGTGAAGAAGGCCAATTCTATGCTTGGGATCATTAGGAAGGGTATTGAGAACAAAACGGCTAGTATTATAATGCCGTTGTACAAATCTATGGTAAGGCCACACCTGGAGTATTGTGTCCATTTCTGGTCGCCGCATCTCAAAAAAGATATAGTGGAAATGGAAAAGGTGCAAAAGAGAGCGACTAAGATGATTACGGGGCTGGGGCACCTTCCTTATGAGGAAAGGCTACGGTGTTTGGGCCTCTTCAGCCTAGAAAAGAGACGCCTCAGGGGGGACATGATTGAGACATACAAAATTATGCAGGGGATGGACAGAGTGGATAGGGAGATGCTCTTTACACTCTCACATAATACCAGAACCAGGGGACATCCACTAAAATGGAGTGTTGGGCGGGTTAGGACAGACAAAAGAAAATATTTCTTTACTCAGTGTGTGGTCGGTCTGTGGAACTCCTTGCCACAGGATGTGGTGCTGGCGTCTAGCCTAGATGCCTTTAAAAGGGGATTGGACAAGTTTCTGGAGGAAAAATCCATTATGGGGTACAAGCCATGATGTGTATGTGCAACCTCCTGATTTTAGAAATGGGTTATGTCAGAATGCCAGATGCAAGGGAGGGCACCAGGATGAGGTCTCTTGTTATCTGGTGTGCTCCCTGGGGCATTTGGTGGGCCGCTGTGAGATACAGGAAGCTGGACTAGATGGGCCTATGGCCTGATCCAGTGGCGCTGTTCTTATGTTCTTATGTCCACACTGTTTTTTTTGGCTATAAGTTTTAATGCAATATAGGTATTTCAACATGGTTTGTTTAATTGCATTTTGCATGAAATTATGCATCAATTGATATATAACATAATGGCATTATTTAAAAATGCCAAGATTTTAAAAGTTTTGGCCAGTAGTGTCACCCCACGTGCATGTCACCTGGTGCAACCTGCACCCCGCTAGCGACGCCTTCTAACTGGTTATAGAAGCTTGTTTGACTTCCTTTGAATTTTCTCAGAAGTTTCTTCTTAGGAGGAATTGCTTTAAATTTTACTTTTCTAAAAAAAAAAAATGGGGGGGGGACAACCCTACTGAACATAAGCAAAAAGCAACTGTTACCCTGCACATGCCTGATCTCGTCTGATCTCGGAAGCTAAGCAGGGTCAGGCCTGGTTAGTACTTGGATGGGAGACCGCTTGGGAATACCGGGTGCTGTAGGCTTATACCATAGTCTTTCAAGACTGAAGGTTGCCAACCATAAGCAAAAAGCCAATCATTGTGCTGGAGGAGCAGAGATTTGAGGAGAGCTTGTACCTTCAAAGACACCGTGAGAGGATTGCAATGCACTCTATGCGCAGGTGTACACTTTGTTTGTGCACCTGATATGCATGCATCCATACACATTATGGTGGAATCTCTCTCAGCAAGCCAAGAGCAGATTTGCTTGCATTGCAATAGTGTCCCAGAATGCAATGCTTTAATGCTTCCCTGGAAGACTGAATAGCAATATTCATTTATAAATTAGGGGATGTATTTGAGGACATCACTGAGAGTGGGGGGGTGGGGGTGAGAACCTGCTTCCTAACTATTGCAGAAAGCTTACTATAATAGCCCTACTTCCTTTACCTTCATAGTCCCACCCCAGTTTCTGTTTCTTGGTCACACTGGCACGTAACAGAAATGGGCTTTTTTTTCTCCGGATGGATAGATGGCATAAATTGGCATCTGTTCTCTTGCCAACACGACATCAAGACTAGAATTTGTTTTTCGAGACCTTTTGACAAGGTGGGATTATCCCCAGATGACATCTTGAGTGCTAAGGAGTTGATTTTATTTTTTATATTGTTGATCTCAGTGTGTCAAAATTAATTAGTGATGATATAAGTATCTCAGAAAGACAGTGCTTGTCATTACCAGAGTCTTGATCAGCTATTGCATTATTAATTTTGTACTAAATTAAAACATTTGATTATCATTTGGTGGTTGAAAAGAATATAAAATGCACAGGGCTGGCCCCAGGACCGGCAATGCCCAATGCGGGGCGCTTGCGTGGGGCCTCCCAATCACCAGGCAGCCATGGCAACTGCAAATATTTCTTTACTCAGCGTGTGGTTGGTCTGTGGAACTCCTTGCCACAGGATGTGGTGATGTCATCTGGCCTGGACGCCTTTAAAAGGGGATTGGACAAGTTTCTGGAGGAAAAATCCATTACGGGGTACAAGCCATGATGTGTATGCGCAACCTCCTGATTTTAGAAATGGGCTATGTCCGAATGCCAGATGCAAAGGAGGGCACCAGGATGAGGTCTCTTATTATCTGGTGTGCTCCCTGGGGCATTTGGTGGGCCGCTGTGAGATTCAGGAAGCTGGACTAGATGGGCCTATGGCCTGATCCAGTGGGGCTGTTCTTATGTTCTTAACTGCAGTGGGCCAGACACTTGTGGTGCTGTGCACAAAGCATGGCACCTGGAAATGTTGGTGACATAGTATCACCACCAACTACTTCCAGGAGGCCTATTTCAGGCCAAACAGTCCCAAGGGAGGGTGAACAAGCCCACCTCCACTTGCTGCACTGCCCTCCCAGGCTTCCAGATGCTGGCTGCAGCAGAGATTCACCTGCCACCCCAGTGCAAGGGCCCCCAGGGAGTATGGTCCAATGTCACAACATCAGTCACATTGCCCTAAGGCCAGCCCTGAGAACGCAGAGATCCTATATGGCTTAGAAACAATGTTCTGGAGATTGTGGAATTTTTTTCTTTTGGATGTTTTAAAAACCAGGTATGTTTTCAGCAGGACTAGGCCAAGTTTCCCTAGAACATGAGTCAAATGCTGCCTGTCTTTGCCTAGTGCTGTGCTGGCCTCTTTGTTACCTTTTGAAAATTCTCCATGGACACCAACGGGGTGAACGTCCACAGAATGTACTTTGGGCTGGAGTGGAAGACCGAAAAGCAAGTATATCACCTTCTAACATCCTTCAGTCTCAGAAGACTGTGGTATCGTGCTCTGAATAGTGCTCTGGAACAGAGTGTCCTCTCTAGTGCGCGAAGCCTGGGTAAAGTAGATATGGAGGATAGACTGTTACCCATGCAGCAAATCCCCCCTCTCCACGTCGCTGAAATGGTCCAACAGAAAGGCAGAAGCTAATAAGGTTGGTTCCAGCGATGTCGCAGGAGTTGCCAGAACGTGACTGTGTTCAGCCATGAACTGCCTCAGGGACTCCGGCTCCGGATTTTGCCTCGAGGTTGACTCCTGAAGCCTTTTCCATCACTGGATGTAGCCACAAGGCAGTGGAGGTCTGGGATCAGAGTTTTCCTTCTCTCAGATGAGCTGCTTTCCCAGGTTAAGGAGTCCCATCTACCCGGTGGCTGTTTAGTCGCCTCTTACGACAAGTACAGCCAAACTGAGGGCCTATTCTTATCCCAGCCCTCAGGCCTTCTAACAATGACACACTTAAATGAGTTGATTTTAGCTTCTGTCATCCCCAAATCCCCATGTTTATAATGCCACAAATGCATTAATGGGCAGATTTAATGGTTTGTATATTATTTTGGCAGTTTCTTTTTAAATTACTTTTGCTCCTACAAGGCACCAAATGATGATATATTTCTGCAAACAAAGGAAGGTGTGTTACACCTCCTGAGACCGTAAATTCTTTGTTCTAAAAACATCAAGGCCGTTGATACAGTACACTGCTTTCAAAGAGATGGGGGTAATAAAAATTTTTAAAAGGGCGGGCTGGGGGGGAGAGCTTCCTGTCAGTCTCTCTACATATCATATTTCCTTTCCCATACATCCAGAAAAGACACTGCCCCATACCATTTCCTGTACTTTAATTAAGGAATGAGCCCTCCTTGCACCCACTCAAAACGTTGAGGACATGAGATGCAGGGAAACTGTGGAAAAGAGTCTATATTTCAAACTGGAAAGGGGTGTCAATGCTCTTTCTCTTCCTTCTACTCAATTTCCTCTTCAGATAATTCGCTAGCGGTGGTTTTCTCCTCTCCCCCAAAGCGGTGATCTGTTTTTTTAACACTGTGTCATCCTGCCCCATGTTTACATGCAGATACTGTAGTTTCCTGTTTGCAGACAGATGGTGATTTGATTTCACAGCAATCAAAGGAAATCTTAGATCTTCCATAACCAACCAATCCTCAAACTTATCATTCCAATACTATTCCACAGAGAAATTATGTCTTTTTCAACTTATAGCTAAGACTCCCCCATGCACTCCATACGCCCCCAACATGTTCCTGCTCATCATATTATAACTGGGGTAGACATCATGCTTCACATATGGTTATTTTGTGAGTTCAGAACTACTTCAGCAAGAAACAGGACTTCCTCCGTGCCTGCTCCAATGTTATAGAAGAGTCTCCCAGAAAGAGTGCAGCAAAACATGTCACTGATGGGCTGTAGTAGAATTTGCAGTATTCATTGGTTCAGAATTCATTGGCTTTAGGGAAGTTAATGAGGATTTGTGCTGGAGGTGACTGCTGGTCCATAACTGTATATAAAAAATTGGTAAGACTTCCACCCAATCAGATAAATCCTAGGTGATTTATTGGATGAGTTTTTTTGTTTTTTTAAATTTACATATTCAATCTTTATAAATGTGCATATTAGCCATAGAATCATAGAACTGGAAGGGACCCACAAGAACATCTAGTCCAACTTCCTTCTGGTAGCAAGCAATCCTCCTAGAGCATCTCCAGCACGTGCCTATTGAACCTCTGCTTAAAGACCTCCAGTGAGCAAGAATCCACCACCACCCTTGGCAATCTGTTCCACTGCCAAACAGCCCTCACCATCAAGAGTTTATTCCTGATTTCCAGTTGAAATCTCCTCTCTTGCAGTTTGTACCCACTGATTCGAGTTCCATACCCAGAGGCAATTGAGAACAAATTTGTTCCTTCTTCCGTATGAGAGCCCTTCAGGTATTTGAAGAGTATTATCATATCCCCGCTCAGCCCTCTCTTCTGCAAGTCAAACATATCAACAAATCCTATCCCTGGTGGTGGCGCTGGATGCAGCTGCACCAAAATGGTGACTGCTGTATCCAGCAGCCTTGCTGGGGCCACCAGAGGTCTCCTAAGGGGACTTTCCTCCCCTGAGGAAAGCCCCAGAACCCGCAATGGGCTTCTCAAGTCTGTGCCGGCTAAAGAACCTCTGTGTCGAACTTAGAATCCAGTGCAGCAAGGTTCTGCCAGTCCCACCCCCCTCCCAGGCTGGTTCCTCCTGCCCTCCCCCCACCCCAGAATGTCTCCCTCCACCCAGAAAGAGCTTGCTGCCATTCAGATCTTTTCCCTTGCTCCAGGCTGCATCCAGGGCTTAGGAGAGGGGGGGTAAAGGGGATAATTTGTACCTGGGCCCAGGGTCAGAAAGGGAGCCCAAGAGCCAAAGGAGGGGGCCCAGAAATTTCCTGGGATCTTACATTTTCCAGTCTCACCCAGGCTCCCTGCCCACATGGGATGCACATGGTACATGGCAGCAACTACTGCCAGAAGCCACATGCACCAGGCCCAGGAATGCATACATTCCTTAACAGTGTCATATCTGGGAGGAAGCTGGCCTGCTCCAAGAGCTCTTTGGCTTGTGGATTTGATTGCCATGAAGAAGTGGATGGAGCTGTGGGGCTGCAGCTACTATCGAAGGCTGCCCACCCCATTCCCCCCGTCTGTTTCACCCCCTCCCTCTTGTCCCAAAGAAACTTTGTACCCTCTGATAGGACTCCTCTTGGAGGCCCTGGCTGCATCTGTCTGGCGCTGGGCCCAGTGCCAACTACTACTGGAGCACCAGTGCTCCCTACTTGGAGGGTGTCTTAAACATGCTTTATGGTACATTTACGACACCCAGCGACAGCGTTGGAGCTCAGCACCAGTACTGTGAGCCTTTAGGATTGGGCTCCAAGTTCTCTCTACCTTTGCTCACTGAGGGATAATAAACCAATAGTTCTGAAGACAACACCTGACTTCTTTTATTTTTAGAACGTGCATGCCCAGCAATGCTGATTCCATATTGCTGAGGCTCCCATGGCACACACACCTGCCCAGTCCCTGATGAGCGCTGAATGCTACTAATGCTAGTAGATCAAGGGTTACGAAGTCAGTCCAGCCTATTGGACCATCAGATAGTTGTATTTCTTTCACTAGGGCCCCACCTGGCTGGTCTCCGATGCTATCTCAATACCAAACCAAACACCATCTTAGAGAACGTAGTTCCTCTTAGAGGAACAAGGTGAAAGAACAAGGTAATGATGATGCCTACTGCCCATAGTTTGAAGAAAATAAGAATTTTTTTTAAAATCTGCTAGCCAGTTCATCAGGAACATTTCCTTTGATGCTTGTAATTAAGTGGGTAATTGCTTAAAAGTTGCAATCTCAGTGTTTTATTTTATGTTCAGGTTTTCAAATCTGGTAGTGACCTGAATGGCTCATAAGATAAGCAGGACTCGGGTACTTTGAATAAATGCAGTCAAATAAACAAAATAAGCTCTGAAAGTGTTGAACATTCATTCTTAGAAAAAGCAAAATGCACCTGTTGATAAGCTTTCAAAGCTCAGTCCTGCTTGGTCAAAGAGAGTAAGGAAAGTTTTGAAGCATGCACAAGGCAAACGGTCTTGGGACTGCTGCAAATGGCCTATGTAAGATTTACTGGATCAGATCAAATATGGTCACTGCTCAGTTACTGGGGGTGAAGCCATCGTTAGCTGAGTCATAGAGCATGTGTTTTCCTTGCAGAAGTGATGAGACAGCAAAGCCTTCTGTTAACGAGACTTGTCTTGTTCCAGGGAATCAATCTTATGAGCAGTTGTCTTCTGGTGGTGTAAGAAATTGGCTTCTGCATCTAAGGTTGCCACTTCAGGACACACAAATACCCCAGCCAGTAATGACGCCAGATTGCCAGGGGTCATAGGACAAACCTTGCACTGGGCCCCCTATGGCATCCTTACCTATACCCTAATGATGCATTGGATGCTACCCCTGCCACTGGTACCAAGGGTTTATGAGTCAGACTGGCTAGGTGAGCATTTGGATAGGCATGGACCTCAGCCTGACCTGGACAACCTCTGATGCCACTATTGACCCTGTCTGGCAAAATTCAGCTGTTCCACCTTTCCATCTGATCCACCTGCTGTATTCCTAGTCTCAGCATGAGATATTTACAAAGACTTTACAAAGAAGTCGCAACGAATCTGGCATAGCCCATAATTTTGTATATGGGGTCCAGATTCATGGGTGGAATCTAAAAATAGTACGTGCTGGTACAAATCTGAACCTGAGACCCAGAAAGCCACTATCCACCAAAGCAGACAATACTGAGGAAGGTAGACCAATGATCTGAGTGAGCAGATTCATATATTCAGAAATGAAACTAGAAGCAAATTCATGCTCCTTATGCAATACGCATGGGGTGTCTCCTCCCAAGGTTTACACTATGGGCAATGATTGGACACAGGACACAGAAAGAATTGTGAGGTACTTAGAGAATTCACAGCATCTTGAATGAAAAAGCTGGACCACACTGTTACACTCCACAAAAGAATATCAATGTCTCCTAAAGCAAGATTTTAAGGGGCAGAAAACAGCCTCTGCAGCAGCCAGAGATATTCAAGTCTTCATTACTGAAATCTTTGCAACATGTGATTGAATAGAATTACCTACAAAGAGAATGCGGCATTTGAACATTATACAATCAACTTACTTGTGGCAGGTGACATCTATCTCCTTGACGGAGACTGTATCTCAAAAATACATTCACTGAGCTATCTATAAATTCAAATAAACCCTGCAATTTAATTTTCAACATATCCATATGTTTGAGAATCGAGCCTTCAGCAGGCAAGTCGAGTTGGTGAAGACAGAACTGTACTCAATGAATTTATAAACAAAACAAAAAAAAGCAACAATGAGGTGGAAGGAGTTATAGCCCAGTTTGGCAGGGGGTGTCAAGGAAGAGAATGGCTCTGGGTCTAATTCAGAGTCTTGTGAATGGAATTCCCCAGAAGTTCATCCTTTCTGGTTTGATCAAACGCACCATTTTTCATGGTTTAGAAGAACTATACCATTACTTAGTTAGAAACACAAAAGAGCAAATGTGCCATTATGTGCCTTGGAAATACAGCCAAGAATTCTCCTATAAAATGAAATAAAATAAAAGCATTCATTCTTAAATTTAAGGGGAGAAAAGAGAGAGTGGAATATGACTGCCGTTCATGAATGTGGTCGTTGGTGGACCATCTGATCGGTTATTGCATCGTACAAGAGGAACAGCACCTGAGACAGCTGCTCGAACAAAAAGGAGGAAATGGATTATTTGTTTTTTTTTAAAGAACTTCTCCCCAAAATAAGTCTCCAGGCTTTGTCCGGATCTGATTTGCATTGTTAGGAGTGAAAAATGATCGCTGCGTTCAAAATGGGTAGCAAAAAACTTGGAAGTAAAGTTCAGAAAATTGGAGCCAGAAATATATTTTATATTAACAAAAGTAGGATCCCTCCCCCACCTCTCACAGCTGTTTTTTCACCTTCATTTCCCATTGATGCTACAGGCATAACAAGTTCCAAGACTGATCCATCGCTCAAGAGGGGCTAATCCTGATCACATCTCTCCCCTCCCCCCCCAGCTATTTTTACTTAGAAAAAAACTTCAATTGGAATTCAGTGGGGGGGAGCGCAGTTGGGACCATCGTGGGGAGGGTAGAGTATGAAAGCACCTTCTATCCCACTGCAGTTTGGCCACGTTTTACCCCCTCTTTCCAATTTATAAAAAGAAAGCCAGAAGTTCAAGTAACACATTTAAGGTCTGGTCTAGTTTGACCCTTAAAGATGGCATGCTTGTATGTTACTTACAGAGATGAAAGGAAAATTTTTCAGGACATACTCTATGGAATTGATGACTTATACATGAAGGATACATTTAAAATTAATTCTGTTGGGCTACTTGTTCTGCAGTGATTCTCCATCCCATTCAGCATCTTTGCCACAAAATGCTTCATGTGAGGTTGCCACATTGAGCACATAGGTGAAGGTTACTTGGTTTCTCAAGTAGAATTGATACAGTGGGGTGGATAAAAAGACTGAGTTATGATTCAAGACTTCTTCGTTTCAAATCTTCCCTCTCTCATGAACTCACAAGTTGACCGTAATTAGGTCACTTCCTCTACTCCACAGTCTTCCCCAACTCAGTGGTGTTGTTAGGGAGGTGTGGGGGGGTGTGGGTCACACTGGGTGACACGCACAGAGGTGTCACCACTACTGGTCAAAACTTTTAAAATCTTGGTATTTTTTAATAATACCATCATGATATACATCATTCAATGTGTAATTTCATGCAGAATGCAGTGAAATTAACCATATTGAAATATCTCTATTCGATCAAAACTTATAACCAAAAAACCAGCGCGTTTAGGGCAATGGTGCATCACCATGTCCATCACCCGGGGCAGGGGTGTCCAAACTTTTTGGCAGGAGGGCCACATCATCTCTCTGACACTGTGTAGGCGGGCCAGGGAAAAAGAATTAATTTACATTTCAAATTTGAATAAATTTACATAAATTAATATATAAGAGATGGAACTTCTATGAATGAATGAAGGTCTTGCAATAGCTCAAGGCCTATAAAAGGCCTTGCACAAAACAAGGTCGGTCTTTCCTTCACTGCCACTGCTGCATCACAAATGTGAAACAGCAAGTAGTGGAGGGAGCCCTCATCCCACAGCTCATGCGAGAGGTTGAACAGTCACCCTCATGCTGAGAGCACTCGTGTTGGGCAAGCATGAGCCCCAGCAAGTCTCTGGAGGGCCAGAGTCTCATTGGAGATTGGGGGCTCCCCGTGGGCCGCATTGGGAGTCCCTGAGGGCCGCAAGTGGCCCCCGGGCCGGGGTTTGGGCACCTCTGACCCAGGGCATTGCCCTGCCTACTACATAGAAGGAAGTTCAACATGGGGTCACAAGACTCTTTTAAGGATCACAAGTGATATGTACATAGAACTGTGAACTAGTGCCCAAATTGGTTTGTTTATCGCAGTATTTATATACCACCTTTCTCAAGGATTCGTAGACTTCTTTCTCAAAGACTCAAGGCAGTTTACATAGGCAGGCGTATAGACATATAAACCCCTTTTTTCATTTCATGGTGCACTCATCATCCTGGTTGCACGGCTCTTGCACTTTCCAAGCTACCAAAAACACCTCAAAAACACTACTTCTCACAATGTTATCCACTTCTTGCCAGTTTACATTTCTCCATCTCTAACCAGCAGCTTCCAGTCACCCATCTAAGGTGAGACCCAAGCTGATCCTGCTTAGCTTTTTCAGGCAAGGTGATAACCAGCTTCCAGGCTACACCTCCACCTGGTATGATGTGTCCTGGGATCCCTGGGACAAAGCTCAGCACTGAGCCCCCTGTGATACCCCATCCCTCCTTGATAGCACCCTGGATGCTCCCATTGCAAGCGGTACTGATGTTTCAGGGGTTGGCCTGGCCAAATAGGCCCTTTGATAGTCATAGGAGTTCCAGCAGTGACTACCTTGCCAATGTCTGATGTTACACCTGCTTTAGAAGTTTGAACACACTACTGAAAAGTAAATATTATATTGAAAGCATCTCCCATCCCAGAAGCTGGAGGACAGCAGCCTTCAAGATGATGAGGTCAAAGCAAAACCAGACCTTGCCCAGTCCACTTGGTGCACACATCCCTGCCCCATTTGAAGAAAATCGGCAAACCACTATTTCCAAAAGTGCCCACAAGAAACTTTTCCCCATCTTTCATGGCAACAGTGGCAGCATCCCAAAAATCTGGCCATTTTGATTGGAAGCAATGCATTGGCATTCTATCGGAGCGCCTTTAATTTTTGATGCATTTGGTTTTGTTTGCAAAAATAACTCGCCGTTGAAAACGGAGGGAGCAAATGTTAAAAATAAGTATCCCATTGTGTTGGGGGAAAAATGTATCTCACAGCTGGGGGCATTTAAGGGACTTAATTAACAAGCTCCAATCTTACGGAGCCCTCTCTTTCTCTCTCTCTTTTAAAAAAACCCAAATAAGGTTTGTCCAATTAAATTTTAGGAGAAGAGAGAGAGGAAGAGAGAAGAGAGAAGGTCTGTTTGTGGGCTTACAGTTTTAAAAAGAGACGCTCCTGCATAATGAAATCTTGCAGGCTGATTAATTCAGTGAAAAGCTGCTCTGTGTATAGTTTCCACAAAGTCATAAGCACTTGAGCATTTTTTTTTGAAAGCCCAAATTTAATTATAGCCTTTTCATAACCAGGCTTAGCTCCAAAGAAATCCCTCAACTTCCCATAATACTTGGTGATGTCATTCTCTATTTTGACTCACAACTCCCCCCCCATTCCCTCCCAAAACTTGAAGCCCTCTCCATGTCAATGAGGGAGGGAAGGAGAAAAAGAAGAAGCCGCATCTCTTTTCTAGAGTTTTATACTTCATGTTTGGAAACCTGATAGATAGATCATCAAAAAGATGGGGGGGTACGGTGTGAGGGGGTGATTGTAGCATGGCTCATTTTGGCCTCCAAAGCCACCCACGCCACCAAAAACATCACCTCCAAAAAATCCATTTCAAAGCTCGCTGACTATGCCAAAGAGAGAGAGTGAGAGAGATTGTTCTGACATGACTCAAAAACCGAGCAACCCGCCGTTTGTATAGCTTGCGTTCCCACTCAGAATGAGAAATGTTCGGAGATGTTTAAGCAAAATAGGGCGAGAGGGTGTGTGTGTGTGTGTGTGTGTGTGTGAATGCATAAGAGATGCACACAAAAAAAAATCCTGGGAAAAAATCATTTGTATAAGCTGCCCCCCCCCCACTGTGGAATTTTCAATTATATATATCTAATTATGGCTGTCAGTTGATGAATTGAGAAAAAGACATTTTTTGGTGGCCCCCTCCCTTTTTTTGTCTCTTCGTCATCTCTTCTGTTGGAATGATTATAGCACACTTACACAACTAATTGCCTCGCTGCTTATTAGTGATACAATTATGCAGGCCCAGGCGCCTTGTGTGAACAGCCATCTGCAGAAGATGCGGGCGGGGGGACTGACACTATTCAAAACTATCCATAATTTAACCAATGTTATTCCGACGCACTGAGCTCAAACAATCGCCTGGCCTTCATATTTCATACCCCTCTGGCATAAGGAGGGTTGTGTGGTTTTTCTTTCCTTACTGCCCTGGCCCCCTCCCCTTCGCCTTCTCTGTGCGTGGGTTCTCCTCTTTAGACTCGCTGAGAATTTGAAAGAAAAGAACTGAAGGAAAAAAGTCATTCAAAACTTAACAAAAAGAGAGAGAGAATGAGCGAGAGAGAGGAAACCAAGCATGGCTAATGCCCTTTCCTCTTATGGGTAATTTTTCTTCAAAATCTCAAGCCATAGACTTGGGGGGGGGGGGAAGAGTGGAGATAGGAGAGCTTGATATTGGCCATCTGAGCTTGTTTCTGTTTATTATAAGTTTAGATTGCCTTTTAAATGATCTGGAAGATGAACAGAAAGATCTCTTGGAGTTTCAAAGGTTCTGAAATTATTATGAAGAATCCCATAAAGAGACAGAGAGGAAGAGCGATTCCTACGCTGAAGCTCTGCCCGGAAGCCGTTGTCTGATTTGGAAGCTTCATTCTCAATTCCCTGCCCACCCTCAGGTCCATATGTTTGCGAGCAGGTTAGAGTTACTAGATGATGATGGATGAAGATCCGTAATTTTAGATAAAAAGGATATCTTTGAGTTGTAAGATGTGGCAAGAGGGGCGACCAAAACCATCAGAAATTTGGAGCACCTCCCTCCCTAAGGATAGGTTAATGAGCTTGAGACTTTTCAGTTTATTTATTTATTTGTTTACAAATTTATATCCCGCTTTATTTCCCTAGAGGGCATGGTTTAGGGAAAAGATTATGATGAAGAGACATAAACCTAAAAAAATATACATGCATACTGTTGGGTACAGTGACTCTCTCTCTCTCTCTCTCTCTCTCTCTCTCTCTCTCTCTCTCTCTCTCTCACACACACACACACACACACACACACAGCTTTCTGTGAAAGCTTGTTTGTTTTGCATAAAGTTTTGCATATAATGCTAGAACTCCAGTGAAACTGATAGGCAGCTAATTCAGGACTGAAACACAGAAGTACATCTTCACATGACACCTAACACAGGCCTGCAAAATTGAAGATCAGAAAAAAAAAATTCCCCCCAAATTTATGACGGTTTTATATGAATTTAGGATGCTGATTCCAAAACTGGCACCAGTTTTGCCCTGTTTAGTTTTGGAGATACAGCATAGCCTCATTAGTGAATGCTTCAAGCAACTTCCTTGTGAGGAAGCCATAGCTTAGGCCCCCTTATGAAGAAGCTGCTTGAATCATTCACTAACGAGGCTATACCGTATCTCCAAAACTAGACATGATGGGGCAAAACTGGTGCCCATGTTTGGGATCAGCACCCCAAATATACCCAGCAATAGGTCTAACTTTTAAGACAACAAAATGTATATTAGCCTGCGATGAATGTGTGGAAGCTCTCACACCAGGTGACATGAACCCTAGCGATGTCTCTGCTGTGAGAAGAGTTGTGATGTAATTGTGATTCCTGGGGGGGCCTTGGGCCAATCACTGTCTTGCAGCCTCACCTACCTCACAGGGTTGTTGTGAAGACAAAAAGGAGGAAGTAACTATGTACACTGTCCTGAGCTCCTCAGAGGAAGGGCAGTATAAAAATGTGAAAGATAAAGAAAGATACTTCTGCTGAAACAGGGGGGAAACCCCTTCAGTTGGACCTTTCTTTACTTTCACTTTCATAAAACTAAATTCATCAATAAGATTTATTTTGCATGCCTTTTATTCCTCTGGTTACTGCCCACTGGGGATATTTCTAATCATCTTCAAATACGTCGTATATTCCCCCAACCCCACTTTTCAATTTCCTCCGTAGTCACAGAACTTGATTCACTCAAAGTCAAGTACAAGTCACTCCTCTGTTACGTTTCTGATACCAAAATCACACTTCCCATTGTGTGCCTGTTACAACAACAGCAGCTGATATAAAGGAGCTTGACTTGTCTTAAAATAGGATTCCTGCAGCTTCCTATAAATGGAGAGAGTCTGAGATGGCAGGTTGATGAATAGTGAGCTCCACCAGCTTTCAACAGTGAACATCTTCACTCTGAGCAGGGAGCAAAGCGGCAAGGCAAAAACCACATTCTGGCAGCCAGGTCAGGAGATTTTGGAAGTTCAAATGGGATACTTCCCTTGAGTCTGTGACACTTTGGCGGAGAGGCCTGGGGAACATATTCCATATGTGCATATGTGTGCATGCACACGAGCTCCCTCCTTAAGAACATAAGAAAAGCCCCACTGGATCAGGCTATAGGCCCATCCAGTCCCAGCTTCCTGTATCTCACAGTGGCCCACCAGATGCCTCAGGAAGCACAAAAGACATCAAGATACCTGTATCCTTTTGCCACTCCTTTGCATCTGGCTTTCTGAGATAAACCAGGAGGCTGCATGTACCCATCATGGCTTGTAACTTGTGATGGACTTTCCATAAATCTGTCCATTCCCTCTTTAAAGGCATCTAGGCCAGATGCTATCACCGCATCCTGTGGCAAGGAGTCCCACAGACTAATTACATGCTGAATGAAGAAATATTTTCTTTTGTCTATTCTAATTTTCCTGCCACTCAATTTTAATGAATTTGCCCTGGTTCTGGTGTTCTGTATCCACTCTATCTGTATCCACTCTATCTACCAAATGCTTGATTTTGATCTCAGTCATGACCTTCTCTGGGAGGCAAGAAACCAAACAGTAGCAGGTATGTGTGGAGAACTCTTCCATGTAGCCACGGCCTGATATGCAGGACAGTGAGATGGACAACTCTTTTCTACCACATCTCCTCCTCATCACCCTGTAGGTATACTATGGCTTACAGGAAAAGAAGGATGGAGCAGCCTCTGGAGCAATCCACCTTCTGTACCAGCAGCCAACTCTTTTAATATTGCCAGATGCCCCAGGTCCCATGCTGTGTTGGGGTTAGGGCAATCCTGAATTTTCAGATGATTGACACCACATAGATGGAGGCCTGCTCCATTTGTCCTCACAACAACCCTGTGAGTTAGATCAGCCTGAGAGGTAGTGACTGACCCCACATCACCAAGCTTCATGGCAGAGTGGGGATTTGAATCTGGACCTTCCAGTCTAAGTCGTGAACCACTACACCATTCTGGCTTCTGGGCTGGTGACAGTTGATACAATCTACCAAGGCTTCCCCCACTTAGCTGTGTGTCTGAACAGGGAAGAGAAGGGAAAAGGAAGGGGGGTGAGCATGATAACCACTAGGCCCTACTGCCCTGGATTAGCGTGTGGTCTCTGACAGGCCCCTCCTTTGACCCTGACATTTTTCTGCGGAGAAGAGGGCAAAAGGGTGTTGCATGACATTACTCTGACAATGAGCCAAAGGCTTCTTGCAGAACCGCCCACCAGCAGAAAAGGTGAAACTTCACATTTGGGGACTGTCCATATGTGTTGTTTTCCCCACAGCTGCAAAAATAAGTTGGGAAAACACAGACAGGATCCGGAGGGCGAGACCTTTCAAATGAGACCATCGTTAGGAGCTGTATTTTTGTAAGCTTAGTAACAGGCAATAGTAACAGGCAATTCTAAGGGGAGGGGGGAGTTTCTTAACCTCGAACATGTGCCCAGTTCTCAAACCCAGTCATCCCTTCAGCAAACATGAGAATCATGGTCATTTCGGGCATATGGATTCAGAACTGTATATACCTTGATGATTTTTCTCAGTGAACACATTATTCTTCCAGAAAGGTCTGTGTGCCACTCATCATATTGTACCTGCATGCTGTCTTGCAAACTAGGATGCCTTGAACTAGCAGGTTATGTAGAGGAGATCACTATTAAGGAATAGGATTGCTTGCAACACTGGCATAGCTAGAGAGGGGGTGGTGCATTAATTTTTGCAGGGAGTCTCCCTGCAGTGTGCAAGGGTCCTCTCCCTTCCGTTGGGAGCCATTCACCTCCATTTCCCTCCCCCCCATGGCTCCAAAGGGGAGGGGAGGAGCCGCTTGCATGCTGCGGGGAGGCTCCCTGCAAAACTTAGTGCACCCCCCTCTAGCTATGCCAGTGGCTTGCAATCCTATCTGCTACCTTCCATACAAGCAATGAGCACTGTCAGAACTGAAAATGCTAGACCAGTCTCGCTAAGGAAGATAGGACAGCTGATAGGACAATCTCATAAGGAAAAATGAAGAAGAAATGTGTCAAATCAGAATGCACCATCTCGTAATCCAGCATCCAGCTTGACAGGATGACCAGGAAGGTGACCAGATCTCCAGGAAGTCCAGATGTCCAGGATGACCAGGTCTCCAGGACATGGTGACCAGGTCTCCAAGAAGTCAATTCACAGGGCATGAAAACAATGCTCTCTTCCACTGGTCAGCTGTTATGTATTTTAAAAATGTATACCCTGCCCTTCAGGAAGTCTTCTAGCAGGTCGAAGGCCAATCCAAGACCTGAAATGGTGTGCCAAATGTCTCCTCCTTTCTTGCAGGGCACCAGTTGCCCCTTCTCCTCCCATTCCCTTGATTCAACAAGCAAGAGGACAGTGGAGCAGAACAGGGAATTTGGAGGAGAGGAGAGTGATGGTTTAGAGGTGAATGGGGACAGGTGGTAGGCAGTCTCCACTAATCTGCCTGAGGCAGTTGTCTCACTGGGCCTCATGGATGGTCCAGTTCATGCTCAAGGTACTTCTTTAGAAAATGGGGGGGGGATTTTGCCACCATGGAACATAATACTAGAACTTGTCACATGGCATCTGGCCTCCCAACCCAGAAGTAACTGGCAATTATGTCATCACCAGTTCCTTCCATGATACTTGAAATAGGTGGACAATGTGAAGAGATACTGTGGTGATACTCTTGAGAAATAGTGGTGTAGAGCATCACAGCCATAGAGCATATATTTTATGTCAAGAATCACTGGATGCAGAGCCAGCCTTAGGATCTGTGGGGCCCAATTGGAAACATTTGTTTGCAGGGTCCCAGGTTCACAGCCGAAGGTCTGTAGAATCGTAGAGATAGAAATACAATTGATTATGGCAGTGGTTTTCCAACTCTCATGGAGAGTTTGAGCCCCTGTAAGTACTGGCAGGGGCGGGTGGAAGGCAGCGGCGGGTGAAAGTAAAAGCAGCAGTGAAAGTAAAAGTGGAGCAATTGCGCCCTGCTAAAGTGGGAGTGGAGCTGCAGAGAGCCCTGACAAAAGTCACACCGGGCTCCCCGCACCCCGGGGAGGTTGCAGGAGGCTTGGGTAAGTGCACCCAAACCCCTGCAGCCCCCTGAGTGGCGAGATCCTGGAGATCGTGTCACTGCCTCCTCCCTGCCTCCAGGCTGCCCCCACCTCTTAAGGGGGCAGAGGCCAGGGCCCACAGGCTGGGACGCCACGATGTCCCAGTTTGAAAAGCCCTGGATTATGGGCGTCATATATCTATGATAGAACAGAAAGCAAGCAAAATCTGTGCCTAATAATGCATGCAACTTAATAGACCAAATGAGCCCATTTTAATATAAAATTGCATACATGTATGCCTACAAGTCAACTAACAAAATGTGTAGATGATCTTTTGAGAAGTAAGTAGTTACAAAACCACTTGTTTTAATGACTGTGAAATGATTTAGTTAAAATATTGATTTATTTTTTTTACCCTAGCCCAGGGGGCCCCATAGGTGCGGGGGCCCAATTGGGAGCAATTGGTCCAATTTTCTTAAAGCTGACCCTAACTGGATGTTTTTCTTTCTTCTTTTTTGCTAATATGGAGGCTGCTGTAGTTTTATACACCTCTGATGGCAGCTCTGCTAAGGCAACAGAACTTGTCTCCAAGTATACAATGAACACTCCTATGACGGGAGGCGGGAAGCTCCATTCCCCTGCTGTGCTCAAATGAATGTCTGCAGAGTACAGATACACTTACAAGCATACAAAGGCCCTGCTTTTTTCAGGGTCCCTGAATACGTGAGGGATTGCCAATGTGCCAATGCAAGGGTAGCCATGTAGGCATGTTGGAAACATGATTTGGATGTGCGCAGGGCAAGAGCAGAGCCAACTGCATCCCACTGTATGCAGCGCACACCTCTGCTGTGCGCACAGAGATGACTCTTGCTGTCTGATCTTATGTCACTGGTGAATTTAATTAATTTGAGAGTGATGGGAAACACATGAATCCTTCAAGGATGCTAATAGCTGTGAGGTTAATAGGGGATAAAAGTTCATGTCTAGCTGAGTTCACGTGTTAGGCTCCTGAAAGAAACAGAATGGGGCATTTCCCCTTAATGCTCCAAACTAAAATAAACAGATATAAGTCCATGAGGAACTCCTCATAGATAGATAGATAGATAGATAGATAGATAGATAGATAGATAGATAGATAGATAGATAGATAGATGGCAAGGATGGCGCAAGGATGGTGTAGTGGTTTGGAAGTTGGACCTAGAGCTGGAAGATCCCAGGTTCAAATCTCCATTAAACCATGAAACTTCCTGCATGACCTTTGGTCAGTCACTATCTTTTAGCCTCACCTACCTCACAGGGTTGTTGTGAGGACAAAAGGAAGGGAGGAACTATGCATGCCACCCTGAGCTCCTTGGGGGAAAGATAGTACAAAAAAGAAATAAAAATGATAGATAGATAGATAGATAGATAGATAGATAGATAGATAGATAGATAGATAGATAGATAGATAGATAGATCCTTTCCTTTTAATTTATCAAAGGGGTCCAGTAATGGGCAAGCAAGGCAGAAGGTCATGTGATTTTTTTTTTGGGGGGGGGGAGCTATGATGGTGTCGCCTATGAAGTCCACTTGTTCCAGAGCCCAGGGCTGATGACCAAGCCAACTCTGGTGCTGTGTAATGTCTGAAAAAAAAACCCTGAGAGGCGATTCTGACCAGACACCAACATTGTCCAAAAGCAAGAAAAGGTCTGAGTCCTTCCTTCCCCTGTCATTATTTTACACCAGCAATATACAGTTCCAGCCATAATCTGCTGCATCTCGAGGAGGACAAAAATCCATTACTTATGCAGCAAATGTTTGCTAATGTAACAAAGAGAGGGAATAAAAATGCCTTACAACAGTTTTATTAAAAACAAATTCCCACAGTAAATACATATACACTCCGATGCCATGGTGAAGCACCGCCAAAGACATCACTGTTAAGTGCTATGGGAAGTACTTATAAATTACTTGAAATAAAAAACATTGTTGCCTGGACATCGGGGTTGAAATGCTGCAGTTTGTAATAAATTAACACAGAACTTCACTTCCCCTCGCTGAACAAAGCGACCATTTGTCTGAATAACCCACATTCAGCTGTGAGTTATATTTTCACAACTGCAATGGCATTCATTTGCAAATCATTCCACAGTTTTAATGCGAGCGTTTTAAATACCTTAAGAACTAATAAATAAAGCAAAGTAGAGCAAACAGTGGGCTCCTTGCCGAAAATGCAGCCTAATTTGTGTGGCTCCCCCCTTCCTTTTTTTTTTTTCTTTCTGCTCTCTTTCTTTCAAAGTAATTTTATACATGTCTAAAAGTTTCTTTAAAGTATGTTTTGTGCTTCCCTGAGAAATGCTCCTTTTACAGTCTTTGAGCCCAGCCCAGACATGTCATATTTTCTTTCCCCGCATTGTTGTGAAGATTTTAGGGAGGTTAGAGTTTGTTGTGAGAGTGTTATTTTTTTCTTTGCAAATTTGAAACTGTTTCTGAGGATTTTCAAACAAACCCCCCCCCCCTCCATTGTAGCAAACAATTTGTTGATTTAGGCATAAAATGCTGGATAGCTCTCTCTTTCTCTCTCACACACACTTGCTCATTTAATTTCCAACATTTCTTCCAATTTGTGCATTTATGTATTTATATCCTCCTCCTTCACCAGCAGGGGTTCAGGGTAGCTTACAGTTAGAAATACATTAAAGGAGAATTTAAATTATTCAAAAAAAAAAACACAACAACCCAGAAAATAACCAAAGAATAAACTCCAGGGATCAGCATATGGCCCAATACTAACTTCTCCAAACATTGGTGCTGAGCTCCAATGCCAGTGCTAGGTGTTGCAAAAATGCTGTAAGACACATCTGCAGCATCCAGGAAGGAGGGGCTACCAGCACTGGGTCAGCGCCAGTTGGCGCTGGACCTCAGCACAGAGTCGAGATGTTGTGATAGCGCCCAAATTTATGTCACACTGCCGGGTGGCGGTGCAGGTTTTCAGGGAAGGGGGAAGCATTCTAGGGCAGGGGGACGATAGGGAGGACAGGGTAGGGGAGTGACCAACATGGGAGGGGGAAGGATTCTCCGTGTCGAGCTGCAAAGTCTGGCACATAGGTTCTTCGGTCTGCTCTGGCAAAATAGCCAGTACAGACTTGAGTAGCCCCATTGTAGGGCCTGCACCCTTACTCAGGGGAAGGGGACAGAGCAGAAGATGAAATGTGGAGGATAAAAGAATGGGAGGCTTGAGTGCTCTCACCAGTCCACCTGAGGCAGTTGCCTCATTCAGCCTCACAGATGGGCCGGCTCTTGCTACCTTTAAGCAAAAGAACAAACACTGCCATTGTGGAGAACAAGCAGAAAGATTACAGAATGAATATGTACAGCGAGTCTAGCAGAGCCTTAAGCAAGGGGGACTCGGGCAGTAACCCATGTTATAACACCAGGAGTTTTACAACACCCGGGCAGGAGGTCTGGTCTAGAGGGTAGAGCCTCCGTCTGCCTGAAGATAACATCCACAAGGTCGCCAGTTCGAGGCCACCGGCACCGTGCGTCCTTGAAGCAGCTGACAAGCTGAAGCCGAGCTATTCCATCTGCTCTGAGCATGGGAGGATGGAGGCCAGAATGTGAAGCCAGATCGGAATGAAACACCTGAATGTAGTGGTTCTTGAAAGAAAGAACCTTCTTTCAATTGTAAAAATCCCTATTTAATAAAGGATTTAAATAAAGCCTGCCTATGTAAACCGCCTTGAATAAAGTCTTGAATAAAGACCAAGAAAGGCGGTATATAAATACCTGCTGCTGCTGCTGCTGCTGCTGTTGTTGTTGTTGTTGTTGTTGTTGTTGTTGTTATTATTAGTAGTAGTATTACATTGGGCCCTCCAATGCATATGGATATGTACTGGATATGGGCTCAGTGTCAGTGGATTTCATATGCTCAGAGGGCTTCCCAGACATGACTGGAAGTGGCTTCTGATTGCGTTCAGGAGGTGTTCTGAGTGATCTGGGAGGCTCCCCACACCTCAAATCCCTCCTGGATGCAACTGGAAATAACTTTTGGTTCTTGCTGGTGACTTCCATTCATGTCCTGGAAGTTTCTGAGGAGACCACGAAATCATGTGTGACCTCCAGAGAGCCAGGCATAAACCCAGGTAAGTAATTGAAGTGCATGCTGCCCTCCCCTCCATTATCCACAGAATTCTGTGTCTACAGGGCGTCCTGGAATGGATCTTCTGGGTAAACCGAGGGCCCACTGTGTGTCCCTGTTTCCATCTGTGACACACTGGAGAGGATGTCATTCCAAGTTTCTGGAAACTGTACCAAGGTTTGGTGTGGGGAAAGAGCAGTCAGACAGAGGCTAAGATTAAGAGGGGTGATGCAGTGAATGTCTTTAGCTAAGACAAAGCTTTAGTTAGCAGAGTCACTTCAGCAATATCTCTTGTGTATTTCTCTTTTAAATAGCTTGGTGATTGGTTTGTGTGGTGCTATTTGATTCCTTCTCTAGCCATACCTGATTAAGATTCTTTTCTTAGGCCGTGATTACTGTGCAGCGTCCTAACCATATGGTGTTAGCGTTGAGCCCGTGCAAATCCCTTCTGACTTAGTGCTGCATATTCTATTATAGAGGATGATGTGAGAATGTTGACATTAGCATATGGCTGCCTTGGTGTTCCGCTGACCTTTATCCACAGCTTTGCGCTAACGCTGGATCTTGGGAACTGGCTCAGTAAGAAATTGCGTTGGAATTGTTCAATTAACCAGGTGGCTATTCAATGATTTGACACTAGGGTAGCAACTTGAAGAAAACAGGCTACACAGCTTTAGCCAGCTCGTCGTCAATGTTGAGACTGCTCCTTTTCCTCATCATTAAGGTGCCTCTTCCTCCTTCCAGCAGAGACAGCATGATGAGATCAGAGCTGATAGACTTGCACATGTGAACCACTCTCAGTGGGCCTTCATTGTGCCAATTATTGCTTGTGAGTAATATTTTGTCCCTTTAAAAAATTATTTTTATTATGCCATCAATGTATATGGTATTTATTCATTTTTATTTTATTTTATAAACATGCTTACACCAGCCTTTCTCCAAGGAGTTCAGGGTGATGTCTCCACCTTTTGTCCTCACAACAAACCTGTGAGGTAGGTGAGGCTTTAGAGAGAGTGACTGGCCAAAAGTCACCCTGGAAGTTTCATGGCTGAGCGGAGATTTGAACCCGGTTCTTCCAAGCCTCAGTCCCATTCCTGAACCACTGTGCCATGTTGGCTGTCAGTGTAAAGTGTGACAGGATGGGTCCAAGCCCAGAGAGGATTACAGTAAAATATGCACACAAATTTCCAACACTGGCATTTCAAATTCAGAAGTCAATTAATAGGTTGTCTATCAAAACTGTGGAATTCAGTGTTATGAGGGAAGTGTATGATTCCCAAGTGTTTTTTGGCCCTCATTATGCTAGTGCAGGGCTTTGAGGTATCTGCTGGGGACACTGAGTGGGTGGCAAAGGCACGCTTCACCATTTTTTTAGGGGTGTACAAGAAACACATTGATTCATGATTTGATTCCATTCATTTTTGTTAATGCAATTGTCATTTGTTTAATGACTTGTTCCTCTATGCCAGGGGTGCCCAAACCCTGGTCCTGGGGCCACTTGTGGCCCTCGAGGCATCTCAATGCAGCCCTCAGGGTGCCCCCAGTCTCCAATGAGCCTCTGGCCCTCTGGAGATTTGTTGGAGCCCACACTTGCCCGACGCAACTGCTCTCAGCGTGAGGGCGACTGTTTGACCTCTCACATGAGCTGTGGGATGAGGGCTTCCTCCACTGCTTATTGTTTCACGTCTGGGATACTGTAGTGGCAGCAAAGGAAAGGCCAGCCTTGCTTTGTGCAAGGCCTTTCATAAGCCTTGAGCTATTGCAAAACCTTCATTCATTCATATAAGTTCATCTTTAATATATTCATTTATGTAAACTTCAAATGTAAAATTTCTTCAAATTTTAAATGTAAATTAATTCTTTTCCCCCCCAGCCCCCGACACAGTGTCAGATAGACGATGTGGCCCTCCTGCCAAAAAGTTTGGACACCCCTGCTCTATGCAGTTGACAATTGGTAGCCCCCATATTGATTCCCCCACAATGCAGGTGCGGTGTTCTTCAGGGCATGGTGGGAAACAGTGGTGACAACCACAAAAAGAAAGGGGGTTCCATTGGCATCTATCATTCCTACCCCCCCCCCAATACTGCAGCATAACACTGTGACTGAAACATTGTGGGGAAAATCAAAACGGTGACCCACCATTTTGCAAACATATGGAGGGGTTCCCTGGCCAGTTGAAAAAGTAAGACCCTGCCCCTGTCCGCAAGGCTTCTGAGAGGAATTTTATTAGAGGATACAAAATTCTTTTGGACCCCTTCCCTTCTCCATTGTATCATAAATTCAAATGTTCATTGGATCGTAATTTCTACGAATTATGATGTATAAAACTATGCAGGTTTAACCAAACTGTGAATGCCAGTCTTCACACAATATCTGCAAACATTTTCTGAGACCCCAGGAAATTTGCAGTTCCTCCTTTGGTGCCCAAGCCCCCTTTTTGACCCTGGGCCCAGTTAAAATGTATCCCCTGCACCCCCCTCCCATGGGCCCTGGTGAGACTGGAAAATGCAAGATCCCAGGAAATTTGGGGGTCCCTGTTTGGGCTCCTGGGTCCCCTTTTTGACCCTGGGCCCAGGTACAATTCACCCCCTGCCCCCCCTCTCATAGGCCCTGACTGCCTGAATAGGTAAAAATGGGACTGTATACCCCCAAATATGAGCCACATTCATGCTCCATTTGTTTTGAGCTGCATTTGGGGAAGGGGGTAAAGAAAAAATGAACAAAAAGAAATGAACGCATGCCCCAGCAGAAGTTTCATCGTCGTCATCACCACCAAATTCCTCAGAGCATTGCGGCATAGACGGCATGATGAGATATGAACTGACAGTCTTGCATGTGTGAATCCCTCTCAATTGACCTTCATTGTGCCAATTAGAAAGCTCAGTTGACCTTGGGATTGGGAAAAAAATATTGTGTTTCAAATCTTAAACGACGGCGCTCCCACCATTGTCAGGATCTCTTTTTCCTTTTTCCATGCTCCTGGTAGTCTCATTGTCAGAGCCAGAAATACTGCAGGCAACATCTAATCATATTAAACTCTAGGGTAGTAGTGATAATTAGTCCTTCATTAGATGCAAGCTCAAACATTCCGCATGCAACGGAAGGGTCTCTATTTATTAAAAATAGGAACTAAAGTAGCTCGCGATATAAAGAGGCTAATGGAGCATTTAAAAAAATTCATTAACTAATTAACAAGATTGTGTTTGTTTATTTAGAGTACATAAAATGTTTCCATCAGGAAGCCACTCACTAAGGCTCACTGGCTGTGCTGACAGCAGAACATCTGCAGTTTAATTTAATGCATTTAGCAAATGAAGTGGGTAAACAGAGGGGATGTCTAACAGCTTCTTCCATGCCTCTGGTCTTTGCTTCTCTCCAGAGGTCAGATGCACCAAAGAATGACTCCCGTCCTGCTCACTATAATATGGTCAACTGGCACTGCGTACTAATGAAGAGAGCTGGCAATCAGCCAGATGCCCCAAGCTCAATATTTTCTCCTCCATAAACACACCAGGGGCTAGTTTGGATGATACAGTGGGCCCTCACTATCCATGGGGGATCAGTTCTAGGACCTTCTGCAGATACCAAAATCCATGGATAATTAAATCCACCATGTTGCCACAATAACTTATATGGGAGCCACACCAGCCCTCTGGAGGTTGTGTGGGCAAGCTGCAGAAGTGACTGGATGCCACTTCCGGTTTGTGCTGGTGACTTCCAGTCTAGGAGGTCCTCTGAGGTCCTTGACAGCACAATCCTATCTTGCACTGATTGGAACAGGCAGGCCAGGAGGCCTGTGCTGTATCCAGTGCAAGATAGGACCCCAAAGTGGTTCAACCGGAGATAAGGGGAAACTCTTCCCCTTACCCCCGGGTAAGCCACTGCAGCCCCAAAGGGTCTCCTTGAACTTGCGCCACCTTTAGAAGTGGCATAAGTCCAAGGAGAGCAGAGCGGAGTGACTTGTAGCCACTCCATGCCACTCAAGAGCAGGGGCTGGGATCTGGAATAAGAGCTAGGTCCCAGCCCCACCTCCCACTTCCAGACTGCCCGCCCCTGGGACTGCCCTCCCCCTGCTCCTGATAAGGAGGGCCCCTGTATCCCTGCAATTAGGACCAGCCCCATACAATTAAGGTCATGCGCACTCATTTCTAGAAATCTTTATACACTGCCACAGGATATGGCATTGGCCAGCAGTCATTGGGTGACATTTTTAAAAGGGTCAAGCAAATTCCTGGGAGATAGTCCTGTCTACTGCTGTCAATTATGAAAGCCAAATGGAAGTTCTGGGTTTCAAAAACATGATTTCTGACCATAGGATACTGGGGACATAAAAAGCAGGAAGTCTCATTTGAAAGCATCTGATTGACCATGAATGGAAACAGGATGATGCATTCAATGGAATTCCTTCTGAATCATCCAGGATCTTCCTCTGTTCATGCCTTAGTTTCTTTGAATTTAGAATTGACCTTAATATTCCTTTGATGCAAGTCCCTGAGAGCAGGGCTTTTCAGACTGGGGCGTCATGACGCCCCAGCCTGTGGGCCCTGGCCTCTGCCCCCTTAAGGGGCGGGGGCAGCCTGGAGGCAGGGAGGAGGCAGCAGTGTGATCCCCAGGATCGCACCGCTCAGGGGCCTGCACGGGCTTGGGTGCACTTACCCAAGCCTCCTGCAGCCCCCCCCCCCGGTTGTGGGGACCCCAGCACAACAATCTGCAGGGCTCCCCGCAGCTGTGAAAGTAAAAATGGAGTGATCGCACTCCACTTCCGCTTTAGCTGCCTTCCCCCGCTGCTTGCCCCCACTGCTTCCCCCCTCCGCCCATGAGACTCCCATGAGAGTTTGAAAACCACTGCCTGAGGGTATAACTTGAGCATGATCTGAAATTTTAAACATTAAGGGCCCAATCCTATCCAGCTTTCCAATGCTGATGCAACTGTGCCAATGGGGTGTGAGCTGCATCCTGCAGTGGGAGGGCAGTCATGGAGGCCTCCTCAAGGTTTGTTCGCTTACCTCGAGGCTGCACTGGAACTGCATCAGTGCTGGAATGTTTGATAGGATTGAACCCTAAACAGCTTCATACCAGTCCCCCTTTTTAGGTCTAATAGCAGGTTCATGGGTGATAAAATTGGAAAAAACTGGGGGTGGATTGAACATTCTCACAAGGACTACCACAACCGTGATGTGATCTTTTTCCCCCCAAATTGACTTGAACTTTAAAAAAAATGTAGAAGTTCTTGCTCATAGCTTTCTCATATATCAGCCGATTTGACCCTGAGTGTATATTGGAAGAAACCCATACAATGATAATTTACCTTGGCACTTACACTGTGTAAGTCTCATTGCTAAGAAATCATCATGCCCTGGAGTCCATCTGCTGTCACCGAAAAAATCTGTGGTTTGAATTCAACGCTGAGAATCCAACAGTGACTCCCTTCCATAAAACAGGTGTTTCGGATTCACTTGGAGAGGACTGAAAAGCCAAGGTGAAATAGCTTTGTATCAGTGGGAGGGAGGATTACTTTTGAGCAAAACTTGGCAGTGCTTTCCAAAAAACTCTCCCAGGAACCCACATCTCCTTGCCAAGGAGCTGAATGATCTTCAGGCACTTGTGTCAGACAGAGACATTCATGAATCAAAACACACAGAGACATACACACACTCCTCCATTTTTATTTGTTTTCTTCTTTGCTAGATGGCAAATTAATGAACAAGAAGAGATATTGCAGGAAGGGGGGGGCACACGTAGATAAAGGAAGACAGGAATAAATGGTAAATACAGGTCCGGCTAACCCACCCCAATGAATGTAACAAATAAAGGAAAATGTAGGAGTATTTGTATAGATAATAATACTAAGCTCTTTGTGTAGCTCTTTATGAGTGAGCAAAATACTTGATATTCTCCTTACAACATTGCACAATAAGATTTACAGTGCAATCCTGAGCTGCACATGGGCCAGCGCAAGTCCCTTGTATGAGACAGCCCACATCTAGAGAGAGTTCAGTAATTAGGGTGCCACCTCGGTCATCCTCATTCTGGTGACCTAATTCAGAAGTCACCACCCTTCTGACTCAAGAAGCGGGGAGGATCCCTGATAAGGATTTCAATTGACAGGCAGGTTCATGCAATTTAAAAGCATAATTCTAAAGTGCACTTCGGCCAGTGCAAGTCTCTTGCACCGGCCCAGGAGGGTCACAAATGTGCCATAAAGCATGACCGTGCCTCCTCAGGGGCAAGCCGTGCCAGCACACGGAGGTGCGCTGGAGTACAGAGACTGCATCCAGCCTCTGTGCCAGCTTGCCCCAGGTAGGTTGCGTCGGCCAAGGTCAGCCGACGCAGGGGTCTGGGGAGGGCAGGGAGGAGGCGGGGAGGAGGCGGGAGGGAGGCATTCCAGGGTGGGGGGAGGACTGGCAGAGGGCGGTCCCAGGGGTGGGTGGATGGGGAGCAGAGGCGGGGCTAACATCTGGCTGTTATGCTGGATCGCAACCCCATTCCCCAAGCAGCGTAGAGCGGCTACAAGCCTCTCCGCTCTCCTAGGACTTATGCCACCTCTGGAGGTGGCACAAGTCTGAGGAGACCCATTGGGGCTACAGTGGCTTACCCAAGGGTAAGGGGAAGAGTTTCCCCTTGCCTCCAGCTGAGCCACTTTGGGCACCTATCTTACGCTGAATACAGCGCAGGCCTCCTTGTCTGCCTGTTCCAGCGCAAGATAAGATTGCGCTGTAAATGTGACAATACAAAGGTACAAAGGTTATGCATGCTAGAGATGGGAAATGGACCATGGAGGTCCTTTTGTTCACAACTATCTGTACATCAGGTACGGAAGAGACCAATAAGCTTTACTCCATTTTCAAACAACCTATGAGAAACGAGCCTGTATTTATGACTCCTATCTCTGTTTCAGAAAAGCTTTTTTGTATTTCAGTTTACGTTAGATTAATGTGAGTTTAGGCATCTTGCATTAATGGGTGTACTTTGTCTCCATTTGTTTAATTTGGCATTGGAAAGCCATTGCCACCATTTAAGCATAATGGAGAACTTTTAAAATGTAGCTGCAGCTATCCAATCCAGTCATGTATCTTCTGTGTGGTGAGCAAGGCTTCTAACCAATCAACCCATAGTCAGCAGTTCTTTTATTGTCTCATCCTTTGAGCCTATCACATAAAGGACAAGCAACCCCAAGCCCAGGGTTGAGGGATGACGAGGAGAGGGGTGTTGGGTTTTTTATGGGACCCTGTCAGAAACAGTATTTGAGAGTTGGATTTAGACCTGGAAGGTCCGGTTTCAAACCCCCTTTTAACCATGAAGCTTTCTGGGTGACATTGGCCACTCACTCTCTTTCAGCCTCACAGTTTTGTTGTGAAACTAAAAGTGGAAAAGAACTATATACACCAGCATGAGCTCCTTTGATGGAGGATGGTATAAAAAGTGAAAAATTAAAATTAAAAATAAAATAATAATAATAATAATAATAATAATAATAATAATAATAATAATAATAATAATAATAATGATGATGATGATGATGATGATGATGATGATGACATTGCTGGGAATGTGATATGGTCCACAACAGACCCCAAAGTGGGTTCGAGACTGAACAATATTCTGTGTTATTGGGGGGGGGGGTTGTTCTATCTGACCCAAATTCTAATCCTCTTGAGGGAAAGTTCATAATTGCTATGGTTTTCTCTTTGATTCATTTTTCCTCCTTGCAATCATGGTCAGTCCACTGACACATCAGTTGCTGTTCCTTCTGCAGCATTACAGAGACATGGGCTTTCTCTGCCCCCCCAGGAAAATCTCTGCTCAACACTCTGGTCATCTCTCATCCTGATTGCCGTAACCTTCTCTTACCTGGTCTCCCATTGTGCCACCAGGGTCCTCTCACCTCCATCCAGGACTCTGCTGCAAAAACGCATTTGCCTCTCTCATCACTCTAACTATGGAACACTTCTCCCAATTCTCAGCTGATGTACACGTTTTGTGTCCTGATCTTCAACACTCCCCATAGCCTCGCTCCCAGTGCCCATCCCAAAACTCTCATATCCGGATGCATTCCTGCTCTCTCAAATGTTTCAGCCCTTCTCTCCATTCCTGCCCCTTTTGCCAGGAACTGTCTTTCAGAAGACAACCTTGTTGCTTCCTCTCTTACTTTCTTCAAATCCCTTCTCAGAACCCAGCTTTTCTGTGAAGGATTCTATGAAGGTTTCAGTATAAAGCCCTAGCCCACTCCACCTATGGTGATGAAGCTTAACAACCAGTATAGTGTACCCTCCTTATCCACAGGCTTGGTATGCACAGATTTTAATATCCATGGATGACAAGCCTGCGACTGGAGGGCCACTGAGGATCTCCAAGATGCATCTGGAAATGCCTCCAGTCACGTCTGTGAGGCACAGGGAGGTTATATGTATCTCAGAAGGCCTCCTGCATGCTTCTAAAAGGTACTTCTAGTTTCCCTGCATGCCCCCCATTTCATTACCTGTGGAATTTTGTATTCATGGGGGGTCCTGGAATGGATCCCCCACAGATACTAAGGGCCCACTGCACTTGATTTAGGGTGCCGTCCTAACCAACTTTCCAGCAGCAAGGTAAGGGCAATGCAACTCTGAGATAAGGGAACAAACATTCCCTTACCTTGAGGAGTCCTCCTTGACTTCCATCCAACTTCAGGATGCAGCACATGCCCCACTGGCACAGCTATGCCACTCCTGGAAAGTTGGTTAGGATTACACGCTTAACCCTGTTTTGTGCTTGTTGTTTTCTTTATTAAAATACATCTACTTTTTTTTTTTTTTAGAGAAGAACTAAGTTTGTCAGCTATTACCATTCAGCTGGCAAAAGCCTGCAAGGCTGCCTTCTCAGTTGGCATGTATCAAACTTACCTGTTTGGAAGCTCATCTTATACTTTGGCTATGCATTGTACATTTACATCAATTAAGACAAATAATTTAGTGTTTGAAGACTCAAAGATTTTTTTTTCCCCTTCTGCTTTAGCCCTTCAGTTTTTAACTGTCAAGTTTCACACACTGATCATCACTGCAGCTGTCAGAGATGACATCAAACTCCAAAACTCTATTTCTCTGGTCCTTCTCACTGTCTGAATATTCCTTCTCAGTATTTATTACCTTTTTTTTTTCTTTCTCAGTAACTTTGGAAGTGATTTAAGAACATAAAAAAACCCCTGCGGGAACAGGCCCATCTAGACCAGCTTCCTGTTTCACAGTGGCCCACCAGATGCCCCAGGGGGCACACAAGGCAACAAGAGACCTGCATCATGTTGCCAATCCCTTGCATATGGCATTCTGAGGTAGCCTACTTCTAGAACCAGGAGGAAGCACATACCCATCATGGCTTGTAAACTGTGATGGACTTCCAGAAATTTGTCCAATCCCCTTTTAAAGCATCTAGGCCAGATGCCGCCACCACCACATCCTGTGGCAAGGAATTCCACAGGCAAACTACATGTTGGGTAAAGAAGTATTTTCTTTTATCTGTCCTAACTCTTCCATTTTAGGGGATGTCCCCTGGTTCTGGTGTTGAAAAGTGTGTTTGCTGTGTCTGGTGTTTAGTGGATGTACCCTGGTTCTGGTTCTTGAAATCACCTCCTTGGCCACTGTGGGCAACAGGATGGTGGACTGGATGGCCCTTTCATCTGATCTAGCAGGGGTCTTCTTATGTTCCCATGTTCAAGTGCTTCTTCAGGGATTCGTGATCTTCAAGGTCCACCCACCTCTGCCTTACATTACTCATGTGAAAGGACAATTCTTATAAATCTTGTAAACAAATTCAGCATGCAAACTCTCCAATTCTTTGTGCCTGCTTTCTGCTTTCCAAAGACAACAATGTGTTTGCTCTGTCTAGAGCAGGGCTTTGTCCTCTGCTCTCACTGATAACCAGGTAGGTATTTGCAAGACAATATGTTGCAAATGATTCCAAACCCAGCAGGAAAGCTTCGGCAAACCTGCACGGTGGACAGGTATTTTTAGGTTTGTCTTGAAGATATGGCAACTTTCATACATCTCTCTGCTTCTTTGTCTGGAGACACTGTTTCAGAGATGTCACTGAAATGGGGTATAATTGTGGTCTCCTCCTTCCTTTATCCACCCACCAATCTCTCCTGCTTTAAAAGAGCACCCTGCTGTGGTTCACGGCAGGGAGGGAGCGTGGAATTTTGAGTAATGCCTGGGAACAGCAAAGTCAAAATGTATATCATGTGTTGATCAGGAAGGTAAGAGCCCAGTGCATGCCGCATTTAGAGAAGGAAGTGGCTTAAAAATTTCTCAAAGAGTATTATTTATTATTATTATTATTATAACAGTATTTATATACCGCTTTTCAACAAAAAGTTTCACAAAGTGGTTTATAGAAAAAAAATCAGGCCAGTAGTATACCAAGGTCATTGGTACCCTCTCCGTGACAAAATTATTTTGAGTAATAATCATGATGTGAAATGAATAATAATAATAATGGTCAGAGAAGAAGCACAGACAATTAACATTTTCTTTTATGAAACATGTTTGTTTATATTTGTATATTTGTAGCCTTGAGGAGGCTCCCTTCACTACCTCCCACTGCAGGATGCAGTGCACACCACATTGGCACAGCTATGTCAATGCTGGAAAGTTGGTTAAGATTGTGCGCTTTGTCTTGTGGTTGGCTGCAGCCAGCACTAACCAAATTGCAGGGTAACCCTCACTGCCACTGCCATCTTGGGTTGGCCTCTCAGACACCCTCCTGCAGCCTGGCAGTTGAGGCTCCACCCTCTTTATATTCCACTTCATGGAATAAAAAATAAGATTCCAACAGGCCTCACAAAAGTCCAGGTCAGCCCCAAAATTTCACCAAAGTGAAATCTGAGATTAATTTCAAGGTCCCTTCCAAAGAGGAACATCTGAGAATTTTCCATGAGAATCCAAATGAAATGTAGTACAAGTGAGTGAGAGAATTTCTGCACACTCCTAGCTCAGGCTCTAGAACTCTGGGTTCTAGGACTCTGGTCTGGCGATTGTCAATCAAAGTGGACCAGAAGCAAAGCAGAGGTTCCAAAAAGTCTGTTGCAGAGCATCAAACATGACGTACAGCCCAATCCTAAACTGCCATGGAGTAAGCAGGCTGGGTGGCCTGACCCGCATCCAGAACAGGGTTGGGACAGAAAGCAGCTCAGCCCATGACAAGGGGAATTGCTTCCCCTTACTCCACGTCATGCTGCAGCAGCCCCACTGGGGCTACTTGAATCTGCGCCACCTCAAGAGGTGGCACAGATCCAGGCTGCCTAGGACTAGGGCAGTGGTTCTCAAACTCTCTGGGAGCGTTTGAGAGCCAGTAAGTCTTTGCAGGGGCAGGGGGAGGAGGCAGCTGGGGCGGGGAGAAGGCAGTGGCGCAATCCCCAGGATTGCGGAAGTGGTGCGCGATCGCTCTTGGGTAAGTGCACCCAAGCTCCTGCAGCCCCATGAGCGGTGCGATCCTGGGGATCGCGCCACTGCCTTCCCCCATCTCTAGGCTGCCCCCGCCCCTTAAGGGGGCAGAGACCAGGGCCCTCAGGCTGGGGCATCGCGACACCCCAGTTTGAATAGCACTGGACTAGGGTTAGGATCCAGTACAAGTGCTGGATCCTGGCCTCACCCCCTGCTCACCACCCTGCCCCACCCTAAAACATCTTTCTGTTTTGAAAATGTTTTACTATACTTGAATTTATTAATTATAGAGCAGCATAAAAAATTATTTCTTTGAAAAAGTTGAAAAGACATTTTGGCAAATATCTGTGCATTTTTTTTTTTTTTTAGATTCACTGTGAACCTGGGGCCCTATAAAAAAATGTTTCCAGTTGGGCCCCACACCTCCGAAGACCAGCCCTGGGTGGAATATTTGGAGGTTTCAGGGTTCCAGTCGCAGGAAGAAGCTTTCCCTGTCAATGGGTTTGCAGTCAAATGCTGAATGTTGAAAGGGAGGGGTCAGAGCTGGCACACATTGTCATTGGGGGCAGGGCTAGCGCCAACGTTTTGGAGAACATCTTCATGCACTCTAGAGAAGAACCTTCGGTGTTTGTTCTCCTGCGGAGAGCACAGAATCATTCCTAAAAGCCGTGGAAAGCCATATTCCATTTAATCCAGTCAGTTGACAATTTGCACAGATCCCATTAATATAATCTTTCCCATTAAGTACATCAGCACCTTGAATGAAGCTAACATAGTACGATCGAGGCATCGTACCGGGCTCCTTCAGGCCCAGCTTGTGCCTGAAAGGAGGCTGGGCCTGCACGCTTGCCTGTAACGTTCCAGTTTGAGTTCAGGGAAAGGCGATGTGAGGCCAGAACCCCTCTTGGCTTCCTTTCCAGAGCACCTTCAGTGGTGGTGGAAACCCCACCTTGTTTGTCTGTCCCTTTGTTCCGAGCCTGACACTTTTGCATAAACTTGGAGCAGAGAACAATGTTGTAGCCGGAGGTGGTGCTGAAATTTGGAAATCACAGGCTTGGCGTAAGAATTTTCCCAGCTCATAATGCCCAGGCGCATTACACGGTGAGCTTGCTGATGTCTTCCTTGGCTCGGAGTCTAAAGTAAGATTTCCTTTACAAGAGTAGGAGCCTGTTTGGTGTGCTTTGCCCAACGCTGGAGGTAATCCGAGTTCTAGTTCCCATTAGTGTAAGTGAAAACTTACTCATTTTCTGTAAGGAAAACTCCATCTCTTGTTTAGAATTTCAGGGCTCCAGATAACCCTCAAGGATAACCTAAGGATCTGGTGGGGACAAATGGAGGGCTTTTTCACTGGCAACACTTATCTCAGTGGTTAGCAGTTATTAGCTTCCTCCCCCAGACCCCTTCAGCACAACATTATGGGATGCCCATCAGGCAAATAAAGCGGGATATAAATTGTAAATAAATAAATAAATGGCACCATGTGGTTTCGAGCAGGGCCGGGTCATCAGGTTGATTGGGCTGATTGAGTCCAATGAGGCCACTGTGCTAGGGCAGCAAATCGATCATCGACAGTCAGCACTTCGCAGGTAAGTCTCAGTGCAGAGGTGTCAAGAGGCCAGTGTGGAAAGTGCTGCTCTGCTGCTGGAGGTCTCCCTCCCGGCCACCCTTGGTTCTGATTGGCCTGATCAGGCCAATCTGGAAGCAGTTGGCTATGATGCAATGTGATTGCGTCACCACCAACCTACTTCTAAGTGCTGTGCTTCACACCAGGACAAGAGGTGGCCCGGGCCCACCTCTTGTCACTGTAAGCAGGAGGGCGTGCAACCGGGGGGGAGGGGGGGTGATGTCCACAAAAAGTGTTTGGGGCCCTGTAAAAATAAAATTGAGCCTCATAGCTCCTAAGGCCGTCACTGGTTCAAATTGTAATTTTGTGTGTGTGAGTTTAAAATGGTGGTTGCCTCCCACCATTGCCACTGAGAATCACCCCTACTAGTCCTCAAAATGGTGAAATAAGCTGATAGCAGTGAAATAAGGTGACTCCAAGAGAAGGCATCACCTTACCATCCAAAGCTTGGCAGAAAGTTCTCTCTGGAGAAATTATTTATTTATTTATTTACTTACTTACTTACTTGCTTGCTTATTTTCCATGTTTTTATATCACCCTTCTTCCAAGGAACTCAGGCTGGTGTATACAGTTGTTCACTTCCTTTGGTTCTCACAACAACCCTGTGAGGTCGGTGAGGCTGAGAAAGAGCGACTGACCCAAGGTCACTCAGGATGCTTCATGGCTGAGCAGGAATTTGAACCTGGATCTTCCACGTCTGTGTCCAAACTGCTGTGCCATCCGGACTCTCATCAACTCATCCCTATTTTTACAATCTGCAATGAGGCTGTTGTGCCTCTATAAAGGCCAACTCCCATTGGGACAGGACCCATTCTCTCTTGACCTATCCCCTTCTCAAATGCCCCCCAGCCACAGGCTGGAATTTCAGGGGTCACATCTAAAAACCATGATCAACAGCACTGGCAAGATGGGTTCACCTCGAATCAACTCTCAAAGCAACTACGACCAATTGAAGAATGTGAGATCAACAGCGGCTCAAGACTGCATTTAAAAGTTGACGGCACTGAAAGATCAGATTCTTCCCCCCCCTTTACTCCCCTAAATGTGTGTTTGTTTGGGATTTTAATTGAAAATAAACAAAAATCAGGTGCCCCATTTCTTTTGCAAAGAGCAGGAAAAGAGATGCGTGAAATGCAATAACGGGTGACTTCTAAACAGCCATGGAAATTATAGTCATTGTCTGTGTGGGACAGGAACAAACACCTCTTAATTGTACTTCATTATAATGTACCTTGCTCAGTGCAGTGTGTATATATTAATTATTTTTAAAAAAAATCATGTTGCAGAGAGGAGAAGCCGTACAATGCTTTCTCTTCCCTTTTCCCCTCCCCACTGCTGTCTCCAACTGGATAAAAGAACAATATCGACTGTCATCTACTGAAGGAGCTTTCAAAGACAAAATCATAAAGAATGAAAGGCTATTATGAAAGAAAGGGGAGGGGAAAATGCTTTGATTTCAACAAATTTTCTCCTGTTAATGTTTGAGGTTATCTGTTCTTTTCTTTTACTTTTTTTTTTTTTTAAAGTATCTCCTCCGATTGTTTTGTATGTGTTCTGTGGAGGTAACATTGCTCTTTGATTAATATATCATATGGCATCTGGATTACGTAGCTAATTATTAATGGGGGGGTTGAGGGGGTTGGTATGTGGTGGGAGACAAAATATACGTCTTGACAGCCCTTGAGGATGTACGGGTAGTAAGACACGTGCCTGATAATGGGAAAGGAAGAGAACTAATGGAGCAGCTATATTCATGGAAAGTAAACCTCTCCAGCGGTGACCCACACCCAACCACCCTCCATGCTAGAAGAAGCTTTTGGCTGCCACCACCAGAACAGCTCTAGCCCAGGGTTTCCCTAGCCCAGAGTCATAATGCACTGGTAGGTCTCAAGCCCATGTGCGGCGGACTGTGAGACCATGTGCAGTGGGTCATGAGCTAGGCCCGTTTGCCTGCCCCTGGAATTGTTTGTCTCCAAATTGGACACATTCCAGAAGGGGGTGGTGCTGTCCCAGTGACACTGCTGATTTTTGGAGGTGACTTCCAGTTTGATCAGAAGTAGCGATGCTTCAGCAGGCCATTCCAAGGCCCACAGAAGCCAAGAGAGTGGGTTGCTGGCCCAGCGCAACCTGGAAAGGGCCTCCCCTGGCACCACCAGGAGCATCGCATTGGACAAGCTGGGTCACGGTGAGGTAAAGGTTGGGAACCACTGCACTAGCCCATACAGTGCACATTAGAAAAAGGCCTTCCTCCCCACCAGAAGTGGGGCCACCAGCATTCTTTTTCCTTCCTATGTGAATGGCATCTCCTTACATGTGATACTCTTGTGTTCTGTACAACCGTATGTGGTGACTCTGGCCACCACTCTACCCTTTGCATGTCCTCTTCTGCTCCCCAGGCTCTGCCATGGCGAGCACTTCAAGTTGGATGGTTGGCAGGCATTACAAGGGGCCAGGCCATCCAAATGGCTGGTTGGATGGCCAGCAGAGACCACAGGCAGCTTGACAGATGCAGCCAGATCGATGCACCCACCACTGCCTCCACTAATCTGTTGCTCAAAGTGACCACTTTGTTGAATCTATGTAGTGGGCTGTGGCCATTTGGCATGATGGTTTTGTAGAACCTCCATGTTCAGAGGCAGTTGGGTTCAGAAGGTAGCAACATCAGGGCAAAGCTGTTACTTTCATGTCCTTTTTGAGCATTTCCCGATCATTTTCTGGTGATCACTGTTGAAAAGAGAATGCTGAGCTAGATGGACCTTTGATGCAATTCTGCAGGGTTCCTCTTGTGTCTTTAGATATGACAGCACAATGAAATGGCATTCTGGAGTATGGTATGGGCAAAATGCATGAGATACATGAGATACAATTTTGATTAAAATTTAGTGGCAGCCTACCACTGGTATATGACAGGAGGCTATCCTTTTCCCCATTATTTTTTGGGCAGCAGCAGTAGAACAGACTTTTTATTGAAAAGCTCCCACTGGTTACCAAGAATCCCACCCACTTCTTCCCTTGGAAATGACCCATGAATACTACTGCATCATAATAGAATATAATTCCAAGGGGGCTTCTTGGAGGGGGGGGGGGAACAGCAAAGCTTCTGGGGAAAGAAAGCCATTTCTCAGTCCTGCTCTCTCCCCATGAAAAATTATCAAAATTTCTTCCAATTTTTTCTGCCTTTGAATGGGGTGGAAAAAAAAAATGGAGAGGACATTTCTGATCTGCCTGATTAGAAACCTGCATTTTTAGAAAGAATAAAAACACACAGATGAAAGGCCATTTAAAATGTTTTTAATTATATTTCTCCATGAAGTGAAAAGCTTCACTATGAAATGGTTGTTAGAGGTGGTTTGAGATGCTTGTTTGAGATGGTTTTTCTCATGCTGGTTTGAGATGGTTTTTGAGCTTGTTTGAGATGGTTTTGTGTGAAATGCTTTTTGTCTGAGATGGTTTCTGTTTTTAGAGCTTGTTTGAGGTGGCTTTTCCTATGTTGGTGATGTCCCCTCTTTAAACTGCGTAAGTAGACAGGAGTGCCAGGAAGTTTTCTTTTTTTAAAAAAAATTCAATTCTCAGAAATCACATAAAAACATAATATAGTTAATATTAGATTTCAAAAGCTTGTGCAACTGTTTAACTTTTTACATGATGTGCTGATGTATCTATCAATGCCAGACATGTTTTGTTTATGATTAATGAATGACTCACCATTGAGCAACACTCGGTTCAATTCATGCTTTGCTATGAATTTGATGAGATCCCCGGTTTAGGGCCTTAAAAAAAACCCAATATCCTCATATGATGCAAAAAGTTAGTAAGCTGATAACCTTAAGCACGAAATGATAACACAGGATTGACAGCTAAGAAGGTCTCAAGACGCTCCAGCTTTTCTTGATCTCAGCTTTTGTCCCATCTCAAACTTTTGAAACACAAAGAGGTTCTGAAGACCTTACACACTCTCACACTCATGCAGGCACAGACACAGAGTAAGGATAGCAATTTTTTTTTCAGGGATTAGTCTCTAGTGCAGCAGTTCTAAACATTTTGGTCTCCATGGCCCTTTACACTCTTAAATGGAATATTGGGGAACCCATCTACCTCATGTACTAACTGGGTTAGAAGCACTTTTTCAAGTGGGTACTCCTCTTTTATGTAACAAGGGAAGACTAACTGGCCCTCCTCACCCCAGCAGTGCCTTTTGTAGTGACTGTCTGCTGGGGTCCTTCAGCAGTGTGGATCAGGACACAAGAGGGGGTTGCAAGGCTAAACTGTACCCTGGCCTGGGGCAAAAAGGGGACCCAGGAGCCAAAGGGGGAGTCCAAAAATTTCCTAGGATCTTACATTTTTCTGTCTCGACAAGGCCCATCAGTTGGGGGGTGCAGGGGGTACATTGTACCTGGTCCCACGATTAAAAAAAGGGGACTAGAAGCCAAAGGGGGGAGTTGGGAATTTCCTGGGATCTCAGAAAATGTTTGCATATATTGTACAAAAAAGACTAGCATTCACATTTTGGGTAAACCTACATAGCTGTCTGTATTGTAATTCATAGAAACTGCGATCAAATGAGCATATGGAATTATGATCCAATGGAGAAAGGAAGGGGCCAAAAATAATTTTTGTATGTTTTGATTAAATTCTTCCCAGAGGCCCTGGTGTAGGTCATGATTCCATGCAATAATCAATTTGCCCTTTTCTCAGTAAACTCCACAAATTTTATCGATACTCTATCCCTGTTTGTACTAGTGGTATTTTTTAATGTCATAATGCAGAGTTCAATGTCACTCCCCCCCCCCCTTAGAAAAGCTGACATTTTTTAAACTGTTTCTCAGGCAGAATGTCCATTTTCCTGTTGATCAAACACATGTGATTTTGTCACCCCAGTTTGTTTGGGAACTGCATGTTCCATCCCTGAGTTTGCATTTCATTATTCATTGCAGCCTCTATGATTCAGAGTAATTCACCTTGATATTTGTGTGGCAGAGTTCAAAGTTTTATGAAGTTTGTGTCATCACTGTACAATGAGAGAGAGGAGGGAAAAGAAAGATGTAACTCTGCGAATGATTAGTAAATGTGGCTGGCCTTTGCCCTCCAGTTTGCTTAATATTGTGGTTTTATGTTTTTTCCACAATTTGCTCAGAACTATTTGTCCTCCGGATTATTAATCTATAACTAAAGATTGTCCTTGGTGTTTGTTGAGCTGAATGGATTTGGAACGTAACCAAGTGTATTATCTTGCCTTTGAAAATGTGTGCAATTCTAATTCACACTACAATTCTAAAAGTTGATTCCAAGCCTCTTGCTTTTTTCATTTCAGATTTCTCGGGCAACTTGATTCTGAAGGAGGCCATCGTCCAATGCAACACACAAGAGTCGTGGCACTCTTGAGCCAACCATTTTGGAGAGCTCCTAACAGCGGTGTGATGTTAGTGTACTTCCTTTTCTGTGAGGGAATTGAACTGTGTTTAATCCATCATTTGTTTATCTGTTTGGTTGCTTTCTGTCCATAGAAACATCAAAAGAGCCCTGATGGATCAGGCCAAAGGCCCATCTAGTCCCTTTTCCTGTATCTCACAATGGTCTAGCAGATGTCCCAAGGAGCGCTGAAGACAAAAAGATTCCTGCACCCTGTTGCCACTCCCTTACATTTGGCATTCAGAGTTACACTACCTTTAAAACCCAGAGGTCGCCTATAGACATCATGGCTTGTAGCCGGTGATTGACTTTTCCTCCACAGATCCCCTGTGAAAGGCAGCTAGGCCAAGTGCATGAAGCTGTTCCTTCTCCCCACTCTGAAATGCCATAAGCCCAAGTTCCATTAGGTCACTATGACTGTTCCCATCGACTTTCAGCCCACTGTGGTCTTCCAGCTACTGACAGCTGAGTGGTCCATTGCCTGGCTGCCTTTTCCTCACTCTCTTCTTCATAAGACTTTGGGTCTTTTCACTGTCCAAGCTAATGAGGAGCCAAGTTCAGCAGCTGTTCCTCATGTGAGCTTCTCAGCAGCAGCAGTTGGGTGTTCTACTAGCTGGATGTTGCATTGCCTGACTGTGCAAGTCTCCCTTCTCCCCCCCCCACCATGACTTCATTGCCCAAGGCCAGAGAGGAAGAGCTGGTGTAGCAACAACAGCAGCAGCAGCGGCAGCAGCTACACCAGAGATAATTCATGAGTTAAAGCATGCAAACTTTTTATTCTCAAGATGTATCCTATTTCGAAAGTAAGGCTACACAACATTGCAGTCTTAAACTCACTTACTAGGAAGCAGTTTTGAATAAGTTTTGAGTAAACTTGTAGAATTGTGAGCTGTTAATTATTTACTAGATCAAGCAATTAAAAAAAAAAATCTTTTTATTGATTAAAAAGTTCCTATGATTAATCAGGCAAGTTTTAATGAAGAATAATGAACAGAGGTGGGAGACCTTGGTCACAAGTAGGCATCAGAAGGTGGCAAAACTAGGCAGGCCAACCTGGGCTGGATCATGGCTAACTCCAAGCAGAAAATGTACTGTCTGGAGCTCAGCGGAGGCCTTATTTACTGTCCCAAGTGTGATTGCCCCTTCCAAACTCCAGTCCTTTCCTCAGAAGCAGTGAGTCTTAAAAGGCTAGACCTCTGACCTGGAGCCTTGCCCTCCTTTAACTCGCAGTTAACTCTCAGTTAACACCCATATGGTCCTTTGGTGGTGGGTTGACACTAGGGAGGTCTAATGCAGTGAAGGCCATTCTCCAGGGGAATCAGACTCAAGGTGAGTTGCCATTGGGCATCCTAACTCAAGGGGCTCCTCACATAACAAGTACAAGCTTTGTTGGGTCCTATCTTCAAGAGCTCTACAAGTTTGTAGTATTGGCCATCCTGGTCAGTTTAGCTCTCCCTCATCTATGTTGGTGTGACCCTTTGGCTACCAAAGACATAAGGTCCTGACCTGAGGATTCCTTTCCTGATGGCAAGAGGCTCAATTCTCCTATTGTGTTGAATGGGGCTTATTCCCAACAAGAGAAAACAGTCACCCAAACAAGAAGCAAGAAATCTAGAAACCATAGCATTTGCATTAACCATGAAAAGTGTGGAAAAACAAAGAACAACAAGGTTGGCACCTGCTAAGTAAACCTGGGGAGAGCTTGCCAGAATGGTAGCACCACCACTGCAAAGGCTCAGTCCTCCAGAACTGATGCGCACACACAAGAGGTCTGGGGGCCGTGCTCAGTCAATACAATTTCTGGTCTTGTAAAAAGGGATAAAGTGTTTGAAAGCAAAGGGCAGGAGTTCCCAAAGTGTGCATCCCTATGCCTTGGGGGCCCCCCAGTGGGCCCTCCTACCTTTCCCCTTGGGCGCTGCCATATTGGATCTTGCAAAATCTTGCAAGATTTGGTTACCGCCATTGTGGATCTCAAGAGATTTTGTGATATCCAAGATGGCGGCAATATCCAAGATGGCAACTGAGCAGGAAGAGGAGGCTGTGGGGGGGGGGGAATTCCCCTGGTAAGTAAGGGGACTGCTGGCATAGGACATGAATGTTCCCAATGCCCAAAAGAAATCACTTGGAAGCCCTACCGATTGTAGTGATGTCAACATTCTAATCAACAGGGCTTATGTCTCCCATAAAGCAGGGGCTTTCCAAATAAAGGGGCAAGTCCCTTTCTTTCCACACCTGGTACAGTTCAATTAGAAGTTGGATGGGGTCTGGCCCTGTGTAGACAAGAACCATCGGGCTCACAGAAGTGAAGAGAGAGAGGGGGGTAAATGTCCAAGCACATGTGGGCAGATGTAACGTCTGGCCCATCAAAAAATGGGAAAGGACTCCACCAAAGCATTGTAAGCGAATCTTGTTGCTGTGGAATGACAAGCACATAATTAATTTCCAAAGGTTTAATTAGCAAGGGAACAAGCGATTAAAAATGGAAGCTCATCATTTCATAAAAGTTAAGTTTTGCTAGAGTTCCTGTCTATGAACCAGGACTACATGCAATAATTACATCTTTCTCCCTTTCTCTCTCTAGCCTTCAAATTCCCAGACATCAGAGCTCAATAGATTCTCCCCCCCCCCAACTTCTGTTAGTGCCACCACTTTCCCGAGAATCTCTGGCTCTGTGCTTGTTAAGTCAATGATTATGATAAGACTATGGAGACACGGTCAATCAAATTAACCCCTTTTGTCCAAGGTCCAAAACAGTTCCCTTAATCTGCCTACATTCAGCTTCTTTTGAGTCATATATATATATATATATATATATATATATATATATATATATATATATATATATATATATATATATATATATATATATTTCCTCCTTGCCCCCCCCCCCAACTTGAAAGGCTCTCTCTGGATTCATCACATTAGCAAACTGTAACCTGAGAGCAAGGGCGGCTTTGAAACTGCAGGAGTCCTGCGGGATCCAATTGTTTTGCTAATCAAGATTATTGCAGCCATTGAGACTTGGAAGGATAGCCTAGCTGACAAAATTTGTCAGCTTCCCATGAAATAGTTCTGTCAGTTTAGTCAGGGGTAGGGGTGAGTATTAACATATAAATGAAGTTCTTCTCCCCACTACCTCTCACCCCTTAATGGATGCAGAGAAAATATAAACACACACACACACAAAGCAGTCCTTCTGCATGCCTAAATCAAACACCCTTCTTTTTTCCCAGCTCTCCTCAAGGTCTCTGGAAATCTTGTGAGCGCAGGGAGAGAAGGAGGGGATCAATCTACAAAGCCCCCTCCTCTTGAAACGTAAAGCAACCGAGCTAGAGGGTCCCCACTGATAGCAACAGGGGTCCGATTACAACTGCAAAAAGTACAAATGGCTGGATGAATGCAAGTGGCAGACCTCCAGAGCAGCATTCACTGGGTGCAGGTTTTAATGTTTTATAGCTGAGAGCTTGGAGGGAAAAAAAGAAGGAGCAAAATTAGAACCAAAGATCAACCAAATGAAACTCACAATTAGGGCTGCATGACAGCAGCTGTCTTGACTCTTAATGCTCCAAGCAGGGCACTGACCCATTATAAATCTGGGTTCTGTTCTAGTTCCGTTTCCTCTTTATTTTATTTTAAACTCTCTGGGTCCAGTTCCTGTTCATTCACTTTAGAAAGTAATTCGGTAAGCAGCTTACAGCCCAATCCTATGCCTGTTTACTCATAGGTAAGTCCCATTGTGTTCAATGGGCCTCTTTCCCAGGAAAGTGTGCATAGGATTGCAGCCTCAGACACTCTGAGCTGGCTTTGAACCAATCCAAATACTTTTCCTGCTGAAGAACATCCAACTGTTTTTTGCTTGTAGTGTAACACTATCAAATGATTTCAATGAGTTCTATTGAATGAAATAAAATAAATTTTATTTTTAAACTTTCTATTGGAATTTTTAAAAAGGTTTCCCTAACAAAGTGCATGTTATGGAATTTTTTTTTGGGGGGGGGAAGGAGGGGGTCAGGAAAAAAATATTGGAATATTGCCTGATGAGCAAATCATCTTGAATGGGTCACCACACCTTCTTCGGTTTCTTTTGGGTTCAGTTCTGATTCCAGTTTAAGGCAAACAAAAAGTTTTCAGTTCTGGTTCAGTCCAGAAAAAAAATCACCCTGAAGCGATTTGCCAACTTGGGTTCAAGTTTTATTTGATTTTCCAACTACAAATATGTCCTCAATGAAGTTTTTTACATGGCATCACACATATGCCCCCCCACAGGGGAAAAAAAAAAACAATCCCTACCTGTTCCTCATTCCTAAGAGGCTGCAATGCTATGTGCACTTACCAGGGAGTAAGCCCCATTGAAGGCAATGGGTCTTACTTCCAAGTAAATACGCATAGGATTGCATTGTAAGGCTGAAATCCAATGCACACTTTCCTGAGAGTAAGCCCTTTGATAACAATGGGACCTACTTCTGATTGGGCAGATACCTCGGGCCTCGGGCAGATACCGCTGCCCGAACGGCCCCTCCTGACCAAGGAATTGTCAGATAGAGGTTAAAAGAGAAGATGTTTCAAACCTCATTGATAAATCAAAGATCAATAAGTCACCAGGCCCTGAAGGCATCCACCCAAGAGTTATTAAGGAATTGAAGAATGAAGTTGCTGATCTCTTGACTAAAATATGCAACTCGTCCCTCAAAACGGCCACTGTGCCAAAGGATTGGAGGATAGCAAATGTCACGCAGATCTTTAAAAAGGGAAAGAGGGGGGACCCGGGAAACTATAGGCCAGTCAGCCTAACATCTATACTGGGTAAGATGGTGGAATGCCTCATCAAAGATAGAATCTCAAAACACATAGACAAACAAACCTTGCTGAGAGAGAATCAGCATGGCTTCTGTAAGGGTAAGTCATGCCTCACAAACCTTTTAGAATTCTTTGAAAAGGTCAACAGGCATGTGGATGCGGGAGAACCCATGGACATTATATATCTAGACTTTCAGAAGGCGTTCGACATGGTCCCTCACCAAAGGCTACTAAAAAAATTCCACAATCAGGGAATTAGAGGACAGGTCTTCTCCTGGACTGAGACCTGGTTGAAGACCAGGAAACAGAGAGTGGGTGTCAATGGGCAATTTTCACAATGGAGAGAGGTGAAAAACAGTGTTCCCCAAGGATCTGTCCTGGGACCAGTGCTCTTCAAACTCTTCATGAATGACCTAGAGACAGGGTTGAGCAATGAGGTGGCTAAGTTTGCAGACGACACCAAACTTTTCCGAGTGGTGAAGACCAGAAGTGATTGTGAGGAGCTCCAGAAGGATCTCTCCAAACTGGCAGAATGGGCAGCAAAATGGCAGATACGTTTCAATGTAAGTAAGTGTAAAGTCATGCACATTGGGGCAAAAAATCAAAACTCTAGATATAGGCTGATGGGTTCTGAGCTGTCTGTGACGGATCAGGAGAGAGATCTTGGGGTAGTGGTGGACAAGTCAATGAAAGTGTCGACCCAATGTGCAGCGGCAGTGAAGAAGGCCAATTCTATGCTTGGGATCATTAGAAAAGGTATTGAGAACAAAACAGCTAATATTATAATGCCGTTGTACAAATCGATGGTAAGGCCACACCTGGAGTATTGTGTCCCGTTCTGGTCGCCGTATCACAAAAAGGATATAGTGGAAATGGAAAAGGTGCAAAAGAGGGCAACTAAGATGTTTACTGGGCTGGGGCACCTTCCTTATGAGGAAAGGCTACGGCATTTGAGCCTCTTCAGCCTAGAAAAGAGACGCCTAAGGGTGGACATGATTGAGACATACAAAATTATGCATGGGAAGGATAAAATGGATAGAGTGATGCTCTTTACACTCTCACATAACACAAGAACCAAGGGACATCCACTAAAATTGAGTGTTGGGGGAGTTAGGACAGACAAAAGAAAATATTTCTTTACTCAGCGTGTGGTTGGTCTGTGGAACTCCTTGCCACAGGATATGGTGCTGGCGTCTAGCCTAGATGCCTTTAAAAGGGGATTGGACAAGTTTCTGGAGGAAAAATCCATTACGGGGTACAAGCTATGATGTGTATGTGCAACCTCCTGATCTTAGAAATGGGCTATGTCAGATACAAGGGAGGGCACCAGGATGCAGGTCTCTTGTTATCAGGTGTGCTCCCTGGGACATTTGGTGGGGCTGCTGTGAGATACAGGAAGCTGGACTAGATGGGCCTATGACCTGATCCAGTGGGGCTTTTCTTATGTTCTTATGGACAAGCATAGGATAGTGCTCCAAAGATGCTTTCTGTTTGATAGCATTCATTATTCCAGTTGACCTAGAGTGATGGAATCTAGTTTTCTTTTGTACCACTTGCACTCATTTGACTTTTTTCCACCCAAGAAAATGCAGCTTTTCCCTCTCAAATGTCATCTGGATTCAACATAAATAAATAAATATTAATATTAATAAACCAACAGGAATCTAGGGTCTTATCCTCGTTTCTTATTCCACACAGCTCGCCTGGGAGAGTTCCGTCTCTTAATCTTTTATTTATTTATTCTCTCCCAGGTTGGGCGAGCTGGCGATTTTTGTAATCTGTGAGTCGGCAATATTGGCCATGTGATACTAAATTAGCCCTTGAATGGCCATGGCGTGGCCGCTTTGTGTTGCCAGTGTATGCATCAGAGGTGACTCTGATGGGAAGTTCAATAGGCTTTGCAAAGCCTGGGGTTTAAATAGAAGGCATCCTTCAATCACAATCCATTCTTGCATTTTGAAGCACAATCAGATTATTCTTTTGTGCCAGACTGTGACAATGCTCTGAAACATGAATGAAACTCGGACTGTGTGTTCTCCTGGTGGATTACATCAGTCTTTGTGTGTGCTGGGCTAACATGAAAAATACACTTAATGGGTCGAATATTGGCCACCAATGAGACCTTTTTTTAAAAAAAAATGCATTAGAAACCGTCAACGTGGGACTGACGGTGGCAAATCTGGTCCACAAGCAAACTTGCTACAACTGGGTCTGTAGCAAACACGAGCTCTCAAAACTAAGGGCACATGGCATTGTGTGGTCACATCGCTCTCTGATGTGAGTCCTACCTAAATGAATGGGATTCAGAGATGACCCAAGCAGTGGCGTCACTAGGGTTCGCATCACTCAGTGGGAGGGGCCAGTGCATCACCCCATGATGAATTTCCTCCCAGACAGTGGGCAGGGAAATTCCCTGGGCAGTGGGCATGGTAATGTAGCATTGCCTTGCCCCCACTGGTTTTTTGGCTATAACTTTTGATAGAATAGAGATTTTTCAATGTGATTTGTTTTATTGCATTCTGCATAAAATTACACATCAATTGATATATAACATGATGGTATTATTCAAAAATACCAAGATTTAAAATTTGTTGGTGAGTAGTGGTGTCACCCCCCCCCTTGTGTATCACATGGTGTGGCCTGCACCCTCTAGCAATGGCCACTAGACCCATGACAGTGAGGTGCCTAAGACAGAAACTCTTAATCAGAAGAACGTAAAAAGAGCTGAGTTGGATCACATCAGAGGTTCATCTAGCCCTATATCCTGTTTCCCCACAGCGGCCAACTAGATTTGTGTAAGAGACCCACAAGTAGGAGACAAAGGTAGCTGCTCTTCTTGGCTGTTGTTCCCCACAACTGATATTCAGTATGCCCCGACCATAGAAGATCCACATAGTCATCACAACAACCATTGAGACAACCTCTCCTCTTCCTGTTGGGATTTGTTTAATTGTAGGTGAGGCTGAGAGATAGTGACTGGCCCAAGGTCACCCAGGAAGCTTCATGGCTGAGCAAGGATTTGAACCTGGATCTTCCAGGTCTAAGTCCAACTTCTCAATCGCTATGCCATCCTGGCTCTCATTTGTAACCGAAATGTGGTTTCAATCCACTGTTGTCTGGGACCAGTGACCTATAGTAAGAATATGATCCCCCCCCATTTGCAAGTGATGCATCCATCAATTTCAGTGGTTATCAGAGACTAGACTAGAAGCCCCCATCAGAATAATGCTTCTTCACCATGTAGAAATGATCTTGCAGACTTCAGAGAGAGAAAAAAAGGTGACCACCCATCTTTGATCACCTAAAGGAGCATCACTATTGTAAAACAAACTGCTAAAAATGAAAAGTAGGAAGGGCCCATCCAAATCCTCTTTTTCCCCTCCACCTAACCCCAAAAGAAATCCAGTTAGAGGTTCTTCACTGAGAACTTTAGGTTTGAAAAAAAGTACAGTGGCCACAATCCAGGAGTAGTCACTTGTTCTCACTGAAATCTGCCAGAGAAATTAGTCACAACTGACTTAAAAATTCCATAGTTTTGAATGGAACATAAGAGCAACAGATTTCCTCTGGATGTGGGTGTGTGGCTTTCAGTCATACCATTACTTATGGAGTGAATTAGGGTTGTGAGAATAGGGGCGTGCATTTGATTTAGAATGAATCACGCTCCAAACAGAATCATCCCGCAGACGTCTCAGGCTTTGGAGAGCACCCTAAATGAAGCAAGGCCCCCCTGACGGAAAAGTCAAATTTGGGGCTATTTTGTCCACCTGGTTTACGTTCTCTCTTGGAGTGAAAGTTTCCATAAGCCTCTGTGTGTTCTTTAAATCAATAGATTCCTTCCCATTCCATTGTTTCTGAATTATTCATTCTTCTCCATCAGAATTACCTTGTTTCTTGTGAGTGTGATTCATTTATATTGTTCTCTGTTAAGTCTGTTCCCAAGACCCAGACACATTTCCCCCAGTAGTTAGTTCAGTGCAACCACCCCAGACAATTCTCCTCTTTGTTTCTGTATTTGTTTTGCTTTGAGTCAACACTTACGTAAACTGCAATCCTTGCCTGTGCAAGGTTGCTGGGGGTCTTGGAGCAAAACCCTCCTCTGGGCTCTCCATGGCAATCCATTAGCCCCCAGATGGTGAATTGGATGCTGCAACCACTGGTAAGGAGAGTCCAGGAGTCGGCCTGGCCACACAAGCCCTCTGATGCTATATATAGGGCAGCGAACCTGATCAGTGTCATCCCATTCTGCAAGTTCTTTTTCAAAGTTGCAGGGAATTACATTTTGCCCACTGAAGTCAACAGGAAACAATGGAAAGATGAATCAAAATTGAAACAAAGCCACCATTGGAATTGGGCACGAAGCGAAACAAATTGTTGAAATGAGCCAACAAAATGAATCAGACCACCAAATGAAGTAACTTGGGCATTTTCTTTTTTGCACATTCTTATGCATGAATTGATCCAAATTCCAGTATTTGCACATTTTAGGTTCAATGCAATATTGCATTGTTTATAATATCTATACCAGTGGGTCTCACACATTTAGCACTGGGACCCACTTTTTAGAATGAGAATCTGTCAGGACCCACCGAAAGTGTTATCATGACCATAAGTGACATTATAAAGCAGGAACATTTTTTAACAATCCTAGGCTGCAACCCTTCCCACACTTACCCAGGAGTACGTCCCATTTATGATCATTGTTAAAAGAATATACATAATAGCCTGTTAAAAGTATAGGTCTTTAACATTTCCCCAAATGTAGTCACATATCATGGTAGCATCAAGTCTAATATATTAAAAATAAAATATTGAAATGAATGGGGATCCACCTGAAATTGATTCACGGCCCACCTAGTGGATCCTGACCCACAGTTTGAGAAACACTTATCTATACATCCTTCAGTTTTCCCCTTGCATCTGTCACAAATTTAAAGTCCTCATATCTCCCTTCCCCCCCCCCTTTCATTTTTAACAATAATAGCCAACCAGAAAAACTCTGGTCCAAATTCTGTTTGATTTTTGCTGGAACAAGATCACCCTTACTCCACTGCTGTTGCTGTGAGAGTAACACATGGCCTTCTCCTGGGCAGGACATGCAAGACTGGCGATGATAGAAATCGGGATTGGGGTCCCTTATCCCCCTCCCCTCCAGTCTCAGTGTTAACCATGACAATCACATCCTAAAATGGCTTTCTTTCATATACATGTCATCATGGCGCTCTGTGAAGTAGAGTGTTCTTTGCCCCATTATCTAAGCCCAATCCTAAATGGACCACCTGAACTGGTTGCCGCTGTATCCTGCATGGACAGGGAGGCAACTGAAGGTCACTTTGAGGTAAGGGAACATTTGTTCCCTCACTCTGTTGAGCTCCAGCAGTCACCATGGGTCTACTTGGATCTGCGCCATTCAACTGCTGGTGCAGAACCAAGTAGCCCTATGTAGGGCTTTCAGGTCTGAGATAGGGGAGGGGTAGGATCTGGCAGCACCCTCTGCTGCTATCCGTGCCCTCCTTCCAGGTCTGAACCACCCTCCTCCTCACTCTCCCCTTGCTCAGTTTTGCCCATCCTTGCCTTCCCCCCACCCTCCCCCACCCAAATCCATCACCCCAACACTGGGTGCTGCACTTATCTTGTTTGGCGACCGATCCTTCTCCTGCTGGTGTGAGAGGTTAGTGCTGCCCATGCAGGCCTCAGCACTGGTGGCAACTATTCATGGTGGCATTCATGGCTCATTCATGGTGGTCCTGGGCAGGACATGCAAGACTGGCGATGTTAGAGATCAGGATTGGGCTGTAAATCATTCCATTTCAATGAAGCTTTCCTTCTTCCCAAATTATACACGCCACTTCTTTTTAAAAAAAATATATATATATCAGAAATGGAGAGGGTAGAAACCTCCTTCTTTTATTTTTTTCCCCCCAGACTGAATGACCATTCATAAGGAAAATTATCAGAGCTTTTCACTGCCCCCATTTCAACTTCAAAAGGCTGAACCTATCTTTCGCCCAGGCAAACTGAATGACCACTTATGTGAGTGATGCCTTTTTAATAGGATGACTCAGCCACTTCCCGATAAGGAGAACAATGAAGGGTCAAAGCTCCAGCATCCCTTACAGGAATTAATGAGAACATGTTGCTGGTAATTTGGTCCACTGGAGATTGCGCTGGAATTGAAAGGCTCTTTGGTCAGGTTAAATGCTGACCAGTGTGCCCAACCTTAGAAATCCAGGGGTTAAAGTCTTGGAAAGAGATGTGATGCCAATTTGAGCACAAGAGGTCAGATCAATCTAGCCTCAATACTATATTGTCTATACCAGTGTTTCCCTATCTTTTGGCAGAAATGTGTAATGTGTAGTTGTGTAATGTTGTCATCATGCCATCAATTGCTCTGATTTCAGTCACTTGGAGCCAAGAGAGGGTGGGAAGGCCCACTGGCAAAGCGACGAGCCTACGGCACTCAATTTGCCTGTTGACTGCTGCATCCAGCCAGCTCGCAGACCATCTCCCGTGTTCCTGCAAACCATCTCAGGTCCCTGGACCATAGGTTGGGAACCACTGGTCCACAATGACTCACTAGAGCAGGGGTCTCCAAACTTTTTGGCCAGAGGGCCGCATCAAATATCTGGCACAGTGTTGGGGGCCAGAAAAAAAATTTAAATATAAAATTTATATAAATAAATTAGAGATGGAACGTAGATGAGTGAATAAATGAATGAATGAATGGGCTCATTCATTCAACCTCTCTGGCCCTTAGAACACCCTCCAGACACAACCAGAGTATAGCTCCAGTCATGTTTGGCCAAGTAGGTCGGAGGCTTTCAGGGGACAAGAGGCTGGCCAGATAGAAGCTCACTGTGGGCCGCATCTGGCCCCCGGGCCTGGGTTTGGAGACCCCTGCTCAAGAGCTTCAGAAAAGGGTCTTCACATCCCTGTCTGGAGATATCAAGGCTTGAACCTGGAATGTTCCACATGCAAACAACATACTCTGCTACTTAGCTTATTGTCCCTTTTGAAATGACACCCCTGCATCCTGTTCACCCTCTTCTCTTAGCTTCCAACGTGACTGATATTACCAGGTTTCACCACTCCTGCCTTGAAAATATGAATCTTGGTTGCTTAAGCCATTTCTACCCAACATTGCATATATGCAACAGGGATTAAATGTGTACACCTGTAGGCTGGGCAGAAATGAGTTAAATAAGAGGCTGGCATAACAGCCTTCAATGTACTCCTTTGGGAGGAGATGTGGTAATAGGTGGGAGAAAAGAGAAATGGGTTTGCAGGCTCTTCAGGGGGCTTGGGGTAGGATTAGACCACATCATGCCCTCAATTATAGAATCAGGGGCACAATGGAGTCCAGATAAACCAAGTTATTTTCCACATTGTGGGATAAATTGCTGAGTTTTCTGAATGTAGGTCTAAGCCAGACTGGGGGAGTTTGCCACACCTCTAACTAGAACACACAGTTTTTATTGGTTGACACTGGAAAGAGACAGAGAAGGTTGGACAAATGCACAATGGGGGACAAAGTTTTAAAAACTTATTTAATGTTTTCATTTTATTGATTTTTTTTGTTTGTCTGCTACTGTTGAAATAGAAGTAGTTACTACGATTGCTAATAAAGTACTAGCTGTGAGATCTAGGAAGTTGAACTTGATAGACCTCTGGCCTGATCCAGTGGGGTTCTTATATTCTTATGTACCATATTGCAAATGAGGGGCTGTCTCCAAGAGAACAATGCTTGGCCAAAGGCCAACCTGAAACTACTTGATTCATCATTCTGTCTCAGGTCCCAATCCTGTCTAACCTTCCAGCACTGATGCAACTGGAGCAATGGGTGTGTGCTACATCTTGCAGTTGGGGGGCAGTCACAGAGGTCTCCACAAGGTAAGGGAATGTTTGTTCCCTTACCTCAGGGTTGCACTGTAGCTGCAAAGGCCCCTGGAAAGTTGAATAGGATCAGGCCCTTAGCCACTCCGCGGCACCAAAAAACTGAATTGCCTCATGAAAGTCACTCTGAGATCCGAGAAGAAAAGGAAAAATATGATATATTAACAGGCATGTATTTGTACATAATTTAAATAAGGGAAGTCAATAGTGATCATGAGGTTCTGAGCACAAAGGAGGGGGAAGATGGGTGTTGAGACTAAGAGGACCTTTCTATGACTTACAGCTTTTTATACTAAGCATATGCAATCATTATAAGCATCAAATGGATTTTCAATATTTATTTGAATCCATACAAATATGATAGAGCCTAGCTGTGTAATTCATGATCTCCATAATGGCACCGTTTATGATTATGCATTTTTAGATGTCCATTCAAAGTAGAAGATGTTCCAGCGTTAAAATCTATAACCAGAGTTGGGTGTCTTAAATTAAATACATGATTTTACATGCAGTATTTCATGGAAGCAGCTACTGGATACATAATTATTTCACAACACAGAAAATTAAAACAAAACAAAACAGAGGCTGCAAAGTTCACACAGGCCTCAGCTATGAACACAATCCGACTGATGAAAACAAGATGTGACATCACATCATCACATCAATTGCCAAAACTAACCAAGAATAAAAGATTTGACCACAAACCTTCTCTACAACCACTTGGAAATTAAAACCAAGCTTGAGCGCAGTTGCTGCCAAACATCAAACCAAAACGCAACCAAGAAGGTTGAAGATATTCAAAGATATTACTAGGGTAAAACTACCTTCTTCATGTCCTGGGGATGTGGTAGAGGATGAGCCTTGGCCTATACGCAGGGGAGAAAGAGATTGTAGCACCTGGATCTGGTAGAGTTGGACTGTATTATACCAACAAAGCAGTTGAAGAATACTGTTTCTGAATTTTCCTCTGTGTTAAAAAAAAAAAAAACCCACAAAATCAGGTGCATCAAAAAGAGTCAATAAAATGCACTCAGTAATCCTTATAAGGGATGTTAAAGATGACTTCTCCTGACTGTACCCTTCCTTCTCTCTCTGGCTGAGGAAGTAGTTCTTGTTTGTCCGTTGGCAACCTTCAGTCTTGGAAGACTATGGTATCACGTTCTGAATGGTGGTTCTGGAACAGCGTCTAGTGTGGCTGAAAAAGCCAATTTGGGAGTGACAATCCCTTCCACACTGGGAGCAAGTGCAGTCTGTCCCTGGTCTGTCTCCCTGGCTATGGGCCTTCCTTCTTTGCCTCCTTGCCTCAATCTGTTGGCCAAGTGTCTCCTCAAGTGTCTTGTTTGTCTAGGGGCAACCTAAAATGACCCCAGCCTTTCATTGCTCAATTTTGGGGAGGCTAGCAAAACTGGATCAACAGTTCAGGAAGAGGATTTACCCGCAGTGGCAGTGAGAGTGCCTCACAAGGGCCAGGGCGTGTGTCATGATGCAGGTTTTGGGAACTGCTGCTCTAACCCTTTACTGCTGCCTTTTTTACTATTGAACTTTATCCCGCTATGAAAAGTTTCCTCATTGTTCAAAGTCTGGTGACTTGGCAGTCTGGTGACAATGCTCAAAAATCTCAGGTTTGGGGATGCATCCAAACACAACCCTAGCCTTCCCCCATCCTCCCATGTTGGTTGAAAGTCCACCTCCAAGATCATTTGGTCCAGTTCTTTGTTTGACTGTTGTTTTGTCATGTTGATTTACGTTATTTTTATTGAGATGTTGACTCTTTTATGAGATTATATACTGCGTTTGGGATCATTCACTGAAAAGTGGTATAAAAATGTAAATACAGCAAACGCCTAAATCCCCCAATCCAAAAAATAACTTTCCGGATATTGGGTGGTTGCCTTTGGCACAAGAATCATTTACATTCTGTTTTATTCAAATATACACTGGGGGGGGGGATAACAAAGGGAAAAAATACTGTAATTAACTGGAATGCCTGCACTTGCTCAAAGCTTGGAAGCAAATAATTTCCAGTGTATGTTTATAATTATATAATGTATTTCAGATGGCGATGCAACGACAGTTCCACTGCTATCCAAAATCTGGGGATGTTTCTGGCCTAATGTGCTTTTTTATGGTCCCTCCCCCTACTTTTTGCACTTTTAAATGTTTAATTAAATTGCCTTTCCTTTCCTATTGATTAGAAAACCTTTGCAGAGGGAATGGATCTGTGGTAGTTTATATGACTCCGATGCATTAATGGCTTGCTAAAAATGTACCGTCGTTTTAACAACCTTTCGCACTTTGCCTCTGCCTTTCATTTGGGAGGCCCATAAAGCTCAGGATGCTAAATGGCTCTAAAGCGATGGAGTGGAACTAAGGATGTGCTCTGAAGTTACCCTACTTGGATACCTGGGGGTGCAATGCACCAAAATGCTGTGGCACAGGGCACAAACCTAACCAGGTCTACTCAGAAGTAAGTACTATTGTATTCAATGGGACTTACTCCCAGGAAAGTGAGTTTAGGATTGCAGCCACATTTGCTGTTCATTTCTATGAACATTGAGACTGAAAAGCACAAGGACATTGAAATCACTGGCATACCTAATTCTGTCAGCAAAGCTTCCTGTTGAATTGGCCTCGCAGCCTTGATATCTTGTGACTTAATCCAAGTGCAGCAACCCAATCTCTTTAGGCAAATAAATGGATCTGAACTGGACAGGCAACACATACATCACAATAAATTCCCAATGCTTTGCATTTCAATGCTAAAAGCATTCCATGTATCCTCAATTCACAGTTTGTAGCATCCTCCAGGTAGTTGGTAGTCACTGATTGTGAAACCAAACTGTCATTCCTTGCAGTAACATTATCTAATCCAGCTTGTCTATACATAAAAAGTTCACGGGTTATGGTTCAGTCCCCTTGCTGAAGCAAAACAGGTCTTGCATTTCATGATGGAAAAAAGATGAGATATAAATATTATAAATAAAAATTAAATGTAATGAATTGGTTTGGACAATACTTTGTCCACCAGATCCTCCATTCAAATTTGAGAGTGAGCATGCTGCGTTCATGCAAGTCCCACCCACTTTCTGGAAAGTGGGGGCTTCTTTGTTTAATCTGGGAAGGGGGGCAATAAATCTGATCTGCTCTTTTTCATGCATTGGTAATACTTTTTTCATGACTTTTTTACTAGTAATAGCTAGCCTTACCCCACTCAATTAAGCTCATGACTGTAGAGCTGGTTCACTGTAGAGCTGGTTCACAGGTTGGCGTATCACTCCGTTACTGTAGTATCAAATGTAGACCTTCTTCATTAAGAGCATAAGAAAATAAGAAGCGCCCCACTGGATCAGGCCAAAGGCCCATCTAGTCCAGCTTCCTATATCTCACAGTGGCCCACCAAATGCTTCAGGGAATACACTAGACCAGTGTTTCTCAAACTGTGGGTCAGGACCCACTAGGTGGGTCACAAGCCAATTTTAGGTGGGTCCCCATTCATTTCAATATTTTATTTTTAGTATATTAGACTTGATGTACCATGGTATGTGACTGGATTGGGGGAAATGTTACAGACCTGTACTTTTAACAAGCTACTATGTATATTTTTTTAACAATGATGGTAAATGGGACTTACTCCTGAGGAAGCGTGGGTGGATTGCAGCCTAGGATTGTGAAAAATTTTACTGAATGATGATGTCACTTCTGGTCATGACATCACGTCCGGTGGGTGCTGACAGATTCTCATTCTAAAAAGTGGGTCCCAGTGCTAAATGTATGAGAACCACTGCACTAAACAACAGACACAACCTGTGTCCTGGTGGCCCCCCCACACACACATCTGGTTAACAGAGGCAGCCTACCTCTACCTTAAACATATTGAATTCTTGAGTCCAGATGGTAGGTTTCTCATAAGAAATGATCAACAAAAGTGAATGGATCCACGTGTGGAAAAGACACTGCATTGCCATACCTGGTTAATGTCCCCATAATTTTGAATCTGAAATTGAAACTGCTAATGTCATTTTGGGCATTTGAGGAAAAAAAATGCTCCAACTTTTCTCAACTCTTTAGATGCCTTTAGACCTTGGTGCAGAGTGATGACATCTGCTGTGGTGGCTCGCCGCACATGACCACTTCATGATGACAAAGAAATCTCCCCATCCAACACCATAAGTTGCTTTATGTTCAGAGCCGGATGGTCACAAAAGGAAACCAATTCTTGACATTTTAAAAAGGAATTTGACTTTTGCACACATGTGAGATGCTCTCAGGGATGCCATGGGAGTAATGGGACATGTAGTTGTCAAATCTGTCAGTCTTTTCTACATTTAGCCAAGCCAACATTTCTAAAACGTCCAAGGTTGAAATCCTGTGAGTAGCTTAGCAACAGTTCTGCTTGTATTACGACTGGCTAGATAACTACAGAACAGGTGTTTGGAATAAGGAGCGTAGCAATGCAAAATAAAGGGCATTGCCAAGTGGTTTGATACGCAAAGTGTGTTGTAATCCCTCAGACTGTTTCACCAACCAAAGTCTCCTGGAATCAAAGCAAAACAATATCAGGGAGTTAGGTTAAAAATGGCCATTGAAAACAGCTTAGGAGAAAGGCAATCCAAAGAGGAAACATTGGCAAAACCAAGGAGACAAAAGCAAAGCGGAAGTTCCACTTCAACCTGTACAGATTGCAGTTCAGAGACAGCTTGTACAGAGAGATCAGCTAGACAATCATTATCATATAATCAATGGTGAGAACGTAACCCAGAGAGGTAGAGTTGCAACAGTAAGCACAGAGTTTGGAGATGCTCATTAAGTGAAATTGACAGGTTGAAAACAGCGCAATCGATAGGTGAGCAAAACTGGAACGGAGAGGCAGAGAAGAGGAGGCCCATCCCAGGCCTATCCTGAAGCAACAAGTGAGATGCAGGATGAATCCGCTTAACATGCTGCATTTTCATCAAAAGGAAATGCATCTTCTCCCCATATTTTGCAAGGGGAACTACCATTGTCTCATATCAATATCACGTCTCATATCAATGATCACATCCAAGCCTTCTCCACCTTATGCATACCTAAAGGCTCTTTCCCCACGTTGTGCATGTTTGAAATTTTGTTGTACCTGGTACAATGACAATAAAGTATCTATCTATCTATCTATCTATCTATCTATCTATCTATCTATCTATCTATCTATCTATCTATCTATCTATCTCATCATCATGTTGGCAACCTTCAGTCTCGAAAGACTATGGTATCACGCTCTGAATGGTGGTTCTGGAACAGCGTCTAGTGTGGCTGAAAAGGCCGATTCGGGAGTGACAATCGCTTCCACACTGGGAGCAAGTGCAGTTTGTCCCTGGTCTGTCTCCCTGGCTATGGGCCTTCCTTCTTTGCCTCTTAGCCTCAGACTGTTGGCCAAGTGTCTCTTCAAACTGGGAAAGGCCATGCTGCACAGCCTGCCTCCAAGTGGGCCACTCAGAGGCCAGGGTTTCCCACTTGTTGAGGTCCACTCCTAAGGCCTTCAGATCCCTCTTGCAGATGTCCTTGTATCGCAGCTGTGGTCTACCTGTAGGGCGCTTTCCTTGCATGAGTTCTCCATAGAGGAGATCCTTTGGGATCCGGCCATCATCCATTCTCACGACATGACCGAGCCAACGCAGGCGTCTCTGTTTCAGCAGTGAATACATGCTAGGGATTCCAGCACATTCCAGGACTGTGTTGTTTGGAACTTTGTCCTGCCAGGTGATGCCGTGGATGCTTCGGAGGCAGCGCATGTGGAAAGTGCTCAGTTTCCTCTCCGGTTGTGAGCGAAGAATCTATCTATCTATCTATCTATCTATCTATCTATCTATCTATCTATCTATCTATCTATCTATCTATCTATCTATCTATCTATCTATCTATGAGTGTATAGGCGTCCCCTGGTATCTGTGGGGCATATGTTCCTCTCCCCCCGCCACGGATACCAGAAACTGCAGATAAGGGGGACTACAATCTCCACACACCCTTGTCTCTTTGTTTATGTTGATTACGTTCCCCAGAAGTAATACGATGTCTTGCTTGAAGAAATACTATAACCGAAAGCTTATAGAAAGTCAAGCAGGCAAGCCCCTGCAGCCTAGGAGGGAGACTAAAAGCAAACATTCACTTCCTGCTTCCTGTTTACTGTTCACTTTTAGTCTCCCTTCTCCCAAGCGGCTGGCTTGTTCATCTTACTATAAGCCCTTTGCTTATAGCATGTGTTCATGCAAGACACCTTATCGCCTCTGGGGAATGTAATCAATATTAACAAAACTAATGGGGAGGGGGCTGCAACAGCATGGGGAACCATGGATAACTGAATCCACTGATAATGGAGCATGGTGCTTCATTCCTGAAGAAGAAGTGATGGCAGCAAATTAAGAAGGCAGCCAAGTGGCAGTTGCGTAGCAGCTTTCCATTTGCTACTATGGTACAGCCAAACATGTATTCAAAAGTGAATCCAGAGCATGTTTTGGATGTCTTGACCCTACCCCTGTAAGCAACAGCCAATGAAGTGGTGCAGAGGTGGAGAAATTTGCAAGCAATGACAAAAGAGAGAAGAAAGGTGCAAGGCTGTAGATTTCAGCAGAGACTATGGTTTGGTGATAATATCTAGACTCAGCTTCACAGCATAGAACCAGGGGGTCTTCCAAAGAAAGGGACAGACAGGAAATACAGGGTGTACAAAAGGAAGTTATTTACAGACCATTCCATTAATAATCTAATTAAAAATGTCTGGGCTTAAAGGCCATTGTCCAGCATGATGGGAGCGAAACGTCAGGCGAAAGTTACTCTGTTGGACATGGCCTTCAAGCCTCAACACTTTTAATTGACTATTGGACATTCTGACCACGAAAGTCTCAGCAATGACATCACTAGGGGGATGTGGGTCACATGGGGGGTGACACCACTACTGGCAAAAAAATTTTAAATCTTGGTATATTCTAATAATACCATCATGTTATACAGCATCTACTGTGTGATTTCATGCAGAATTTGATGAAACAAACCATGTTGAAATATCTCTATTTGATCAAAAGTTATAGCCAAAAAACCAGTGAGGGTAGGGTGATGGGGCACCCCCCCCCAAAAAAAAAAACATGGGAAGGGGTCCATCATGGGGGAGAAGTGCTGGCCTTCAACATCGAATGATGTAAACCCTGGTGACACCACTGAGCCTCAGTATTCATTCAATTAATCTGGGGAATTTTCTGCCACAAAGATGTAGTGATAGCCACTAGCTTAGATAGTGACAAGACAGTTTCCCATTTGTTTCCCAGTCAAATTTGTCCCCGCATTGGACATTTGCAACCCTTCTTTTTGAGGCCTGCACATTTGTGTCCCAATATACATAGATTGCATTTTCATTCTTTTTAAAATGCAAAGGTAGGGTTGGGGTTAGGGTTAGGGCTGGGATAAGAGACTTATAGCATGGGGTTCGTTGCCCAGTTATTATGGGATGCAAATACCTGGGATGCAAAAAAACACCATAGACGTGAACGTCCAAGGACGCCGATGACTGGGAGGCATTTGACCAGGATACAGTTGTCCTGGATGCAAATACCCTAGTACCAACTTAGATAGTGTTTCACTAAAAGAATTGTACTACATGTACTCCATAGCTTCATGGAGGCCCCATTTAGCAATAGCTACTAGTCATGATGGCTGTGCACCACCACCAGGTCTAGAGACAGCATGGCATTGAATGCAAGTTGTAGGGGAGCAAAGATGGAAGAAGGATATGCATTCTCCTCTTGCTTGGGGGCTTCTCAGAGGCAGCTGGTGGGCCACTCTGGGAAAATGACCCTGATAGGCCTTTGGCCTGATCCAGCAAGGATCTTCTTTTTTTTTTTCTATGTGTGAAACTATAATCTCTCTCAAATTCCATTTATAGTACATAGATTTGTGTGGCAGGCCCAATTAAAAATGTCAACATCTCAAAAAGGATGCTTTGGACCCCCTGAAAATCCGTTTGCATTTCACAGCCATGGCTTCATTGATATTTATATTTTGGCCCCCAGAGTTTCACTCTGATAACTTGAAACATCTTATTAATAAGGACAAAAGGTTAGGGTTCCAGCTGAGCTTCCAATTTGTCCCATTGTGCCCAGACATGGCAGGGGTTTCCAAACAGTCGGTGGTCTTACATATCTCATACACAGCTTGACAATGCAAGATATTATGAATAGGGTTTAAGCCTTCACTTGGAATTCCCTCTTTTGTCTGTTTATCTTGGAAGCATGTTGAGATGCTGGCTTTACAAACTGGACAATCCTGACCACAGGTGGGAGCCAGTGCAGAAATGCATCACTGGGTTAATTTAACTTAATTTTTAATTTTATTTTTAATAAAAGTGGTATAATTTATGCTAGATTCTTTGGTTCCGATTCACATTTAATCGTAGATATATTTTGTGGGGAGGAGTCAAAGTACAAATTTATATTGCAAATTTATACTTTATTATATTTTAATTTATTTATACATTAAATTTAAAGTATAAAAGGGCCAGGATGGTTTAGTGGTTCGGGAGTTGAATGTAGATCTGGAGGAGCCAGGTTCAAATCCTCATTCGGCCATGAAGCTTCCTGGGTGATCTTGGGCCAGTTACACTCTCTCTCTCTCTCTCTCTCTCTCTCTCTCTCTCTCTCTCTCTCTCTCTCTCTCAGTCTCACTTACCTCACAGGGATGTTGTGAGGACAAAAGGAGGAGAGGAACTAAGTATACCACCCTGAGCTCATAGAAGAAAAAGCAGTAGAAAAATGTGAAAGATACATACATACATACATACATACATACATACATACATACATACATACATACATACATACATACATTGGTGAACCATGGAGGTGGGAGACAAATTGGTCCAGAGAGGGAGTCAAGCCACAGCACTATTATAGAGGTACAGATGGCAAACAGCCACCCCTGTTAACCCCTAAGATGTCAGAGAATCAACACTACAATTGAGGCATATAGTGCAGAGGTGAAGCACTCCTCCACAGCACTAGGAGAGTCAGTACACACTTTCAAAGAGCTGCAGTGAAGGAAAACCCATCCCTTTTTGTTGTTGTTGTTGTTGTTGTTGTTGGCAACCTTCAGTCTCGAAAGACTATGGTATCGTGCTCTGAATGGTGGTTCTGGAACAGTGTCTAGTGTAGCTGAAAAGGCCAATTCGGGAGTGACAATCCCTTCCACACCGGGAGCAAGTGCAGTCTGTCCCTGCTCTGTCTCCCTGGCTATGGGCCTTCTTTCTTTGCCTCTTTGCCTCAGTCTGTTGGCCAAGTGTCTCTTCAAACTGGGAAAGGCCATGCTGCACAGCCTACATACACACCCATACATACATACACACATTCTTAAATGTGGGGAGTGTTTTAATAACGCAACTGCACAAAACTGCATGATGAGAGTCAGACCACCGGTTCCCCACTTGCCAGCACTGTGTGCATTGACTAGCAACAGTTCTCTGGGAGCATGTTCTAATTAAGATCGTTTTAACCGGAGATCCCAGAGTTTGCATCTGGGACTGTCTACATGAAACTAAATCAGCAGCTGCCCTTTTCTATTCAATGGAGGGGCTGCTCTATGCGCCGACAAGCGCATTATTGAGCCAGTCGTCACCTTTAAGAGCTAATGCGCAACACCTTGTTTTAGGCCTTGGGTCAAAAGGAAATGTCACTGTTACACACTGTGTTTTTTGTTTCTTTTTTTAAAGCAAAAACTTTGAAGCCTGTAATTCATATGCAAACAAAGACATGGGGGAGGAGAACTTTTTTCTTTCAAATCCCCCCCCCCTTGTGATTTCATAAATGTTGAAACACTTTGATCAGGAACTGGAAGGAGGTGTAAACCCTCACTGTTGCAACAGACAGATATTTGTGTAATTGGCCTTTATGTATTGCCAGTTTGGAATAATCACATTTTAAAAAGCCCAACTTACCTCATCTGCCTGGTACAGCCAAGGCATAAATAAAAGAGAACAATGGAATTACTATTACTCACTCACTGACTCCCAGCTACATCACTGTATTCTTTATAATTGCTGGCAAGAAGATTAATGTTTTGTAAAATATCAGAGTAAGGTCACAAGGGGGATTGTAGGGCTGTCTAAACACTGAGACTTTCAGCTCCCTCCCTCCCTCTCGCTTTTTATAGAAATGAACTTAGAGCATTGCCACTAATTATTGTGATTTGGGGATGCTGCAAAAGTGGACTCCATCTTCCCTTGACTAGTTCCCGTCCTCGTGAAAGCAGGCACAGCCCTCTAAAATCCAACTTTTACTGGGTGGTTTTTTGCCGGGTGATGTGTTTTTCTTGCAAGAAAATATTCTGAGTTGCATATTCCTTTTTTCTTCCTCCTTCCTACAGTGGTTTATGAAGTCCTGCCCCCCCCATCCACCCACTGCAGCCATTTGTGCCTTTGTTAAAAGTCGGACAAAATCTTGTCGGTCACCACTATGGGAATTTTACAACACTGTTAAACACAAACCCTGTAAAAATCTATTCCATGATAAAATCTATCTCATGATAATCATGATCCTGGAACAAGAAATTGCTTCTTCCAGCAGCAACACCAGACCTCTCCCCTCCCCAAAACGCCCTCTGTGAGCTATGTGAACTGGAAAAATGTGCTGCCTCCCAGAGCCCTAGAAGGACTAATTGTTAAGGTTGGCACTAGGGTTTCAAAAGGCATCTGAGAATTTTCAAATGATGCTGAACAAAATTCTACAAGTGAAATTGCTCTCTGCATGTAAGCCTCCAGGCCAAACTTCTAAACTGCGCATTGCTGCTGATATAATATTATGTATTTTAAGTTCTTCTTAAATTAAGCTTCTTTTTAAATATTGTACTTTTTAAGTATTAAAAATATTGTACTTTTTAATATTGTACTTTTTAAGTTCTTCTTAAATTAAGCTTCTTTTTAAATATTGTACTTTTTAAAATAATATTTTTTTTCCCATTGTTTTAGGGCTGCAATTTTCAACTGTTATGCCATATCTCATTGGTGTTCTGCAAATGGTCTGCAGGTATGCCCCAGGAGTTTGGGGGAGGCATCAGGAGTTTGGGGTAGGAGGGTTAGTAGGGCCATTGGGGGATGTGATCCCCCAGCCAGAAGTGTGGTGTGCCTTGTAAATTGTAAAAATACTGATGGTGACCTTGACCATTGTAGTGCCTTCTCAGTGTGCCATGAGATGAAAAAGGTTGAAAGTCACTGTTTCAGAGGGAACAGTATGCTGTATGGGAGGTATTGTCTGAAAGGCAGCTGAGAGCCAGGATGGTCTAGTGGTTTGCAAGTTAGACCTGGAAGACTGAGGTTCAAATCCTCGGTCAGCCATGAAGCTTCCCAGGTGACCTTGGGCCGGTCACTCTCAGCCTTGCCTATCTCAAAGGGTTTTTTTGTGAGCACAAAAGGAGGGAAGGAACCACCACCTGGAGCTCCTTGGAGGAAAGGTGGTATAGAAATGTGCAAAATAAATAAATATGCTTCGTATATAATAAATACATATATGTAAAACACATCAATAATAGCAATAGTAATATAAATGATGCAAGATCAGACCAACTCACCCCTGATTCAGGGTAAAGAGCAATTTCCCTGGTTCTTAATTTCACCAATTTTCTTGCCTTTTATAGGAGCCACACGGCTGGCAGGTCTGAACAACTGCGGAGAGGGCATTTTTGGCAATTGCATCCGATATATGAACTAAAGCCCTCTAAGGAAAACGGCGCTCCATATTTAATGAAGACATTGTCCAGCTGTTCTTGCCAGGTGCTGGTCAGATAGTAAAACACTCTTGAATCGAGAGCTGCAGCAGAAGATGCGATAATGAATGATGGCTAAAGGATAAATAATGAGACCTTGTAATGTTATTTATTGGAATGCATCCTGCAGCAGCTTCTTCCCGCTGAAGGATGCTAATTTTTGGTTTTATTGCTGACTAACACACATCTGCACTTAGCTGGCAGTAAAGCAACAATAAACACTGGCGGAAGCTGATGATAGTGGACTGAGTGTTGGCAGAGATGCTGAAATGCCACTGCTGTTCCTGGGGCCTGCCGACTGCAATCAAGGGTGGTTTTAAAGTGAAGATGCTAGACCATTGGCAGAGAGGCCATATTTATTTAGACATAATTTCTCACCCCCTCCTTCCGCCGAGGAGCTCAGATCAGCGAAGAAGGTGACATCCACTAAGGGGGATATCCATTAAAAATTGAGTGTTGGGAGAGTTAGAACAGATGAAAGAAAATATTTCTTTATCCAGTGTGTAATTAATCTGAGGAACTCCTTGCCACAGGATGCAGTGATGGCGTCTGGTCTAGAGTCCTTTAAAATGGTAAAAGGAGATTGGACAGATTTCTGGAAAAAAAGTTAATCACAGGTTACAATCCATGGTAGATATGTGCAAACTCCTGGTTTTAGAAGTAGGCTGTCTCTGAATGCTAGATGCAAGGGAGTGGCAACAGAATTCAGGGGTCTTGTTGTCTTGTGTTCTCCTTGAGCCACCTGGAGAACCACTGTGAGATACAGGAAGCTGGACTAGATGTGTCTTTAGCCTGTTTTAGTGGGGGTCTTATGTTCATAGAAGGTTATCCTCCCTTTATTCTCACAACAACCCTGAGAGATACTGACTGAGAGTGAATCAGCCAATTATTTTTATGGCTGAGTAGGGATTTGAATTCAGATCACCCTGGATATAGGTCTCGGGATAACTTATTACATGGCAAAAACACCCGGTTTTTACAAGAGGTGAATTCACACATTTTCTTGTAAGGATACTTCAAAACAGCCCAAGCAAGTATGCTAAGGCTGGTTATGTTCTGCAATTTATTATTATTAATTTGATGATGATGATGATGATTGATGATACCATCCATGTAGATGGTGATGAATTAACTGCACGCATTAAATGCTTGAGGTGCACCAGCAACTGCTGACTTGTAAGTGCAAATGGGCAAGTTTTATAAGTGAACCACACAATGCGAAATTGATGTTTCTCTGGAAATGAGACATTTATTGATTCATTTGATATGGTTTATATCCTGCTGCTCAGTCCAAAAGGATCTGCAAGATGGCATGTGTCAAGCAATGGAATACAATCATCGCCCTCCAACACATAGCACTGCACAAGGAATGCATATTCTCCTTCTGGTCCCCAAGAACTCAGTTAATATTATGTTGTTTTGGCTGTTCCCACTCTTTCACCCCACCTAAGCAGAGGCAGGTTCAATAACTTTGCCCCAGGTGAGGTGCTGATTAACAGTTCTGTTGCCTGGCCGTGTCCTCCTTACTCCCCTTCCCTGAGAACTGCAGCTCTTTTTACTATTCATGGGCAGATAGGAAGGACTCAATTTCATCAGTGGTTGTGCCAGAGGTTCACTGCTGAGTGAGAGCAGTTTCATGCAGAAGCATCACTAGGGCTTGCATCACCTGATGAGAGAGCTCATTGTGTCATCCCCTTGATGAACCTCCTCCTGCACCAGATCACACAGAGTAAACTGCAATATAATACGCACAGCATAAATGAAGTGGCAACACTAGGGTTGTATTAGCCCCATTTTCTTTCTTTCTTTCTTTCTTTCTTTCTTTCTTTCTTTCTTTCTTTCTTTCTTTCTTTCTTTCTTTCTTTCTTTCTTTCTTTCTTTCAATATATAAAAGTACAGGTCACCCAACAAATCAGTCACCAGTAAAAGACCAGTGGCCAACTTGATGACACTCACACAAATGATGACCAGCGTACGCTGCAGGCACTGAGAAACTGCCAGAGGCTTCTTTAGGGAAAGGCACAGGACCTGCAATGGAGCTTCTATTTTGCAGGCACAGACTTAAGAACACTGTGTCAGGTTTTTCAGCCTGACAAGGAAGATAGGATCTGGCAGAGGAGGCCTCAGCTGGTCCCTCCCCCCTCCTGGGCTGGTTTCTTCCACTGCCCCACCTTTCCCCTGCTCCGGAAAGCCTTCCCCCTTCTTGAAAGCCCAGTGGTGCTACTCACCTTCAGGTGTCCTCCACCTGGCACTGGGCTGAGTACCAATTGGCACCCCTTCCTCCATGGGTACCGTCAACATGGTTGATGGAATGTTTACGACACTCAGTGCTGGAGCTCAGCGCCGGCGCTATGAACCTTCAGGATTGAATGGAAGAATTCTAGTATTTGCTCTGGTGCAATGGAATGAAAGCTGACTCACAATTTTGGCCAGTAGTGGTGTCACACGCACACACCCCAAGAGTTGTCACTAGGTGCGGTCTGCATCCTTCGCACCCCCTAGTGACGCCACTGATTGCATGTTCTGGTAGCTGGCTGGGATTCCCTTACTCCCTTCCACTTGGGAATAAGAGGGAGGTTGCAACTGGAATCAACCTCTGCAGAAGAAGAAAATTATGCTCTCTTTCACAAGTGTCCTTCGACTCTGTTCTTGTGGATAGACAGGAAGAAATAAACTTTTATTTTAGTCTACAGATAAGTTAGGTTGTTTTTATATCTTGGCCAGGGATTCACAACTCCAGCCCTGCAAATACCATAGGCCTCAGGTCCCCAACGGCCATCGCATTACCGGATTCATAAGGTCAAACTTTACAACCCAGTTACTACCATAGATCATAATTCTCTTCGAGATATTTTATCTATATCATCTTTCCCATATTTTAACGATAAAAACTGTTTGCCACATCATTGCAAAAAAGAAACAAGAAAGAATAGTCAGTCTCTATAGAACAGACCTTTATTTCCAGGCATTGACCGATCATGGGCTTTTAAAAAAAACAAAAAAAACCACCACTGGCTTTTAAACCATCATTTATTGATACAATTTCTATTCACACATTTTTCTGCAAAATGACCTTCGGGCAGCTTACAATTATAAAGCACAACTATGCAGGAACTTTTGATAAATTCTGACAACAAATAATATTAATTTAACTTGAATGTAATAATCACCTTTAAATGCATCTGCATATAATGGAAACTTTAACTACTACTACTACTACTACTACTACTACTACTACTACTACTACTACTATTATTATTATTATTATTATTATTATTATTAACATAAGTCTCTTTTCCAGTGTACCTTAAATAGTCTACCTTAAGTATGAGATAAGTTATGATTTAATAGACATAAGGCATAATCCATAGCCGCCCTTGGGCTGGAGCAAGTCCTTTGCACCCCCTCAAGAGTCAGAAGGCAAGCACATGGGTATGCACTGGCCTCCGGAGGCCACCTCAGAAGGGTGAGTTTGCGCTGGCCGTATCAGGCTGGTACAGGAGTCTTGGGAGGGTGGGGGGAGGGCCTGTGGGCTGCCCAGAACCAAGTGGGAGGAAGAGCCAGGATCCAGCACTTAGGCCAGATCCTTACCCCACTCTCAGGTGACCCAGTATAGTGCCAGGCTGCTCGGATCTGAAAGGGCAGCCAGGAGGAGGTTGAATCAGCTTCTCTTGGAAACAAATCCCAGGACACTGAGGCTACCTTCTCTTTGCAGGGGCTATCCTAGCCTCTCCAGGAGATTGGATCTGGAGGAGGACCTCCCCAGGAGATCTTAAGGGCTGGGGAGACTCATGCAGGAGTCATGCCCTAAAATAAGCCACACAAACAGGTGGGATTGACAAACGGACAGCAGTCTACATCTATGAACAGGAGGACTGCCACACTCTTCACTAATTAACGTTGCTGAATTGTCTTCAAGGGCGGCCCCATGCACAGTGCATTGTAGTAGTCTAGTCTGGAAGTTCCAAAGTATGGACAACAGTGGCTGGCTAGGCTATGGTTCCACCCCAAAATTGGCCACACTACTAATAAACCACTAGCTACAGTCTTGCAGTTAGCAGTGCTGCAACACTGTTATAGAAGATCAGAAGATCATCAGGTGGATGGTGCAGCGTTGACAGCGATTCCATGTTTTGACAGCTGTTTGACTGTAATCAATCAAGGCCAATGGAGACCTGGATGGACACCTGAGCTTCATTTGACCTTGATGGGACTTTGAATGAGCTAACGAGGTAGCTCACAGCTGAGCTGCGTTTGGACTTAACAAGGGGCTGCAGGATAAAAGGCAGCTTCAGAAGGAGCAACATACCTGACCAGAGGGACCCAAGACCAGACCCTACGTGACCCAGACCTATTGGAGAAGGCGACTGCCAGGACTCTGCTGGAGAGGACACTGCTTTAGAGACTGGATTGGACTTGGACTGGAGGCTTCAGACCTTTACCCACTGAGTTAAGTGGAGTTTTGGGGAGGGAAGCCTCTGGACAAGATGACTTGCTGGGAGTGTGTTTGTAGCAATAAATTCTTGTTAATTGCTCAACTGATAAGGAGTTCTGCATTTCTTTGCACATCACAGCTGTTGTTCTTGGAAAAGGAGGGTGTTAATTAGCCAAAAAGTGGGCATTAGAAGGGAGTTGGAATATTTGGACGGGACAAATTGGCGTAGTCAGCAGGATAGGGAAAATTGGGATAGGACAAACACTCTCAAAATGTGAGATTCTTCAACATCTCTGAATCATGACCCACTACCATGAGGTCTGCACAACCAGATAGTAAAACTACAAATATCATTATTGTTCTTGTTTATCTAGATGCCTTGTTGTAAGTATTCCATGGGTCCCTCTTCTGATGAGGAAATCTGCCATGAACCCAGTTGTAGAGTTTATTTGATTTTCTCTGTAAACCACTTTGTGAACTTTTGTTGAAAAGTGGTATATAAATGATGATGATGATGATGATGGCCACAGCCATCACCTTCAAGCCGCAGCATTATCAACCTGAATAGGTACATTTGCACTTTTCTTTTGAAGGCATCAAGTTCCTCCAGTGAAACCCTGACTTCACTGCAGCTGGCTTTCAACTCTCAGCGAAGTCTTTGTGATGCAAATCTTATTCTTGTTTCAAAAGTCTGCAGACAGTTTATCCCTTCCCAGCTCTCAAGAAGCAAGTGCCTTTGCAAGAGGTGTACATGTGATCCAGAGTGCTTTATCGCTCTTCCCTAATCAAGGCATTTGTCTTAGTTTATTCACAGTTCTGTCTGACAATTTTGGATGCCATTATGGAGTTAAGGAAGACATACGGCAGGGCCTAACTCAATGCCGTAAAAACATAATATGGCATATTTCTTTCCTGTCTGGGGGCGGGGGGGAGGTATTAATTCTGGCTTACGTAAGAAAATGCACAAATCACATTGTAAACAAGGAATCATTTGGAAGGAGATTATGCAGGAGTAAACAGTACCCAGTCTCAGCGCATATATAAACAAACAAACAAACAAAAATCTAGTTATATACTGTCAGTGATTTTGCAAAAACATTACTCATCTCTGAATGAAAATAATAATGCTGAATAAATTAGAAATCAGGAATTTAAAATAAATGAGTTGGTGTCTATTTTGGTACATGGTACTATATAACATTTGCTTACTGGTTTAAAGTGCTATAAAGAGGCATGCCCCTGTATCCGCGGATCCAGTATCCTCTGTTTCACTTATCCACCATTTCCTCTATCCCTGGGGGGGGGGGGCACAGAACCCCTGCAGATACAGGGGTCCATCTGAATATGCAGTTTGCATTTGGCTCTCTTCCATCATGGACCTCACAGTGGCATGTATCACAGTGTTCTCAGGTGATCACTTACTCAAGCACTGACCAAACCTAAGCCTTCTTCATTTCAGCAAGTTGTGCCCTCAAATGTCCTCAAATCTTGCCCCTAAGGTGAGCTATAGTCGTCTCTATGACCAAGAAAGCCCTCAAATGACAATGCAGCTCCTTGTCGCATGGGCGGGCATGCTGGGGAGACCGCGAGGAGGGCGCACTTGCTGCTGCTTGTCTGCGCTCCACCCAGGGTTGCCATCTGGTGGGGTAAGTCAGGGGTTCGGCCTTGCCCCAGACCCCAACAAACATTAATCCAATAAAACATAAGAGCAGCTGCAACCCACTTATAAAAACACCAAGCCTATAAAAGTCAGATGCAGTTATAAAGGTTGAGAACTCAGAAGGCTTACCTGAAAAGAAATGTGTTGCCTGAAAAGAAACTGCTCCAAGGAGGGAGCAGTTTGTAAATCAAAAGGGAGGGAATTCCATAGAGTCGGTGCCACTACTGAGAAGGCCCCGTTTCTTGCTGCTGCTCCTTGCACCTCTCTGGGCAGCATTTTTCATTTTTTTAAATATTTTATTTATTTTTAATATTATTTATTTTTTTAATATTTTATTTATTTATTTATTTATTACAGGTACAGGAAAGGAAATAGGTTTAACTTAGGATGGGTACAACACAGGTTACACATAAGGTTTGGCCCCCCAAAAAACAACACAATAATTATCAGTACAAAGGCTATCATCTTTATCAATATAAAAAATTGACTTTTACAAAACACTCAATCTTATCTAACTAAATTTGTCTACCCAATTGTAAAACAACGGAACTGAGCCGGGTCTAGCACCTGCGCGCTAGATCAGGCTCAGTTGTTCCGACCCCCAATGCCAGCCAGCCAATCAGCTGGCAGCAAGCCCTGCTGCCGGCTGATAGGGGGCCAGCAATGGCAATCATTGCTAGCATGCCCATACAGGCACGTTAGCTGACTTACTCTATCTAAATCTCTCTCTTTCATTCTTTCTGTTAAGATTTCCATTTCTGCTACTTCATAAATTTTGTCTATTAAATTTTCTCTAGATGGCACATCTATAGATTTCCATTTTTGTGCAAACAATATTCTTGCCGCTGTCACAATATGTACAATAAGGTGTTTCTGGAAATAATTGCACTATCATACCACATTTCTCCAGAATGCATTCGATGAAGCATCATGTTTGGAAACTGAGGGGTTGGGTGGGGGAATTGATGCCACCAGAATGGAACTCTCAATATCTTTATTTTGTCCCTCAAAACGGAAGCCATTGGGATAATTTGGATCAGAACAGGGTATGAAAGAAGAGGTCTCACCCCCCCCCCTTGCAATGACCCCAATCCTATTACCTCCCCTATTAGCTTCAGAGGAGAACATATTAAAGCTCACAATTGTACCTGTACATTTTTATCTCCATGGCTAATAGCAGATTTGGAAGGGGGCAATTTGAGTCAGGGGCTCAGTGTAGGGGCAAGATTTAGACCTTCTTCCTCCATGCCATGACCCCAGTCTCAACTACCCCATAGATGCTTCCTGGGGAAAAACCAGGAGCTTTAACTATAGAACTCCCAGATGATCATATATAGCATCCCCAAGTCCATGACTAAGATGATAATTTAATTAGGAACGTCTTCATTAGTAATTGTGGCACAATCCGATCCCCTGGCAGAGCTCCTGCTCCACTGGCACAGATTGTTGCAGACTTGCCAGAAAATATGTTGCAACAGGACAGGCTCCAGGTCAACCAGCAGAAAGGCCTGTGCTGTCCTGCCAGTGCTGGCATAGTGAGCAGTGTGCAGGTGAGGTCCCACTGGACAGAGCAGGGGTAGGAGAAGGGGCAGGGAAGGGCAGCAGCAGGAACATGGATGGGCTGAATCAGGCCCAGGAGTGAGGCAGGATTGGTGGCAGCAACTCACATCATATCCTACCGCCCCCCACACCAGGGCCTGATCCACTGACACAGGGCAACACAGACTTATGCCAGCTCAATCATTTGTGCAGGTCCAAATTGCCCCATTGCAGCTGCTGGGGCTTACCTGGGGGCAAGGAGACAAATGTCCCCTTACCTCAAGGAGTTCCCCCACAGGATGCAGTGAAAGCCACGCTGGCACCTTTGCTTCAGTGTAGAGAAATTTATATTGGATTGGGCTGCCTTTCTGTTAATCACCACACTTCCCCTCCCTTTCTTTCTCATTCTCCATGGTATCTGGAATAGTATCCATTTCCCCCCCTTCATTTCACATCTAGGATTCCTAGCCTTGGTTATTCTTCAAATCATGTAGGCCCACCTGAGTTTGAGTCATAACCTGCTCCTTGGCTTCAGTCGTTATATGCTGGGATTGTAAGCTGATTTGGGCAGGGACCTAACCTGCGTCCACATACGTTCATGATATAAAAACCATATCGTTTAACTTCTCTCTCAAATCCAAGATCTTGGGTCTGGGATTTTTATGAGATTATGCAGTAACAGCACGCTGCAAGTTTAATATTTACCCAATTTGTAAAGGGTGTTGTGGGAACTGAAAAGGTAATATTTGCACAACATTTGGAAGATGAAAAAAAGCATTGCAGAAGTGCTAATTACTTACATTTATTTTTATGAAACACCTTTTCTTTTCTCCTTGTCCTATATGATTTAATTTCTCTTTTGGCTCCGCTATTGTTACGCTTGTAAATGTGTATGATTTAACACTACTATAGTGTTGGTGGTGGGACTCTAATCTACAAATCAGTTGTATTTCATAGTGCAAGATCCAACTGAATATTTGCACATAAGAAGAGCTCACTGTCTCATATCCACAGAAGAGAATTCCCTGCACTAAGAACTCTAGTTTGAGATCCCTGAGACAGAGGAACAAATGTTTTTTAAAAAAGAAACCCCAATACATTTCAGAACCATATAAGATTTGATGACGCACTAAAATTGGTTTTTGGATCCATTTGGAGGGCCTCAATTAATTGTTAGGTGATGGCAGCAGGCCCTGTTGCCATAACCTAACCTCCCTCCCAACCCAGGAGATCTGACATGGGTCTCCTAGAATCTGCACCCACTCAATAGTGGGCGCAGATCCAAGGAGACCCATCGGGACCACCTGGGGATTACACAGGGTAAGGGAGTATAAACCACTTCAGCGCTGCTGCAGCCCTGGTTGCTGGAAAGCACAGGATTGGGTTGTGAGTTCCAAAAATGAGAACCACATGCAGGTCCTTCTGGATTCTGGGTCAAGGCATTTGTGCATGACTCCAGGGGAACACCCTAATGACAGGCAAGGAACTTGCAATGACCTGTGGGACTCTCCATTGCTGAGTCACCCCAAGTGAAGCAGGCAGGTCTAGCCCATACAGGGCGAAGCAACTTCTAAGTGGCAGACTAGGAAAAGCAGTGAGCTGGATTCTGTTTGGTCAAATTCACTGCATTCAGAAAAGAAGTGCACAACTCCTACCAAATACAGCAGGCAGGTGGTGGGGGGCCGTGTCTTCAGGAAAGTGTTACAATAGTGGGGGGGGGGGGCTCGGACAGTGATCCTTGTTATGAAAATGCGGTTGATACATGAATATCCCTATTTTCATTGCAGAAATGTTGGTTGAGTTGCCAGTAGGGTTGGCACCAAAACGTCACACAAAGTGAAAGTTTGTGTGAATTTCAGGCTCCTCTCAAGGACAAACATCTGGCCTGCTTTTTAAAACAAGTGATTTTTTTTGAGTGGAATTTTGCATGTTCCTAGCAGATGTGACTCTTGTCCACTTAGCCATTGTTAGTGGTCCAACTCTGACTAGTAATTAGCCATTCAACCTGGTAGCATGTTCATCGGCTGAACTTTCTGTAGGAAGACAAAGTTTGCATCACATCGCATCAAGCTTGATTTTAGCCTGCTTCCCAAGCTGAATATTTTCAATGCTGAGTCACAAAACCCGCAACGGTTGTCTCTGAACTTGCGGTGCCCTTCACAGCATGAGACGGGGCAGCGTTCACAAGACGTTACTGTGAATTCCCAAACAAGTTATGATCATGTCTCTGAGGAGCCTTTGAATATGAGAAAGATTGAACCCTGCTTGCCAGCCTTCAAGCTAATGTTTTGAACTATACGGGGGGGGGGGATAATAATAATTGAAAATAAACAGTAAAAACTGTAAGGAAAATAAATGTAAAGGGTTGAGAAACCTTTGTGAAACAGGCTCCCTGCTGAGTTGCTCCAGCCTTAGCATCTTGCTATCTATTAACCTCATTGAGAAATCAGTTCAGAAACAAGGAGACAGTGTAATAAGACCTCAGCATCACTGAACCAAAAACAAAACCTGCAACTTAGCTACAGATCATTACTACTAAATGGATGGCATCAGGCTTAGATGGGTTCCCAGAGTTGAAGGAGGATTAATAAAGACAGTACGGACAAGCTTATTCAGTCAGAAAAGAATTTTGCCCAGGGTTTATGATTTTTTTTTCCCCAGGCAAGTACAGACACGTGCTGCTTAACAACTGTTCGCTTAACAAAGGACCGCATATATGACGGTGGTCAAAGCACAATAAAGATGCTCTTAATGAGGCATCTAAATAAAGGGGTTGATGTTCCCTTACTCTGAGTAATGCCCTAGCCACTGCAATGGGGGTAGTCAGATCTGCACCAGAGAAATCGCTGGCACAGATCCGAGCAACCTGGTGTAATTGGCCTGTCTGCCCCCCCCCCCTCCTGGGCTTGGTCTGCCAACCAAAGGGTGCTTTGACCACGATAAGTTTGGAAACCATTGCACTACGTCAGTGGTTCTCAAACTTTTTGCACTGGGACCCACTTTTTAGAATGATAATCTGTCAGGACTCACCGGAAGTGATGTCATGACCGGAAGTGACATCATCAAGCAGGAAGAGTTTTAACAATCCTAGGCTGCAATCCTACCCACACTTACCCAGGAGTAAGCCCCATTGACTACCATTATTCAAAGTACATACATAGTAGCCTGTTAGAAGTACAGGTCTGTCATATTTCCTCAAATGCAGTCACATACCATGGCAGCATCAAGTCTAATATATGAAGAATAAAATATTGAAATGAATGGGGACCCACCTGAAATTCGCTCATGACTCACTTAGTTTTAGACCCGACACACAGTTTTAGAAACACTTCTCTACGTTATTAAGCAACCATGACTATACACAGTATTCCAAAGGAGGCCAAACCATAGAATTGTTTCAGGTTGTATATACATGCACTGATGCAAATGATGAAGATATATTTACATCTAATTTACAATGCTCTTCTAAGATGCACTAAACTGACCAGATGTATCTTGTGATGTGAATGAGCTCTACGGAAAATAGCTGATTTCACATGCAATTAATTGCACACCGCTGCAGCTCAACTAGGGCTGGTGGATTGAGGGTTCCCCCCCCCCCGTACATATTTCAGTTCCTGTACTGTTCCTCATCACAATTACTTTATTCTGAGTTTTAGTTAAAAAAGAAAAAATTCTTACCACAAAAGGTGATTTTTTTTTTTTTATTGCATTGCTTGTTAAATTTTTCTTTGTCAAAAGATCTGTCATTTATAAACTGACAAGCAAACTTTCTAAATTGGTCCAATTTATGAATTTTCTTGACTGGTGTCATCCTATCTGGTATATTCACATGATAATGACCAAAACTCTCAAATAACTAAGAATTGTTAAGAATTCTTGCAGGTTGCTCATTTTCTAGACTTTATATAGTTTCAAAGCTGGGAAACAAAGATTTTGAGTAGGAAATGCATATGAACTTAGCTACTTGTTTCTTTTATCCCACTCTTTGAAGGGTGGTTACGCAGGGCTGGTCCATCATGGAACTGACAACAGCACAATCCTAAATCAGCTATTTCCAGCCGGGTGGGTGTATGCATTGTCACAAACATGCTGTAAGGCACACTGCAGCAGCACAAAGGATTGTGGAACTGCCCAATAGGCTTGTGTTGGCCTGCCAGAACCACCGCCTGCCAAAACAGGTAGGCTCTCTGTGTGCCAGCAGAGGGATGGGGGAAGGGCAGAATGGAGGTAGGGAGGAGGTGTAATGGGGCAGGTAGACGATCAGGCCTAGGAGGAGTGGGGGTTGTGACAGCCACTCCCACCAGGTCTTCTTGCCCCCTTCAGGGTCTGATCTGCTGAACACAAGAATGCTTGGACTTGCACCCGTGCTTTTGCTGGTGTGAGCCCAAGTAGCACTATAGTGACTGCTGAGGCTTACCTGGAGTGGGGAAGGGAACATGTCCCCTTGCCTTGGGGAGACATCCAGCAGCCGCTGTTTCCATGCTGGATGCAGCGGAGGCCATTTTGGCACTCCGCTGGAAGGATTGGTTAGGATTGGGCTGCCCAGTAGATGCCTCCAGTGAATGATGACAGGAGCAGCTCACCATCTCCTTTACTCTTCCACCTGCTGCCTGAATTTTCAAAGGATGCGGGGGATGGAGCAGAAGAGGAAGTGTAGAGGAGTGTGTCTCCTCTACACTTCCTCTTGTATTTTGTTCCTTTCATATTTTTTTTTTAAACTTGGGGATTGAGGGGAGGAGGAGGTATAGTTGCTGATATCCCACCAGTTAAGAGGGGAACATCTGGTATCCACCCTCAGGGTACCCACCCTCCGTTCAGCTGGATTGGCCTGACATCACAGCAATTCAACTGCCATTGGCTGTCGTGTGATGATGTCAAGGTGCTATTACCACATCCTCCCATGGTTGTGCACTCGATGGTCCACAACAGACCCAAGTACGGGTGCAATGGTCTGCGGTTGCCGTCAAGTAGGGAACTGCTGCCTTAGACAAAATTAGCTTCCCTTAAACATCCTCAGATACTTCTCTTTGGGAAGAATCTGGTATTTGCTTTGAAATCCACACGTGTACTGAATCACTTTTGCAAAATTTCCATGCCAGCCAGAATTCCAAGTGGCCCAGAGACCTTTCTGTACAGTCACCTGGTTAGCCAGAAGCAAAGGATTTTCTAAGAGCAACTGCCAAACTGCTCGTATTTAATGACACCATGTTTGGAACTGCTCCGGCTTTTTCTTCCTAGTTAATGTGCAACAAATAACCACACACGACTTTCCCTACTAGTCTAATCAAGCAGGGAACAAGAAGCCAAGCTTGGCAAGCAGGAATAATGGCAATGGAGACCCCATAACCCCTTCCTCCCTGCAGAAGAAAAATCTGCTAGACTTGCAGGCTATCTCTGAAATAGCAAGGGCTTTTAAAAAAAAAAAAAAATTTCTGTTGTTGTTCAAAACTCCTCATCTCACAGGGTTGTTTCCAGAAAAGCTAATTACTACTTTCAGCCTCCTCCCATTAGCCAGGCTTGATCTGTTTACTAAAAAAATAATTATGACATTCCATCCATAAATCTCTGATAATGTCAGCATTGTACTGATGGAATTATGACGTCCCGGGACAAATTGTCTGACCTGCTTTCTGTTTCCCAACACATAATTAAGGTGGTCGTGTGTTAAAGGAAGTAATTTTGTTCAAAGCCCAGGGATCAGCAGCACCGGGGCTTTCGCCTGTGTTGCTAAACAGCTACTAGCCCCCCGCAACATGTTTTCCCACTAACGGTAGGGGCTCACATGTCACCACGAGTAAGCACGGCCACTGAAACACGAAATTGGCATTGTTGCATGGAGGCTTAGCCAGGAATCCAGACAAAACAAGGCCTTATTCTCCTGAGGCTTTGAGCAAATAAGTTAATAAACGATGACAGGGCACATTTAAAAGCTCCAGAAAGCCTGACATGCTTAACTGCCCCCCCCTTTCCATTTGCTGTTTAGAAATGGAGTTTTATTTCCTCTCTCTGGGTAACATGTGGGTAACCGACTGCAGGTTTTCCATTTTCACTCTGTGTTTTCTTTGTGTGGGACAATCTGAAAGGTAGCCTGCAAAAGTGTTCAGGCAACCCCATTTTCTCTCTCTCTCTGTCTTTGGTTTCATGAGTCTTCTTCACACTGTTGCAATGTAGACTGGAAGCACCCTGGGGCAGGGACCTAACTTGAAGGCATTGTTTGCCTTCAAGTTGCTCTGTCAAGTGACACAATAATAATTACGATGACAGCATCATCATCACTATCAGCTACAGCTTTTCTCAAAGCAATTTAGACACAGTGTACACGTTAGGCAAAACGAGGGCAGAAAGATACTATGACGAAATTGGCATTCCACATCATCATAGTATTATGATCCCAATAGCATCAATCTGATGAGGGTTCTGGGGTAAAAATGACAGCTCCCCAACCAGTGACCACTGGGAGGAGTGCTATCACCAGTGTACTTCACAACCCCCAAATTTCTCATTGACCTGAACATTGCTGAACTGCCTCTCAGTTTTACTGCCTAGAAATGGGAAGGCACCAGCCATGAACCTCTGCAGCACAGTTTCCGCCCCCGTCGGGAGCCTCAGAGAGGCTTCTGCGGGGTCCCAGCGGCCGGAGCCTGGGGTATTTGCCCCAGGCAGGTCTATGGCAGGCACGCAACAGGAAGGCACAGCAGCAGGGAAGAGGATTTTGTCTCCTCCTTGTAACACAGTGAAATCTTGGCTGCACATTTATCAGAGCTGGTATGTCATAACAGCTAAGAGGCTAACCTGCAAATGAGGACTGTTCAAATCATGCCTCTCCTGTGAGCTCACAAGGTGAGCTTTGGCAAGCCACTCCGTCTCGGCCTCAGTCTTCCCCACCTGCAATGTGGTGGGCTGTGAAACTGAAGCAAGCTGATAGCTGACAAGAAAAATGTATTGAGCCCTAAGGAAAGTGAAACTGAGCTGCACGTGTGTATTTACTCACAAGTAGGCAAATAAGCCTTGGCTCTTATCAAAGGTCAGGTGAAGGGGAACAAAGGCCACCAGAATGGTCCTGATTTTGATGTACGTGGAGCTCAAGAAATGCTCCAGAAGGTGGACACCCTCCTAACATACTAAAAAGGATAAAAACAGAGGCTTGAGCGGCTGGTAAGGTGAAACGTTTTTTTTCTGGTCTCATAAAGCTTGGTGGGTCAACATTGTTAAAAGTTTGGGAATCACTATTCTATTGTGTTGGTAGACGTTCTATAGCATGACCAGACAAGGCCTTCACTAATGAAACTTCTCAGGAGAAAACTTTTAGCTGAATCTCACTGGTTAACTTCAGCAGACAGACAGGTTGACACAGGTAACACTCAAATGGAGCAGAAACCCTTTTCTGTTATGCCAGCTAGTCTGCAAAATGGTTTCCGCATTGCAGTAATCGCTGTGGCTGCTTCTACTATAGTCCACTTGCCCAGCAGAAAGCAAGAGAAACGGCACCAGGAGATCCATCCGTCCACACAATCACTGTGGGACAGTCATGGTGGTAAAGCCTTAGGGGGATTCCAGCTCTAATGCACAGCACGTTTTGCCACACAAGGGTTGTGTTTTGTATTTTTTTAAGGGGGGGAACCTCCCAACGCTGACACTCGTAAATTGCCACATGTTTGAAATCTCAGCAAGCTCTTCCAACAAGCTGCGCTCCTGCAAGTCATTATTTCCACAGGACTGAAATGGCTGTGGCTGTGTTAACTCAAGGCAGGATGCATTTGTGTCAGGGAAAACTCACCAGGGAGGGTTCCCACCTCAAGGCCAGGAGGTTGTGTTCCGGGACCCGGCCAGGCCTTCGTCGGCGGACAGATTGCAACGGTTTTATATCGTTTTTAAGCCATGGGGGGTTTGGCGCTCCTGCTAGAGGCCAAAGTGTGTTCTGAAGTCCCTTGTGGCCAGTGCAAAATGGTTCCCCTCAATATGTATGGTTTTAGGATGATGTTTCATAACAATACCAGTCTGTGGACTAAACTAGATGTAATAGAAGAGTAGAATCAATGATGATATTTAGCATATGTGTAGCATTTCACCTTATTATGTAGATCTAAACCATTCAACAACAACCCTGTAATGATATTGCAGCTGAGGCTGAAAAGGGGTGGCATACCTAAGGCCATGCAATGATTTCATGGCAGAAGCAAGAGTAAAGGCAGTTCTGTAGCTCAAACTCCAAGCCAATGGAGCTCTTTCTGAAGATCTCATCTATGATGGCGGAGAAGAAGAGTTTGGGGAGGGACTTGGTTGGCCCCTGTGTCATTTTACCAATCAACATCACACACTGAGCTGCTGTTTACCTGTACGGTACCTATATGTTTTGCCCCATGGAACAAGCAACTGTGTGGGCAACTGGGGTCAAGTCAACAGCATGGGAGGGGGCAGGTTCACCCACTATAGTCTCAATCCAAGTTGGGAATTCCAGATTCTATTTATAATTTTTTTTTTAAAGCTGTGAGAGAGCAAGGCTACAATCCTAAACACACTTTCCTGGGAGTGAGCCCCATTGTCTATAACAGGACTTACTTCTGAGTAGATGGGGATAGGATTGCACCCCAAGTTGCATATTTTTCAATTTCTCATCTTGATGTTTCTGGTAGCTCCACACTTAAGCACACATAATTGGGAATAAGACTGGTTGGTTGCCAAATGAACAGGCATAAGAACATAAGAACATAAGAACAGCCCCACTGGATCAGGCCATAGGCCCATCTAGTCCAGCTTCCTGTATCTCACAGCGGCCCACCAAATGCCCAGGGAGCACACCTGATAACAAGAGACCTCATCCTGGTGCGCTCCCTTGCATCTGGCATTCTGACTTAACCCATTCCTAAAATCAGGAGGTTGCGCATACACATCATGGCTTGTACCCCATAATGGATTTTTCCTCCAGAAACTTGTCCAATCCCCTTTTAAAGGCGTCTAGGCTAGACGCCAGCACCACATCCTGTGGCAAGGAGTTCCACAGACCGACCACGCGCTGAGTAAAGAAATATTTTCTTTTGTCTGTCCTAACCCGCCCAACACTCAATTTTAGTGGATGTCCCCTGGTTCTGGTATTATGTGAGAGTGTAAAGAGCATCTCCCTATCCACTCTGTCCATCCCCTGCATAATTTTGTATGTCTCAATCATGTCCCCCCTCAAGCGTCTCTTTTCTAGGCTGAAGAGGCCCAAACGCCGTAGCCTTTCCTCATAAGGAAGGTGCCCCAGCCCCGTAATCAGCTTAGTCGCTCTCTTTTGCACCTTTTCCATTTCCACTATGTCTTTTTTGAGATGCGGCGACCAGAACTGGACACAATACTCCAGGTGTGGCCTTACCATCGATTTGTACAACGGCATTATAATATTAGCCGTTTTGTTCTCAATACCCTTCCTAATGATCCCAAGCATAGAATTGGCCTTCTTCACTGCCGCCGCACATTGGGTCGACACTTTCATCGACCTGTCCACCACCACCCCAAGATCTCTCTCCTGATCTGTCACAGACAGCTCAGAACCCATCAGCCTATATGTGAAGTTTTGATTTTTTGCCCCAATGTGCATGACTTTACACTTACTGACATTGAAGCGCATCTGCCATTTTGCTGCCCATTCTGCCAGTCTGGAGAGATCCTTCTGGAGCTCCTCACAATCACTTCTGGTCTTTACCACTCGGAAAAGTTTGGTGTCGTCTGCAAACTTAGCCACTTCACTGCTCAACCCTGTCTCCAGGTCATTTATGAAGAGGTTGAAAAGCACCGGTCCCAGGACAGATCCTTGGGGCACACCGCTTTTCACCTCTCTCCATTGTGAAAATTGCCCATTGACACCCACTCTCTGCTTCCTGGCCTCCAACCAGTTCTCAATCCACGAGAGGACCTGTCCTCTAATTCCCTGACTGTGGAGTTTTTTCAGTAGCCTTTGGTGAGGGACCGTGTCAAACGCCTTCTGAAAGTCCAGATATATAATGTCCACGGGTTCTCCCGCATCCACATGCCTGTTGACCTTTTCAAAGAATTCTATAAGGTTTGTGAGGCAAGACTTACCCTTACAGAAGCCATGCTGACTCTTCCTCAGCAAGGCCTGTTCGTCTATGTGTTTTGAGATCCTATCTTTGATGAGGCATTCCACCATCTTACCCGGTATGGATGTTAGGCTGACCGGCCTATAGTTTCCCGGGTCCCCCCTCTTTCCCTTTTTAAAAATAGGCGTGACATTTGCTATCCTCCAATCTTCTGGTACCGTGGCTGTTTTGAGGGACAAGTTGCATACCTTAGTCAAGAGATCTGCAACTTCATTCAATCAATTGCATCAGATTGTACTGCCCACTGCGCAAGAGGTAGAATTGGTTGGCCCACTGTGATAGCCAGTGCTTCCAGAGTGGAAATGTATGAGAGGGATGCTCCGGGATAGACTACAGCCACATTTATTTGAGATGGACTTTAATGACTTTTCAGTTGCCTAGATTTCAAAACCCAGAGACGTGCTTACATTTTTCGACAGCCATGTGCTCCCAGATCACAGGTGATTCTGCCGTGGAACTCCTGTGTGTTGCAGATAATTCTGGGAAATGTTCAAGGGTGCCCCCTCCTTTGATGTGGGAGGTGAAGCAGGACCAGTTGGGCCCTCATTGTGGCCCTTCATACACTGGATGTACACCTTTGAATGCATACACCAGCACTCCCTTGGGATTGTTTATTGCGATAAAAGTTTTATTTAGTGATAGGCAAGCCCTGCTGAGTGGGTAAAGAAGGGTTTTGAAAAGTGATGGTAGGGGAAGAGCAATGGTCCCATTCATCTCACCACGGTATGCCTCCCAGTGGCTGTTGCTGGTGTCTCCTGTGAGCCCCCTTCTTGCTTCTTTTGCCAGATTCAGTCTGCACATTATGCAGAATGAAGGAGTAAGCTGAGGTGGCAGAAAGCTTGTGTGGGCTTCATCTTTTAGAATTCTTTCTCTTGCAAAAAAAAAAAAAAAAAAATTAAATACCCTTTACACATTATAAATGAGCACTGTGGAGCACAGTGTCCTCAATTTACCACATGCTGGATGTTTTTTGCATGGGGGAAGGTTGAAAAATTGGACTCTATCATCATGGCAAATGTTGGTTCTGAAGCATCAATGCTGTGAAACAGGCAATGATAGAAGGTGGGGGGGACACATCTAAGGCAACGAGCAGTTTGAACTGCAGTTTTTCTTCAACTTCTGCCAAGTTGAGGCCAAAAGTTCTTGAGTGATTGATTTGACCCAGATCCACTGTGTACCAGAGTACTTAGGCTAAAACTGAATGCTGGAACAGAACTACATGGCTTTGAAAAATTAATACGTTGTTGGATGAAAACATTCCCGTATTTTGAAGTTTGGCAGCTTGGTGGTCGAGTTCTCCCCTTTCCTAAAAGTTTTTCTTTTTTTTTCTTTTTTTCAAAAAACCGCAACGGTTTAAATTCACTTCTCACAATGTCAGTTAAGCCATCAAGGTGAGTCCAAGGCTAGTACTGAACTACTTGATGGAACCTCTTTATTTGCCGGGATCGCTTAATAAACGACAGAAGCCGAGGTCATCCCAGCCTTTCAATCATCGTGCAAACCTCGTGCTGACAGTCGCAGCAGAAGCCAGTGATGTCAAACATGCAGAACGTGCCCAGTCCCCCGTTCCTGGCGAGGCAATTGCCTTGGAGTGAGGATAGCTACATGAGCCTTTTGCAGAAATATGCAAAGGCTCTTTGGAATCTCTCTCTTGCTGGCTGTTGATTATCCAGACAGTCCCGTTTCCTGCTTTGCTCAGCCAATTCTGAGCGGGTTTCCTAAAGAGAGAGGACAAAAAGTATTCCTTTCCAGAATAAGCATCATGTTGAGATCTGGCCTTCCACATTTGGCATTGGCTGAGCTGAGCTCCTGTCTTGGCACCTTTCAATTTCTCCTGTCCCTGTAGCTTTCTTCATACTTACTGCTCACCTGTCCATGTCATGACCCCTTTCCCCAGTGGAGTAGCTAAGGGCGCAGGAAGCTACATTGTCCCAGATGCAATGCCTTGAGGGGGTGTCTTATAGGCCTTTGAAAGGCAGTTCCTTTCAGTTTTTGCCCTGGTTTTCCCCGTAGCTTAGAAAGGCACTTCTGGTTTTCACTGAAGGCCTCAAGGTGTCATAAGGTATCCATTGCCCCCCTGGTCTCCTAAGGTCACCTGAAGGCCTCTGAAAGGCACTTCCAGTTTTTGCCAAAAACTGTAAGTGCCTCTTGGAGGCCTCTAAGATATCATAAGGGGGTTGTTTAAAAATGGGGGGGGGGTGTTAATGGAGGGTATGGAGGTGTGTTAAAAATTTTTGTGCCCTTGGGTGCCAGATGCCTTAGCGATGTCCCTACCTTTCCCTTCCTGCTATTTTCGTGTTCAAAATGCTCATCAAGGCTCCTGTTTGTGGAGAAAACTTCCAGATGCCACTGAGCAAAGACAGGAAAATATCCTGGGAAGAAAGATTTTGATTTGCCAAAACAAGGCAGAGAAGAAAAGGGAAAACATCCATCCAACCTCTTGCTGCTACAAGTACAGACTGAACCTCATCCCACCTGTATTTCAGTGGGAACATACAGTCCTGGATCTTGTAAGCAACCAGTATTTTGGCTTTAAGAAATATCTGATTTCAGGCTCTACAAGGTCAGGAGCAATCAGGGCACCCTGCTAAGAAGGAAACGTCCACCCATCTCTTAAAGTCATTGCCAATCAGTACAAAAGGAACAGAAGACCCTGAAGAATACCTGCTGGAACAGGCCAAGGGCCAATTTGCTTGTGGTCTTTCCAACTGATCAACCCAAATGCCGTTAATGAAGATAAGTGATACACCCCCATTCCTGCTATTGCTACCCCATAACTCAGTGGTTCTCAAACTCTCTCTGGGGGAGAGAGAGAGTGGGAGAGTTTGAGAGCCACTAAGTCTTTGCTGCAGGCAGCGGGGGCAGGGGGGAGGCAGAGATGACATGCTCAGCATCGCACCTCTGATCTGGGCGCAGGGGCGCACTGCCACGCACCACTGCCTGCAGCAGCCTCCCGGGGGTCAGGGAAGCCTGCCATCAGCCTCAGCAGGCCTCCCCACGCAGCGCAGAGCCCTCCTGAAGTCAATCGCAACCACTTCCTGTTTCACGTTCGCAAAGCTGGAAATGGTCGTGATTGTCTTCTGGAGGGCTCTGCGCTGCATGTGGAGGCCTGCTGAGGCTGGTGCCGGGCTCCCCTGACCCGCAGGAGGCTGCTGCAGGCAGCAGGGGCGCAATGCTGAGCATCACATCTCTGCCTTCCCACAGGCCATCCCCTTAAGGGAAAACTAACCAGGGCTCTTAGGCTGGGGTGTCGCGATGCCCCAGTCTGAAAACCACTGCCATAACTGGTATTCAGAAGCACACCAGCGATTGTTGCTGTAATGTCCCATGTGTCCATTTTTCAACAGCAGAGTCCCTTTCGAACATGGAACCATCTTCAGTGGCGTCCCTGGTGTAAGAACTAGGGGGCTCTGTGGTGGGAGGGGGCCTCAGGTGGTGAGGCATTGCACAGCATCCTAGAGTGCTCAGAAAGCTTTCTGAGCCTCTAGAGGTCCCTCTGGAGGGCCCAATATTTCCAGTTTTCTGGAAGTACAGTGGTACCTCGCATGACGAATGCCCCGCGCAGCGAAAAACCCGCAGAACGAAAGCGGTGTGCAAAGTTTGGTAACTCGCATAACGAATTTTTATGACTTATGCTTCGCATAACGAATTTTTTTTTTATTGTCCTGGTTTGTCTTAAGGGGGGGATCTTCATGTCCCTTTATGATCCCATTCACCTTAGTAAGGGGCGGGTCTTCATGTCCCTTTATGATCCCGTCCACCCTAGTAAGGGGCGGATCTTCATGTCCCTTTATGATCCCGTCCACCCTAGTAAGGGGCGGATCTTCATGTCCCTTTATGATCCCGTTCACCCTAGTAAGGGGCGGATCTTCATGTCCCTTTATGATCCCGTTCACCCTAGTAAGGGGCGGATCTTCATGTCCCTTTATGATCCCGTCCACCCTAGTAAGGGGCAGGTCTTCATGTCCCTTTATGATCCCGTCCACCCTAGTAAGGGGCGGGTCTTAATGTCCCTTTATGATCCCGTCCACCCTAGTAAGGGGCGGGTCTTAATGTCCCTTTATGATCCCGTCCACCCTAGTAAGGGGCGGATCTTCATGTCCCTTTATGATCCCGTCCACTCTAGTAAGGGGCGGATCTTCATGTCCCTTTATGATCCCGTCCACCCTAGTAAGGGGCGGGTCTTAATGTCCCTTTATGATCCCGTCCACCCTAGTAAGGGGCGGATCTTCATGTCCCTTTATGATCCCGTCCACCCTAGTAAGGGGCGGATCTTCATGTCCCTTTATGATCCCGTCCACCCTAGTAAGGGGCGGATCTTCATGTCCCTTTATGATCCCGTCCACCCTAGTAAGGGGCGGGTCTTCATGTCCCTTTATGATCCCGTCCACCCTAGTAAGGGGCGGATCTTCATGTCCCTTTATGATCCCGTCCACCCTAGTAAGGGGCGGATCTTCATGTCCCTTTATGATCCCATCCACCCTAGTAAGGGGCGGGTCTTAATGTCCCTTTATGATCCCGTCCACCCTAGTAAGGGGCGGATCTTCATGTCCCTTTATGATCCCGTCCACCCTAGTAAGGGGCGGGTCTTCATGTCCCTTTATGATCCCGTCCACCCTAGTAAGGGGCGGATCTTCATGTCCCTTTATGATCCTGTCCACCCTAGTAAGGGGCGGATCTTCATGTCCCTTTATGATCCCATCCACCCTAGTAAGGGGCGGGTCTTAATGTCCCTTTATGATCCCATCCACCCTAGTAAGGGGCGGATCTTCACGTCCCTTTATGATCCCGTCCACCCTAGTAAGGGGAGGATCTTCATGTCACTTTATGATCCCATCCACCCTAGTAAGGGGAGGATCTTCATGTCAGCTTGCTCCCAGGAAAGTGTGCACAGGATTACAGCCTTCAAACTCCCCACTCAGCATCCCCCCATCGCTCATTCACCCTCTCACTGCCCCATTTCCTTCACGTTTCCCCCCATGATCACGGCAAAAGCAAGCAATTGAGTGCAGCTGCTGTGTCCTCCCCAGCTTAGAGCACAATCCTGTGCGTGTCTCCTCAGAAGTAAGTCCCATTGTGCTTACTCCCAGGAAAGTGTGCACAGGATTACAGCCTTCAAGCTCCCCACTCAGCATCCCCCCGTTTTTGAAATCCTCTGTACAGTATGTATGCCTTTAAAGAGCACTTAATAAACACTTTGTAAACCAAATTTGACTTTGTTCTGACTTTTCTTGCCCATAGGAACGCATTAATCAAATTTCAATGCATTCCTATGGGAAAACGCGCTTCGCAAAACGAAAAACTCGCATAACGAAAGGACTGGCGGAACGGATTAATTTCGTTATGCGAGGCACCGCTGTACTGTTTAATAACAATAACAATAACAGTATTTATATACCGCTTTTCAACTAAATGTTCACAAAGCGGTTTACAGAGAAAAATCAAATAACTAAATGGCTCCCTGTCCCAAAAGGGCTCACAATCTAAAAAGATGCAAATGAATACCAGCAGACAGCCACTAGAACATACAGTGCTGGGGTGAGGTGGGCCAGTTACTCTCCCCCTGCTAAAAAAAGGAGCACCCACTTGAAAAAGTGCCTCTTACCCAATTAGCAGGGGTTAAACCAAAGGGGTTTAAGGACATTTCGGAGGCTCAGAAGGCTTCCAAGCACTCCGGAACACCACGCAAGTGCCCAGGTAAGAGACAGGGTGCCAGCCAGGGGGTTGCACTCTGAGGTCATGGCCCTGGGCATAAAGTTGCCCAGGGTCACTGCTGACCATCCTTTTTCCTTTCTTACCTCCATTATTTTGTTCTAAGATCTCTGGCTTTTATTTTAAAAAGACATGTAAATATTCTTAATAAGGATAAATAACAGTGTTTTAAAAGCTGCAATTCCACGGCCAATGAATACGAGACTTTTTGATCCATTTCTCAGCTCAGACCTGCAGTGAGCATCAGTGAGGAGACGGGGAGCTTGGCTAGATCAGCCCGCCGACCAACCCTCTGTCCAGACAATTTTTTCTTTCTTCCCTTTGAAGACTGGCCTCCTCTCTGCGAACATAAAAGGGGTGGGCCATAGGCCATTGCTCAGATTCCTCGACCATCTGCCAACCAAAATGGGAGTGGGGAGGGAATTAATTATGAATGGTGTCTTCCCATGTTAATCATTTATTGTAAAGGAGTTTTCCAGCTTGTTTACAATGGCACTAGCCTCAGGCAGCACACTGTATAAATTGTCTGATTACAGGATACAGAGTACTTCTTAATAGGCCTCAGATGATTAGGAGAAGGGAAAAAAATTAAAGAGGCCGCTTCCCTTTAGGTATGCAAATAGATCACAGAACAATAGAAAAAGATAGGATGGGGATGGATGCAATGCATCTATTTTTTTTCTTCTTTGGGCCTGAAATTATATCCCGGCAAATTTTGGAATGAGTCTCTGATGCGGTGGAAATTACTTTGTGGCCCCACCAGAGATTGGCTAAGTCTCTCTTGCAAGGTGAAGCTCTGCCCTTGCAACTTGAATCTGTTTTAGGGAAGGATTACACTTTTACCCTCACTTCATTTAACTCTGCAGGAAACAGTTCATCCATAAGAATATAAAAACAGCCCTGCTGGATCAGGCCATAGGCCCATCTAGTCCAGCTTCCTGTATCTCACAATGGCCCACCAAATGCCCCAGGAAGCACACCAAGAGACCTGCATCCTGGTGCCCTCCCTTGCATCTGGCATTCTGACATAGCCCATTTCTAAAACCAGGAGGTTGCACATACACATCATGGCTTGTAACCCGTGGTGGATTTTTCCTCCAGAAACTTGCAGCCCCACACCTAGGCAGCCACATTCTATACTAATTGCAGCTTCCAAACCATCTTCAAAGGCAGCCCCATGTAGAGCGCATGACAGTAATCCAGTCTTGAAGTCACTTAAGGCATGGACCACTGTGGTTAGGTTCGATCGACTCAAGTAGTCCTCCAAACATTTCAGAGGGAGGCCTTTCCCAACCCTACATGGAGATAGCTGGTTTTAATGTGGAAATCAACCTCTGCCTGTAAAATATAGGGTCTACTCCTAAGCCTCAGTTCTTCTGAAAAATTACACAGGCCTACAAAATTGAGGGTCAGAAAAGTTTTTCCCAAACTTTATGGTGGTTTGATATGAATTTGGGGTGCTGATTCCAAAAATGGCATCCGTATTGCCCTATCACGTATAGTTTTGGAGACTCGGCGTAGCCTCTTTAGTGAATGGTTCAAGCAGCTTCTTCATGAGAAAGCCTACACCATGGCTTCTTCATGAGGAAGCTGCTTGAACCATTCACTAATGAGGCTATACTATCTCCAAAACTAGAGGTGATAGGGCAAAACGGATGCCATTTTTTGAATCGGCACCCCAAATATACCCAGGAATTGGTGTAACGTTTAAGGAAGCAAAATGTGTGTTGGCCTGTGTTATCTGTGGCACTTCAATAAGTCATAACACTCTAACCACTACACTATACTGTCTCTGAGCTTCGACAAATCTTGCCTAGTTGCCAATCTTTGGACCCTGACCCAGCACTTTAACTAACAGAATACTGTAAACAGTTTGGCCATGTATGTCACAATTTGATTCTCCAAATAGTTTTGGATCATTCCCCAAGTAACTTGGCTAGGAGAGATGAGAATGGAAGAAGACAAGTGAATTCCAAGGCCAAGACTCCAAACTCAAGTGGAAGCAATGAAGAGTCTTTAGAGGAGCGGAGGGGGAAATTTATGACACAACTCTCTCGGGCTGGTAAGAGCTGTAAATTGGGATTTTGTGGGTATATTGGCCTCCGTTCATTTATCTCACCAAGGAACAAGGGAAATAGCACTTTGAATGTAATGCTTGGCATTGGCATCCTTCCGTCTTGGAAGACTCTGGTATCGCGCTCTGAATGGTGGTTCTGGAACAGAGTGTCCCCTCCAGTGCGCGAAGCCTGGGTAAAGTAGATATGGAGGATAGACTGTTTCCCCTGCAGCAAATCCCCCCTCTCCACGTTGCTGAAATGGTCCAATGGAAAGGCAGAAGCCAATACAGTTGGTTCTAGCAGCATTGCAGGAGTTGCCAGAATGTGACTGTGTTCAGCCATGAACTGCCTCAGGGACTCCGGCTCCGGATTTTGCCTCGAGGTTGACTCCTAAAGCCTTTTCCAGAACTGGATGTAGCCACAAGGCAGTGGAGGTTTGGGATCAGAGTTTTCCTTCTCTCAGATGAGCTGCCTTCCCAGGCTATTGATTCCCACCTACCCGGTGGCTGTTTAGTCGCCTCTTACGACAAGTACAGCCAAACTGAGGGCCTATTCTTATCCCCCAGCCCCCAGGGGTGATGTAATGCTAATGAATAAATAATATAGCCATTTGAAAGCTGCTTGTTGAGATGGAGAAATATAACCATATTGTTGGTTATAACTTATAACTATAACTATAATTATAACAAGAAATATAACTTGTTGATTTCTAATAATATCTCGGGTTTGGATGTGATGTGGGCAAAGATAATGGCTGGTCTTGACAATTCCATTTATGAATCATATTCAGTTCGAGCAACTGAAGGGTGGTGTTTGAACCTTATACTTGCACATATATGTGTCAATTTGAGGCTGGCTGAAGGAGCATCTCAACCAGTGATGTCTGTTCTATAGGAATGCTATTCTTCCAATGTACTGCTTTAGAGAGAGTGAAATTGCCTCGGTTGCATCTTTAGATGGGTGATGGGGCACCTGCTTTGTATGCAGAAGGTCTCGACTTCAAACTTTGGCATCCTTATACCAAGCGAGTTGGAACAATGGACTGGCTCACAGTCCAATCTTATCTTGCTGCTGGCGCCATGGTATAGCAGTGCCAAAACGGCCGCCACTGTACCCCATGGGGCCGAGGAGGTAGCCAGAGGGTTCCTTTAGTTTCCTTACCCCATGTCAGACTCAGGCAGCTCCTGTTGGTCTACTCAGATCTGCACCAGCTCAATAGCTGGTAAAGATTTGAGTAGCCTGTGTGGGGCTTTCAGGCAGGGGAGGGGATAGAATTTGCTACCATTCCTGCCCTTCCCAGGCCAGAACCACCTCCGGGCCATACTCCCCCCACTACCTTACACCCTCTTTCTGCCCCTGTTCCAACATCCCCTCACCCTCCTGCCACCGCACTTACTCTGTCCAGTGGCCACTCCCTCTCCCACCAGAGCAAAAGGCCAGTGCCAGCCTCAGCAGCAACTGGTGCTGGCCTACTGCAAAATGCTATCGCACTTTGGCAATGGCTGTTGCCTGGGTAGCACACACAAGAGTTGCACTACACAGACATAGGATTGGGCCCAGTGGTTTGGGAGGTGGACTTAGACCTGGATGATCCAGGTTCAATACCCCCCTCAGCCACAGAGCTTCCTGGGTGACCTTGGGCCAGTCACTTTCTCTCAGCCTCACCTACCTCACAGGGTTATTGTGAGGGCAAGAAAGAGGAGAGGAGCAGCTGTGTAAACCACCCTGAGCTCTTTGGAGGAAGGGCAGTATAAAAATGTGAAAAAATAAATATGTTAATCTTAAATTGCACTTTTTTGGATCATATCATCTTTCAAGTCCCTCAGGCAAGTGTTACCTGAGTGAAGCAGGTGACAACCTGGGAGAGGGTCTCCTCAGTGGTGGCTCCCTGTTTAGTTGCATTTTCTTCCCAGGGAAGGATACTTGTCTTGACATTCTTTGGGGGCCAGGAGGAGACCTTTTCACTGTTCCAGGCTAGGCTTTAAAATTGTGCATTGAATTGTTTTCCTGGTTCTTTTTTTCAGATGCTGATTTTTCAGATGCTTTTCAGATTTTTTTTATATACTTTTTATTCCTTTATTGCAGTGGTTTTCGAACTCTCTAGGAGAGTTTGCACCGCTGTAAGTGCTTGCGGGGGTGGGGGGCAGCGGGGGCAGGGGGAAGGCAGTGATGCAATCCTCAGGATTACGCTGCTCAGGAGGGCTTCAGGGACTGGGATGCACTCACCATCCCTGCAGCAGCCTGTTGGGGGTGCGGGGAGCCCTGTTTGAGCGCCTGCAGGGCTCCCCAGCTTGTTAGAAGTGAAAGTGGAGTGATTGCGCTCCACTTCAGGTTTTGGGGAAGTGGAGTGCGATCACTCCACTTTCACTTTCTGCAGATTGGGGAGCCCTTCAGACACTCTTGCAGGGCTCCGGGCACCCCCGACAGGTTGTTTCAGGGACTGGGGAATGCATCCCAGTCCCTGCCTTCCTTCTGAGCAATGTGATCCTGGGGATCGCATCACTGCCTCCTCCCTGCCTCCCCCCTGAAGAGGAAAGAGGCCAGGGCCTTCAGAGGCCAGGTCATGACGCCCCAGTCTGAGAACCCCTGCTTTATCATATTAGGCATGTTTTTGTAACATATTTTAGCTTGTAAACTGGAAATTTTTAAAATATATTTTTAAACAAATAAAGAGATGACATATATTGCATGTAGAACAAACATGCCATGGGAATGGCAGCAAGACCTAAGCATGTTCATGGGAACAACGGCTAAACAGAGCAATCTGTATATGTATAGCTGGAGGTGGCGCATCTATCCATGCAATCAGAATCTCTGCAAATGTGCCCCATGCGTGAAATAATCATGTTTTAAAGGGCTGTTGATATCAACAAATGAGCCAATGCAATGCTGCTTGTGGATGGCTCTCACTGGGTGTGCTGAATTGATTGACTGATTGATTGACTGATTGATTGATTAGAAAAACATTTACCCTGCATTCCTATCCTTGTGCTCAAGACATAAGAGCAGAGACATAAGAGACATAAGAACAGAAGACATAAGAACAGAATAATAGCAATAAAGCAATCAGGGGAAAAAGGACTAAAATTAGCAGATTTATAGATTTACAAAGTCAAATCCAGCAGTCAGTTTTTGTTCTTGTTGTTGTTGTTGTTTTGCTTTTTTAAAACCAATTTGCCCTTATTTATTTATAGGATTTATATCCTGCCTTTGTCCTATACCAAAGGGGACTCAAGGTGGCTAACAATATCAACATAAATAAAACAATATATTTTTCAAAAAAACAATTAAAACATTAATGTCATACAAGTTCAACAAAAGCAAAGAAAGAAAGAAAGAAAGAAAGAAAGAAAGAAAGAAAGAAAGAAAGAAAGAAAGAAAGAAAGAAAGAAAGAAATGAACTCTCATTTCAGCTCAGCTGCTGCATGTTATGGAATGTTTCTGAACATTTCAACTGCTCAGAAGCGTGAAAATTAAACTAGCAACATACATGATGTAAAGATAGACAAGGTTCTTGACAGATGGGATGTGGTTCAACAAGAAAGAAAGTAAGCTATTTTGTCTGCCAGTCAACTGTTGGTCTGTGGTATATAAGAACTGTGTGTGATTATGTGCGTATTAGTTTTATGTTCATATGATCGTTGCATGTGAGGTCTAATGTTAACGAGGATGTTTGTGAGAATGTGAATGACACAGAGAAAGTGTTACCTCCCTCCAAGCACCACATTTGCATATATTTGCATTGCTCTCCACTTGTAAATCACAATTTTACAATACTGAATTGCAATATTTTATTAAAGGTGTAAAAAAAAGTTACGATTTATTCCGTCTTCCTCCACACAGCAAGAACATCTTACTTCTGGTTTTTGGGTGGTGGTGGGGCAGGGGTAGAAATGTATAATTTTCATTTTTCTTGTTCTTGTGGAGTGAGCAGTGCTATATCTTGTATTTTACAAGCTCCAGCAAAGTGTAACAAGTGCCTCTAGCTACTGGGCAATAGTTCCGAATGGCTTAATCGGAAAAATATGGTGCTCTAACGAAAGCCTGACAAATAAGCAGTGGAAAAGAGCTGTCACACATTGGCATATTCCAACAGAACTCCTGCCGTCAGTGGCCATGTCAGAATCACTCAGCAGCCCACAATCGGCAACGTTTGAGTAGCAAATCACATTTTTACATTCTTTTTTTCTTCTCTTGGATGACTGGCAAGCCCAGGGTTTCAGCACTATGACGAGTGAGTGAAAATAAACGTAAATGTGGGAGTCGAGATTGTACAGTAGGTGGGGGGATGTTCAGAGACACCAAATGTTTCTGTTGGGAGGAAAATACGGGGAAATCACATCCCAATCGTTTGATTTGAGAGATGGGCGTCCCTTGCAAAATGCCGTTTGGGGGAAAGTCTGTGGCTACCTGAAGGATAAGACCAGCATCGTTTTATATTGTGAGCCCTTTTGGAACAGGAAGCCATTTAATTATTTGATTTTATCTGTAAACCACTTTGTGGACTTTTTTGTTGAAAAGCAGTATATAAATATTGTTTACTTTAAAAAGCAGTCCTATAATAACAGGCTTGTGAATAGCACTAGGGCTGAACTGAAATCATCCCCCCCCCCCACTCTAATTTTCAGCACCCCATTTGCTAGTGGCCAAAATGTAGGACATTTTGATGATGTTCGGGAAGATGAAAGGGGAACTTATTGTGACAAGACCAGAAGTTTCCCAAACTTACTGAAGGAGCAGGTCTGCAACTTGAGGGTCCACCTGGACTCGCAGCTGCTCCTGGATTCCCAGGTGGCGGTTTTGGCTAGGGGGGCCTTCGCTCAGCTTTGGCTGGTGCACCAGCTGCGGCCGTACATGGATAATGGAGACCTGGCCACAGTGATCCATGCCATGGTGACATCGTTATTGTAACACGCTCTATGTGGGGCTGCCCTTGAAGACGGTTCGGAAACTGCAATTAGTGCAGAATGCAGCAGCCCGTGTGGTTACTGGAGCTAGGAAGTTTGACTCTGTCAGTCCACTTCTCCAGTGACTACATTGGCTGCCCATTCATTTCTGGGCCCAATTCAAGGTGCTGGTTTTGACCTTTAAAGCCCTATACTGCTCTGAGCCAGGGTATCTTAGAGATCGCCTACTTCCGTACAATCTGGCTCGTCCTCTTAAGTCATCAGAGAAGGCCTTTTTACAAGTGCCTCTGCCTAGGGAGGTACGTGGGGCAGTGGCTAGAAATAGAAGCTTCTCAGTAGTGGCACCAACGCTATGGAATTCCCTTCCCCTTGACTTAAGAATGGCTCCCTCTCTTGAGACTTTTCAGCGAGGCCTGAAGACCCTTCTGTTTAAACAAGCCTTCTGAGTTCTCGGCCTTTTTAACATCTTTTCAACATCTTTTAATTTTTTACAGGCCTGATTCTTTTATGACTTGCTGCTCTATGCTCTTTTTACCTTTTTACTACTTTTTATCTACTGTTTTTATGGTATGTGTTAATATGCTTTTATCTGTTTTTAAATTATGTTTTTAATCTGTTTTAACCTGTTGTAAGCCGCCTTGAGTCCCTTCGGGGAGAAAGGCGGGGTAAAAATAAAGTTGTTGTTGTTGTTATTATTACTGCTTTAAAGTCTAAAGTAGTAAGTAGTAAGACTAAAGTAGTAAGAGACTATTGCTTACTGATCACTCTTTTTCCCCTCTCAAGAATTTCCTCTATAGACAAATCTGTATGATATGGTGGCATGATTTATAGGGCTATTCTGGGGGGAAATGGCAGCCGCCAATCATTGGCTCTACTACCGCCACCTGACAATGGTGGTGAACAGATGAATCTGGTTAAAAGTAAGGGAGGTGAATACACCCCACTTGCTCACAATGACTCCTTCACTTTCCACTCTCCACTTTCTTGAGAAGTAGAAGGTCCCAGGAGAAAGCCTTTTACAGTTCCTAGAGCACCAGAAACTTATGGTGTTCCAGACTGTAATACTTGCTTATTTATAGATAAATTAAACATGAGAGAATAGGGAAGCACTTGTATGGAGAATGCTGCCCTGTAAAATGGTATCAGACCCCTCAAAGCAAACAACATGCTCTCAGAATCCACCCCCAAGACTTTTTTTTGCCAGCCAGCAGCAAACTTCAAATATTTTGTCTCTTTTGCTGGTGGCGTCCTAACTGCTAAACTGTGTTAGTTCAGCTCCCTTGGGGAATGGGTCATAACTCAGTGTTACAGTATCTGCTTTGCATGCAGTCAATCCCTGTTTCAATCCCTGGTATTACCAATTAGGACCAGGAAAAACCTGTCCGAAGTCTGCAGAATTACTCTCAGTCAGTGTCACCAATACTCAGCTAGATGGACCAACAGTTTGAGAAGATAGCTTCATACATTCTCCTCTCTCCGCCACTACTTGAGTAGGTAAGTGCACTCACTCACTTGTAGCCACCAGTCATCAAAAGCCATCACTGTGCAGTTAAGCAAAGAAGCATCTTTAGCCATGAGATAAAAATAAATCCAGGCTAAAGGTTCTCATCTTATTGACAAATCTTCTTGAAAGATTTGAACTTGAGAAGTCCATCCAAACACTCCCATCACTGCAACACAGTGCCAGATTGCCAATCCCATGCTGTAGAACAGTAGCCAGATTTCTTGCTCTACTGTGTCCAAAAAAAGCAACAAGAAATGACTGCCAAACTAGTTTGGTTTCAGGTGGTTCACAAGTAGATATTGGTAATGAGAGGACACATGAAGGACAGATGGCAAGGAGACACCTAGAGTTTGATGAGTGGGCCATACAACAGATTACCCTTCTGTGCCGATCTTTGGCAAACATGTGAAAAAAAACTTTAGCATCCCTCTTATAGCCTAGACCAGGGGTGTCCAAAGTTTTTGGCAGGAGGGCCACATCATCTCTCTGACACTGTGTTGGGGGCTGGGGAGAGAAAGAATTAATTTACATTTCAAATTTGAATAAATTTACATAAGTTTATCTAAATGAATACATTAGAGATGGAACGTATATGAATGAATGAAGGTCTTGCAATAGCTCAAGGCCTATAAAAGGCCTTGCACAAAGCAAGGCTGGCTTTTCCTTTGCTGCCACTACTGCATCACAGACATGAAACAACAAGCAGTGGAGGGAGCCCTCATTCCACAGCGCACACAAAGCGGTCAAACAGTTGCCCTCATGCTTAGAGCAGTTGTGTCGGGCCAGTGCGGGCTCCAACAAATCTCTGGAGGGCCAGAGTCTCCTTGGAGACTGGGGGCTCCCTGAGGGCCACATTGAGAGACCTCGAGGGCTGCATGTGGCCCCAGGGCCGGGGTTTGGACACCCCTGGCCTAGACCCTAAACAGTTTTAATTTTTTTTTTTTATGTGCCACTTCCCCAACTTGTGAGCCATCAAACCAAGCACAGTCCAGCAGCCATGCATAGCTTCTCAAGAGAAACTCAATGAACCTCTTTTTTATTAGGAGCTAATTTCCCCACTTTCCCCTCCCAATTCCTTGAGAAAATTAGCTGAGAGAGAGAGAGAGAGAGAGAGAGAGAGAGAGAGAGAGAGAGAGAGAGAGGAAAACAAACAATGGAAAGAGAGAGACAGCCTATAACTTTTTCCCACTGTGTCTTTTCTATTTTATTTTTTATTTTTCACATTTTAATGCCATTCTTCCTCCAAGGAGCTCCGGGTGGTGCACATGGTTAGCTCAATTTGTCCTCACAACCACCCTGTGAGGTAGGTCAGCCTGCGAGATGGTGACTGACCCAAGGTCTTCTAGGAAGATTCATGTCTGAGTGGGGATTTGAACCTGGATCTTCAACTCCAATTCTCAAAGCACTACGTCATGTAGTAGCGTAGCTAGGCCAGGGGGACCATTGCTGACCCTCTGCAGAGGAGTGGTAGTTTCTGCCATTTCAGCTGGAGGGTGGGGGTAACAGTGTTTACTCAGTGACATGTGGAAGCACCATGAATGGGCCTTCCTGCCTTGCTGAGCTCCAAAGGGAGCCAGTTTCGGAGCCAGTTTTCAGTGACACAATGACATGTGGGGATATATCATGGTATCTCCCAGCCCTGGGTTCCCACCCCTCCAGCTACAGTATTGTCCTATGCAACCATATGCAGCTAGGCTCCCCTTTCACATGTTCCACCAAACAATAACGGGGCAATAGTCATAGTTGGTGGGCATGGTGAATAAGTGCAGGGCTCATTCCATTTCTCATATCCATGATATATGTGGAGACCACGTGAGTGAGGCTAATGGATCCTGCAAATCATACACTAAGAAAATGCCCTTCTTTCCAACCAGTGCTAGCATTGACTTGCTGGGGATCCTGCAGCCAAGACCTGATCTGGGCCCCCTATGGAAGTTTTTCAGGCGCCTCAATGTTCTGTGTCAGTGGCCCCTCTCCATTAGGGCTGTCCTGGGCATTGTTTTTGCTACCTGGAATGGCTCTGAAGGTGAGAGGGAGGGGCTGCTGACATGGCACATTGAGGTACCTAAAAACTTAACACTGTACCCCCCCAAGTGATGCTACTGGAATGAGGAAATTCTCGTTTTTCCTTGGAACACACACACACACACACACACACACACACACACACACACACACACCGTTCCCCAATCTGTTTACAGTTTTTATAAACCAAGCCAGTAGCCTTCGACAAGCCAGTCACATCTCGGGGCTTTGAACAAGGCCCAGTGATGGATAACTAGCCTCCTCTCTCGCTTTTATCAACAAATGTCAAATAAGGCCTCGAAGAGTTGTGACATTTTACCCAAACTGCCGAGAGTGTTTCATTTTCTTGGCACTTCTGTTTCCTCTGCGCCTTTAATCAGGGCCAGGGGGATGTAATTGCTCCGTCTGGGCCCGGCTTTAGGCATGCTGTGCAACTATCAATTAGTTTAGAGACTGTGATCTATAAATTTTGAGGAGGGGAAAAAAGAAACGAGTAAGAGGATTTGGTGGTCTTGAGCCATTTTTGCTAATGAAGAAAAATATCACACCGGAAGGGACTGAGAGTGTTATCAAAGCGACTTAATATCATCTGGTAGTGATTTGTAGCCCCCGATAATGTATTGTGATCATTTTCAGAGGAGGGGTCCATGGAGGGGGGGGGAGACAGAGCACAGGGACAAGACTGGGGGCTCAGTGCAACTGATGCGATTTCCAAAATGATGACCGCCATCTGTGCAAACGCCTCTAATCGGAGCCACCGTCTTCCTGGCAAATGGCCATGTGAGATGGCCCAACCATCAGGGAAAGACTGCAGGAATGTTAAGGCTATTTATTGTTTGTAAAAATAAACCAAGTGGACTAAGATGTATGCAAGGAATTTATATCAAACAGCTGCAAAAGCAAGTCGCCGGGTAGGGATGCGAGGTGGACCACACGGAAAGCCATTGATATTAATCTTCAGCCCTCGTGACAAGTGACAGCAAGGACCCACAACCACAGCCCACCCGCTTCACAAACTGGCCTTGATTGACTCTCTGTTTTTTCCTCTCTGGAACAGACCAGCACCACAAAGAGGAGTTTCATCAGATGAGGGGGATGGCAACAGTGTAAGTAATTGATTGACCTGACCGCAGTGTCAGTAAGTTGTGAAGTGTGGGACCCTAACATGACACCCCACAGCCACACCCACAAGGAATGTCCAAAGCAAAAGTCAACTTTAAATGTCTTCTTTAGAGTGTTCTTCCCGCCTCCACCACCACTACTTATTCTACTTTGAACCTTTCTAGACTTCATTTCAAGATTTCATTCCTCAGCTTTTGGAGTGGTTTGCCATAGTTTAAAACAGCATTTCTCAAACATTGGGTCAGGGACCCACTTCATCATGACCTGATTTCTCATGGGTCCCGCAGAGCCTCCAATGAAAATATGGGTGATAGTAAGATCAGATAACTAATTGCCTCAAGCCCTGAGACTATTCAAAAATCAGGTAGCTGAGCTCCTACTGTTTTCAAGATAGCTGCTAATTGCCCTGCAAACAGCAGAACTCCTGTAGTTTGCAAGCTTTTGTAAATATAGGGGGATAAATATTGGAGTGTCTTTTTTCTGGTGTGTTGTTTGTTTTTTTCAAGGTCTGTCCATGACAGGTAGTGTGGGCAAGAGAAGGCTGGTGACATAACTAAGAGCGCAATCCTAACCCCAGCATTAGGCTGGCACAAGTCACTTGTGTCGACCCGTAGTGTCGCAAACGTGCCATGAGGCATGTTTGCACCGACTTTGGAGTCAGGGAGGCCAGCGCAACACCCTGCCAGATCCAGGCCCAGCGGGGTAAGTTTGCGTCTGCTAAGCTTGGCCAACGCAGGGGTTGGGGGGGCGTGAGGAGGGCAGGGAGGAAGCATTTTGGGGCAGAGGGAGGGTGGGCAGAAGGTATTCCCATGGGTGGGCAGGCAGGGAGCGGGAGGCAGGGCTAGGATCCGGCAATTATGCTGTATCCCGACCCTGTTCCCCGGAGGCGCAGAGCAACCTCTGTCTGCTCCTTTCTACTTGGATTTGCGCCACCTCTTGAGGCGGCACAGATCCGAGTAGACCCATTGGGACCAGTGCAGCGCAACATGGGGTAAAGGGAAAGTTTTTCCCTTGCTTCGGGTTGTGCTGATTCTGGCCCCAAACTTGCGCTGGATGCAGCACAAGCCCGCTGGCCTGCCTGCTCCAGCGCAAGTTAGGATTGCGCTGGAAGCCCCTCAAGCCTTTGAGGCTAATCATTAGGGCTGCCTCATTACAGGACATGGACCAAGTTTTTTGCAGATAAATAACTAAATAAAATACTACTTATATGTGTTTACTGAGAAATAGGTCTCACTGTGCTCAACAGGACGTACTCCCAGGTAAATGTGCAAAATTTATGGCATACAATTTATGCCATTGTACAAACCAATTGTATGGCCACATCTGGAGTATTGCATATAGTTATGGTCACCACGTCTCAAAAAGAATATAGTGGAACTAGAAAAGTGCAGAAGAAAACCACCAAAATGACCAGTGGGCTGGGAAACCTCCCTTACGAGGAAAGGTTACAGCTTTGGGGGCTCTTCAGTCTAGAAAAAAAGCACCTGAGGGGTGACATGATTGAGATAGATAAAATTATGCATGGAGTGGATAGAATGGATAGAGGATAGATGGATGTTCTTTTCCCTCTCACACAATACTAGAATCAGGGGATATCCACAAAAATTGAGTGTAGGAAGACTTACCGCAAACAAAAGGAAATATTTTGTTGCCTATTGTATATTTAATCTGTGGAACTCCTTGCCACAGGATGTGGTGATGGCACCTGGCCTAGATGCTTTTAAAAGAGATGCTTTTAAAAGAGGATTGGACAGATTTATGGAGGAAAAGTGCATCACAGGTTTCAAGTCCTGATGGGTTTCTGCAGCCTCCCAGTTTTAGTCTATCTCCGAATGCCAGGTGCAAGGGAGTGGCAACAGGATGCAAGTCTCTTGTTGTCTTGTGTGCTCCCTGAAGCATCTGGTGGGCCACTGTGAGATGCAGGAAGCTGGGCTAGATGGGCCCTAGATGGGCTAGATGGGCCTGATCCAGCGGGGCTCTTCTTATGGTCTTATGCACAGGATTGTAGCCTTACAGTACAACCGTCTACATTTCTACTCAGAAGTAACTCTCATTAAATTTAATGGGACTTACTCCCAGAAAAGTATGCATAAGCCTTAATATGCCATGAACTCCATACTTCCAGAGGTATCACCAAATTACATTTCCCTGCAATACAGGTGGTGGTCGCTTGCTGCCGTTTCACCAGGGGTGCCTTTTTAAGTCAGGAATGTGGGGTGTTAATGAATGAATGACTAAATGAATGAATGAATGAATGGGCTTGGGAATTATTGATTCATCACTGTTATTTGTATCTCTGTCTTTCCATCTCATGTGGCAGCATCTGCTACCAAAGTGTAAGCAAAAACATTGTATTTACTTCATAGTAATTCAGCACAGTTCTTTGGAAGCAGAGCATGCCTTTTAACTTTTTTTTTTATTTAGGATAGAAGAAAGCCCAAATTAATTAGAGGGTCTAAAGGTATAAATATTACATAGACACCACCCTAACTGTAGACCAAATTGAGTGAATAATTCACAACTCATCCTTTATTTGATAGGTGTCACCTCTTCTTCTGGGTGAAAATAGTTTATCAACTGTTTATGACTCCTTTGCTAAGTCGGTTTCCTTATTCAAACAGAAGCAGAACCTATGACATCTCCAACATGGCTTTTGTTCCCTCCTCTAGGAATCTGTTTCTCAAATTGTACCGAAGTGCACGAAAAATATTGTGGCCTGTCTTTTTAAGAACCAAGTGCAAAAAGCCTCAGGGTGAAATAGGTCATGTGAGACAACTGGGGAAACAGTTCCATTTTGTAGCAGAAGACGGTGTAAGAAGTTGGCTTGAATCATCTCATGAATCTGGCCAATCCTAGAAGAGATGAGCTAGGACAGTAGCACCCAAAGTCGTGACCCCAGTCCAATGTAAATGTGGTTCTTGTTCAAACCGCAGCTTTTTGTTCCGCCTCTGCGCAGCTCCTCTGCTGGGTAGATCTGGGCACTGGGACCCTCTGGGCAGTTGCATCTGTTGCCAAGCATACTTAAAGGCTGCACAACAGGACATCCAGGCAGATGCGACTGCCCAGAATGTCCAGATGCCCAGATCTACCCAGCAATGTAGTCACGCAGAGGCAGAATGAAAGGGTCCGCTTACCAGGTGGGCTAGATCAATCCAAACTCCGTATCCAGCCCCTGGTCCAAGGTTAGAGCGGATCTAAGCTAGAACATAGAGGCTATTCACAGATAAACTTTGATTAAAAAATAAATAAAATAAAAATCAGTCTTACTTAGGTATTGGGTTTTCTGGTGTGTGTGTGTGTGTGTGTGTGTGTGTTTAATGATCCATTCGCAAGAAAGAGTTACTTAAAAGGTCTAGTGTCTGCTGCTGTTCTCACATATACCTAAACTAAAAACTTCCTTAACCAAAGTGAGGTATCATACATCAGGCTAAACACTAGAAGGGGGACATTAAACAAGAGCAGATGTTCAGTTACTCCTTCTTGGAGATCTCGACAACAAACCTAGAAGTTAGATCAGAATTCTGCTCCCCATATAGCAGATGAATAAATGTAGCAATGTTTGCCTCATTCCACCAACAGTACAATCCCTATGGATGCCTACTCAGAAGTAGCTCCTCTTGAATTTAATGGGACTTACTCCCAGGTAAATGTGTATAGGATTGTGGCCCAGGTGAGTCTCTGGGAAGGTAGGATTTGAACAAGTGACTTCCCCTCAATTCATAACCTTAGTTGTTTTGCTGCACCAGCTCCTGGAGATGGGGGAGACAATGAATGCCAGTTTTGTTTTGTTTTGTAACTGTCGCAATAGCCTTTATAATTGGGATTTTTCAATAATCCTCCTTAAAAGGGATTGCAGCTGTAATCAATTTGTGGAGGGGCTGCTTTAATAAGGCGCTGCCCCCAATAGGATTATCTATGAGACCCTGAGACCCCCTTTCCCCACCCGAGCTTCCTTCTGTTCCTGCCCGGAGCACCTTCGTGGATGCCCCATAAATTATTTATGGGACATGCCGAGGTGTCATCGAGCAAAGCAAAATGACATTTGACAAGTTGAAAATGTCGTCTGTTTCCACAAATCTGTTAACAAGCTCTCCCACATGGCCCCTGATCGGTCTTTCATTTGCTTTGCCCTTGAGAGTTAGGGGTTTTCTCACTTGTGGTACACCAGGGGAGAGAGGTTCCCCTCCAGAAGCGCTCCCCTGCCCACGTAGATGCTCTGTGCACTTTTTTCACTTTTTCACCTTGTGTGGCACAGAAAGAAGCCAGAGGCTGATTTGCATTCAGTGGGTTAGGATGGGAAGCTGAAAGCAAGGGTCACATTCTTCTCACAAGGTCCATAAGGAACACTGCACATGGATAAAAATAGATTTCTGTTGCATTTTGAAAAGTGGACAAGTAGCACAGATCCTTTTTCAAAGAATAGCAAAACAGCCCCAGAAAAAGACAACAAAGGGAAGACATGCTATTTTGAATGGTGTGACAAGAGTGTTTTGGGAGGACATCTCTCTCTCTCTCTCTCTCTCTCTCTCTCTCTCTCTCTCTCTCTCTCTCACACACACACACACACACACACACACACACACAACCCTAGCGTTTGGTTAACCCAAGGAACTATGGTCTTGAATCCAGTAGTGTAGCAAGCAGGGAGCAGTCCATCACAGGTGACCATCATGGAGGGGGTGGCAAGCACACCATCTGAACCCCCCCCCCGAGCAGAGGTCCATGTCATGTTTGCAGTGAATGGACCCCCTACCCCCAGAGAGCCACAAATAGTGGCCCTGCAAGCAATGCAGTGGTGGCATGATGATGACGACATCGTGTCACTGTTTATCCACTTTTGGGTCCATGCACAACACTTTGGGTGAGAAAGGTGGTGTCACATGGCACGGGGGGGTCACAGCTGCCCTGGGGGGCAGTGCTAACAATGCCACTGCTTGAGTCTGGATCTTTATATGTACCTTTCCAAGAAAAATAAACTTAAGGTTCAGTTGGAGTTTAAGACTGCAACCGTATAGTTCTTTCCTGGGTATAAGCCCCACTAAACACAATGGGACTTTCTTCTGGGTTCCATGAGATTCTGTTGCAAGTGTAGGAGCATGTCCCTTCCATTCAAATCAATTTTAGCAATCTGGGGGGAGTGAAGGCAACTTGAAGGAGGGTGGCAAATTGAGATTCTCTCTGAGCACTGTGCTCCTTCCTTCCGATGCAGGGTGATGGCAGTCACCTTCCCCTAGAAAGCCTCTCCGCAATGATATATGGTGGCATAGCTTTCTGGGGAGCCACCAAACACTACCTGTACTCCAGAGAAATGTTTATATAAGATTACAGCCTTAATGTGACATGAATTCCATATCTGCAGAGGCATCGCCGAATTAGCAAACATTTGGGACAAGCCTATCCTACGCCACAAAATTTCTGCTACAGGCTTACCCTAAAGCTGAAGTTTCTTTGGGCCAAATTTGAACAATACTTTGTTGCCCAGCTTGGCCCCATGCAATTGTGATCATCGTTGCTATTACAAATAGTATTTTAATACCACAGTAGTCGTATTTCAAGTGTAATTATTACACAGTCCATTCGTCCCCCATGAATAAGTAGAGGGGCTGTTCTTAGAGCCCAACCCTATGCAGCTGCTCAGAAGTAAGTCCCATTATTGGACAACCCCTGCTAATTGGGTAAGAGGCACTTTTTCAAGTGGGTGCTCCTTTTTTTAGCAGGGGGAGAGTAACTGGCCCACCTCACCCCAGCAGTGTCTGTTCTAGTGGCTGTCTGCTGGTATTCATGTGCATCTTTTTAGATTGAGAGCCCTTTTGGGTCAGGGAGCCATTTAGTTATTTGATTTTTCTCTGTAAACTGCTTTGTGAACTTTTAGTTGAAAAGCAGTATATAAATACTGTTAATAATTAATAATATAATTATAGCCAAATCTCTTGAGGTCCAGGCAATGGCGTAGCTAGAGGGAGGTCAAAACGCAAAGATTTTCAGGTGCCTGGACACCCGTGTAAATTGGCCCCTCCCCCTCGCTGCCAGAGCCATACCAGGCAACAGAAGCAATGTGGAAGAATCTCCTCTGTGTTGCCGTTGCCACACCAAACGGCTCTGAAGGTGAGGTAGAGGGGCCACTTCACACAAGTGTTCATGCATCTGAAAAACTTAGCGTTTTGCTCCCCCTCTAGCTACGCCACTGGGTATACCCTTTGCCATATTAGAAAATATTGCCAGTGGCATAGCTAAAGCATCTGGTACCCAGAGGGACAAAAAAAGTTTTAACACCTCTCATAACCCAATAACACTCTCCCTCCCAAATTTTTAACATCCCTCATATAACATCGTAGAGGCCTCTGAAAGGCACTTCCAGTTTTTGGCAAAAACCAGAAGCGCCTTTCGGAGACCTCTAAGGCATCCCTTCAAGACGTGGTGCCCAGGGCAATGTACCCTCCTGCCCCTTCTTAGCTATGCCACTGACTGTTGCCATTTTCCTTAATTCTGCTTTCTCCTGTCTGCCCATTTCCTGCACTTATCTGTACCCCATTCCTGGGACAATTGAGCCATTACCCCTTCCTTCTCCTCCTCTTGTTTTCCTGCTACAAATTGCTAAGCTGCAAAAGTATTAAGCCTTCTAATCCATCATCTCTTTAGATGTGGTTTGCTCTTGGGGGAGTGTGGGCTGGGGGGGTGGGAGAAAGGGTTGTAAATCTATGGTGGAAAAGAGGAAAAAAAAAAAAAAAGCCTGAAGCTGTGAGCAAACAGGAAACAAATGATCTCAATCCCAGAATGTAAACCGCCATTGACAGAGATGCATGAAAGAATCATAACAGGGAAACATGCGACAATTTTTCTTTGAGTTACCCGCTGAATCACTGCCATTAAAACAGTGCAAGGAAGGAGCTGCCAGGACGACCCAGCACTGACAGATAAGTGGGGAGGGTTTTCAGACGTGCCGTGTTCACAAAAGCAGCCACACAGGCTGGCTAGGGGTTTGCTCTTTTATATGTTGGCAGACTGATAATTATCATGCATTGCCTTAAGTTTGCAATTAGAAGGCCAAGGGATTTTTTTTTTTTTAAAGGAGGAGGAGGAAGAAGAAGAAGATAATGGGAATTTTGAGAATGCAAACCTTTTCCCACAGAAAATTAAAGGTTTTCCATGCTTGGTATCCTAGCCAGTTGCACATCTGCTCCTGGTCACATGCAGAATCTGCCTTGGTCGAGTTGTTGCTGATAGTGAAAGGTTTGAATTCATTTTCTCAACCTAGTGGTTGGCTTGAGTCAGGGAACTGGATGGAGTCAGGACCAGGTCTGATTCCAGAAGGTGCCACACCTTATCACCTCATTGAATGCTCCAGGATTTTCAGCAGTGTTAAAAGTTCTCTTTGGAAAAGCTAAAGTTGCTTCACTTTTGATTCTAGATTTTCCTACGTGAACATTAAGCCTGTCACCAGAGGTGCCACTAGGGTTTGTACCACCTGATGCAAGAGCTCATTGCGTCACCTCCATGATGGATCTCCTCCGGTATCAGTCCCATACAGAACAAATTACAATGATCATAAACTAAATGCAGTGACATTGTGAGGATTGGTTTAACCTCCATTAACCTTATTTATTATAACATATATAACAGTACAGCTCACCCAACAAAGGAGTAACCCCCCCAAAAAAAACCAGTGGCAAGCTTTACAATCACACAACTGAACCAGAGTTCTAGTATTAGCTCTGATATATGGAAATCAGTACTGACTCATACTAACATCTTACTGGTTCCCTGCTATGTCATAATAACACCTCATTAGCTCTCAGAACAATCAGTCTCATTGGTCAGATTTGAGTTTTAAAAAATTGACTTTTTTTTTTTTTTACATAAGGCAGCTGTGTTTTCTTTTCTGGTGAATTGGCTGTAACACCTGACAGAATACAGATAATTCAACATGGCTTGTTTCATTTACTTTCTGCATGAAATTACCTTTCCAATGAAATATGGCATGACAGTATTATTCATAAATATGAATTTTCCAAAAGGTTTCCAAAATTTTTGCCACTGGTGGTATCACCCCATCTGAGGGCAGGGGTGGGAACTTGGCAAGATTTGAGTTGAGTCCCAAGTCTCTGCTCCCAAGTCCCAAGTCTCTGCTTGAGTCCCAAGTCTCTGCTCCCTGCAACTTGATTTGTGCATGAGTCTTAATGGGTGCCTTTTGCTGACTCACCCCCCCCCCCGAAATTGCCATGTCATTTTGACTCGAGTCTGTGTCTTTTGGGTCAGGCATGCAAAGGCATGAACCAAAAGGGACTGAGAGGCATCTGAGCCGGTTTGGCAAGGGAGCAGGATGGACAGCGGGAGGGAACAGAAGCAGCGAGTGGGAGAAGGGTCATTAAGCAGCAGCTGACTCCAGACCATCTGAACTCTGGTGCTAAGCATAAGAGGAGCCTAAATACACCACTTGCCTTGCCATCCTTTGAAATACCACTTGTGGTATTCACATCCCTGGTTGAAAAGCCTGAAACTAGACCAAGTGTGGGTTGCAACCCATCAGTGGGTCACAAGCCCATGTGTGGTGGGTTGTGAAGTAGGCTGGTTGTGCTAGTTTGGCTCCAAGTAGGAGTCATTCCAGAAGCCGACCCTGCAACACTGCTGGCCGGAATAACTTACTGGCAGCTTCTGGAGGTTGCTTCCAGGTCACAGTGGGCCCACAACCCACTCTATTGGCCTCTGCAAGCCTCTGAATGACCCACAGAAGTGTCCAAAAGTGACTTTCAGTTTGATCTTAGCTTCTAGGCACTTCTGCAAGCCATTCTGAAATCCACGGAGGCCAGAGTGGGTTGTGGGACTAGTGCAACCTGGAAATTGCCTCCAGAGGCACCTGGTAAGTTGTTCCAGCCAGCAGTATTGCAACTCACAATGGTGGATGAGTTGGGTTGTGGTGCTGGTAAGTTTGGGAACCGCTGAACTAGAGAGATCAAGTGTCTGACTCAGCATAGGGAACCTTCATAGGTATGTCCTCCATGTGAAATCTAAGACAACGCTGTCACATTCAGAAGTTTCATTCTAACTGGAACACACCCATCCAGGACCAACGACAACTGCTTTGGGCCTCTTCCATTCCATGGGCCACTAGTTGCCCATTGCTGATTTGGACAAAGGTGCGAACCTCTGAGGAACAATGCAGTGCGTACATCCATGAGAACCTTTTCCTTTCGACTGGAGGGGAGTGTTGTGTCGCTGAAACTCACTGAGTCTCTCTCCGTTGTGTTTGGAGTAAATTGCAAGGTTCTTATCTGCAGCTTTATTGTTCTGCCAGGATGTCTTCTTTTGTCATAAAACAATAACTTGTAGGGTAAGTAGTACTTTTTAGGTTTACTATTCAGACAGACTAATTGTATCTTTTAATCTGGGTCAAACTGTTCTTGCTTATTACAAATTGGCTCCAAATAGCTTGCTCTCCCCCCCCCCCAACCCTAGCCCTTTGCCCCAACCCACCTTAAAAATGAGAAGCACTTGCAAATAATTTGGTGGAAGAAATCACACTCACATAGGAGTTGTGTAAAAGGCTACGCACATGCCAAGACACCTTTTGTAAACATGTAGGGGGTGGGGATGTAGCTGAGTGGAGCTACAGATCCATGGTGAAGTCATGCCAGAGTGATGCTGCAGTTCATACCCTGGTTGCCTTCTCAGACTCTTCCTCACAACAGGTCAGGTGGCGTGGACTGGACATCCTCTGCCCAGTCCAGCCATGCAGGGGATAAAGGTGGTGCCAGTGGAACGGAAGTGATAGGTAGTAGTTTCACAAGCAGGACGCAGAGGGGGTGTGGGAGGGTGTCAGCTCAGTAGAAGTGACACAGTACCACCTGAGCCTCCTTTTCACCTCTCAGACGATTGTGGTTTTGCCACTTGCCAACGAGAACATGAAACGACTGGGCTTGAAGCAGGATAAAGATAACCAGAGGTAGTCTGGAGGCAGGCTTTTCACATTTAAATCAGTGTGATAGTCCAGAAGGTCAGGGGCAATGTGATTACATCATCATGTCTCCCTTGAACTTCAGGAAAGCTGCGCTTCTCCAGGTAAGCATTGTAGCAGGTGGCACCCACCCCAAGGACACTTATTGTAAGAGGAACAGGATCGCAGCAGACCCCTGCTTTCTCTTCCAGCCCACCACCATGATTGCTTGCTCCTAGCAGCAGCGATGAAGGAAGAAGTAGGTCTCCACAACCCCGATCTTCTCACTTATTCTCAGCAAGCAAGAGGAGGGTTTGAATGCAGGGTGAAGAGGCTGGTTGGGCAGCAAGCCAGAGAATATGTCTGGAAAGTGCAAAGGACAGGGCATCCCTTCAAGTTCAGGACCTTCCTACACCTGCTGCTTGAAGCAGGTGCTTCACCTGCTCTTGTGGGTGAGCCAGCCCTGGTGGTGAGATGCCTGCTTTGCATGCAAGTTCACTTCCCAGCAACTCTAGGTAAGGCTGGGACACTCCTAACTGAAACCCCGGAGACAGGAATGTCCCACAATGAGCCACCAGAGGCAATAAGGATTCTCAGATTTTGAGCTGGCTCCATTCACCCAGGTTGGTCATTTGGCCATCTTAAACAGAAAGTTCTAGAAAGATTTCTTATTTGGGCAAGGAACTTTCGTCTGGGTAACAGTTATCTCCTGGCTCTTGACTCTTGACTCATCTCTGGTTCCTGGCTCCATCTTGACCACTGTTCATAGCTCAGCCCTGATACCTAAGCTGAATCAGATCAAAGGCCCATCTAGCTCGACGTACTGTGGCCGAATTTAGGATCCTGTATACTGCAGAAGGCATGGGTGGATGCCATGCAATGACATATCTTCCTTGAATGATCCTTCCACTTTCTAAAATGTGTAGGATTCTCAGATTTTCAACTGGCCCCTGCAACTACGCATTTAATAGCAATTTGATTTGCCACACTGAGGCACTGACAATGTTTATCTCCACCTCAAGAAAGTGCTGAGTTCATAATTTCTGCAGACTAGGAGATGATGAAAACATTGGCAGCCCTAAAAACATGCATCTATCCCAGCTTTGTGGAAAGTGTGTTCCCACAACGTTTTGACAATAAAAGGATCCAAATGATCTTTTTTGTTACATAAATGTGTGTGTGTGTGTGTGTGTGTGTGTGAGAGAGAGAGAGAGAGAGAGAGAGAGAGAGAGAGAGAGAGAGAGAGAGAGGGCACTGGAGATAGACACAGCATTTGGTTGTCTTGCCATCACTGCAAGTAAATGGCAACCAAGGATTGTGAAACTTTATGACGGATGGTGCAGCCCAATTGGAAAGAACAGTCACGGCACAGGGGGGAAATCATTTTTCCTCCTTGTTGAAGGATGGCATCGCTCTGTCTCTGTCACTTACACAAAGACATTGCCGAGATCGAGATTAGATCGTGTATTATCAAGTAGCCAAAAGATAGACAAAGAAGACACCTACAGTTTAACAGATGGGCAGTCCTACTAAGGATGCAGTTCCACTTTCATCACGGAGAGGAGGAGAGAAGGCAAAACTCTTTGCGAGATGTTTCCATTTCCAATCATAATATGGATAAGGGTCCTTTCCGCAGGACCTACAGTAACTTGGTGCTGCAGGTAGAAATAAACTCCAATATCAATTAAACTCACCCCTTTAAATGTTGCAGAAATAATTGTGGTGATGTGATAATGTCACTGCAACTACTTCCTGTTGCTCACAGCTCTGAATGGCCATTTCACTTTGAAAACAAAAAAGTGGAAGAAGCAAGCAATTCTACAGAACTGGAGGTTCTTCTGCTGACCCCCCCAGGAGCATTGCCCGGGAGCATAGTACCCGCCCCATAGCTACACAACTGCAGGCCCAATCTTAAAGTCAAGCTGGGCCCAGGCAAGTCCCTTGTGCCAGCCCAACATTGTTGTGAAAGTGCCATAAAGCACTTTCGCGACAATGCAACTGCAGGGAGGTCGGCGCAAGGGATTTGCATCAGCCTCCCAATGCTGGATTCAGCCACGGCAGGGTAAGTTAGCACCAGCCTTTCCAGACCGACACGGAGATCTGAGGGGGTGTGGGGATGGCTGGGACCAGGTACAAGGGGGGGGGGGTATTTCAGGGTGGGGGAGGGCAAGCGGTGGGCTTTCCCAGTGGTGGGTGAGCAGGGAGCAGGAGGCAGGACCAGGACCTGGCAATTATGCCGGATCCTGATCCCATTCCCTGGCAGCCCAGGGAGATCCGGAGCTGCTCAGATTTGCATCACCTCCGGAGGTGGTGGTGATCTGAGCAGCCCCATTGGGGCTGCAGTGGCCCTCCCCAGGGGAAGGGTAAATATTTCCCTGTGCCCCTGACTGAGCCTCTGGGTGCCTGAAATGTGTGCTGGATACAGCATAAGTTAGGATTGTGCCCCGTATTGCAGTGAGGAAAGTTAGTACTAGATTATAAATTAACTAAAAACACAGGTAGAAACTCCACAGATCTGTGTGTGCCTGTGTGTGTTTCCTGTGAGGCATGAGAAAGAAGTGTGTGTTAGCTTTGTGTTCTGAGGGAAGCAGAACCACAGCTTACAAGTTGGTTCAGGGAGCAGGTGTAGATTGCTGAGTCAGCAGAATCAGCAGGCACCTGGGACTGACACACCCTGGGTGTGACCAAGCCAGCACTGATTGGCTAAGCTGACTACATAAGGTTAGTCTGCTGGAGCTTCCAGTGCAGCAGCAGTAGGTGTGTTGGAGATAACTGTGGAACTGCTGCCAGTGACTGAGGAGGCTGGATACTGTATGTATATGTTATTACTGACTTATGGACTGAACCTTTGACTGTGTATTGTTGGAAACTGATTTGTTATACTTGGACTGACTGCTCTTCATGCTGACTCTTGGACTGCTTAACTGACTACTCTACTTGTGATATCCCTTGCTCAATACATCTGCTGAAAGTACTCTGCTGTATTTGCTGTTTTTCTTGCAACCTGCTCACATTGGGACAAAACAGGGATCCTACACCAATCATCCCACAAAACATAACCTTAACAGTGTGGAGCGTTTGTGGCAGCTAGTGTGGGAGCTAGCCTGTCTAGCATCACCCCCTAGAATGTTTGTGCCATTGCAGGGGGTGATGGTGAAAACCTAAAGACAGAACTAATTTCTCTCCTTGACATTCCTGTCAGGGTCTCACTGCTCTCTTTCCGAACACTCCTTGTGCCCTGTGACAGCGGGTGTCAATTATGCCTGCAATTTCTATCTGAGGGGGGAAAACAGAGGCATTTTCTATTAACATTAGATCTATTAGGCAAAGAATGAAGGGTACACAATTCAGAATCCTCTTCCCCTTTGGAGTGAATTATCTGACGGAAGGAGCCTTCTGCCCCCTGACAGCACCGTGGATTTTGTTAGCTAACATTCATCACGAGAAGAAAACAACACACTTGGATCGATACACCCCTGGAAAGGACCTGAAATATCCACCAAGATCCAAAGCCGTAGGATGGTGGGGGCCGTGGAAGGAAGGCAAAACGCATCAGTAAGGCTTTGGTCTTCGATAAAGTGTGGTTAATACTGGAGGTTTGGTTAAACAGTTTGTACCCTTTGGTAAACTGGTCGGCTTGGAGTCTCCTGTTCATTTCAAAAAGTCATCACTTTCTCTGGAAACTTGATGACTTGGGGCCCAATCCTATTGGACCCTGCACCGCTGGCCCGACTGTCACAAAAAGTGCCATAACTTTTGCTCTAGCAGCAGTCAGCGTGGGGCTACGGCACCAGAGGATGAGCGGTGAGGGCTCCGGCAGTAAATTGTACCAGCGGACAGTGGCAGGGCATTTGAGGAGGAGGGAGGACAGGGAAGGGGCAGAACTGGATGGGGAGGGTGGGGGAGGGGAGGAACAGGCCCAGGAGGGGGGCAGAGATGGTGGCAGGCTCTGCCACCATATCCTGACCCCCTCCTGGGCTGAGAAATCCAACATGATTTCCACCCACTCAATAGTGGGTGCCCATTAGGGCTGCCTGGCTGCTACACAGGGTAAGTTCCCTTATCCCAAGGAGAACTGGTGGTGCTTTCCTGCCCCACTGAATGCAGTGGTTGCCATTTTGGTGCCACTGCAGCTCTGGGTGCTAAGGCGGCTTAGGGTTGGGCTGCCCGTTCTGCCAATCTGTGTCACAATACAAGTGTGGGTCACACATGCCTTTTCATCCACAAATGGGCTTTCCCACTGAGTGGGGAACTTGCATTTTATTGATTGTTGTATTATGCATTTACGAGAATTATATCCTGCCTTTCTTCCATCATGGAACCCAAAGCGGCAGGCATTGGGGGGAGGGGTTCCCATAATGCCATCTGTGCATCCACGCACTGTTTGCATGGATAGGTCATCACTGATGAAGCAATCACATTCAGAATTTCATATCACCTCCCGCCATTGCACACGCAAGGCTTTGTCTAGTAGAGTTGGTTCACACATTCAACTATGTGTTGGTTCACACATAGCTATGAATGCTATGTCAGTCTAGAGATGAGACATCAAGTGAACATTGAGATTGGTCGTATAGGGTTTAGCAAATACATTAAACCTGCTTGATCCTTTATTCTTTGTTGACAAACTGGTTGTTTTCATGTATCGTTACTGCACCTTACTGCAGCTAAGCACCAAGGTAAAAGTTACTTACTTTTCACATTTTTATACTGCCCTTCCTCCAAGGAACTCAGGGTAGTGCACATAATCCCCCCCCTCCTTTGTTCTTCACAACAACACTGTGAAGTAGGTTAGGCTGAGAGACAATGATTGGCCTGAGGTCAGCCAGGAAGCTTCATGGCTGAGCGGGGATTTCAACCTGGATCTTCCAGATCTGAGTCCAACTTCCCAAACAACTACACCATCCTGGCTCTCTTTAACATTTTGTCCCCACTGATCATACCCTCCTTGCTCTATTTTAATAAGAAAATAGATTCCATTGGTTTTCACTGGAAGTTGTTGTCTCATAATGCATATGTGAGGGCATGCACAATTGGGATTGGAACTGCAGCGGGGAGGAATCATTAAAGCTCTCCTACCCCCCCTCCCCGTAGTTTTGCCCCCTTTCATTCAATGTTCATTCAATGTAATGTGCTTTGACCCTAAGCCATGGTGTACATTATTTCAATAATTGCATATTCTTTTCCTGCGTAGAACTGATGATTGCAAACTCCTTGGGGCAGGGAACTCCCCTTTATACACTGGTGGTTCTATGTGAATGAATGAACAAAGTAATTAATTAAGGAGCAGGTGCGTATATGATTTATGATTTCTTTCTCAATTAAACCTCCTCAGTTTTCTTTTTACACTCTTGGATGGTACCGAAGAATCAAGGCAGCTTCCATTTATCGCCCTTATGGATGGGAGAAAAGCAGGATGAAAAGAAAAGGAAGATTTGTTTCCTTAACACCAAAGCAAACCGACCTTGCGGTTTCGCACTGTACTTTATCTCGGCAAATCCCCTTCATTTGGTAACTCATGAAGGCACAAGAATGTCAGAAAAACAAATTGAGAAAAAGAGTCGAGAATGGGGGGGAGGGGCGAGGAATGCCTCTGGAGATGTTCTACCCCAGCATCTCCAAACAGCTGTGGGCATTTTATAAGGAAGCCATGGAGGAGTTGAAGGGGGGACTGCCTATTCGAATGCTGCTTGGCTGAAGTAACAATAAAAAAAGGGGGATGCTGCACGGAGCTGGCCAAGCGTTTGAAGTGTCTTGCCATAAGCCAGGCTGATGAAGTGGATGAGATTGTGAGCGTGCTGTAGCAATACCTCCAGCATGTGGTCAACAACAGATGTTTGGTCTCTCCAGGCAGATAATTGTCCCACTGTAAGGTTGGTTTGACCTGTGTGCGAACAGCACTGTACATTGCACTGAGAGCAGTTAAAAAATGATCATGGGCTTCTCTTTCTCTCTCTCTCTCTCTTTCTCTCTCTCTCTCTCTTTAAGCCAGTCAAATGCTCAGCCACGCTTCCTTTTAAGCACATAATCACTGCCGAGGAACCCAAGCCCATTCATCCTCCTGGCCTAATGGCTCCAAAGCCATTTTGCCCTAATTTATGAGGACAGGGTTCAAAGTTTTAATAATATTTGGATAATATCGCTGCCAAAACCGTCTTTGAGCGGTGATGTACGAGGGGGGAAAGTGGGCCCATTTGGATGCCGTGCGTGACAAGTGTGAGTGTTACCAGCGCCGGGGCCCAGCTCAGGCCGTTCTGGAAGCCGTCGCCAAGGATCCGCCGGGCCTCATGCATTATTGATCGATGAGCACGGAAGATTATTAACGGTGACGGAAAACATGCCGGGGCTGCGCGTCCCCTAAGGAACCGTCCTGTCCGTGCTTCTGTGGTGTGCGGATAAATGAATTGTGGGGAAGGCCAAGATGGTTGACAAAACACTTAGCAGATAACGTATGGGTGTATCAGCATAAAATATACACACGTACTCTGGCATGCTGGGATATTTATGTTGATGCTCTTTGCTTAAGTGGCTCGCCGGATTTTTTGGCTCCCTGACACTCACCTAAGAATATCTGCATCCAAAGTGGCCCTCTGGGTATGTTTGATGAACCAAGCTGTTTAGTGGCTTTGTACCACTTTCTGAAATTTGCATTCAGTAGTGGCACCAGGAGATGCTTCAGTACATAATAGGATAATTATTAATGATGTTAATTGATGGGCAGTAGAAGGGAGCATCTTCTTTGAGGTGAGGAGGCCTCCAAATTAAGCTTGGCTGGGAACACGCAAGAGGCGTCAATGGAACAAGCGATAAATTTTGTGTCCCTGAAATGCAGGAAATGTCTGCTGTGGTTTTCTTCATGGCTGAAGTCCAACATGCTTTAGGAGACCAACTTCTCCCCCTCTTGTCCCATCGAACTATTTCAGGCTGGCTGAGTGAGTTTGCTCTTCACAACCCCAGCCTTGCTTCTAGTCCTAGCAGAAATGGCATGCAAAAAGATGCTTTCAGAGGCTGATCGCAGATGTCAAGCTCTTTGGGCAAGTGGTCTTTTCCCAGGGAGCTAACAGCTATACAAGCCACAAGATACTACAGGGAAGAACCATTTCCTGTCTCCATATTTGCTATAAAACATAGGAAGAGTTTAGGGCATAACCCTATGTTTGTCTACTCAGAAGTAAGTCCCATTGTGTTTAATGGAATTTACTCCCAGGAAAATGTGTATAAGATTGCAGCCTTAGTTGTATGGCAGCTTTGAGGGTTGGTCTACATGTCATCTTACACACAGGAGACCATTTTCTATGAAGTGATTGTCCTTGTCCAGCTAAAATGGGTCCAATGAATGGCTTTGGAGCAGCCAAGACAATAACACTGTGTGTGTTGACCAAATTGATGCCTTCATGGGAGATCACAATGACTGTCAAACTGGAGGCGCACCAAACCTGAGGCTCAGGATGCAGAGGCCTGCAAATGTCACATAAGCAAACACTACTGAACAACCATATGGTGCCAGTGTGGAGATCTGTAGCATAAGAACGCAATGGGAGATCTGTATCATGTTACTTTAGACCAGTGGTTCCCAATGGGTGGTCCGTGGACCACATTTGATCCACAAGAACTTGAAAAGTACTCTGCAAGTTCTCACCCCCCCCCCCCCAAAAAAGATCAGTTTTCAGTAATTTTAATAAGTGCTTCTGATCAGGAGCATCCCAAGGAAGTGTGACACCCAGTGCGGCCATCACCTCCATGGCATGGTGTCACCCTATAGGTAAACCCTGCCCCCTCCAGGCCACACCTGCACACCAATCAGTTCTGGGGCCATGGATGTGGTCCACAACTATTCTAATTTTTTCCTCAGTGGTCTGCAGTCTCCTAAAGATTTTGAACCACTGCTTTAGACCATTGCCCAGCCCACGGTCACCCTAAAATTCTACTAGTTCTCATTCTTGAGTAAGACTGAAGCTACTTGCTCCATTCCTTCACTGACAGGTTCCTTCACTCGTCTTCCCCCTCACACTTACCACAGCAATCAGTTACCTAGACCAGGGGTGTCCAAACTTTATGGCAGGAGGGCCACATAATCTCTGTGACACTGTGTCGGGGGCCAGGGGAAAAAAGAATTAATTTACTTTTCAAATTTGAATAAATTTACAAAAATGAATATATTAGAAATGGAACTAGAAATGGAGCCATTAGTTGTTTGTTTGATTTTATCTGTAAACCGCTTTGTGAACTTTCCATTGGAAAGCAGTATATGAATACTGTTAATAATAATAATAATAATAATAATAATAATAATAATAATGTGAATGGATGAAGGTCTTGAAATAGCTCAAGGCCTGTAAAAGGTCTTGCACAAAGCAAGGCCAGTTTTTCCTTTGCTGCCGCTGCTGCATCACAGACGTGAAACAGCAAGCAGAGGAGGGACCCCTTGTCCCACAGCAAACGCGAGAGGTCAAACAGTTGGCTGCCATGCTGAGAGCAGTTGCATCAGGCCAGCATGGGCTCCAGCAAGTCTCCAGAAGGCCAGGGGCTCATTAGAGACTGTGGGCTCCCTGAGGGCCGGATTGGGAGTCCTCAAGGGTCGCAAGTGGCCCTAGGGCCAGGGTTTGGGCATCCCTGACCTAGATTAATAATGCTCCTTGATTATTTTTTCCCCCTCCGTGATCTAATTTTCTCTGTTCCTTCCCTTTTCAAACTCTGGTCTAGAACTTTTCCAGCTCCAAGCGTCCAAATTTAATGCTGAGTGCGAATTAAAAACTGAGCAGCCAATTTTGATTAGATCAAATCTGTCTAGGCTGGCTTGCTTCATTTGCTACAGAATTACAAATCAACACACAGAATTTATTTCCTAAAGCAGCTGACCGCCTTGCCAAAACTTAATGCTCAGGCTTAATCAGGCCTGACTTTCTTGAAAGGATATCTTTGATAAGTAGATTTCAGAACACTTCACTTCCCTTTTGATAAGGGCAATATCATGTTCCAAACCATGTCTCAGGGGTCAAAGTTCAGTTATCAGCTACGAAGCCTAATTTGGTTTGTTGCAGAATTCCTATCAAACAGCAAGGGCCTGGGGTGGGTTTTGCAAGGGATATATGAATGATACAACATGCTACATGGAGAGAGAGAGAGAGAGAGAGAGAGAGAGAGAGAGAGAATGATATTCACCCAGCTCTAAAATAAGATCATCTATTTTTCTTTCCTTGCAGACACTTGTTGAATTCTTGGTATCTGCTTGTGTATCTCAGCTTGTTAGTGTCAAGGCATGCGTGGGCATCACCAGACTCACCCACACTCCCCATATAAACGGACACTTTTGTATTCACTGCTGGGAGAAGTGTGTTCTGCACTTGCTCAAGAGCCCGTTCATTTTCTTCTTGCTTCAGATATTGCAAGGTTGAGCCCTGGCATTGATAACCCTTTGCAAGAGCTAAGTAGTGAGTCACCCGGGCACAAATGAGACCCTGATTGATACTAACTTGATTGTACGTGACAAGCTCAGACAGCCAAATTCAACATTCTTTTTTTGCCCTGCGGTGGCCAAAAAGATGCCTACAGGAAGCCCACAAGCTTCTTGGAATAGTTGTTTCATGCTTTCGACTCTTATATTCAGTTGCATACTGTCTTCTAGCATCAAGGTTCTGTTTTGCTATCATGACGAGCAGCTGAATCCTAATCTGAGCTGGCTGAAACAGGCAAGCCAACTGACCCGCACTGTATCCAGGTTAGGAAGTGACTGGAGGGCAAAGCGGGGTAAGGGGATATTTTTTCTCCTTACCCCGAGTAATGGTCCAGCCACACCATGGGGCTAGTCAGATCTATTTATCATAGGGATAACCCCTATGGGGCTACCCATCCCTATGAGGCTACCAATGCAAGGCTGCTCGGGATAGGGGTTAGGATTTATTCTGCGTGGCCAGTCCCATCCCCCCACCCTGGCCCGAGCTGCATCCTGGATCGCCCTCCCCACCCAAAAATGCCTCATTCCCACCCTGTTGCATTCTCCAAATGTGCATGCCTGCCTGAGCTGGTCCAAATGTACTCCGTGTGGGGTTAGATCTGGTGCCAGCAGGCCAGTGCACATCCTTGCACCAACCTAGCCAGCTCTTGAGTAGCCACAAATGTGCTTTACTGCACGTTCATGACACTTTGGCCTCTCTCAAAGTCTGAACTGTGCTGTATTAGACATTGATGGGCTTGTCCCTCATTCATTTGTCTCATCCCTTTTTAAACCCATCTAAACTAGTGGCATTGCCCCAACCTGTGGCAATGAATTCCATATGTTAATTGTGTTAACAAGAATTTATTAACCAGTATGTCTCTCTTTAATTGATTCAAGAGAGCCAGTTTCACTGGATAGCCGTGAATTCTAGAATTATGAGAAAAGGAGAAAACTTCTCATCCACTTTTTCAAATCATGCATAGTTTTATAGATCACTTTTGTTTCAAAACTAAAAATATTATAGCTTTCCTTTGTTAAGAAGCAAGAGTTTAAGAGCACCTGATTTTCCAGATCTCCAATATTCTTTTTTGAGACAGGGAAACCAACACTGTGTAAACTTCCAACATGGGCTACGCTTATTGAAGGCACACACTGGATTGCAACAGTTTGCAATCTGTCATGACAGTCCCTTAGCAATGTAGAGGTCAGAAAGCAATAACAGGTAAGGCATAATGAAGCAATATGGAAATGGTTAATGATAATGAATTAAAAATACTTCTAGGAATCATCTCTGATCTGTGCTTTTGACAAGTGAATAAAGAACCGCACAATAGCATTTGGCAGGATTTAAAAGAAAAATTATCCAGAGTTTAAAATACATGATGAATGCCTTCTTCTTTCTCAATTGTCCTCTATGTTCTATCACGCAAGCCTCCCTCCGTTCTGCCTTTGCGTCCCATCCTGGCCATATGGGCATTCCTAACCAGCCATTCTCTGTTGTTTGTTTAGTCATGGCAGATGTTGCACAGTTGGGAAGATTACAAAATAATTTTTCCTTAATCCCAGTTAATTGTGAATTGGCCTTTTTGCTCGCCTCTAATAGGGGATCTCTTGGTATGCCTCTAATTCCTGCTTATTGCATCCTAATGCGATGGTATTTCATGTGACCTCTTTACCTCGGATCAATGGGAGGTGTCAATGATCAGCCCAGTCCTTAATTGGGCTCCCCCAACTAGAACAATGCACGATTAGCAAAAGTCAAAACAAAAGACAGCACAACACACGTCCTGGCAGATGCTCCACTCTGCGGTTGGCCTTCTGTTTGCAAGAATCCAGTGGCCATTGCCAAACTCTAATCTCCTCCACAATCTTGTTCTAACATGGAAATGCACTGGGGAGGGGGCATTCTTTAAGCTAGTTGGCAGCCAATCTCTTTGGCAAGCAGACCAGAAGTCAACATATGTAAATCGATGGGGCTGCCTTCAAGAGAGTCAGATATTGGCCTTTTTAGCACAGTACAGTATGCCCTTGGTATCTGTGGGGGAATCTGTTTCAGGAACCCCACAGATACCGAATTTTGTGGATAATTAAATCCACAGCTGGGCCTCAGAGGACCTCCCAGATGCAGCCAGAAGTCTCCAGTGCAAACCAGAAGTGCCTTCTGGTCACGTCGGGGAAGACTTCTGAGTTCCTCCAGTCATGAGCTTGGCATCTACAGATGCCAAGCCTGTAGGTAAGGGGGGCCCATTGTCTACACATTGACTGGCAGCATCTCTCCTGGGTTTCAGCTTGGAAATACCAGGACCTTCGGCATGCATTCTTCCGACTGAGCTGCAGGGATGTGCTGATCCACTGCAGCGAGACTCGAGTCGAGTTTCGAGTCCCCGACTCATGCACAAGTCTTGTATGCAATTTTATATTAAAATGTGCTGAGATCTATTGGGTTCATTAACTCACATGCACTTTTTAAGCACACATATGATTGCTTTCCATCCTACTATAGATATATCACATCTATAATGCATTTTATTTGTATCTCTAAGATCCTACAGACCTTGGCTGTGAACCTGGGGCCTTGCAAAAATATGTTTTCCAATTGGGGCCTGCATTTCATAAGACCTGCCCTGCATTTCATAAGGCCCACAGCCTATGGAAATAACAGTTTGGGTCTGTGTGTTAGAGAGGAGGGCTATCATTGGATAATCAGGACTCAAACGAATTTTGCATATCTTGTCTGATGCAAGCAACAAGCTCATTAAATCTCAAGCCCAACGAGGACTTCCAAGCAGCTAGTAAATATATTTCATATAGATGATTGTGTAATCACAAACTTGAAGGTGATGGTGGGGAACAGATTGCCGTTTTGCATACCATTTGAAGTGGGGGAGGAGCCATTAAGAGATCAACACCCCCGATTTATGAAAATGCAGGGATGATCAAGAAACAATAGGGGTGACAGAATTGTGCAAATGACATTGATTCATTTGAGAACAGGGCTGTTAGCGGCTGGAAAAGCAGAAATAAATGCAACAATGAATAGATGCTTTTACCAGCTTGTCATTAATTAGCAGCGAGCACAATTCTTTTATTGTCCTTTCACAAGAAATACAAAATCTGGAGGAAAATACAAGCGCTCAGCAAAATAGATTGCTCTGTGTCACCAGGTTGACATCTATATTTCCTTCCTTCCCCAACAGCTGCTCTAATATATTTTTTGCTTTCCAAATGAGATCAAACTTCCAGTCTGGCAGCTGAATTTCATCTCCATGTCGGTTTCCCAAAAGACATATTTCCAGCTATGAAATCTGATTGTTTAAGGGGTTGGGGGTTGGGGGGGCATAACAGCAATGCCCTTTCAATGCGATGTGCAGGGCCAGGAGAGGTTAAATGTTAGTGATCCAATATTATTTGAGTGGCCACAGATCCATTTTTTCTTCGCTCCTGACCTCTAGTCTCTGACTGTCATTCTGCTACTGCTTCAGCATAGCGATGGAGATAAATTAGAAAGATAATAAAAAATCTGCTGGTCCATCAAGACCAGTACCTTGTTTCTACCAGGGGCTGGCCAGGTGCTTCCAAGAAGTCCAAGCAAGGCATGAGGACAGGAACTTTCTGACACTGAATGAGCTTATCATGTGGCATTCAGAGATATACTGTCTTTGAACCCAGAGGTTCTACCGTGGCTAACAGTATAAAAGAGCCCTGTCAGATCAGGCCCAAGGTTCATCTAGTCCAGGATTCTGTCTCCAATGAGGGCATGCCAGAAGCTTCCAAGAAGCCTACAGACAGGGTCAGGCAGGAGTTCCCAAACTGAGAGTTGTGACCCACTGGCGGGTCATGAGCCCACAAGAGTCTGGGGTTGGGCCCTCTTACCTGCCCTTGCACTTGAATGGCTCTAAATAGGAAGTTGAATGGCTTACTGTGATACTCAGAGGGCTTCTTTGTATAGGGTCAGGCTGTGGATCCACTCTGTTGGCCTTCACAGGCCTCAGAATAGCTCATAGAAGCCTCCAGAGCCACATTTGGTTTTCGGAAGCCATTTCCAATTTGCTTCCTAAACCCAGAAGTGGTTTCTGGAGGCTTCTGTGGACCATTCTGAGGCCTATGGATCCTGATAGAGTGGGTCTGCAGCTGGGCACGACCTGGAGGAGCACTGTGCAGGCTCCCTTGGGCTCTTTCCAGCATCACTAGGAGCATCACAACCCACTGCAGATGTGGGTCATGTCACTGAAATGTTTGGGAACTACTGAGGTAAGCCAAAAATAGGCCCTCAGTTTGGCTGTACTTGTCGTAAGAGGCAACTAAACAGTCACTGGGTAGATGGGAATCATTATCCTGGGAAGGCAGCTCATCTGAGAGAAGGAAAACTCTGATCCAAAACCTCCACTGCCTTGCGGCTACATCTAGTTATGGAAAAGGCTTCAGGAGTCAACCTCGAGGCAAAATCCAGAGCCGGAGTCCCTGAGGCAATTCATAGCCGAACAGTCACATTCTGGTAACTCCTGCGACGCCACTGGAACCAACCATATTGGCTTCTGCCTTTCCATTGGACCATTTCAGCAACATGGAGAGGGGAGATTTGCTGCATGGGTAACAGTCTATCTTCCATATCTACTTTACCCAGGCTTCACGCACTGGAGAGGACACTGTTCCAGAACCACTATTCAGAGTGCGATACCATAGTCTTCCAAGACTGAAGGATGCCAACACTGAGTTAAGACCATAATAGGTATACAGCCCGGATCCTTTTATTTTTCTCCTGTGGTGAAGTTTTAAGAGAGAGGAAGGACTGGTTTACACAAGCTCATATCTCGAATGAGTTTCTGCACTTAATGTCTCCAACTGACCTGACTGTATTGGACCAAGTTCAATCCTTGACATCCCCTGGTCAGGCTAGGAATGCCGTGGTTGACCCATCCTCCACCAATCTGTCAACTACTATCTTTGAAAGAAGAAAGGATCTGAGCTTGTGACTAGTCCCCTCCTCTTCTTCCAATGAATTCTATAACTTACTCATGCCATGTCAATCAGTACTTTTTGTTAAAGCTTTTCCATGGTTCCAAGACACAGAATTCTGATACAATTTACCCATCTAACCTAGCAGTATATCCTCCCAGCAGCAGCCAACTAGTACAGAAGTCTTTCACAGTTCTTCTAACTGAGCTTCTTCAGCTGGAGATTCAGGGGATTGACCCTGGGGTCTTTGACATACCAAGTCCGTGCTCTACAATCCGCTATGTAGTCCCTTCTTAAATATATACCCATCTATGGGATCAGCAGCTCAAGTTGAAGGTCAAGGTTTCCCAGATGAGGAGTCCAGATGAGAAGCTAAAGGGGGGTAGGCAGGTGGAAATGTAAATGTTTAAAAGATTAGAGAGCAATTCTTTCCCTACACTTCATTATCATGCATGCATGAATTATGTATTGGTGTCTTACATACTTGAGTAATACGAGATAGAAGGTACTCCAGTGCTTCAAGTTTCCTGCAGCTGCATAACAAGAAGTCATTAATACCACCATATGTTCCCTTGATTCCTTCCTCCAACACGTAATTGACAAATGAATCTAAGGTAACAAGGTAGAACGCAACAGCCAACCAACCTTGCAGCCAAGTCTTAATTCATATAAATGAAATAATTGTGTATTCTTGGGTCTCAAAAGGTCCTGTTAGTTTCTTGAAAAAACTTCAGATTGCTGCTGTCCGTTCATGTAGACAACCCTGCCCTAAATGGACCAATGGTCTGATTGAGCAGAAGACAGCTTCCTTCATTCCAAAGAACACAGAATTCTTTTTTTTTTTTTCATCTATACGAATTAAGGCTTAGCTGCAAGGTCGGTCTTTTCTAGACCTATCTGAAGAGGCAAGGATTGACTCTGAGACCTTTTGCACAGGAGGCATGTCCTCTACCACTGAACTATGGTTTGGATTCAGAAAGTTGGGCAATATTTATCTTTAGTGTGATCTAGCAAGGCATGATCTGGTTCAGTGTAAAGGAGTATCTTATCTCTAGGTCAGCTCATTCCTAAGCTGTGCTGGCACAGCCAGGCCACACAGCCTGCGCTGCATCCAATGCAGCTCAGGAGGTGGTTGGAAGTTGCCTTGGAGTAAGGGGATATATTTCCCCTTACCCTTAGCTGTTCCTAAGGGGCTTCTTGGATCTGCACCAGCTATGTAGCTGGTGCAAATCTGGGAAGCCTTGTATAACACCAGGTGGACTGGGAGGGTGGAGGTTAGGATATGGTGTGTGCTGTCACTGCCAACCCTCCCCCCTCCTTGGCCCAATCGTCCCTACATTCTGCCCTCTCCTCCCCATAAACACCCCCTCCGCACCTCCAACAGGTCCTCCCACCACCATCACAATGCCTCTGTTCTGCCCACTCCAGTGGTGTTGGGCTGGGATGTGGTGCTGGCAGGCTGACCCACAGCTTTGTTCCAGCACTGCCAGCTCCTGAATAGCCACCAACTTGCCTTATGGCATGTTTGTGACACCTTCAGCCTGCTCAGAACTTAGGATTGCAATGTTAAATAGTGACCTTGTGGGAATAATGTAATTTTTTTTAATCTATGCAGAGCATAGGGGGGGAGGTGGTCATAACTGAGTGGCAGAGTACCTGCTTTGCAGAAGGTCCAGGTTCATCCCTGGCAATGCCAGCTAGAGCTGGGAAAGTTTCCTATTTGGCAACCTGGGGGACCACCTCCAATCAATGCAGACAACATGAAGAAGGTAGTCCGATTCAGCAGAAAGTAGCTTCCGAGGTCTCAGTCCTGAATCCAGCACTGTTTCCACTGAGGCATGGAATCAGCTACATGCAACACAGGCACTGAGTTCTGGCGCACCACAAGCAGTGCACACACCTCTGATGCTTGCCAGTGGTGTCAGTTCACACATTCAGCTGAGTCATTAAAGTGCTGAATCATCAAATGATGGGACTTCATGCCATGGACAGGCAGGTGCAACCGACCCTGAAGAATTCCTGAAGAAACAGAAGACAACATAATGGACCCAGGAAGACCTGATATTTTTCTTGGGATCATATTTATTCATGTCCTCTTAGTTTTCTCCGTGCCCTCATAAATAAGTTATCTTTAACGGCTAGGGAAGGTGAGGGGGGGGAGGATGTCATACAGTTTAGTACCACTTTATGGCTGACATTGATTTAAAACACTCCATAAGGGGTGTATAGCTGCAGGATCAATTAAAAGTAAATGCAGTCATGAAATTTGCATGAAGAAGTGCCTGCCAAAGTCATGCGGACAACATTCTTCATATGGTTGTTTGCTGCTTGAGCTTCTCTGGAGAAGGGGCAGGGGAAGAAGGAGAAAGAGGCTATATATTTCCTTTATTGGATCCTAATTAATGGAAAACAAAGCTCCCCAAAAAGCATAAGGTGGCTACTTGTCAAATAGACACGTCCTCTGATAGAAATCTGAGTCACTTGAAAGATTCCAAGAAGGATCTCTTGGTTTTACTGGTGCCATGGAACCTCTTTTTGGTAGGGTCCCCTGCCATGCTGGCTGTGTCACTCCTGCCATTTTGCAAGAGACATATCCAGAGGAATTCAGCCTGCAGAAATGAATTGATATGTCCATGTTCATCATTGAGGGATTGCCACAAGATGGTGGAGGCTTCCGGATCGGCACTCTGGTGCCTAAGGGCCCAATCCTATCCAACTTTCCAGCAGCAATGCAGCCATGCCAACAGGGCATGTGCTGCATTCTGTGGTGGAGGTGCAGTTATGGAGGCCTCCTCAAGGCAAGGGAACATTTGTTCCCTTACCTCAGGGCTGCCTGGTGGCTGCATCAGCACTAGAAAGTTGGATAGGATTGGGCCCTAACTCTGCTACTATGCTCTCCGATGCACCACAGTGCCACCCACATAGTGGTCAAAAATGGTATTGCAGCCTTCAACCAAGATGACCTAACAATTGTTCTAGGATTGGGTGCTCCTTCTGAGCAATCTTGCTTGCATGAGAAATTGCCTTGCTTTGCCTGGAGATGGCATGGGTTCAATATTGGAACCACTGCAACGAAGAGCATGTGCTCTGCTACAGAGTCACAGCCCCACCGCCTACAATGTGCAATGTAGTGCCCCACTATGTTCTCTTCTTTTTCTTTGCAGATGGACGAGAGATCATTTTGAGCTCATTTGGAGGGCCAGCAAAGAGCAAACCTGCTGACTGAGCACTTAAAACCCCTGTTGCAAGTGGATGCGTTTGATGGGCCTCTGGGTCTTGGTATGCACACATCTGCCTTTGTCAAAAAGCCTAAGCAACATGCTTCAGGTCAGTAATTAATTTGTTAGATTTTTGGTAGCCTCTTTCACTAGATTGCTTGGACAATCAATCTTGGACCACAACTTGACATATACAAGTTGGCCCTAGTTGTCTGCGGGTTTGTGATCTGCGGATTTGACTCAATGTGGATCACAAGCCTACACTGGAGCACCTCAGAAGTCCTGCCAAAGCCATCTGAAAGGTGCTACTGGCTTTTTGCTAAACCGGAAGTGCCTTTCAGAAGGCTTTAGCAGGACTTTTGAGTCTCTGGGAGGTCACATGCTACCTCTACATGCCTCAGAGCACCTCCAGATGTGATCAAAAGACATTTCATGTTGTGTTCAGTGTTTCTGTGAGTCCCAACTGTGGATTTCATTATCCACAGATTTCAGTATCCATGGCGGGGGGGGGGGGTTTCTGGGAACACATCCCGCATGGATACTGAGGACCAACAGTAGTTACGCTTCAACTGCGATTAATTTGACTACACTTCATAACGATTAAGTCAACATACGGTTAATTCTGTCCTCCAGACCAGATGGCACTCTAGGTTACTTGGTAATTACTGTATATATGTACTTACTTAGCTTAATTGCCGGATAGTAGAATATGCAAATCTTCAGGCTGCTGTAAGAGGATGCACTGTGTGCTAAATAAACTTCCTGCACTTGGATTTCTTTATAGGTAACACAAGGACTTGTGCGATATCTGAGCACTGCCTGCTACAACTGTGAAAATGAATCTTTTGAGAAACTTTCATCCCATTCCTTCACCTTGGGTTACATTGTGCCCTTCTTGCTTACAGTGCCTTTGGGAAGTTTAATAGAAGGATGCCTAACTCTGTTCAATATGTTACTGTTGCAGCAATAATAATAATAATAATAATAATAATAATAATAATAATAATAATAGTACAGAGTGACCAAAAAAAAAAACCAGAACCCATAAAAATTTTATTAAATCCTACAAAGGTCCAGTAAATTTCAAGAAACTTTTCCTTGGTTGACCAAGACATATTGGGGAAGATTATTGTTCCAATATTTCATGCATAAAGTCAACTTGTATACCGTGAAAGAAAAAAGAAGAAAAAATAAAATTAACAGTTTTATTCAAAGATTTGTGGGTTCTGTTTTTTTTTTTTTGGGGGGGGGGGGTCACCCTGTAATATAAAGTGAGCCCTTGGAATCCACAGGGGATCCATTCCAGGACATCCCACAGATACCAAATTCTGCAGATATTGAAATCCATGGGGGACGGGGGGGGGGAGGGAGAGGTGTCACAATTACTTACCTGGGAGCCATACCTGGCCTTCCAAAGATTGTTCATGGCCTCCAGGCCTCCACAGAAGCCTCTCTGATGCAAATGGAAGGCATTTTCAGTTTGTGCTGGCAAACCCGAAGTGCCTTCCAGTCCACTGAGGCCCTCCAGCCATGGACTCAGCATCCGTGGATATTCAAATCCACGGATGCTAAAGCCTATGGATAAGGAGGGCCCACTGTACTGCTTTTCAAAAAAGTTCTCAAAGTGGTCTACATAGAAAAAAGAATGAGACGTTCATTGTCATCCTGGAGGGCATCAGGATGCAGGTCTCTTGTTGTCTTGTGTGCCCCCTGGGGCATTTAGTGGGCCACTGTGAGATACAGGAAGCTGGACTAGATGGGCCTATGACCTAATCCAGTGGGGCTCTTCTTATGTTCTTAAACTACAATTCCCAGGAGGCCTTGCAGGTCTTCTTGTTATGTGGTGTGCTCCTTGGGGCATTTAGTGGGCCACTGTGAGATACAGGAAGCTGGACTAGATGGGCCTATGACCTAATCCAGTGGGGCTCTTCTTATGTTCTTCTGTTCCTTGCCCTGAAAGGGGCTCTTAATTTTAGAGAAATTTTAATTGTGCGTGAAAGGAACCATATGAAAGTGTGTACAGAATCAGGGGAGACATTGGGAGTCAACCAAGTTAGGCACTAGCTGAAGGACCATGCCCATCTGGACTGGTCACTGAACTACCATAGTACTTGTGGCAGCGGTGGTGTGAACTGACAAAAAAAAAAATTCACTGCTGCTGCATCTGATACCATCTGCAAATGGGACAGTTTCTGAGAGACTCCTATGTTATTGCAGCACTACTGGGGGAAGCGTCCACTGGCCAGTGGTGAAGGTAGGAGAAAAAAGCTGCTGCATGCGTCTTGGAGGTATGGGCCAGTGTTCTCCAGAAACCTAGTACCGGCACTGTATTGAACTGCCCCAGAATAGGTGCCAGTTGACATACCCTTCAGCATTTAACAGATTAAAATAGGGACACACTTGTGTCATGCCTATTTTCTTCCCAAAAATATGGTCCAAGGTTTCCACTCCACCCTGCCATTACACTGTACTGAAAGCTCTGTTCCGTCTGTCATACGGTGCACTCATTTACTCTGCAATGGACTGCTGATTTTAATGCCAAAAATATTTGTTCTTAGGGTTAAAGATATACTAGAAAACCATTATTGTCCTACAATCTGTTATCAACAGTCTCAAATATACTTTCAGCTACTGCAGCTTGGGAAATAACAGGGTACTCCCTGCACAGTGCTTTGGGCTGTAATTCTACACACAGTTACCTGGAAGTAAGCTCCATTGAATTCAGTGGTACTTACTTCTGAGTAGCTATGCATAGGATTGTGCTCCTGGTGTTCACACATGTGCATTTTCATTCATGTGCATTCAGAAAGGTAATTACTAGAACCCAGGGGGTGGGACGGAATCTCAAAGAAGAACGACTTTAGAAACGCACCCTGAGAAAGTTTTAGCAAGACATCTCCACAGTTCTGAAATGGGGACCAAATAGAGAACGTCATTTACCAGGGAAAAGAATTTTAAAAAGAATATTGTTGATAACTAGGAAAGGTTTGTGTCCAAGGTGTTGGTTTGTCCAAGACATTAGACAATGTGGTCCTGCTGTACCACTACCATCTGACATAGAGGGGATGGCGATGAGAAACAGGACCTTCTCAGTTGTGGCACCACACCTCTGAAATATGCTTCCAGAAGATCTTTGATCAGTCTCCTCTGTGGGAGCAATTCTGGAGAGGCTTCAAAATATTTCTTTGTCACCTAGCTTTTGGGGGAGGTAGGGGTTATGTTATTTATATACTTCATATATGTGTTATAATTTTTATGTATTTTGATGCTGTCCAGAGCCACTTTGGGTGTCCTTTGGACAGAAAGGCAGGATATAAATCAATAAATTAATAAATTCAGGATGAACCTGCTAATGAGGTGGGTACCCTGGACAGCTGATTGGTCACAACACAGACCGACCCTCACCAGCCACCTCATCATACTATCGGCTAAGTGTCCTCCTCTTACCTGATGGCCACAATGCTACTGATGCTATCTCTATTGCCACTCCAAGTCTTCCTGTTCGTCTAGTCATCAGTACTTGCCTTTTCAAAAGGTAGCAGACCAGAGGTACAATCCAAGGTTGTTAGGTGAGAATGCTTAATTTTCAGAGAGGGACTGCGGCTCAGTGGTAGCAAATGCTTTGCATGAAGATGGTCCTATGTTCAATCACCAATGACTTTGCCAGGTAGTGCTGGGAAAGACCCCCATCCAAAACTCTGCATAGCTGCTACAGTCAAGGTACACAGTACTGAGCAAGATGACTCTAGCACATGGACTCTAGCCACATTGGGTGACTCAGTATAAGACAGCTTTATATGTAACCTCTGCAGAATAATTGTAATTAATGTGTGGAACTCCTTGCCACAAGAAGTGGTATAGGCATCTGCCCTAGAAGGGGATTGAACAGATTTGGGGGGGGGGGAGAACATCACAGGTTACAAGCCATGATGGATATGTGCATCATCCTGGTTTTAGAAGTAGGCTGTCTCTGAGTGCAAGGTTCAAGGAAGTGATACAATGATATAGGGATCTAGTTGCCTTGTGTTCTCCCTGTGATCTCCCTGGTAGATCACTGTGAGATACAGGAAGATGGACTATTTGGCACCTTGGCCTGATCCAGTGAGGATCATCTTATGTTTTTATGAATCCACCCTTGCCCTTTGACTTTATATCTTTTTTGTTTTGTTGTTTGTTTGCATCTGTAGAACCTCATGCAGTGGTGGACCTCCTTACAGTGATGGTCTTGGAAGGCACCTCAAAGAGCCTATCAATCAAGAAGCATTTTCCAGGCAAATATTTTCCTCTTGAACATTGTTCCCAAAGCAGTGGTTTCTCATTAAGAGAGCTGGGATGAGAATGAAATTAAAGAGGACACCATTCCAAGAGGCTCCAAGAATAGGACAGGTTGCTAAAATGGTTCTGTCCAGACATGATGATGAAGATTACAAGGTGTGGAATTATGATGCTTCCTGTCGGTCAAACAACACTACCTGCCTATTAGCTGGATCAAAGTGACCGAATTTTAGCCAACTGCTGGAACTCAGAGGAATATGAAAGAAACACGGATGTTGCACCTGAGTCAGTTGCTTCTATTTCTAATGCACAAAGCTTCCTTTTACAGTTTGTTTTATATATATACAGTAACAAAAATGAGTAGAAAGAGAGTTTGCTTAGTGTAAATGGAAGGCAATCCCACATATACATTCTAAGCCATACCACTGACAGACAGCTACATTAGAAAGTCTAGATAAATGTCCCCCCTTCGGTCCTTTCCCCATCTGTCATAGCTCTAAGCTTGATATAAGTTGGAATTTGATGGGGCAGTGGCGTACCAAGGTCATTGGGCACTTGGTGCCCATAAATATTTGGCACCCTTCCATGCCAAAATTATTTTCAGCAATAGTGATGATATGAAATGAATAATAATCATGTCCAGAGAAGAAGCTCAGACAGTGGACAATTTCTTAAATTGAACTTTATGCATGTGACTCACCTAACTTCATGAGAGTAAAGTTTCACTTTACCAGTCACTCAAGCCTCTGTTTTTATCATTTTAATTGTGGTGGGAGAACCACCTTCTGGAGCATTTACTGAGATTCAGATTACATAAGAACACATCAATCTTATGGCAGGAGGAGGGGCAGGAGGTCTGGTCTAGAGGGTAGAGCCTCCGTTAGCCTGAAGATAACATCAGATGGTTGCCAGTTCGAGGACACCGGCAGCTCCCTGAACGGCTGAGAATGGTGAGACCTTGAAGCAGCTGACAAGCCGAGCTAAGTGATTCCACCTGCTCTTGGTGTGAGCAAGAAGCATCTTGGCTTCCCTGCATGTGAGAGATGGAGCTGCTTGTCAGCCTGCGTGGGAGAACTGGAGGCCAGAAGTGAGACCAAACCAGGAAGATCCATTCTGAAATGTTGTTGGTTCTTGAAAGAGGGAACCTTTATGATTGTAAAAATCCCCTTGAGGGATTTAGAAATGCCTGCCTATGTAAACCGCCTTGAATAAAGTCAGAGGAGTAATCCGATGACCAGAAAGGCAGTATATAAATACCAAGTTGTTGTTGTTGTTGTTGTTGTTGTTAACATAAGAAGAGCCCTGCTGGATCAGGTCAAAGGCCCATCTAGTCCAGCCTCCTGTATCTCACAATGGCCCACCAAATGCCCCAGGGAGCACACAAGACAACAGACAAACCTGCATCCGGTGCCTTCCCCTGCATCTGGCAATCAGAGGCAGCCTGCCTCTGAAACCAAGAGCTTGCACATGCCTACTATGACTTGTAACCCCGTTCACTGGATTGGGACCAATCTGGTGGCCTTGCATTTCCCTTTTCCTAGAACTGAGACATGCATGAATAAACAGACACATGAGGCCAAGTTTCGCTTTCCATTGGGCTCAATACATTTTCCTTGTCGGGGGGGGGGCACTCCCTTCTCAAGAGTCTGTTGGGGTCTGTGTTTATTGGATCAGGACTATTCTGGTGGCATTGGGTTCCCCTCAGCCGGCCCTTCAAAGTGGACAAGGCTTGTTTGCCTACTCATGAGTAAAGATGCACATGCTGCTCCTTTTGGTTTCTTTAGGGTTCAAAACATTTTCCTTGTCAGCTGTCAGTTTGTCAGTTTTGTGACCCACCAAAAATTGGGTCACTAGCTGGCTTTCAGGGAGCTGCAGCCAGCATTAGCCAAATCATGGCTGCAGCTAGGGTTACCCCACTTCCATCCCCATCTGGGGGCAGCCTCTTAGATATTGCCCCGAAGACTGACACCCGGGCTGCCACCACCCCGGCCAACCTCTTTGTATGCCACTGTGACGGGGATATAGGAAAAGTAGCCCTTCTGCTGATGAAATTCCCATCATGCATCTTGCTTGGGGGGGCGGCACTTCCATTGCCAGTGGAAACCAAAACCTAACTAGCAGGTATCAGTAACTAAAAGGAGGTGTTGAAGTGCATCTTATCTTGGGTTTTTAGCTATTATTTTTCGCTCTATTTTTATTTGTTTGTTTTCAGCTTTGCATAATTAATTAGAAACTTGAGTTAATTAATGCAAAAGCCGGAGCGTGTCCAACTGTTTCTCACAGATGTCACTTGAAACGAGCTATCAAATTAACACCATATGACAATGACAGTTTTGTAAATCATCCTGTGACCCGGGTTGCCACTGAATGCATTTCTGCCAGAAACGAACAAAAAAAGTGTTTATTAGAATAAAGTACAAATGCACCAGCTATTTTCATTTCTCCCCCAGCCTAAAAAAAGCAATACACACAAAAACCCTACAGATATGGGAATTGTGATTCAAAGAAAGGGGTTATTTGACTACAGTATATACACAGTGTTTGGTTTCTATATTTATATAGGATTGGTTTCTCTTCTTATATACATGGTATAGTCAATGTATGTGTCACTTTACAGAAAAATGTGAGTGAAAGAGACGGAGCTCTGCCCCAACGATCTTCCAATCTGAATTTTGACACCTGCCCAGTCAGAGCCTTGATATATGTTGCCCAAGCCCTTGATTGGCAGGCCCTCTCCAGCAATTAAGAGGGTCGTTCTCAACTCTATTTGTGAATGGCAGGAATCGAACCTGGAGCCTTTTGTACATAAACCAGGTGCTCTACCGTGGAGTTACATTGCTTCTCTGCAGAGTGCAGCACATAAAGAAAGTGAAGAAAAGGAACATTGACAGGTGGGTCAATGGGAAGCCCAGGTTCAAATTCCTTCTCACCTGTGGTGCACTGGGTGACCTGGGACCAGTCACCATCTCGCAGCTAATCAACCTCAATAGATTGTTGTGCGGATGAACTGGGAATCAACACCAGAACCAGGGGACATCCACTATAACTGAGTGTTGGGAAAGAGAACAAAGGAAATATTTCTATCCCCAGCATGGAATTAGTCTTTGGGACTCCTTGCCACAAGACATGGTGATGGCATCTGGCCTAGATACCTTTAAAAAGGGATTGGACCAATTTATGGAGTCAATCACAAGTTACAAGCCATGATGGGTATGTGCAACTTCCTGGTCTTAGAAGTAGGCTACCAGAATACCAGATGCAAGGCAGTGGCATCAGGATGCAAGGTATCTTGTTGTCTTGCTCCCTGAGGCATCTGATGGGCCACTGTGAGATACAGGAAGCTGGACTAGATGGGCCCCCTTTGGTCTGATTCAGCAGGGCTCTTCTTCTGTTCTTATCCATGACCCCGAAAAGGACATGAGAATTACCTTGTTTCCATCCATGGAACTTATGAAGCACATGGAAGCATTTGGCACATATGCACAAGCCCAAACTAAGCTGAGGCTACGATCCTATGCCCACTTTCCTGGGAGTAAGCCTCATTTACTACCAAGGCACTTGCTTCTGAGTAGACATGCCTAGGCTTGTGCCATAACAGCACCTGCCCTTCTTGTAGTCTAATTCTAGAGCCTCCACCCAAGAAATACTACGGGTGTGTCTTCTTTTTTTTTTTTCCCCAGACGCTCTGCAGTAAACATACAAAACTAATGAGATGGAGCATTTTTATTCAGGGCCACGGCATACTTTGTTTCAGTCGGCAGAAAACAAAACTGGGATGTGATTGATATCCTTCTGACACATCAGTCTTTCTGACTGACTCAAAGAGCTCTGGAAACCAAGGGGGGGGGGGACTGACAGCAGAATATAGCTCTGTTTGCCTCACTTTTTCTTCCTTTTCAGCAAGATAACATGCTCAGTAGAAACCTAACAAGGGAAAAGAGATTATCTAGAGTCAGAGTCCCTGTGCAGCACTGGAAAAAATATTGGGGGGGAGCAATGATGGGGCAACATAAATCTCAAGGTGGGTAGCAAGCTCTGGCTCACCTCTTTTGTGGGGGAAAAAAAATTACAGTATATTTCATACTAATGCTCCCAACCAAAACATAAATGGAAGTGAGTCCCATGGGGGACTGTTGTGTGCACGTATTGATGATTTTCATAAATATACACACTGAAAGATTGTACAAAAAAAAAAAAAAAAAAAAAGCCCTTGCAGTCTGTGACAAGTGGCAATGTTTGACTTTTCTTCAAATCAGCAGAGGAGTTTAGCAATGGGGTGGGGGTCCAGCTACTTGTCTAAAGGGGAGGCTGCCTGATCCTGTAGAGCTGCACAGGATCTGGCAGTTTGTTGGAATGTTTCATGCCTTCCATTGAAGTATCAATACTGGTGGAGCCTCTTCATTCGCAGATTCAGGATCCTTGGTTTCACCTCACTGTGGGTCCTGAACCTGCGAACCTACCCACCTGTTATCCTCTGATCGCAACACGAACTGTGCTCTGGTTCCATTGAGAGGCCTTTCTGAGAACTGTGTGTGGCCTCCCTAACCCTCGGGAGGCTTTCTGAGGCCTTTGGAAGCCTGAAAATCGGCAAGTACCAATTTTCAGCTGCCCAGAGGCCTTGGAATGTCTCCAGAGGGTCGCAGAGGCATGGCCTCCCCAGCTCTCAGAAAAGCCTCTCACAGCAGCAATCAGAAGATCTTGGTGCTGCAGTCAACAGATATGATTATCCACACTTTTTGGTATCTGCAGGGAGACTGGGTGTGGATCCCTGCAGACACCAAAGTACCACCTGTAGATTTAAACCTGCTGGATTCAGGCAAGATTCCACCTTATGTGTCCTGATAATTCCCTGCCTTTTCTCGTGAAGCATTTTTTTTAAAAAAGGAACAAATATTATTGACATCCAAGCAGGGTTCCATCACAGCATCCTGTGGCAAGGAGTTCCACAGTTTAATTCTTATAGTAACATTGTCTCTCAACTGGCCTTGGAAGAGAAATGCATTTTAAGCCAAGGATGGCAAGGGTTGTTCCCCCCCCCCACATCATTTACCCCTACATCTAGCTAGCCCACGAGGTTTCACCCCATGATCTACCAAAACCTGCAAGTTCACATATGGAATTGCCAAGGCCCACCCACTCCTGCCACCTGGATTCACCCACAGTTTTTTAAAAAAGCAGTCTCCACATCTCTCTAATTGCAACTACGCAATTGGTCTTTGAGGGACATGAATTTGGGTACCATTAACATTAGATCAGCACTCCTTGGAGTCGGGTCAAAACTTGTGTCAAAACTTGGGTCAAAAAGTTGTGCTCTGCCTGCATTAAAAAAAAATTCCTCTACAACTACAATCTCTGTTTCCCATTTTAAGGCATGTGTAGTGAGTTTCCCATAATCCTTTTTTGTTTAGCATTGCAGAAGTGTTGCAGGGTTCAGAAAACAGTGCATGTATTTTCACGTAAATTTAGGTGAATCCATGGCAGGTGATCTTATAGGGCAGAGTCACCCAAAGGGAGAATGGAATGTTTGTCCTTGATACAGAAATCAACTTACAAGGGCTGTAAATGCAGGTAAGCCTTTTTACAGCTTGATTTTCTCCTGGAATGAATATGTGCCTTTTCCTCTTTCTATAGAATGATACCCAGCAGTTTGCTTTTGTTGTTTCCATATTCATGCCGAGCCTTTAAGAAGAGTCTAAAATGATTCTTCTTTGGAAGCTAGTGAGCAAACCAAAAGCAGGACAGAATAACATTTTTTGCATTCAGGTTCAGCTGCTGGACTTATAAGATCACCAGTGTCAAGGCCTAGGAGAGGTGGGTAGAGGGGGTAATTTGTACCCAGGCCCAGGGTCATAAAGGAGCCAAAGGAGGGGGCCCAGAAATTTCCTGGGATCTTACATTTTCCAATTTATTCAGACTTCTTGTCTGTATGGGATGCTGCGGACACTACCACAAGCTTGCGGCTGCTCTACCGGCAATGCACTGGGCGGAGGAATGCACACATGTCACTCCTTAACACAGTGTCAAATCTGAGAGGAAACTGGCCTGCTACAGTAGCTCTTTGGCTTGTGGATCTGCTTACGATGCAGTTGTGTATAGGAGCTCAGGAACTCAGCTGCAAGGCTGCAGCTGCTGTAGAAGCAAGTTTTGGTACACACAGGACACTTGACTAAATATGATGATGCTAATTTTCTACATGATTTTCTATACTTAAAAGACTTTAGAGAGACTTAGGAGTGTGTTTCATTTGATGGTATCTAGCGGTTGATGCCAAATGGGTTGGTAGACCTGGGCTCCCAAGATTTTTCCAGCTGAATCCACCCTCCCCCCACCCTGTTTTGCCCCTTTGTGCCTCCATTCTGCTCACCACGCTCCCCCGCAATTTCACCCCTCACCCTTTACGAAGGGGCCCAAATCAAACTTTGTTCCCCCTGATAAAATTCCTCTCAAAGGCCCTGACCAGTGTGCATGCAGGGAAGGATTAACCCACTCTCCATGTTGTGTTTCCCATCCAGACTGGGGACCCATGGCATACAAATGAAATGAAAATATTTCTTTACCCAGCATGTAATTAATCTGTGGACTCCTTGCCACAGGATGTGGTGATAGCACCTGGCCTAGATGGCTTTAAAGGGGGATTGGAAAGATTGATGGAGGCAAAGTGGATCACAGGTTACAAGACATGATGGGTATATACAACCTCCTGGTTTTAGGCTATCTCTGAATGCCAGATGGATGGGAGTGGCAACAGGGTACAGGGATCTTTTCCTCTCGTGCGCTCTCAGGCATCTGATGGACCACAGTGAGATACAGGAAGCTGGACTAGATTGGCCCTTGGCCTCATCCAGCAGGGCTTACGTTCAACATCACATCTAGTTTGACTCCAATTTTGGTGGTTCAGTGGTTCAGGAGTTGGACTTAGACCTGGAAGATCCAGGTTCAAATCTCCTCTTGACAATAAAGCTTCCTTGGTGAAGCTTTGGCCAATCATTCTCTTTCTACCTCACAGGGTTGTTGTGAGGACAAAAAGGAGGGGAGGAACTGTGTACATCACCCTGAGCTCTTTGGAGGGAGGGCGGTATAAAAAATGTGAAAAATAAATGTTGCCAGTGTGCCTGAGGTGAACCAGCATGGCGGACACTCCAATAAAATGCCCAACAGCTCTAGCCCTCTAAGCTGGTGAGGCTGCACATTTTTCTTTAACAGCTGATCCATCAAGCATGCTATAGCGGTTCTGTATTGTCCGACTTCCAAGATGAGCTCTTTAGGGGATTACACCTCCTTCCCAGCTTTGCTCTTCAAGAGGGCATTAATATTCTCCGAAAGGCATCCACTCCTCAGTCGCTCTACTAAGACCACGCGGCTTTGATGTTGCGCCTCCAAAATGGAATGACGAGGGATAAGTGTTCAAAGTCTACAAAGAAACTCAATATACAAAGAATGTACCACATCTTAATAAGTAATGAGAATTCCTTCCTTTGTTGCTCTTGCAAAGCAGCAGAAAAAAATAGTTTATTATCATTATGGGATTACAATTCCACAGTACTTTGTTAATAAATAGCCCAAAGTTGTTAAGAAGTCTTCATGTCTTCAGATAGCTTTGCGAGCAGCATCAATAAATAGTAGTTTGACTAAGATCATCCATTAACATGTTTTGTTTTAATCGGGCAGGTGTTTTATCAGTTTGGCAAGCATGTATTGGTGTTCTTGTACACGGCACAAACAGGGAGCAAAATAACCTATGAACCATCTAAGCCGGTGCTTTGTAAGTTCTTTGCAAGCAACTTGAGAATGTAGAAAATTCCAAGGGACGAGCGGACCGCTTTTGGACAAAAGTTTCTCATAATCTTTAAAAGAAAAGGTTTGGCTTCCCATGAAGTCAGTCAAATGGTTGGCAACCTTCAGTCTCAAAAGACTATGGTATAAGCCTACAGCACCCAGTATTCCCAGCCGGTCTTCCATCCAGGTACTAACCAGGCCTGACCCTGCTTAGCTTCCAAGATCAGAGGTGCATTGAACTTCCTGGGTCGGCCCACCCATGACGTCAGGTGGCTGCTTTGAGTGGCAGGTTGAGGGAGCTGCGAACTGGTCGGGGTGCCCCACATCCAACATCTACACTGCCTCTACTGGCCCACCTGACCAGCTACTCATTTTGCTGGCCAATCTGCTGTTGTGATCTTTCTGTTTGCTGTCCTTCGCATAAGACAGTGCTATTCAAACTGGGGCATCACGACGCCCCAGCCTGAGGGCCCTGGTCTCTGCCCCCTTAAGGGGCTGGGGCAGCCTAGAGGCGGGGGGAAGGCAGCAGTGCGATCCCCAGGATTGTGCCACTCAGGGGACTGCAGGGGCTTGAGTACGCTCACCCAAGCCTCCTGCAGTCCCCCCCTGGGTGCAGGGAGCCTGGCGCGACTTCTGGCAGGGCTCCCCACAGCAGGGAAAGTGGATGCGGAGCAATCGTGCCCTGCCCCACCTAAAGCGGAAGTGGAGCGTGATCACTCCGCATCCACTTTCCCAGCTGCGGGAAGCCCTGCCAGAAGTCACGCCAGGCTCCCCGCATCCCAGGGAGGCTGCAGGAGGCTTGGGTAAGTGCACCCAAGCCTCTGCAGCCCCCTGAGTGGTGCAATCCTGGGGATCATGCCGCTGCCTTCCCCCCGCCCCAGCTGCCTCCTCCCCCCACCCCTGCAAAGACTTACTGGCTCTCAAACTCTCCCAGAGAGTTTGAGAACCATTGCCATAAGAGAACCAGGATGATGTAATGGTTCTAATGGACTTCGACCTGGAAGGACCCAGGTTCAAATCCCTGCCAGTCATTGTCTCTCAGCTGCACTGAACTCACAGGGTTGTTGTGAGGACGAAAGGAAGGGAGGAACTATATATACCACCCTGAGCTCCTAGGAGGAAGAGCAGTAGAAAAATGCAATCAATCAATAGAGGCCCATGAAATTGAGAGTCAGAAAAACTTTTTTTTTTCAATATTTATGGTGGTTTTATATGATTTTGGGGCGCTGATTCCAAAAACAAATGGCTTCAGTTTTGTTCTATCGCATCTAGTTTCAGAGATTTAGAATAGCCTCATTAGTGAATGGTTCAAGTAGCTTCTTTGTGAGGAAAACGCGGTGTAAGACTTCCTCATGAGGAAGCTGCTTGAACCATTTATGAATGAGGCTATGGCAAAACTCTGAAAGCATAGGACAAAATTGGCACCCGTATTGGAATCAGCACCCCAAATCAGCACCCCAAGAATAGGTCTAAGTTTTAAGGCGGCAAAATGCGTGTTGACCTGTGGAATAAAGGAAGGGAAACAAGTGAGAAGAGGACCGTAAGGGCAGAGGTATCCTACCATTTCCTCCTCTGCAATTGCCCCTGCAACCCACTCCCACTCATCCATCCCTTTGCATAACCGAAGAGCAACAACTGACACTCTTGGAGGAGTTATGGTTGGCCACCCCTGGCCTTTGATTGATTCTACAATTTAAAAAAAAAAAAAATGAGTGGTTTTGTTTTTGAATTGTTCTCTCTGCTACTTGCTTGCAGCTGATTTATATGATTACATTATATCCTATTAATGCATTTTATTTTCCATTAATTAAAAAAAAATTGATTATAGCCCAAGCCTACTGTAGTGCAGTGCAGGTATAACAGCTGCTGCGCTGGCATGAGCCGTCACAAAATGTCATAAAGCATGTTTGTGACGCCATGCAGGTAGGCAGCACTGGTGGAAAGGTCTGTGCTGTCCCACTGCTGCCAAATGCAGACCTACACGGGGCTTCTTGGACTTGCACCAGAGAGTTTGCTGACGCAGATCTGAGTAGCCCCATTGGACAGGCTGAATCTCAACATAGGAAAAGGAAAGAAAAGTTCCCCCGAAGAGATCTCTGGCTTGCCAAGTTTCAATGCTGAATATGGCATGGGCTGCACGGCCCTGCTGAGCCAGCACGGAATAGTATTGAGCTCTTCATATTCTAATGCCGTATTATAATTCTATTAATTCATATTCATTTTATTAGGGTATATATTTCATTATCAATTTTTGCTGTATTTATATCTAAGTGATTTCACTCAAGCTTTACCTTCAGCCTCCCGCGTGCCATTCTCTGGCTTGCCACTTGGAACCTTTTGGCTGGCAGGAACCTGGGACAGAGCCTTCCTTCTCAGTCGTGGCACTGTGCCTTTAAAATGCTCCCCAAGAAGATTCACCAGACTCCCTCCCTTGATGCTTTGGAACAGGCAGCAAAGACCTTCTGTTTTCACCGGCTTTCAGATGATGATTTTGCTTTCATTTTTAATTGCAGCTTTTTTTTGTCATTTTAAGGGGTTGATTTCTGTATTCATATTGCTATCAAGTTTTCATGTATGGTTTTAAGCTGCTTGGGGTGGTTTTAACCAAGAAGACAGGAAATAAGCATTTTTAAAAATAAAATAAACAGTACTTTTTAAAAACGATGTTGTTTGGACTGTATTTTTTTTGTCTAGTTCCAGTTTTCATAGTAGAGTAAAATCTACTTTTTAAAGAAATCTACTGATGGGGTCAGTGCACAAAATAAACGTTTTAAAAATAATTAAGCTTACAATTAATTCATAAAAGGGCTGGCTTCAACCACAGCAGCCTTACCATTGCCAATTCCAGTGTCAGGTTGTTGTGTCCCAGGGTCAGGCTGTGTCCCCATTGCATCCCCCACCTTCTAATGGTGCATTGGGCAGCACAATTCCCAATCAGTACTGAAGGTTCAGGTGTTGATCTAGCAGGTGGATCATCTGATGGATATGGGCTCTCAGCCAGTCCATCAACCTGGCCAAACTCTTTCACCCATAGCCAATTTCCTAAATTCTTAGGCAGCAATACAGCCAAGCAGACATATCTGGCTATTCAATCCCTTCTCTATTTATGCTGTTGGGTTATGCTGTTGTAAAAGATAACCTGACACCGGCAGAGTATAGAAACAGCTTGATTTTACTTTCATTTGTCTGAAACAGTTTGACTTTTAATTCCCCCCCCCCCCCCCCCCAAAAAAAAAAAATTATAAGAACATTTTCCTGGAGACCTGAGTTTGATTCAAATCAACTGTTCGTTTTTGGCAGCTCAGAAAAACTGAAACCCTTGTTAAAAATTCAATCTTTGGATTAAGGAAGCTGGCAGTTGTTTTCATTAGTTTCACAGGGCTCATTGTTCCTGGTCTGGAAACATTATAGTTTCAGTCACCTATGGCCAGAATCGGTGCTTTACTGAGGTGTTAGAATAATTATACTAAGTACTTTCTATTTGTCACTGATAAATAGCAATCCTTGAATGGCATTTAAAAAAAACAAAACTTTTAACTTTGTGATTTCATTTCCAAAAGTGCATGGTTTGACTGATCAGGAATACGTGTAGGTTTTTAATTAATAACAAAATGATTCCCCCCACCACCACAACAAACAGGAGATGGCATGTATTATTAGAAGAATTCACTGAAAGTTCCACTTGATAGACAGGGAGGAATTGTATACAGAATGTTGGCACTAAAATCCTCTGGAAGCTGAAATTCAAAATCAAATATTTTAAAGAGGCAGTTTCTATCTAATTTTACAGAGCCTTCGCAAGCAGCTGGTGTTAGAGTACATCAGGGGTGCCCAAACCCTGGCCTTGGGGCCATTTGCGGCCCTCGAGGACCCCCAATCCGGCCCATAGGGAGCCCCCAGTCTCCAATGAGCCTCTGACCCACCAGAGACTTGCTGGAGCCCGCACTGGCCCAACACAACTGTTTTCAGCACAAGGGCAGACTGTTCAATCTATCACACAAGCAGCAGGCCAAGTTTTCTCTCTGCTGCTTGCTGTTTCATGTCTGTGAAGCAGAAGCAGCAGTGAAGGAAAGGCCCGTCTTTCTTTGTGCAAGGCCTTTTGTGGGTCTTGAGCTATCACAAGACCTTCAGTCATTCATATATGTTCCATCTCTAATATATTCATTTATGTAAATTTATTCAAATTTTAAATGTAAATTAATTCCTTTTTTCCTGGCCCCCAACACAGTGTCTGGGAGATGAAACTGCAAAAAAGTTGGAGCACCCGTAGGGTGGATGATCTAGAGTAGGGGTCTTCAAAGTTTTTGGCCAGAGGGCCACATCAAATATCTGGCATGGTGTGGAGGTCCGGAAAAACAATTTAAATATAAAATTTAAATAAATAAATTAGAGATGCAACTTAGATGAGTAAATAAATGAATGAATGGGCTCATTCATTCAACCTCTCTGGCCCTCAGAACACCCTCCAGACATAATCAGAGCACAGTTCTGGTCATGTTCAGCTGAGTGGGCCAGAGGCTTTCAGGGGACAAGAGGTTGGCCGCAGGCTGGAAAGAGGCTTGCTCCGGGCCTCATCTGGCCCCCAGGCTGGGGTTTGGAGACCCCTGATCTAGAGACAAACAAGGAAAAGCAGTGCTACCACAACTCAGACTGTACTTGAATGATGAGTGATGCAGACTGAAGAGCTTGCCCAGAACCAGGTGCTTTATAGGACTAGGAGGAACTCTATTGGCCTCTCTGTGTTCCGTCGATTCTTGCTGGATTCAAAGGTGAGAACCAGCTTCTGCCATCATCTGCATTGCTGTTGCGGTGAGTGACCCAGCAGCCAGTTCCTGGAAGTTGCTGGTCAGGGCTGGCTGATCAGGGTTGGCCTTAGGAGATGTGAGGCATGACGTGACACTGGTTTTTGGAGAGCTTCCACCCCCCACAGGCTCCCCTATTCAACTGGACAAGTGGCAGGCACACCCAGTGCTGAGACCGCCTTCTGTGAAGTGCAGCAGCAGGAAGTACGTGGCAATGATGGGATGGTGCCACCGCAAACAGCTTCTGGGTTGCCCATTTGGGGCCAAGCATCCACACAGGCGGATGGGCTGACAAGAGGTCACTCCACTCGCCGTGCCAGCCTAGCGAGTGTCAGCTGACAAGTGAGATGTCAGCTGCAGCAGCAGGTGATCTGCTCACCACCCCATGCATGAGGAGAGTGTGGGCCCCCCTCATGCACGAGGCCTAATTGCATCCAATCAGCACAATTGCCCTAGTGCATGCCCTAGGCATGATAGTACCATAGACCTTTAGTCAACTCAGATGGCTCGTCTAACTCAGGATAGTTGATGCTGGCTGCTTACAGCTCTTGAGGGGATTAGACAAGAATCTTTCCCAGCCCTTCCTGGAGATGTCAGAGATTACACCTGGGGCTTTCTGTGTGCAAGCAGGCACCTTAAGATACAGCTCCAGCTAAGCTGCACAAATGTAATTTTCAGACTCAGTTGTACCAACCATGGTTCTGTGGTCAACTTGTAGTGCCTTTTAAGGAGGTAGGGTCACATCGCAAGATTCCTAAGTGACTCCTGAATGGCAAGATGCCTGAGTGGCTCCAACACAAGGTTGGAGGAAGCAGCTGATGAAAGACCTTGAACAAAGGTCTTGGCCACCCAAATGGATGGCATTGTTGCTTGAATAAAACAAATACGAGCTACTGAATGAGCAGGGTCTTCACAGCATGAACATTATGTTTTTTTTCTTGCTAGGAAATTGAAGGTGAACCCGCTATAGTTTGGCGATGGCTTTGGAAATATTTTATTAATATAAATTAGACCTCCGGGCACCAAACCAAATATAACTGAAAACATAACTTGCTGGAGCTAAATTGCCTAGTAAATGTAACTGTCAGGAATGCCATAGTATAAGGCCTTTCCTGGCATCCTTCTCTACTAAGTGGGGCCGCTGGCACTAAAAGTCATATGTTTTTCACAGATTTGGTATTTGCTCCAAAGTCATTGGTTCTTATCCAGCAAAGGTTAGTGGTGCTTAAGTTCCATTTAAATGAATGGGATTTAAGTGAGTCGCAACAGACTCATCCTATTCATTTCAATGGTGCTTAAGTTTTCTCTTGATCAGGGCCAATTGGTTTTGAGCCCGTGAATCTTGTCAGGTTTTCACAGGGCAACAATAATGGCTGCAATAGGTAGCCACATGAAAATCTTCCAAACAGTGTCACAGTTGACATTGTTGTCTATCAAGAGCATGGAACCTGGGCTATGTCGTCAACAACTTCCAGGAGACAGAAGACTTCTCACAGATCATGTTGGCATCTTATACCAGCTCCTGAGGCAACTGCAGCTCCTTCTGTCCCCTTCCCCTGGGAAGAGCCTGGAATCTGGCCGTTGTCATCAATTCCCAGGGCCCAAAACAAATTGTCATGTATACACCCATTTATCTCTATGAAAACTGTAACTTTGTGTATATATTTCTCTGTAAGTGGGCTCTCTTCATGTGCTGGTTCGGAACCTGCAGATTTGACTCACCTGACCACCTGGGGGGGCCTCACCTGACCTGGATACAACCGTAAGTGCCTTCCAGTCATGATCTGCTCCCTCCATGCCAACTAGTGAGTTTGAAGCAAAGGTGAGTTCACAACTCAGGGCCCAGTCTTATCCAACTTTTCTGTGCTGATGCAACCATGCCAACAAGTCATGTGCTGCATCCTGCGATGGGATGCAGTCATGGAGGCCTCCTCAAGGTCATGGTACATTTCTTTCCTTACCTCAAGGCTGCATTGCAGGTGTATCAGCACTGGAAAGTTGGATAGGATTGGGCCCTCAGTCTCTTTGCCTCAGGGCCAGCCCATTCATGAGGTAAATTGAAAGAGTCACTTTTCAATTTGTTTTTTCATATCCCGCCTGCTCCCCGTGAGGGAAGCCAAAGCAGCTTAAAACATTAAAAAACAATAGTAAAGCTTTAATTTTTTAAAAAATAATAGATAGAACAGATCCAAAGGATCACATAAAAACAGTTAGAATTGCATTGGTTAAAATACCAGCTCATCATGTCAGCAGTCAAACACCATCCTAAATAAAAAGTTTCAAGTAGCAACCAAAAGGTGTCCACGGAGGGAGCTACTTTGGGGGGGGGGGTTAGGGTTCCACAATCAGGGTGCCACCACTAAGAAGGCTCTGTTTTTTGCTGCCAGCCCCCTCACCTCCTTCAGTGCTGACATGGTTAAGAGGGTCTCCTGATGACCCTCTTAACCATGTTAAGACAGGTAGAAAGACAGGTAGAAAATATGGAAGTAGATTGGTTGGCAACCTTCAGTCTCGAAAGACTATGGTATAAGCCTACAGCACCCAGTATTCCCAGGCAGCCTCCATCCAAGTACTAACCTGGCCTGACCCTGCTTAGCTTCCGAGATCAGACAAGATCGGGCATGTGCAGGATAACAGTTGCTGCTGGAAGTAGATTGGGGAGACACCATTCTCCTCTTCTCCTTCCACCCCCTAGAATGGAAAAATGCGTGGGGGGGGGGTGGAGAGGAAGAGGAAACATGGAAGGGATGAAAGAGCAAAGCTAGAACTTTGGAGAATGGGAGAAGCAGAGGCTGGCACATCATCAGGTAAGGGGGCAGCATTTGGCATGCCACCTCAGGTGTCAGAGATCTTGGGCCTGCTCTGCTTTCCCCCTCTGCTCCATCAGTTGTTTGTGGGCAAAAAGAAAAAAAATATATTTTTCCCGAATTTACTTCTGGGTAAATATGTACTGTATTGGGCTCCCAGACAGTTTTTGTTCCTCTCCCTTATTGCAACTGTGTCTAAGCTGAAATATGAAATAGCTGCATGTTCTTCCCCATTTATCTTAAGCACAGCTTCCTTCTCCTTCCTCATTTGTCTCCCTTGTGTCTGTTTTTGATTGTGAGCCCCTCAAGGCAGGGACCAGCTTTCTCTTCCCTTGTGAAGCACCCTTGTAGAGCACCGATGGTGCTATATTAATAGATGGTGATGATGCTGGTAATAAGAAGAACCATTGACACTTCGTTTATACTTTTATCTGTACTAAAAAATGGTGGACTTGCCTCTTTGGAGAACGTTTCTGGTAAAGACTGCTCGTTCCTTGCTTGCTGTTTTTCTCCAACAAATTGTCTCTCCCCCCCCCCCAATCTTGCTTAGCAGAAATCACCTCTGTTCACTGCTTGCCACAAATTTGAGGAAATGGGCTATTTTTACTGCCTTTTTGCCTTCTTTTCCTCCCTCCCATACTCAGTCCTTCAGATCTGCATGTATTCCAATGAAGTTTCAATGACCCAAAGCCTCCACCCTTCTTTTCTCACTTCCCCCCCCCCCCCACACACACACACACCTTCAATGAGTTGATTTGATATCCAAATGTGACTGTGAATGCTGGTGCAGTTGCAAGGGAGGGGAGGAAACACACACACACAAGGACTACAGTGATCAATGGATGGCCCAATCAAAGCTGAACAGATAGGCCGGCAGTTGTTCCCTGTTTGATATCAAAGGTGTTTTATTTTCCATCCCTTTTTGGTGTCACTGAAAGAATGCTTCCTACGTGTGGATTAATTAAAACGTAAACATTAAATATTGATTGATGCATTATCAGCATGGAGCAGTTGCCGCCGCTCGGATTGATTTCCGGAGTGATTTATTGTCATATTTGTGGAGTCATTTCACTTGATAACAAAGAGAATAAGCCTGGCACCTCTGCTGCTGTCTTGCTCTGCTCGACACCATTCAGTGGCTTTTAGTCCTTCTCTTTGCAAACATCTTCACCACTGAGACATGAGAGAGTTTTCATATTGCTGCAAGATATGACACCATATGTAGGGTGCAAAAAGGATAAAATGAATCCACCACCCATACTGTGTGTAGATTTTTTTCCTCCAAGCAGTTATTGCTACTCTTTCATTGCAACTAAAGTCCAAGACCAACCAAATCTCAAGTTTGAGTGAATAATAAATAAATATAGGATGCAAGATTCTAAATGAAAGCTTGAAATTACTCAGAATTTACAAGGCTCTTAAGAAGTGTTTTCAAATAATCATGGACAATGTCATAGAGCAGGGGTGCCCAAACCTCGGCCCTGGGGCCACATGTGGCCCTCAAGGCCTCTCAATGCGGCCCTCAGGGAGTCCCCAGTCTCCAATGAGCCTCTGGCCCTCTGGAGATTTGTTGGAGCCCGCACTGGCCCGACGCAACTGCTCTCAGAGTGAGGGTGACTGTTTGACCTCTCATGTGAGCTGTGAGATAAGGGCTTCCTCCACTGCTTGCTGTTTCACGTCTGTGATGCAGTAGTGGCAGCAAAGGGAAGGCCAGCCTTGCTTTGTGCAAGGCCTTTTATAAGCCTTGAGCTATTGCAAGACCTTCATGCATTCATATAAGTTCATCTTTAATATATTCATTTATGTAAACTTATGTAAACTTATCTTCCCCTGGGGGCTGGGGATAAGAATAGGCCCTCAGTTTGGCTATACTTGTACTTAAGAGGCGACTAAACAGCCACCAGGTAGATGGGACTCGTCAGCCTGGGAAGGCAGCTCATCTGAGAGAAGGAAAACTCTGATCCCAAACCTCCACTGCCTTGTGGCTACATCCAGTGATGGAAAAGGCTTCAGGAGTCAACCTCGAGGAAAAATCTGGAGCCGGAGTCCCTGAGGCAGTTTATGGCTGAACACAGCCACGTTCTGGCAACTCCTGCGACGCCGCTGGAACCAACTGTATTGGCCTCTGCCTTTCCATTGGACCATTTCAGCGACGTGGAGAGAGGGGATTTGCTGCATGGGTAACAGCCTATCCTCCATACCTACTTTACCCAGGCTTCGCGCACTCTGTTCCAGAACCACCATTCAGAGTGTGACACCATAGTCTTCCGAGACTGAAGGATGCCAATACAATGTAAATTCATTCAAATTTTAAATGTAAATTAATTCTTTTTTCCCCTGGCCCTCAACACAGTGTCAGAGAGATGATGTGGCCTTCCTGCCAAAAACTTTGGACACCCCTGTCATAGAGAGTGCACCCAGACATTCACCATTGATAATGTGAGCAGATAAACCACAAGATTAATTCCCCCCCCCCCCCGATTTCACCATTCTATTCAGGTTGCAAGTAGGAGATTATATGTCCAAATGCTTTCTTATGAAGGGGGAAGCTTCTGCACATAGAGAGGTAGCATGTTAGAAAGAAGCCTTGACCTTTAAATGCTAGTTTTCTATGTGAATGAAGTTTTGTTCTCATGGGGCAGCATTCATACAGCCCACATATGGTCTCTGACATGGGACAGTTCTGGAATTGTGGACAGTGTCTACAGTTGCAGTTGATTGGGAGTGCTCCAGCAAGCCCCACACCCACCACCACAATGCCCAGTAGCTGTCCCCTCACTCTCCCAAGGGACACCATTTGTCTGCATATGCAAACACCATCCTCATGGAGAATAGGAATGGAGCTATGAGCATTATCAAGGTTCGCCGGCTGGATACAGCCCTCAGAAGTTCGTCGTCTGGTCCTTATGATAACTGGGCTCTCTCGAGTTCTTCCCTTTCAGCAGTGCCTCTTCTGTGGAGGCTCTGGAAGGGAGTGACAGAAGGAGACCACAGAAGGAAAGGAAGTGGGGGAAGTAGCACACCAAGAGGTGTGAGAGAGGGAGATATGATGAAGGCTCTGGGAGAGCCCAATTATCACTCCAGCTGCCCTTTTAGCAGTGCTGCTTCTCCTGACGCAGCACTTCACAGAGCACCTCTCAGCAGCTCAGCTGTTAAGTGACATCTCAGCAGAACTGACACTGCTGAAAGGGCAGCCGGCATGATTATTGAGTTTGCCCATATCTTGAAAATACGATCAAGATTTACATGTTTTCCATTCTGTCATTTGCAGCGAAAGAGTTCCTACTTGAGAAAAAAAGTGCTTATTTCTGCTTACTCACATCCTGCTTAACAATGTCACTTCTGGCCCACAGCAGGCTCCGTGAGTGCTTTTCAGACCACTGTACAAAACAAGTTTGACACCCTTGAGCATGATGATGCTGGAGATGGGACTTGCTGGTGCACTCCGAAATGGCTGCAACAGTGGACAACTGCCCCCAGTTACAGTAGCCGGGAACTAAAGGGCTAAAGAGGACATGAAAATATGGTCAATGACAGACACTGCAAAGCATTAGTCTGGAGTTAGTGCTTCCATGCCAGAACACTCGTGAGTGGCATTTTAAGTGGCACAGGGCAGAAGAGAAGACTGGAAAAACCACACCAATGAACAGAGCCCAACAATCTTACAATTAACCAGTAAAAGCATCAGCTAAAGTGTGTTGCTGGTGGGGGGGGGGGGAGAGCAAGGGGTAGGAAGGATTTTGCCTTGCACTTCCAGCTTCAGATCTTTTTTGCTGCTTACAGACCCTGAAGTTTGTTGCCATCACAATCACAGCCTCCTCCGAAGAGCAACCCTGCGCTGAGTGAGATGTAATCCTCAAGTCACATTCTTGTTCAAAGGTACATGATTAGTTTATCCATGTGCTCTCTTCAGGGAAGATGCTTATAGCCCACCAGTGAATAGCTTCCCTGAATGGAAAGCTGAGTGACCCTGGTGGTGACAAAAGAAATTTATTCATGAAATCGCTTTGTTATACATTAACAAAACTCTCTCTCCGTGTTACATACGTTGGCCACATTTTTCACCGTGATTTAGCATTGGGAGAATGGAGGCCAGTCAAAGCCCCAACGGAATCAATCATACACGGAGGGGACAAAAAAAGAACTGTAATAGGAAACCGGTGTTCTGGCTTTGGCTAAGCAGTAAAACATTAACCTTAAAACTAGCACAGCAGCAACAAAACAACAAGCCAGGGGAAAAATTTGCAGGAGGTAATTCTACGGCTGCACCAGATGGGAATTCTAGCCAAGAGCTTCCCAGCATGGGGAAGTGGCTGTTGGATCCCAGCGCTTCTGAGCAGTGGCTGGTTGAATGAAAAAGGAGAATTGCAATGAAATGCCATCTCTCAAAAGGACAAGATCCTGCTACTTCAAAGCACTCCTGAATCAGAGAGCATAAGCAGTTGCCAAGTCAAATGCTCAAATGCGTCTGTTTCTTTTTATGAGCATACAAATCCAAGGTTCCACTACCATTGTACCCATTCAACCCTTGTCTTCTCACTCACCTCCCTTTATTTAAAGTTGGATGTAAGCTGTGTGGGGCAGGGACCTGGAGCTGATACTGGAAGTTTTGTCTTTTGCTTTTTGCTTATTTATTTCTTTATTTCAAATATGTCCATGCTGCTTGTCTGCTTTTAAAAAAAAAAAAAAAAAAGCAGTCTGGTTTACAAGATTCCACTCGAAATGTTCATCATTATTGAGAGTATTCATATGCTGCTTTTCAACAACAGCAACAACAAATGTTCACAAAGCAGTTTGCAGAGAAAATCAAATAACTTAATAGCTTCCTGTTAAGGCTCACATTTTTATTTTTTTTTAAACGCAGAACACCACCAGCAACAGCCACTAAAAAAAGATGCTGCACTGGGGTGAAGAGGGACACTTAAGGCCAAAACCTATCCAACTTTCCAACCCTGATGCAGCCGTTCCAAAGGGCTGTGCGCTGCATCCTGTGGTGGGAAGGTAGTTATGGAGGCCTCCACAAGGTAAGGGAATGTTTGTTTGCTTGCTTCAGGCAAGCAACATTGCAACTGCACTGGCACTGGAAAGTTGGATAGGATTGGGCCCTTATTCTCCCCCTATACTCCTTACTCTCCCCCTAAATATAAGAAACACAAATTGAAAAAGTGCCTCTTTGCCCATTTAGCATATGGGCTAATAACACAGACCAAAAGTCTCCCTAACCTTCCCCAACACAGCAACTCCTACTGCGCAATGTCTGTGCAAACATAAGTCCCATTAAGTTCCATGGGACTTACTCTCAGATCAGTGTTTATAGGGTGCTGTCTTACTATCCTATATGTGTCTGTTCAGAAGTAAAGCCCCTTGGGTTCACTGGACCTTACTCCCAGGTGTGTCGGATTGTGGTCTTAGGGACCAGTTCTATCCAATTTTCCAGCACTGATGCAGCCATGCCAATGAGGCACATGCTGCATCCTGTGGTGTGGGAGCAGTAGTCATGGAGGCCTATTCAAAGCAAGGGAACATTTGCTCCCTTACCTTAGGGCTGCCTTGTGGCTGTATGGGCATTGCAAAATTGGATAGGATTGGGCCCTTAGTCCTGCAGCAAATGGCAGAGGCCAGTAGATTCATTTAGATTCTGCAGCTGCCAGTTAACTACCTGGCAGATTCCCTACAGATTCTGCCAGCTGGAGCAAATTGTAGCAAAGCACCCTATCACTGGTCTTTTTCTGGCTGATGACTGGGGCTGGGTTAGTCTGAAGAAGAACAAGGACAAAATAGATAGATACAGATAGAAAAAAATCAAGGTGATCATCATCTCAATATATAGGGCTCAATTGTTTTAGGACCCAATGCAAAACTGAATGTCAGTGCCTAGGCAGTTCCAAGTTCCCATTGCACATAGGAGTTCAACACCTGCATTGGGATGTCAAACATAAGGTCTGCTGGCCAGATATGGTCTAAGAAACTGGCTCACATGGGTTCTCCCAGCACCACCATGAGCTGCTCTCAGATGCCAGGCTGTGAAGTGACACCTTGGCAGAAGTAGCACTGCTAAAAGGGTGGTGCTACGTGAGCCCAATGATTACGCAGGCTGCCCTTTCAGTAGCACTGCTTCTGCTGAGGTGTCATGTTTGCAACGCACCTCTCAGTTGCCAAGCTGCCAAGAGATGACGGCAGAAGTGGTGCTGCTAAAAGGCGGCCCATATGATAATTATGTTCCTCCCATATCTTGAAAATATGATCCAGGTTTGCATATTTTCTCTCCAGTCTTTTGCAGTGAATGAGTTCCTAGGTGAAGAAAAAGTGTGTTATTTCTGGTCATCATCTGCTTGATGACATCACTTCCTGCTGAATGATATAACTTTGGGCCCTTGGCAGGCACCACAAACGCTATTTGGCCTACTGTATGAAATGAGTTTGACACCCCTAACTCTAACATCTGCAAAAGACTCTAATAATCTAACTTCACTGAATGGCATCAAGCTCAAGGTGATATTCTATACAGGTCCAGCCTTGTTATACACTGATTTGTTATACACGGATTTGACTCAACATGAAGGGCCCCTGCAAATGAGAAGGAATGTGCTAATCCCTGGAGAAGGGGAAAAATGCATCCCTTTAAAATCAGTTTTAAAAACTGAACAGTCCTTTAACAACAGTCTCCTTCATGAGAGGGGGAGGCAGCTGGCTGACAATCCATCAATCCTTCTCTCTCCATTGGACCCCTCCCTTCCCCCTGAGCACGTGAAAGAAAGGTGATCACTTTGCATTGGTGAAGGGAGGAGCTAACTTGGAGGAAGACTGATTGATGGATTGTCTTCTTAATGACTCTTATCTTACATCACAAAGGTCATCAAGGCTATTTTTAAATCACTGGATCAAAGAAACTTTGTTTTTTAAATTGATTTGCTATAGTGCCTTTTTTGCCATCCAAAAAAGTTCTTGGAATGGAACCCATGCGAATAATGAGGCTCAACATGTACATGAAGTGTCTGCAATGGCTTCTTCACATATGCCAGTTTCCACTTGATATGGCAGTCATCAAAGTGAGAATCAAACCGGTCCTTGATGTGTGGCAGCTGAATGTGCAAACTCAGCCACAAAGCATGGGATCCAGCATCTCAAGGTCCATTGCCCTTTAGCCAGACTGCCCATTCAAGAAAGGAGTGTCCTGCACCAACCCCTACTAAGTGGACCTGCCCCTTTGGAATGAAACCCAGGGGGTAGGAGATAAGGAAAAACATCTGAGAATGTTCAAAGGGAGTCAAATCAGTTTCTGTAAAACGCATGCAATGACTCAGGGGGATTCAGCACATCCCTCGCTGGAAAGTAGCTCCTTCAGACCTTAATTCAGACCTCCTTACATTTAACAGCACTTGTGAAACAGCCCTGAATGGTGAGTTTTATCCAATTTCACTCCATTCCCATGAGCGCTCATACCACAGTACCACATCGTAAGGAACTGAGTAGGATTAACAGATATGAGCAGCAGAGAATGAAGTCATGGAAAGAATGAGCCTCTTTTACAGAGGTGGGGAGGGCGGGCAAAGGTCTCGCTTAACTGGTTATAAAATTGTATTAGATGTGCAAGGTGTGCTTGATGTTGTCATCCTAGCTGAAGTTCACACTGTTGGGCTGTTTGTAGTGTTGACCCACCTGAGAGGCACTGTGAAGCTCCTGATTTAGTCAGTGAATAGTAAATAGGGGAGGGGGATTTGGCATGGGTTCCCATTGAACTCATGCTTGTACACTGCTTCCCACTGCCTGCACACCATTGCCCAGTTGACCACTGGCTGGAGTTGGCCTCCAGCTGGGCCATGCCCACCTTTCTAGATTGCTCTGCAGGTGCTGGAGACAAATTGGAAAGGTGGTCGTGAGGAGTTTCAGTGCCTGCCACCATCCCTTCCTCTTCTTGATCAAGGAGGAGAAGAGATGGTGGTGGCAGGAAGAGCTGGAACTCTTGCCAGTCAAGAACTGGCTGAACTTCCTCCATTTTGCCCCCTTTTCTCGATTGCTCTCCAGCATGGAGAGCAACTCAATGGATGGTGGCAGCCCATCCTGCACCTCAAGTGCACCTGGGATTTGGATCACACCTCCCAGTAGGAAGAAAAACATGGAACAGAAATGTATAAATAAAAAAGTGTGTGTGTGCGTGCGTGTCCTTAATCAGACTAGAGCCTTTTAGATCTACAATTTTCAACATTTTTTTTTTTCTTATAGCACACTGACCTCTATGGTCTTGTGATGTCAACTTCCAGCTTCTGGGAGACTGTACCGGGTTCTGTAGTTCTTTTTCTAGGGCTACTGTCCGCAGTAATGAATTGTCTGTCCCTCATTCTTCACAGGGTCTATCAGAGCTACAGAACCCAGAAGTGTTATTCAGCCATTTTCAACCGCTGTGCTTCAAACTCCCGTGGCACACCTGAAGACATTTCAAGGCACACCAATGTGCCACAGCACACTGGTGGAAAATTGCTTGTCTCAACACTATAAAGGTGTAGTTTCTTCCCAAAGGAGGTTGGCTTATTGTACAGCCTTTATATTATATGCACAATACTGGTGACATGACAGACAGACCACAGCTGCGATACAAGGACATCTGCAAGAGGGATCTGAAGGCCTTAGGAGTGGACCTCAACAAGTTGGAAACCCTGGCCTCTGAGCGGCCCGCTTGGAGGCAGGCTGTGCAGCATGGCCTCTCCCAGTTTGAAGAGACACTTGGCCAACAGTCTGAGGCTAAGAGGCAAAGAAGGAAGGCCCATAGCCAGGGAGACAGACCAGGGACAGACTGCACTTGCTCCCAGTGTGGAAGGGATTGTCACTCCCGAATCGGCCTTTTCAGCCACACTAGATGCTGTTCCAGAACCACCATTCAGAGCGCAATACCATAGTCTTTCAAGACTGAAGGTTGCCAACAACATGGTGACATGACATGGCTAAGAGGCCATGGTCAAGGGGCTTTGTACTTCTACAACATCTCGAGAAGGGGTGGAGGACTGCTTCAGAGAAGGGAGAGTGGTAAGGTCAGTGCTTCCTTGGGAAGGAAAGAAGCTGCAAGGGTTTGACTCTTCCCCCAAGTCCTTCTCTCCTCTTGATTTCCCTGCAGAAAAGTGACATCTCACATGCCAAACCCAACTTCTTTGCATAAGATATAGAAAACTGCAGTCCTTAGCATTTTGCAGAGATTAATTAGTTGGTCTTCAATAGCAGTCAGATCTTAATTCAAAGCAGAGTCTCCTGCCAATTTTTTTTCCCCCTTTTTGTTAGGGGGAAGTTATCATTGGACTCATTTATTTTTTCCTCTCATTTGCCCCAAGCTAGATCCCAACACTGGCCTAGACTTAACAAAAGGTTGTGTTTCTAATGGCTGTGTGAGTCCACCTGCTTTCATGTATTTTTATAACTCTGGACAAATGACAACCTTCCATCAAAAACCATGATATTCCCTTTCCAAAAATTTCTTTTCTTTTCTTTTTTTCTTTTTTTGCACTGGCAATTACAAGTTGCCCTGAGTGTCTTTGGTGTGTTATTTCCTGAAATTGTATGTAATTGGATTTGAAAAGACTGAAGCGCAGTTTTGAAGTTTGCTAAAAGCATGCTTTCCTGATCACTACTTACATCATGTTATTTTACACTTCCTGAAAATGGAATATCTTTGATAATAAATGCAAATTAGGGGGCAATAAATTACAAGTCAACCAATGTCTGATTATATGGAATATAATTAACTCCAGATTCATTCGCAGTGTGTTTATCTTAATAATCATTCCCTGTACAGTAAAAGAGCTCAAACTTCCTTGTTTGTTTTCTGATTTTTTTTAATGTACATTAAAAAATATACCCAGTGCATAGAATTAAGCACAAAAATAAAGCAGTAGGTTAAAAAGAAATCTAAATGAAGATGCAAGCATGTTCTTTTCTAACATTTATCGCATCAAGTATTTGCCCAGATAAATTCTTTCTATAATACAGGTTACCCCCCATATCTGTGGATCCAATATCTGCAGTTTCACTTATCTGTTCCTGCTTTCTGTTTAATGTTATCTGGTTGTCCCCTTTAGCATGCAGGCTTCCAGCCTGCTTGTCTGTCTATAAGCTTCATGCTTATAGAGACTAGTAAAAGTAAGACATATTTGATCTTGGTGCTAGCAGTAAGAATCAACATAAAGCTAATGGGCATGGGAGGGGGGGCCATGGAGATAGTGCTCCCCATTTCAGTGGTTTCTGTATCTGGGGGGGAGGGGAGGATCCCTGGAATGCATTCCCTGGAGAGATGCCTGTAGCTTATTAATGTTAATAATAATACATAACATTTGTAGATCACTTTTTGACTACAAAGCCCTTCACATGTTTTATCTCGATATAATTTCGATTACCATATACAAACAGGGACAGAGGGCCTTCTATACCTTTAACCATTGTATAGAAGAGGGAATTTTGGCAGATGCAGTTTTCTAACCCTTTCCATGTTGAGCTGCACCTGCCAAAATTCCCTCTTCTATACAATGGTTAAAAGCAGTGGTTCTCAAATAAGTGAGCTGCAACCCATCAGCCTGAGAATCCCTGACCTTTTCCCTTTAAGGCAGGGGTCTCCAAACCCCGGCCCGGGGGCCAGATGCGGCCCACAGCGAGCCTCTATCTGGCTCATGGCCATCCTCTTGTCCCCTGAAAGCTCCTGGTCCACTTTGCTGAACATGACTGGAACTATGCTCTGGTTGCATCTGGAGGGTGTTCTAAGGGCCAGAGAGGTTGAATGTATTGAGCCCATTCATTCATTTATTCACACATCTAAGTTCCATCTCTAATTTATTTATATAAATTTCATATTTAAATTTTTTCCAGCCCTCAAAACCATGCCAGACATTTGATGTGGCCCTCTGGCCAGAAAGTTTGGAGACCCCTGCATTAAGGGGAAGGGGGAAAGCAGCAGCCCTATCCCCAGGATCACATTACTTTGGGGGAAGGAGGCTTTTTCTTTTTAACCTTACCTACTTACTGCCGGGGTTTAAGGGTGTGGGGAGCCTCATGGAGTACTTTGCAGGGCTCCCTGGTACTTGTAGAATGTTAGAAAAATGATCACAATCCACTTCCCAGGTGCAATCACTAAACTGGAAGTGAGTTGCCATTGTTTTTCTAATATTCTACAAGCTGAGGTGAGCCCTGCAGAGTGCTCTGCGGGCCTCCCTGCACCCCTCTGAACCCTGGCAGCAAGTAAGTAAGGTAAAAAAAAACAATCCCCCTTCTCCCGCAGTGGCATGATCCTGGGATTAGCATCTCTGCTTTCCCCCCTCCATCCCCACAAGGACTTAGTGGTTGGAAAACTCTACACAAGAGTTTAATAACCACTGATTAAAGGTATAAGCACTCTGTCCCCATTTGTATCTAGTAACCCTAGAGATAATCCTTATAGCAACTTTGGGCACAATCCTAACCAGGTCTACTCAGAAGTAAGTCCTATTTTGTTCAATGGGGCGTACTCTCAGGAAATGTGTTGGCATCCTTAAGACTATGGTATCGCGATCTGAATAGTGGTTCTGGAACAGAGTGTCCTCTCCAGTGCGCGAAGCCTGGGTATAGTAGATATGGAGGATAGACTGTTACCCATGCAGCAAATCCCTTCTCTCCAAGTTGCTGAAATGGTCCAATGGAAAGGCAGAAGCCAATACGGTTGGTTCCAGTGGCGTCGCAGGAGTTACCAGAACGTGACTGCGTTCAGCCATGAACTGCCTTAGGGACTCAGGCTCCGGATTTTGCCTCAAGGTTGACTCCTGAAGCCTTTTCCATCACTGGATGTAGCCACAAGGCAGTGGAGGTTTGGGATCAGAGTTTTCCTTCTCTCAGATGAGCTGCTTTCCCAGGCTAACAAGTTAGGAAAGTGTGGTTAGGATTGCAGCCTTTGTAAGGTAAGTATTGTTAGTCCTATACTGCAGCTAGGAAACTGAGGCTGAGTGCCAAAGGCTACCTAATAAGTTAATGGCAGAGGAGAGATTCAAACTAGAAAAGTCTCTCAACATCTATTCTACACCAGTCCAATCTCTCAACCTCTATTCTACACCATCTCTCCTGTGATTGTACAGTCATGATTCTCTGATATAATTTTCCCATCTACATTTTCCATTGTTAGAAAATTATGTTCTGCTAGTAATTCAAATTAGAAAGTTCAAGTTTTTGTTTTCTAATGACTTGTATATTCTGGTATATGACACTAGTCAATGGGCTGGAATTATTCAACACCCTTCATGGATAGAGTTGTTACTGAAATTTCAGAACAGTGAAATTCAAAGCAAATGTCCCAAGAGGAAAATTTCAGAATTTCCGATGGGAGCCATCTCAAGAAAAGATGTTGCAAATCTACCAGAGACCCCTGAAATTTGAATTTCTAAATACTGAACCTTTGTGAAAAAAATGCAAATTTGCACCAATGGCCTCCAAAGTTGTTTTCCAAATTAAATTGATAATTTGCAAAGGGCCTTTATCATTCAAACCTTTGTGAACTATTCAAGTGGCCAAGCTAGCAAATGTTTGACCTTTGGTGGGAGCAACACATAGATGCCTGTACTTAAATAAAGTCAACTGTTTACTTATCTGTTGTCCACAGGATATTTCAGCCTATAGTATTTCTGTGCTTACAACTCAGACTGTTCAAGTTCACAGATATTGTTCTAAGAAACTAGGCAACCAGGCAGTGGCATCACTAGGATTTGCGTCACCCGGTGCGGGAGCCCTGTACGTCGGCCCATGTAGTGGGCGGGGTAGTGCCCCAGGTGGGTGTGGTGATGTACCATCACCCCGCCCCCACTGGTTTTTTGGCTGTACCTTTTGCTATAACACAGATATTTCATTGTGGTTTGTTTCATTGTATTCTGCATGAAATTACGCACTGATTGATATATAACATGATGGTCTTATTCCTCCAAATTCTGATTTTAGTGATTTTGAAAACTTGTAGAGTCTCACACACACACACACACACCTGTGTTAACTTACTAACACTTTATTGCAGCAGTCCTCAAACTTTTAGCACCAGGACCTACTTTTTAGAATGACAATCTGTGGAGGACCCATTGGAAGTGATGTCATGGCCAGAAGTGACATCATCAAGCAAATTAAAAAAAATTATTATAAATAATTAAATTAAAATAAAATAATTAAATAAGGGGGAGCCAGTCCTGTTCCACCAAGTGAATCTACTCTGAAGTAAGTCCTATTGTGGTCAATGGGGCTTACTCTCAGAAAAGTGTGGGTAGGATTGCAGCCTGTGATCCCAATTCTATGCATGTCTACTCTGAAGTAAGTCCCATAGTGGTCAATGGGGCTTACTCTATAGTCTATCTGCAATAACAACCCCCCCAAAAGAATCAGTGAGATTTCCAGCCCTCCCAGTGCCCAGTTTAAAGTTCTTCTATTTCAGGCACATCAAGATAAAGACCCTCCTGGCTTCACAAGTGCAAAATAGAAAACTTTCCCCTTACCAGTTCAAGCCTCTTTTTTGTTCTTTTTAGGGGGGGGGGGGCTGCCATCTGGAGCAGCTCCTTTGGATCAGGACCCTTCTGGTGTCCTCACATGCCCCTTTGCCTGGACTGACCACTAGCCAAGGCACATCTGCCTACTCATGAGTAAACGCAACTGTGAGGCAGCTTTGCTTTCCATAGGGCTCCATAGACTGGGAGGGAGGCAGCTGGGAGGGAGGAACCTCCTTCTCCAGTGTTTTTGAGGGCTGTGCTCATTGGCTAAGGACCATTCTGATGTCCTTGGAGCCTCTCAGCCTGTCTTGACTAAGGCAAGTCTGCCTACTCACAAGTAAACGCGACCACGTGGCTTCGTTTCAGGCACAAATTTGCAGCTGGAAGGGGGGGAGCTTCTTGGGTGTTTTTTGGGGCTGCATTCATTGGATCGGGACCATTCAGGAGTCGTTGGATTCCTCTCAGCCTGCCCTTTCCACCAGACTATGGCAAGTACACCTACTCGCAAGTAAACAGACGCTCACTTTCACTTTCCATAGGGCTCCATGCATTTTTCCTTCTGATTTTTTGGCCATAACTTTTGAACGAAAGGAGTGATTTAAATTCTGTATTTTTCACTGCACTCCGCTGGCCATTCCACATCCAACGGTGTATGGCATGACAGGGTAGCTCCTAACGCCACGAAGTTAGCATGTCCTCCCTCAGGGTGCGTCACCCCCCAGCGCGTCACCTGGTGCGGCCCACACCCCCCTAGCGACGCCAGTGCAACCAGGTGAATATAGGATGGCCAAGGCCCCCTTGCTCGCTTCATTTCCTTCAAGCAGTAGCAGATTCTTTCTAATGCTGGGAATGCACTTTCTCACTCTCTGTTGCTTGTGTCTTTGCCACAGCTAGTAATTCCAGACCGCGCCATTAAAGTTCCCTTTTCGAACTGTCCCTTGGTGATTGTCGTAAGGCCTTAGACAAGTAAGACTATCCGAAGGCAGACTAAGGTCAAACTATGGTGGAAAGTGGTTTGATTTTTATCCAGGAGATTGATGCTTGTATTACCTTCCCCCCTTGCCTTTCCCCACCTTTTTTTTTTTTTTTGGCAATTCGACAGCAGGGGTTATAAAATGTACTCACAACCACAGATAACATGCTAGATCGAGTTAAGAGTGGCACAGCTCCATTCTTTATCCAGCGTATGTTGGTTTTACCTAATGCAATAATAAATCAGGGGGCAGGGGGAGGGATCTGATACATTTTCATGAAAACCCAAGTGCTGAAAAGATTTTCTCCCCTCTCAGTCATTGACACATTCAAGAGTTGCTTGGCATTTAAGCCTCTGAAATGTTCTTTTAATTCCACAAATGTGTCACAGTTCTAGCAAAGAAAGGGAGCATTGCTTGAGGTCTGCATTGAAAACGAGGTCTGCTTTTCCCACATGGAAAAGGACTTCTGGGTAAGAAAATTTGTGTCAATGCACGTGGGCCACAGTGGTCTAGGGTTGGTGGAGGGTTCTATAGGTGTCTAAGCTGGAAAAGAAGCTGAAGGCAAGAGAGGGCGATGTCTGGAGGCTGAGCAGTCAGGTGCCTGGCCTGAAAAAGCTAAGCAAGATCAGCTTGGGTTTCTGACTTGGATGGGAGACAGAAGCTGCTGGCAAGAGATGAAGGAATGTGGACTGGCAAGAAATGGCCTGAGAACCAGCCTGAGGCATGTTTTAAACTGGAAAGCGCAAGAGCTGTGCAACCAGGATGACGTTCGCACCATGAAGGGAAACATCTAGAGAAATGGAGAATCCTATGAGTTTCTCTCATAGAATAACACTTATACAAACTCCATTTGAAAAGGGTGGGGGGTTATGGTCAGCCTGCCTATGCAAACCGTCCTTGAGTCTATGTGTCTCAAGTCTACATGTCTTTGAGAAAGGCAGCATATAAAAAAGTACGGCCGGCCTTAGGAGCTGCAGTGCCCAAATGGAAACACTTTTTGGGGCCCTGTCTAATTTTGTGGGGCCCCCCCTCTACTATTTTATTTTTTTACCCCTTAGTTTGAATGGAATCAGACCAAGAAAAAAAATCTGTTACTTCAGTGCAGGTGGATAGGACTCCTATATCTTTAGTGGCACAGTGCGCACCCAGCCCACAGTACTCCCTGACTCTTTCCCCATCTGCAGCAGCCCCTCTGGAGCAAGACAGGGGAGAGGACAGCACTGGGTGCTGTGAGGGCAGAGAAAGAGTGAGGTGCGCATGCTGCCCCCTGCATGGCACAGACTTCGGATGAATTGGAGGGCGGGAGCTGCTTCCAAAGTGGTCCAATTTCTGGCCAATTGGAAGCAGCAGTGTGCATAAGGGAAGTATAAGTCCCTGGAATGCAAAGGTGCAAGATACCTCGAGGAGATAGGATATGGTGTCAGCAGTGGCCCCTTTAAAAGTTAAGGCCTGGGCATTCAGCAGGGCGTGTGCTGCACAGCTGCAGCCACTTGAAGGCAATAGGGCCCTCAGGCATAAAAGCACCTGATGGAGGGAGAGTTCGGGGTGGGTAGTAGGAGTAGTTTAGACTAAGGAGCTAATAGGCTGGAGAGTGGTGTGTGGCTGTCATGCCCAAGACCTGTTGAGGACCAAGGTGCTGCTGTAGTGGTGGGAAGAGCTGCTGGCAGGATGGGGGAGGAAGGAAGACCTCTGCAGGCTGAACAGGTGAGCTACAGGTGGTGGGGTCCAGCAGTGCTGCAGGGCAGAACTAGGGCCATTGTTGGGGAACACAGGGGAGCTAATTAGCTCAAAGTGGGCATAGGTTCTCTAGGCAGAGCTTGGCCTTGGAATCTGGCAGAACAGCCCCCCACTCTGCGTGGGATCCAATTGGGTGAAATTGCCACAGTTGTTTACAAGTCAGCCCTGAATGAATGAATGACCTCAGATTCAGGTACCAAGATCAGAATTGGCAGCTTGCTAGGATCAAGTGGGACCCTAACTGCCACTGGAGTCACCTGACACCTGCTAGGAATGGGGCACCACTCAGCTGTCAACAGCAGTGATATTGCACTGCAGCAGAGGTCAGGATAGCAGTTTATGCTACTTGCATGGTCAAGCAAAAACTGAAAGCAGGGCTGAGATGAAATAGCTCCACCCTCCATTTTTGCTGCTATATTTGCTAAAATGGGAAAGGAAGTATTTCGATGGGGATGGGAGGATAAACGGAGTCTGGGGGTAACATTTACTAGAGGCATCAGAAGTGTTTCTCCTTATAGCCACCATCAAGAATCTTCTTTGGAACAATGTATTAGCATCATGAAGCAGGGAACTAGATTGGGAGCAGTATTGCTGGGGCCACCACTAAACAGGTGTTGGTGAAAAGCAAAGCAGATGCCCAAAATGTAAACCAATTGCTGTCCTTTTTGCTCTTGGAAGATCATCTCCTGCTACCACCATCCACTGGTATAAATGATGAATTCTGTGGGAAGGAGAAAACATTTTTCCCAAGGTGGAGAGGGGTTTCATCCTTTCCCCCTGCACCATTTTCCCACCCCCCAAAAAATCACCCTCAAAGTTACTATTTGCCCCCAAACTGCATCTATGTGTATCTCACCCTTGGTTCAGATCTTTTTACAGGGTCACCATTCCTAGTAAGTTACTTTAGTTTTGCTTTTTGTTTTTTTATCATCCGGCCAAAAGGGCAGAGAAAAGATAAATGACACTTTTGCTACTTTTGCTGGAGGTGCAGACTTTTTCACTGCTTTGCTAAAGAGATCCATTAGTACAGCACAATGGAGAAACTTTGATAAATGCATCGAGATTAAAGTTTGGACAATGCATTACAAGAAAACCATAAACCGCATTATTACTCACACATAAAACATTTCCTACTCGGGTAGCAGAACTGAATTTCTTCTCCGCAGGGGGCTCCTTCTCACCCTGATTTTCATTATTCACCTCCAATATATCTGCAACAGCCACAAAGGATTCCCCTCCTTGAAGCATTGCCTTAAGGCAATTAAAGAGCCTCTTGGTTCTTTGGGACAAAAAGGCAGACTCCTGGCCAGATCAAAATCCACAGTTTCATCAAGGAGGCATTGCCATTTACACCACCCAAACTCAGTTGTTTCCTTGGGTTGTGCTCATTCCCCATCTTTTAGTTTTCTACCCGACATGCCAGTGTTGCTGTTGTGATCTTGGACAGATGTGGGCACGTCTACACTACAATCGTGCCTGTTTTATACCATTTTCTATCTTCACTCAAAGAATCCTGGGAATCGTAGTTGCAGGAGGGTGCTGGGAATGCTAACCCCCTCTTTCAAACTACAACCTGGAGTTTCTCAATATGAACTCAACCCTATCTGATGAGCTACTGCTTCACCACATCTTGATTTCAACACATTGAAAAACAACTGCTACTGCACACCACACATAAGTCATTACAATGCTGGGGCAAAACACTGGTATTAAAAATGAGAAATTACTTGCACTTTTGCTTACTTGCACTGTCTTCAGATGTGGCTCAAGCTGCAATATATGAATAGCAAAACTTCATTCAGCATTTTCTGTTTTACTCAGCAGCTGCTGGGAAGAGCAGTTCTGGTGAGTAAAATCAGAACAGCAGAAGAGAGAAAGGCAGGCAGGCAGGCAGGCAAGGAGGTTGCAAGTGAAGAATCGAAACTCTTCAGTGCCCATTCCTAAAAATGTTCATCTCTGGTGGCAGTGCTGGTAGTTGGAAAATTGTAACTTTTAAAAAAAAATGCCAAAAATTACATTGAAAAGTACTGTCCTTGAGCCTACTCCAACATATGTTTAAGTAGGTTCCATAGAGTTCAGTGGGGCTTACTCCCAAGTAAGCATGTGGATGGTTAGTTCTATAAAAGACACAGGCAACAGAATTTGGCAACATTTCCTAAAATATTTACAAAATCAACTTTGAGAAAAGAAAAGACTGCTTTCCTGTTTATAGCTTAGAAGAACTAGACAGTCTTTGAGTGAGTAATAATGACACTTAAGAAAAAAAATAGTTCTATAAATCTAAGACTGCTTTTAGGTTTCATAAAAAGGGAAATGAACACAAGAAAGGGGTGAGCATGCTTGTGAAATTGACATAGCAGACATTGAAATCCTCACCATAATCCTATTTACATCCCTAGTAGGATGTTATTGCTATTTCTAGACAACTTGTATATAGAACACATGCAGAAAGCAGCAGGCGAGTCCGCAGGTCCTGTCCTTTGAGCTGGCTGGATAAGATTTCTCATGTTTCTCTGCTGGCTGCAAGGAAACCCAATGTTAAGCAGTTTTCAAGCCTCATTGGTTTTTAGTGGGTTGACAGAGTCTGCGACAACTCTAGTGAAAGTCCCGTGTATGTGCGTTCAAGTGGGTTGATCTTAGAAGATCTTTAAGTATACTCTGTGCACTTAAGAAGGTGGAGAATAAGACACATGAATGTGGAGAGATGTAGGCATAAGCAGATTGAGAATTAGTCTTGCGATGATGGAGCAGGGAGGAGCCATCGCTCAGTGCTCAAGCTCCTGTTTCACAGGCAGAAGGTCACAAGTTCAGTCCCTAGCAGTATTGCCATAGGGCAGGGGTTCTTAAACTCCTTGGTGACCCACTGCATCATCCGCGATGGATCCAGGGCCTGCAGAGGCCAGGACGTTGCAGGGTAAAATGGTGCGTGACCCAGAAATAGATTGCAAGTTACACCAAGTGTGACCATCTTCATTGGCTGCATTGTGTCACATTGCTCAAACTGTGTGTCATGACCCACCGGTGGGTCATAAGCCAGTTTTTTGGACCAAGAAGCTGCAAGACCATCTAGGGCACAACATAGCATGATGTGGCCAATGAAGTGGGTTGCATACCATTTTACCCTACAGTTTCCTGATCTTGGCACTCCTGTGACACACAGTTTGAAAATCACTGCCATAGGGCAAAGATGCTTGTCTGAACCCCTCTTGAGTATAGAAAAGTCTGAGCTACATGGGCCAGTGGTTCTACTCGGCATAGAGCAATTTCCTAAGGGTACCCACCTCTTCCATATTCAAGAAAAGAGGATAACCAAATCAATAAAATGACAACTTCATTCCCTTTGTGGCTCCACCATAATGGCCATGAAGTTGCTTCCATTTCAAGAATACCAGGAAGTCAGACATGCAACACATGAGCCCTGTTCTCAAGACACATCCAGGGTGAGCAAAGGCAAGGCCTGATGTCAGGCCTGAGGCAGTCTACTGCTGAAGTTTTTACTTTATTCCAAATGTAACTACACATTGCATTTCCTTGTGAGTTTTTGAGGAGTATGCAGTCCAAGGCTGAATCCTCCTTTATGCTTATCTGTTTCAATCCCACAAATTATGGTCGCACGTACATAATTTGACACATGCGAGAGATCCAAGCCGGTTGATTAGGAGGACAGAGTTCACCATCTCCTTGAACAATTGAGATTAAATCGCAGGCTGTGATGTCAATCAGGAGCAAAAACGATACCACCCGAGACAGCATCTCTGTTGCATTCCTAGCCCCTCTGTTGAATGGATTGTTACAATGGATTTAAGTTTTTTCTTTTTCTTTTTTAATAGGAAAAGATCTCCTTTTGAAAAAGCAACCCACAATAGACATTCTTACTACATTTTCAGACATCAAAATCTGAATTATGCAGGGGTTAGACAGCCTGGTGGGTAAGTACGCTGGCCTTTCATGTCTTATTATGTTGTTAATTAGCTAATGTTTGTAAAGCACTTTGAAGATGAAAGGCAGCCATCTAAGTTCCAAGTATCATTATCTCTGGAGACCCGGGTTCAACTAAGAGGTGCCTAATTACACATGCAATAAATTAGATTTCATGAATCATGGAATCCTGCCTTCTATATTGTGTTCAGGCATTTCATTCCTTATTCTCCCAGCTGGTATAATACATGGAAATAATTCTTCTTTGGAACGGAGTCACAGATGGAAATTATCAGGTGTGTACAATAGATGGATGTTTTCCTAAACAGGATTGATTTGGAGGGATGATCTTCTCCCCCCACCCTTGAATTTCAAAGCAGAAACTGCTGTTTTGAGAACATGATCCATGTGCGGAAAACAGCCATGTGGGGCTCATGTGGATTAGCTATATGGACATACAAAAGGAAGTAAAAGCTTGCAGCAGAAAGTTTTGTGCACACACAAGTGATACCATGCGTGTGTAACCTTGTGCAAAATGGGAGACCTTCTGGTTGCGACTTTTAACACAGGGCTTGCTTGGATTTCACAAGGCTGAATCGAGGGAAGAGGTAAGGTAGTGACACCACATTCACTGGCTGGCATTAACTGCTATTAGGCTATTCCAGAACTGCCTATATCAGTATCTCTTCCACCTGACTGGAGGAGGAGGAGGAGATGATGATGATGATGATGATGATGATGACAAAAGACTATGATGGTCTCTTTATCAACTTGGCATCCTTACCACTTGGACACTCCCCTTCCCAAATTATCTCCATCAATGTCTGCAGCAGAGGAAGGAGTGAGACAGTGAAACCCCCATCCATTGACTGGGACCAACTTCCAATTGACTTCCCTCCCAGAACCATCCCCTGCAATAACCATTCGACCTGGCTCACATCAATAGAAACATTTTGATTAGCGGACTTGCTTTTGTTCTTCCCACCCCTTTCCCTTCTGTCTCACACTTCTTGGATCAGCAATTTTCAGCTGGTGTTTCTAGGGCAATGGTCTGAAGTAATGAATTGTCTGTCCCACTTCCTCTGCCAACAGTTGAATTGTCTGTCCCTCACACCTCCAGGGAGAACCTGGAATGGTCTCCCAAAAAGCAACATCATGAAAGGTGAAGGACATAGAGAAGACCATAGAAGTCAATGTACTGTGAGAAGATAAACATTGAAAACAAGTCATTTTAAAAAATGACCTCATAGTGTCACAATGACTCGCAGGTTTACCTAAACCATGAGGTAAACATCAAATATAAAATATGACATGCCATTCGTTAGCAGGGTCTGTGTGGCCATATCTCATTTTTCTCCACCTTGAATGTTAAAGGCATATAGTATGTATTGAAAGGATGTCCAGAGTCTCACCCAAGAGAAAAAACGTTATTTTGGGCTGATTGGAATTGGCCAGTTTCACAGCATCCTGTCTGGGTGAAGCATCTGCAAGTGGCAAAAAGCAGAAGGGTGATTTTCAACATCCAGCAAGTCTGGGCATGAACTCCGAGCATGGGGGACTCATGTGTCCTTTTCTGTTTTCACTTTCAGAGTGAGGATTTGCTATTGTTGCTGACATTCTTACTACTTCCTCATGTGGTCAGAAGTTCCAGGAGGGGTAGCTCTTGACACAGACCATATCCTCCATACGCTGGTTCACAGATAAAAATAGGAGACCCTCATGCAAAGCTTCTGTGTTCTGACCCAGGATTTACTTATTTACATTCCACCCTTCCTCATGTGAAGCTGCCTTGTACTCATTCAGACATTGATCTGAATGATTAGCAGTGTCTGATTAACATTGTCTACCCAAACAGCAGCAGCTCTCAAGAGCCTCACAAAAGGGTCTTTCACCATCCTACCTGGAGATGCCAGGAACTGAACTTGGAAACCTCCTGCATGCAAGGAATGGGCTTTACTGGGCTACAACATCCTTCTCTCTTCCAAACAGGCCTATGTTGTTTGTTTGCCATATTTTTATCTCTCCTTTCTCTCCTAAGGCAGTGATTTTCAATCTTTTTAATCTCACGGCACATTGAGAAGGCATTAAAATGGTCAAGGCACACCATCAGTTTTTGGAAAATTGACAAGGCACGCCATGCTGTCAAAGAGGGGCTTACATCCCCCAATGGCCCTACTAAGAAATGACCCTTCCCCAAATTCCTTTGGCACACTGGGGGACCGTTGTAGCACACAGTGTGCCACAACACAGTGGTTGAAAATGGCTGCCCTAAAGGGACCCAAGGCGGCTAGAAAAAGCAGGAAAAAAGCAACTGGTCCAAGATCCTCTAAAGCGCACTTCCTTTGCGAAAACCAGAAGTGCCCATTAAACACCTCCAGGGAGATTTCCAAGGCAGGTAGAGAGCAGCCTCTGTGGGCCTCAGAAAGACCCCCAAAAGCATTGGAAGGGCACTTCCGGTTGCGTCCAAGGGTTGCGTCCAAGGGTTCCAAATGCATCCAGAGCCCCTATTATACAGGTATTTATATACCGCCTTTCTTTGGTCATCAGATTTCTCCTCAGACTTTAATCCAAGGCGGTTTACATAGGCAGGCTGTTCTAAACCCCCGTAGGGATTTTTACAATTGAATAGTTCTAGTCTTTCATAGAACTCCTCGTTCCAGCTGGATTCCTTCCTGGTTGAACTACAACCCCTGAATTTAATTATCCACAGGTTTCTGTACCTGCAGGGGTTCCAGGAATAGATCCCCTGTGGATACCAAGATCCAGTTGTTCATGTAAAGTGGGAGAGACCTAGTTACTTACAGTGCCTTGGTAATATGCTCTTATTGACAAACTTTGCATTTATCTCTTCTTTTATTTAAAAGTTATATCCCCCTTATTTTATCCAGTCATAACCAAAGTAGCTCACAATGTGTCAATTTTTTTTAAAAAAAATCCCCAAATGCACAAAATTGAGCAACTGAAATAGAAAATGTTTCACAAATAAATACTGTCGCAAATGAACAATGTCCAAAGTCAGCAAACGCTCTTCCTTCAAGGAGCTCAGGGTGGTGTACATGATTCCTTCCCTCCTTTTCTCCTCACAACAGCCCTGTGAGGTAGGTAGGCTGGGAGATAGTGACTAGCCAAAGGTCACCCAGGAAACTTCATGTCTGAGTGGGGATTTGAACCTAGACCTTCCAGATCTATGTCCAGCTTCCAAACCACTATACCATCCTGGCACCCCCTGAAATTAGGTGAAGATGGACACTACACCAAGGGAGGGGGCTTGTATGCTCCTAACCCCTCATCATGTGGTGGGATGGATCCAAAGGACAGTATCATTTGACCCCTGACTCCCTAGCATTTGCAGATTTGCCCCTGGAACAAAGGTATGACTTTCCTAGTCCCATGGATGCTTCCACATACACCTGGTCCTAAGATTCGATCCCAGAGCAGGCACTAAGCCTTGCATGGGGAGAGTCCCCTCCTTGCTTTCCAAGGGGAGCTTCAAACTGTCTGACAGTTTTTTGACCCTGCTTGTAAAAAGCCTGAAGTTGCAAGCCATCGGGATAAAAACCTTTTCATGGTAAACAAATAACTAAATAAAAGTTAGTTGAGAAGTTTGCAGCACTATTAAAACGTTTAACCGTAGCCTGGAGGTAAAGTAGATGTTATATCCAAAGTTACTGTTTATTGGAGTGCCTGGGAAGAAAAGAAAAGAAAAGAAATCTACTCCAGAACCACAAACAGAGGACTTTTACCCCCCCTTCTGTTTTTGAAGGAAGGACATCAAGTAATAATAAAGAAAAGAATAGACCCCTTTCTTAGGGCCTGATCCTATTCAACTTTCCAGCACTGATGCAGCTGCAGTGCAGCCCCAAGGTAAGGAAACTAATGTTCCACTCCTTACCTTGAGGAGGTAAGGCAGTCCATGACTGCTCCCCCCCCCCACTGCAGGGTGCCATGCATGTCCCATTGGCATAGCTGCATTAGTGTTGGAAAGTTGGATAGGATCAGGCCCTTCGAAATGAAGTTGTTCGAACAGATTTGTGGCTGCATGTTGCCAAGAAATGGCAAGAAATATGTCCCTCTGTCTCGGGCCGGAGGTGGAGGCAGCTTTGCCCAGTTCTGTCCAGCGCATGAGGTGTGTAGTCAGGGCTAATCCTGTATTGGTGGAAGAGATGCTGGGGGTGGAGCCATAGGTCGCATTGCTCTTCAGTGTGTTCAGAACAAACCCCAGTTGGTCCACCTAGTCACAGTGGAATATTAGCTCATCTCCTTTGGGGTCCAAATAAGAATGTTTTGGTTCTTGTCTAATTGGCCTTGATGTGTTGTTTTTTTCTTACCCTACTGGGGCAGGTAATGGGGTTGTTTAGCCAGACTGGTTGCATCTGGCAGCAAAAATGCAGGACAGTGAATAGGGATAAGGAACTCTCTCTCTCTCACACACACACACACACACACACACCACCACCACCACCACCACCACCAATCAACTTTGGTTTTTGCCTTAACTTACCCAACCATGAGGTAGCTTATTGGAGTAAAAGTGGGGCACTGCAATGTAAATGTAAAGATTGTAAATGTACAATCTTTTTGTAAATAAAACATTTTATACTTGGATAAAAAAAACACTAGGAATTTGGGGAGTGGTCTTTGGAGGGTGGTTTCCCCCCCCCCCCCCAGTTGAGGGCACATGCTCAAAGTCCATTCTACATCCTGACATTCAGCAGAGCTACCACTGTTTTCATGAAAGATCTGAAGACAGAACTCATGTGAACCCAGCCTGCAAACCTAAGCTGCAATTAAAAGAAAGGTCTACTCATGATTGTCACTCCCGAATCGGCCTTTTCAGCCACACTAGACGCTGGGCCAGAACCACCATTCAGAGCATGATACTATAGTCTTTCGAGACTGAAGGTTGCCAACACACACACACACACACACACACACACACACACACACACACACACACACACACACACATGAGGTGACTGCCTGAGAAGCAACACTCTCAGTACCTTTAAGCCTCTCAACAATGGCAGGGTTGGGCGGACTGATGAAACTTCCTCTTTAGGTCACCAGATGAATCACACTACAGTAGATCTGCAAGGTTCCTAACTCCTAAATTTCAAATATAATTGCAGCAACAAAAAAAAAGCTCCTGCTCCCATTCCCAAACTAGATTGCTGACACAAAACAAACTTGGGGGGAACACTTCCTAAATTAGGCTGTTATAATCCCTGATCTGTAGTAACTCAGGTGGGTCACCCCAGTGTTTGAGCCATAGGGTGCAGTAGAAATTTGGCTCTACCTCTTAAGCCAGGCAGCATTTTGTATCACGCTCCTCCCCCTTGAGCCGCTAATTTTCACCTGATTCTAGGTGATTACTAGTGAAATAGCAAAGTTGGTCTGTTATTAAATAGCTGGTCTGCTATTAAATAGCTGCCCTTTTTGCCTGTATACAGTGTCGGAGAAGAAAATGAGTAAGAGCAAAAAAAAAAAAAAAAGCATTTAAAACTCTGGAATACATTTTCAGGCCTATGTATTTAGCAAAGAATAAAAATATGAAAAAAGCATTTCAGAGTTGATACCACCAGAATATTCTGAATGTAGGTCATAGATATTTTTCCACTAATCTTGATCGTCAGCGTTGTTCTCGAGGGTGGCAAATGAGAACCTTGTCTTCTTCCTAGTCATTTTTACCTGCCGGGATTTGCATACACATATGATATCTGTTATACTAATTATATCTATTTTCACAGGTATAGGCAGACACGTACCCCTGCGCTGCAGCACCCATTAACCGATCAGGCAATGCTGTGCAGCTGTGTTTTGATCAGTGGGAAAGGTTTCCTGGCACCCGAGGACTAAAATCACCTTCCTGGGGATGACAAGCAGATCCTCACTGCTTGCAAATGAAAATCAAGGGTTTCAGTGAGGAAGGGATCAGAGCAACTACCACAATGAATTAGAAAAGCACAATAACTTTCAATTGAGATGACGATACAGAGTCAGCCATAGGTAGTCCCTCCAACTTGTGGTTGACCAAGCTAGCTGATATGCCTAGATACCCCAGTAGCTCCTCTCTCTAGCTTTCACAAATCTAAGAACTCTTCTCACGTAACCAAACATCTGTACAATCCCCTTGTCCCTTCTTAATACATTTGTTACATTTTTATCCCACAGGTCCTCCAAGGAGCTCAGAGCAGACTTCACTCATGTATAGAATCATAGAGTTGGAAGGGTCCACAAGGTCATCTAGTCCAATGGTTATCACACATTTTGCACCAAGACCCACTTTTTAGAATGAGAATCTGTCAGGGCCCTCTGGGAGTAATGTCATGACCGGGAGTGACATCATCAAGCAGGAACATTTTTAACAATCCTAGGCTGCAATCCTGCCCACACTTACCCAGGAGTTTACTACACTTACCCAACAATTTACTATCCTTGTTAAAAGAATCTGCATAGCTTGTTACAGGTCTGTAACATTTCCCCAAATGCAGTTGCATACCATGGTAGCATTAAGTCTAATATATTAAAAATAAAATATTGAAATGAATGAAATTGGCTCACAACCCACCTGGTGGGTCCCGACCCACAGTTTGAGAAACACTGATCTAGTCCAACTCCCTCCGTATAGCAGGAAATCTTCCTAGGGAATCTCCAGCAGTGTGGTTTCTAAATGTACCGGCATCACGGTGCCCTTATTTCATGGTGTCCTCTTCCCAGGCACCTCCATCTTGGATTATTCGAGAATAGTGCACAATCTTGTACAATCCAGGTGGCAGTGCCTGGGAAGAGGACTCTGAAGACAATGCCCCTCAGACGACCTCTTAGCTCCCCTTGGAGTCACATCTCACCATTTGGGAACCACTGAATATAAGTGTATATAAGTTTGCAACTCTAGAGCCTTTTCAGTTCATTGCACATTTAAACCAGTTTCAAGCAGGTGCTGACCTGAAGTTTCTCATATGTGACCGTTTCTCCCAGATTTCAGTATGGTGGCCTCACAAAGCTGTTGTCACTACCAAAAACCACCTATTCCAGTTCTCCTGTCCTCTGGTTTCACCTAGTTTGTCTGTTCATGTCTCATCAAGCCAAGTGTCTGCCAGCAATCTGTCAGCCACATAGCTGCTAACTGGCAGGAAAACAAGGATGGTATCCTAAACGTTAATGTGTTTATTTTAGCATCTTTTGTGGACTATAGTCCACTTCATCAGGTCCGTCTTCAGATGCAGTGGGCAGGCATGTGTGAACACACAGAGATAAAGATAAATCAGACAAACCTGAAACCACAAGCATCAGATGGAAGGAAATGGGCTTGGGTAGTGGTAAGCAGCTTCAGCAGAGGTTTGGCCTCTGCTGTTCAAGGCTCAAGACTATAAAAAAAATTACTTTAAAAAGAGAAACCTGCCTCATCAAGGGAATGACAACTAGTCCATTGCGCATTAAAAAATGCGAGAGAGAGAGAGAGAGAGAGAGAGATTTGCACCTGTCCTGATTATCTGGTCCTGATTATCTTCCCCTGGCCCCGCTCCCTGGGGCATTTTGTGGGCCGCTGTGAGATACAGGAAGCTGGACTAGATGGGCCTATGGCCTGATCCAGTGGGGCTGTTCTTATGTTCAAATGTGCTTAAACCATTTCTGCCCAACATTGCATATACACAACAGGGTCCAAATGTGTATACCTGTGGGCTGGGCAGAAATGGGTTAAAGGCCAAACTACACATTATGTTAGATGTGTTATTGACGTGGATATTCATAGCTTCTCTGTGGTCAGTTTTAACATATCGAGCTTGGAACCACTGGATGGGGGAGAGATTTAAGGTCAGCTCCCACCATATTAGCAGTCCAGATCAGCCTTCCCCTGGCCCTGCTGTGGTTGCTGTTTGGTATATAAAAATTACACACTTCAGGGCCAATGGTGTATTTAACATCACATGTAGTGTGGTCCTAAGTGTCATGGATCCCTGTGGAACAACACTGGAAACTTGGCTCTGAACATTAAGAGCTGGTTCACCCATGCATCTGTACTTCTTATCACTTATCATCTTATCTGTTTTAATGATCTAACCATGCCCTCAGCAAGCACATATAGACAGGGTTAAAAACTACAGAGGCTGAATAATTGCTCCCCACCCAACTCCTTTCCATCTTCAGTCTGTGAATGTAGCTCTGCATATGTATATCTAGATCAGTGATTTTCAATCTTTTAAATCTCATGGCACACTGACATGGCACCAGAATTATCAAGGCACACCATCAGTTTTTTGACAATTGACAAGGCACACCACACTGACAGCAGGGGCTCACATCCCCCAGTGGCCCCACTATCAAATGGTCCTCCTCCAAACTCCTGAGGCACACCTGCAGACCATCTGCGGCACACCAGTGTGCCATGACACCGTGGTTGAAAATGGCTGATCTAGATATATAACTGGAGACCTGGATCAGGATTCCTGTTTGCATAGAGATCCCATGTTCATTGAGTTGAACATGCATTGAGTTCTGTTCACATCTTATTTGTTTCCACCATCTGTACACATGGTGCTTTTCACAGAATGGGCAGATAGTTCTCTGTTCCAGAGTCTCGAGACAGCAGAGGAAGGGGAGAGAAGGGGAAGCATGTTAAAGAAGGGGAAAGTGTCTGAACTGGCAGAGATCCAGAGTTGGGACCAGCAGGACCAATTGTGTTCCCCTTCCATGGATTCAGTAATTGCTACTAATAACAGTTTCTGTGGGAGATCAGGGCCTTGGTTTGGAAGAAGAGGGACCATAACCCTCCCCTGCCCTGCAGCTCCACCCCAAACTGCTTTTTTTTTTTGGGGGGGGGGGGAATGCTCGCAGCTCCAAATATAGAACTCCCACATCTCACACTTTGACCCTCTATCTATCTTGAGAATAAGAGAATTATATTTAAAAAGATCAGAAGCTATCCAAGGATCCAAAGATCATGGAGATGAAGGATCAGGAAACTGTCCTCCACCAAGGCTCTTGACCTCCTCTGTTACTTATTTCCTCCTCTTCCTCACTCTGAGCAACACGGTCAATCACCAGAGGCCTCACGTTGCAAGATTCTCCAGCTTCCATCTTTCCCAGGAAGGTGGCCTTTGAACTTTGACACCCTAAAGAAGACTTTTGCCACCTGGTTGGTTAATTTCCGTGTCCAAAATTCTTGCTCCAGACAAAGAAAGAGTTGGCAGCTACTGTAGAACTTTTCCATTTGTCCTCATTCTTCTTGACACAGAGACATTCATGTATTCCCTCCAGCTCTCTTAGCAGAGCTGAGAATATTACTCGGCTGAATATGATGGATGAGATTGGGTATTTCTTCCTTGTCTTGGTGTGGCACTTCAAGACGAAGGTGTCAGCTACTCTGCAGGAGAGCATCTTCAGCGTTCAAAATGCTCTTGTCATTCCTTGACTCTTTTTGGTGTTTGAAATTAACTGGCCTGAGGCCTCATCTGTATGTATTGTAATGTAAGGTTCAGATATAGTGGACTCACAGTATCCACGGGTCCGGTATCTACGTATTTGGCTCACAGTAGATGTCAGTAGATACTGGGGTTCATATTTATAGCACTTGAAAAAAAAAAAAGCACCCAAACTGGGACTCCTACCATTTCACAACCAAACAGTGGCATTTCCTAGCTTGTAGAGCTGTTTTTAGCACTGAAAACCCACTTTTGGGTTGCACGGAGGTTCCTTTCTTCTCTCAGGTTCACCCCAGAATGCAAATAGCTTTACAGGCTGGGAAATGGCACGGTTTGGTCACAAACAATAGGAGTCCCAGTTTGGCACTTTTTTTGTTTGTTTTTAAGTGCTTTAAATGTGGACCCTGCAATCCACGGGGGAACAGAACTCTCGCAGATACCATGGTCCCGTGGATATGGGAGTTCAGCTGTAGTGTGTCTCATGCTGCACTTCATCAGGAGTTACACAATGCATCTCCTGAGCAGGAATGCAACAATGCAGCAACTTGTTGCATTTCGCATATGACATACCATGCAGCTGCCCAGATGCTGAACACGTGTCTAGATCACCTTTATCACTGGATTCCTTAACACTTGATAACTCTCCACCCAATGTGTGAAACAGCCCCCACTAGCAAAGCACTGGGAATTTGAGATAGCACTGGCTTATTTCTGGAGTGATTGTGGAGGAGCCTTCACACATGCAAGTCATCATGACTGAATGATAAAAATGTGTGAACACAGTTGATGTCTGTACAATGCCTTCATCTCTTGCTTGTAGGCTTCTCAGAGGCCGCTGGTGGGCTGCTGTGGGAAACAGAATGTTGGACTAGATGGGCCTTTGGCCTGATCCAAGAGGGTTGTTGTTGAATTCGTACAATCCCAAAGCACTGGAACTTCACGGGTTCATTTCTTCCTGTGTGATAATTTGTGGAACTCCTTGCCACGGGATGTGGTGGTGATACTTGGCCACTAAAACCCCTGTAAAAGGGGGTTGGACAGTTTTATAGAAGAAAAGTCCATCACAGGTTACAAGCCACGATGGGTATGTGCAACCTCCTGGTTTTAGAAGTAAGTTACCCCAGAATGACAGGTGCAAGGGAGTGGAAACAAAATGCAAGTATCTTGTTGTCTTGTATGTTCCCGGAAGCACCTGGTGAGCCAACATGAGATAGAGGAAGCTGGACTAGATGGGCCTTTTCTCTGATCCAGCAAGGTTCTTCTTATGTTCTTGGTGCAATTTAAAGTGCTGGTATTGACAAGCCCTCATCAGCCTGGTATTTCACGGTAGGTAGGTAGGTAAATGGTAGGTAAACTGCTAGTATTGACAAGCCCTTATCAGGTTTATGGTGCAGTGCGCTATGTTCCATGCATTGCAGGACTGTCCCCCAAAAGTATTGGAAACAAAACCCAAGTCTGGATGCACCTTTTTCAACCAACCAAGTATTGGAAACAAAACCCAAGTCTGGATGCAACCTTTTTCAACCTTTCTACCTGCCTCATTACCACACAGGTTGCAGCCAGTGGCATAGCTAAGGGGATGCAGAGGCTAGCAGTTGCAGCGGGCATCAAGCTTTAGGGGGGCAACAAGCTGAGCTTGACACTAGTGACCAAAATTGTGAAAAACTTGGTAAGTACAAATAACACCATCATGTTATACATCACTGTAAAGGTAATTTAATGCTGAATGCAATGAAGCAAACCATACTGAAATATCTGTACTCTATCAAAAGTTATGGCCAATTAACCAGAAAATAAAAACACAACTGCCACAAAGTGGATTTTCTTAACCAAAATCAACCTATGAGACTGATTGTTCTGAGTGCCAATGAGATGTTGTTATGATACAGCATGGAACCAATAACTTTTTATTTACTTAATTACTAAATTTGATTTTGTTATGGAGGGGGAGCTACAAAATTTTCTTTGACCCCAGGTAGCAGATAGATGCCTTAGCAATGCCACTGACTGGGGGGAGGCAGCAGAGCGAGTGGATGGTGAGCTGCTGGGGGGAGGAGGTGGATTCCTCTTAATTTTCACTTTTTAAAAAAGCCCAGGTGTGACATCACTTCTGGTTGTGACATCACTTCTGGGGCAACATTTTGAGCTTGGTACCGGGCTACAAGATTATTAGCTATGCCACTGGTTGCAGCCATCTCTGTGTTATCCTTGGAGAACAAAAAAAAAACTTACTCAAGGGGAAAAGTTTGTCATTTTTAAAGATAGCTGTTTTTATGTTCAAGCCGCCATGCTGTCTTTGCCTCTCCTGGTTATAAACCCTTATGTCGGCACCATAAAGATGTCCATCTAATGCAGAGGGGGGGAAAAGCAGATTAATTTATCATAGCTATATATTCTCATAAGAGTGTTCCATGCGCCCTATCTTGTTTTCATTTCCTTTTATTTTGCCCCCCTCCTTGTTATTTCTGTTGTGTGTGTGTTTCCCTCCACCTTGTCTACTAAATCTTCATTGTAGGATGCAAATGAAAATGACCCAAATATGTATTATTTATGAACAGCAATGCGCTCCCCTTATGCATCGGATTGATTGTGTCAGAGAAGCTATAAGTGAAGTGCCAGAAGTCAATGGAAAATAAAAAAGACCGGCAAAAGAAGGGGGGAGTGGAAGAATGGGAAAAAGTTTCCAGCTGGGAAAAAAGAAAATGGAGTTCTAGCAATGCCATTTCTGGAGAGAACATTACCAACACATTGAAACGTATCTTTATCGCAGCTAAAAGTGTGATTTACAGCTGTCCCTGGTACTGAATATCAGAAATATCCATGCACCAACACGCCCCTTTTGAATGATGGCAATTCTTGGCCTGCTGCACATCTCGTCTGTTAAGATTCTCCCCCCCCCCCAATCCTCTTTCTTCTCATCCCTTTTTTCCTTTTCTGCTTTCGCCGCTCACTTGGGGGAGGCCAAGGAAACAGTCGATCAATAAGGTGTCTTGACTGAAGTTGCCTGCAGCCACTCCATTTCTCAGAACGGACACCGGCGCAAGTCATCAATAGCAGTAAGAAGAGGCTGTCTCCGGCAGAAATTAAGACTCTTCCTTCTGCACGGCTGTCTGGTGGCAACCGATAAACATCTCCTGGTTCCCCATCAGAGTGCAGCAAACAAACCTATGCGGTTTGAACCTTCCTCCCTTTTCAGGAAGCACAAGGGGAAGGTTGTCATAGGAAGATCCAGCCCTTCTATTAGGCAGAATGAGGCATGGTCTCCTAGGGGGTGACAGAAGGTGAAGAGGATGGTTGTCAGAGGGAGAGAGGGACTCAACAAATATGAAGTCCCTAGTGATGAGGCTCGTTCATTCTCGGTCATGTCGTGAGAATGGATGATGGCCGGATCCCAAAGGATCTCCTCTATGGAGAACTCGTGCAACGAAAGCACCCTACAGGTAGACCACAGCTGCGATACAAGGACATCTGCAAGAGGGATCTGAAGGCCTTAGGAGTGGATCTCAGCAGGTGGGAAACCCTGGCCTCTGAGCGGCCCGCTTGGAGGCAAGCTGTGCAGCATGGCCTTTCCCAGTTTGAAGAGACACTTGGCCAACAGTCTGAGGCTAAGAGGGAAAGAAGGAAGGCCCATAGCCAGGGAGACAGACCAGGGACAGACTGCACTTGCTCCCGGTGTGGAAGGGATTGTCACTCCCGAATTGGCCTTTTCAGCCACACTAGACGCTGTTGCAGAACCACCATTCAGAGCGCGATACCACAGTCTTTCGAGACTGAAGGTTGCCAACATGAGTGATGAGGCTATCAAGCTGTGCGTAATCCACACAAACTTACAGCACAGTCCTCTGCATGTCTACTCATATGTAAGTCTCATTATGTTTCATGAGTCTTATTACCAGGACAGTGTGTATAGAGAGCCAGGATAGTGTAGTGGTTCAGGAGTTGAATTTAGACCCCCCCCCCCCCGCAGGAAGCTTGCCACCCAGCATCAAGCACCTGATGCACTGCTGAAAACAGCGGTAAGAGGCTCAGTACCTCTAGTCTTCCAGTATGGATCCTCTTGGCCTTTGGTTTGCACTGCAGTGCCCTACTTCCTGTTGCAGCAAGCTCAGGAGGCCTCAGAACAAGGCAGGCCAGGTGAGAGAACTGGAAAAAAAAATAGCTTCACTTTTGCAGCGTTTATGGGAGTGTTTGAATCTGTATGACGCCAGGGCGTGAACAGTCTTAGGCTCAGATAACCCACTCATGCAAAAAAATAAAAATAAAAATGCACCGCACATCTGCAGCCTGAAGCATCCTTGTTTGCACTGCCCTTGCAGCAGGGCCAAGGACCATCAATTATACTGTGACATGCCACAAGTTCAAAAGCACGGGGTTAAATACTCTCACAGGAGGCCCATGAGAGCTGAGGGTACAGTGGGTAATTTGTACCTGAGCCTGGGGTCCAAAAGGGGGTCTGGGAGCCAAAGGAGGGGCCCCAGAAATGAGATCTTACATTTTCCTATCTCAACTGTACTTACTCCCACATGGGATGCCGGGGGCGCTACTGTAGGCACACAGTAGCAGCTGCTGCTCCAGGCAATAAGAAAGGGACCCTGCTGGATCATGCCAAAGGCTTCTCTAGTCCTGTATCTCACAGTGGCCCACCAAATGCCTCAGGGAGCACACAAGATCACAAGTGTTACAGATGTCCTGTTCTCCAAACAGTTTAAACTGACCCCTTCTTGGTTTCAGAGTCAGGCGGGCCTCCCTGATGTGTGGAAAAGGATGAGATTTTGCTAGCTCCCAAGGACAGGCCCTTCTGGGGTTGATTAAATCTAGGTACTTGAGATCTGACAAAAGGATAACTAGCAAGAATATGTCCTGCCTGAATGTTAAATTTAATTACTATTGCCCAACTGGGTAGTTCTTCTCAGACTATGGGCCAAGAAGTCTCCCAACCTGAGCTGGAGATTACACACCCTGCCATAGGTATTGTTCCATAGGAACTTGCCTGGATGGGCCATCAAGTTCTTTTGTGTCCTCCTGGAAAACTCAATCAAGGCCAGAAAGCTCCAAATGCAAAGCTAAAGAAGCTCTCCAAACTCTTTTGTCCTGCCAAAAATTCCTTTGTTTCCTTTGTAGATAAAGTTCTATAACTTTCCTGCTCTGGAACCCATGGGAAGCAAGCAGATGAGAGTATGTTCACTTCAGAAGCAAGCAGCCAAGGGCCATCTCTCCTCCCCCCCCCCCCCCCAAGAACCCTGCAGCCCTGCCTTGCTGCTCAGGAAGGCCCTCACACTCCAGCCATAACCAGCAGATTAGGATAAGTGATCCCCCACTTTTGATCTCGATCTCTCTCTCCCTCCCCCCCCCTTTAGAAGATTCAGTTCCATAGAAGATACAGTAGCTCTTTGGCTTGTGGATCTATTTACTATGAAAATATGTATAGGAGCTCAGGGACACAGCTGCAGGGTTACAGCTGCTGCAGAAGTACATTTTGGTACACACCAGACACTTTCCATTCCAGTGTAAGCCTAAATACAATGGTGCTAATTTTCTGCAATGATTTTCTACTGTTAGAATACGCTTAGGTGTTTGGTTTTCTGCATTACTGTATCTAGCAGCTAGTACCACATGGGCTGGTAGACCTGGGCTACACTTCAGGCAGCTGGGCTCCAAAGTCTACTCCCACTATCACCACTACTACCCTGCCCTATTTCACCCCCTACTCACCTCTGTTTTGCCCACCCCTCTCACCACCCTCCTGCGCTCTGTTTCCCCTTTGGGAAAGGGGCCCAAAAGAAACTCTGTACCCCCTGATAAAATTTGGAGGCCCTGCTCTTGCGCTCTTTGGTCCTGATCTTGATCACAGACACACACACATCCTTGGCGACATAGCATTTTTCAAACAAACAAACACACAAACCATGCAGATTTTATTATGTGTTTATCATAAATCACCATTTGATATCAGGTTCGTAAGTCACAAAGAGTGTTGAGCCGGTTTGCTGGATTTTACAAGCTAAGCACCACATGCATTTAAATAGAACAACTGCTAATTTAATTGGCTCTTAGCTTGAATAACTTTTGCAGTCCCAATAGATCCACATTTCCAAACAAAAGGACACATTTGGGCGCTGTGGATATTCCAAAGCGAAAGGGAACAGATCTTTGAAATAAGGAAAAAGAGACTTCTGGTAGTAATAATAAAGCCATTTTAAAACAGGAGGCATCTGGCAGCCCGAGATTTATAGATATCTAATAAGAGTTGTGCGAGATCATAAGCAGGCAAACCCAGGTAATATTGGCTCGGTGTTATTACCCCACATTCTTTTCAAATATATGTTGTGTTGCATTTCTGCAGACAAGGAAACATTAGAAAAGTAGTTTATGGGCCTGTAAGTGACTCAAAGCTGGAACCAGAAAAATGTATTGGATGACATATTTTCGCCACAAATGCCGGCAATTAGTTTAAATTATTTTCCTAAATCAAAATAAGTGGAGCTTTCGGCAAGTTTTGAAGTTTAATAAGTGTTTAGGCGCACCATAAAGTCAAGGTTTTAGGCACCTAGGTTGGGGCAAATCTCCAATTCAAAAATGAATATGGGAATTCAATTCAGTGCTTCAGTGCTGGAATTCACTGAATTCCAGTCTCCTTTCAGGCAAACAAAAATATATATGTCAAAGCCTGGCTGCATTGAGGAGAAACTCGTGACAGCACTGAACCATCTCAGTCAGGTATGTATGGGGCGTTGACAGGTAAAACAGAAGCAAAACAACTTATAGTTCATCAGGTATAAAATACATTGCCCCCAAAATGTGGTGATGCATACTAGCTTACTAGGGGCTTAGTCATAGAATAGGTGAAGTCTATCACTGTTCGTTAGTCATCATGCAGTTATGTCAAACCTCCATGTTCAAAAGCAGTATACCTCTGAATCCTAGTTACTGGGGGACAAACAATGGAGAAAGGAGATACATCTTATTCTGGAGATACATCTTGTTCTGCATCTAGATTCTTCAGAAGCATCTAGCTCAGTGTTTCCCAACTGTGGGTCAGGACCCACCAGTGGATCGTGACCTGATTTTTTGGTGAGTCACGAAACTGACAAGCTGATAGCTGACTAGGAAAATGCATTGAGCCGTATGGAAAGTGAAAAGTGGCAGCACTTGCATGTTTACTTATGTGTAGGCAAACGTGCTTCAGCTCCTATCAAAGGCCAGATGAAGGGGAACACAATGCCATCAGAGTGGTCCTGATCTGATGAACATGGAGCTCAACAATTGCTGCCAGTGGAAACCCACCCCCCACACCCAGTAAAAGGATAAAAACAGAGGCTTGAGCAGCTGGTAAGGTGGAAAAAAAAATTTAAGTCTCCTACAGCTAGGTGGGTCTTGATAAAGTGTCATTTTAAAAAGCAGGTCCCAGTAATAAAATGTTAGGGAACCGCTGATCTAGCTGACCACTGTGAGAAATGAGACGACATTAATCCCTGTTTTGCTATGGAGCTCACAGGGTGGCCTTGATCAAGTCACTCCTTCTAAGACTGAACTACTTCACAGGGTTATTGTAAGGCCACTCCCAAAATGCAGCCTTGAGTTCTTTGAAGGAAGGACAGGTTAAAAACCAATGAACCCCACAATACACTATTGAAAATCTTCAATTTATTGGCTGTTTAATGGGAAAATAGTCTCCATGTTCCCTTTCTCATGGTTTATTTATACACTCAAGTAACAGAATATTTTCTGATATCTGAAATTCACAGCATGCCTTGCTGCTAAATTGCCAACTTAAAGCCCCCCACCCTCCCTTACCTTCACTGAAAATGCATATTACATCAAATTGACAGGCATATGCAGAGAGAAGTGTCTGTCAACAGTGGAGATTTCACTAGGAAGTTTGTAAAGTGTCAGCCATTTAAAGTGACTTTCTCCAAACCAGCTTGGCAGCAAGGAATGAGAATTCCAGGATTGCTATATATGGTATATATTTGATGAATTTACAGAAACGCATTTAATTGACTCACTTGCTTCAATTTTTTTTTTTTTTGGGGGGGGGATGATTTTTAGTGGGGTGGGAATGGCTTTCAATAATTGTCAGCACATTCCTAATTGGCAGAACTACCAGCTTGAACCACCATAAAAACACCATAGCACTTTATGCTGACTCGGGAGCAAGCAACACTGCCAGGACAGCCTGTGCCAGCCCACCAGTGTGGTATCCAAGCCCCTGGCTGCTGGCTGAGGTAAGTCTGGTGCAGGAGCTTGGAGGAGATGGATGGAAGATGGGAGGGGATGTTTCTGGGCAGGGGCAAAATGGGGACAGATCAGATCAGGGAGGAGGCGGGATTGGTGGAGACCTCCTCTGCTAAATAGCTGGTGGAGATCCATAAAACCCCTTAGGGCAGGCCCTTAGGGGAAAAAATTCTCCTTACTCCCAGGAGACCTACAGCTGGCTCCCAACTAGCGCTGGATACCAGTTGTGGAGGCCATGCAACCTGGCTGTACCAGGACTAGTTAGGATTAGGCTATGTGTTAGGCCAGGGGTGCTCACACTTTTTTGGCTCGAGAGCTACTTTGAAACCCAGCAAGGCCCGGAGATCTACCAGAGTTTTTTTTTACAATGTTCGTGCCATCATAACATATAACATTTATGTGTACAATGTATGTTGGTGTACCTTGAGCCCCACTGAGTATAACAGGACTTACTCCTGAGTAGACATGCCTAGGATTAGGCTGTGAGGCTGCAATCCTAGCCACACTTACCTGGGAGTAAGCCCCATTGAGTACAATGGGGCTTACTCCCGGCGTTGCCTCCCAGAGGCACCTGAAGGGGGGGGTCGGCACTCCGCGATCTACTCATTTTGCCTCGCGATCTACCGGTAGATCGCGATCCACCTATTGAGCACCCCTGTGTTAGGCTATTGGGGTGGGAAAAAGCAGGGAAATGCAATTCAGGGACTGATTACTTGCTTTGCACACACAAAGCCCCAGCTTCAAATCTTAGCAGAGCAAGATATCGCTTTGAAACTCAGGAGGACCGCTGCCAGTCCGTGCAGCAAAAGTGATCTGTCTAGATATCTATCTAGTGATCTATCTAGTGATAGATAGATTGATAGTCTGACTCAGCCTAGGACAGCTTGCTGTTCTCCTAGTTCAGGGGTGTCAAACTCATTTCATACAGAGGGCCACATAGCATTCATGATGCCTGCTGAGGGCTGGACATGATGTCATTAGGCAAGAAGTGATGTCATTAAACAGGTCATCACCAACAATAAGAACTTTTTTTCTCACTTAGGAACTCATTAGCTGCAAATGACAAAAGAGAAAATATACAAATCTTGATCATATTTCAAGCTATGGGAGAGCCCAATTTTCATGTGGGCTGCCCTTTCAGCAGTAACATCTCGGCACTACACAGCAGCTGAAAACCTGAGGGCCGTATAAAAAATTTCCGCAGGCCGCATCCAGCCCCAGGCCTTATGTTTGACATCGCTGTCCCAGTTGATTTTCCTGTCCCAGTTGACCAACTGTGGTCTCCATGCTCAGTTTGTGGTGTTCCTGAAGGCATCAGGAAGGTAAACTAGATAAACCTTTGATCTGAACAGAGCTCTTCTTAGGTTATGTGACATCCCATGGCATGGACATCTGTTAATGCTGCTTCTGATTATAGTTAAAAGTTAAAGGAACAGAGGCTCCCCCATATCCCTAATACGTAGCAATCCATAGGAGTGGGCTAGAAGGCAACCTGCTCCTGACTAGGGAGCAAAGTTTGTTCAATACATGGTCATGGGTTTGAATCCTGATTCATGGATAAGGAGACTAGGGAATAATCCTATGTTATACAGATCCCAAAGCTCTTTGGAGATAGGGCACAGCCATGGGAATGAATAACAAAGGCCACAATCCTAACCAACTTTCTAGTACTGACTTAAGGGCAATGCAACTCCAAGGAAAGGGAACCAACATTACTTTACCCTGAGGAGGCCTCTGTGACTGCCCCCCCAACTGCAGGATGCAGCACATGCCCCACTGGCACGGCTATGCCAGTGCTGGAAAGTTGGTTAGGATTGCGCCCAAACTGTCATGCAGATCCCAGTCATCCATGGAACAGAACATTCTGCTCATTTATCAAGCAGGCAAACCTCGTTTAAAAAGAATCTTGTGGTTTGAAGTCAGCCTTGAGATTTTAATCCTCAGGACTTTGCGCAAGTGGAGAGAATTATAATAGGCTTTGTTTCTTGCATTTGTGGGTTACAGAGGAAGGAAAACCATGAAGAAGGGAAAGACCCCGGAATGCGGAGCAGTTCCTATCACTCTTGCTTCCCCTGAGATATACCTTGCCTTGTACTGAATTCAAATCCTAATTGGTACATCTGCAAAAAAACCCAAAATCTATTACTGCAAGACCACAGCTTTGCATCCCCAAACACCAACCTTCCAGCAACAAAAATTAAATTATCCCATATATATATATATATATATATATATATATATATATATATATATATATATATATATAAACTCTCCTCATGCAGAAAACTAGCAAGTCAGGGATCTAGCCTGGTCTAGCCCAACATAATAGCTTTCCGTGGACAGCTAGCTTTAGTTTTTTGTTTGTCTGCTTGTCTATTTAACATGGGAGAGCTTTCAGTCATGTGATTCTCTAGTTTTCTCCTGTCATTCTGCAAGACTTTAACCAGCATGTGTGTTTAAAATTATGACTGAACTGAAAAACATAATGGTAGGGCAGTCTGCCCCAGTTCCACAGAAACCAACTTTTAAATGTGCAAAAACAGCAAAGGTTAGAGTTTGTCCTGCTCCATAACTTTGTAGCAACTAAGATTAAAAAGTACAGTTCAGCAAACCCAGGGCTAAAAGGATTTATTTCCATATGGTGCAGAAGTATTTCATCTTGCTGTCCTCCATTTCATAAGCAGTCATAAAATCTGAGATAATGGCAGGGTACCATTTTTTAAAAAATAAATATATGTTTTTCAAGTTAACTCCCCCCCCCAAAGATGGAAAATTAAAAGGAGACCATGAAGGAACTCAGAAGACCTCCAGTGCTGTTAATAAGTCCTTTCAGGAGCCTAATTCTTTCCAGATACAAATTGCGCAATTATTTGGAATGTTTAAATAAGCTAAGCCCCTTACAAATGATACACCATCATTTACAATTGTGTTAATGCAAAATGATTTATATGTTGCCAACAACAAAGCACAAAGGCCGGGACCACATAAGTTCATACATGCAAAGGATTATTCATAGGACTGTAGACCAATTAAATATCTCTTAGCCAATTAAATGTTTTGGCTTTTAAAGGATTCATTGTTCAATTAGCTGATTACATTTCCATACAGTTACATCTCCCAACGCCTGAGTAAACTTGTTTTGATGGCAGTGAGGGGACTCCTTAGATGACAGAAGTAAAGAAAATGACTTTTACTTCAGAACAAAAACTTTAATTGTTTTTCATTTTTTAAAAATACTACCAATTTGTGAAGTAGGAAAATGATTGACCCTCTTGGGCTTGAAATTATAAGGGTGGGTTTCTGAAAGACTAAGAGCCCAATCCTAGTGGGACTACTCAGATCTGCATCAGTTAAGTCAGTGGTGCAGATCCAAGCAGACAGGTGTTAGTGTGCTGGAGGCCAGGCGCACACCCCTCCCAAGCCCAGCCCACTCACCAGCCCACAATGGCATGAACATGCTTTATGGCACGTTCATGACATCCACGAACTGGCTTAAGCACAACTATGAATCGTGCCCTAAAACTGTCAGTGGCAACGATTTTGTTCTTCAGATCACCTAAAAACTTGACATGCTAGTTTTCTGCATGCAAGGAATTATTTATGCTGCAGTCCCAGAACATTTGCATCTCATAATATTTCTGAACTGAAAACTCAGCCCTTAAGGTCATTTTATAGATAAAGGAATCAAGCAGCAACACAACTGTGTCCGTTCAGACTGCCCAATGGTTGCTGAACTAATCTTTCTGTAGGCAATCTTCAGTCTCGAAAGACTATGGTATCGCGCTCTGAATGGTGGTTCTGGAACAGCGTCTAGTGTGGCTGAAAAGGCCGATTCAGGAGTGACAATCCCTTCCACACTGGGAGCAAGTGCAGTCTGTCCCTGGTCTGTCTCCCTGGCTATGGGCCTTCCTTCTTTGCCTCTTAGCCTCAGACTGTTGGCCAAGTGTCTCTTCAAACTGGAAAAGGCCATGCTGCACAGCCTGCCTCCAAGCGGGCCACTCAGAGGCCAGGGTTTCCCACCTGTTGAGGTCCATTCTTAAGGCCTTCAGATCCCTCTTGCAGATGTCCTTGTATCGCAGCTGTGGTGAACTAATCTAAGACAGCACAAAGCATTCCCCCCCCCCGCCCAAGAACTAACCAAAGGAGACCTGAATAAATAAAATGAAAACGTGAAACTGTGGTTTCAAACTGTCAGAAGAATTATTCTTTTCTGCATGATGTTCTAGATCTCTAATTAGCAGAACTTTTGAGTTTTATTTTCTCTGTTTACATCTTCCAGAACTAGAACCTGGAACTTTGTATCTGGTTCATTCGTGACCCAGGGTGGAGAGCATCTTAAGTCCCAATTCTATCCAATTTTTCAGCCCTGGTGCAGCTGCAATGCAGCCCCTAGGTGAGGGAGCAAATGTTCCCTTACCTTGTGGAGTCCTCCATAATTACCCTTCCACCACAGGATTCAGTGCTAACCCCATTGGCACAACTACACCAGGGCTGGAATGTTGGATAGTATTTTGCCATTACAGCCCAATCCTATGCATGTCTACCCAGAAGTAAGTCCCATTAGAGTCAATGGGGCTTACTCCCAGGAAAGTGTGAATAGGATTGGGCTGCAAGACAGTTAAAAGTTCCCTAAATACCAGAGTGATTCTGCACACCCATCCTGACCATTGGCTCTTCTGGACTCCTCCCATGTGGGGTGGACGCTAGCAGCTCCTGAGTCCACCCACCTAGACTGGCTACTTACTCACCTTCAGGAAGGACCATCAAGTCGTTCAGGGAAACTGACCTGGACAACAGCAGCCCTTATTGACTCTCACTCCTGGCTTCCGTTCTGTGAGTTTTGGCTCTCAAATCTTGCTTGACAGCTGCCTACGGCTCAACTCTGACAGTATCAAATGAGATCGTAAAACATTTGATTTATACTTTCAACGTGTTCATTCCAGATACATTGAATATGGGACTATATGACAGGCACATCTCATGGTAGAGGGAGTAAAAAACAGTGCTTTCCTTGTTCCCCAAATTTGCAACTAATAAAATGTCCCTGATTAATTTCTTTAACAGGTTCTTTTTCTGAACAAGAAATTGCATTAAATACAGTGTGAATTCATTGCAAGTGTATACAATTTATTTGCATAATATTAAAGGTGACTGGCGTTTACAATGTGTCAGTTTTGTGTACTATTTGTGTCAAAACAGGACACTCTTTTAAGAGTGTTTAGTTTCAGTAAAATAAATTAGTTTGGTGTGAGAGCTACACTTCATGTGTTTTCTAGGTCAGGGTAAAAAGAATGCATCTCATTGAGTGTAGATATTTGTGGGAAGTGAGAGGGGATAGAGGGGAATTTTTTTTCACCCAGTTTTATAACACTAGAAGTCACCTTTCGACCCTGATTGTAGCCAGTTCAGGGCAGAAAATAAGTCTGCTTCACATAACATGCTCTTCACTTATGGAACTCACTGCCACAAGATACGAGGATGATCTCTAAAGTAAAAGTCTTTGAAAAGTTTAGAGAAATTAATGATGGAAGATAGTTGAATGAATGAATGAATAAACCTTTATTAGGCATAGATAGAGAAATCATAAAAGCAAACATAATTGGTCCTAGTCCCGTTTATCAAAAACGGAGTTAAGATACTAAATTACTAAAAAACATTTACAGCTCAACATAAAATATCGACAGGAAGATAGTTTACCTATGACAACGGGTCATGATAGCTGAATAGAACCTCCAACTTCCAGAGCAGTATACCTTTATATACCATCCGCTGAGAGGCAAGTAGTGAGGGAGGTCTGTGGTCTTCATGATCCTCTTATGGGCTTCCTGAATGCATCTACCTGGCCATGGCAGTAAGAAAAATTTTGGTCTGCTTCTCTGGCAGGACTCTTAAGTTCCTTTTCATAATGCAGCATATAAAATATTTACCATGGCTGCCCGTGGATTAAAGTCAATTCATTCTTCACTCTTTAACCGCATAATGGATCCAATAACCAATCCGTAATCACCAGATTAAAGCAATCTTAGTCAGTTGATTGTACAAATTCATCAATTAATTGATGAATTAATTATTTTTGCATATGAGAAAAAGCAATCTTTCTAAAGGAGGAAGCATGCTTTCTAGGTTTTCAGAGAATGTGGTTGTATACCGGAGGGGGCAATGATAGATGAGAGAGAATGGGGTGTCCTTTTTTGTTTCATGGTTAGGATGTAGTCGCCATCTCCAATTTCAGCAAGTACTTTTATGAAACCTAACATAATTTAAAAAAAAAAAAATCTGCTTAGTGGTGAATCAAAGGCACGTTTTAAATGAAATAATACATTTTCTGTTGATCACTTACAGTGAAATCCACCCCTTCCTTCCTCCAAATAACAAACAATATTTAAATGTGCATGTTTTCAAACCTTATAAGATCTATTGTCATAGTTACAGACTCTGTCCTGCCAAATCTAACTGCATTCCATAGAACTAAGTAAAGCATTGTGTAGACTACCTGCTATTTATGCTTGCATGAGAGTAAATCCCATTGACCTCAGTTATTTTCAAAGCAGTGGTATAGTACCCTGGAAGCTGGAGGTTCTATTCAGCTATCATGGCTCATAGTTCTGAGTAAACAGAGGTATACTGCTCTGGAAGCTGGAAGTTCTATACTATCATGACTCATAGTTCCGAGTAAACAAGCCTAAACTTGCACTGCATATGCCTCCAGCCAAAATCCTTGGTACATTTTTTTTTCCTAGACAGCAAGTCCCATTTACAGCAGTGGGGCTTACTTCTGAGTGAACATGCTTAAAATCCTACTGCACACTTGCTTATCTTGGACGGGATGGTGCCCTAAATCCCGAGTCATGATCAGAATCTACTGCTAGTTATGATGTAGCCTGGAATTGTGGTGGTTTCTCTGGGTGGTTGAAAGCACAATCCTCGGACAAAGATGTCTGTGGGGACTCATAGCTTAACAACCACCTCATAAAATGTGATTGAGGTTATTTCTCATTGCTTGTTTTTGTACTGGTCATATGTCTGCATCGTTCTTTTTCAGAATTCTCCTTCAGTTTAATGTGGGGGATGTGATATGGCCTATGAAATCTTGGATCATACCTTTCAATTGGAGTTTTATTTCCAACATGATATATATAATAATCAAATTAAAGAAAGAGATGTCATTTCATGTTAAAACTCTTCTGCTTTTCCTGAAGGTTCATTGTGACTTTGGCTGCAATACTAACCACACATAGCTTACTTCTAAGTAGACATGCATAGAATTGGGCTGTCTGATGCACAAATTAATTTAAGCAGGAAGCAGTGGCATCGCAAGAGAGGTGTGGGGGGTGTGGGCCACATCAGGTGAAGCACACAGTGGGGGTGACACCACTACTGGCCAAAATTGTTGAAACTGTGGTTTTTAGGAATAATACCATCATGTTATATAGCTATTTGATGTGTAATTTACAGCAGAATGCAATGAAACAAACCACGTTGAAATATCTCTAACCTATCAAAAGTTATAGTCAAAAAACCAGCCAGAGTGGGGAGATGATGCATTGCCACGCCCACCACCTGGGGTGTTACCACGCCCACTGCATGGGAGGAGGTTCATCATGGGGGTGATATGCTAGACTCCTACACCAGGTAATGCAACCTATAGTGACGCCACTGGCAGAAAGGAAGATAGTATGGCTCAGGAAGGCCAAGGAGACTGATAGCACAACACTATGCTACTCGATGTCTACTCAGAAGAAAGTCTCACTGTGGTCAATGGGACTTGCTCCCAGAAAAATGCATATAGGATTGCAGCCTGAGAAGAGCAAGAGGATTCTTTTTTTTTTTTTAAAGTCGCAACTCTTAGCAGCTCCCTTAAGAAAGATAAGCACTGCCAGCAAGACTTCAAATGGAAGGATGCAAGCTTTGGGGTCTCACAAAACGCTTCTTCAGGCAAGTTCTTCTGAAAAAGTAAGTAAATAAAAATAGAACACAATGTTCCATTTCTGAAACGTTGACAATGTGAATTTGAGAATTTTCTAAGCCCACAGTTTCCAAGCATTCAGCATCCCGCGACTGTTTGCTAGGTTACCTTTGAATGTCTGCCAAGGAATCACTGCACATTACAAAGGATTCTGGGGCAGTCTGTAAATTGAGGCAAGTAGACTTCATACACAGCCTGTTGCATTGTGTCCTTATCCAGTGCAAATCAAGAGTGAGCTGTAGAACCTACCCATCAACATAACCTCTCTTCGGCAGTGGCACACGTAAGTCATTTGGTACCCAGGACCCATAAATTTTTGACACCCTCCTCATGACAAAATTATTTTCATTAATAATAATAATAATAATAATAATAATAATAATAATAATAATAATAATAATAGCCAGAGAAGAAGCGCAGACAGTGAACATTTTCTTTTACTGAACTGGTATATAATAGATTTCACTTATGTAGTGAACATTAGAGATCATAACCCAAAACAAAACAGAGAAGGAATGCCCACCACTTGTGGTCTATCATATGTACAAAAGCAGTTTTGTTGTAATATGGAAGGAAGGAAAAAGATACCTACATTTATGAAGAATACATTTCGTTTTCTGGAATGCTTGCAACAGTCTATTTATTCCCAGTGGTAATTACAGTGTAATGTACTTTTTGTTACAAACTTTTTGTTTGTTTTGGGCTTCTTCCATCACAGCACCAGAGTTGTGGAATGGCCTACCTACCTATGAGACCTATTTGTCCCAGTTTGGAATCTGATGCTCTAATCTAAACTAAGGAAACCACTAAACATAGTTCAGCATCAATCCAGTTTAGGAATTGGTACACCTAAGCCCATTGAAATAATTGAAATCAATGTTTTGGGCCATGCTTATCTCTGTTGGATGGTGGCCTTCAGCTACGTTAAGACTACATTGCTTTTAGGAAACCAAACAGCTTCTTAGTGACACTTGTTTAAATGCTGGCATTACATTTAACTCTAAAGTTAAAATACAACTCCAACACTTTAAAAAAAAATCTTTGAAGAAATAGTAGAGATGCATTTGGGGATGAGCTGGTACAACTGACCAACAAATTCATTAATCACAGATTGACTACATGGATTTTCAAATCATAGATTAACCAGGAGCTGTCCTATAAGAAACCACATTTCAGTGCTGAAGGCCTTGTTGTAAATAATCTATGGACCTCCCTTGATTCAGATAATGCATTTAAGATTATTTTTTCCCCTGACCACTAACAAATGATTTCTCTGTGTTATTTAGGAGCAAGGAACTTGTCTTTATTAAATATCCTCACTTAACTATCCTGCAGACTTTCGGATTGATTTTAATAGATGAACAAATTGATCAATCGGCTAAAAGCATGACAATCAATCGACGGGTAAAGCTCCCTAATCAGTGGATGGCCCCTTCTATGAGGAATATCACAGTTGCGGCAGAATCAATATTGCAATGTAATAATCATGCTGCCCAAATTAACAATTTGGGGGAGGGGGCAGAGAGAGAGAAGGGGAAACAGACCTTACAATTGCAAAACGAATTTGCACCCTTGAAGAAGCGTTCAGTCACCTTTGAATGTTTTTTGCTGTGTTAAAAAGGTGCAGCTTGATGCAGACATGAAATGCAACAATATACAACTACTCTCGAGCGAGGCATTTGCAATCTGCAGAACTCTGTTTTATAACGGACCCAAGAGCAGTGCTCCTGGATCAGATCAAAAGCACAGTCCTGCATGTTTTTTTATTCCACCAGCAGCCACCCAAAAGATTCCAGGAAACTCACAAGCAAAGAGCACAGAAGCCCAGTTATTCGCTCCCCAGCATCTGGTATTGGGAGAGATAAAATGTAAGGTGGACAAAAAATCAATGAGCAAACAAATAGGCAATGTTTGGGCTTCCAGCTCCTATTTGGGGATGTGTCAGTCTCCACAAAAGTACAACAAGGAGGTCACAGCACAGGTAAAGCAATCACATTCAGCAGACCATTGATACCAAAGCAAGCAACTTTTGCAACGCACCAAACTCCTCATTGGGCAAAACAAAAAGGGAGAAACATATAAGGTCTATAAAGCAAGCTAGATGGCTGAGGATTTTCTGACTGATGGTGTTTCAGAGCCTGCCTTTGCTCCATAGAACTCAGTGTGGACTACATGGTTCTGGCCACCGTGCCATTTTATTCTCACCACTCCCCTGTGAGGTAGACTGGACTAAGAGAGAAGGTGACTGATGCAAGGTCACCCAAACAATGTCATCATGACTGAGTATGGATTTGAAATTATGTTTCTCTTCTCCTTGCACAACTACTGTAACCACTGGCTCCCAAGGATCAACATGCTGGTAATGCTGTTATTGAAGTTCCTTGTCCCTAAGAATGCTAAGAAGTTGCACCTTTACCACTTGAAGATATGGTTCAAGATCTGTGGTGGTAGTTTCATGAGCCTGAGCATGATATAGATTTCTTTTTCAGAAACTGAAAGCATTCCACACCACAAAACATTTTTTTAAACTACACCAAGTTTCAAACACTTTGTGAGATGGCATGGGAGCCCACACACCAGAGGAGAAAACCATTCTGGTGGATTGACTCAAGTCCTCTGCGTGAAAAGTAAATAGCACTTTAGGTTCTAAACTATAGCTGCAATCTTAATCTTATCATGGGCCCCAATCCAGAAAAAGTTAGTCACAACCAAGCCCCATGAAAAGCAGTGAAGTGGGACTTAGCCTGTGGCATAATGAGGTCGCAAAGTCTCCACCAGAAAAGACTGTACCATACAAAATAGCATTTGAATGCTTTCCTCTGTTTTAGAAACTCATCGCAAGCAGAAAACTAGCTCAGCATGGCTGGTGTAGTAGCGTTTGGTTAGTTAAGCTGCAGGACTGGTTTGCAAGGCTGAAAGGGTGTGTGTGTGTGTGTGTGTGTGTGTGTGTGTGTGTGTGTGTTGTTTTTAAGGCATTTCTACCCACAGTTTGAACTGGCACAGTCCATTCTACCACCTTAGGACCCTGCGACTTCATTATGATGTCCTAGTTTGGTTATCAGTGGGAAAATGAATATATGGGGGAACACCTTTAAGGAACCAAGGGAAGAAAGAAATAGCCTCTCTTCTACCCAGCCTGGCTTTCCTCCACACCATTTGTAAGGACACGTTGACCACCTCATAACATTGACAAGACTTTTCTGAAGTTATTTGCACCCTGACTGAAACATATTTAACGCTGGAGGTGTAATTAACAAAAACTTGACTGATAAAGAAAAAAGTTAAGGATACCTATGAGAGTTGGACTGATTGCAGACTGATCTGATTATTTTTCCCAACAGGGTGGGAGGGATGGAACTCTCCAGATGATGAGTTTGTAACCCAGATCATCCATGAACAGCTGGGTCAACTCAGGTGCCCAAATATCCATAGGCTCTCAGATCAGGTCAAAAAAGCAAAAGTAAAAATAAAGAAATAAAGGCAGCCAGGAAAGAGACAATGAATGAAATCATTTCTCTGGCCACTGCTTATGGCACTGGTCAATTTCACTTTCTTGTGTTTAGGTGATGGGAAGGGGGGTGCTGCATCTTTCCTGGAAGTGGAAACTGGCATTGCTTATGATTCAATTATTGGTCCAAGAGCTGGGCTGGCTGAGCTGCGATCAATTATTAGTTGTCAGTAATAATGGCCAGGCATTCGATTTCGGGCCTCCTGTTCTGCAGAGCGATCATGAGAAAATAAATAAATAAATAAATAAATAAATAAATAAATAAATAAATAAATAAATAAAAGGGGGGAGTTTAAAGGGGGGGAAGGGAGATGCTGATGGCCCACTTAAAAGGCGACGGATGTGGCTTCCCCTCCCCCTTTCTCTCGTCCCCTCCCCTCTTCTTTCCACCAAAGGTCTTGAAAAGAGTCGCTTGATCGCAGGCAATTGAACAGATCATTCTACCGGCGCTGGAACGGCGATCCTGGGCACACGTACCTGGGAGTAAGCCCTATTGAGCGCAGTGCGGCTTACGTCTGAGTAAACAAGGTTAAGACGAGCGATGGGGCTGCTTCTGGGGGTGAAACAGTCCCGATCTCTTGGCAAAGTTTCTTGGCTCTCTCTTTGAAATCTTCCAAAACTCAATAATAATAATAATTATTATTATTCTTTATTTTTTAACTGGATGTCTTGCATTAAATCAAGAGACGGAGACGACAGAAGAGAACACTGGCCAGATTGGAAGAGATCAAAACCAAGAAATCTCTACCAAACCGTGTGAAGAGCATTTAAAAAAATAACTTGTTTTAAAACGATGGAAGGGGGTGGTACGGAAAGTTTGGGAATAAAGATTTTTCTCTCGGGTCAAAAACTAACAGGCTATTGTCGAGCTTCAGGATAATCGAGAGGGAATATATATAATTTACTTAAGAAAGAAAATCTTTCTCGAGATATTACATACATACACGTACGTGTATGTGTGTGTATGTGTACACGCACACACACATATGCATATACCTACATACATGTAATACATACATTATATTATGTATGTATAATATATATATTACCTATACATATATATGTATGTAATTCTCAAGATATTGTAAGTAATGTACATGTAATATGTATGTATGTAATTCTCGAGATATTATATATGTGTGCGTGTGTATGTATTATATATATATATATATATATATATATATATATATATATTACATGCACATATGTGTATATATACACACATATATTACATGCATACATGTAATATGTATGATTACACGCATACATATATACACATATACATGCATATATAAATATGTATGCATAATATATATATATAATATTTCAAGAAAGATTGTCTCTCTTAAATCCTATGCATGGAATTTTGTTTTGCAAAGAACAAAACCACGAACTCCAAACTTTGTCTACTTATCACGAAATGTGTGTGCGTGGGGGGGGGGGGCTGTTAAAAATATGTTTGTTTTTTTTTTCTTTTTCTTGATCACTTTTTTCCCCCGGCTCTCTTGCAATCGCAACCCTGAAAATCAGGTTGGGAGCGTACCTGGATTCTAAACGGCGAGAGAAGCGCGTTCGGTGCAGGAAATGAGAGAGGTAGCTTGCAAGGGTGCGCTCTTTTTATTTGTACATTTAATTTGGGGGGGGGGTCACTTGGCAAGGAAGGGGGAGCTGGTGATGAGCTCCGAAGTGCGTCTTCCGTAGAGAAGAGCCACCCAAAAATCAAGTTGAAGGGAGGTGGCAAATTTTGCAGGGGGTGGGGGGAGAAATACAACCCCAGGACCAAAAAATCAATGAGCGTTTTTCTGCCCGCGTCGCCTGGATGCCTTCATTAGGAGACTCCGCCAGGGCTGCTGGCTTTTCACCCCGTGGCAATCAGGGTTGTTGTGCCTGATTCGGGAATCTTAATCACAATAATCCAGCGTGCGGGTGAATTGCAGCTCTCCTCTCTCGCCCCCCAAAGAACTGCAAATTATCCTCCACCCCCTCAGCCGCCCCTTCCCCTGTTTACAGGCTCCCTCCGACGTTCCCTCGGCGTGATCGATCCCACAACGCCCGGCTGTCTCCCCACTCCAGGAGCTCGCTTCGCAGAGGAGAGGAATCCCCCCACACACACACACACAATCTCAAGGGGGAGGACGGAATCTGCAGTGGGGCTGGGACGAAATCACCTCGCATTTTATCAGCTCCTGAAGGGAGGAGGAAGCAGTGGAAAGGGGGGGATCGCAAGATCGGGGTCTTTCCCCGCGTGGAAACACCCCCAACTTCTGTCCCAGGCACTGACATGCCACGGAAGGGCTGTTAGCAAGAAAACAATCAGAAGCCAACTCTTCTCCTCCTCCTGAAAAAAAACAAGCAGCCCTATTTCTCCAACCCATCGCACTATCCGCCCCTCTGGCCCCCCTCCCAGCAAAGAAAACAAACCATGAGCAAGCCAATCTTTGTGGCAGGAAGAAGGCAGGTTTACTCAGGAGTAAGTCGCACGCAATCCAAGGGAGGGCTTTCTCCACTGAAGTCAACATAAGGTGGACCGATTCAATTGCACTGGTCAATTTCACTCTTTCTAGGTCAATTTCTCTGCGACGGGAGAAAGCGAATTTCTCGACTTTTTTTCGAATTCGATGAAATACCAGCTTCCACCACCCGCCCATTCGTTCACTTTACTTCTGTTTTAGATGTGGTTATTTTCACAATAAAATATATTGTTATTGTTATTGTTATTGTTAGTAGTAGTATAGCTGTAATCATATTTCAGGCGTCTTGGATATTTGAACTCCAGCATAGCTGGAAAAAAACTTTCTGAGGACTTTCTGGGGTGGGGGGTAAAAAAAAGGGCAGAACCAATTACGACCAGCAAAAAATAAAATAGCCACCCAATCTTGCCTAATGAGGATGTTAATGAGATTTAATGATAATTAAATTTTCCAGACTACATGCAAGAGTTTGGGAAGAAGGAGCTGGGACTTCTTGGGGGGACGGGACACATCCCACATCAGAGAGAGAGAGAGAGAGAGAGAGAGAGAGAGAGAGAGAGAGAGAGAGAGACTCTCAGCAAGTTTCTCTGGAGGTTGGAAATTGACAAGATGGGAGGGGGGTGAGATGGAGAGCTGGGGAAGGTGGCTGGTACCCAGCCTGGAGTGAATCCATCTCTGCCGACGGACGCCTTTAAATATTCAGTGCCAAATAATGACATCCAAAGCGCTCGTTATTATCTTCATTTTTCAACCTCTTCTTTCGCTGATGGCTTCGTTTGTCTTTGGATCAAACTCTTTTACTGTACGAAAAATATACAGATGGGAGGGGGGAAAGGAGGAGAGGCAGGGAGAAGATCCACAGGAATTAAAAACGCGCACACCCAATTCTAGGCAATGGCCCGTTTGCAAGATCCTAAGAAGATTTTCAGGTGAGCTTAAAATCTTTTCCAGCCACCTCGATCAAGGCACTTTATGATTTACTTCTAGAAAGAAAACAGGGCACTTGAAGAAGACTCTGTCTCTCCCTGAGCTCTTTTCCCCCCGGCTCATTTGAAATGGAAATGAGCTGGATCCGATGAGCACCCCCCCCCCCGCCTTGTACAGAGAGTTGGTTAATATTGATACCACCAAGGGAAGAGTCGTTTCAATCACAGAGTAAATAAGCCAGACGAGAGGGTGGGAAAGAGGAGGAGGAGTACGTCAAGGGGGGGGGAGAGATGTTGTGGATGGGCGAGGGGAGAGACAGGAACCGAGCAACACAGATCAAGTTTTCAGACCAGGGCTCCACTATGGTGGCAAGCCAGGTGAGACGGGATCCGAGTTACTATTCTTATTTGAACTGCCAGGAGGGGGAAAAATGGTTAAGGTTGGAGCGGGAGGGGGGTAGAGAGAGAGGTGGCCTTGCAGGTAGAAGGCTTCCCTCCCTCATCTCGTCCTCCTCCAACTCTTTATTCACCAGGTACCAAAGTTTGGAGACTTCAACCCACTTGCGCGGATTTGCAACGAAGTAGGGGCTGCCCGCTTGTGAGAAGGCGCTTCTCTCCAGATCCACGCGCCCTGACTTGCAGGCGTTGAGATTATTACACAGAACGATCCGAGGTGGCAAGGGGACGGATCACTGGCTGCTACCCCACCCCGAACAGAAGGCAGGCCAAATAAGAATCAGAAAAACTGTTTTTCCAACAGGGCAGTGCGATAGCCCTGCAGTGTAGGCACATTCGAACGCACAGAATCAGGTCCCTATCTAGAAACGCTCTAAGCACCTCTCTGCGCCATTCGATTCTCTAATATACTGTGTTCGGTATTAGGAACCCATGTGGTTGTTGTCGTCGACCCCCTTAGATCAGGAAAATTAATTCGAGTATTAGCCCCCTCCAAAACATCCGTTCTGTTCCACCAAACTGGGCTGGTGGCCCTTGCAAACCACCAGCCCCTCGCTTCGGAGTCACAGCACAAGCCTAGGTACGTCTACTCAGAAGTAAACCCCACTGTGTTAAATTGGGCTTACTCCCAGGAAAGTGTCTTTAGGATTACAGCCTCAGGGTGCAATCCTAGGAACACTTTCCTGGGAGTAAGCCCCATTGTTCACAACAGAACTTACTTCTGAGTAGTCACGCTTAAGATGGGGCTGTCGGTTCGTTGCAAGCCCTGGCAGGGAAGGACCACGTTTCCACTGCCTGTGATTCTGGAGGGAATTCGGAATCACCGAAGCGATCGCACACCGAAAGTCCAGAAGACACACAGATCAGGTCTACATGCAAGGATCTCTGTCGCCAGGTTGGGGGGGGGGGAGAGAGAGAGAGAAGAAAAGAGGGAGGTGTACAGAATGAGTGGGGATCAACCACAACCTTTGGCTAAGTCCATTGACTCCCCCCTCCCCTCCCCTCCCTCTAGAATATTTCCTGCCCCATCAACTATAGATCTCCTTCCATTTATTTTACTTTGGCAGTGCAAATAATCCTAGAGGAAGAACTAATTTCCAATCAGAGGGAAGAGAAACTTTGTAGTAGGAAATGAAAGAAAAGATGGGGAAAAGAGGGAAAGAGGATAAAAAGGACGTTGCACTAGAAAAAAAGGAAAGATAAGCAGAAAAGAAGAGGAAAAGAAAAAAGTCACATTGAAACATCCCAAAGCAAGAAGCCCGCACTGAGAACCAAAGCCCAGCAGTGACTACAGCCCTTCCCACTTCAGGCCCCGCCCCCTGCCCTGGCCCCGCCCCCAATCCCCAGGATTCGGTCAAGCCAAGGGGACCCACTAGCTTCTTTCGTCCACCGACCTTCACACCAGTCATCTGAAGATTGACTGTGCCCTCAGCCAACCAGAGCAGCAGCAGCGTGGGAGACGCCCGCCCCCTGCCTTATTGGTGGTGCCAAAAAGTTTTTTGGGGGGGAGAGTTGGTGTCCTGGGAGCGTGTGAGACTTACAATACACACACAGAGAGAGATGACTTCCTATTTGCAGCACCCATGGAGGGGGAGCTCATTTAAAACACCAGACATGTAAAGCTGTTTTGGGTTTTTTTGCACCCACCCCCGCCAGGGGAGGGTTGCAGAAACTCCCCAGATCTGCCCATTTTCAGACCAGGCGACGTGGGAGGGGCGACCCGGGGTGATCCGGCCAAGCTAACTCTGCGTTAGAGCCTGGAGATCCTGGTCTGAAACGATCAGACGTGACAGCTCTGGGTTTGTTTGTTTTTTTGCAATAGTGGGTGATGGATAGGAGGAGGGGAGGGAGGAGGAGAGGAGTTGGGGGGGGTCTAGTCCTCTTCACACCTAAGTTTCCCTCCAGCACGAATGAAATAGGAGCCCCCATCCCCCCCACCAGCCCGATCCCAAGGGTGTCTCATCGGAAGTAAGCCCCCCTTCACGTCCAGGGGCCCTGCTCCCCAGTAAAGCTGCATGGCATAGTATCCTTGGGATAAGTCAATCCTAACTGGAAGCTATACATATCCATTTTTGCAATAACCCCAAATCCTTCCCTTCTCCTACTCAAGAGGAAACTCAGACAGTGAGCGCCCTCCCAATTTATTATCATTAGCGTCTCCTGTCTCCAGCGGGATGACTCGGAAGTCCCACTTAAGCCATTTCTGTCCAACGTTGCGTATACGCAACAGGGATCCAATGTGTACACCTGTGAATTTTAATTCCATAGGACTTGCTGCTCTCAGCTAAGTATGCATTGCACCCACGTGAGGAAAAGAGAAAGAAAAAGCCATGCACGTGCTCTGAGTCCATGCCTCCTCCTCTGCAGGTTTACTCAGAAGTAAGCCGCACTAACTTCAGCAGGACGTGCTTGGCCCAAGTGCGCAAAAGGGGTAGGAGAAAGCAAAAAAAGAAAAAAAAAGCAGACATTGATCCTCTGATCCTCTCTAAAGTGGTGGTTCCAACACTACAGACGCATCCCAAGCGTGTTTACTCGGAAGTAAGCACCACTTCATACAATGGGGCTTCCCCCCCAATGGATTTCATGGGGCTTGTTCCCAAGAAAATACGCCTTGAGGATTGCAAGCTCTTCTAAAAGGGGCATCTAGGCACAATTTCCTTGGGTGGGGAGGAAAAAAAAAACTTGGGGGGTGGAGTAAATCAAAACATGAAAATAAAATAAAAAATAGGAGGGGGGAGGGCAGGGGAAGTGGAGAAGCCCAGATTCTGGGCTAGCAGGAAACAACCCCAGCAAAAAAAAAAAAAAAAAAAAGGGGGGGTCTTTGGATTCACATTCCTATAGTAACAGGCCTGGCGTGCTACAGTCCCAGCTGGTGGAAGAGGGTTAAAAATTGTATCCAAACTGCTTTCCTGGTTAGGCTGGGGACAGAGGAGGAGGAGGAGGAGGGAGGGGGTGGAACTCCAGTCCCTGCTCTTGCCACATGGCCCGGCTCATTGGGTGGGAGCGCCGGAGAGACAGGGGTCTCCAGCAAATCAGCGGCTCATTGATTAAGGCGAGCTGGTTTGAATGCAACTGGCCCTGTGCCAATCGCCTTTCAAAGAGCCCCCTGTATGATTAATCGCAATGCATTATTGATAATCACAATTATAGCAGGACACATGCGCGATGCGCTGAGGATCGGGCTGGCTGGGAGGAGAGGAGGGAGGGGAGAGAGGAGGAGGAGAGGCGAAGGGGGGGGCACCCTCGATTTCCGTAATTTGGAGAAGATTTTTTTTGGGCAATTTTTTATTCTGTCCCAGCTGATGTTGGAGCTAGCATGTCGCGGAGGAAGCAGGCGAAGCCCCAGCACTTCCAGTCCGACCCCGAGCTGGCCTCGAGATCTCAGCGCAATGGTGAGTTTGGAGCTGGAGGAGGAGGAGGAGGAAGAAGGGGGGGTGAGGCTGCGTGTGTGGGGCTGGCGATCTCTCTCTCTCTCTCTCTTTTTTTAAAGAGAGATCCCTTTGGCTCCAGATCTGCCTGGCTTCCAACACCTTGGGAAGCCAAGTCCCACACACACAGGGGGGACACACACAGACCCACACAAGATCTCCCCAAACTCGTGCCACAAACTTACCTTGGGAGGGGAGGGAGATGGACTGAAAGCAACCCAGGCGGGGAGGAAAAGGGAGGTCGCTTTAAAAGTTGGATCAGCTGGAGTTGGGCTGCTTGTTGACGGTTCGGTTCCCGGGCTCTTCCCATTGGCTTTTGGCTGGAGTTTTCTGGCTCTCGCCCTCCCTTCTCTCTGGATCTTTCCCTCGCTTGATCTTTTTCGATCTGGCACAAGCTGAGACCGGATCTCTCTCCATTAACCACCTCCCCCCCTCCGCCTCCCTTTAACACACACGCACGCAGCACTCACACGTTCTTGGAAGCTGGGGGGCGAGTGGGTGTGTTGGAAAGGGGGACGGTGCGGGACTCTGCAGCCAGGAGCCCTCCCAGGAATGCAGCTGACCAGGCCCGATCCTGAAGGGCAAAGGAGAGCTGGAAGCTAAAGCCACTTTGGGGGGATTCTCTGGAGGTGGCGATCTCCCTTCGCCTGGTTCCAGACTTGACTGCCGGGGCTGCGCTGGAGAGCCCCAGCTTCTGCCTGCCCCCCTTGAATTGGGGAGAAAGAGGGAGGCTTCCAGCTCTGGGCAGGAACAGAAAAGCGTCCCTCCGGCTCCCGGCTGGCCTTGATGGGTGAGTGAGCGAGTGAGATCTCCGTCCCTGCCCGGCGCGCTGACTCCTCTTGCCCACTTCGCGTGGCATCTGTGGGACCCGGGATCTTCTCCCCGACGGGCCGCTTCCCCCCGGCTCCTGTGCCGTCCTTTTACCTGCATCTTCATCTCTCCCCCCCCCCCTTATGCTTCTGGTTGTGCCTGGGCTAGGGAGGGTGCGAGGACATCTGTGCGCCTCGGGAACTTAGGCTATCGTGGGAGACGGAGACCTTAAAAAGGGGTGTGTGTGGAAGATCGCGTGGTCTGCCTTTAGACGATGGGGTGTGTGTATGGGGGGGGCAAAAAGCAGTTCAGCTGACCCAGATCTCTCAAGGCTGCGGGAGGGGAGGGTCCGCATTAGGTTTTCGCTTCTACCTGCGCGTGTTCAAACCCTCATGATGGTTGGGTGGAAATTTTGGGACGGGGAATATTTGGAGTGGGGGGAGCTAGGCAAGTATAGAGGCCTGTTCTTGAAAGGGGGGGGTCCACCGATCGGCAGAAGGGAGGGGGGCTACTGCAGAAGTAAGTAAAAGAGTTTCAAGCCATGTCAATTTCACCAGCGGGCAGGAAGATCCTCAGCAGATCTTCCTTCCAAGTAAACCCTACCGAGTTTGCTGGGACCTGCTCTCTTGTAAACATGCATCTATAATCTTTTTTTTTTTTTTTACCTCCTTGCATTTCTGCAGGATTTTCCTGAGTTTGCATGTGCCTGAACCCAGAGGGGTAATGTGCGCAGGTGTGTCATGTAAAATGTGGCATCGTAGGAAAAGTTAAGGCTGGTTTAACGGAGATCCAAAGTGAGTGTGGGTGGGTTTTTTTCCCCTTCCCCCCCCCTTGCTTTTTGGTTTGAAAATAAGGTGTTGCAGAATGAGAGAGAAGGTAGGCAGAAGTGATTGGGGCAAGTCTTCTGTTCTGAAGTGTAGCGGTCCTGCTACTTCGGGGTCTGTCTGAGATAGCTGGCTGCTAAACTTCACCAAAAGATTATCTTGCATCCATAGGAGCCCCAAAGAATCGCGTGGCCTGCAGTGACTGTTTGTGAAGGTCTTCATTTCAGTCCTAGTTCATTTCAGTCCTAGTTCTGCAGATGGTCTGCTCCATCTCCTCAAACTCCCCCACTTTTTTCTCTCCTCCCCCCCACTTGTGTGTGTGTTACACACACACACACACAAACACTCAGCCTGCTTCCAAAATGAACAAACTCCTGTCCCTCTTGCAAGATTTGGCCTAGAGAGGTTGACATGCATGGCTGCTCTAAATCACCAGCACAAGCTGTACCTCTCCTGGCCATCCTATTTTACCCCCCCCCATCATTAAAGTAGCAACCAACAAAGTCCCCTCTAGCCCCCAAACTAACTTCTCCCCACCACACTGATTCAGATAGCTGGTGAGGAGGGTTTGGTGGGGGAGCACAGAAGTTCTCTGCTCTGTCCTTTTCATGCCAGCTTTCTGCCACTACCCCAAAGCCCCCATATCCCCTTCCCTACTCCCCTCCTCTTTGTCCTTAGGCTTAGAAAAGTTTGGGCACACACTGAGTTACCTTAAGGAAGAGTCTAGCAAGTAAGCTCTGCTCTTTAAAAAAACAAACAAAACCTCTCTTCTTTGCTTTGTATAAGGCATATTTTTGCTTTTTTAAAAAAATTAACTCTTTTTTCTCAGTTTTCATGAATATTTGACAAGCATATGGATTACTGTAAGGAAACTTTTAAATATCTTTTTTAGCATTTGACAGTGCTGATGCCCCACTGCTATATTCTCTAAATCTTTCTCCCCAGAAATAGCCCTTCAAAAATACAATATAGGTATCTTAACCTTTTTTGCACCTCCAATCCCAGACTTAAATTTCATAATACTCTTCAGTTGCTTCCTCTTTGTGTTGTTCAATCTGCAAAAGTTCTAACAAAAGAATTCTTGGTTTTCGAAGAGAAGGAAGGGATAAGTTTCTTTCCTTTTACCTTGCTGATTGGAATCGAGTAATTGTCTGTTCTATACCCCAAAGTATTTTTTTGTTTGTTTTCAAATCTAATTTCTTGAGACTTTCTTTCCCCTCCGCCACCCTTCCATTAGGTTAAAGCATCTTCAACTTGTTAACAGGAAGGCAGAGCAAGCTTTCTCCCCCTCCCTAGGCTTTTGATCCCTTTTTTGCTTGTCACCTCCAAAAGCAGGGTGAGAAAAGAATTTGATCTAAAGAATTTTCATGCCTGTTGCTACCTTGATGTGCTTAAAAGAAGCAGATTTCATCAAAACACAATGATAGGAAGGAGATTGTCAGCTCAGTTGCCTTGGCAGTAGTGGACTTAAATTAACACAGTGAAATAAAATGTAAAGATCAACTTTTAAAATGCTGTTTCATTGTTCTGAGGGGGGGGGGATAGTCGAGGGTTAGGTACCCTTGGCATTTTATTTGTCTTTCTTTCCCCCTCCTTTACCAGTAATGGATTTAGGTTATGACTCTCTTACATGCTTGGACAATAAGTTGACTAAGTTTGCCTGCAGGCTGTGTTTTGTAATAGTGTTAACGGGATTGAGTATGTTGTAGTAATATTGGTATACAACGAATCTACTTAAGCCCTCAGTCCAAAGACAGTTTGTCTTCCTGCTTGAGCTACAGTTTGGTAACATTTATATGCCCCCAATACTCTGATGCCCAGACATACACTTGAATTGAAATTGGGTAGGGCAGTTAAACGCAACAAATTTCAATGTGTATCTGTCTCTGTTAAATGCTGCAAAAATCAAAATTATATTTCATAGAAGCTTATTTTTAAATGTTCTAGAAATACCCAATTTTGTGTGTCTGTTAGTAATTTTGGTTCTAAAATTCTGGTTTATGGTGTTCTTTGGCCTGCAGTCGAGTTGGTAATGAAACCTTCGTCTTTCCCTGGCATATCTCACTATCTATTTTCAGGGCTTAGATCGTGTAGCTTGCCTCTGAAGATTTGCTATTATGAATGTTTGTGTTTTTTTTTGGGGGGGGGGGAATAACTTTCTTTGTTACATGGGAAAGAATTGATTTATAATCCATTCTGCTTGCCTGTACCACCAAAAACTTAGGGCGCTAGTGAACATGCCACACAAGAGAGCCTTAGATGCAAAGTGTATTCAACAAGTCACTGATTTGTGAAAAGATGGTCTCTTACAATTAAACCCAAGTTGCTGTAGTGTTTTAGCTATAGGCTGAGTTGGGGGTTGTTGGGTATGTATGTGTGTGTTTGCGTCATGTTTAAGGCTAATGGCCTAATCTTGGTGCAGGGGCAGATGTCTGGAATGGGATTCAACTCTTTGCTAAGATTGTAGCAGAAAAGTAACCCAGAGAGCACAATACGTTTATATAGAACTCCCTTTTGGTCTTAGAAAAACAAACTTGGAAATTGAATATTGAAATATCTGCTTTGATTTTCTATGTGGTTAACATGCATTGTCTCAGTTATCATTAATTATAGTTTTAATTAACACTTGGAAATTGAGTTTTGCAAGGCCTGTTTTCATTTCTTTAGGTATTTCTTCAGAAGACTGAACTGTAGAATTATTTGAACTCTGGATCTAATCCAATCTATCTGCATGTCCAAGTCTTGTGTGTGTGTGTGTGTGTGTGTGTGTGTGTGTGCACGCACACGCACGCCAGGTATGGAAGTTTTTTTCCCAGTGCAGCTTTTTCTGATAAAAGTCAGGGATCTTAACCATCCCTCAACTATTTTTTTTTTTAAACTGAGAAGTAAATCTCAATAAAATAAATGGCACTTGTTCAAGTATAGATGTTTTAAGATTGGGGCATGTCAGTTTCAGTGATAGGATATCAGGAATCCAGATGCAGTACTATATCCCACATTTTTTGAGGTTGTGCCTTGCGCTCACATGTGGCTAATCTCAGTTTTGTGCAATCTTCTCCAAAGTGGCTGTTTCTACAACAACAACAAAAAATTCTTGTTTACGCTCCTGGCTGTTGCATTCAGGAAGATTCTTTTTTGATAGAAAAGAGTGGAGATCCTCTCAAGTGTGGAAACCTTGTTTTATCACTGTGGCAAATCCAATCAGCTGTTGGAGGGGGGGGGAGAATGCAGTAAATGGATACAAAGAGGGGTTGGTAGGAAGAACCCTTGGATAATTACTGGTTAAAGGCAACCTCCACGGAGGACCCTGATCAATGGCTCCTGCGGTTCCCTCCCCCCCCCACACACACACATAAGCTGTACCACGGTACCCCAAATCTTTTGCAAAATGAAAAGTCGGGTTGTGTCGGTGTGACATGGGCTGCTTAGAAAGCGAAATGGCCAGGGAGTGAAATTGGCGGAGTGATGTGGAGGGGAAAACCGAAATGTTCAGCTGTTTTAACCTTTGCCAACCTCCTTCCAGCCAAAGGTGACAGAGTTCAGATCACAATATGCCGTTCCAATATCTTGCCAGTGACCCTCAAATAGAGTCTTACCAGTCGCTTAGCAGGAAGTGGGTAGTTTATTTTCGCTTTCCCTTATCAGCTTTGCTTCTTTTGCTAACCCTTATTCCCCTGTCACCCCTCAGATGCCAGACCCCCAAAGAGGAGATTGACAGACGATTTCCACAGCTCTCCCACCCCCTTGCTCCACTCCGAACAGGGATTTGGTTTCTTGTTCCTTTGCCAATGTTTATGTAGCCAACGTTGAGATATAACCTTTTTTCCTCTGGTTGGTCACTGGAACCGCACTTCAACTTTTTGGGAGATACAGCTGCAAGTGGAACCCCACCTAGTGTTCGTTTTGATTCATCCACAGCAGAGTGCTTGGTCGTTCTTAAAGTATCTATTCGGCTGGTTTGAGGCTTGTTTTTAGATTTAGCCTGCATTTGAGTTTGCTGTCCCTTGGTATATTGGAACACCAGCAAAAACTAATCTTCTCTGGCAGATTTCAAATGGATCTCAATAGCTGATCATCAATTTTCTAGTTCTGAGATATGGAAATATAGCTGGATGAATATGTAAAGTTCATAAATGACTTTTTCTAAACACTTTGGAACCAATGTCTAAAGATTAATGCAGCAGGGAATTTAAATGAAAAGTTCCTTTTAAAAAAGTGTGTAAATGTGTGTATGCGGGTCCCCGCATGCACAACCTTCCAGAGAGGTCACAGTGTTAATCTTTTGCAGCAAAACTGGCAAAGTCTTGTGGCACCTTACAGACCGGCCCACTGAAGATTCTGTGGATGGCAGTCCACTTCAACAGATCCATGAAATGAAATCCTCAGTGGGCAGGTATATAAACACACATGGAGAGAAAGAGAGGTGTATGTTCACCCAGGTTTGCGCATAGAAAAAAATCATGGCTGTTACAGTAAGTTATGGGAAGATAAAGTGATGCATTTCAAAGAATATCACTGAGAGTTTTTCTGTTTGCAAAAGGCCCTTTCTTTTTAGGTTTCCTTCCTATGCAGATGGGGTGGATGTGTGTTTGTGTCGCCCCACATATCTTGTAAAAACTGAGAGATTAGAATAAGGACCCAAAATGTTCATCAGAGCTTATGCATCTTGGACAGTTTACATTCCGTTTTCCAAAGAGTTTTGGAAAGAGTTTCAGTTTTGGAAAGGGAGTTGGTGTGAAAACCATTTAGAATTGTCACAGTTCTTAAGGACCTGCACTGTACCAGAAATCCAGCAGCAGATTGGAGGCTGTAGGCCTTACAGTACAAGATTTCCTAGGCTGAGTTTTTTTTTTCACTTTTAAAGAGATCGTACTAGTAAAAAAAAAGGGTTTTTCCCCTCCCTCTTTTTTCCTTCAGAAGTGCTTGTTGCAGATATCTGCAGTTTTTGTTTTTTAAAACAAAAGCAGAAACCTTGCTATAAAGTGATAGATTCAATCGCATTGGCTAATCATGTTTCCAATTACTATTATTAAAAAGCCATTATGGAGACACCTTGTAAGTTTGCAAATGTGGCTGAGCTCTAGGGGAGGTAGCTAGAAGCTGTATTTATGCTGGATCCTTCTGGAAGTTCCAAACTCTGTCTGTGTGTGTTTGTGTGTGTTTTTCCAATTCACCTTAGAAGCAATCGTAATTTTAGGTTATTCCTGGACAGTGTGTGTTTTGTTTTCCCTGTTTATGCCAAATAGCGGTGAGAGCAGATGACACTAAAATGAACTGTGTGCATTTAGAATTTCTAACATCCAGTCTAGTAACAAAAATAAATTCAGATTTAAAGTGGTTGGGAGAATAAGTTATGTCTTTTGGAAAAGCTCTTGGAAGACATTTCATTTTTGTTTTTGCACTTTCATTGGCCCTTGAAATGTAGTGCATTCTGCTTCTTGTTCCGTAGTGCCACTGAAATCTTAATTTCATACTGCACAATTTATTGTGCATATAGCCAGGCCTAAAATTCCATAGAAAGTATGGTGGATATTGCAGGACAATCTAGCATCTGTTTATCGCAAAGCTTTTGTATCAGACTTCCAGTACAGAAAAGCAGTAGGCAAGTAAATAAGTAACAGGATCCTTTTGTAAACCTGGATGATAATGTCCTATTGTAAGGACCAGGCGAGAGAATTAGGACAGGTTTAATTTTTGGTGCAGGAGTGTTAAATATTTGAAGCCACTTCATTGTAATGTGTGTAATTCATCACTCGTTTTTCTGATTTCCTCTTGCTAGTTATTTAGTTTTGAATCTGTCATTATTTGTCTAAGCACAGCTGACCAAGCAAAACTGTGTTTTAAAGTGGGCTTTATGTTTTGATAAATGCGATCTGGTTGAAAAGTATTTTCGACTGAATGCAAAGCTTAATAGAACATGCTGACATAATAGTTTTAATGCATTTTGTTGGAAATGTGTGAACAAACAGAATAGCTTTTGTTCCTTCATAATTGGCTGTAAAAGTAGATGGCAACATAATCATTACATATGGAAATGTGAAAAGAGAAAGAGGGATAACATTTCTCTTTGGCTATATTCAGAATTGGATTTCCTGGTTTAAAAGAAGCAGCTCAAATGGAGGCATCGTTTGAAATGGGTTGTCAAAATACAGTGCTTCAAATGAAATCTTTGTCATGTGTTAAGATATTTATCCCAAGTTTAAACAATGGGGGGGGGGAGTATAGCACTGTATGCAAATGGGTCATGTTTTAATATTTGATCTTATTGTTCTATGGCTGCAAAGTATTGAAAACCTCAGTCATATGTACTAAAATTTGCCTAGAGGCAAGGTGATCTAAAAGATCTTTTAGATTGATTCCTAGTTATGATGTCTATCATGTACAATATATAGTTGACTTTTCTGTTCATTTAAAAACTGAGGGGGCATCCTTTTTTAAAATTCATCCTATGACCCTGATGTTGCATAGGAGATATACATCCTGAAGGCAGTTAATGCCCTCTTCTGTGTAAATTTGAAACTGTTAGGAGTATTGGTTGTTTCAGAAGAGAGCGAAATCTGGGGTTTGTTGTCCCCCCCCCAATCTTGGTGGATTCAATAGCTGTTTAAACTTGGATCAGTTTTAACTTGTAAAAGCAAATCATTCTCTCTCTCTCTCCTTGTCCTCCCAAGAACTTTTTAATGTTCGTTTTTCTTCTGAGATTTAATTTGGAAGTCATGGAAACTACCTATTATCTGATTTTAGTGTTGCAGCAAAACAGGCAGGGAGGTAATCCTAGTGAATTAAATGGCCCTTCTCTCCCCCCCCCCATGGCTTTCTAAGTTGACCACACACAATTTGTACAACAGAATTTTGTGTCCTCCATGCTGAGAAAACAATAGGGAGCCATCCTTCCCTTTGAATAAGATCAGCTAGTTCGAAGTCAAAGAGAGGGGGATTTTTTTTTGTAACATTTAATTTACAAATGGATCTTGGTGATAAGAAAAGGGAGCAACTGGTGATAACAAACATGAAATGAAAGGGTGGTGGTGGTGGTGGTGTGTGTGTGTGTGTGTGTGTTTTCTAATGAAAGGTTCAGAGCTATCTGTTAAACAATTGACAACACTTAAAAGCAAATAGTTCTGATATGCACTCAGACAAGGAAAATTGTATAGGGTTATCAACCTTAACAACCCAGATTGATTTCTTATTGTATAGAAACATTTTCTCTTAACAGCTCATCTTCTCTTTTTTTTCTTTTGATGGGTTTTTTCTTTCCCAGAAATGTAAAGTTTATAATGCTGTTTTTATAGATATGAGGTCATACTCTGATCTAATCTTGGGGGTTGTAAAACTACAATGACTACACCAAGCAGGGAGATCTTGAATATCCACAATGGAGCTACCCAGAGACTCATACTGGTACAAACCGTGGTTGGAACTGGCATTGTAAAAAGCAATTTAACACCCTGATCCTATACACACTTACTTGGAAGTAAGTCCCTAATCATTTAGCCTTGGCTTCCAATTGATGCAGCAATCCTTCCCATGCTTATGGGAAGTAAGTAATGCCATAGAACACAGTAGGGACTTATTTTTTTGGTAAACATCATTTAGGAGAAGGTTGAAATGGTGCTTTGTGGTCTACAGGATTGGACAAAAAAAAAAAACACTTTTGCAGTAAAATTCATAATGCATAGCCAGCTATTTAGGGCTTGTTGAGCAACAGTGGATTTTAAACAACTCTACAATCTTCAACTAAGTATCCTAAGCAGGATTAGGCAACAAATGCTTTATTGTGAAAAAATATGAATATTCTTTGACAGGGGATTTCTCTCTTTTTGTTTTTGTATTCAACAAAGCTTCTAGTTTCAGTGGCATGAACTTTGGAAGTGAAAACCAATCTTTGTTGGCGGATCAGAGCGAACTCGGATCATGTACAGAAACTCAAAAGCATGTTTTGTTTGTTTGCTTGTTCCGTTCATGTCAACCTGAATCTGGAGAGGGGGGGGAATACAGGCTCTCCCCCCCTTCTCCCTTGTCAGCAACTGATTGGGACCTTGAATGACTACAAATTAGTTTAGTGACGGGGCAACTGTCACCAATATCTTTGAATTGGTTGAGGATGAACAAGGTTGACGGGAAACTTGAGAGTCTAATGAGTCCTTCAAATGGTTGATTTGCCATTCGGTGGACAACTAGGCAATAAGGAGTATGAAACATTGGAAATCAATACCTTGCTATGGAATTTCATTATGCCGCGATGTCTTTGGTTCATACTATTTTATATTTTGATGGATTATCTGAAGGAAATGATCATCAAAGACATGGGTATTCATAAAACCTCCCCCTTGTACAATCTTAAAAATCAGTCATGGGCAACTTTTGTGAAGTCATATTGATTTTTTTTTTTAAAGTGTGTGTGGCCAATCTCGGGTCTGTTTTGGTGCAGTAGAAGGGTGGGAACCCAGCGGATTGCACTAAAATGACCTGCGGAAGGAAAGAGATACATATGATTTATCTTCTTCCGTAGTTTGTCTGGCCCTATATCTTGCAAGCTAGTTGTTCAAGGGAAAGGGAGGGAGAGTGGTAGGGCTGTTCACACATTATATTATATATGTGTTCATTTTAAAAGACAGTATGGGAACTGGATGCCTCAAATGTTTTGAGTACAGAACACAAGTGCTACTGTATATCTGTTGTGTGAACATCTATATGAGGATGTAGTAAATCCCTCGTGTATACTGCATGCAGCTTTATGTGTGTTTGACTACAATGAGTGACTAGAGCGATAACCTCAAGATGAAAACTTGGCAATCATGTCTACTTGCCATGCCCTCGGTACAGTCGGTGAGAAGCATTGCCTTTTCTTCTCCCCCCCCCCCATCTCCACCCTGCTCAGTCACACATTGCTAAAGGCCCACGCTGATTGCAAAACAAAGGCAGTGTTTTTGTCCTGGTTAAATATATAGCTGAAGAACATGGTTATCCTATAACATGCTATCATGCTTAATAGTTCAGTAGGAACTGAATCCAGCATACACAATTGTGGGCACTACCGCTATATGGTGCATAATGTTTAGATGCCTTTTAGAGTCAAATTGCATCTGTGTTTACTTAATCCCTTCCATAGATTTAACTTCTAGGCATTCAAGACTTTAGAGATCCTGTATATGCCCATTAAAAAAGCTTGGGGAAGCATCAGCAAAATGACAAGTTATTTACCAAGAACAAGTAAATCTGGACTGTACAGGTTGCACAGTGGGCCCTCAGTATCCATGGGGGATCCTTTCCAGGACCCTCCGCAGGTACTGAATTCCACAGATAATTAAACCTGCAGGGGGGCATGGGGGCAAACCAGAAGTGCTTTTTAGAAGCATCTGGGATACCTTTTTGAGGTGCAGGGAGGCCACACACCGGAAGGCCTGCTGGCCATGACTGGAAGGCACTTTGGTCACCCCCAGGAGGTCTCTAAGGCCCTCCAGCCACTGGCTTGGTACCTGTGGCTATTCAAATCCATGGATGCCAAGGCCACAGTTAAAGAAAAATGGTGGTTGGCAACCTTCAGTCTCGAAAGACTATGGTATAAGCCTACAGCACCCGGTATTCCCAGGCGGTCTCCCATCCAAGTACTAACCAGGCCTGACCCTGCTTAGCTTCCGAGATCAGACGAGATTGGGCATGTGCAGGGTAACAGTTAAAGAGGGCCCACTGTAATGGGATGGGTTGGAATGGACACTCTTCTGAGTGAGAAACTTTGAAGAACTCTTGTGGGTATTAACACTGCCCGCACCTTCCCTAGATATTTGTATTGCTTCACAGTTGCTAATCTTGTGATCTCTCTCTTTTGTCTCCACCGCATTGCCTTGATGTTCTAGGAGACACACAGAAGGGTCAAGCACATCGAACCACCAAGGCGAAGGATGCCCACGTCTGTGGCAGGTGCTGTGCTGAGTTTTTTGAACTCTCCGATCTCCTGCAACACAAGAAGAACTGTACGAAAAATCAATTGGTTTTGATTGTGAATGAAACTCCCGTTTCTGCTTCTGAAGCCTTCCCTCCCAGCTCCCCTGCTGATAATCCTGACGAACAGAGGAATGACACGGTTAACAACATGGATCAAGTAGACCACAGCGACCTTTCTGAGCATAACAAACTTGACAAGGAAGAATCTATGGATGTGGAAGCTTCCGGCATTAATAAGAGCACTAGTGGTGCTTCCCAGAATGTCAACAATAGCATTACAAGCAGTAACAGCTCCACCATGGGTACCTCAGCTACAACAACCTCTCTACCTCAAATAGGGGATCTGACAACTCTAGGCAACTTCTCGATGATCAACAGCAACGTCATCATTGAAAACCTTCAGAGCACGAAAGTGGCAGTGGCTCAGTTCTCGCAGGAAGCACGGTGCAATGGCGCCTCGACCAGCAAGCTTGCAGTCCCTGCCCTCATGGAGCAGCTCTTGGCTCTGCAGCAGCAGCAGATCCACCAGTTGCAACTGATAGAGCAAATCCGTCACCAAATATTATTGCTGGCTTCCCAGAATGTGGACCTGCCAACCTCTCCGAGCCCGTCTCAGAGTACTCTGCGAGCATCTGCCAACCCCTTGTCCACGTTAAGTTCCCATTTATCCCAGCAGCTGGCCGCGGCGGCTGGATTGGCACAAAGCCTAGCTAGCCAGTCTGCCAGTATCAGTGGCGTGAAGCAGCTTCCCCCTCTACAGCTACCTCAGAGCAACCCTGGCAACACATTGATTCCATCCAGTAGCGGCTCAACTCCAAATATAAACCTATCGGCGGCAGCAGTTACAACACCGTCCTCCGACAAAGTGGCAACAAGTGCTGGTGGCCCGCAGCTCGGCAATCCGGCAGTGACCGCGTCATCTTCACCAGCTTTTGCAATAAGCAGTTTATTAAGTCCTATAGCGAACCCTCTTCTACCTCAACCCACCCCTAGCAACTCTGTTTTCCCCAGTCCTTTGTCGAGTCTTGGAACACCTGCAGAGGATTTAAGCTCACTGGCTGCTCTGGCCCAGCAGAGGAAAAGTAAGCCACCCAGCGTCGCGGCCTTCGAAACGAAGAGCAATTCCGACGAAGCGTTCTTTAAGCATAAGTGCAGGTTCTGTGCAAAAGTGTTTGGGAGCGACAGTGCCTTGCAGATCCATTTGCGTTCTCACACTGGGGAGAGGCCGTTCAAATGCAACATCTGTGGAAACCGGTTTTCCACCAAGGGGAACTTAAAAGTCCACTTTCAGCGTCATAAAGAGAAATATCCTCACATTCAAATGAACCCCTACCCAGTGCCGGAGCACTTGGACAATATCCCCACCAGTACAGGTATTCCCTATGGAATGTCGATACCGCCGGAGAAACCTGTAACCAGCTGGCTGGACAGCAAGCCAGTGTTATCGACTTTGACGACATCAGTTGGCCTACCACTTCCACCCACAATTCCAAGCTTGACCCCTTTCATCAAAACAGAGGAGCCTCAGCCCATCCCCATCACACATCCTTCGTCTAGCCCCCCCTGTTCTGTCAAAAGTGACTCTGGCTCTGTTGATCCTGCGGGGAAAAACTCAAACGGGCATCTAGTTGACAGGGACATAGGGGTTTTGTTCTCTTCCAGTGGCAAACAGGAAGAAACCACTCAGACGCCTAGCACTTCCACCAGCCTGAACACCAACACAACTTCTCCCGGAGCAGATTCAGGCTCAAACAATGTGGTGACTTTTACCAATCCCCTGATGCCTCTCCTGTCAGAGCAGTTCAAGGCTAAGTTCCCATTTGGAGGCCTTCTGGATGCAACACCAGCCTCTGAGACTTCCAAATTGCAACAGCTGGTGGAAAACATTGACAAAAAGGCAAGCGACCCCAATGAGTGCATCATCTGTCACCGGGTTCTGAGTTGCCAGAGTGCTTTGAAAATGCACTACCGCACCCACACTGGTGAGAGGCCATTCAAGTGCAAAATCTGTGGCCGCGCCTTCACGACCAAAGGCAACTTGAAGACCCATTATAGCGTTCACCGTGCCATGCCCCCGCTGAGAGTACAACATTCCTGCCCCATTTGCCAGAAAAAGTTCACCAATGCTGTCGTACTTCAGCAACACATCCGTATGCACATGGGAGGCCAGATTCCGAACACACCTGTGACAGAAAACTATCCTGAGTCCATGGAGTCCGACACAGGGTCTTTTGATGAGAAGAACTTTGACGATCTGGACAACTTCTCTGATGAGAACATGGAAGACTGTCCTGACAGCAGCGTGCCGGATACACCGAAATCGGCGGACGCATCTCAAGATAGTTTATCTTCTTCCCCACTGCCACCAGAAATGTCAAGTATCGCTGCTTTGGAAAACCAGATGAAAATGATCAATGCGGGGCTCGTGGAGCAGCTCCAAGCAAGCTTAAAGTCTGTAGAGAATGGGTCGGCGGAAGGGGATGTGCTGACAAATGATTCATCATCCGTCGGGGGTGACATGGATAGCCAAAGCGCCGGAAGTCCTGCCATCTCAGAGTCTACCTCTTCCATGCAGGCCTTGTCCCCGTCCAACAGCACGACTGATTACCACAAATCGCCCAGCGTGGAAGAGAAACCAACTAGAACTTTAACCAATGACTTTGCCAATGGTTGGCCCCTGGGCCTTGCAAACGGTGGCGCTTTGGACTTGACATCGGGCCACCCAGAGAAGCTGATTAAGGAAGAGTCCTTGAGCATGTTGTTTCCCTTCCGAGACAGAGGCAAGCTTAAGAATACAGCGTGTGACATTTGTGGCAAGACATTTGCTTGTCAGAGTGCCTTGGACATTCATTACAGAAGTCATACCAAAGAGAGACCATTTATTTGCACAGTCTGCAATCGTGGCTTTTCCACAAAGGGTAATTTGAAGCAGCATATGTTGACACATCAGATGCGAGACCTACCATCACAGCTCTTTGAACCCAATTCCAATCTCGGCCCGACCCAGAACTCTTCTTCGGCGATCCCTGTGAACTCACTTTCCACGCTCATCAAGACCGAGGTCAATGGTTTTATACACGGCTCTCCTCAGGACAGCAAAGAGACATCACCTGGCCTGCTTCCTTTGGGGCCTTTGCCACCTTCAGCCACGTCACCTGTTTTGCTTCCGGCTCTGCCCAGGAGGACGCCAAAGCAGCACTTCTGCAACACGTGTGGGAAAACCTTTTCATCGTCTAGCGCTTTGCAGATTCATGAGAGGACCCACACGGGAGAGAAGCCGTTTGCCTGCACGATATGTGGGAGAGCGTTCACCACAAAAGGAAACCTCAAGGTATGCTTTTGCCCGTATAACATTCAATTGACTGGATTCTGAATTTCGGTTGGCTTTACAGGTTGACCCTCGGTATCTGCGGGGGATCCATTCCCAGGCCCCCCATGGTTACTGAAGCCCACAGATAATGGAATCCGTGGGTGGGGGCCTCCAGACATGTCTGCAAGGTGCTTCTGATTGTATCTAGGAGATCAGGTGAGGGCCTCCAGTGTGGGTCCTACACCTGCGCCGACTCAGATTTGCGAGTGCTGAACCCATAGATGGAGGCTCCACCTATACTTCTGTTGCCCTCTGCATCTGGGTTCGTTGTAGTATTGTGGTAGCTTTGCATTTTACTGCAGCAAAATGCATTACTGGATCTACACCAGCCTTGCACACTGCAGAAACCTATACGTGTGGTGTTAAACTATGATTGGGCTAAGGTATCAAGGCATGTATGTCCTTAGTAATATAGTGTCGTCACCATTCATACGGTTCTGTTAAAGAACTCTGCACATGTAAGAGAACAAATGTCTGCCCTAAAGAGCTTGCAATTGAAATGTGATTTTTGGGGAGACTACAGAAGAAAGGGAATTAAATATAGGTCAAGGTAAAGAAAAAGACGGACACCGGCATATCCATGGTTTCACTTATCCACGGTTCTCAAATTACGCCCCCATTGTGCTCAAATGGGGAGTACCTAGACTAGTAGAGAAATGCTACAGGAGGTGATACTGAGACTGCTGATAGGAAGTTCTCTAGCAGCTACGAGTCTAAGGGCACAATCCTAACCCCCAGATTAGGCAGGCACAAGTCACTTGCGCCGACCCGGGGGTGTAGCAAATGTGCTGTAAGGCACATTTGCGCCAACTCAGGAGTCGGGGAGGCCAGCGCAAGGAGTTGCGCTGGCCTCCCTGCACTGAATCCAGGCCCGGGGTAAGTTTCTGTTGGCTGAGCTCAACCAAGGCAGGTGTGTGGAGAGGGTGGGAAGGTGGGGAAGAGGTGTTTTGGGGAAGGGGAGGGCGGGTGTTCCCGGGGCAGGCAGGGAGCAAGAGGCGGGGCCAGGATGCAGCAGTTATGCTGGATTTTGACCCCATTCCCAGGCTGTGTGGAGTGGCCCCTGGCAGCTCTGTTTTGCTTGGATCTGTGCAACCTTGTCAGGTGGCGCAGATTCAAGTAGACCCATTGGGGCCAGTGCATTGTGACACATGGTAAGGGGATATTTTTCCCTTTGCCTCGAGCTGTGCTGCTTTTGGCCCCAAACTTGCGCTGGATGAAGTGCAGGCCAGTTGGCCGGCCTGCTGCAGCACAAGTTAGGATTGCGCTGTAAGTTCCTGCTGCTTCCTGTTCAAAAACAAAAGGAAGAAAAAAATCTCCCTTTTGCTGGGTTTGCAAATGAAGAGAGGTGAGTCATGAGCAGGACAGGGGTTGAGTAGGGTTCACTGCTAACTGCAGATTCCAGTATCTGTAGCAGCAGAAATGATAACGATCTTCCCCTCCTATGGCTCCCAACTGACTGCTTTCCATTCCTTTAGCATTCTCCTTGCCCCTTTCAGACTAGTCTAAATCCTGCAATGGACTGTTGGTTTGTGATTTACCCCAGGGTGTTCTGAATACTGGCCTGGACTGAGGAATGATTTTATAATCCAGCCACCAGGGGGTTGCACCTTTCATGGAAAAGGTGGGATTTGAAGGTATGCTCACAGAGGTATTCTAGGAAGCAGTTCTTGGCATGGGTGCAGCTATTCACCCTGACACATGTTCATTGGTTTTTCTACATAAAATGTGCATGGCCTATTCCATGTGTGGGCATCAGGAAATCCTGGTCCATGGAGGGCTTCAGGACTTGTTCCTAGATATATGTCTTTCAGACGTAATGGTCCTGTGGCACAAAACACTGATTTAAACCTCGCGATTGCATTTTGCAATGTAAAATGCAAAGTTGCACTGGGACTGCTGAGGACATGATTTAGTAGCTTCTGTCCATGTAATGCACAGCAGGAAGTTGTGCTTTGGGGAAGGATGGTTAGACTTAAGGCACCTGGTGTGTGTTTGAGATTGCACCTTGACTCAAATAATGTGGATGTATAGTGCAGGGTTGAACTGTCTTTCCTCAGACCCTCGACTTCAGTCTTTGAGAAAACAAATCTCTCTCATTGATGCAAAGTTGAAGAGGAAACCTTAGAATAGGAAGGGTGACCAGATGTTATCTTTTTCCAGGACATGTCCTCTTTTTTGCCTCATGTCCTGGAAAAGAACTTCAATGTCCTCCTTTTTCCTGTGAGCGGTCTCTACAGTCAGTGCATAGCCTTCTTGTAATTAATAAATTATATGTAATATAACTTTTAAATTTGATAAGTAATGTAGTGTTTAAATTAATCACATGAAATCAATATACCAGTGCTTTTAGCTTTTATTTTGTCATGTCCTACATTTTTCTTGGATGCCCTACATTTTGGGGTGCCTTGTGCTCTTTTGCGGTTATGACATCTGGCCACCCTGAGAATATGTGTTTGCTCATGAGCCTGCTGGTGGCCTGACCTAGAAAGGCGAAGTTAGGTAGTGCTTCCACCAGTCAGAAGAAATGGGAACTCTACATTCAGCTGATGGGGGTTCTTCATTCAATATCCCTTAAGAAATTTCTCTGTTGCTGAAAGTCTGTGCAGCTTCTCTCCTCTGTCCGTCTCCTGTGCTTGCCCCAAGTGCTCCAATACTCCAATACTCCACTTTGCTCCAATACTAAATGTATATTAAATAGAAACGCATTTTGCACACACTCCTCCTTGTTTAAGAGTTAAAATTTGTGTGCGTAGATGCAAAATTTGATGCACTCTCTAATTAAAGGTAGTCATGAACAGAGCTGAGACTGAGAAATGCCTTCCTACCTGGGTGGGCCCTGAGTTTCACCACCACCACACAAAAACTGTGGACCCAGAGGTGGTCGCAGAGATCAGCAGTAGACCCTCTTAAAAGTCTCAGACCCTTGATAGCTGCCCCAGCAATTCAGATCTCCAGCACTGGCTCTTTTCACAAAGTCTACCATGAATACTGTGCAGCAAAAAACCTTCTCTTTTCAGATGTTTCACATAACCTGCCGTGCAGACCAAGAATCCAACCAAAACCAATTAAAGCTAGATCCATGTTACTGGGCAAACTTTTTTTCTTAGTGGCAGCTACCCCATTCATGGAACACCAGTGGAGCACTTCCAGATGGACCTGGCTCTGTGCATCTTCCTCAAGAGACTGGGATGAGCAATAGGAGAGGAATAGCAACATTTGGACTTTTAGCCTACACACATGAAACCTACACAGTCAATGCAGGATGCTTTTGGCATGTCAAAAAAGGACCTTAACCAATTTTTGCCTGGCCTGCAGTGTGCACGTTTGATCCCTATTGTGTATGTACAGCATTGGGCAGAAATGGCTTAAAGGAGGTTGAAGACAATGCCTGGCATAGGTGCAGAGGGGGCTATTGCATGTGGAAGCCCCATTTAGCTCTGTGATTGGCCAGAGTGTGTGTGGCCACCTTTAGTGAAGTACAGTTGTCCTGACTTAATCCGTTGACTACACATCCGCTGATTTAATCAACTGCAGATTGAAATTAAAAAAAAAAAAAAATCATGTAACCCTGCTGTAGCCACACTTGCCTCCTGCCTGCCCATTTATGCAAGTTTAGGTGGTTTCCTAAGGCTTTTAGGCAGTTTCCATAAACTTAAACTGTGTAAATGCCTAAAGCTTATGGAAACTGGCTAAATTTGCATAAATGGGCAGGCGCGAGGCAAAACCAGGCTGCTGCAAGATAAGTGAACTGAACAGCCGCTGACTTTCTCATTCATGGGGGAGTTCTTGATCCAAACCCCCATGGATAAGCCCATGGTACATTTACAAAAAGTGGTTCATGCCAGGTTGATAGGAGAAGCATAAACAGTTGCATTGTTAGGGTCCAACCAGATGGACTTATTATCAGTCATCTGTGATGTGAATGGAGAAAGTATCTTTTAAAATAGAGACAACCAGTTTCTGTATTTCCAAGGGGGAAAGATGTGGTATTTCTGCAAGGTAACAGTCCAAGGGCTGATGGGGTGTATATTTGCTGTGGGTGGGAAAACACTCCATCTATAATTTTGTTGCTATCTGGTCCCAGTTGCAAAAATGCATGTGTTTGTGTGTTCTTCATTTGTTCTATATATAAAAATTCAGAAGAGCAATGTTGCTTTAAAAAAAAAAAAAGCATTGCCTGTTTCTCTCTCTTGCAACCTGGGGAGGTGGGGGAATTGTCTTTCTCTCGCAAGTGAAACTGTGGATAAAGCTTTTGAATGTAACTTTAACATCTGATATCTATTGCATCTATATCCTGCTTTTCTTCCTTCCTGGAATTCAAGGCAGTGTACACAGGATTCCCAGATAGTCTCCAGGCCAACCACTGACCAGATCCATATCTGCTTAAATTCAGTAAGGTGGTTGTATCATGTGACTTCAGACCACGCTTTAGGCGTGGCAGAGATTGGACAAAATTGGGTTTTGTGGGGAGGTGTGTGAGAGTTAATGGCCAGTGTCTTGTCAGTAGACCATCTTTGCCCTAAATCAGCGGTCTCCAAAGTGGAGACCTCTGTGAGATGGCAGAGGCTTCACCAGTGCGGATGGCACTTACTGTTCTGCCAGGGAGACTCCGCAAAGCATCTTCGTGCACCCCATTCTTAGCTATGTCCAGCTGCTTCTGCCTAGAAATCCAGGCGCATAGCTTACTTAGACATCGGTGGCCAGAAGCAACTGGACACAACAAAGACTGGGGGTGTATGGAGGCACTTAGCAGAGGCTCCCGGGTGGAATGGTAAACACCATGCATGCAGGGAAGAACTTAGGAAGGCACCAGAGTCTGAAGAACCCTGCCTTAGGGCCCAGTCCTATCCAACCTTCCAGTGCCGGTGCAGCCACAATGCAGTCCTGAGAAAAGGGAACAAACATTCCCTTACCTGGAGGATCCCCTCCATGGCTGCAGCCCACCACAGGATGAAGTGCATGTCTCATTGGCATGGTTGCACCAGTGCTAGAAAGTTGGATAGGAGTCTTCCTGGTTAGCTGTGCCACTTAAGAAAAGACTCTGCTCATGCCATTGAAAAGATGTTCTTGACCCACATAAAATAACAAAAGCCACTGCTAACCAGTGTCTCTTTCAGGTTCACATGGGCACGCATATGTGGAACAGCGCACCTGCCCGGCGAGGCAGACGGCTTTCTGTGGATGGCCCCATGACTTTTCTCGGAAGCAATCCTGTAAAATTTCCAGAAATGTTTCCAAAAGATTTGGCTGCAAGGTCGGGAAATGGAGACCCCTCTGGCTTCTGGAATCAATACGCAGCGGCACTCTCCAACGGCTTGGCCATGAAGACGAATGAGATTTCAGTCATTCAAAATGGTGGCATCCCCCCAATTCCTGGAAGCATGGGCAATGGCAGTAGTTCTCCTATTAGTGGCTTGACAGGAAGCCTGGAGAAGCTCCAGAATTCTGAGCCTAACGCGCCTCTAGCTGGTCTGGAGAAAATGGCGAGCAGCGAGAACGGGACTACCTTCCGTTTCACGCATTTTGTGGAAGACGGCAAAGAGATTGTAACAAATTAGGACTGATGTGATGAACGATCCTGCAGAGTATTGCAACCTAAGGTTGTGTGGGGTGGTGTGGTTTTTTTGTTTTGTGTTTTTTTTTATTTTGGCAAATTGACAAAAAGGCTACATTATAAAGACATCCTTTTGTACTTTGTTCGACTTCTAGAGTTATAAAATGGCTTATTTATTAGTGATATAACCTTTTTTTCTGCTTTGCAAACATGCAAGCGTTAACTTTGGTCTCCTGTATTTTGAACTAAATACTAATTGACTAGAGTGCTGTAAACTTGCTGTAACATTTATGGCAACACAAGTCTGTTCAGCTAGATGGTCTCGTTCTGGCATTTAACTTATTTTCTATATCCAGTTTAACATGAACTTTCGGTGGTGATGCAATGCCTCCGTAATACATTTCTCTCTTGCTCGTAACACAAGTCTGTATATGTGTATACTTCAATCCCGCTGGACGTTTTGTCAGCAGATATATTGTTTAATTCTTCAAACAGATTTACACAAAGGATTGAAAAATGGACCATATAAATTTGAACCATTTGAACCTTCACAACGGGCTCAGTTATGGTTTTGGGTTTTGGTTTTTCTAATTTTTTAAAAAATCTTGATTCTAAAATTAAAACGGCTTTAATTTTTTTTTGTAGATTTAACTCTTTTTTTTTCCTCTCTTGAATTGTCCTTTGTATTGTGCTTTTTACTGGAGTCGTCTTAGATGTTAATAAGTTTCTGTACAGTAAATAAGCACGCTGACGATTAGAGGCGATCCAAAAGTGTTTTGGTAGTTGAAAACCTTTTGCCTTGTAGGTATATTCACTATAGGAAAAAAAAGAAAGTGCTGGACTTTTGACAATGCTGCTATATAAAAAAGGCATCTTGATCAACCTTCCATGGACAAATATAGATGCTCTTGTACATATGAGAAATATCGAGTTCATTAAAATGTACATATGTTCCTGATTGAGCTCAAACCCTAGTTCTTGAGCAAGAGAACAAGTATAGTGTTTGTTTATTTTGTATTAGGTATGGAAAAAGAATACTTTGGACTGTTACATGCACTTTCTTGGAAAGCTGAAAGGAAAAAAATAGGTCCAGTTTCTTTTAACATTTAATACTTACTAACAGCAGAGATACTGTAATTTTACGCGAGTAATCAAATACATTTTTTTCAACAGATTAAGTTGGATTTTTGTGTGTGCATGTGTTTTTAAAGTGAGTTGATTCTAGAATTTATCCTTTTGAAGGCACTCTTGTTAAGACAATGGGGAAATTGAGGTGAGAGAGAGTTGCACATATAGGAGCCTACTCCAGACACTGGTCATCGACTAATAGTTCAGAGAGGGGTCATAGCTCACTGTAGAGTTCCCTCTTTGAATGCAGAAAGTCTTTGGAATCACTGAGTAGGGCTGATAAAACCCCGAGCTTAAGCCCTGGAGAAATTCTGCCTAGTCAGTGTAGAGAATACTGAGTTAGACCAATAGCCTGACAGCATCACGTGTTCGTCAGGGCTAAATCACTTATGAACTGGATTACCCTAGTGCAGTGGTTGTTGACCTTTTTTGTGACATGACCTCAATAAAGAAATAACATATGAGATGGAGGACCCACCACCAATTTTGCCCCTCTCTTGGGATCCAACTCCCTCAACCCTGTCCACCCTATTTCCCCCTGCCTCTTGTGTCTTCACAACAACCCTGTGAGGTAGCAACCTCGGCGTGGCCAGTCTTAGGTGTTGCGGGGCAAGACAGAGAGGCTGTGAAGGATTATATCAAGCAGTGCCTTATCAATACTGTTATTGGATTGGATCCAAGCCCTCTCTTGCACAGACTTTGAAAGGTTTCTGCAATTTCCCCCGAATGATGCTTCGGGTTTGTGACCCATAGGTTGAAGACACTGGACTAGTGCCATCACCATAATGTCCATGTATTTATTCTTAGCAGTTTTCCTTCCTCTCCAAGGAAAGCAAGCGAGAAGAGCAGGGCCTGGTGTACGGGGGAAGGTCATTGTTGCCTTATCACACGGCCTCCTTTCCTTCACTGCTCTATCCTTGAAACTGGTTCGGTTGGCAAGGAGAATTCTGGGTTTTTTTTTTTTGTAGAAGCAGCCAATGGTGAAGAAGAAATTGTGATATGAAGGTGTGATATGCATTAAAGGGGGGGCAGGGGCTGGGATTTGGTGGCATTTTGGGCCAGGCCTGTTTAAAAGCAAAGAAAAGGAAAAAGGCATCGGGTACAAAAGATGGATGTGTCTTTAACAGTTACAGGTGAAGCCGTCTTTCCCACCCCTCCAAGGCAGACGGTGCTGACTAAAAAGTTGAACAGGTTGAGTATATAACTGAATGGTAGAGCATATGCTTTGCATGCAAAAGGCCTTGGGTTCTGCCTCCTGATGTTTCTAGTTAAGCCATTTCTGCCCACTGTTGCATATACACAACAGGAATCAAATATGTACACCTGTGGGCTGGGCAGAAATTGGTTAAAAGACTTCAAAGTAGTAAGGTTGGGTGCCGTTTGGTGTAGATCAGAAGTTAAAAACTATGGTTTACGCCCCTCCCCCCGAGAAGACATAAAACTGCTCATGCATTTTCCCCTCCCATTGAATATTTGCTACTTTCCTGAAATTACACTGAACATATATGGTGAAAAAGGACTTAAAAAAACATTAAATTTTTTTTAAAATTGTTTGTAGCTTCTTATCCAACTCCCATTATAATTGGGCTCTTTCATATCTTGAAAATATGTGCCAGATTTGTACATTTGCTCTTCTGTCATTTGCAGCTAATGAGTTTCTATGTGAGAACAAAGTGCTTATTTCTGGCCATCCTCTACTTCATGACATCACTTTCTACTTAAGGATGTCACTTCTGGCCCTAAGTGGGCACCATGAATGCTAACTTCAGCCCTCTGTATGAAATGAGTTTGACACCTCAGGTCTAACCTGCCTGGAGGCTGCTTTATATAATTGAATGCATCCCTCTTCTATGCAGCTCTTAAAAGATGAAGCTTTACAGTGCATTTGATTATGTTAAAGAGATGGACATATGCAGAAAAGAACTAAAGAGAGTTCCAAGTTATAGTTTGGGTTAAAAGGTGGGTGGTGAAGATTTGAGGCAATGGCCCTTGAGCTTTGCAAACAGCCACTTGCCCAGCAGCCAATGGAGTTGCCTATACAGTAGGATAGCTCTACACTTGAGTGTTTCTCAAATTGTGGGTCTGGACCCACTAGGTGAGTCATGAGCTAATTTCAGGTACGTCCCCATTCATTTCAATATTACATTTTTAATATTTTAGACTTGTTGCTACCATGGTATGTGACTGCATTGGGGGAAATGTAACAGATCTGTACTTTTAACAGGCTACTATGTATAGGGTTTTAACAATGGTAGTAGATGGGACTTACTCCTAGGTAAATGTACAACAAGAACTAGTAGCTTGAATAAGATTGTTTGTAAGACTGCTCTAGAGCAGAAAAGAGTTTGGGGTGGAGGATATTCATAAACTAGGTTGCAATTCTAAAAGGGCTCTTGCCTCTGAAAACCTGCCATTCTCCCCCGCCCTCCGTCACTATCCTCCTTTGTGATCTCCTTTGTGAATGGTGCCTTGAACATATTCAGAGGGCTGCTGTAGTGCTGGAATCGTTCATCAACCTGGGTGTTGGTAATGAGGAATTTCCACACCCACAAATGGTAGTTCTCTTTTGAGGCGTCAGCTACTGCCAACCAAAGTTCCATGATTCCAGCCCAGAAGCACTTCATAAAAAAGTGGTTTGGAGTTTGATTTGGTTGCTGAGAATTTGCGACATTTAGGTTTTTACTCTTGTTTTAAACCAGCTCTAGTGGGCACGTATATTGCATTAAAATGACAAATATAGGTTGGCCCTTCGTATCTGTGGAGGATCTGTTTCTGGACCCCCTGTGGATACTGAAACTCATGGAGAATAGAATTTATGGGTGGGGACCATTAGAGAACTTATAGGTGTGTGTGGCCTCTCCAGGCCTCAGTAAGCCCCCCCCCCCCCCGGTATCAGAAAAGCAATTTCGGTCACATTTGGGAGGTCAGATAGGGCCTTCCAGTGTGGGTCCAACATCCGCACTGAGTCAAATCCGTGGATGCTGAACCCATGGATAAAGAGGCCACACCTATATAGCTTGAGAGTTCTGTCCACCTCTGAATTTCTCTTCTGAAACTGTCACCCACTGAGGTTTGTATTCTGTGCATCCAGGGTAGGGCCACATTTTGCCAGCAAGACGCTTTCTCTCCCATTCCATTCTGCACATGTTTTGTGCACACAGGGTTTCTGACCATAGAGAAACTTTTCCAATCACAAGTGTGTTGCACATAGGCAAGCTTTCAGATGTGCTACTGTGAAACCGTGTAGCTTGGATGTGATGCCCGATATGCCCCTTCCCTACCCCCAACAAGAACATTTGAAAAGGGCTAAAGGTGATTGGCAGCTAAGCTTGTGAATGGACTCAGCTGAAAGTTTGAAGGGCCATGGGTTGATGCGAAAGGCTTTTTCTCTGTGATGGCGCATTCACACGTGGATGTCATTGCTTGATGTGGCAGGTATGAAGTGATGAATATTGGCATGTGAACTCTGAACTAGCATCTTTCAGTTAAAATACTGGTGTTCAGTTCTTGCTGCAAAGAATGTTGTGTGGGTATATCGCTAACTCCACTCTGCCACGGGCACAGAGGCGTGACTAGGGTTTCTGTCACTCAGTGCGAGATCCATTGTGTCACCACCCCCCATGATGGACCTCCTCCTGTATCAGACCATACAGAATAAATTACAATATCATATGCACAGCCTAAAGGCAGTGGCATCATGAGAGTTGGCGGGGGCACCACCATTAACTTTCAGTACAGGTCACCCAACAAATCAGTAACCAACCAAACAGGAGTGGCTAACCTGATGACAAGCAACTGAATAAGAGTTTTAGTATTAGCTCTGATACATGAAAATGAGAGCTGATTCATACTAACACCTTATTGGTTCCCTGATGTGTCATAATAACCCATTCATTGGCTCTCGGAACAATCAACCTCATTGGTCAGTTCTGAGTTAAAGAAATCCACTATTTGATACATAAGGCAGTTCCGTTTTTCTTTTCTGGTTATTTCGCTATAACCTTTGATAGAATATATAAATCTAGATATTTTAATGTGTGTTGCATTCTGCATTAAAGTACCCATCCAATGATATACAACATGATATCGAAAATATCAAGGTTTTCACAATTGTAGCTACTAGAGGTTTCACCCCTCCTCTAAGGATGTCACCCTGTAGAATCTGTATCCCCCTCATCCCTTAATGATGACGCTGCATGTGCACATTCTGAGCCAGGGCTCTGTTCCTGGCTATGGGTACTTCAGTGTGCCCATTCAGATAAATCCAAAGGCTTTCTCCACTGAAAGGAGCTCTCTTCACATGGTAAAACTACACCACAAACTGAGACTCTGGATAATGGGGCATAAGCCTGACTTGGGTCCAAAGGCTACCTGGCCTCTGCAGTGCCAAAACTCATACCGGATTGCAAACCGCTTTACAAATGTTCCTCCATTTCAAAACTTTGCAGGGCTTTCTTTGGAAGGGGTAAGGTGACTTCAAGAAACAAGTCCAAATCTCATGATTCTTTAGATCCAACTTCCTTTAGAGCAGTGGTTCCCAAACTTTTTAGCACTGGGATCCCTTCTATTGGAACCCACCTAGGTTTAGCAGGCTTTTAAAAAAGGAGATCTAGAAAGAAATAATATTTGTAAGCGATAATAACCAGATAACCCTTCAAACATTTATCTCCCTATATTTATACATGCTTGCAAACTGCAGGAGCTGAGCTTTTTGCAGGGAATTAGCAGCAACATTATCTGATTTTTGAATAGCCTCAGGGCTTCAGGCACTTACTTATCTGATCTTTCCATCACCCTTTGGCAACCCACAAAAAAATCAGGTCATGTTTGAAGCTGGGGCCTTGTGCATGCAAAGCACATGCATTCCCATGTGAGAACTGTGACAGCCTTGATCATGCACAAAATTCAGTATTACTGTATTAGCATTCTGTTCTGCTTTTGACCCCATAGTGGCTTTCAACACTTCTTAAAATGCAGTTTTATATATATCTTAATCCCTTCCCCATTCCCAATACCTTTAGACGAGTGCTTCTCAAACTGAGACAAGTGGGTCATGACCCACGACAAGTGTGGTGGTTTGTGAAACGGACAGGGCAGATTTGGCAATGTGCATCAAGGGTTAAACAAGCTGCTGCTTGAGGGGGGTGCTGCTGCCCGTTCACCACTATTGCCACACTTCTTGGCATTTATAAATCAGGCAGCAGCCTCTAGGGCAGCCGTTTTCAACCACTGTGCCATGGCACGCTAGTGTCTCGTGGATGATCGGGTGTGCTGTGAGAGTTTGGGAGAGGATCATTTGTTATTAAGGCCACTGGGGGATGTGAGCCCCTGGTGTCACTGCGGTGTGCCTTGTCAGTTGTCCAAAAACTGAAAGTATGCCTTTTCGTGCCTTCTCAGTGTGCCATGAGATGAAAAAGGTTAAAATCGCTGCTCTAGGGCATCTAAAATGTTTAGAGAGCTGTGGTGCCAAAAGACATTCCGGGGTGCGATGTGGCTGCTGGGGTTGATGAAGTGAGTGGTGGTGGTAAAAAGATTTAGAACCACTGCCTTTGACCTCACAGCACTGCGGAAATTCCTGACACATGGAGAGTGAGAGTGTGCTGGCAAAAGTACCCTGAAACCCCACCCCATATGTACCAATAAGTTGGCATAAGGTGGGGCTTACCAGAATGGCTCTTGCTCCCCTCCCTCCTCACATGGCTGGTACCCACATGGCAGTGGCATCACTAGGGTTTGTGCTACCTGGTGCGGGAAAACAGCATTTCACCCCCATGACGGCTCCCCACCCATGCAGAGGACGGGGCAATGTCCTGGGCAGTGGACGTGGTGATGCACCGTTGCTCCAGCCCTGCTGATTTTTTGGCTATAACTTTTGGTAGAATAGAAATACCTCAACGCAGTTTGCTTCATTACATTCTGCATTAAATTACGCATTGATTGATATATATGATGGCATTATTCAAAAATGCCAAGATTTAAAATTTTTTGGCCAGTTGTGGTGTCAGCCTCCCCATGTGCATTACCCCTTGTGGCCTGCACCCCCCCACCCCTTCCTAGCGACGCCACTGCCACATGGAAGTAATGTGGAAATAATCAGGGCTCAAGAGGCAATATTCTTACCAATATTTCTCAATGAGTTGGTTGAAATTTCATAGCTATTATGGAACGCAACCATTAAAAAATGTTATTTCTGTTTCAATTCCAGGTCCTCAACATGTTTGAACTCTTTCCTGTTCAAACACTGATTTGAACAAGTGGTTTGCTCACCTCTTCAGATGTTTTGAACCAGTCTAGATGCATTTCATGCAGACTAATATCTTTTCATTTTTCTTGCCGTGCAAATCTACAAAAGGAGTGCAAGAATTTATCTTGGGGCCGGGTGCATTATTCTTAAATTGGTAATTTAATTTGAGTATTTGAAAACATTTTTGCAAACAAAATTGATCCACTGCTACAAAAACCAGGAAGATAAGATGTACAGCAGCAAGCTGAGCAACTTTTCCTTGGTATTCGCTTTCTCTTCCAGTTCTTGTGTTAGGGGTTCTGTTCGGGTTCCCACTCAAGGCAGCCAAATTGGTTTAGGATTCTGTTCAGCTCAATTTATGGAAAAGCCCTCTCTGAACTGGTTTATGGGTTCTGGTTTGGTTTGATTCCCTTTGTTCGTTTGTTTAAAATTGGCATCTGACTTCTAATCAGATTATTAAAAAAACAGCAACCTCCATGCTTTGGTTTACATTTCACAGTACCTGGCTGGGGCATGTGTCAAGTGACGTGTAGCGGCTAGTCCATTCACTGGTGTTAATGGTGCTAAAGAGATTTTGGCTCTCCCAGGGCAAATCTGGCTGTTGAAGGAGCTCTGTTGAGCTAGTGGAGATGAACGCTTGTCACAGATGTGATAAAAAAATATTGTGGTAAACCGCCAGCTTTGTGTCAGGGCTTGGCAACTGTGTGAGCATCAGGTCTTCAGTACCACTGTGTGTGTGTTTATGGCTCTGGGATGGAAGCAATTACCAAATACTAAAAAAACACACACACACACATTGAAAATAGAACATCCTTTTTCTTTGGGAATCTGGATTGAATTGTCCTTCCCACAATTATGACAATAACGACTAGATCTGATTAAGATCAAAATGGATTTTATTTGTTAGACACTGATAGTTTGTGATGGGGGCTGGTGAAATTGTTTAGTACGCCCCATTTTTTTGAACTTGACCACTTCTTGACGGCCTTCCTGGTTGGCTGGATGAAGGTGGAAGATGCTTCCCCAAAATTGTTGAGGTCATTGGTCCACAACCGCAAGCACTGTCTGTTCTAAGCCGCAGTGGCTGTTCAGGAACTCCAGCTTTCCCATAACCTGCCACCTGATTTGTTAGCCCAGCATTTCTCAAACCGTGAGTCGGGATTCACTAGGTGGGTCATGAGTCAATTTCAGGTGGGGAGGCAGGGTGCTTTGCCCGGAATTGGTGGAAAGATGGGATGCTGGAAAGGGGGGAGGGCTGTGTGGTTGGAGAAAGATCCATGTCTGCATTCTGCTTTGACTTCTGTGCTGGAATGTTTGAATTCTGAGCTATCCAAAATAGCAGCATGAGCACACTGTGTAATTGGACCTTTGGCTAATCACAACTTAAGTTTGAAGTCTAAATTGATGACGTCACTTCCTGGTTAATGGCATCACTTTCGGTGGGTCCCAATAGATTGACATTCTAAAAAAGTGGGTTCTGATGCTCAAAAGTTTGAGAACCACTACCTTAACTTTTTAAAAAAAATTTATTTATTTTTTTATTGACACACACAGACATACAAACATATAACATACATTTAGGAGTGCTAAATACCATATACCATTACTAATTAATCCTACTATATCTCCTAAACTACTTACTCATCTATTTCTACCTCTTATTGATTTATCCATTTATTTATATAATATACAATAAATTTTCCCTAATGCCCTATACTATATTTTCTAAATATTCACTTTCTACCAAGCGTAAACTAACTTCAATTGCGCCTTAATATTAAAACAAAATAATCTAATTACCAAAATTGTCACCTCAGCTATTTCAACTCCAATCTAATTACACTTTTTTTCTTTGACATAATAACCACATATAAAAAAATTCTTCCACACATTTACATTTCCAGCTATATTTTTTAATACATTCTAATTCATATTTATCAATTTCATACATATTCTTTTTTTTTTTTTTCTTCAAATAAAGTTGGGCCATTGTTATTAGCTGAATAAATCCTCCAATTTTCTTTAACCCTCAGATTACCCCTCAGGGTTCTTTTTCTTTCTTACTTTCCATTTTTTCTCCTGTATTATCTTTAATAATTTATCTCTATAACAGAATCTGATAAATCCACACTTTCTCATATAGGGTATGTTCATTCTTCCAGTTAACTGGGATATATTGTCTCCTTCTTGTTCCAACAAATTTTGTGATTTGTGCACTCCTGTTACTCTGTCCAGCTTATCTTTCTTGATCTCCATCAGTGCCTCTTCTTTGTCCTGTTGATCATCCTGTTGATTTTCCTCCTTGTCTACTTTTTTGCTCCCTTGTTTATCTTCTGCTTCTTTCTTCACATCTTCCAATTGTTCTTTACAGACATATATCTGTTGGGAAAAAGTTTCCAGACTGGCTTGAATCTGCGAGGACCAATTCAGCTGTTGTTGCTCCATAACAAGCAATCTCTCCATATTAATCAAGATTTTCTGTATCCACATTTCTGGAACAGAGTCCATTTTGCAATTTCTCTCTAGTCCACTAGATGTCCACAACATATTATCCTCCTCAGTTCCACTACTTTGTTCATTACTACTCTGCCATCTGCATTCCTTACATACCTCTTGCAGATAACAGTCCAGTGCGGTTAACAGAGAGAAAAACAAAACGAAAGAAAACAGTCTCACTGTCTCTGGTGCAGAGAAAACAAAGCTCTTTCAAATCTAATGAGAATTATATTTATATCCAATTATGTCCAAGAATAATTCTGGATTTTAGTTCACACCCAAGTTATAGTTGTCATTATAATCCACCACCAATTTATTCCACAACAGAGAAAAAGAGCACTTTCAACCTCCTTAAAAAGTCTCTCGTTAACGCCTCCAATATATCCAGGGCTTTTAGCCAAATCAGTCAATCAGAGCCGGGGACAATATTAACACTTGCTTATCTTAAATTTCCAGCTTAAACTTTACACTTCACGCTTTTTTTCCCCTCCACATGGCATCTCAGCACGGAGCCCGCAGCTTGATTGCAGATCACTGCACCTCCCCCAATACTGTCACAAATGGTTAGATTCCTCTGAGAAGAAAGCCCCCCCCCCCCCGGGTCGGGCTTTCCGTTTCCCAGATACCTGCACCAATGAAGATCTTGTCTCTCCTAACAAAGATCTTCAGGTCCTCTTCAGACCTGCAGTATTTGGGGGAAAACAAACTGTCTCCCAGGAGCTCCTGGTGACATGTCTGTTTGTCCACTGTTGGCTCCTCCTCCCAAGAACCACAACTTTAACTGAAGGTGTTAGGAATTGATCCTAGGACCTTCTTCGTAAAAAGAGCTGAAGGAAGGCATGCACCAATGGGGACTCAAACCAATGGGGACTGTACCCCATTGTACTCAAGCCCCATATGTAGCTTCATATGTATAAGACCAGCAGTGGTGGAACAAAGAAACAAGTATTGACATGACATGGATGGCACAGCATGCAGTGAGAAAGCAGGTATAAGGAGAGCCTTCTCAGGAGTAAGCAGGTGAGGCTGCTTCAGTGGCTTTCCAGTGGTTCTGCCTCACCTGCCACCCCCGCACCACAAGTCCCTGCTCTTTAGGTGTTTCCAGATCAGAAAAGAAGGGGAAACCAGGCAGCAAGGAAGCTACTTGATCTCTTATGAATCCTCTTTCCATGAATTTGAGATGTGAGTTTGCCTATAGTTCAAATTGCTCAGATTCTATGAAACCAGTTTTTATAGGAAGGTGAAATCAAATTCTACCATTTGCTTAAACATGTGAAAGGGCTGAATTTAATTTAATTTTAATTTTTTACATTCTTATACAGCCCTTCCTCCAAGGAGCTCAGGGTGGTCCTTCCTTTCTTTTGTCCTCACAGCAACCCTGTGAGGGAGGTGAGGTGGAGAACTGGCCCAAGGTCCCCCAGGAAGCTTCATGGCTGAGGAGGGTTTGTGAACCTGGGTCTTCCAGGTCTAAGTCCAACTCTCGAACCACTACACTATCCTGTTCATTGCACTACTTAGGGAAAAATCTGGCAACTCTGTTTAACAGCTTGTATGGATGGAATGAGAGAGAAGACTTTTGCTGTCGTGTTTTCCATTTCCTTTTTAAAAATGGGTGGGAGTTTTACCCCGCATTAAATGCGCATGTATTTAAAAATAATCCCCCTTCCTTTAACTGAGCCTTTGGAACAACTTGCCATCAGTGAGCCACCTTTCCAATAGGCAACTGCAGCCATTCTTTAATAGCAGCTTGATATGCAAAACATGAACAGCTGTGCACAGATTCAGTCACAAGCACTGGTGCTCCAAGCCTGTGAAAGAGCCTTTTGGATTCTTTTCCTGAATGAAGAGGGATTGGGGGGGGGGCACAGCAGGCATGACTCCACTCACCCAGGGTGACTAGATGTCATAACCACAAAAGAGGACAAGGCACCCCAAAATGTAGGGCATCCAGGAAAAATGTAGGACATGACAAAATAAAAGCTAAAAACACTCGTACATTGATTTCATGCGGTTAATTTAAACACTATATCATTAAATTTAAAACTATATTACATATAGTTTATTAATTGCAAGAAGGCTATGCGCTGCCTGCAGGCAGCTGCTCACAGGGAAAAGGAGGGCATTCAAGTTCTTTTCCAGGACATGAGGCTATAAAAGAGGACATGTCCTGGAAAAAGAGGATGTCTGGTCACCCTGCACTCATAACCCTCCATGTGTCCTACATACATGCACACGGAACATCTGAAAGGCGCCAGGCTGTTGTTGGGCCTGGTCCATTCTGTTTCCAGGCTTTGATAGCTGAGGTTCTCTTCCCACTCTCCCCCCCCGCCCCCACAATTACACTTAGTGCTATGTTGGATTTTAAAAGGCCTTTCACTGCAATGAAAGTTCAAGGCAAGAGAGAAAATATTTCTGTTTTGTTTGTTTGCGTCTCACATAGATCTGCTGCAGAGATGGCCAGGGCTGGCCCATCCATGAGGTCAACTGAGCCAATTGCCTAAGGTAGCAGGTTGTCAGGAGATGTCCACCTCTGTCGCCTTGGTTACTTCCTCTATTGTTCCCCCTCTTCCTTTTCTGTCCCCTCTCTGTGTCTTCTTCTTATTCCCATCCAGGGAGAGGTAGATGTTGCATAGTTAAGTGGCATAGTTAAGGCACCTGGCACTCATGAGCACAAAAAATTTTAACACCCCCATAGGACAAAATCAAATTTAACATCCCCCTAACGTCTGGGAGGTGGTCTGAAGTGTGGAGAGATCCCCCTAACGTCTGGGAGGTGGTCTGAAGTGTGGAGAGGCTGTTCACAGCCTCCCCAGAAATCCTCCTGGAAGCTTTAGAAAGGCACTTCTGGTTTTCTGAGACCCAGGGAGGCTCCACACTGCCACTCTGAGCCCTGGGGAGGCTGTACACTGCCACTCTGAATAGCCGGCCACTTTTTTCATCTCAGGTCTACCATCAAGGGTGTGGTTCGGCACCCCTCAAGGTGTGGTACATGGGGCAATGTACCCCCTGCCTCCCCTTAGCGATGCCACGGGGAGGCACTTACCTTTGGCAGTGTTCCAAAAGTTTGGGAGTGATGTATTGACATAAATATGTCACCTCCCGCCTTTCCAGTCTCTCACATTGGTTTAAATGTGTAAAGCTCACCTGCCTTTGGCAATCTTTGGCCTGTTTCAGGCCCAGTCACCACATGCTCTTGCCACTGAGTGGCAAAAACATGATCAAAGATGACAGCATGGGTGGATCTGAAGCGGCCCCAAAGATGAGGGCAGCCAAATCTTGCAGGATTTGGGCACCACAATCTTGGATCTTGCAAGATTTTGTGAGATCCAAGATGGAGGTGACCCGGGGAACAGGTAGGGGTGACCAGGGACATCCCGTTGCACCCCTGAAGATGTGCCATGATGCCATAAGACATTGTGATACACATTTTGGGAACCCCTGCCTTCATTTTAAAGTCTGGCAGCTGTAACAGAGATCATTGCACCTGCTGCAGTGACCACAGCAGAGGATGAATGAAGGGAGGTTGGGTGAGAGGTAGGACCACACAGAGATGCTTCCTCCTGTGGGTTGGTGTTTTGGACTCTCAGAAGCCTGGCAACTTCTTTAATGTTATTTCTTCGAGTCCTGGCAAAGCATCTAGGAATGTCCTGGTTTGACACACAACCAATATGCAGCAGAGCTGTGACTGCAAAGCATCACCGTTCAAGCTTGCTGTATTAAAATTCCTGTCAGTGCAGACACAGAAGGCCAGCTGGACTCGGACAAAGACCCTGCAGCGATTTTGCAGGCTGAGATCAGGTGCGGCTTCTGCAAGAGAAGCATCTGGAAAGGAAGGGCAAAAGAAAAAGAAGAATGCAGAGTGTCACAAAATAACTTCAGGCTCATTTGTGAACTGGCTCCGGCTTTTGTGCCTGCAAGGATCACGTTGCAGCCGTTCTCGTCCAGCCCGATTCGCCTATATGGTTTTGGGGCCCATGAATGGCTAGAGAGCACTTGATACTGAGGCCTTGTTGAAACTCAATGGCTTTGGAGTGCTAGGATGAGAGGAATTGGTGAGAGCATCCAAGGCTCCTTTCCAGGCACCTGGGCAGGGCTTTGGGTGGTGATGGGGACGAGCAACTCCGTAGGTGATCTCACTGTGATGGAAGAATTGCAAAAGTTGGAAGGGACCCACAAGGAAAACTAGTCCAACCCCCTACCTGTGGCAGGAAATCCTCAGGAGGAGGTGGGCAAAGGTCTTTCTTGTGTCAGAACTTCTGAATGCAAAATGTCTATCACTCACTTGCAGCACCTCCCCAGAGAGGTCTTAAAAATGGACCTGGTCATATCCCTGCCTATTCCTTCCATGATCATGATCAAATGAGGCTTGCATACCCATTCTATAGGTCAAGGGTGCCCAAACCCCGGCCCTGGGGCCACTTGCAGCCGTTGAGGGCTCCCAATCTGGCCCGCTGGGAGCCCCCAGTCTCCAATGAGCTCTGGCCCCCTGGAGACTTGCTGGAGCCTGCACTGGCCCTACGCAAATGCTCTCAGCGTGAGGGCAACTGTTCAACCTCGTGTGGGCTGTGGGAGGGCTCCCTTCAGTGCTTGCTGATTCACGTCTGTGATGCAGCAGTGGCAGCAAAGGAAAGGCCGACCTTGCTTTGTGCAAGGCCTTTTATAGGCCATGAGCTATTGCAAGACCTTCATTCATTCATATAAGTTGCATCTCTAATATATTCATTTATGTAAATTTATTCAAATTTGAAATGTAAATTAACTCTTTTTTTTTTCCCCTGGCCCCCAACACAGTGTCAAAGAGATGATGTGGCCCTCCTGCCAAAAAGTTTGGACACCCCTGCTCTAGGTGAATCATCTCCCCACCCAACTTTTCCTTTTTAAGGGGAAGAATTACACAAACCGGACCTCACAGCCACAAGTGACAGAATCTGTGTGATGGAGAGGAAAGACAGGGTAATGTCAGGACAGTGCCGTGTAGTGGTTAGAGCATTGACCTAGGTCTGGGATGTCTTCCTCTCTCATAAATAGCCTGGATCACCTTGGGGCTAGCCTAACCTACCTAACAGGTTTATTCTCATGGTAAAATGGGGAGGAAGTGAAGATCCATGCATGCTATCTGAGATACAAGAACAACATAATTCAATGGTCAAGCAATGAGCATGCATTCATGAGCCAGCCCTCAGAAGGGCTCTGGTGCATTAGGCCATTAGGTCTAGCATCCTATTTCCACCAGTGGCCCACCAAAACCTTTCAGGAACCTCATAAGTAGCAACTAAGGTGGAGCTTGAGGGGCACGTGTCCCAGGCATTACACCAAGGGGATGTGAGGTAGCCAGCGCCTCTGCCTCTGGGGAGAACCTGGAAGTGAATGCCTTGTGCCACTAACAGTTCTCCTGGAGAAGGGGATGCTTGCCTTGTGCCCTGCTCCTTGTTTTCTGGAGGCTCTCCTTTGAAGGGGTGGCCCTTCAACAGGAGAAAGAAGAGGGGCATGAAGCTGCCAATCTCCTCCAGGAGACACGTAAGTGGCGCAAAGTATTCACTTCTGGGTTTGCCCTAGAAGAGAAGGTACCGGCCCTTTGAAGGTGACATCCCTTCATAGGGGATCCTCCACAGGAGAAGGAATGGGGGACACAAAACTACCAGTGCCGCCGCCTCCTCCTGGGAGAACCCAGAAATGACATCATGATGTCATGTGACATTGTGATGTCACTGCTCCAGGCACCAGATCTTCTAATTATGCCTCTGAGCACTGCATAGTTGCCCTTTGCCGTTGTCCTGAGCCAGGCAACTGGTATTCCAAGGAGTGCTGCCTTTTAAACCTAAGCTTCTAGCCCCTATGATTCCAAATTTGTATTCTGTGTGACTGAAAGGGCTTTTCTCCCCCTGAAAAATAAAAATTAAAATGAGAGGATTCTTCTTGTCTCCAAAGCAGAAAAGAGTGTTGCCCTTTTCTGAACAGTGCCAAGATGTCACCCATAGAGTAGAGCCGTGCGCTATTCCTGGGTGACCTATACACAACAATGGGTTGCGCTCTCTCTGTTGGCTTTGTCAAAGCAGTAATTAACCAAGCTTCTCTCCCTGGAGCTGTGCACAGTCGTGCTGGTACCATCAATAAAAGCCGAGGCACAAACAAGAAAGCAAACAAAACAGTTATGGAGCCTTCGAATGCATTTAAACAGACGGGGGAAAATCAATCAATGTTTGTCAAATGGATAAAATAAAGGCAAAAAGCATTGCGTTGGGGGGGAGGTGGCTCTGTTACCTGAAGGCTTTTAAAAGCATTTGGGTGGAAAAATAGAACAGTAAACTCCATTGAAAGGAAGTACTGGCGGGGGGGGGGTGGGTTTGCTGGGGCTTTTTGTTTGTTTTTCTGGTGTTCTACAAAAACTCTCTTGATTTCTGACCTGCTCTGTGGCTCAGATTGCTGTGCTAGTAGCCATGATGACTTAAGGAACCCTCCACAAGCCAGTGCAGTTTACCTGTGAATACCAGGTGCTAGGATGCAAGAAAGGAAGGGATGGTTTCAGCCTGCGAGAGCCAAAATGGAAACATTTAGCAGGCTGTACATTTCACACTTGCTCTTGAATATGTGAAGCTGACATACACCAGGTCCCTAGACCAGTGTTTCTCAAACTGTGGGTCGGGACACACTAGGTGGGTCGCGAGACAATTTCAGGTGGGTCCCCATTCATTTCAATGTTTTATTTTTAATATGTTAGACTTGATGCTACCATGATATGTGACTGCAATTGGGGAAAGGTTATAGACTTATACTTTTAACAAACTACTATGTATATCCTTTTAACAATGATAGTAAAGGAAATTTACTCCTGGGTAAGTGTGGGTAGGATTACAGCCTAGGATAGTTAAAAGTTTTCCTGCTTGATGACACCACTTCCGGTCATGAAATCACTTCCGGTGAGTCACAACAGATTCTCATTCTGTCCCGGTGGGTCCTGGTGCTAAATGTGTGAGAACCACTGCCCTAGACCATGGGCCTCCAAACTCTGGCCCATGGCCGGATCCAACACATCATAATTTTCAGTTGCAGTGTGGTTGTGGCAAGGCCTTACTGTTCCGGCATGCAGCAACCAGTTTTCGTGCCCAATCTTTGAATAGCCTCGCACTGGGGAGCCACTTCCCCTGGGAAATTGAGGCACAGAGCCTTCTGGGGTGACAGGCAGCCAAACCAACTCCCTGGCTTGAGGCTCTTCAAAGTTTGGGCATGATGAATGGTGACTGCGTAGTGGAACAGTAAGGCCTCACCACTGCTGTGCTGAACCTGAAGTGAAAAATCCAAGCTCAGGGGCCACTGTTTGGAGACTGCTGTTCTAGAGAGCTGTTCAGAGTGTTACCTACCCTGGCAGGAAGTGGCTCTGGGATCTTCCCCTGTCCCACCTGGAGATACCAAGACTTGAAGCTGAGATTTTCTGCATGCAAAGCAAATGCTTTACTACCTAACTACAAAGGTCTCAACTTTGACCTCGAGCAGCATTTCCATGCAGGGGAAGGCCACTATCTCAAACCCTGGAACTGCTACCAGTTCAAGTCGACAGTACTGAAGGAGTCGATCAGAGGAGACAATTGTGAGGTCAGAAGCCTTGATAGTGCCGCAGCAGAACCACTGCTTTGTATGTAGGAGATTCCAGGTTCAATCTTTTCTCTTATATCATTCTTCATCAATGGCTGAATATTTTCAGTCTTTTCTTCCCAAACCTCCAAGAGGGCTAGAATCCTGTGCTTCCATTACGAGAAAGCTGAGAATCCCATGAAACCAAACTCTGGCTCCTAGGTTTAGGTTCTCCACTTTGGAATAAAAGCAGCACATTCCTAAGTGCAAGCATCATGTAGCCAAAGTACCTCTTCGGGGATGTAATTAAATGCCTTAACCCTTTCCTTCAGCCACCTGGCCTCATTACTGATACTGATTTGTCTTGCTGAGTGGACCAGCCTTCTTGGAGTGTATGTGTGGATGTCAGTGTGTGTAAGATAAGATGCTGCTAGTTTTCAGTCATGAGTTCTGCAGGAAGCCCTAGCTGTGTCAGAAAATATAATCATATAGCTATCCATCCCCTGGCAAGGCCATCTTTCTCTCCATCCATTACTTAGGAGGAATATAGGTTACTTGTCACGAGCATGTAATGCTGGGAGTGCCATTCAAAGGGAAACCCCACCCAGAAAGAACCTCTGCATTAAACTCTCTGAAATTTCAACCTGCCTTCTTCAAGCACAAATGGACATGCCAAAAAAGGAAAAAAATAATTGCCCTCCTGTCTTTATGTTTTTTAAAAAGACAACTTCCAGGGCTGATTCCAATATACTAATAAAAATGCATGTATTGTAAAACAACTAGAAGAGCGAGTGCAGCTGATTAAATGGACTTAAGAACAAAAGAACAGCCCCACTGGATCAGGCCATAGGCCCATCTAATCCAGCTTCCTGTATCTCTCAGCGGCCCACCAAATGCCCCAGGGGGCACAGCAGATAACAAGAGACCTCATCCTGGTGCCCTTCCTTGCATCTGGCGTTCTGACATCTTCAGAAAGGAAGATGGTTGCAGACCTATGCACAGTCAACAGGACTTACTTGCAAGTAAACATGCGAAGAACAACAGTGTAAAAGGCTACTTGGTGCTAGAAAGTGACAAGAATCACAGGATCATAAAATTGTATGAGTTGGAAGGGACCCACAAGATCATCTATTCCTGCCCTGTAGCAGGAAATTCTCCTGGAGCATCTCCAGCTAAAGACTCTATGCTAAAAGTGTCTTTCTGGATAAGAACATCATAGATGGGGCAAACACCTAGGAGGCTCTTTCTACCCACATGGAATGGCATAGCGTAGCACCTCCCTGCCAGTATTTTTGCTCTGCTGCCACTTCTTCCCACAATGTTAAAAAAGCAGAAAAGAAACAGAAAAGAAAGAGTAGGAAGGCGAGGACAGTGATAGTACCTAAACCATCTCCCTGCAGATGCTCTAGGTCACCAGTCTGCTCTCCACAAGAGTAAAATGGTGGCCTAGACCTAGAGCATCATGTGGAAGTGAAACAGGATGGCAGTCTTCAGGCTCATTGCCATGCATGACAGGAGAACAGAACTTCTGCTGCCAACTAATTTGGCACATATGAATCTTGGCTTGCTCTGTGTCATCCTCTGTGAAGAAGACATTATCAGAACACAGTTACTTAAGGAGGGTCAAGGGCAGCAGCAGTGCAAGGCCAGCCATGACCCAGGACTAGGTGATGCAATGATACACACCACACCTGTGTAATTGCATCCTCCTCTTGGCTTCCAGCATGGCTCCGATTTGGAGCCAATCAGAGCCTAGGGGCAGGCAGGAGGGCCATTCTTTGCTGTGCTGCCACTCTGAGCACTCAGCCAGCAAGTGCAGCACATTTCCCCACAGAGAATCTGGAAAATCTCCAGAGCACCATGTGGGGGAGGACATAAGAACATAAGAACAGCCCCACTGGATCAGGCCATAGGCCCATCTAGTCCAGCTTCCTGTATCTCACAGCGGCCCACCAAATGCCCCAGGGAGCACACCAGATAACAAGAGACCTCATCCTGGTGCCCTCCCTTGCATCTGGCATTCTGACTTAACCCATTTCCAAAATCAGGAGGTTGCGCATACTCATCATGGCTTGTACCCCATAATGGATTTTTCCTCCAGAAACTCGTCCAATCCCCTTTTAAAGGCGTCTAGGCTAGACGCCAGCACCACATCCTGTGGCAAGGAGTTCCACAGACCGACCACGCGCTGAGTAAAGAAATATTTTCTTTTGTCTGTCCTAACCCGCCCAACACTCAATTTTAGTGGATGTCCCCTGGTTCTGGTATTATGTGAGAATGTAAAGAGCATCTCCCTATCCACTCTGTCCATCCCCTGCATAATTTTGTATGTCTCAATCATGTCCCCCCTCAAGCGTCTCTTTTCTAGGCTGAAGAGGCCCAAACGCCGTAGCCTTTCCTCATAAGGAAGGTGCCCCAGCCCCGTAATCATCTTAGTCGCTCTCTTTTGCACCTTTCACACCAGCCCCCCACCACCACTAGTCCACCCATCAAGATGTGCATTTCTCCAGCTTTGAGAGATATTTTAAGTCACGAATACATCTTTGTGTGTGTATCCAAAAAGTCAAATTGCTAGCTTCTGGGGAAATAATAAATTTGGGTACCCAAACCACACGTGACATTCACATCATTTAGCCAGGATGAATGTATCCCTAAACCGGAGATTTTCGAGGGCAGGGCCTGGCAGCGTCACAATCTTTGGAGAAAAAAATGGGGTGAAATTGGGTCCCATTGGGGAGCCAAACAATAAAGAGGCAGAGCTCAGTGCAGCCTGAATATAGCCACAGATCAGGCTTAGAGAAGTCATCTGGGGTAAAGTGGAAACTCTGTTCACCCTACACCAGTGGTTCCCATTTTTTTTTTACTGGCAACTCCCTTGACCTACTGGGCCATTGGCCACAGCTCCCCATTAGGGCTACAATCCTATACAATCCTATACACAATGATTCTGTGGATTCCTTGTCTGGCTTCTGTGGCTCCCCAGGGAGCCACAATTTGGAAACCACTTCCCTACAAGTTTATGCATGCACAAGTATGTGCATACACAGATATATTGCGGCTGCTATGTGCCATGGGAAGGATGCTTCCATTGCAGCCAAATGACAACAGGATCAAACGCCAAGACTGACATCCCATCTGGTTTGTCTCTGAGTTGGCCAGGTGTGTTATCCTCAAGTATCTTCATGTATGTGCTAACCCCAATGTTTTGACTGCACCGGCAGAATCTAAAGTTGATGAAACCCAAAACTCCAAATACAACTCAGGGCCCATTTTCCTGTCTCATCAGTGTGAGAAAAGCCCAGTGTAGGCGTGGAGAGGACTGCAGATAAATCATTGAACTCTTCCTTGCCTGAGACTGGTTTAGAAGAAAACTGAATAGTGACCACAATGCTAACTCCTATATTAATCTTTCTTTCAAATTAGGGATGGCCACAAGCTTTAAGCCCAGTAATAAACCCACAGTGGGGGCCATCGTGGTGATGCTGCGGCGTTCCACCAGTCTTTTACAAAGCAGGGTATTGATTTGACTTTGAAGCCATACAACAGCTAAATCTCAGATAGCAAATATGTGTTGCATTGATTTCCTTTTATAGATCCCTTCCCCTCGACATTATTTATAGGAGAAGATTGAAGGGGGGGAGCCTCTTTGTCCAAATTCATAGCGCCTCTTCAAGCAGTGAGCCTCTCCCCACCCACCCACCCAAAGCTGGTTAACTTTTAAGTACTGGCAAGAGACACAACATCCCCATGATATTGTTATGATTCGTATCGCCTGCTCCCCCGGACCATCTGATATATTTCACCACCTTCCCAGTGCACATATTGATTTTTTGTTTTGCGGTTTTATAACACAATTTCAGGGCTGTTGTCGTTTAATGACCCATGTTCTTATGATGTTTAAAGAGATTTGAAGCTGTCGTTGAAATAAATATTATGGATCACTCATTTCCTTGCAGAACCTCCATCCTTCCTCTCTCTCCCCCTCCCCTTCTCTCTCTCTCTCTCTTTTAACACTGGCAGAAAATGAATTGGGCATCCAGCTATGCGGCTTTTTGTGACCGAGATCAAAGTGCGATCAGGGAAACAAAAGAGGGCCACACTTCTGCGCCCATGACCACACACAGCAGCACCTGCCGAGCAGTAAAATGTCATTGTTGCGGCTGCAGTTTGAGCACAGAGGAAGCACCGTGGAGATGGCAGATGAGTCTAATAGTACTTGAAGGGAATTGATGGGGGAAAGAGGAGCATAGCATTGAAGGCTTTTTATTAGAGGAGGTGGCTTCCTGAGCAAAATGGTGCACCTGTGGACTCGCGTCGCATCAACCATTATGGAAGCTGACAGTTTTTTATTAGCTTACGGAAGGACTTTTCAGCATCGGAGATTTGTATTTTATTTGGTGGCTATGCAAAGAGGAAGCTGCCATGGAAGAAACAAGAAAAGGTTAAATCTTTGTGTCTAGCCTGGTCCTTTCGTTTCCTTTTATTCTTCTGCTCCCAGAGTTGATTACTTATACCTTAAATTTGATCTGCCTTTTTTTTTCTTTTTTAAAGCAAAACTTGTTATCGGGGGGACATGTCTACTTTTAAAGTTCAAGGCAATTTGCTGGTAGACCTTCCAGAGCCAAATCAGAGGTGACATGAAGGCAGCATTGCATTCCCCTCAAAAAATTATTATCAGTTTTGTTTAAAACAGTAGCCCCAGCCCTCCCGAATTTGAATAGGGGCAGTAGCCTGGAAGGACAGGCTGTTTGGGGAGCTGCTATTTGAACTCCCTTTTCCTCACCCTTCTGGAGCAAAAAGCACCACTGATGAGTGATTTGCATCAGGAAAATAGTAGGAAAGAATGCTCCCCTCCCTCCCCACACACTGAACTCCCAATTCATAACAGGACCCCCTGTGACTGCTACTTTTTTAAACTTTAAGATGACAACAGGATGGTACACTTGCTGCTAAGGAAACCCTTAAATGCTGAAGGGCTACAGCCAGGCAAGGTATTTATCTAGATCAGGGGTGCCCAAACCCCGGCCCTGGGGCCACTTGTGGCCCTCGAGGCCTCTCAATGCGGCCCTCAGGGAGTCTCCAATGAGCCTCTGGCCCTCCAGAGGTTTGTTGGAGTCCACACTGGCCTGACGCAACTGCTCTCAGCTTGAGGGAGACTGTTGGACCTCTCGCATGAGCTGTGGGATGAGGGCTCCCTTAACTGGTTGTTGTTTCAAGTCTGTGATGCTGTAGCAACAGCAAAGGAAAGGCCAGCCTTGCTTTGTGCAAGGCCTTTCATAGACCTTGAGCTATTGCAAGACCTTCATTCATTCATATAAGTTCCATCTCTAATATATTCATTTATGTAAACTTATGTAAATTTATTAAAATTTTAAATATAAATTAATTCTTTTTTTCCCGGCCCCCGACACAGTGTCTGAGAGATGATGTGGCCCTCCTGCCAAAACTTTGGACACCCCTGATCTAGATGGGCCAGTTTTACCATGTACAGTAAAAATCCGCTTCATACATTCATCCCCAACTTCTCCTTCCTCTCCCTGGTATATTGCATGGCCCTGTTTTATCTTTTGTGGCGGCAGGGTGGTTTTTACTTCTCCCCCTGCTCTACCTGGAGATACCAGGGGTTGAACTGGGTTCTCTCTGTCTGTCTCCCCCATCTCTCTTCCCTCTCCCCCATTGCATATTAAGCCATGCAGGGCCAGCTTTAAGCCAATTGGACCAATTGCTCCCAGTTGGGCCCCATGCCTAAGGAGCCCCCATACTAGGGTGATCTACCCTAGCTTGGACAAATACACACACCATATTGCAACAGACACCTAACACCACATTGCAGCTTTTATAGAGAACAGCAACAATTTTAATTTTTTTGTGAAATCTTAAAAAGTCAGTTTGCATTTATTTATATTTTGAAATTGTATTTCTAAGATTCTAGAGACCGTGGCTGTGAACGTAGGGGCCCACAAAACATGTTTCCAATTGGGCCGCACAACTCGGAAGGCCAGCCCTGAAACCATGCACCTCGGACAGAGAGAGAGAGAGAGAGAGAGAGAGAGAGAGTCGATTTACAATTTGATATTTTTAACTGCAGGAAACTGCTGTTTTTTCATTTTTCATTTTCCTTCTTGAGATCAGTTCCAAATAAGAGAAGTGTGTGTCTTTTTTGGGATTGTTGGGTTTTTGCTTTTCGTTTTAAATGCAGATAAGTCTTAGGGGGAAAAAAATGTTTAAAAGCAATCCAGGTTTTTAGCAGAGAGAGAGAGAGAGAGAGAGAGAGAGAGAGAGAGAGAGAGAGAGAGAGATGATTACCTGCAAAAAAAAATCTCTTCACAAAGAGTTTTGATAGCAATTGTTTCTCTCTCTCCCCTGAAACACATGATACCTGGTAACTTAAGTCCTTCCAATCTGTTTCAGACAAGTGCAGGAACCAGTGTGTTTTAATGTCACTGCTGAGATTGTATTACCTGATTGGAAACAAAATGTTTAGTTTCTACTGCTTCAAACCCTCCCCCCCCCCAACTGCTGCTCCACCACTTCTTCACATGGTAGTCCCTTGATACTCTCACCGGCTTTCATTTGTTATATAAAGTTGAGAGCAGCAATCAAACTGATCTTTCACCCTCTCAGAATGTGTTTTCTTAACAGGTGCTTGCTGGGACAGATTGTCTGCAAGTTGCCTGAATAGCGATGTTCATTTTTAAGCGGAGAAAACTAATAATTCATAAATCAATGTTTGAAATGTATAACATTTCAGCCCTGTTTGATGATTGTTTGCTCAGAAATAAATCCCACGGAGTTCAAAAGAACCTGATTCTAAATAAGCAAGCATAAGTAAGTGCGCAGGCTTAATCTTGATGCAACTTCTATGGAGTTAGAGCCTTAGCTTCTGGTGGTAAACTACACGTTTTGCATGAAGAAAGTCTGAGAGTCAATGCTTGGTGACTCCCAAGTAGGACAGTGAGAGACACTTGTCTCAAACCCTATAGAGTTGCCTTCCATCAGTGTGAACACTACTGAGTCAGATGGACCAAGATGCAGTCATTTCCCCATGGAGATGAATGTCCAAAGACAACAAGGAACTTGGTTTGCAGAATGAATTTGAACAGATATCCTGATCTTGTTCACCCAGATGTAATTCAATGGTGTTTACTTCCAGGTAAATGTGTACACCATTGCAATCAAAATTGTAGAGACAATGTAATAATAATAATAATAATAATAAAAATAAAAATAAAAATAAAAATAAATAAATAAATAAATAAATACACTTTATTTATATCCCACCCTTCTCCCTAAAAGGGACCCAGGGTGGCTTACAACATGTTAAAAACAGATTAAAAACATAATTTAACCAACAGATAAAAAACATATTAACAACACATTAACAGATACCATAAAAACAGTAAGATAAAAAGAGCATAAAGCAGCAGATCATAGAGGAATCAGGCCTGTAAAAAATACTAAAAGATGTTAAAAAGGCCATGAACTCAGAAGGCTTGTTTAAACAGAAGGGTCTTCAGGCCTTGCCGAAAAGTCTCAAGAGAGGGAGCCATTCTCAAGTCAAGGGGAAGGGAGTTCCATAACGTTGGCGCCACTACTGAGAAGGCCCTATTTCTTGCCGCCGCCCCACGTACCTCCTTAGGCGGCGGCACTTGTAAAAAGGCCTTCTCTGATGACCTAAGAGGACGAGCCGGATTGTGCGGAAGTAGGCGGTCTCTAAGATACCCTGGCCCAGAGCAGTATAGGGAAGTATAATGTAGTAAGAAGAGCCATAAGAAGATCCCTGTAGGATCAGAACAAAGTGGATCTAGGCACAGCATACTATTTTCCACCAGCAGGGGACAGTGGCCCAGGGCAGGTGCCTCCCTCCAATACCATTTGACATCCCCCTGTACTCATCCCCCTGTACACATCCCCCTGTACTCATCAGAAGTGATATGCAGTACCCTGAAGTGGTTCAGTGGTGATGTGATGATGTCATTGCATCATCATGCACACCACCAACTTGCTTCCTGGGTGGCTATTTCTGGCCATTTGGAACCTGGGGGAGCAGGAGCATTGCCAAACATGGCATGGCATGGGACAGCACGAGCATGGCCCAAGATGACAGTTGCCCATCAGTTCCCAAACACAGCATGGGCCCCTTTCGGCAGAGGCATGGATAGTGCACTCCAGGGCATGTTCCCTGGGTTGGACTGCCCCCCTACTCTCCTGCCCCCCGCTTGCTATGCTACTAGCAGGGTGTGAACTCTGTAATGAATGGTGAGTTTCTCCATGTAGTCAGGAATAGACTCACCTTACAAATACATATGAATATATTCACCGCACTCATATAACCAAATTACCTGATAAAAAAAATCACTATATATAAAAATTAACATGAGAATTGTGTGGGCATCAGGTCAGTTCTGGGGTCTGGGCTGACTATATGGTTAACTGAGCCTTGATGTGGCATTCTCGGCATCACCTGGCAGGACAAAGTTCCAAACAACACAGTCCTGGAACGTGCTGGAATCCCTAGCATGTATGCACTGCTGAAACAGAGACACCTGCGTTGACTCGGTCATGTCGTGAGAATGGATGATGGCCGGATCCCAAAGGATCTCCACTATGGAGAACTCGTGCAAGGAAAGTGCCCTACAGGTAGACCACAGCTGTGATACAAGGACATCTGCAAGAGGGATCTGAAGGCCTTAGGAGTGGACCTCAACAAGTGGGAAACCCTGGCCTCTGAGCGGCCTGCTTGGAGGCAGGCTGTGCAGCATGGCCTTTCCCAGTTTGAAGAGACACTTGGCCAACAGTCTAAGAGGCAAAGAAGGAAGGCCCATAGCCAGGGAGACAGACCAGGGACAGACTGCACTTGTTCCCAGTGTGGAAGGGATTGTCACTCCCGAATTGGCCTTTTCAGCCACACTAGATGCTGTTCCAGAACCACCTTTCAGAGCGCGATACCATAGTCTTTCGAGACTGAAGGTTGCCAACAACGATGTGGCTATAATGTAGCACCAATATTTGTTACAACAAAAATAACTTCAATAAAGTCTATTGACTTGCCTGATTCTGATGGGTGTTATTTTGCTTTCCTTGGTGCAAATATTTGGAAGGGGGCAGTTGGTGATAAGTATGAATGAATCACAATTTAGTAAACTTACTGAGAAATAATTGTGCACCACCCCCTAAAAAGCAAAAGCAGAAAAGAAACTGTGAAATACTCAGCACTTCAATTTATGAACATCAGCTCCTCATTAATGTGGATAAATATTTGCCAAAGAATAAAATTTCATAATTAAATGTGATAATCTCATGGAAACACTCTCCGGAATGAGAATTGCAGCTTATTAATTCAAGCTTAATTTGCATTGACAGTAGCTCACTGGGTGAGAATTAATATATCATACTTCTAACACTGCCATTTGGTATTGCTTCAATTTATAATAGGCAAGAAATCAATCATCTAGAGCAGGGGTGCCCAAACCCCGGTCCTGGGGCCACTTGCGACCTCTCAATGTGGCCCTCAGGGAGCCCCCAGTCTCCAATGAGCCTCTGGCCCTCTGGAGATTTGTTGGAGCCCACACTGGCCTGACACAACTGCTCTCAGCGTGAGGGCAACTGTTTGACATCACACGTGAGCTGTGGATGAGGGTTCCCTCCGCTGCATGTTGTTTCACATCTGTGATGCAGTAGCAGCAGCAAAGGAAAGGTCAGCCTTGCTTTGTGCAAGGCCTTTTATAGGCCTTGAGCTATTGCAAGACCTTCATTCATTCATACAAGTTCCATCTTTAATATATTCATTTAAGTAAACTTATGTAAATTTATTCAAATTTTAAATGTAAATTAGTTCTTTTTTTCCCAGGCCACCAACACAGTGTCAGAGAGATGCTGTGGCCCTTCTTCCAAAAACTTTGGACACCCCTGATCAAGAGTATAACTGAGGCCGATCCCAGAGAGTTGTGACTTTTTTTTTAGGGTCAAGAGAGCTTTTGATTCCATTTTGGGCTTTAAAGGTCAATTACGGCAGTTTCAACTGAGACTGGAAGTTGTTACAGGATTGGGATGTTAAGGGAGAGATCATAGCCCTTTCAGAAAAGAGACGCTTACCTGCAAAAGTTAGGGTGGGCAGTTTTGCAGAATTGAGGTCCAAATCCGCACAAACTTTCCCATACTGACATAGCTGTGCCAATGGGGCATGTGCTGCATCCTGTAGTTGGATGGCAGTCACGGATGTCTCCTCAAGGTAAGGGAATGTTTGTTCTCTTACCTTGGAGCCGCACTACCCTTACCTCAGTGCTGGAAAGTTGGTTAGGATTGTGCCCTGAGCCTATTCTCCAGTTTTTTGCTTTTCTCTCTCAGGTGGATGGGTAGCAAAGGTTAATTTCTTACCAGTTTTAGACTGCTGTGTTTATGGCTGGCTTTTAAACCAATTGTAGTTTTCACGCTGAGATTGATGTAGCTCCTTCATCCAGCCTTCCAATTTCACAAGTTCATTTGCGTCCTTTTTTTTTTTGCCTACATACATCACCAGTGCACATGGGAAATGATGCATGGGAAATATTTCTGATCATTCATATGATTTCATTGAGCTGCTTTTTGCTTACTGATGCACACATGTGCATGATCAGTAGCACAAAAAAGGATCTTGACACCTCTGGGTATAAAACTGTATCAAAGATGATTTTTCTGCGGTGTCTCAGCAGAGCATACATGTGCATTGCAAATGGGCAGAAAAGGAAAAGGTACACACAAACAGAAGGGACTGAAATCAAGACCTACTGACCTGCACAGTATTGCATGTACAAAAATTGGAAATTAAAAAATGGAAAAACGGTCAAGTCCTAATGCATCAGTTTCCATTTTGGGAACAAGGCCAGGTAAATGGAACTCCAAAATTCAGGGAGAAGTTTGGAAGGGGAGATCTGTAGAAGTGTCCAAGTTCTGACACTGAAGCTAGAAATTGAACCTGGACCTTTTACATAAAAACAGGAGGCCTGCCCCTGAGCAATGGTCCTTTCTCTGGAAAGTACCACTCTAAGGAGGCTTTATCTCAATGGTTCCCAAACTGTGAGCCTGGCTCCTTGGAAAGCCATGGAAAGCAGCCAGGGGAGCTGTGGAATCCTGGTAAAAAATCTGTCACCCTATACAATGTATAGCAGCCATTTTGAACCACTGTACCATGGCACACTGGTGTGCCGTGAGTAGTCCACAGGTGTGCCACAGGAATTTGGGGAAAGGTCAATTACTAGTAGGGTGAATGGGGGATGTGTGCCTTGTGAATTGTCAAAAACCTGATGGTGTGCCTTGACAATTTTAGTGCATTGTCAGTGTGTTGTGAGATGAAAAAGGTTGAAAATTGCTGATGTATAGCACTGTAGCCCTAATGGGGAGTTGCGACTAATGGCCTAGTAGGTCAAGGGATCCAGTCAAAAAAGTTTGGGAACCACCACTCTATGCAAATCCTGGAATTCACTGGAAGCATTTCCATTGGGTTTGTGCCCTTCAGGACAGGTTCCCAAACTGGTTCCCAAAGCAATTACAAAAGTCTTGAAGTCGCTCACAGATTCACCTGGAAACCTGAGCTATTTCAGGGGCTCTCAGCCCAAATTAATTTTGGTTTGCTCCCCAGCGGTGTCACTCTCCCAAACTCTTGGGTGTCAAGAAGCATTACGGCAAAGCCACTCAGCTGTGATTTCTTTCCCTTGAAATGTTCTCCTTTCAAGTGCGTGCCAGCATTTCGGCTCATCCGTCAGACAACTGTCAGGCAGCAACAAAAGAGGAACACCTGACGCGAAGGTAACGCTGCAAGGAAAACTGTGTCATAAGTGTGAGAAAACGCTGGCTCCTCTGGGAGCGATGGCTGGGGTAACATAAATGTGATGCCGCAAATGAGTGAGTTGCACCAACCTCCTGTGCATGGGAAAAGAGCCATTTCTAAGGGGAAATGCCGTCTCTGCCTTCTGATTCAGATAATTCTGCCTAAGGCTGCAATCCTGGCCACATTGACCTGGGAGTAAGTCCTCTTGACTTCTGTGTAGACATGCAGAGACTTGAGCTCTAAATCTGAAGATATTGCATGTTGCCATTACTAGATTCTTCTTTCATTTTATTCATTTGCAAGCTTTCTTAGCCACCTTGGGCATTTGCTTTGGCAAGGGAAAGGCAAGACATAATCAGTCAATCAATCAAACAATCAAATAAAGTAAATAAATATTTCTGTCCTGTTTTTCCACACCCTTTGTTCAAAGCACCCTTGAGCAGTGTTTCTCAAACTGTGGGTTGGGACCCACTAGGTGGGTCGCAAGCCAATTTCAGGTGGATCTCCATTCATTTCAATATTTATTTTTAAATATATTAGACTTGATGCCACCATGGTATGCGACTGCATTTGGGGAAATGTGACAGACCTGTACGTTTAACAAGCTACTATGCATATTTTTTTAACAATGAGAGTCAATGGGACTTACTCCTGGGTAAATGTGGGTAGGATTGCAGCTAGGATTATTAAAAATTCTCCTGCTTGACGATGTCACATCTGGTTATGACATCACTTCCAGTGGGTCCTGACAGATTCTAATTCTAAAAAGTGGGTCCCGGTGCTAAATGTGCGAGAACCAGTGCCCTAGAGGACTAGAAACAGCTGGTGTAGCATACCAGCTAAGGCTGCAATCCAATGCACACTTTCCTGGGAGTAAACCCCATTGAACACAATGGGACTTACTTCTGAGCAGGCATGCATTGGGCTGTAAGAGAAGGTGCTGCCAATCAAGGCTTCCAGGGTTCGAAGCTCACTTCTGCCATGAACAAGCAAGGTGGCCTTAGGCAGCCCACTTCTCCACCTCCCCAGCTTCAATATGGGGAAAATACTTCTTCCATGTTATATGCAGTCATGCGCAAAGGAGGACATTCAAGACTCGTTTAAAACCTGCCCACTTCCCCACATTTTCAGGCCCCATTCATAGCCTGCAAAAGTTGGGGGGATTTCAGGGATTCAGAGAGCCAGATTCAAGGGAAGTGGGGCCCAATATGGTGGTCCAGCAGTGACAGTTGCCATTTTTTTCACCATCAACCTGCCCCCCCCCCCCATAAACTGCTGTCTGATGACACAACCTTATTCTGATGTCACATTGCTGTGATAGGGATTTTTGGTTATTACACCTCACCTACCAGGATCAGCTAGGAAGACATTGCACCTGTTTACCCTGATGTCCCTGTCCAAGTGGTGCTTTATCACCTCCAGGCAGGAGGTCTGGTCTAGAGCGTAGAGCCTCTGTTTGCCTGAAGATAACATCAGAAGGTCGCCAGTTCGAGGTCACCGGCACCGTGAACAGTGAGACCTTGAAGCAGCTGACAAGCTGAGCTGCGTTATGCCGAGTTATTCCACCTGCTCTTTGGCCACTGACAGCCTGTGTGGAAGGAAAATGGAGGCCAGAATGTGATTCCAGATAATAAAAGATCCATCTGAAATGTTGTGGTTCTTGAAAGACAGAACCTTCTTCAATTGTAAAAATCCCTATTGGGATTTAGTATAGCCTGCCTATGTAAACTGCCTTGAATTAAAGTCTGAGGAGAAATCTGATGACCAAGAAAGGCGGTATATAAATACCTGTAGTATTATTATCATCATCATCATCATCATCATCATCATCATCATCATATAGTCTCATTCTAGCACTGGGGTCAACAAAAATGGGATGATCCCAGCTCGTAGCTATTAAAACAAACAACATGTTGAAGCTTGGTTTCCATCCCCGTTTCTTACCCCACCCTTCCAAGTTGATAAAGGACTCAGCCCCGTCACACCGTTGAAAGCCTCTCCAATGCAACCAAATTTGGTCAAACTCTAATACATTCCACAGAACACTTCATACATGTGGGGAAAAGGGAGGCCAGGAATTTGTGCAGAAGAACACAAAATAGATATAGTGAGTCATCCTTATCAGTGAGTTTGGCACCTGGCGCGTGAGTTGGACTCAATGCGGGTACCAAGACTGCATTCAAAGGACCTCCTGGCTGCAACCAGAAGTGCCTCCCAGTTGCATCTAATAGGTGTTCTGAGGTGTATGGAGGTTGCACGCAGCCTCTCTGTGCTTCAGAAGGCCTCCCGGACACTTTGGAAAGGCACTTCCAATTTTTTTTTCCCCAAACTGAAGTGCCTTTCCAAAGTGTCCAGGAGGCCTTCTGAGGCACGGGGAGGTCACACTCAACCTCTCCATGCCTCAGAAGGCCTCCCTGAGGTTTCTGAGAGAAAGCTCCAATTTGCTGGTAGACACCCCCCCCCCCAATGGATTTAATTTTCTACAGAAATTGGTATTAATGAGGGGTCCTGGAACAGATCCCTGCAGCTTCTGAGGGCCCACTGCACATATTTTCTTCCTTAACCTATCTTTGAAAAGATGATGCAGGACCACAAAATGAAATGGAGCCACTAGCAGAGAAGGCCAATAAAAAGAAAGACCATAATAACAAAAGGAAAAGAGACGCTCAGCAAGCTGGGAAATCTATAGGACAGGAATTAAATGCTATAATCAGATTGTGTAGTCATTTACCATCTCATTTTCTTGCTGTGCAAGCAGAGGGACTGCTCGAGACAGGCCATCTTGGAGAGTAACAAAGTGTGCCAATAACGAACATGGGATTAAAGGAATATTGATAGCCCATGACAAGCGGCTTCCTGAGAAATGTTTCTTGGTCAAATAGCAGCAATCATTAAATATATGAGGGTCAGTCAATTTAATCTGCTCTTTTTATATGGATTGATTAGTTTAGCAAAAATAACAGAGCTCAGAGACAATTAATGGTTCGCCTCCCACGGCTTTTTCATGGCGGGAGGGAAGCCCAGGCTGTGGTTGCTTCTCTTCAGAGAGGAAGCTTAGATCAGTGGCTTTCAAACTTTTAATCTTTAGGGAAGCTTTTCAGCGATAGCACAGATAGAGAGTTGTAAACGTGACCCCCAGGTTGTCGACTGGAAGGTGTGACAGAGACAGGGCAGATTATCAGTAGGCTGACAACCCACGCAACTGCCCAGGGTGTCAGACTCACAGGGCAGTGCTGGGCACCCCTAAGGGGGCTTGCTTCACCCCCCTCTCTCTTAGCCCTCCAACACCTGGCAGAAAATATCTTTCTTTCAATCAGCCATTGAAGCCTCCATGAGACATTTAAAGCATCATTCGTCCTGATGGAAATTCATTTCTATTGGTGAATAAAAGTTGGATGAGGACCATGACAGGGAAGTAGGAGGGCTTCACCCCTTTCCCTTCCCTTCTATCACCCTGATTTGTGGAGGCCAATACATCTGCTAGTTAGTCCAGAATAAATTTCCCATTAGAGCCAATAGGCAATGCTGGAGATTAATTTTAGACAGTGCACTAGGTAAGGGTATATAGGTGGAAATTAGATGACAATGTCTAGAGGCTGAAAATCATGGAACCCCTCCCCCCCCAAAAGTTGTCCCATCTTATCATGATAAAAGGTCACCTCCCCCCACATTTTAAGATCCTCTCTTGTGGATGGTACTCAGCATTCATGTACTCAGAAGTAAGACCCATTGAGTTCAGAAGGACTTACAGCCCTATCTTACCCTATTTCTCCATCATAGCATGCGGTCACACCAAAACAGGCTGTGGCTCATGCTGTGATGGTGGGGCAGATTGGGAAGGTGGGGAGACGTAAGGGAAAATGTTTTCTCTTACCTCCCTATAAGCCTCTTTCTTGCTAGTGGGTCTCCTTCTTTAGCTGGTGCAAGTCTGAGGAGACAAAGGTGGTGGGAGGTGAAGAAAGGGGATAGTATCAGGCGCAAGATAGCATCAGGTGTCAACCCCTCTCACCTCCCAACACATCCCCTCCATTGTGCCCCTTTCTTCCCTCCACTCCCATCCCATTCTGCCCCACCACCAAGCCACTGTTGTTGGCAGGTGCTCCTCTGTCCATCAGCATGTGCTGGGTCGCTGCAGCCTCTCTGCTGGCAATCCATAAGCATGTGGCTCTGCAAACTTCTGCAGCAGTTTTGCAACAATGGAAAGTGTGTTTCTGCCATCAGGACATGAGTTCCAGCAGCATAGCCCATCAACAGGATTGGGCTGTTGCTGTCAGCTAAGTGTGTGCAGGACTGTAGCCTCATTCTGGTATTTTCCAAAACTGGTTGCAGCTAACTGGGCTAAGAGGCACCTTTTCAGTGGGTATTCTCTCTCTTTCCAGAGAAATCTTTCCATTGAAGGAACAGAACCTTTGGATTGGATACAAAAGATGCAGCCACCCAAATTTACCTTGAACCTTAGCATGTGTCCCAGAATCCTTTGCAATGCAGAAGCATACCATGGGTACACCCCACAGAAGGTTCTCAGCAAACTAGCACATGTAAAAATGGTTCCCTAAAGGAGGAAACTTTGGAAACCACTGCTGCAGAGGAATTATGGGTGGGTGGGGGGACTGTGCATCAAAGGACAAGGGGAAAAATGTCAAGCCACATTCTGAGGTGGGGAGATAAATTTTTAATAATTTAAGCCTTTTTGGGTTTGTATTTTGCAGAACTTCCGCGGCTTTGCTTTGGCAGTAGCCGGTCATATTTTTAGTTTGAACAGGCTTTCATTTGTAAAAATATAAGGTTGATGCAGGAGCCAAAGAAAAGGTAAAAAGCCATTTCGGTATTTATTATTTCATGGTTTCATGTATCCCTGGCATGCCACGTCTCATTTCGTTCTGGTCCTCCAGAGCATTCTGGTTATGAAAGCTTGATGTTTGCTTCGACAGGGGACATATAGATGTGCCAAGTTTGCTAAGGAGAAGGGAAAAAATATCATCTTGGATGGCGCTCTCATATTATGCCGTCGCAAATGCTAGCTGTGAGACCCCTTTGCAGTGGCCCTGGGATATATAACGACTCTCCAAAGACTCCACTGAGACCAGACTGTAAAGGCGCTTGACTCAAAGCATAATCGGTCAACCTCACCCTTCATCTCCTCTCACCTTCTGGCAAGTTATCCAAACCTTTTTGCGGGTGTAATTTTTTTTTTAAAAAAGGAAATCTACAAATAACTTTGTTTGCAGTAGAGTTTATGCGATGCGTGCTCTTGAATGAAAGCCTGAAAAGGCGATGGGAAAAACTAACACGCATGCAAGTTCTCCAGGATTTCACAAAGGGATTGCACCATAAAACAACATGGCTGGTGCCACCTACAACATAGAGACCCGTGCCACTCCCTGCTATATCTTATTACCACTCCCTTGCCAAATGCCAGGGAGTGGCAACAGGACATTTCTTGTGGAAAAATCCATTATGGGGTACAAGCCATGATGAGTATGCGCAACCTCCTGATTTTAGGAATGGGTTAAGTCAGAATGCCAGATGCAAGGGAGGGCACCAGGATGAGGTCTCTTGTTATCTGGGGTGCTTCCTGGGGCATTTGGTGGGCCGCTGTGAGATACAGGAAGCTGGACTAGATGGGCCTATGGCCTGATCCAGTGGGGCTGTTCTTATGTTCTTAACTACAATTCCCAGGAAGCCTTGCAGGTCTCTTGTTATCTGGTGTGCTCCCTGGGGCATTTGGTGGGCCGCTGTGAGATACAGGAAGCTGGACTAGTTGGGCCTATGGCCTGATCCAGTGGGGCTGTTCTTATGTTCTTATGACACACCAGTGGTTCCCAAACTGTGTGCCATGGTGCTGCGACAAACTCACAGGGGCACCACAGGATCTCCCTGGTGGCCTCTTCTTACTGGCTTCTTGATTTGCGTGAGATTTCTTGAGATCTTGCGCAATTCAAGATGGCAGTGCCCAGGACAGCAGAGCCATGGTGCTGTTGTGACAGGGCTCCGTAACTGCAGGGCACTGTGACCTGCTGGGATACAGGTATCCTGTTGTTCTTATGTGCAGTCTGAGGAATCTGGTGGGCCACTGTGAGATACAGGAAGCTGGACTAGATGGCCAGATTCAGCAGCGCTCTTCTAAGCTTCTTATGTTCTTAGCTACACTTGTGTTTGTGTAAGTATTATATATTCTGTACCTAGTGTTGGTTCCAGCTTTGGACTGCCATAGAACAAATGCCCAGTAAGCCCCCCCCCCCCAGTTCTAGGCTCCTTCCTTTCCTTGGAAAGCACATGCTCACCCACCAACAGAAATGTACTTTGCCCCTTCTCTCCCCTCCAGACTTTCTCTAGTGTTGCCTCGGTGCAGCCTCAATCCACAATGCAATAAGAAAATGATGTCAGGCGTTTCAATCATGGGACGCCAAAGTACATGGTGTTTGGCCCTCACACCAAAGAGTGCTACTGTGATTCTTGCAACTTGTGGAAAGGTGCTGTCCCTTTGCCACATGCTGCACGCATTGATTCTGTAAGAATCCATCATGCGCCGGCTTTGGATGCAAGGGATCTGAGTCCGCTTAGAACAACTGTATCCTTTTTGTAAAACTTCAAGGCTGTTTTAACAGAACGCCTAATCTCAGAATGGATCTGGTTATACTTATAGAACAGCTGCCACTCAAGACACTTTCCTCAGACTTTGCCCTCTGGTGAGGCAATTGTGGGGGAGGGGACAAAGAGGGAGCTGGGCTTTCTGGTACGTGTGTGTACAACTTAATAGCATGCTTTAAAAGACTTCTCCAAGGCAATATAGTGAATTACCAAGAACTGCTGGCAGAAATTAGACTGTCCCAATAAACTGGGATCGTTGGAAAGTAAGTTGAACGAGGGTTAGGATGCCCATATTGTTTTCACAAAAGACATGCACGCATCCATTGAGACATGCAACAGCCCCAATAAATGCACTTGCCTGCTGTGTGTCTGCCATATGCTCAAACCGTGGTATCTGGGAAAATGTTTTAAATGCTTAAAAAAGCATGGATATCATTACCCAATTACTAGGTGTAATATTAACTCAATTCATCACCAGTTCAGCAGAGATTAATTCATGGGCAGCCCAATCCTAACCTGTAGCCCAATCATAACCCACTGGCCTGTTCTGTATCCACTGCAGGTGAGGAGGCAGCTGTGGTGCAACTGTGGGGATATTTATCTCTTTACCCTGCGTCACACCCCAACCAGCCCTATGGAGCTACCAGTGAAATCACTGGTGCAAATCCAAGCAGCCCAGGGTAATACCAGGTGGCTGGGAGGAGGGTTAGGATTGGGATAAGGTGCCTAGGCTGGTCCCACCCTCCTCTCCGACCCAGCCCTCCCTCCGCTTGCCCTCCCCCACCCAAAATGCCCCTGTCCCTCCCTCCCGCCACCCTCTCCAAACCCCTGTGCCATCCTCCTAGGCTGGTGGAAACTTCTCCACTGCTAGATCTGGCACTGGGCCTACTCAACTCCTAAGGTGGCACAAATGTACTTTATAGCACATTCATGGCACTTGGAAGGCGGTGCAAGTCCATTGATCCAGCCTAAGTGCTGGTTTGGATTGCTCTCTACAAATGGTGACAATGAGTGTAGAGTAGAATCTGAATGTGTCAGCATTGCAGGCACCTACTGGACACTGGCTGTGACTTCTTCACCCCATTTTGTTTTTTCATACAGATTTTTACCCCCCCCCCCCACCTAAAAAGTTCAAAATGCAGCTGGCAAATACCACCTTATAAAGGACATTATAACCTATGCAGTTTTTTTCCCCCCCTAATCAAACTTTTGTGATTAATAATCCCTAAGAACCTACAGTAGGAGCTTTGAAAATGAGAATTTTGCCCTTTTTTCTAGGAGTAAATTGGGTCAGAGTGTTCCAGAAATTTACATTTCAATTAAACCCTTCTCCCCCACCCCATAAGAACACATTGTGTTAACAGCACAGAGTTCCTGCTCAAGGGGAAGATGATACCTTCCGCTACTTTGTTAATGAAAAGCTCCTTCATTCAGAAAAAGGCCACACATCAGGAGGATGAAATCTTTTTTGCCTTGTTCTGTCTTCTCCCATTAAGTGCCTTGGAATAAGATGGAATAAAGTTTCAGAGCCTCAAGCCTGTTAGTTGTTTCCTTTCAGAAGTTTGTTTGTTTTCAAACTTTATTTCAAGGAATGAGACTTTCTAGCTAAAATCACTAGATGAGTATCGAAAGACTAAACTAGATGTGGCAGACATGGACACCGATTCATTTTCAGGTGCCCGCCCACACCCTTCAATGTTTCACAGCCAAAGACAGGAACATGCTTGCTAGACCCCTTATTGATCCAGAAACAAAAGCAGTGCCAGAAGGGATGGGGAGAAGCCCCCCCCCCCGAAAAGAAACTCACCTTCCTGCTGTACTTGAAGCAGACACCTTTTCTTTATCATCAATATCATTATTAGCCGTAGTAGTATTTACGGCCACTAACGGTCCAATCCAAAGCAACACTTGAGCCGGTGTAGGCCCCCAGTGGAAGGCCCCCTGGACAGATGTGGAAGCCCACACTGACTCGCTTGGGCTGGATCCCAATTCTGCGCAGGCCAGTGCAAGTAGGTTTGTGCTAGGCGGTACAGGGGGTGGGAGACGGTGGTGTGAGAGTGTTCCAGGGGGAGAGGGCATTTCTGGGTGAGGAGGGCAGAATGGGGGGGGAGGATCAGGCATGGGAGGGGGTCAGATTGGCAGCAGCAGCACATACTATATCCTAACCCCGAGGCCTGGGCCTCAGAGACTTACATGAGCTTCTCGGATTTGCGCCAGCTGAATAGCTGGTGCAGATCCAGGTAGACCCATAGGGAAGGTTGGGGTGTTACACAGGGTAAGGGGAAAAATTCCCCTTACCTCCAGCCTGCTCCTAAACTGCCTAGAATATGGCGTAGGCTGCTGCACCCTGGCTGTACAGGCATAGGTTAGGATTGTGCCCTAAATTATTAATATTCTTACTATTTATTAGTATACTCACAGCCCAATCCTATCCATACTTTCCTGGGAGTAAATCCCATTGACTTTAATGAGACTTACTTCTGAGTAGACATGCATAGGATTGGGCTGTCAATCATTTTCTTTATAAATAAAGACATATAAAGATGAAGATACACACATAAAAGGGGGGGGGGAGAGAGAGAGCCGTTTTCTGCCTGGCCTTCCCTTTTTAATTAGTTGCTTTCGGGTTTTGTCGTATTTTTGCTTTAATGTGTGTGTTTTTTTAATTGTACTATTCTTTATTGGTTTTATGATTATTGCATAGGATATTTCGTTCCTATTTTGGCATTTTCCTCTTTCCTCTCTATGTTGTTTTCTGCCTTGAGTGCTCCATTTATTCAGCGGGAAAGGGAGGATATAAATCATTTAAATAAATAAATGAAGCACAAACATGCATATATCTTTACATTCCCCTTGAGCTGACTTCTTTTATGTTTAGGATGGAGGCATTAATGTGCCAAACCCTCCCACCTCCCAACATGCTTCCCACTCTCCCCCCAGTCTGCCCTGTTCTGTCCTTCATGGTTGAGGTGTGGGGGATTTGAACCCAGGCTTGGGATCCTTTGGAGGTGATGTGGAGACTGTAGACAAACAGATCCCCCCTCCTCTCTCTCTCTCTCTCTCTCTCTCTCTCTCTCTCTCTCTCTCTCTCTTTCTCACACACACACACCCCCACTAATATGAGGGGTTATCCAATGAAACTGACCAGCTAGGGCTTTAAGATGGGCAAAAGGCAAATATTTCTTCAAAATGCTTTAGTAACTATAGATTTTGCTACCACGCAATGTGGTGATGCAGTAGTGTAGTTAGAAGGGGGGAAATGGTTAGTACTGCAGGTGCCACAATGCGCCATGTAAGCAGTCCCTTTCACTCTCAGAGTCATTCCAGGCAGTGAAGGCAACATGCCTCCTGAGTGTTGCTGTCGCTGCCTGGAATAGTTCTGACAGTGAGTGGGATGGGCCACTTACATGGCACACTGAGGTGCCTGCAGTATTTAGTGTTCCCCCCCAGCTATGCTACTGTGGTGATGGCCACCAGCTAAGATGACTTTAAAAGGGGATTAAACAAATTCATGGAAGACAAGTCTATCAGTGGCTACCAGTCATGATGACTACATGCTACCTACAGGTTCACAGGTAGTGTGTTTCTGAATTACAAGTGAGCAATGGCAGGAAAGGCCTATGCTTATAGCTTCAGCTTGCAGACTCCCTGGATACTTCTGGTTGGTCACTGTGGGAAAAGATGCTGGACAAGGTTGGCCTGATCCAGCAAGGATCTTCTTATGCTATGTATTTTTAAGAACATAAGAACAGCCCCACTGGATCAGGCCATAGGCCCATCTAGTCCAGCTTCCTGTATCTCACAGCGGCCCACCAAATGCCCCAGGGAGCACACCAGATAACAAGAGACCTCATCCTGGTGCCCTCCCTTGCATCTGGAATTCTGACTTAACCCATTTCTAAAATCAGGAGGTTGCGCAAACACATCATGGCTTGTACCCCATAATGGATTTTTCCTCCAGAAACTTGTCCAATCCCCTTTTAAAGGCGTCTAGGCTAGACGCCAGCACCACATCCTGTGGCAAGGAGTTCCACAGACCAACCACACGCTGAGTAAATAAATATTTTCTTTTGTCTGTCCTAACTCTCTCAACACTCAATTTTAGTGGATGTCCCCTGGTTCTGGTATTATGGTTATGGTATTCTTACTTCCCCTTGCACTTTTTATAGTCACATTAGCATTGTGAATGTTAATCGCACCTTGCAGAAACGTAACACACTGTCCCAGTGTCCGGGTCAGTGATGTCACAGTGTCATGTGATGTCACTTCCTGATTCTCCCCTGAAGAGGGAGCGCTTGTTGTGGCAGATTTGCACCCCCTTATTCCTTCTCCTTGAAGGGAAATCTCCACAGGAGAAGGAACCGGAGGGGGAGGCAAAGCCACCAGTATCTTCCCCTCCAGGGGGAACCCAGAAGTTACTTCCTTGTGCCATTTGCAGTGCAAAGCAGTCACTTCTGAGTTCTTGCCGGAAGAGGGAGCACTCACTGCAATGGCTTTGCACCCCCTTTACTTCTCCTATGGAGGCTCTCCTTGGAAGGAGAAGGAACAGGGATGTAAAGCCACCAGTACCTCCTCTGTAAAGAGAAGGGAAGAGCCTGAGGGGTAGTCTCAGGCTGTAAAGAGAAGGGAAGAGCCTGAGGGGTAGTCATGCGACCCCCCCCCTTGGTGTAGCACCCAGATTAGATCCCTAGTTAGGTCTCTTGTGCCTCACCTTGGAAATTAGCAAGATCAAAAAGCTTGCCCCGAACTCACCAAATAAACACTGAACAAATACACCCAGGTTACATGTGTTTGTATGACACACATATGATTTTGAAGAGAAGATTTGTTTTACATTATGCCTGAAAAGACACCCTGTATGGAAGCATCACTGATTTACTCTAGAACAATCCCATTGCCACAAGGAGGAGTGCTTCAGAGTGGGCAGGTTGTGGGTTGCAGCCTATGCACAAAATGCTGAAAATCCCAAAACACAATTAGCCAGCATGCATCATCTTTCCAAGGCAGTAGTCCTTCTATGCACTTCTTTTTTTCCCCTAAAGAAAATTCCAGAAAGTTCTTGGAGATGAATGAATCTTCAAACTTTTAATATCAAGTTCTCACATTTTGCTTACCTGTCCCTTCTGGGAGCTATTCGTCTCTATAGCCCCAAATGACTGGGTAAATTCTTCTATCCATCCTTATTAGGTTAAATCAATCGAGCGTCGGACAAGCAATGCATTGGGAATAGCAGAATCAGGCTATCATTTGTTGGTCCGCTTTATAAATAATGTTAATGAAGAGGCATGGCTATTACTGCGTCTCTCTCCTACGCTGTAGAAATTCTGAAAAGTTTGTTATGGCAACTGATCAAAGAAAATGTGAGCCAATATCACTTCTGAGCTATTGGGACATGTAGGCTGCTTTTGCCTCTCCACGAACTGGCAGCAATTATCAATTGTTTCAGAGAAGAGGTCTTTCCTAGCTCGATCTGGAGGTGCCAGGGGTTCAACCTGGGGTTTTCTGTGTATCAGCCACAGGGCCTCAGAGAGGAATTTTATCAGGGGGTACCTAATTTCTTTTGGGTCCTTTCCCAAAAGGGGGGGGGGTGAAACAGATGGAGGGAAGGTCGTGATGGGAGGTGGGCAGAATGGGGGCAAAACAGGCCAGGAGAGGGTGGCAACATCCAGCATAATCTTTGGAAGTCAGGTCTACTGGACTTCCCAATGCAGAGCCAAGGTCTACCTGTCTGCAGTGCATCAGCAGTTAGATAAATTATTACAGAAAACCAAGTTTGGTACAGAAAACCAAACACACTCCTAAGTCTCTAAAATCTTTTAAATATAGAAAATAATTTGCAGAAAATAAGCATCATTGTATTAGGCTCACACTAGAATGGAAAGTGTCCTATGCACACCAAAGCATACTTCTGCAGCAGCTGTAGTTTTGCAGCTGTGTCCCTGAGCTCCTATACACTCCCTCATGGTAAGCAGATCCACAAGCCAAAGAGCTACTGTAGCAGGCCAGTTTCCTCCCAGATTTGACACTGTGTCCTAAGCCCAGTACATATGGCTTGTGGCATCAGCCACTGCTGTGAGCCTGTGATAGTACCCCCAGCATCCCATATGGGTAGCAAGTCCAGGTGAGCTTGGAAAATGTAAGATTCCAAGAAAATTCTGGGTTCTCTCCTTTGGCTCCTGCTCTGCCCCTTTGCATTTCCATCACGACTTTCTCTTCTGGTCTCCCTCCAGACTCAACTGTGGAGCAGCTGAGTCCAGTCAAATGTAATCTTGTGTTACTTATTTCATTTCATTTGAAGTCCCACTCGTTTCAATGGGGCTACTACACAGGGTTGTTGGGTGTGGATTTCATGTATAAAGGGCCAGTTTGGGCACATGGCAAGAATGCCATCAGTCCACTTCAGAAAGTTAGATGGACTGTAGATATGCAGAAAGATTTATGCATCAAGACAAATGGCTTGCAGTCCACCAGTGTCCCCAAATCCATAAATTCTCCAAGTAGCTTGGCTGGCGTGAACCAAAACATAACTGAAAAAGCTGAGCAATGCGATGGATTGAGGGGTTGGAAAAAACCTGTCTTCTTGGGGTACCCCACCGCAATAAACTTTCCCCCCCTTGGTAAAATATGGCTCCCTTGTTGTCAGAATAATTGAGGCTGGCTCCAGGTCTCAGACAGTCACCTCTCCAGTCGTCTCTGGGATGACAGGCAAGTTGTAATGCTTCATCAGAGGGTCATAGATGTGATGATTTATGGTCCATTGTGGGCTCAGGCAATAGATTACAAGAACAGATGACTGTGTAAAAGTACTCAATGGTTTCAGAGATGACGGAGCAACAAGCATGATTGGAGGGGCAGGATGAAAAGGCTTCCCAGGGATGAAAGGTTCAGAGGAATAAAACTTCAGTTGTGCGTGTGTGCGTGTGTGCGTGTGTGCGTGTGTGTGTGTGTGTGTGTGTGTGTTTAAAGAAGCAACTGAAGAGATGACATGAGGACTGAGGGCCTAGTTACACCTTCTGCACCCTTCCAGTACTAGATTGCTGAGGCCCTGCACATGGCCCCCAAACATCCTAATGGTAGGTGATAGGTGATAGATGATGTGCAGCAGAAGCTCCTCACAACTTTCCCACTGGTCAATAGAAGTATCCCCTAAAGCAGCGATTTCCAGCCACTGTGCTGTGGCACATTGGGGTGCCACAAATGGTCGGCAGATATGCTGCAGGAGTTTGGGGCAGCATCATTTATTAGAGAGGGGAGGGAGAACTGTCCAAAACTGTGATCCCCTTTCTCTCTCTTGCATGAGCGGGAGGCCACAAGAGTGGATTTCCAGGTGATGCACTTTGTATATAACTCTAACTCCAGCCACTGTACCATGGCACATTGGTGTGCCACAAATGGTCTGCAGGTGTGCTATGGGAGTTTGGGAGAGGATCATTAATAGTAGGGCTATTGGGGGATGTGATCCCTCCACCAGCAGCATGGTGTGACTTTTCAATGATCAAAAAACTGATGGTGTGCCTTGACAATTTAAGCGCTTCATTAGTGTGCCATGAGATGAAAAATGTTGGAAATCACTGCTCTAGAGACTCCATGATGATAAATGGGGCTCTGGAGGTCACTTCCTTCTGTAGACGGGGTGCTCCAGTGCAGATGTGTGTCTCCTAATCAAATCATACCACCACTACCACTGGTTTAGGCAAATTAGGGGTCACTCTGACGGAGTGGACCTCTTGGTAAGGACTGGCCCTTGGCCAGGCCTCAACCTTGGCTGACCACCCAAGCCACTATGGTTCAGTGATTCAAACTTCCATTATTTTCTTCTTGTAAAAGTAGCCACAGGACTGATTTGGATAAGGGCCATGCCATGAAGGGGAGGGGAGGGGAGTTGACCCTTGACCTCATGTCAATTCCCCAATTTAAATCATCCCTTGCCCTGAGAAATCTGTCATTAGCCACAAAGTGGAAAGCATACCATTTTTGCCTTCAAGGCCAATAGCAGTTTTGGACAGTGATTCACCACAGGGTCAGGCATGGGGAAATGGGAAATGTTTTGCATCTACACCCACCCATACCTTGACCCTGACCTAAACCAGACCTCTCATAGCAGCTTTTATGAACAGGAAATCACATTTTGAATCCCAATCATGGAACTCAAATACAACACATGGTTTGGTCTTACAAGGAGCCATGAAAAGGGGCCACAGGTAGGAGAGGGTGCATCTCAATGCTATAGCACCAGCTTTGCACAGAGAAGGCCCCATTTCCCTCCTTGGCACCTCTGGATAAGACTCCTGTCTGAAATCCCACTAACCCACTGCTGGTTAGTGTCAGTCTGACAGCCTAAAGCCTCTTCCTATGTTTCTATATTTCTTTATATATATTTCTTTACCCAGTGTGTGGTTGGTGTGTGGAACTCTTTGCCACAAGAAGTAGTTATGGCATCTTGCCTGGATGCCTTTAAGAGGGGACTGGACAAATTTCTGGAGAAGTTCATTACGGGTTACAAGTCATAGTAGGTATGTGCAAGCTCTTGGTTTTAGAGGCAGGCTGTTGTGCCTGTTGTCTTGTGTGCTCCCTGGGGCATTTGGTGGGCCACTGTGAGATACAGGAAGCTGGACTAGATGGGCCTATGGCCTGATCCAGCAGAGCCCTTCTTATGTTCACATGTCCAGAAGCAAAGTAGAGAATGTGACATCAGTTCAGCTTTCCACGTAATCGCAAAAACCAGTTTAGGTACTGCCAATTTGGATGTTCCTTCAAGAAATACTCAAACATTAGGTGTCTTCACCCAATTGTACTACACAGTGCTTTTCAGACCCATAAGTTCACACTGGCTGCTGCATCACAGTAATTGTCCCTACTGTTGTGTGTTATTTTTCCCCCCCTTGGACAATGCCTGTGTAGGTACCCGATTAGCAGTATACAAGTCCCAGAATTGCTCAGGCAGACGCTTTAATTTTTATAACAAGTCGGCAAGCTGCAAACTCATCAAATCCTCTTTTAACGTACACACCAGCTCCCTGATGGACATTTCAGTTGTCTTCTGCCATGCCGAATTGCAATCATCTGTATTTAAAACTAATGGATTTGAAATAACCTACAGGCTCCCCACTTTAATGAGAGCGAGATTAATGAAAAAAGACCTTTTACCTCAGATTGCATGACAACATTTTCAAATTGCATTCCTGAAACAGAGAATTCAGTTATTCAGAGTAATTGGATGCGGACTAGGGTTAATACGGACAATGTCCTTAAATGAAAATGTTCTATTGTAAGTGGGACTGTATGATACCTGAAGCATTCTCAATAGATTTGGTTGAGCTCGGAGTTAATTATACAGCTTTCTATTTTTTGAATGAATTCAACCATGAATTCTACACAGTAAAGATTGGGATAATTATATTCAATTCTGGTCGGTGCCCCAATGAATGAATTGACCTTTTAGATAAAACTCGTCTCTGGAGCAGGAAACCTGAGGAAAGTCTACACAAAGCAACTAGATGCGGTGGGGGGACTTGGGGGTGGGGAGTTGCGTGTGGTGGGAGTAAAAAAGGAGGGGGAAAGCTTTACATTAAGAAATAAATAGCTTAAGGAACAGTAGCATCAGCAAGATTGATTTTTTTTTTTTAAGTCTTGGGGGAAAAGAGGGCTTTCCGTCCTGATGGTGGCTTTGTATAGTCAGGACATAAAGGTTATAATTTAAAGCTATTGATTTTCCTAAGCTGTTTTCACCTCTGCAGCAGGGCTAAAAACTAGCTGTGGTATGAGAACGCCGAAAGTTCGCCATGCTCTGGTTGTCTCATGCCTCATGGCAGAACGGCAAACACAAGCGCGGCTTTTGACGCAGCACCAAAAACACTGACTCCTCAATGGCGGCCCTCCCATTCCGAGCAGACTGTTGAAATGAGGACTGACAACGCAATTGTTCGGAGAACCAATTTAAAAGAAGACATATTGTACATATAATTATATTTGTAATATCATTTAGTATACTAATTAATTGATATGCAATAATGCACAATATATTAATTGACAAGATACAATTTGCATAGGGGTGTGTGTGTATAAGATTATATACTTTGTGAATTTATATACACACACACACAAATTTACATATACATATATAAACATATGTGTGTGTGTGTGTGTGTGTGTGTGTGTGTGTAGCTTAATAGATATGATTTTTTTGTTGATAACGAAATTATGCCATAACACGTAACACCATTTTCTACACTTTTCATTTTTCTAAGGGGGTAGAAAGTGAAAGAGAAAGTGAAAGTGTGGATAGGATTGGGCTCGGATAGCCTAGTCCTGAGCTGCCCAGGGCATGAGCCTGCAGTGTCACTGAAAATGGCTGCTGCTGCATCCTATACACTTTGGGCAGCCAACAGTGGCTCCTTGGGAGAAGTGAACTTTCATTCCCCTTTCCCCGGGAAAAGAGAGTAGCCCCGCAATGGGGTTACTTGATTCACCGCCAACAGAAAGGTTGGCGTTGAATCCAAAGTCCCTGTGTCGGGCACTGAGCCCAACACAGAGGCTTTGGATCCGATGTAGCGTTGCTTCACTGGTCCTGCCTCCCTCCCTCCCTCCCCGCTCCCTCCCCCTGGCACGCCTCCCCCTGCCCTCTCCCTTCTTTCCATCTCCCCGGGAAGGAGACAAAAAATATTCACAAAATTGTGAAAATTTTGATATTTTTGAATAACACCATCATGTTATATATCATTTGATGCAGAATTTCATACAGGAAGTGATGAAACAAATCATGTTTAAATATCTGTATTCTATCAAATGTTATAGCAAAGCAAAAAAAAAAAAAAAAACCAGAAAAGGAAGCACCTTGTGTATCAAAAAGTAGATTTTCTAACTCTAAACTGACCAATGAGACTGATGGTTCCAAGAGCCAATAAGGTTATTATGACACAGCAGGGAACCAATAAGGCGTTAGTATGAGTCAGCTTTCATTTCCATGTATCAGAGCTAATATTAGAACTCTTAGAGCCCAATCCCGAGCTCTGTGCTCTGGCCCTACATTGGCATGGACTGTCACAAGCGTGCCATAAGGGAGGTAGTAGTTGCAGTGAGTTTGTTTGGCCCTCTTGTTTCTGAGAACACTTGAGAGAGGTTTATGAAGTTATAAAAAATGCAGAGAAAGAACTTCTTTCATGTTGCTATATCATGTGCCATCTGTCCATGCCCTGGAACACCCCTACATGGAGAGTTGTTGGCATCAGAGATGATGTGAGTGTGTGTGTGGGGTGTGTGTGTGTGTGTGGAAAGTTAAGGCAGGTACTTGTGCTCGCTACATGTCACACATATGGGAATGATTGGTGTCTTTATTCAATCTTCATCTCACAGTCCAATTTCAAGTACTGAGGGATCAGACTTGGACAGGGGCTATTTTTCTGCAGGAGAGTTCATCCTTAGTATTGGAAAAAACCCCAGGTTCATGCCCTGTCATCTCCAGGTAGAACTGGAAAAGACCCCTATCTGACACGTGGTTAGGTGCCAGTCAATCTAGAGCAGTGTTTCCCAAACTGTGGGTTGGGATCCACTAGGTGGGTTGCGAGCCAATTTCAGGTGCGTCCCCATTCATTTCAATATTTCATTTTTAATTTATTAGACTTGATGCTACCATGGTATGTGACTGCATTTGCGGAAATGTTACAGACCTGTCCTTTTAACAAGCCACTATGTATATGCTTTTAACAATGATAGTCAATGGGATTTACTCCTGGGTAAGTGTGGGTAAGATTGCAATCTAGAATTGTTAAAAATGTTCCTTCTTGATGATGTCATTTCTGGTCATGACATCACCTCCAAGTGGGTACTGACAGATTCCCATTCTAAAAAGTGGATCCCAGTGCTAAATGTGTGAAAACCACTGATCTAGAGAATACTGACTTGGTATATCTTGGTATATGACTTGCTAATACTGACTTGGTGAGCTAGAATAGTGTAGTGGTTCTGGAGTTGGATTTTGATCTGGAATATCCAGGGTCAAGTCCCCACTCAGCCATGAAGCTTCCTAGGTGACCTTGGATTAAGCACTATATCTCAGCCTAACCTACCTCATAGGGTTGTTGTGAAGGCACAAAGAAGGAAGAAACCATGTACACTGCCCTGAGCTCCTTGGATGAAGGGTCATGTGAAAAATGAATAAAATAAATAAATATAGGTAGCTGTCTATGACAGTAAGCATACATCACATGACAAGAAACCAAGCAGCAGACATGTCTGAACTAGCCCCCAAATATATGCCACCCACCAGAAGAGTGAGAGGCAGGCCATCATCTGCTTTCTGACACCCTCACTGCCTACTTTAAAAAGAAAGTAAGAGTCATATATTCGAACATTAAAAACAGACCACTCACTTATCCTAGCAATAAATCCTCGTAGAAATAGCTTCCCATTAGGTTCCACAGCTGAAATTGCAGCCCAAGCCCTACCGAAGCAAGTGTTGTTGTTTTTTTTCCCATGGAAATGAACGGAGGAAAAATTTATGCTGTTGGAGTACACATACATGTATATGATGAATAGAATTTTGCTCATAATGTTAGCGGGATTTATGAGCAAGGCCAAGACTTCATAATAACATTTTTCCCCCCAATAAGGTTCTCTTCTCGTCTCTGAAGTGTGTACATTACCCACTTACAGAGATATAGTTTTATGCCGCGGATACTGTTGTCACTCACTTCATTTAATTAGGTTATGGATGCTAAATTATCCACTAACATAAAATGCGCTTTTATACTGCAGATTACAAAGGTTTCAAGAAGTTTAAGATGCCACTTTTTAATTGATGATGAGTACCCTACAGAAGTCATTTTTCTCCCCTTTTACTGCACGTATCATTATATTACAGATGATGATTGTTGCAAATGGGATTTGGGTCAGGGAGTTGACTATGATTTATCCTGAATAAAGAAGCACGAGATTATATAAAATGGTAAACATCATCATCAAAGGCACACTCGATGACTGAGTTTAAAGCAAAATATCTCTTTGGACTTTTTACTGCACTTTGAGCCAGGCAATCTTTAAAAATTGCATAAATGTGTCTCTCCTGAAGAAGTCATCCCTTAAACCCCATCAAATTGGATGACTTCTGTTCACATTTCCCCCCCCCCCCCAATTTTCTAAAATCATCATAGTGCAACTTTATTTTGCTATCTGCAAATGTGGAAGCAAAGGTGGGGGGGAGGGAACTACAGTTCATTCCAAATCTAAAACTATATATGGAAGCATGGACTGGATGACATCACCCAATCACTGCAGTATCACTGGGTGACCCCACATGTGTGAATGAGCCATCACTGCTGTATCATCATCATCATCATCATCCAGACTGTGTCTTAGCACCAACTGCATAATATCTTTGACCCCCCCCCCCCCAGTTCTGCCTCACTGCAGCAATGTAAGAATATTGAGTCTGGGACTAAGGCTGGGTGACAAGATGTCATAACCACAAAAGAGGACAAGGCACCTCAAAACGTAGGGCAACTAAGAAAAATGTAGGACACAGCAAAGTAATGTCATGTGGCACTCATATATTGATTTCATGGGGTTAATTTTAACACTATACTACTTTTTATTAAATTAAAAACTATATTTCATCTAATTTATTTGCATATAGTTCATTAATTGTAAGAAAGTTATGCACTGCTTGCAGGGGCCTACTCACAGGGAAAAGGAGTACATTTCAGTTCTTTTCTAGGACACAAAGCTAAAAAAAGAGGACATGTCCTGGAGAAAGAGGACATCCGGTCACCCTGAGCTAAAGTTCTCTACTCCTCCTCGCTGTTGAATGAGGTTGGAGCATGGCAAACAAATGCAGGTCAAATACATTCCTTCTTAGGTTTTTCCAAATGGAAAAAAGAAACACCTTGCATTTTTTAAGAAAGATTTATTTATTTATTTAAGTTAAATGAGAATAGTGCAAGATCTAATGCGATCTCGGGCCAGCCAAGATGGTAGCATCTGGGAAATCCAGAAGAAGAGGCCACCAGGAACATCCTGTGGCACCCCCGTGAGTTTGTCATGGCACACTTACATGCCACCTTGCACAGTTTGGGAACCACTGATCTACAAGATTCCCAATTTCAGCCCTATTATGTCTGATGATGTTTAAATTATCTAATGCTTTCTCACTCTATAGAGCTCATGTTCAGTAACAGCATTTAAAAACAGCAACAAGGATTTGATACAATATGCAGTGAAAATCAGAGAGGAACTAAAATGTAATGAATGGTACCCCTTTCTTTAGCAGCTTGGAGAGATGAACGTTAGGAATAAAATAATTACATTATCTCTAAGCAAAATGTCTTCATTTCTTTTATAATAGAGACATGGAACAACCTAATTAAATACCATGTATCTTATATCTTGTGTGGATAGCAATAATTAAATCTGAGCTGAACTGTACAGTACAGGGTCTCGTTGTTTAATAATGAGATATGCCCCTTCCAAGCTTGTCGCCCCAAGGTGGATAGTTCCAATCTGGACTTACACTGGTAAATACAAAGAATGCTGGAGAATTCATTGGAAGGTGGCAGGTTTAGATGCTACAACTAGACAGTTAAGCAATTCACGTTAAACATCTTAACAAGGTACTCCCCAAGAAGCAAAATGATGGACTATATTTTACCAGGGACAGATAGATACAAGAAAGTAAGGATTGCCCCTGGTCAAGAGAGAGACTTGATTTACAGTCAGTTCTCTTTATACGTGAATTTGCTACCTGCAAATTCACATGTCTGCAAGGGGCAGAATTGCCACTTAGGCTGCAATCCTAACCACACTTTCCTGAGAGTAAGCCCCATTGAACAAAATAGGACTTACTTCTGAGTAGTCCAGGGTAGGACTGTGTCCTTCGCTTGTTTTCCATGATGCTGTTTTTGGCTATCCAAGATCTAAACATCTCTACATCCTTCAGAAGGTCTCTATTGGCTTCCTGAAGGCTGCAGAAATGTTCAAAATGATGCCCACAACAACAGGGCCTTTGAAGCAAGTGGGGGAAGCAGAAGCCCAACAGGTAAAGTTCCTTAACTCCCTGCACCTTACCCCACTGATAATTCACTATCCTCAAGGATTTCCAGGAACCTAACCCTAGCAAATAGTGAGAACAGACTATATTAACAGCACAATACTACGCACCTCTACTCAGAAATCCCATTGAGTTCAATGGGGAATACTCTCAGGTGAGTGTGTAAATTCACTCTGATGGCAGCCTTGCTGTACTTATTCAGATATTGATATCCCACTTTTCTCTTCCTAGTAGGGGGGTGCTCAAGACAGTGCACAGCAAATTCAAAACTATACAGAACGAAGAGATTTCAAGAGAGAAAGTCAATAACAAGCAGGGCCAACCAAATTATCACAAAAAGCAATACACCATAAAAGAAATGACCAAAACAGCAAAGCAGCTCACTCCACATCAACAACAGAAATTAGGCCCCCCAAAATTTGAGCTTAGCAAATACATCATTGCGCATCTAATTTGGCCCTGTGCCACAAGCAAGGTGTCCTTCCGGGATAAGCTGGTCCCTTTGGCAATTTTGTTGGACTTCTCCAGCCATTCTATACCTTGAGGAAGGTCTTAAGAACTATCCCAGGATCTCCTAGTACCTGTGTCATAGAATGTCCCTTCTTCACCTGGCAGTGCACCAGCCACAGTTCCCTCTGCTCTTCCCCCTGCTCCCTTCAGAGAGGAAAAAGGCAATGGAGTGGAAGAGGAAGGGACGCCGATGTTCTAGCCCAGCATTTCTCAACGCTATGCCACCGACTTGCTCTGATGCTCTCCTCAGAAGTACCACTGGAAGTAAATGGCAATTATGTCATCATCAATTACTTCTGGGTTTGGAAACCATGATGGGAACTTCCAGTAGTGGTAAGAGGCTCTGCATGGGTGGGAGGGCTTTTCCAAGCATGCAAAAACTGTGCACCGGAGATCTGCCTGCTGGGTTGAGCCTCCTGCAGCCACTGAAAGATCCCATCATGGTTTCACTGCTTGGGCTGCAGGTGCCATGTGGACCATCCAACAAAGTGAACTAGCAGTGGTATGCACCTCATTGGTTGAGAACCCCTGCTCTAGCCCACCACCCTCTTCCCCACATGTCCTCTTCCACATTTTCCCCAGCTTCCTTTCTGATGTCAGGAAGCAGCAGGAGGAGAAGGAACAGAGGTGGAGTGAGTAGAGATGGATACTCCTCACCAATGAGGTGGGCAAATGAAGCAAGCACTTCAGCTGGCCTCATGGGTGAACTGGCCATGAGTTGCGTTCTTCCCACACCCTCATGCAGGTATTTCTGTTCAGTAACCCAGGCTCCTGGCTTTGGTTTTCTCATGGTCTAACCTTTTTGTCTGGGGAAAAGGAACTCACAACAAACATGGGGGGAAAAAATGGAAAGAAAAGCAGGAGGGGAAATGAGATCCCTTTACAATGCGCAGAGAGAAAAAGCATTGTGTTTATGAGGAGCGAGGGCATTCTCTCCTTTTGATTATTTAAAAATGTAAAGAACACAAGTGCATTCATGCGGAAATAGGCTGAATAATTTTATATGGCTATTAAACATTCTGAAACAATGAAAAAAAAGTTTTAAGTGAGCACATGAGAACAGTGTGCAACTAGCAGGGAATCAGTTTCGTGACCAAATTAAAGGCTGCCTGGAAATTGCATGTTATACTTTCTGCGTGTGTACACAAAGATACATATAAGGGTGTTCGTTAAAGGTTATTTGGTTTGTAGATTGCTCAATGGCCCAATCCTATTGAAAGGTGGTGCTGGCAGAATGCGTGTTCCGCCATCTCTGGCTGCCACAAAAATGTAGCAAAGGGCTTTACTGCAGCGCAACGAGCTGGTGCTCTAGGGGGAAGGTTAGAGACTTCTTGCATGCACCAGCAGAGTGACTGCAGGCCCCCCGGAACAGGTATGCCCGGCATAAGGGGAAGAAATGAGGTGAGAAAGGGTGGGGAGGGAGTTGAATTGGGTGGGGGGAGGGAATTGGAGGAATGGAGATAGGGAAGGTGGGCCAATTGGGCCTGGGAGGCGGGTGGGTTCAGCAGTACCAGTGCCTGCTGAATCCAAACCCTCTTCCAGGCCCTGATCCACCTGGATGGTTCAACACAGACAAGTATCAGCAATATTGCTAGTGCAAGTCCTAGTTGACCCATTGTGGCAGCTGGGACTTACACTGGGGCAAGGGGACAAATGTCCCCTTACCTTGAGGAGACCTCCAGCAGCCAACAATCCTCTGTAAGATGTAGTGGAATTTGCATCACCACACAGAGATTTAGGTCAGATTGGCCTGCAAGACATACTCCCTTTATTTACTGGAGACAAACCCTGTTTTCTGGTCATTACTACCAGTACTACTACTGCCACTACTACTACCAATAATAATAATAATAATAATAATAGTAGTAGTAGTAGTAGTAGTAGTAGTAGTAGTAGTAGTAGTAGTAGTAGTAGTGAATGTTGCTCGAAATAGCAAGGAACCTATGACAATATCTCTGTGATTACCTGGTTCTTGGCTAGATCACAAATTGCAGAATATAACCAGCCCAGGATAGGTTGTGATGAAGTATATTTATATACGACTTTTCAGCAAAACATGTTCAGAAAGAGGTTTGCATAGCAAAGGAATAAGAAGAAGCTTCCTAGTTTCCAAAGGGTTCCCAGCAGTGAGGTGCTCCCAGCTAGGGAGGTGCAGGGGGTGTGGGCTGCACGGGTGACGCGCACTGGGGGGTGACGCACACTGGGGGGTGATGCGCACTAGGGGGTGACATGCTAAAATCGCGGTGGTTAGGAGTAGCCCCATCATATTATATACCGTTGGATGCAGAATTTCAGGTGGAATGCAATGCAAAAAACTAGAATGAAATATCTCCTTTCTATCAAAAGTTATGGCCAAAAAAACTGGAGAACCAAAAATTCATGGATCCCTATGGAAAGTGAAAGTGAGCCATATCACGCATTTACTCACGAACAGGCGAACATACCTTAGTCCATTCGAAAGGGCAGGCTGATAGGAATCTAAAGACACCAGAATGGTCCTGATCCAATAAATGCAGCCCCCCAAAACACCTGAGAAGGAAGTCCCTCCCTCCAAGCAGATGAATGTATTGAGCTCTATGGAAAGCGAAACTAAGCCTCATTGTCACGTTTACTTGCGAGTAAGCAATCATGCCTTGGCTGGTGTGGAAGATTAGGTGAGGGAGAGTGCAAGGCTACCAGAATGGTCCTGATCCTATGCACCTGGAGCTAAACAAGTGCTCCAGAAAGCAGCCTCCCCCCCCCCCACACACACGCTAAAAAGAATCAAAACAGAGGCTTCAGCTGATAAGGTGAACCTTTCTGAGACTTGCAAAGCCAGGTGGATCCTGACAGTGATCGGGTTTAAACAGAAGTTCTTATTTGAACTGGGCACTGGGCAGGGCTGAGAACCTTACTGATTTGGGGGGGGGGAGATATTGCAGGCAGGCCACAGAGGAAATTCACTTGGTGGAATAGGGCTGGCTTCTGCTTATTTAATTATTTGTTTTACTTTAATTATTTATACTTATTTATTTTAATTTGCCTGATGATGTCACTTCCACCATGACATCACTTCTGGTGGGTCTTGGACAGATTGTCATTCTAAAAAGTGGGTCCCAGTGCTAAACGTTTGAGAACTGCTGCAATAAGGTGTTAGTAAGTTGACACCCGGGGGGGGGGGTGACACCGCTAGTGACCAAAATCACTAAAATCATAATTTGGAAGAATAATACCATCATGTTATATCAATCAATGCGTAAATTCATGCAGAATGTGTTCTATCTTTGTTCTATTAAAAGGTAAAGCCAAAAAACCAGTGGGGGCGGAGTGATGGTCTATCACCACGCCCACCACCTGGGGTGCTGCCCCGCCCACTGCATGGGGAGGGTGACGTGCTGGCATCCGGCACCATGTGACGTGAGCCCTAGTGACACCACTTGTTCCCAGTGTTTAGAAATAAATAAATAAATAAATAAATAAATAAATAAATAAAGGGACACCAGCAAGGAGGGAGTTCCAGAGGCACTATGTTGGGAATGAGCAGAGATGTTTCTAAACAAGAAAGCCTGCTAAACAAGAGAGCCACCATTTCAAAATAGGTCTCCTTGCCCAGTGCTAAAGTTGTCCTTCTCAAGGGTTCAGCTCCCTGTTCAAGGTTCTAGACATCTCAAGATGTCAAATATTCAGGAGGGATGATTGACACATCTCGTCTATAGTCAGGGCCACTTTCAGTACATGATACCCTTGGACAAATACTGGAGTTCAAATGCCCCAGGAGGACCCACTGCCAGTGTCTGTGAACCTCTTACTTTTCTCCTCTTCTGCTAGTAGCCCTCTCATTGCCAGCATATGCGGAGCTGCCACTTTAATTCCTCCATAAGGCTACCAGAAATGCATGTAGCCATAACTTCTGAGCAGCGCACATGCCCAATCTTGTCTGATCTTGGAAGCTAAGCAGGGTCAGGCCTGGTTAGTACTTGGATGGGAGACCGCCTGGGAATACCAGGTGCTGTAGGCTTATACCATAGTCTTTCGAGACTGAAGGTTGCCAACCATAACTTCTGAATAGGGTTTTATTGAAGGCAACTGGCAATAGATTCTGAATGGGCCATGAGTATATTGGTCACTATTTTGCATGTATTGTATTTGCTGTGTAGGACATGGGAGAACATCAGTTCACAACTCCACAGAAGGAACTAGACAGGAGAAATGTACTCATCCTTCATTTCAGTGCAACACTTTAGCAACAGTTATTGCACTAAAATGACCCATTGCCAGGAAAAGTTCTTCCAGTCATCCGTTTCATCTGAATACAGGACATAGCGAGTTACTTAAAATAAAATTAAATGCAAGCCAGGGTGTTTTGTTAAAAAAAAAATTAAACAAACAGAAAGGACACTTTTGACTTCAAAAGTTTATAGACTGCCAACTGCAGAGATTTGAAGCCTGGGTGCTAAGCTTTTAATGCATTTGTTTGCCTCTCTTTCTTTTGTTCTCCTTCAGAAGCTGCTCCACTAATGTATATTCAACTGAAATTTTGTAAATTATATTGGGTAATATTCTTGGGGGGAAATAGATTCCATAAGAAATGGCAGTAGCTTTCTCCTGCTTATATAAGGTGTCATGGTCCTTCCTTCCTCATTGTTTCCCTGCTACTTTTCCTATCTTTGTCCCACTCTGACAAAACCTCTCCCCAACCCCAATGACCTCATTGCAATCCGTAGCACTAACTAACCAGCTCTTAAATAAATGACTGGTTGTATCCTAAGGAAGTTGGCTATGTCAAGTGCCATTGAACTGAATGGGGCTTGAGCTGGTCACAGCTGGCTTGTCTCAAGTTTATGTCTTCTTTATCCAATGAGCTTGGAAATTGGGGGTCTAAAGGGCTATATCTGTACACACGAACCTGCTCATATGCAATAAGCATCTTGCTCCAATAAGCCCCCTCACCTTCTGTGGTCAGGCAAATGGACATGAGAGACAGGGTCTTCTCAGTCATTAATCTTCACATCTGAATGCCCTCCTCAGGTTGATGTATCTGGCATAAAAGCTCATTTGACATTCTACATTCATTTTGCAGTTGGGTTTCAACCCTGGTCAAAATCATCTGGGGGTGGTGCTGGTGATCTAATCACTAATCACCAGGTGTTGTAAAGTTGGCAGTTTTACACACACACACACACACACACACACACACACACACACACACACACACACACACCATTTTGTTCTCCAAACTCTAAATTAAGTTTCCACTTCTAAAAGTTCAGAAGTGGGAACTTTCAGCTCAGGACTAATTTTAGTTGGTAGGGCTTTTTTTTACTTTTACTTTTGTATTCTTGTGTTGACTCTTTGGGTTAGGGAAATTTTCCCTTTGGGTTTTGTGTTACATCTGAAGAAATGCACCTTTCCTCGCTCCCTGCAGAACCCAAAACACCCTAGCTGATGCAGATTTTCCATCTGTGCCATAATTTTTTGGTTGTGGCTCACAATGTCAAAAGTTGGTAGGTAAGAATAAAGCGGAGATACTTTTTGGGGGAAGAGGAGGCAACTATGAATAAGTTTGTTGAAAGGAATTGTGCTATGAATAATGAGAGCAAAATATTTCCAAGCAAATGTCGCGTTTGAAAGCCACAACCGAAATGTGTGCCAGTTGTTAATTTAAGAGTAACTTTTTCACACGTTGACACGTTAATTTAATTTTAGTTCTCTTTGGGAGGTGAAGTGTGAATTACCGAGGCATGTAAATCAAATGTGGATCAAGGCTGGGGTAGCAATTCTTTCTGGTTCTCCGTAAGTCAAGCAAAAGCAAAATGTTTTGATTACAGTTTATGGCAGCTTAGAGCAGTAATTCCCAAACTGTCTAGCATGAGGAATTAAATAAAAAAACTGAGAGCATCTATAACTCATAGTATTCACTCACAGAGGAGTTTGCCTGTGGCATCTCTGTGTGATTTGCAGTGCAATCCTATCTTGCACTGGAACAGGCAAGCCAGGAGGCTTGTGCTGTATCCAACACAAGATAGGTACCAAAGTGGCAGCTGAAGGTAAGGGCAAACTCTTCCCCTTACCCCGGGTAAGCCACTGCAGCCCCTATGGGTCTCCTCAGACTTGCACCACTTCCTGAGGTGGCACAAGTCTGAGGAGAATGGAGCGGCTTGAAGTTGCTCCACGCTGCTCAGGTATAGGGGCAAGGATCCGACATAACAGCAGATCCCAGTCCTGCCTCCTACTCCCCGTCCGTCCCTGGGAATGCCCTCTGCCCACCCTCCCCCAGCCCCAGAACACCTCCCTCCTACCTCTTCCCCGCCTCCTCCCTGCCCTTCCCAGAGCCTTGCATCAGTTGAGCTCGGCCAACACAAGGCTCACTCCCTATTTCAGCGCAGAAACTGGATTCAGCCTCTGTGGGCCGGTGCGGAGAGGAACATTATGGAGAGGAACAGTCCCCCCATCAAAGATGGCAGCAAAGAAATTGTAAAACAAAATCCTTGGGCACCCCTTCTGAACTCTACCTTGTCCCCCACCCCAACCCAACACCAATAATCTCATAGGTCAGCAGGTGAAGATTCTCATGCACTGTGTGGTTTTGTAGCTTCTTCTACAAGAGGATCACTTTCTTTTTACTTAACCTGGTTGGAATGACACTGGATCAAGCCAAGTGGTGTTCAACCCACCAGGTCTTGTCTCATGCAGAGAGAAACACATCCCCATCCTTTCCAAGTGTCCCACTTTCAGAACCACTGACCAGGTGGCTCATGAAGGCAATTGAGAGTGAGGGCAAGCAAGGATTGTTTAAAACAAACAAGTGAAAAATCAGGGAACAACACGACCAACTGAAATATGCATTGGAAAAAGAAAAGAAAAAAGTAGAAGGAAATTTGGAAAGAAGGGTCCAGTGGTAAAAAGTTGTGGAAAATGAAAAATGTCCATGCCAGAGACTTTCTGAATGAGGTTACAGTTCTTTCAAGACAAAAAAACGGCAATCAAATTGTGTCTTTGCGGATGGGTAGGAAGTATAAAATAAAATGCAAAGCAGTATATTGTGGCATGTCAGCGCTAAGGAACCCCCCTAAATGCCTTCATTTTCAGCTGTATAAATCCTCTGGAAGACATTACACTCTTATGATAATATTTTCCCAACCCTTTGGTTCATCTATATAAGGGTGTTATTTTTGGAGTAATTGCACGCATTGGGAGAGCAATTCCAATGTTATCCTTTGGAGATATATACAAAGAGCGAGTGAGTGAAATCAAAGCAGTTTGGGAATTGAGGTATCAGTCATAAACGGGTTGGCTCCAATCGCAGCACTGACAGGTTAGGGTTTATGCTTCATTAGACAATTATGAATTAAAGGTAATAATTTCCCCTCCACAGCCCTGCCCACTCCTCCCTGGAAATGATGCATTAATTTCTCTGACTTGGGTCACTTTGAAAAAACCAAGGCGGTTGGCCCCCATTGTTCAGAGCTCAAAACCAAAGAGGATTAAGTAATGACATTCTTATTAAAAAGGTTTGATGAATGAAATGCAATAACTAAGTTTCTTTTGTTCTTCCCAACGGCGTACAGAATTGTTAATCTATAACTGGCTGCTGTATAGATCCATATAACATTCATCATTTTTAAAGCATGAAGGGGGGAGGGGACAAAAAAGCTTCCCTGTACCTAAAATTGAAATGATGGTTCTCCTCCTCTGCAAGGCTCTCATGTCAAGCCACTTCTTTGCCAGAGTTCAAACCCATGTTTCCATTGCAAGGACTGGTATAGGAGCAAAAGTTACGTGGAGGAAGGAACAGGTAGAGGAAGGACAAAGCAGGACAAAGCATCTTTGCTTTTCCAAAACTGTCCTTTTCAATACTACTTTGCAGCAAAGAAGGTGTGGATAGGATTACAATACCCTGCGTAATTGATAGAGTTGGAGAGAAAGGTATTATTTTTTCATGGATTTTGATGTTTTCCAAAGTTAGAACTGCAGAAAGCGGTGTTCTGTGTTTTCATTCAAAAGTTTACATTATAATATAAATTATAATTGCTTTAAAAGCGTACTAGGTAGGTGACATAGGTGGTATAGTGTCCGCAGATGCAGCCGCATTCATTACCTGTGGACCTTCATTCAATAATAAGTAAAAATCAAATAAAATGGTTTTATTTATTTATTTATTTATTTATTTATTTATTTATTTATTTATTTATGCAGATTTGGGGTTTTGTTTTTGGGGTTTTGTTTTTTTACATAAATGAGAAGTGCAGAAAGCCGTGTTATGTGTTTAAATTTTGCTCTCACCGTTTTCCATCACCTCTAATAATTTAGTTCCGAGAGTAGCAAACAGTGACTTGCATCATCTCATCCAGGGGTGTCAGCCAGATGTGGACCCCAGAAGTTCTTTATTTGTCCCCCTGTGCTCACCCAGCTACTCTTGGCTGCTGAGCTGTGCTGAGGTGTCATTACTGGAAGAGCAGTCTGCTTGATAACTGGCTCTCCCATACCTTCAAAATATGGTCAAGATTTGCATGTTTTTGGCTGCAATCCTAACCACACTTTTCTGAGAGTAAGCCCCATTGAACAAAGTAGGACTTAATTCTGAGTAGAGCTGGTTAGGATTGTGCCCTTTACATCTGTCATTTGCAGCTGACGAGTTCCTAAGTGTGAAAAAGTGCTTATTTTTGTTTGTGACTTGCTTAAAAACATCACATCCTATTTTATGACATCACTTCCAGCCTGCAGAAGGCAAATGGTTGGCAATGTTCAGTCTCGAAAGACTAAGGCATAAGCCTACAGCACCTAGTATTCCCAGGCATTCTCCCATCCAAGTACTAACCAGGCCTGACCCTGCTTAGCTTCCAAGATCATATAAGATCAGGCATGTTCAGGGTAACAGTTGCAGAAGGCATCATGAATGCTATTTGGTTTTGGATGAAAAAAACCAATTTGACACACCTGATCTAATGCTTGCGCTCTCACATGGGAGTTTCCTGGAGCTGAGAAACACATTGCTGAATACACAACAATGCTTCTGCCAGCACTTGTCTGTCCTTTTCTACGGTTGTTGTGTCATCACTTCTTTGTTCTGGTTTAGAACCTGATGGGTTCAATGGACAAAGGCGACTTTGCTAAACGTTACCCACTCCAACCCAGCACGCCATCGGCCAACTGTCTGGTCTGTGTGAAGCTTTTCAACTGAGTCTCCTGAGTGCTATGAAAAATTGGCACTGTTCCTTGAGCTCTCTCTCTCTCTCTCACTTTCTGCTAAAGAAGCCAGTTGGAGAAACCGCTTTCCAAGTCACTTTTAAAGGAGAAGAGCCAGGTACAGGAAGATAAACTTTCAAGAAATGCAACACACCAATGCCAGCTGTAAAACAGTATGGAAGGATGCCTGATATGAGATTCTCCTCATTTTCAAGGGATTACTTCCTTTAGCTTTTTTTTTCTTTTTAAATAAAGCATCTTCAAGATTAGAGGAGGGGGGTATATATGAATGTGAGCGCATGCGTGTGTGAGAGCTTGGACAGGCCTGGGTTCATTATTTCAGTGCTTGGCAGTGATGCTTCGACATTTGCAAACAATGGGAGCCTCCGTGTCCTTGCAGTTTGTTCCTAGTCATCAGACATCTTAAAGTGCTTTGCAAAGGATATAATTACACGTTAGCACCACAGTCAGTTTATACAGGCGAAACGGGAAAACCAGAGTGCCGTGAGCTCTCGGTCCCATGTGCTGGCAGGCAGCAAGCATAGCCAGAGATCTCTGGAGAGCGCAAACAGATAGGAATGGTAAGGAGGGTGTTTTCTTAGTAGAGAGTTGTTGGCATGAGAACTCACAGCAGAGTGAAAGTGTGTTCTGGCACCCAAGTTGCCCTCTGCGTCAAGCTCTTATCTAATAAGATAAGCTTTCATAAATAAGGCCTGAGCTTCAGAGCTACAAAGGAGCCCCCCCCCCGCCCCAATGTGAGCTGGTGAGAGTCTGATTGCAAAGAAACTCAGACCACTTTTGTCAGCCAGGGCACAATTCCACCTGCCATGGAATTGCAATTCTGGTTTAGTTCTCAAGGCCAAATCACATGTTAGACAAGTGCTTTAGCTAGCATAATTTTTGTGGGTGCAGTCTGAATCCAGGTTACAAGGAGATGAGAATCCATTCCTTTACTCCCCTAGGGGGCCAACTTTAGGAGGTGCAGGGCCTAATTCTGGCTTTAACCCAACAGGATCAATTTGGACCAATCAGATCCTGCGCCTCGGGGCGGAGGCTCTGAGGCGGGGAGCAGGCCATATACAGCTGCAGCTGGCACTTCGTATGGAGGTAAGCCTCCTTGCAGAGGCCAGTTGCAGGGCCTTGGCGGCGGTGAGTGTCTTGGACCACCCCAGGTGGGGTCGTCAAAATGACACCTACAAACCTTTTCCCCTCCGTATCTGAGGCGGGGCTCCCTGAAAGAAAGCACCAGCATCAGCAATAACTTCTGGACATGACAGGAAGTCATGGAAGCAAACTGGAATGGTCATGAAGGATGACCATTCTAGCCACTCACACCAAGTGCATTTTAGGAACACTTCCCTGAAAAGGAATGAAAAGGACAGAGATTGATTTGGAAAAGGGTCCGAAAAGTAGGGATTGTCCCTGGTGAATAGAGTCAGTTGCAGTGTACAGTATAACATGGGCCATGCAACGTGCTGAAGGATAATGATGAAATCAAGCAGTTATGCTTTATATTATGCGTGGTTCAGGATATATTTTTAGTGTACTTCACCCTATAATTATGCATACTTTACGGACTTTCAGTAGAAGCCAGTTTCTTGAAGGAAGAGGTTATGATTATATAATGCCAGTTATTTTTGATTGGGTAAAAGCCATTTATACTGCTATGCAAAGTCTCTGCGTCTGATGAGAGAGAGAGAGAGGATAATTTGTGTCTCATTGAGGATAATGTGCCATGAAATTATTTGATAAGCATTAATCTGGGGAAACTCGTCATCCTGGAGGGAAAGCCACTGAAAACCCAGAAATCCAAAGCAGCCTATGATGAACAAATATTGATACTGTGCCCTTGTTACCGTAAAACAAACTCTACCAGAGATCTGAGTGCAAGGAAAGGACTGCAGGGGGAAACCAACATGAACCACATCAATGGGCAAATGGTACCAGGCACATCCCTGATACCATTTGCCCATTTGTGTGGTACATGTTGGAATTCTGATAACAGAACACCATGTGGCATTCAAGGAAACATCCACGCTCATGGCACATGGATATGCATTACATGACATTGCCCCAACACTTGATGCTTTGGTGCAGGGGTACATGTACCAACAATAGCTTTTTTCTGACTGTGCATCATGGCCTGTTCTGCCAACAGGCCAAGGGAATAAAATTCTGTTTAACTAATTCATATTAGTTCATAGTCAGCCATGTTGTTTTGCTTTGTTGTCTTTGTTCGTGTATCTCCGAAATTGACTCTGAAGCATACAGGGCTTCCTGAGGACTCCTAACTGACCACTAGAACCAATCATGAGAGAAAGACCCCAGCTAGTTGCAACATTTCAATAAACTGAGGGTCAAAGGCTAACAGAGCTATGTGTATTTTCAGCTGTGTTTTCCCTTCAACCCTTCTTATGAGTAGAGTTGGGAGAAAATGCTGATAACAAAATAAAAGCACATAATCACTTTCTGCACTTCTACCTTTGGAAAACACCAAAATCTGCAAAAAAAATAAAAATAAAACCATTCCGTCTCACCTCTACATATTAGGCATCACTGCTATTAACAGCTATGGAAAAAAAAAAATCTACTTCACAATACCAGTATCTTCTAAGGTAAATGCTCAGCTTTGTTGGGGGACAACTGAGGTCATGGTGGTTCCCCACACAAATGCAGAGTGCGCCTAAGAAAACATTCAGACAAAATCTACTGAAATAGACAGGGATTCTGCAACAGAAGTTTAGGGGCAGTGGCATAGCTAATGATCGTGTAGCCCGGTGCTAAGCTCAAAATGAGACCCCGGAAGTGATGTCACAACCGGAAGTGACATCATACACAGGCTTTTAAAAAAGTGAAAATCAGAGGAAAACCCACCTCCTCCCCCCAGCAGCTTGCCACTCCCTTGCTCTGCCACTTCTTCCCAGCCAGAGGCATAGCTAAGGCATCCATCTGCTACTTGGGGTCAAAGAAGATTTTGTAGCTCCCTCCATGACAAAATCAAATTTAATTAAGTAAATTTATAAGTTAGAGGCATGTGCTGGAATGAAGAGGGATAGTTATTCTCCCCCTGCTAAATATAAGAAGAGCACCACTTGAAAAAGTGCCTCTTTACTCAGGTAGCAGTGTTAACTGTATTATGATACATGGAAATGAGAGCTGACTTATATTAACACCTGTTAGTTCCATGCTGCATCATAGCAACATCTCATTGGCTCTCAGATCAACCACTCTCATAGGTCAGTTTTGAGTTAAGCAAATCCACTTTTTGTTCCATAAGGCAGTTGTGTTTTCATTTTCTGGTTAATTGGCCATAACTTTTGATACAATGCAGATATTCCAGTGTGGTTTGTTTCATTGCATTCTGCATTAAATTACCTTTCCAATGATATATAACATGATGGTATTATTCATAGATACTAAATTTTTCACAATTTTGGCCACTAGTGTCAAGCTCAGCTTGTTGTCCCCCTAAAGCTTGTTGCCTGGTGAAATTGCTGCCCCTACACCCCCTTAGCTATGCCACTGTGTAGAAGCTCCCCTGCAGAACAACAGATCAATGTAGAAAATGTTTAGTGTTGAATGAGCTAGAGTGTTAAATTAGAATACAGTACTGTAACATAAGGGCCATTTCTCAGAACCAAAGGGCAGTTGGCAACCTCTCCTGGTATGACACAGTTCTGTACAAGGGACCTCTGTGGTGTTTTTTTTTTGACCCATGTAGGAAGGATATGGTGTCATTTCTTAAAAGAAAGAGGTTTACTGCCCCTGTACATATCAAGCACATTGCTGAATTTGATCAGCTGAGTCAAGTTTTTCATTATGTGACAGTATTGACTGAAGAAAACAGCAAACATCTCTGGTGAAAAATCAATGAGTCTCTCCAAAGCTCTCACAAAATAAAATACCAACCAGCTGCTAGATCTAAAAGGTAAAACAATCAATTCCATTAAACCGAAGTGCTTTAAGGTGGCCAAATTTCTGCAGGTGGGAATACAAGAGCAACTTCTTATACTCCAGAGTTTAATTCGGAGGACAAGTGTTGAGCTCACCATTAGAACTCACACAAGGCTCCAAACACCAGACTTGTATCAAATGCACATGGCCACTTCATGGATTGAAACTCCAGGCGCTCCTTCTCAGGGGAGAGCCATAACTCACTGTTATAGCATGTACTTTGCATGCAGAAGTTCCCACATTCTATCCCTGGTATCTCCAGGTAGGACTGGACAAGACTCCAATTCTATCTGGAGAGCTTCTATGAGTCGTGTGGGCAATACTGACCTAGATGAACCAGTGGTCCAATATAAGGCATGTTCTAATGTTCATAAGGATGTGCGGAACTCAAGCTTTTGTTTTGGGAATGGGACTGCATGTTAGAAAAAGAGCACACAGCTTTCGTGCAAAAAGTACCAGTTTCAAATCCTGGCATCTCCAGGACTGAGATAGACCTCTATCTGAAACCCTGGAGAGCTGATGTCAGTTAGATACTAGTCTTGAACTAGACTAGAAGTCAGTGGAGTCACTAGGGTTTGCGGCACCCAGTGCAGGAGTCAGCACATCAGCCCTATGATGGACTTCCTCCCATGCAGTGGGCTGGGCAACGACCCAGGCAGTGGGCATGGTGGCATACCATTGCCCCACACCTGCTGCTGTTTTTGCTATAACTTTTCATAGAATAAGGATATTTCAGTGCAGTTTGTTTCATTGCACTCTGCATGAAATTACACATCAATTGATTTATAACATGATGGTATTAATAAAGAAATATAAAAATTTTGGCAATTAGTAGTGTTACCCCCTCATGCACGTCACACAGTGTGTCCTGCATCCCCTGCACCCCCCAGCGACGCCACTACTTGAAGTTCAGTTCAGTACAAGACAACTGCCTCTGTTTCATAGGAGGGCCTCAGGAGGTGCTGTTCTCTGGTGAAGAAATGATGGTTGGAGAGCTCAGCCTTTCCCCTGTCCACCCCCCCCCCACACACACACACAATTCCAGATGTGTGTGTTTATATTGTTGCAGGGAGAAAGTGGCAGGCACCACCCATATGCTATAAATTACCTCCTTTTGAGATGAAGTAATTTTGTAGGGATGACACTATCCTTTTTGTCCTGCTCCTTAATTCTTTTTCCGATTTCTTCGCTCTGATTTCCACAACTCCTGAATTCCTCTTTTAACTAAGAGGAAATCTAAAACGAATTCTGGAATTGGACACAGTTTGCCACAGCTTAGAGTGATGATTTTCAACCCTTTTCACCTTATGGCACATTGGGAAGGCACTAAAATAATCAAGGCACACCATTAGGTTTTTGACAACCGACAAGGCACATCACACTGCTGATGGGGGGGGGGCTCACATCCCCCAATGGCCCTATTAAATAACCCTCTCCCAAATCGCCGTGGCACACCTGGAGACCATTTAAGGCACACCAGTGTGCCATAACACAGTAATTGAAAATGGCTGGCGTAGAGTGTCTCATGCCCTTCAATTCATTGGTATCTTGTTTCCTTCATTCTTGCCAAGGTGCATGTGTGAATTGATAGAATGCTCCCGCCCCCCCCAAAAAAACACCAATGATTGTACATATTATATTTGGATTTCTTTTGTGCAGTGTTTTACTGCTGTGTACCCATACTCACATTGATAAAGCACCTGACAAGAAGTGAAGTGAGGTCTAGTGTGTTCCCTGAAGCATTTGGTGGGCCTCTGTAAGATCCAGGAAGCTGGACAAGATGGGCCTTTGGCCTGATCCAGCAGGACTCTTCTTATGTTCTTATGTTCTTAACTACAATACAACCATAAGTATAATGTAGATGTAGATGGCTTTTGGGGGAGTGTAGTATCAATTGACATGCACGTATTCAACAGTAACAATAACACAAAAACAATGTGATGCAGTTACACATATGATGCTGTTTTATTGTGTTTTATCAAGGTATCTTGCTAATGTAAATGTGGTATAAAAACAAAAGTAAGTGAACAAGCACAGGCCCAAATCCTAACACTTTCCAGCACTGGCATAGCAGTGCCAATGGGACGAGTGCTGCATCCTGCAGTTGGGGGGCACTCATGGAGTCCTCCTCAAAGTAAGGAAATGTTTGTTTCCTTACCTAGGAGCTGCATTGCCCTTATGTCGGCGCTGGAAAGTGGGTTAGGATTGCGCCCACAGTGCTGCAAAAATAACTGCATGCACACAGACAGTGCAACATTTGGAAAGAGAAAATGCACATGCCCGATCTCGTCTGATCTCGGAAGCTAAGCAGGGTCAGGCCTGGTTAGTACTTGGATGGGAGACCGCCTGGGAATACCGGGTGCTGTAGGCTTATACCATAGTCTTTCAAGACTGAAGGTTGCCAACCAACCAACCAAACATTTTAAAATCCCTAGTGCATCATTTCTGCATCTGAAAGATCGACTAATTCAGAACTCCAACGTTCAAAAATTTGGATAAGAATTTCAGAAGGATCCCAGCTTTGCAGAGAAGCAGTGACATTCAACACATGCGGTACCAGTGGAGGAAATGACTCATCTAGGGTTGCTCCAACAGAGAAAGAAAATCCAGTTTAGGTAGATTTGCCTTGGCTCTGTTTCTAGAACCAGGCCTGGAATGGTACCCTTCCAACCCACCAGTGAGAAACAAGACTGGGACGTGGAAAAAAAAAAAAATGATCCTGCTTCCCATCCCAGGGAGCCAGTGCTGTAATCCAAAGGATGACTTTGTAGTTTAGAAGAAGAGGGAGAGGAATGAAAGATGACTCATGCACAATTAAGAGCCTCACTTCTCAAAAGGCTTTCATGTGTTTTGCGAAAAGAATGTGGAGCTACGCATCATCATAAGCTTTTCAATCTTCCAGTAATTGAGATATTATTGTGTCAACTTCATCCTCCAAAATATGGAAACCAAATGTGAATTCTATTACTGGAACCTAATTGCGTCTCCTTGGTCCGATGGTTACTTTAAAAGTTATTGACACGCTCTCATCCGCTGCTGAATGGGTGCGCGCACATTGGATTCGTGTCTGAATGCATTAGGCAGATGGTGGCTTGGAAAAGAACTGCTGAACTTCGATGGTTACAAAGTCTTTTCTCTTTCCCTTCCTCCCTCTCTATAGAGAACTTGTTAAAGTAAAGAGGAAACTACATTAGGCTTACATTATTCATGCGTCACAAGGACCATCCATAAACACTGTCAGGCAAAGGTTTTATGTGTATGTCCCACACATAACCGTCAGGAGGACTGAGCGGCTGGCGACATTACCTGCTGTCTCATTTGTTAAGAAAATCAAAGACAATAGATATTACATGCTTTTAAGCAGCAAACACAAAATTGCATATTTGCCACCAGAAAAAAAATGCAGAAAAGGTTATTGATTGTGGCATTCAAGAGGCTCCATTTTAAAAGGCATTCAAACCAGGGCATGTCGCGAAGGATCAATAAAGGATTTTATGCCTCTGTCCTTTCAAAAGACACATATAATTTAAAACCAAACCATTCCTTGTAAGACACTATGTGTTGCAGGTTCCGTGTGTTTTCTCAAAGACCTCATCAACCAACTTCTTCTCTGCCCAAAGATGCTGGAGGTGACATTAAGCTTGCTCTCATAAACCCATCTACACCATTTTACTTCTCTATGTTAAAAGTGAAATGAATTGTTGATCATAGTTTTTTGTTTTTTTTTAAGGAAAATTGTCAAAAGCAAGTTTAACCCAAGCCAACTGGTTTTGTCCATCAATACTCAATGAAGCAGAGTTCTTTAAAGGTTTCCAATGAGTTCAAATGTGCATTAATTAGACAGGAGGGTTACATTTTCTTATTCCTGAAACTAGATCCTATGAAAATGAGATTTATTTATTATAAATCGAGACAGATCGGCTGGCCAAGTGCCAACTGAGTTTAACTGGTTGACTTTTGCATATTCATTTCATGTTGCGAGTTGGGCCAAAGCTGCTATATCCCCCCCCTTTTTGTCTTGACTATTAAAAGGGAACGCATTCACTGGGTGCCCAACACAACACAGAGAGCCTCTACATTTTTATGATTGCTTTGTTTACAAGTGTACAACACACAAAGCCTGGGCTTTTAATTTTATGGCGGGGCAACAGCACTAATCTGTTTTGACATGCTATCTAAAAAGGCACTCGGACAAGTATATGGACTAACTCATCCATAAGTCATTTCTTTTATACACATGTACTGGTGTGTCCATGAGAAAAAGAGTTATATCAGCTGTGGGAGTTTGAATAATAATGATCATTAATATGGCGAATTGAGGGTCAAGATATTCATCCCACATATCAAATCCCCCTTTCAATGGGAACAGTCCCATCAGCTGTCAGATTCCATTAAATATATCCCCCAGACCTACTGACCAGCTGACAGTAGAGAAACTCAAAACCGCACACCCACTATTAGCATTAGAAAATGTGAAATCAGCTGGAAGGAACGATGGCAGAGCTGAAAACAGAAGGGGGGGAAATAATCGGTAATGCCCCTTGTGTCTTTTGAAACAGAAACCCAGAGAGAGTTAAAATACACCCCATAAAATACAGAGAAGAAAAACATCCCCAAACAACGGTTGCTTACATTGTCTTTCTCCATAACCCATCCAGATTCTTTCTTTCTTTCTTTCTTTCTTTCTTACCTTCTGTTAATGTGAGATTTGCATAAATGTTTCATGGGGTTAATGCAATGCATAAACAAAACAGTTTATCTGGAAACATCTGTGCTGTTTTGTTTTAGATCATGCAGTGTTGTTTCCAAGTCACTGAAATATAACCCTATCATAAGGTTTGGGGTTGTTAAAATCCTTGTTTTAGCAAAGGCTGTGATCACGTCTGACATTTTTAGCAGATGCCACTGCAAATCGGAAAGAATTCCTGAATACAACTTGTGCGTGTTCGCACCTAGGCAGAAGCAGTGAAGGTAGTGGTAGAACTTTTCATGCAATTCCCATTGCTCTAGGAGAAATAGTGTTGCCTGTTGCAGAACTCATGTGGTTCCTCTGCATCTGTTATGATGAATGTGATACCTTCTTGTCATTTCATTTACTCTGTCCTTGTCATAAAGGGGTTTTACCATGTTCCTTTCCTTTTTTATTTTATTTTAAAAGGGGGGGGGGTAACCAATCTATTCATGGTAAATGGAGCAGAACACAGAGAAGAGGGGAAAAAAATCTCCAGACTGGTACAATTTCATCATGATGTTGCCTCCATCTGGGACTATTTTAAGACAAAAAGCTCCAAAAAAAAAAAAGTTATGACCAATAATTTTTAATGAAACTTGGCTTAGCTCTTTAAGCAGGTCAAGAGATAAAAAGTAGACTAGTGTACTCTGTAACTAGTCTTGCTTTCATTTTTTTTTTTTATTCCTGGCAGGGATTAGAGAAAATGTAGTTCCAATTAAATCAAGTCTTAATGGAGATATGTTTTATATTATTGATTCTGCAAAGCAGCGATGTGAAGCATTTTCCTTCCCAACATGTGTGTCTCAGGCTGCAATCTTGAACGCGTTTTCTTGGAAGCGGATCCCACTCAAACCAGGGAAATTTATTTCCAAGCAAATGCATAGGGGAGCAATGTGGCAGTCGTTCTCCGAATGGAAATGCGAATGGCTCTCACGATATCGTCACGACTTCATCCTCAACCACTGCACTCTCAGCTGGGTACATGAAAAGTGTGCTGACATGCTTAGCTAGGGAGTTCCATATTATCAGGAACTGTGTGTGATCCGTAGAGAGCCTCTAAGTCTTAGAGCATTGCAGCACACTCACAGGTGAGGGTGCCTTATGAAATCTCATAAGATTTGGGTGCTACCATCTTGGATCTCATGAGATTTCATAAAATCCGAGATGGCAACACATAACTGAACTGGGAAGAATAGGCATCATGCCCCAGGTAAGTTTGGGAACCACTGTTCTAAGCACATAGAGCTGTATACATGACAGGGTTTCCTGCTACAGGCATGGGGTTGGACTAGATGACCTTTTAGGTCCCTTCCAACTCTTTGATTCTATGATTTTTCATGAGGAACTCTGAAATTCGCTTTGAGTGCACTCTGTGTGAAATTTCAGTGCACAGAAAGCACAGAGGTCTTCTGAGAAATGTTAATTATTGCATAGAAACTCACTTGATTTCTCTAAGAAATCCTTTTTTTTTAATGTCACAGGCCCAAATCCTAACCAACTTTCCAGCACTGACATAGCTGTTCCAATGGGGCATGTTTGGCATCCTGCAGTTGGGTGGCAGTCATGGAGGCCTCCCCAAGGTAAGGGAATGTTTGTTCCCTTACCTTGGAGCTACATTGCCCTTACCTTGATGCTGGAAAGTTCTTTAGGATTGCACCCACAGAGCAGCGCACACACAATTCTCATCATGTGGTAGGCAGATCCATCACACTAGTGCTGGCCAAGTTAAACATACTGACTTCAATAGAGGCAGAGGCTACATATGATCATCACATTGAGCAACAAGCTGCGGAGAGGACTTTGAATTATTGAGTTGGCATGTGGCACATAGGCTGACATGCTTAGCTAGAGGGTTCCATATGGAGGAGGAAATCGACTTTGTTGAATCGCTTGACTTAAAACTACTTCTCTGAATTTTGAAGTTAAGCTCTGCAATGTAATAATTGTATCTATTCAGACTATTTTGTGATGTGCAAGTGGTAAATCATCATTTGTAAGACATGCGCTCAATCAAGGAATAAAAAGACATATAATTATGTTGTTTATCACAAATCCCAGAAGAAACAAAGACTTTTAAGATGAAAGGCTAGGGTGGCAGGAACGAAGAATTTACTACAGAATCCTAAACACACTTACTATGGAGTAAGTCCCAATGAAATCATTGGGATTTTCCTTTGAGTAAACAGGTTTAGGATTTCACTGTATGTTGATTAGGTTGCTCCTGTGAAGGGGAGGCTGATCAAATATTTGCATGTATAATATACAATTGCACTTAGCACCAGTATATTAGTGAGAGAACACCAAAACCCAGGAATCTTCTCTGGCTTCATTTGAAAAAATTATTCACCCTTTTGTACTTTCAACAGAATCAATAAAATCAACTTTTTTGACAAGTACTAATCTCCTGAGTTCTCATTCAGTGGGTGTCTACCAATTTTCAGCCTTTGAAGTGTCTGAAGGATTAAAGTCATGTGTCGATAACCGTAACCTCTGACCTTAACATGGACGTTGTCACTATCTTTTTTTTTATAACACCCAAGTGGGTGGTTTGAGCTTATACACAAGTGTCTGCAGATCATGGTGGACCCTCATCGCCCAGGTATCAGTGAGTACAGGAGTAGGGTTGCCAACTGATCATAGGGGGCAACCAGCCTGGCTACCAAAGGGGATGTTTTGGGACTAGTTGTCAGAAAAAGAAATGGAAAGGGTGGTTTTCTATAGATGTCTGTTTTAGCTTTGGGGGGGGGGAACCCATTAGGCTCTGCCTGTAAATCTGTCAACAATTTCTGGGTCGCCCCTCTGGATTCTCCAAAAAAAAAAACAACACAGAAGTCCAACACTGATTTCACACACACACCAACTGATTTTGATCTCTGACTGGGAGTGCAATTCTACGTATGTTTACACAGAAATAAATTCAGTTTGGTTCAGTGGGGCTTTCTCCTAGGAAAGTGTGTATAGGATTGCAACCTCAGACGGTTCCACACCTCTCTTTAGATTCCTTTATGCTGATATTTGTACATGTGATAACCTCTACAGGCCCGCTGCCCCTGTATACTCATGAACACAGGGGTGTGTTTTGTTTTTTTTAATGACAGGAGTTATAATCATGGAACTTTCATGTCACGTTAAGTTTGCACCATGGAAGTATAGTCTTATGAGTGGCAAAAACTGGGCATACCAGGCTAGGTGGGGGTGGGCCACTGGGAGGGTAAGGACTGGTCTCCGGCACTTAGGCTGGATCCTAACAACCCCCTACTAAGCAGCATGGCATTACACCAGACTGCTCAGATCTACACCAGTGATTTCACTGATGCAGATCCGAGTAGCCCCCTGGGGGTGGCTGGGTCATTACTGGGGGTGATATCCCCTTATAGTGGGTTGTGCTCCAGCCACCTCCAAGCCTGCACTGGACACAGTGCAGGCCAGCCAGCCTGCCTGTTCCAGTGTAGGATAGGATTAGCCTGCCAGCTGTTTAAAAACAAAACAGGGGAGAATTTTTAAAATGTGGTAAGGAAGGTGGATGGAGCATGACAGTGAGAGCTCAATGGCTGGTGAATGGAGAATGGCCAGAAGAAAAGAACAAGGGGGGGCAGAATTTCCCTAAACATCTGGCTGCTGGCTGGCGAACATGAAAACAACATCGCTTTTCGATGCAGCTGTGTGCAGGTTGGTAAGCACTCAAGTATCCTCAACACATGCCAAATGTTGGAGGGATATATCCATACGGAATCTATTAAGGGAGCCTATCCAGGGAGAAGTCAGTCAAGGCTTCTTGGACAGGAGTTGCGAAAGGACTTTAGTAGCTGTGATGATGGAACATGTGCCAGGTTTATGCTGTGTGAGCGACAGGATGGGGTGAGGGAATCCCTGCATGTGTGGAATTCCCTTTGACTGAAGCACAAGGCTTGGGGCAGAAGCTCTGGGGAAGAGTAGCGGTCACTGCAAGTCGGCGTAGGCAGCGAGAAGCTAGAGGAGCCAAGAATCAGACTCACAGCCCAATCCTATCTAAATCCCCTTGCGGCAATGCCCTCGTGCACCTTCCTCGGAGGCAGGGCCTAGGAGAGGGGGGTAAAGGGGGTAATTTGTACCTGGGCCTAGGGTCTAAAGGGGGCCCCAGGAGCCAAAGGAGGGGGCCCAGAAATTTTCTGAGAGCTTACGCTTTCCTATCTGCTCAGACTTGTTGCCCGCATGGAATGCTAGGGACACTATCATGACGGGGGATGCTGGGGACACTACTGATGCCACATGGGTTGGTAGACCTGGGCTCCAAAGACTTTTCCAGCTGTCTTTACCCCCCCTACCCTGTTTCACCCTTCCCTGCCCCTGTTCTGCTTGCCCATCACCACCCTCCCCAGCTTTGTTTCACCCCTCCCTCTTTGCAAAGGGGCCCAAAAGAAACTTTGTACCCCCTGATAAAATTCCTCTCGGAGGCCCTGCCTTGTGCACCTTCCTGGGAGGAACTGATTGCCCTCTTTTTGGTACCAGGAAAGTTTATAATTTCAACAAAATGGAACCATTAAAAACCCACTGCGGTTAAAAGGCTTTGAGAGCTAGAGTGGTGTAATGGGTAGGGTTTTGAAACAGAATCGGGGAAAGCCAGGATCAAAAGCAGTGGCGGGGTTGGGGTGGGGTTCAGGGAGTGCACACTGCACTGGGTGACACACTCAGGAGGGTGACACCACTACTGGTCAAAACTGTGAAAACCTTGATATTTTTGAAAAATGCCACCATGTTATATATCATGCAATGGGAAATTTAATGCAGAATGCAATGAAACAAACCACGTTGAAATATGTGTATTCTATGGAAGGTTATAGCCAAATAACCAGAAAAACACAGCTCCCATATGTAACAAAAAGTGGATTGCTCTAACTCAAAACTGACCAATGAGACTGATTGTTCTAAGAGCCAATGAGGTGTTATTGGGAGATAGCAGGAAACCAGTAAGGTGTTAGTATGAGACAGCTCTCACTTCCATGTATCAGAACTAATACCAGAGTTGTGTGAGTGTTATCAAGTTGGCTACTGTTTTCCTGTTGGTTACTGCTGGGTGACCTGGATTTTTATATTCTTAAGTAAATAAATAAAGAGAACAGGGGTTACACCTACCCTAGTGATGCCACTGCATTTAGGCTGTGCGTAATTTGTTCTGTATGGTCTGGTACAAGAGGAGGTCCATTATGCGGGTGATGCAATGAGCTCTCGCGCCTGGTGAGGCAACCCCTAGTGATGCTTCCAATCAAAACCCCACTCACTCGTGATCTTGGATCTGTCAACCGCTTGCAGATCAGCCTACCTCATAAGGTTGTTGTGAGGTTAATGGCACAATCCTTACCTTACCTTTGCTAGCACAGCAGCTGCTTCATTGGCCTAGGGCGGCGGTTTTCAAACTCTCCGGGAGAGCTTGAGCCGCTCTAAGTTCTTGCAGGGGTGGGGGGGGCAGTGGTGGGTCCCACACACAGGGCGTGTCGGGCTCCCGACAGCTTCAGACATGAAAGTGGAGTGATCACACTCCACTTCCGCTTTAGCGGTGTTGGGGCGCAATCGCTCCGCTTTCACTTTTGCTTTCAAAGCTATGGGGAGCCCAGCAGATGCTCACGCAGGGCTCCCTGCACCCCCAGGAGGCTGCAGGAGGCTTGGGTAAGTGGACCCAAGCCCCTGCACCCCCCTCCTCGAGCAGCACAATCCTGGGGATCGTGCCACTGCCTCCTTCCTACCTCCAGGCTGCCCCTGCCCCTTAAGGTGAAAGTGGCCAGGGCCCACAGGTGGAGGGGCATCACAACACCCCAGTTTGAAAAGCCCTGGCCTAGGGTGTCGGAAAAATGCAATAAAGCATGTTTGCAGCACCCAGCAAGTAAGCTGCACTGGTGGGAAGGCCTGCACTTACCCTCCACCCTGCATCCAGAGGCTATGCCAGACAGAGAACGTAAGCTACAGGTGTGAAGTGCTAGAATTGGGGAAGGGTATAATGGGGGAAGATGGGGGGTGTAAGTGGGTGGAGGAGGGCAGGGAGGGGGTAGATTAGGTCCAGAAGGAGGTAGAATTGGCAGTGCTGGTCTATACCACAGGGGGGCCTGTGAGATGGGCCTTTGACCTGATCCGGTGGGGCTCTTCTTATGTTCATCAAATCTAATTCCCTCTCCCAGACCTGAAAGTCCATGTGGGTCTTCTTGGACTTGTACCAGTGATCAAAGCAGTCCTATTGCAAGGCCAGGGCTCTACATGGGGTAGGAGAACAAATGTTCCTTTACCCCATGTAGAGACCTCCAAGGAGACTCCAAGGAGACCTCAAGCCTGTTCCTAGCCAGTGTTGGGTGCAGCATGGAATATGTGGGTCGGCTGTGCTCGTGCTGCTTAGGACTGAGTTGTCAAACAGGGGAGAAGCAAACCTTTCATGCGATCCTGCTGTGCCATAGCAGTTAAGTTACTGCACTGCATGTCAGGACTTCCCCATCTGAATTTCACTTCTGCCATAAATCCACTATGGCTGCAATCCTAACCACACTTTCCTGAGAGTAAGCCCCAGTGAACAAAATAGGACTTACTTCTGAGTAGACCTGGTTAGGCTTGTGCCCTAAGTGACCTCAGGCAAACCACTCTCTCAGTCCCACCTGCAGTGGGGAGGGATCATCATCATTCTTACCTTGCAGGGTTGTTGTAATGATCCAGATAATTCATGCAAAGCTCTTTCCACACTCAGAGACTATTACACAGATGCTGATTAAATTAATTGAAAGCAATAACTAAATAAAAAATGAGTTTCTAATGGCATGAGAAGATGTGGGAAATGTGGGACAAGATTTTGCAGGAGCTCAAGGCTTTAGCTACTCACAGGTTTAATTATCATTTTATAGTAAATAAAGGTTTCCAGTTCTCAATGACTCAGCTAACTGGAATTACAAAAGACCTCTCTGATTTTCTCCAATAGTGCTGTAATGATTGATTGCAGGAGACATATTTGCTTCCAAAATTCATTCAAACCTCAACACTAAGAAACCTTTCCTTTTCTTTTCCTAATTATTTTAGCGTCTGCCAGTAATGTTTGTTCATTTATACACTCTACTTATAAATTTATTCTAAGCTTCTGCACAAGAGACACTGTGTTAGTTACTTAAAAATACAACCCAATGTTTCTGGAAAAAAAAATAAAAATGTTTTTTTTCCAAAGATTGCTCTAAAGCAAGACTTCAGGAATTAGATCCATTTATGTTTCATTCATTTTTTCCCCCTCTTCCCATTCATGATCTCCCACCTCCCACCAGTAGAGGAATATCTTTGTAATTCAAGGTTTGTCTGTAGCAGTATGATGTTACCTTTTCCCTACAAAAAGGCAATTGTCTCGTAATTAATTCATGCAAAACCATGCTCCGGGGCCCCCCAAGACTATTTGGAAAGAATAGAAAAAGCATTCAATGACTAATTTCACTGATGTATCCCTTTCAGGCAGATGCAAAAAGTTCTCCATCTCGGCTGCAGCAAAAGGAAAGAAAGATTGTTTGTGTACAAGGCCCTGGCTTCAACATTTTATCACAAGCAAACTAATGTGCTACCCCAAACATGATATATTTCACTTTTGTTCTGCTGACTTCAGCTTGCTAATTGCCTGACAGCATTTTCTTTGTTCAGCTTTAACTGCAATCATCACACTTTTTGTTGTACTGACAGTGAAAATATTCAGTAACAGACAACCTAAATACATCAGAAGCCCCACTGTACTGATCTTTCATAATGAAAAGGGTGCGTTGGGTATTTCATGAAACCTACGCATGAAATCATTGCTGGGATCTATGGGCATTCAAGCCCCCTCCTGCCTCCCAGGCCTGCAAACCTTCAACTGAAAGCATTTTTCTAACATAGCAATCCAATTCTGGCTTTGCATGACTTGCAGAGCACATAAAATAAAAGATATTACTGTATGCTTTGGGGGGGGGGGGCACATGATTAAAACTACTGAACATATCTGCTCATTTTGTAACCCCCAAAGTCGTAAGACCATATGAAGAGCCCTGCTGAATCAGGCCAAAGGCCCATCTAGTCCAGCATCCTGTATCTCACAAGGGCCCATTAGATGCCTCAGAGAGCACACAAGGCAACAAGACATCTGTATCCTGTTGCCACTCCATTGCACCTGGGGTTCAGGGATAGCCTTTTTCTCATGGCTTGTAATCTGTGATGAACTTTTCATCCTTAAATCTGTCCAATCCCCTTTTAAAGGCATCTAGGCCAGCAGTATCACCACTTCTTGTGTCAAGGAGTTCCACAGCTTTCCGCCAATGTTATCAATCCCATTGTTCACAATCCAATGCCCAATTTCCAATCCAAAGCCATTAAATCAACATCAGTTTGATGCCAAGCTGCGAATTTGGACTTCCACAGTATGGGGAGAATAGGGCAGGGGCAAGAAGAGGCGGGGTTGGTGAGTTAGACACAGGAGGGGATTGGGATCAGCAACAGTGACATAATACACTTCATCCTATCCCCCTACCTGGGGCCAATCTACCGATACAAAGCAATGCGGACTTGCAGCATCGATTTCACTGGTGCAGGCCCGAGTAGCCCCATTGTAACTGCTAAATCTTACATCAGGGTAAGGTGACAAATTCTCCTTGGCACTGATTCTGATGGCACTGCACAGGAACTTCAGTAGGATTTGGTTGTTTTGATGGGAAGTTCTTTGGGGCAGGGACCTGTCCTCTTCTATGTGGTAAAGTGCCATGCACACAGATAACACGATACAAAAAAGAAATCACTAGCATGCTAATGTTTCCGTAGCTCCCTCCTAGAAAAAAAATCTCACCAGCTTGGAAGTTTACTTTTAAAAGAATTTTTTAAAAGTGCACCCTTGTCTAAAGGAGCTGATTTCAAAAGCAAGTCGCAGAGGATAGTTTATAACTAGACGACACGGAATCGCATGGGGCTTTTTTTGGCAGTGCCTGTGATGTGCTCCATCATTAAGGCGCAGCTCCTCCTGCCAAGCTCACAGGGCATGTTTCAATCTCTGTGACTTTGAAGTATGTCTTCTCCGAAGGCTTAACAATGTCAAGCTTCATAAGGCAAGAGCTCGTTCACTTACTTCCTCTGCTAAATGGATCATAATTTGAAACATGCAAACATTTCCACTTTTATCAAGCAAGGCTACTAAACAGATTATTGCCGCAACCTGCATGCTTTATAGCCTCTGTATATTTAGAGAGCGGAACTTTATTAAAATAGACTGTAAAGAGGCCTAACTCATTATGGAATCGTCAAGCCTCCCAAATGAAAGATCTCAATTTACTTCCAAAGGCTAAGGAACCTTTGGGGGAAGAGGAATGAATTGGAGTTGTCACATGAGAAGTGGTACATTAGTACATTAGCACACTTTTCCATCAGATGACTAGCAAAATGTATGTCGGTTTCATACAGTCCAACTGTCCCCATTTCCCAGGGACAATGTACAACATGAGAAGAGTCGTGGTGGTTGAGACTTCAGTTTCACCTCCTCCAATGCCTTCTTGCTCAGGGTGATGCAATACAGGGTTAAGTATGCTCACGGGCAGCCCAATCCTGTGCTGCCCAGAGAGTGGGGCTGCCGCAGATCCGCCACGCCTCGGGTAGCCGCCACCATCTCCTCAGAAGAAGGAGAGGTTCATCCCCTTCCCCTGAGTAAAGGAAGTAACCCCGCAATGGGGCTACTCAATTCTGCGGTGCGTCCAGGACCACTACAGAATGAACAAGTCACTACAGCAGTGCTTCTTAAAATTTTTAGAGTCTCTAGAGGCTGCTGCCTGATTATAAATGCCAAGACGTGTGATGATAATTGTGATTGGGCAGCCCCCAGTGCTCCCCCCATAGCAGTTTGTTTAACCATTATGCATGTCACCTAATCTGCTCTGTCAGTTTTGTGAACCACCAAAAACTGGGTCATGACCCAGTGGTATATAAAAACTGGGTCATGACCCAGCGGTATATAAAGCAGTATATAAATACTGTTGATGATGATGATGATGATGATGACCAATTGGTGGGTCCTGGACTCACAGTTTGAGAACCTCTACCTTATAGGCTGCAACATATGCTCTCCTTAGGGCCATTACCTAACCATGAAAAATAGTCAGAATCCTCCACCTGTCACTATTCAAGAAATACCACACTCAAGAAAGGAAATTTTGTTAAAAACGTTAAATCAATTTTAAACAAAGTCCAGTGTGTGCAGTCTAAACATAAAAGTAGGAATAATAATATGGAAAAAGACATGAAATAGACCTTTTTTAAGAAAAAGTTTCAATGAACAAATGAAGAGAAAATTTTTTGCAGAACAAACCCATCTTAAGACAACACAAACTTCATACAACATGAATGTTTGCAAACGGTTTTGTCCTACCTTTCAGAGGATCTGCTGTGTTGATTAGTGTAACTCTGGTTCTCAAAAGTTTCGCACTGAGACCCACTTTTTTGAATAAGAATCTGTCAGAACCCACCGGAAATGATGTCATGACTGGAAGTGACATCATCAAGCAGGAAAATTTTCAACAATCCTATGCTGCAATCCTACCCACACTTACCCAGGAGTACATCCCATTCACTATCATTGTTAAAAGCATATACATAATAGCCTGTTAAAAGCACAGATGTGTAACATGTCTCAAAATGCAAGTCACATACCATGATAGCATCAAGTCTATTAAAAATAAAATATTGAAATGAATGGGTACCCAGCTGAAATTGGCTTACGACCCACCTAGTGGGTCCTGACCCACAGTTTCAGAAATACTGTACTGGTATAACTGACTGGAAGCTTGAACAGATGCCTCTTTCAGGATGGAAGTAAGAAAGGGGAATACTTCTCAACATGTGTTTGTGAAAGAGAACTGTCCAGCTCAAAAGTTTGCTACCTTATTCACAGAAACAGTATGATCAACAGTTCCACTGGAGTAGGACCAACTCAGGAAGGTATTTGAAATGTTGTATATGTGTTTTCAATTGGGGAGAGAGGGGGGAGGCACTGATCACGACAGGGGTCAGGAAGGTGATAACAAGTTGTAAAAATGGCCTTACCGATGGCTGCTTGGGCGTAAGTAATGTTCTGAAATTGCCTAAAGCCAAAACTGCCAATTCCGAACTGATTGTAATAAATTAGGGTCTTCTATACAAAATAATGTGATCAATTTCTCATTTCGCTGAATAAATAAGCTGGAAGATGGAGAAACGTCTCTGACCCTCGGTTAACCTCTCGCCTCATTATTCATATCAAATCTATGACACGCATGTACAAAACCTCTGGTTCAATTTTGGCTAATTATTCGTTAGGACTGAAGGCTCTGTGAAGTGTTACTGATTGTACAGCTACCCAGGGACCCACTGTCATCGGATTAAAACAATCCCAAGAAACCTACCCCGCCCGTAAGGTTTTGACACGCAAGACTCAAGCAGACAATTATCTCAAACAAAACACTGCACCAGGAACAGCTGGATGCTTTTCCATTTTTAAAAAAATTAAAGTAGCCCTCACTTACTAGACAATGAACCTTTCTCCACAAAAAAAAACAAAACAAGAGACCAGTGGCGTAGCAAACAGGGGGTGCAGCCCCAGGTTCCACATCGGAATGTCACATGAGGGGCTGCCAGGTGGGGACCAGCCACGATGGCGGCCGCTTTTTTCAAACCGCTTCGCAATCTCGCCTCCAAAGGAGAAAGAACAGGGGGCGGCAGAATGTTAAGCCACATACACCACTGCCCCAAGCCACAGGAAAATGCGACTTGGCTGATTGACTGACTCTTGGAAGTAATCGGCTTTTTTCCTGCACTCCAATCTCAGGATCACATCTTCCTCCGCACTTGGTCTTCCTAACTCCTTAGCCCTGAAACACCATAGGGGTTGGCCCCGGTTGGCTGTACCATATCAACAGAGAGGTGAGCCCCTCGCAGTGTCACAGTTCAATAGCTGTGTGCCAGAACTATTGACATTACAAAGCATCCTGGGATATTTTTCTCAATTGATCGATACCCCTACAGAGACTGCGCAAACAACAGCTTGACAACCTGACCCTATGCATGTCTACTCAAAAGAAAGTCCAGTTGAGTTCAGTGGGGCTTACTCCCAGGAAAGTGCATAGGAATGCAGTCTCAGTTGCTTGAACAGCTGGTCTGGTCTTCAGAATCCTAAAAAGACAGACCTTGGCAGCTCTTGAATCCGCAGCATGGAAATCTGGGAAGAAATGATTCCATTGCTTTTGTCCAGACTTTGGGCAGCCACTGGCAGCCAGACAGGACAACACTGAGCTTGGGACCTAACTATTCCACTTACACTCAACTTGACATTGTGTTCCATATCTCTCTTCCCTGATTGGACAGCTGTTAAGGACCGCCATTTATTGATTGGTTCTTCAGCTTCCCACGATCTCTGCATGTCTTTTTTCCTTTCAGCCATTTCCTTTATCCTGAGAAATAGAGCAGACATCCAACTTGTCACCTTTCTAGCCTCTTATTTTCTTTTGTCAGACTCTCTGGGCTAGAACTTTGGCTTTGCACCAAGAAGCAACTTCCGACTTTTCACTTGCTTGTTATGGTGCAGTCTTGGTGGGGCTGATGCTGCATCAGCACTCTAATATGGCAGCCTTCTGAATCTGGTATGGTTGGGTCTTACCAGCAAAACTGCCAAGAGTTGTCCCTTAATGTCATGTTATCAACCAGACATTTCCTGGCACATATTCTTCTTCCATCCTTAGGCTGGAGATCCACATCTCTCATTTCTTTCTGACCACTATTGATTCATTAAGGTTTTCTCCTTTTAGTGAATAAAGCCAATGGTCCATCTAGCTCAGTATTGTCTACATCAATCTTTTCCAACATTTGTCCCCTGCTGTAGCACTTCACATGGTCCACCTATTGGAAGTACCACCGGAAGTAACTGGAGATGATGTCATCACCAGTTACTTCTGGATTAGGAGGCCAGAAGCATTGCAACAAACACCTGAAAGAGGCTCAAGGTGATTAGGAGGGTTATTTTTCATGTGAAAAGCATACACTGGAGCTTTGCCCACAGAGCCAAGCCTCCTACTGCTGCATTGCTGTCTTGCTGCCAGGTGGCAGGGGCTGGAGGTCCTTCACATACCACTGGACACCACCTCAAGTATCACCAGTGGTACAAGTACCACTGGTTGAGAAACACTAGTCTACATAGACTTGTTGATGGTGGCTCTGCAGGATCTTAAAGTGATTTTTAACAACCCAAACTGGAGATACAAGGTGAGACCTCCTGCACATGAAGTAGATACTCCATGTCTGAGGCTCCTTGGGGTGATTTGCATTGTTCTTCCCTTATTTTGTCCTCACAGCAACTCAGGTTGAGAGAGAGAGAGACTGACACAACTTTAGCCTGTGAACCTCATGCTCTTAGTCTGTCTAATAGGGCCAATCCTATCCAACTTTCCAGCACCTGCAATGCAGCCCCCACACCTTGAGGCCTCCTCTGTAGCTGTCCCCCCACTGCAGGATGCAGTGTCCGCCTCACGATTTGATGGGACCCTAAATTCCTTTAGTAAAATTGGCTTTCGAAAGCTCCATCTGGAGGGAATGGGCCCTGCTGGACAGGAGACTTCCCGACGATAGCACTGTTGTTGTTATACAAATCCAGCCTTGATTCCCCATCTTATCAAAGCCAGATAACAAGCTTTACAGAGCAATTGACTCACCAGCAGAAAGACTGGGAAGCACATAATCTCTCTGCCTTTTCCCAAAGAGGAGCCATTTCCTGAGTCATGGAGTCAGGAGGAATGGCTACATTCCCTGAAATCCGTTGCTTGCACTAGGATGTTGTGAAACGGGAAGCTGCAGTGGAGATACGGTCTGCTCGACCCACATGGAAATACTTTCCTTGGCTTCTCTCCAACAATATCAACCATTGCCCGGGCCAAAAAAATAGATCAGAAAGCAATTTATAGAATCCACCACCTCTCTACTCCAAAGTTCCCACTGTCCCAATTTATCAAGGACAGTTCCAATTTTCTGGTATCTTCATGCTAGTTTTACCTTGGCGGTACACCACAGGTTGATCTGGATGATTCCATACAAATCCAGTATTGCCATGCCTCCTAAACTTTTTAGACTATCAGTTTCCTTGACCTATTGGGCCATTGGCTCTGGCTCCCCATTAGGGCTACAATCCTTTACATTATATAGGACAGTGGATTTTTCCTGAGCATTCTGTGGTCACGGCTCACAGTTTGGGATCCATTGCAATATTGTACGGCAAGAGTTGGTTTATTTAGTTTAGTTGGTTTTTGTTTGGGGTTTTTTTGTTTGATTGTTGGTTGGTTTTTGTTTTTTGTTTACTATTTACATACTAGTGATGGACGAGTGTTCCCAGCTTGCCATGGAGCATTTTAGGAGCCAACCTGAAGACCAAACATTGACCAACTTTTCACCCACTTAATTTCCCACTATTCAATGTGGTGGAGTTAGAAATCGTATTGGCGAGAATACATAGGCTGTTGTCAGACAATCCAAGACTGTCAGGGAAATCCTATAGGCTCCCTGTAAGGGGAATCATAGAATCAATCATAGAATCATAGAGTTGGAAGGGATCTAGTAGGTCATCTAGTCCAAAGCTCCCCCCCTCCTTGGTTTTTGCCCCTGCATTCTCTTAGGCTACAATCCCATATACAATTTCTTGGGAGTAAGCCCCATTGAACACAATGGAACCTGCTTCTGAGTAGACATACATAGGCTTACGCTGTTCAATTCCTCCTACTTGTTATAAAGAAGCAATGTCACTCCACTAAATTAAATAATGGGCAATTAAGAGGGTGCCAACGCAACAACAAAGGAGGGGGAGGAATTGTCTAGAAGTTTCTGGAAGAAGTGGCTGGAATGATTCCTTGTGATGGTTAGGAAGAATAAGGAAATCCTTGGGTGACAGCAGCAGTATATCCATGCCACAAAGTGGTTACAGTAAGGTGGCTGCCAGGTGGGGTAGAAATGAAGTGTTTTCATGTTGATGAAATTGACTCAATGGCTTCAGTATGAAATCACACGCTTCTTGAGCTCAATGTATCCTGAGAAACGCATCGTTAACGGGAGGGGGGAGGGAAAAAAACCCAATTTCCAAATATTTAGGTCTATCTCCTCTTACCCGTTTTGTCTGTGTTGGCAATTATTAGCGTGCTGGTAGCAGCCTCCTGGCAACCTGCCCTCTTCACAGAGGCATTGTGCCAAGGTTTGGTGAGACTCAAAAGCGCAGCACACTTAACAGTGTGATCTACACCCCTCGGATGCCAGCTTAGTTCCATCAATGGAAATGGGGAGGATGGCGGGGGGGTGGTGGTGGAAGCTGGCTTAATTGGTAGCATCAGAGAGTTTTGAATCACCAGCTTAACAGAGCTAATTTGCACTCTGTGTGCGAGACGGAGAGAGAAAATTCAAATGTTCCAATCGTGCATGGTCGGGTCCTTCCAGGTCTCTGCCATTCAGAATTGGGGGACAAGGGTTGCCTGTCTGAACATTCCCACAGATCAAATGTTCCCTGCCTGTGGAAAGCTAGTATGTCAGGATACAGATGGAGATGCCTTGTACTGCATCAGACTATTAGCCCATTAGTCTAACAATGTCTACTTCAGAGTAGCAGAAGCTCTCCAGCAGATGCTTCTCTCATCACCTGTTACCTGATCCCTTTTAAACTGGATATGCTAGCAATGGAATTTGGGATCTCCAGCCTGCAAAGCATGTGTTTTGCCACCAACCTAAAATCTTTCCCTGAGCTAATGCTCTTATGTCCTTACAGTGAATCCACAGTAAAGTTTCCCTGCACCATGAAAGCTAGCACATCAAGGACCTTTGCTTTATTTATACCATGCCACATAAGGCATTAATATAGTCTCCACCTCCTGTGTTGAATGAAACGGTCCTGAGATTTGTACCCTGTATTTTGGCCAAAACATGTCCGCTTTCAAATCGGCTTATGATAAAAAGAAAAAAGTTATTGCAAAAATAAGAAAAACAATATAACAGGGTTTTTAACTAACATGTTTGTCAAGGGATTTACAGCCCAATGCTAACCACCCCAATCCATCAGCTGCAGTGGCACTAAAAGGGTACCACTGCATCCAGCGACCCTGCAGAGGCCACTGGAGGTCTCCTCCGGGGACGGAGACATCCTCTTCCCTCCAGTAAGGCAATGGGGCTACTTGAGTCTGTGCCAGTTATTTTGCCAGAGCAGACTGGAGAAGCTCCATATCAAGTTTTTCAGCCCAACATACAGGAACTGACAGAGGAGGCCTCTGCCTGTCCCTCAACACACCCCACTCCCCCCCCACCCCAATTGCTACCTGCGATGCTACTTACTCCCGGCCGAGTGCTCCCTACTCCCCCTGTGCTGTAAATGTGCCTCAACTAGACCACATACAGCAATATTCTGTTTCAGCTGAAGTTTCCAGATGCCCTTCAAGGATAGCCCCATGGGTTGCCAACTTTGCCTAGAGAGATTTTTTTTTGCCAACATGATATAATGTTGGACATTGGCCCTGGCACACTTCAAAACGAACTGTGGAAGTGTAACAGTTCCATGATTCATTCTGAGGTGCGCCAGGGTAAAGGGAGGGAATTGCAGGCCTCAGTGCAACCCAGAACTGGCTTTGGGGAGTGCAGGAGACTGCCCTGCAACTTGATCGGTTTGTGGCATTTTTGAAAAACATTTTTAAAGGGACCATTTTTATTTTTGAAGCTTCTGGCATGTCCCGAAAATGGCTTCTGGACAGAGACTGTCCCATGCCAGCTTTCTGAGACCATGGGTGGTGAGTGACCATGGTAAATGACCACGCCATTTTTGAGAACTTATTTTTGTTGAAAAGCAGCATATACATGTTCAAACTGCAGCAGCAGTTCTTTGTTATGCTGTGGTAACATGTCACATTTATGCAACATTGGTGGCAATCGTAAGCCCTTCTTCCTTTCCATTGAGCACATGTTCCTGGACATTTCCATCATCTTTCTACACAGAAGGGCTGATTTAAGAGAAAAGGGGAAAAAGCAAGTACACAGGATAACAACTGAGGAGCAGCGTGCTCTGCTGACTGAACTGAACTGCAGGGACTTGCTCCGGGAGGTGAAAGGGGATGTCATGTGCCCTTAATCCCTGACCTCTCTGTTGCCACAAGGGCTTCCTATTAGTGCCAATTGTGTTGGTGTCTCTTCCCACTGGGAAGAAAAACAGAAAGGAGACCATTGCATTTTGTGGGTTAACTTTCCAGCAAAGCTTCCAGATAGTGAACTTTTACAACAGCAGTTGCAAATTCCCTTCCCCTGCCTTTTGTCCAGGACATACTCACACAAGAACATGAGAGAAGCCCTACTCGATGAGGCTAAGGGCCCATCTTGTCCAGCTTCCTGTACCTCACAGTGACCCACTAGATGACCACTGTGAGATACAGGGTGCTGAACTAGATGGGTCTATGGCCTGATCCAGCGAGGCTCTTCTTATGTTCTTATAAGACATTTCAGTGCAGCCCTTTACAAGCATGTCCTCATTTTTACCTGTGAAATCCTGGAAGGCTCTGAGCCTTCCCTCTGAGCAGTTCTGGCTGCAGGATATTGCTAACCGCGCACCACCGCTTAGACATGCCTGTTTCTCCCCCCCCCCCCCATGGCTGCTTGCTGTATCCAGAAAATAAATGCAACCTAAATAATGTTTAATTGACAGAACAGATTGTTTATTCTCAAATAATAGCAGTAAATTGCAGTGCTTAAAAAGTAGTTAGTTCCTATCAGTGCTTTACAGCAGCTGGAGTCTCATGTATATCCCCCCCCCCAAGACCAAGCAGATGTAAAAATGAACTGTAGCCAAGTAGCCGAAAACTACTTGTGTTTTAGTGCCGTAAAATGCCTGCATCCCTGCCTCCAGATGGTTTTGCACTGATCTCTGTTACAGCTGTCAGCCTCTGACTGGCAGTGGGATAGGAAGTGCGCTCATTGCGGAATCTGTATCGGGATACGTTTCTCGGCATTTGTTGCCTCTTTCTTTCAAGTCAGGAGAATCGAGTGTACCTTGGGTTGTGCATGTAGCTGAACGGGCTTGCAGCAAGCAATGCAAGTTTCAGTGAGGGATGTTCGCAGGCTGCTGACATCGGCAGGAGCACCGATCCCGTCGGAACTCCACCACTGCCTCCCAACACCAAGTGGTAAGTACTGGGATTCCTGCACTTCTCTGGACAAGTACGCTCACCAGCTGAAAATATAAAATTCCTTCCTTTTCAACCAGTGGCGTAGCTAGAGGGAGTGCAAAGCACTAAGTTTTGCAGGAAGCATCGCCGCAGGGTGCAAGCACCCCCCCCCTTTGGTAGGGCAGGGGAGCAAAACAGAGGTGCACACATCCAAAAGGGAGGGGGAAGGAGCTGCTGTCATGCCGCGCTGAAGTTCCTTGCAAAACTTAATGCTTTGCACCCCTTCTGGCTACGCCACTGCTTTCAACAGCATGTTCCTCTCTCCATGCACTATATTGCCATCTGCACTGCTATAATTATTTTGATTTTCAAAAAATTAAATTTGGTTTTCATATTGCTTTATTGAGTGGTTGTACGCCATCCCGATCCCTTCAATGGGACCAAAAGGAGGACTCAAATGGTTTTTAATTAAATTAATTAATCAAATTACTTAATTAGCTAACTCCAGATCTCTGCTTCCGACATCTCCTTGCACGCTGCATCAGATTTATTGCATTTATATGGATTCACCCTGTTGTTTGCTTTGTGCCTGGTGCTGTGCCAAATGGCTGTGCTGCTAATGCGCAAGTGGATGTTTCCAAAGAGAGCATGGTTTGCATGCTTGCACAACCATGGTTCTACTTCAGTTTTGTTTTATAGTTTGTTCTGGGTGAGCAGGGGGTGAGCTTATTTCAATGAGCTGAACTGGTTACTTTCAGAGCCTACCAGCACTGTGGCCCCCGTTTGTCCCGCATCCATCTGTAGCAGTATATTATGCCTTGACTATTTGTTGTACGGTGTGGATTCGCACGTAGAAGCACAGCCCATTGAAAGCAATGCGATGTTGGCATCCTTCAGTCTCGGAAGACTATGGTATCGCGCTCTGAATGGTGGTTCTGGAACAGAGTGTCCTCTCCAGTGCGCGAAGCCTGGGTAAAGTAGATATGGAGGATAGGCTGTTATCTTGTTGGCATCCTTCAGTCTCGGAAGACTATGGTATCGCGCTCTGAATGGTGGTTCTGGAACAGAGTGTCCTCTCCAGTACGCAAAGCCTGGGTAAAGTAGATATGGAGGATAGGCTGTTATCTTGTTGGCATCCTTCAGTCTCGGAAGACTATGGTATCGCACTCTGAATGGTGGTTCTGGAACAGAGTGTCCTCTCCAGTACGCGAAGCCTGGGTAAAGTAGATATGGAGGATAGACTGTTATCTTGTTGGCATCCTTCAGTCTCGGAAGACTATGGTATCGCGCTCTGAATGGTGGTTCTGGAACAGAGTGTCCTCTCCAGTACGCGAAGCCTGGGTAAAGTAGATATGGAGGATAGACTGTTATCTTGTTGGCATCCTTCAGTCTCGGAAGACTATGGTATCGCACTCTGAATAGTGTTCTGGAACAGAGTGTCCTCTCCAGTGCGCGAAGCCTGGGTAAAGTAGATATGGAGGATAGATTGTTACCCATGCAGCAAATCCCCCCTCTTCACATCGCTGAAATGGTCCAATGGAAAGGCAGAAGCCTACGGTTGGTTCCAGTGGCATCGCAGGAGTTGCCAGAACGTGACTGTGTTCAGCCATGAACTGCCTCAAGGACTCAGGCTCCGGATTTTGCCTCGAGGTTGACTCCTGAAGCCTTTTCCATCACTGGATGTAGCCACAAGGCAGTGGAGGTTTGGGATCAGAGTTTTCCTTCTCTCAGATGAGCTGCCTTCCCAGGCTGACAAGTCCCATCTACCCGGTGGCTGTTTATTCGCCTTTACGACAAGTACAGTCAAACTGAGGGCCTATTCTTATCCCCAACCCCCAGGTTGGGGGCAATGTATCAACATCCATATTCCCATCCCCCATTCTGTTGCAACAAAAACATGAGAGAACCAGGACCAGGAGTGTGCCAACAAGCTGTCTGCACGGAGGTACACATGTCTGAATCACTGTACCAGCAATTGTACCATATCCAGTTTAACATTTGAATAGCCCTAATATTTCCACCAGCTGGACGATGCACTTACAGCCCAATCCTAAACTCCCTGCTGCCACTGTATCCTGTGGGGCCAGGGAAACCGCCTTCGGGGGAAAGGGACATATGTCCCATTACCCCAAGTAAAGCCCCAGTATCCGTAGTGGGACTTGCTAAATAACTGGCGCAGACTCAACAAGACCTGTGTTGGACTTCCAAGCCCAACACGGGGGTTAGGATCCCACCCCCTCTCAGGTCACTCCTTCCCTCTCTCCCTCCTTCTATCTTCCCTTCCCCAACCCAAGAACACCTCCCCTCGCCCTTCCCCCACCCTCCCCTCTCTTGTACTGCCTGGCTCTCACCTTTTCACCATCAGTGGCTGGGACTCCAGCAGCAGCATCGACAGGGAAGAGCAAGCCTTCCTGCCAGCACTACTTCCTCTCTGGGTGGTGCAAACATGCCTTATGACATATTTGCAACACCCAGCACCAGTGCTGAGCTGCAGATCCATTGCCAATGCCCAACAGGATCAGGCCCCTAATGTCACTTTAATGGAACTCACTGCCAGCAAATCTAAAATCTGTCTTTTCAGTAGAGAGTTTCTGGCAAAGCCCAAAAATAATTTTATTTACCTCAGCTTTTGGGGTGTGAGTTATTGTTTACTTATATGTTTGCTGCCTTAGTATTTTTAACTTCTTTTGTATTGCTTTCTTACGTACCACCACTTATGGGTTTTTAGAACTGTTGTTTCCTTTTGTTGTACTGGCTTTTAAATTATGTTTTTAGATTTTAAACATTTAAATTCTTTGAATTTTATTTTGTATTTTATCTACTTATCAAGCATTGCAAGCCGCCTTGAGCTTTTGAAAAGGTGGGGTGTAAATGTTTTAAATAAGTGAATAATTAGATCTGAAGAGGGCTTAAATATGTACAACAGATTGGGGGAAATGAATTATGTCCTTGCTTGCTTGGCGATGAAGGTATGGCCTGGCAGCTATCCTGTGGAAAAAGCCTGAACTTTTTCAATAAAGAGGTGTTAAAAGTTGCCCCAGACAGGGCTGTGTTTGGGGCGGACGTGTCTACTTAATGCACACCTCGGCACCAACAGCACCCCATCTTCTTCTCCTCCCCCACTGAGAATTCCTACAGGATTTAATGCTTCAGGGACAGTAAAATTCCAGCTCTTTAAAAAAGATTTCTAAAAGTGATGACCAGAAGCAAGAGGGTGATCAAAGCCACAAGCTTATGCAATAAGGAGCAAAGCCTCTTGAAATCAGTAGCACTTACTGCTGAGTAAAAAAAGCACGTGAGGTTGCATTCTGAATCATCTGGACAGTGTGTGTTACCTGAGTTTCCAGCGAAAGCCAAACTGCAGGGCAAGCCACCAGTTTCTAAAAATAACTATTTGTGGGAGACTCTTGGCAAGGCGTAAAAAACATTTGGTTCATCCATTTGGTTGAGGCTGAAAAACAGTCAAGCCTCACAGTGTAAACAAAAAGCAGCTGTTTGCTTTGAGCTCTGCCCTGGTTGCTTGTCGCAGGAGTCGTGCCCTCCCCAACTTTGAAAGTGGAACTGGAATGAAAAACTGCAGTATGCCCCAGACATCACTTACTCAGCCTTTCCTAAACAATTTGCAAGTTCAAGTCTTGCTCAAGAAAAAAAAAGATATTACTCTGAATGTTCCAAATGATCACCCGGAAAAAGGGACAGAGGAAGGCCTAACGGTCAACTTGTTGAATTGGGCAGCTTGTAGGCATCACCAGGTCCTGCCGCAGAAATCTCAGAGTCTTGGGCTGCACTAAATGGTGTACCGCACTGCTTGGAGCCCAAGAGGGAGTCCTCCACAGGGCATGCTGGCACACGAAGCTGCCAAGCGCCCCCTTCACCAAGCAGAACCCGGAAGTGACAGTCACATCCGGGTTCTCCCCAGAGGAAGGAGCGCTCACTGTTCTGCCCAGAGGAGAAGAAACAGGGGGCACAAGAGAAGGAACAGGAGGCACAATGCCAACCATGGAGAAAAAAATGTCCATAGAGCATCCATAGAGCAGGGGTGTCAAACATAAGGCCAGTGGGCCAGATCCAGTCCCAGAAGCAATTTATCCAGCCCCGGTTATAATTGGGTTCTCCCACCATGATAATTGGACTCTCTCATACCTTGAAATTATGAATAGGTTTTGCACATTTTCTCTTCTGTCATTTGCAGCTAATGAGTTTCTATGGGAGAACAAAGTGATTTTTTCTGGCCATCATCTACTTAATGATGTCACCTCCTGCTTAACGATGTCACTTCCGACCCTCAGCAGGTGACATGAATGCTGTTCGGCCCACTACATGAAATGAGTTTGTCACCTCTGCCTTCGAGAGCTGAAGCCCGCCTGAGTAGACAGAGAGAAAAATCCCAATGGACGTAGCAAAACAGAATGTTTAGAAGGAAAAGGACAAATTTTTAACAGAGAACTTGTGGGTTGTTTTCAAGGAAAACAAATCCAGCAAGGAGCGACTGAGATTAATTAGAAAACTAAATATTTAACTTTATGTGGGTTGTCATTTTCTGCTACTTCATGCTTGCAAGATGTTCTGCATTTGGGGAGAAGAAATTCTGGGCAGCAGTGCGGTTTGGGAGCCCACACGGCTGCATTTGGACTCTGGCAGCTGTGGCTTCTCTCTCCGTATGTCCTCCATGGACTTTCTTGGTCTGCTTGGATGTGCTACACTAGTCTTCTCTTACATACAGAAAAAATTAAGCAAGAGTTACATTTCCTACCATCAGCCCTATCTCCAGTGCTGCACACAAACAAAAAAATCTGTAATTCTCCTGTCTGCTGGCAATATGGACTTGGTCCCTCTTCATTGACTTGATAAACCATTTTTTAAAAATCTCTTTGTGGTATTGAAGCATTTGAGACATGCAAAGGAGGGGGTGAGATCAGTGGCAGCAAAACATGCTGTATCCTAGTTCCTTGCCCAGGCCTGATCAACCAACCTGGGTACAGGCAGACTTACGCCAGCCATATGGCTTGTGAAGGTCTGAGTACATCCGTTGCACAGGCTGGGGCTTCCCTCAGGACAAAGGAACAAATGTCCTATTCAGTGGCATCACTAGGGTTTTTGTCACCCAGTGTTGAAGCCAGCACATCCACACCCCCCCCCCATGAAGGACCTCCTCCCATGCAGTGGGCCGGGTAATGCCCCAGGTGGTTGGTGTGGTGATGTACCATTGCCCCACCTCTGCCATGCTTCTCACCCAGTACGGCCTGCACCCCCCCCCCCACACACACACTCTGCTCCTGATGCCACTGGTCCTCTTGCCTCATGGAGACCTCCAGCATGCCAAATTCTCCCCACAGGGAATTTTGTTAGAATTCAGCTATTTGACTGTTCCATGCTCTGAGTCTCTTTGGAAAAGGGACACAAGATAACACCCATAGGATCATCGCCCTTTTAGCCAATTGAAAATAATTTGATTAGCCAGTCAACTAAAGCAACTGTTTCCTTCTAAATTATTGCTTTTAATCATATTCAGATGTATTCAAAGAAGAGAGCTCTCGCAGCTGCAATGCTGTTTCCTCCAAAACCACCAAAACCTGGATTTTCGACAGAAACTGAGGTTCCGTTCAATGTGGGTGGTGAGTCAAAAGGAGAAGCGGTCAGAGATACAACATGGGTACGCCGGGCTCAAAATCTAAAAATGTTGTGAAACGTGAAGGAAAAGGAAGACAGAGAGATGTGTGGTTGTGTAATAGAGGCCTAGCACGGGAATGAAAGTTCTTGATTCAGTGCCTGCTTCCAGACACTTCCAGACTATCCACAAAGTTGTTAACAGACTGTGTGGAAAAGGGGAAAAAAATCAAACATTACAGGTAGACAAGATCCTGGAAGGGAGATCAGTGGTGTTTTAAGAGTCCCTCCAGAGGAAGTTCCCTTCTATTAAGTCAGCTCATTGGTCAATTCATCTCAACACTATCTACACAACAGGTAGCAAGAGTTTCAGATGAGGGTACTTTTCAGATTTATCCAGAGATGCTTGGGACTGAACTGGGGACATTCTGCATGCATTTGCTGCGTTGCCACTGAAGAAATGGGTTTAGTCAGTGGGAGACGGCCTGGGGATCATGGCCCATAAGTCGGGATGCAGGGGGTAAATTGTACCTGGGCCCATGGTCAAAAAGGGAGTCCAGGAGCCAAAGGAGGGGACCTAAAAACTTCCTGGGATATTAAATTTTCCAATCTTATCAGGGCCCATGGGGGGGCAGGGTGTACAATGTACATCAAGAAGAGAGGGCAGAAGCCAAAGGAGGGGAACCAGAAATTTCCTGGGATATCAGAAAAAGTTTGCATATATTGTGTGAAGAGTAGGATTCACATTTTGTGCAAGCCTACATAGTTTAATATATCATTATTCATAGAAATTATGATCCAATGCTCGTATGACATTATAACCCAGTGGAGAAGGGAATGAGCTCCACAAAAAATTTGTATCCCCAAATGGGGCCCAAAATAAACTTTATCCTCTTAATAAAATTCCTCTCAGGCCTTGCTGGAGACCACATAAAACCCATCAGCATCACCATGGATGGGATACAGTATATGTAATCATTAAAATGACAAATTGAGAATCTTTTGATTTCAAGAACACTAGTGTCCTCCATGTAGAGCTGCCAGGTGCGATGCAGGATGATTTCAAAACTCTGAGATTTCTAAGGTAGGGTATCATGAGATCACAAAACTCTGCTTGAAAAATTGGGGTGGGTGGGAGGTTGCCTGGTAATTTGAGGTGGGATCCAGGAGTGACCTCCCAATGACTTGAGATTAACCCTTGCCACACAGCGAAAGGGAAATAAGGAAAAGCTGGACAAAACAGAGTCATTTTCTACAAACTGACAACCTGAACATCCCTCGCAATTGTACTCCAAGCCTCACCAATCCTACACCAGAAACCAACACGGCCTTTGGGAATTGTTTTTACAACCCCATCTAGGGAAGATGCCTGAACACATCTTAAAAACATCACCCCTCCCACTCCACCCCCCCCACCACCAAACAGTACTTTGACGGGAAGAAGCCCATTTATAAAACCATCCTTGAAAGGATGCTCATCTTTCCAATAACACCTTTTTTTTATCAATTTAACACCATTCGGTGCAGGGAGAATTAATCATAAGTTGCTTGGCGAGATTTATAGATCATTGTAGAAAGGGGTAATCTGTGCAGAAAGCCTCGTAAAAACTTAACAGCAAAGCAGGAATAATCTGTGGGCTCACAGAGGCCATGTCAGGGCTAATTGAAATGTTTAAGAGCAACCCACCCGGTTTCCTGACTCCCTGGGACACACACTAAAAACACATCTCAAGACCATCCCTTTGTCTGGGCTGGACATATATTATCCCTCTAGATCATAGTTCTGCCACCACAGACTTCTAATTGCAAAAACCTTTGGACGCAGGGCAAGTAATAATTGCAGCACCATGGCCTGGCTAATAATGAAGATAATTTACTGTTCAAAAGTGAGAGGTCGTTTGTTACGTGAATGGCTTTTGGGAGGGGGGGGAAGATCCCTCTGCTCATTTCAAAGACAGAAGTCTCAGTACAACAAGGCTTATTGGCTGTCCCCCCCCCCAAAAAAAAACATACATGAATGGGGGGGCATGGTTTATGTAGCTGTTTTGAAACCTGAAGAAAGAAATGTAAAAAAATACAGGGGTGCCACCATTTAGCGTCTCTCTCCTCCTCTCACTAACATCAAGTATAATTGCAGGCATATTTTTAACATGTGAAGGGGAAGCATCTCCCAAGCCTATTGCCACACTCCACCTGCAAAATCTACACATGCAGCAGAACACATGAAAGGAAAATCTATAGGCTCGCCGCACTATCGGCTCAATTGGGGCTGTTGCCAACAGAGCCAGCTTTTGACCAATTGGACCAATTGCTCCCAACTGGACCCTACTCCTAAGGGGCCACGTGCTAGTATAGTCTTCTCTAGCCTTGTCAAACACAATAACAGATTTGCAACCGATGCCTAACACCATATTGCAGGTATTATAGAAAACAACAACTATTTAAATTTTCTTCTGAAAAGTCTGTCATCTTTGTTTATACAGGTGTGCCCCCATATCCACAGGGATTCCAATATAGGGGGATGCCCCCACCCTGGGAGCTGTGCTCCCTTCACCTATAGAGGGTCTTCTGAGCCCTGCAGAGGCCACACGCATCCACCCACGGCCTCTGTGGGCCTCAGAATGACTATTAAACTGAAATAAAACTTGACACAGTTTTATCATAAAACTGGAAGTGAGGTTTTTATTGCCTTATAAGGCATTCTGAAGCCCAGGAAAGTACGCAGTCCTCTGCGGGGCTCAGAAGACCCCCCCCAAGAGGGGGCGTAGTGGGGAACCCCACTGATCCAATCCATTGATACTTGAAACCACAGATACAGGATCCACGGAAGGGGGATCCCCTGTACTGCTTATATTATTATTTTTTTAACTCTGTTTGAATCATATGATATGTAAATTAATTGCTTTCCATTCTACCATTATATTAAGTCTATAATATAATAATAGATATAATATATCATTGTTGGCATCCTTCAGTCTCGGAAGACTATGGTGTCACGCTCTGAATGGTGGTTCTGGAACAGAGTGTCCTCTCCAAGTTTATAATCATTTTTATTTATATCACTAAGATTCTACAGACCTTGGTATGAACCTGGGATCCAGCAAAAAAGTTTCCACTTGGACCCCACAACTCCTAAGGCAGGCCCTACTTGCAGATAGGAAGAGCCTACATGCTTACAGCTTTAGGCCATTAGGCCTCCCCTTTGTCATCTTTACACTGAATGCATGAGCATTTGGGGTAGGGTCCAGGGGTGTGCAGACCGCTACATAAAGGTCGGTCCTCATCATCCATGGTTTCCTATCAATGGATTTGACTCAACACGGATTTTAAGCTTGCTTTGGAGGACCTACTGGACGTGACTGGAGGTTGAATCTGGGAGGTCTTCTGAGGCACATGGAAACAACACGTGGCCTCTCCCCACCTCAGAAGGCCTTCCAGAGCCTTATGAAAGTCACTTCAGGTTTTTTGCTAAATTGGAAGTGCTATTCAGAAGGCTCTGGCAGACCTTCTGAGGCATGGGGAGGTTGCATGCATTAGGGAGGCTCCTAATGCTTCCCTTCTCCATGCATTGAGTATACTCGGCGAGGAGAGGTGGTGGTCTGGACACTGTTTAAGAGTGGGAAATACCAAAGAATACCTGAGGGACATAAGAGGCTGCAGTCATTGGTTCATTGAACACAGTATGGTTGACTCTGATTGACCGCAGTTCTCCAGGTCTTTCCCAACCCTGCCACCCAAGATCCTTTTCACCTGGAACTTCAGCCACGCAAAACGCACACTCCGCTACCATGCCCCCGCCCCTCCAACAGGTTCAAGAGAAGGCTGTGTTCACGTTCGTCACCCCCATCAAAAGACTGTGGTTCTCCCCACAGACAGATCACAAGGGCCACTCTGCACAGAGCTCAAGCAAGGCGGATGTAAGCTGCATCTGATATGTGAGAAGACAAGAATCCCTCACATATGTCGTGTGGTTGAGAGGGGAAGAACCGCAAGAGAAGCTTGTGGGTTGTCAAACACTGAAAAGACTATTTCTGTTTTGTCACACGCAGCCACTCATATGGGCAGACCAATAAAAATGAACTCCTGGGGGGGGTCTCTGTGTGGTTTGTGGTGTTGCATTCCTACTCTCATCACATGCAATTTGGCCACGTCATAAGGTTGTAAGGCAGGAAAGGGCAGCTCATATAACCCCTTACTATGCTGACCTAGGTATTGTCCAGAATGGTGCTTCTCTTCATAAATGACCTGGAGACAGGGTTGAGCAGTGAAGTGGCTAAGTTTGCAGATGACACCAAACTTTTCCGAGTGGTAAAGACCAGAAGTGATTGTGAGGAGCTCCAGAAGGATCTCTCCAGACTGGCAGAATGGGCAGCAAAATGGCAGATGCGCTTCAATGTCAGTAAGTGTAAAGTCATGCACATTGGGGCAAAAAATCAAAACTTCACATATAGGCTGATGGGTTCTGAGCTGTCTGTGACAGATCAGGAGAGAGATCTTGGGGTGGTGGTGGACAGGTCGATGAAAGTGTCGACCCAATGTGCGGCGGCAGTGAAGAAGGCCAATTCTATGCTTGGGATCATTAGGAAGGCTATTGAGAACAAAACGGCTAGTATTATAATGCCGTTGTACAAATCGATGGTAAGGCCACACCTGGAGTATTGTGTCCAGTTCTGGTCGCCGCATCTCAAAAAAGACATAGTGGAAATGGAAAAGGTGCAAAAGAGAGCGACTAAGATGATTACGGGGCTGGGGCACCTTCCTTATGAGGAAAGGCTACGGCATTTGGGCCTCTTCAGCCTAGAAAAGAGACGCTTGAGGGGGGACATGATTGAGACATACAAAATTATGCAGGGAATGGACAGAGTGGATAGGGAGATGCTCTTTACACTCTCACATAATACCAGAACCAGGGGACATCCACTAAAATTGAGTGTTGGGCGGGTTAGGACAGACAAAAGAAAATATTTCTTTACTCAGCGCGTGGTCAGTCTATGGAACTCCTTGCCACAGGATGTGGTGCTGGCATCTAGCCTAGACGCCTTTAAAAGGGGATTGGACGAGTTTCTGGAGGAAAAATCCATTATGGGGTACAAGCCATGATGTGTATGCGCAACCTGCTGATTTTAGGAATGGGTTAAGTCAGAATGCCAGATGTAGGGGAGGGCACCAGGATGAGGTCTCTTGTTATCTGGTGTGCTCCCTGGGGCATTTGGTGGGCCGCTGTGAGATACAGGAAGCTGGACTAGATGGGCCTATGGCCTGATCCAGTGGGGCTGTTCTTATGTTCTTATGTTCCCAAACTTTTTAGTACTGGGTTCCACTTTTTACAGTGACAATCTATCATGACCCACTAGACAAAAAAAAATATCTAAAAAGACATAATATTTATTTATTAATAATAATTATTAATAAGTTATTAATCAATCTATCAGGGTTATGAGCTCCCAAGGCTGCTAGAGACCTTACAAGTAGTATGGTTTTGTAGACATTTGCTAGATTCTCCCTAGAAATGGAGTTCAAGGACTGCCCCCCCCCCAAACCTTTACAGTCATTCCCGGGTACTCAGAAGGCTGAACTGGAGAGCAAGATGTGTGGTTAGGAACTTTCAGGCCAGACAAAAGACTGAAACTGGGTTCACACATGATACGGCATACCAATTACTAAAGAAAATCAGAAAATGTGACATTTTAATTTGGGGTTATAAGGATTCTGTCATACCACAAGTTAGCATTCCAGTTAATGATTTTCTTCTGAAAGAAGAAGGGGGCTTGCAAAGATTTATTATTTCTTCAATGCTTCGAAAACTTTTTGCGACCCACCAAAAATCAGCTTGTAACCCACTGGTGGGTCCCAACCCACAGTTTGGTAATCACTGGCCTCAAAGAAGGCTTGAACACTATTTCTAGGGAGAATCAGATGAAATTTTTCCACCACAGAGAAAACAGCATTGTCATTTGCTAATTTCTACAGTTCAAACTGTTGTTCAATGCACAGGAGCAGAGGTTGATAAGGAATTTGATGCACACCTACTAGCATGTTATTGTGTTCATTGCCAGGCTATGTAAAGCTGTTAGGGTCTGCAAGTGCTGATGCTATTAAAGGCACAAGAGCAGGCTATAACATAAGAAAGCCCTGCTGGATCAGGCCAGCTTCCTACCTAGTCCAGCTTCCTGTATCTTACAGTGGTCTACCAGTTTCCTCAGGAAGTACACAAGACAAGAAGATAACCAAATACCAGCGATTTCCAAACTTACCTGGGTCATGACATCCTCCCGCAGCCTCTTCTTCTTGGTTCAGCCATGGGGCACCATCTTGGATCTCATGAAATCTCACGAGATCCAAGACGGATGCCCAAATTTTGTGAGATTTTGCAAGTGTAAAGCCTTTTGTGAGTGTAAAGATTCAAGATAGTGACACTCAGAAGAACAGGTAGGAGGTACCACCAGAGACATCCTGCGGCACCCCTGTGAGTGCACCGAGACACCCTAAAGCAGTGATTCCCAAACTATAAGCTGTGGCTCCCTGGGGAGCTTTGGAAATCAGCCAGGGAAGCGGCAGAATCCTCACAAAAAAAACCCCACTGCCCTTTGCAATGTATAGGATTGTACCCCTAATGGGGTGCCATGGTCAACTGTCCAGAAGGTCAAGGGAGCCACCAGTCAAAAACCTTTGGGAACTACTGCCCTAAGGCATTGTGACACACACTTTGGTAATTCCTGGCATATCCTTTAAGCCACTCTCTTTCATCTGGTCAGACTGTATTTTCTCTGATCAGTTGGCAACCTGGCTTGGTAGGTGAACAATTTGAATCAATCAATAAAATCAGTATTCCATAAAAGAGATGCTGGAAAAAGAGACAAAGAGTTTTCTCAATAGCTCTTTCTTCACTTCTTTCTAATTCCCCAAATCTTTGGGTTTTGTTTTGTTTTTTAACCTTTTATTTCCTTCTCCCACTCCGATTCATTGCTCCCTTCTCCTACCAGCTGGCAGTTTCAGCTGTCCCATTGATCTCTCAGCCATCCCGACTCTCCTGATCTCCAACACAGTGGGAGGCTGAGCAGATCAGAGGATCAGCAGAGCAGCTGACAACCCCAATACAGGAGCAAATCCCAGAGAACGTGCAAGAAAAAAAACACACAAAACAAACCCCGTAGCGAATTTGCCTCCTGAGATTTCATACTCTGCCAGAGAGCAACTTTCTTTGAAAAGGAGGAGCCTTAAGTAATTAATCAGTGCCAGAGTGCATCTTCTCAAAAAAAATGACAAACATCTTTCAGTAGAGAAAACATCAGCTAAAATATGGTTGTGGGTTTTATTGGAGTTCAACCCTTGTCTTTGTATTGTGATGGGCTGCTAATTGTACCCTAAGAACAGCCCCACTGGATCAGGCCATAGGCCCATCTCGTCCAGCTTCCTGTATCTCACAGCGGCCCACCAAATGCCCACCAAATGCCACCAAATGCCTAGAGGACATAGTCACCTGTCCTCTGGTGGACTCCATGACTAGCTGCTCTAAGGCACAGTCATTTAACATGTCAAGGAATCCGGACTCCTTTTCCTTACCAGAACACAAATTGACCCAGTCTATATGAGGATAATTGAAGTCCCCCATGATTACAAACCTGTCCCTCCTTGTCACCTCTCTGATCTGTTTCCTCATTTCAAGGTCCCCTTCCGGTTTCTGGTCTGGAGGACAATAGTATGCCCCCAGTATTACATCGCTCCTGAGGCCTGGTAATTTAACCCACAGAGATTCTACGGTGGAGTCGGACCTGCCTTCAATCTCTAAGCAGTTCTCTACCCTGCTTTGAGAACTCTTTGGCCTGAAAAGCAAGCTATAAATTGTCTTAATAAATAACTATACAGATAAAATGAGGAAATGTTCTTCTGGAAAAAGAGGAAGGATTAGATTTACTCCAGCAATCTCTTTCGACAAAGTTTGGGAACCGTGGAATGTGAGAAGGTCCCTGCTGGATCAGGCCCACTGTGCCCATTGACTCAATTATCCTATTTCCTGTACTGGGCAACCAAATGCCTCTGGGAGTCCCCCAGCAGAAGTGGGGGCAGCTCTACCCTGTCTAGACCATACTTCTAGACCCTCTAGACCAGTCATTTTCAACCACTGTGCCATGGCACCCTGGTGTGCCGCAAATGGTCTCCAGGTGTGCTGCAGGAATTTGAAAGTGGGTCATTTATGAATGGGGGATGTGAGCCCCACACTGACAGCACAGTGTGCCCTGTCAATGGTCAAAAAACTGATGGTGTGCCTTGACCATTTTAGTGCCTTGCCAGTGTGCCGTGAGATGAAAAAGGTTGAAAATCACTGTTCTAGACCAGGGGTGTCCAAAATTTTTGGCAGGAGGGTCACATCATCTCTCTGACATTGTATCGGGAGCCAGGGGAAAAAATAATTAATTTACATTTAAAATTTGAATAAATTTACATAAGTTTACATAAATGAATATATTAAAGATGATCTTATATGAATGAATGAAGGTCTTGCAATAGCTCAAGGCCTATAAAAGGCCTTACACAAAACAAGGCTGGCCTTTCCTTTGCTGCTGCTACTGCATCACAGATGTGAAACAGCAAGTAGTGGAGGGAGCCCTGATCCCACAGCTCACACGAGAGCTGTGAGAGGTCAAACTGTCGCCCTCACACTGAGAGCAGTTGCGTCGGGTCAGTGCGGGCTCCAACAAATCTCCAGAGGGCCAGAGGCTCATTGGAGACTAGGGGCTCCCTGAGGACCGCATTGAGAGACCTCGAGGGCCGGAAGTGGCCCCAGGGCCGGGGTTTGGGCACCCCTGCTCTAGACCATACTTCCTGGTATGATTAATCATAATCATACCAATAAATATGCTTCTCTTGCGGGCAGCTGCAACCAATGCTAACCAAATCAGCACTGCAGCCAGGGTCCCTTCCACTGCCACCACCGTCTTGGGGCAACTTCTTGGACACCTTGCTGAAGACTGGCACCCAGGGCTACCCTCTTTGTACACCCATGCATCAGAGGAATGAAACCTTAGGATCCAGCCCATTGTTAGGTGTTTTGACACACTGTTAACAGCTTTTTGAGAATATGCAGTATGAAAATATTGCAAATGAAATAATAGGCCTACCTGGCTAGACAAGGATCTGCCGCCGCATATTCATTTCCACTCTCTCTGCCAAGGCTCGATGCTGCAGGTAAGGCTTCCTACAGTAACTCCTTGGCTGTCGTTTTGACAGCTGTCTACACTTGCCACTGAGTTTCTCGTTACATTTTGACGGTAATGTAAAGTGCCATGGCAGACATCCCAACGGTGAACCTGTGTTTAATGTAAGCAGCAGCCAAGCATGCCCCAGAGGCCCCTGCTTACACGGGGGACTGGCAAAGCAGAAGAAGCAGTTGGCATTCGTACAACAGTGAGATGGAGCAGAAAAGGAAACTTGTGCCAGAACTGCCGTTTATCCTTCTCACTCGTTAACTTGAATGAAAGGTCATCACAGAACCGATGAGGCTGCCTTATACTGAGACTGATTCTACACATAAGGACATAAGAACAGCCCCACTGGATCAGGCCATAGGCCCATCTAGTCCAGCTTCCTGTATCTCACAGCGGCCCACCAAATGCCCCAGGGAGCACACCAGGTAACAAGAGACCTCATCCTGGGGCCCTCCCTTGCATCTGGCATTCTGATACATAGCCTGTTTCTAAAATCAGGAGGTTGCACATACACATCATGGCTTGTAACCCATAATGGATTTTTCCTCCAGAAACTTGTCCAATCCCCTTTTAAAGGCATCCAGGCCAGATGCCGTCACCACATCCTGCGGCAAGGAGTTCCACAGACTGACCACGCACTGAGTAAAGAAATATTTTCTTTTGTCTGTTCTAACTCGCCCAACACTCAATTTTAGTGGATGTCCCCTGGTTCTGGTGTTATGTGAGAGTGTAAAGAGCATCTCTCTATCCACTCTGTCCATCCCCTGCATAATTTTGTATGTCTCAATCATGTCCCCCCTCAGGTGCCTCTTTTCTAGGCTGAAGAGGCCCAAACTCCGTAGCCTTTCCTCATAAGGAAGATGCCCCAGCCCAGTAATGATCTTAGTTGCTCTCTTTTGCACCTTTTCCATTTCCACTATGTCTTTTTTGAGATTCAGCGACCAGAACTACACCATGACCCTTCAGTGCTGCTGAAGCCAGGGAGGGTTCCAGGGTTCACGGTATGCTCAGCAAACTGCCCTTCATGAACCCCTTCTCACCTGGGTAGGCCCTGAGAGTGTTGTTTTGACCATCACATGAAGGATACAAGCAGAGGGGCTGTCTTCTGTAAAATAAGGAAGTATTATCCCCATATTGCAGCCTGGGAAGATTGAGGCTGAGAGGGTGTGGCTTACCTAAAGCCACCTATCCAGTTCATGGCACAGGGTAAATTGGAACCAGTGAAATCCCAACTTGCAGCTTTAATGTTCATGCCCATGCATTTGTGTGCATGTGTCAGTGAGACAAGATGTACCAAACCACCAGCCCGTATTTAACTTCTAGACAGAACTAGGGAATTACTTGCAGGGAATTAAATGCTGAAGAATGACAACACAAGCTCCATTGTGGTATCAGATATCAACCCATAACATCAAGAAAGGGAGTGGGGCAAGCAGAGAGTTCATTGGTTGAACAAACACTTTCGTTCTGAATCCACATCCAAGCACTTTCATTGGATAACCAGTCCAGTGACGGAGGAAGCAGGTGACCAGTGACAGGTGGGTGGACAGGAGGTAGGCTGCAAGCGGGTGTTCCAACGGGGCAGTGGTGCATGTGAGGTAGCTAGGTTGACCCCCCCCCTCTGCAATACCCCAGTTGTTTCCTGTGCTCTCCTGGGGGGGACGACAGCATTTGTTGCTGAAAGTGGCAAGTGTTGCAAAGTGGCCTCTGGGAGCCAAGTGCCTCGGGAACTAAGTGCCAGGTAAGGCACGAGAGTTTAGCATCTGGGCGAGTTCAGCAGCAGGGCAAGGAGGCCAGGGCCCCATACACTGCCCTTCCTCTTCCCTTGAGAAGAGGGCTGCTATCCAGTGTAGGGTTTATAAAAGGACCCCTAAATAAAACAACAACAACAACAACAACAAAGCTATGCAGTCAGACAGCCAGCAGCAGGGTGGGGGCTATCCAGTGTTCTGCATCGAGTGCCACATGTATGATTATATGCCTCTGGGGCATAAGTCATGGGTGTGTCCTCGGTGCAAGGAGCTCCAGGGTCTCACGGAACGCGTCCGCTCCCTTGAAGCCTTGGTGGCCGACCTGGAGAAGCGCAGGCAGGCAGAGGAGGACCGTGGGGAGACTTCTGGGGACGATCAGGCTTCGTCCCAACCTCAGGCGTGCAGCTCCTCGGCTGCCCGGGTGGGAAGTCTCGGGACTGGAGGACGTCATCCTGGAGAGGAGGAAAACAATCCCCTAGGGGGGACCCCTTCTCCAGGGGATGGGCCCGTATCCGAACGCACTCGGGATACTCCTCGGCGGGAGGGGGGTCGGGGGCTTCTTGTAGTGGGGGATTCAATTATTAGAAACATAGAGAGGGGGGTTTGTGACGGATGTGAGGACCGCATGGTGACTTGCCTGCCTGGTGCGAAGGTTGCGGACATCACTTCTTGTCTAGACAGTCTAGTAGACAGTGCTGGGGGAGAGGTAGCGGCTGTGGTGCATGTCGGCACCAACGATGTGGGCAAGTGTAGCTGGGAGGTCTTGGAGGCCAAATTTAGGCTTTTAGGCAGGAAGCTGAAAGCCAGGACCTCAAAGGTAGCGTTCTCTGAAGTGCTACCTGTTCCACGCGCAGGGCCAGCTAGGCAGGCGAAGATCAGGGCTCTCAATGCGTGGATGAGACGGTGGTGTAGGGAGGAGGGGTTTAGATTCGTTAGGCACTGGGGAACTTTTTGGGACAAGCGGGGCCTGTACAAGAGGGATGGGCTCCATTTGAACCAGAATGGAACCAGACTGCTGGCGCATAACATTAAAAAGGTGGCAGAGCAGCTTTTAAACTGATTCCTGGGGGAAGGCCGACAGGAGCTGAGGGGCATCTGGTTCGGGAATCCTCATCCCTATGGGATGAGGATGGGGAGGTTAGAGAACAACAAGACAAAGGCAGAGTAGGAGAAGAAATTGGGAAAGGTAGCGTGATGGGATGTGATAGACGGTTTGGCACAATGAGAGGATGCGGGGACAAAGGAGCGAATAAGCAGCGCATCCTGGGGCATTCCGTGTACAAATGCTTTTATGCGAATGCCCGAAGTCTATGAGCAAATGTGGGAGAACTGGAATGTCTGGTGACAAGGGAAAATATTGACATAGTGGGCATAACGGAAACCTGGTGGAATGCGGAGAATCAGTGGGATACCGCAATCCCGGGCTATAAACTCTACAGGAGGGACAGGCAGGGGCGTGTTGGAGGTGGGGTGGCCCTTTATGTTAAGGAAGGGATAGAATCCAGCAAAGTAGAGATTGAAGGTGGGTCCGACTCCACCGTAGAATCTCTGTGGGTTAAATTATCAGGCTTGTGCAGCGATGTAATACTGGGGGCATGCTATCATCCTCCAGACCAGAAATCGGATGGGGACCTTGAAATGAGGAAACAGATCAGGGAGGTGACAAGGAGGGACAGGGTTGTAATCACGGGGGACTTCAATTATCCTCATATTGACTGGGTCAATTTGTGTTCTGGTCACGATCAGGAAACCGGATTTCTTGACGTGCTAAATGACTGTGGCTTAGATCAGCTAGTCACGGAGTCCACCAGAGGACAGGTGACTCTGGATTTAATATTGTGCGGTACGCAGGACCTGGTTAGAGATATAAACGTTACTGAGCCATTGGGGAACAGTGATCATGCTGTGATCCGTTTTGACGTGCACGTTGGGGGAAGAATACCAGGCAAATCTCTAACAAAAACCCTTGACTTCCGACGGGCGGACTTCCCTCAAATGAGGAGGCTGGTTAGAAGGAGGTTGAAAGGGAGGGTAAAAAGAGTCCAATCTCTCCAGAGTGCATGGAGGCTGCTTAAAACAACCATAATAGAGGCCCAGCAGATGTGTATACCGCAAAGAAAGAAGGGTTCCACTAAATCCAGGAGGGTGCCCGCATGGCTAACCAGCCAAGTTAGAGAGGCTGTGAAGGGCAAGGAAGCTTCCTTCCGTAAATGGAAGTCTTGCCCTAATGAGGAGAATAAAAAGGAACATAAACTGTGGCAAAAGAAATGTAAGAAGGTGATAGGGGAGGCCAAGCAAGACTATGAGGAACGCATGGCCAGCAACATTAAGGGGAATAATAAAAGCTTCTTCAAATATGTTAGAAGCAGGAAACCCGCCAGAGAAGCGGTTGGCCCTCTGGATGGTGAGGGAGGGAAAGGGGAGATAAAAGGAGACTTAGAGATGGCAGAGAAATTAAATGAGTTCTTTGCATCTGTCTTCACGGCAGAAGACCTCGGGCAGATACCGCTGCCCGAACGGCCCCTCCTGACCGAGGAGTTAAGTCAGATAGAGGTTAAAAGAGAAGATGTTTCGGACCTCATTGATAAATTAAAGATCAATAAGTCACCGGGCCCTGATGGCATCCACCCAAGAGTTATTAAGGAATTGAAGAATGAAGTTGCAGACCTCTTGACTAAGGTATGCAACTTGTCCCTCAAAACAGCCATGGTGCCAGAAGATTGGAGGATAGCAAATGTCATGCCTATTTTTAAAAAGGGAAAGAGGGGGGACCCGGGAAACTATAGGCCGGTCAGCCTAACATCCATACGGGGTAAGATGGTGGAATGCCTCATCAAAGATAGGATCTCAAAACACATAGACGAACAGGCCTTGCTGAGGGAGAGTCAGCATGGCTACTGTAATGGTAAGTCTTGCCTCACAAACCTTATAGAATTCTTTGAAAAGGTCAACAGGCATGTGGATGCGGGAGAACCCATGGACATTATATATCTGGACTTTCAGAAGGCGTTTGACACGGTCCCTCACCAAAGGCTACTGAAAAAACTCCACAGTCAGGGAATTAGAGGACAGTTCCTCTTGTGGATTGAGAACTGGTTGGAGGCCAGGAAGCAGAGAGTGGGTGTCAATGGGCAATTTTCACAATGGAGAGAGGTGAAAAGGGGTGTGCCCCAAGGATCTGTCCTGGGACCGGTGCTTTTCAACCTCTTCATAAATGACCTGGAGACAGGGTTGAGCAGTGAGGTGGCAAAGTTTGCAGACGACACCAAACTTTTCCGAGTGGTGAAGACCAGAAGTGATTGTGAGGAGCTCCAGAAGGATCTCTCCAGACTGGCAGAATGGGCAGCAAAATGGCAGATGCCCTTCAATGTCAGTAAGTGTAAAGTCATGCACATTGGGGCAAAAAATCAAAACTTTAGATATAGGCTGATGGGTTCTGAGCTGTCTGTGACAGATCAGGAGAGAGATCTTGGGGTGGTGGTGGACAGGTCGATGAAAGTGTCGACCCAATGTGCGGCGGCAGTGAAGAAGGCCAATTCTATGCTTGGGATCATTAGGAAGGGTATTGAGAACAAGGTACCAAGGTAAGGCCACACCTGGAGTATTGTGTCCAGTTCTGGTCGCCGCATCTCAAAAAAGACATAGTGGAAATGGAAAAGGTGCAAAAGAGAGCGACCAAGATGATTACGGGGCTGGGGCACCTTCCTTATGAGGAAAGGCTACAGCGTTTGGGCCTCTTCAGCCTAGAAAAGAGGCACCTGAGGGGGGACATGATTGAGACATACAAAATTATGCAGGGGATGGACAGAGTGGATAGGGAGATGCTCTTTACACTCTCACATAATACCAGAACCAGGGGACATCCACTAAAATTGAGTGTTGGGCAGGTTAGGACAGACAAAAGAAAATATTTCTTTACTCAGCGTGTGGTCGGTCTGTGGAACTCCTTGCCACAGGATGCGGTGATGGCGTCTAGCCTAGACGCCTTTGAAAGGGGATTGGACAAGTTTCTGGAGGAAAAATCCATTATGGGTTACAAGCCATGATGTGTATGCGCAACCTCCTGATTTTAGAAATAGGTTATGTCAGAATGCCAGATGCAAGGGAGGGCACCAGGGTGAGGTCTCTTGTTATCTGGTGTGCTCCCTGGGGCATTTGGTGGGCCGCTGTGAGATACAGGAAGCTGGACTAGATGGGCCTATGGCCTGATCCAGTGGGGCTGTTCTTATGTTCTTATGTCAGGCTCACCTACCTGCAAAAATGCAGCCATTTTGGAAGCGGGGGAAGAGTTGATGGGGCAGGCATGGGGTGATGCATGATGCAGGTGGTGACATTTTCACATTATCATGTCGCCTGGCCCTGGGTGCCTGGAGGCTCCAGGACAGCAGTGTTCCAGTCTAATAAGAAGGGGAACTGGTTTCTGTATCCATCCATGAAATTCCCAAACTCTGGAGCCCTTGAACCCTCTTCCAGTACTTCCTGAAGTCTGTTAGCCAACTGCAACAAGGCTGGCTTTACAGTCAATTAGGCCTGACCGATAAGCAAAAGTGACAGTTTCAGAAGATGCATCTGGACAAGAGGAGTTTCGCCATTGCCCTCAAGTGATGAAGTTTGTCATATTCCCTTCCTGGGGTAAGGTGCAAGGTTAGAAATCAATGTCTCCATCAGGAGCAGCTCTGGGCCATCCAGATAGATGGAGCACACTGCCCGGCTTCTAATTACATTTAAGAAATACATATCATACATATATAAACTGACATCGATATCGGAGTGGCGTTGCTCGCTGTCAAAAGGGATCAGGGAAATCCCCGACACGGCCCTTGACAGCTTCAATACCTGATACAGAGGTGCTACGAGCCGCATTATACGGCTGATTGAGTTATGACAGCTCTAACCCAACAGGGGAAGCCGGGCAGCCAGGAATAACCGGGGTGGCATACAAATGATGATAAAGTGATCCCTTTAAAGAACAATCTCCATAATATTTCATGCTTGCTGCACGGTGTAAAGGCAGCCTTGTCTGCGGGGCTAACTGCTCTATCAATTGATTTGATTCACTGCTGCAGCTACTCCCAGTCATAATATTTCAAATAAATGGCACCATGGATAGAAATAATATCTGCATCAATATTAACCCTGAAAGGACTAATGGACACGAAGTATCATTTCCTGGACACCCTAATAATGCATTTTGACTGCATTTGCCATGGGAAGATTTTTCTTCGCATCTCTCCTTCGCTCTCTCGCTCCCTCCCCTTCTATCTATTCATTCATTTATTTACAGCGTCTTGTTTACATAAAACCTCTCTCTGTTCTCTCATGGACCATTGAAAGATGGCATGGGGCAAGGGGTGGGAATGATGTTTGCCATTGTAACCAGAAAGGCAAAGGGTTTAGTGGGGAGCAAAATCAATTAAAGTTCAAAGTTCTCCTCTTGGATACATTAAACTGAAAGAAAGAAAGAAAGAAAGAAAGAAAGAAAGAAAGAAAGAAAGAAAGAAAGAAAGAAAGAAAGAAAGACTTTTATTTTGCATTTCCCTTGATTTTCTTAATGCCTCTTAAGAACTATAGCAAATGTTTATCAACACAGAATAAATGAAACACACCATTACCTCTCCCCCCCCCCCATTGGCTTAAAAGCAAAGGGATTTGTGTCTTTTGCATGCACCCATTTAATTGGGCAATGTGCAATCTCCCTCAGCTCAAATAATAATTCAACCATCAATGAACCCTCTTCACTCACTATTGTTATTGTGGACGGTGTTCACTGTTTCCCCTCCCTGCCCTCCAAGGAGACACTATTTGACTGAAAAGGCAAATACTGGACCCTGTGAAGGTTTCATCGCATGATCTAGAATGCTTAATGTCCAGCTCAGCAGTGGTGGATTAGGACCCAAAGCATGCATCCTCAGGCCCCAGTTTTCCCTTTCATCATAATCCCATTCAGTTGCGGAACAAGTTCAGTTTGGCATGGAAACAATGAGAGGACCCTGAGATCTCTCCCCATCTCCTTGCAAAAGATAATCAGGAAATACACTTGGCTTACTTCCTGTTAAACCAACACAATGCACCCCCGAGGTCCAAAGGGAGTTTGTCTGTGAATGCCATCCTCTGCTAAAAGCAGCAACGAGAGTACGTATTTGTACTCTCTGATGCAACCAGAAGACCCTTTCAGTTGCATTTGGGAGATCCTTGAACCCCATCAGACATGAGTTGGAATCAAATCCAGAGGGCCAAACCCACAGATGAGAAGGGGCCACTGTATACCACTCTATCCCTCAAAGTCAAAGTGTCCCACAGCAGGTTTTCTAAATAAGCAGAGCTCCTGTAGCATCATAGCTGACCAGCAAATTAGTCCTTCCCTTGTTTGAGTATTTCCCCTCCATGGACTCACTGTATAGCTATAGACAAACCACATCTTCTCAGCCTCAGTTTTTCCCATCTGTGATACATGGATAATAATATTTACTTCCTTTACAGGGTTATTATAAGGACAATGTCATCTTTAAGCACTTCGCACACTTAAAATCAACGATCTAAATGCTAAGTATTAGTTCTTTCACCAAAGGACTGTCCCCCAAAATCACATTCACAAGTGTAGACTGTGGATGTGGCTAAGTTAAATTTGGAGTCCTTCCACCACCCCAAATATATTTTGTAAAGGGCTTTATCACGGGTTTAAACCATCCCGCGGGTTGGATCTGGTGCCCTGTCAAATCCCTCCCCCATGTGAATGGCACTTACTGTTCTGTGAGAGGGGTTTCTTGCTGGTGCTCACTTTGCGCTTCAGGGGTCTTTCACCCCAGCTGGCTTTGCCCCTGGATTTCTGAGCATGTGCAGCTGGCCGGTGCAAAAGTTGGGGGCAGCCTGCAGCACCAAAGAGAGGCCAGCAGGCAGAACAGTAAGCACCGTCCACACCAGGGACCGGTGTCCCAGCATGCAGCAGTCTCCACTTTGGAGACCACTGATCTAGACCCTCTCCTCTCTGTCACCCGCAATCTGGATTATGCACAGTGAATGTTCAGACATGGACTTACCCCTTTGATTATAGGAAGTAAACACCCCAACACACTGGTTCACCCTCTGGATCTATGTGGAGCTGGAACACCGTGCTGAATTTAATGCTTATGTGGGGTCCTATAAAGCAGCTCTCCTTTGCCATGCTCATTGACTAGTGTATTTTAACCCTGCGATGATGTACAATCTTAGGGTCACATTCATTTTTCAGCAAAATATGGTTGAAACATAAACAGATGATCATTTAAGTGAGAGCTGCTCCCTCTGGTAAATGTCCTTTTTTTAAAAAAAGAAAAGGGGGGGGTGTAAATGGATGGATGCCTCTGACATTGGCAAGGGCCAAAGAGGGACATCTCCCAAGATTAATTCCTCGCATCTCCTTTTAAAACAAGATTAAATTAGCTTGTGTTAGTGGCTGTTAGCAGATGCGCTCCTCCATTATGCATGATCCTTGACTATTCGCAGCATGGTCGCGCCACACTGTGTGTTCCATTAGTGATTTTCAATGTGTTGCGCTTGGTTTAAGTCACCCAGACAAGGCACTGTATTAGGTTTGCTTTGAGGATGTGCTTTCCTGGCAATTTCACACTGTACCTGATCACTGCAATCGATCGACTGTGTTTGAAATGGATAAAAGAATTAACCTGTGTGAGGGCTACACAGTGGGATGTGGGCAGTATCCTATTTGTTTAGGAAAATCAATAGTACTCTCATGCCCTGGGGGGAAAAATATACTCTGGCCCATGTACATCAGCTCTGCCCAGCCCACCATCCGTACATTTAGATCTAGCTTGTTTCAGTTACTCATGCTCTGAGCAATGGGATGTTCAAGACAGACTTGACATCAAAATTTCACACAAAGGAATATTCAAAGTGAATTTTCAGGAGTCCTGAAATACCTGAGAATTTTCAAGCCAAATGAGTTTCTGTAAAAGTCATATGGCATTTCTTGGGGGAGGGGGGTTCTGCAGATCCCCGAATCAGGGAAAGATTTAAATAGAGTCACTTTTGTAACTGTTTTAGAACAGTGGCTCCCAAACTTTTTAGCATTGGGGCCCACTTTTTAAACTGACACTCTATCAGGACCCACCTGAACCCACCTAGGCTTACCAGATTTTTTAAAAAGAAGATCCAGAAAGGTTTGTTTGTTTGTTTGAAATAATACCCAGGAAAAAACCCTCAAACACTTATATCCTTATATTTATAAATACTTGCAAACTGCAGGATCTCAGTTCTTTGCAGGGTAATTAGCAACTACAGTATCTGATTTTTGAATTGCCTCAGGGCTTGAGGCAATTAGTTATCTGATCTTTCCATCACCCTTTGGTGACCCACCAAAAACCAAGTCACAACACACCAGTGGGTCCCAACTCACAGTCTGGGAACCACTGTTGTGGAAGTCTTCTTTTAGGAGCCCTCTGAAACACAAATTGTCTTCATAAGCGTTGATTTATTTTGGTTGGCAACCTTCAGTCTTGAAAGACTATGGTATAAGCCTACAGCACCCAGTATTCCCAGGCAGTCTCCCATCCAAGTACTAACCAGGCCTGACTCTGCTTAGCTTCCGAGATCAGACAAGATCCAGCACGTGCAGGGTAACAATTTATTTGCACCACATCCTTCAACTTCAGCAACTGCAGGGAAGCTCATTCAGCACCAAAAGCTGAATAGTATGCACAGTACACCTGAAAATGGACAAGGAAGGAGCTTGCCTGGTCTCCATGGGGGGGACAACTGATGCCACTGCTGAAAAGGCCCTCCTTCATGTGAATGCCATTGAACCTCAAATAGGCCAGGTAGACTGCAGATGATAACCACAGGAGTGGGGTGGGATGTAACATGGAAGTGGGCCTTCTTTCAGGACCCAAGCCACTTTGAAGGTCAGACCCAGCACCTTGAATTGAGTCCGAAAACATACAAGCAGCCAATGTTGTCCTGTGCTCTCATCTCCATGAGCTGTTCCCATTAGCAGATGGGCTACAGTATTTTTGCGGCAGCTGAAGCTTCTTGGTTGCTTTCAAAGGCTGCCCCACACAGGCTTTTACAGTAATCCAATCTGAACCTGAATGACACAATGCACATGACATAATGCTCATAATAATGTAGCCACACTTTCAAAAGCATAGGTATACTCCCTCTTCCCCCCCTCCCCCATGCCTGCACTCTCTTGATAGAACACCATCTTTTCATCTCCTTTCCATGACAAATGAGCACCTCTCTACACTGGACACAATCCAGAGAAAGTTAGACATCCTGAAACCCCATGGGCCTTTCATTAACCCTGAGTCACCCTACCCAGTCCATCACTGACAAGATTTTCTAACCCAGACCTTTCTGACATGACTGCCAACCAGGACATGAGATGTCATCTGTTTCCTCTCCTTCCTACTGTCATAGGTTCATTTCAACCTTTGGACTCCCTTCCCCCTACCCATCTTCTTCCCTCCTTGCTTTTGCAAGCACTCCATTTCACCTCTCTGATCATTTTTCTTCCCCTTTCCAATTTATCAATTTTTTGCTCTATTCTTATGAATTAATCAGTTTAATTTAGCCTCCCTCCAGCTTTCAACTCTGGGCTGTCTATTTTGCAGCAAGGCAGTCCACACACAATGGGTATTTATTCCCCTATCACTACCACACAGCGGAAAGCCCAATTCCAAATAAGTTCCCCTGCGCTGATGCAGCTGCACTAGCCAGGCCTCCAAGAGGAATTTTATCAGGGGAGACAAAGTTTCTTTGGGGCTTCTTCCCTTCCCCTTTGGATCATAATTTCTACAAGTTATATAAAACTATGTAGGCCTACACAAAATGCAAATGTAGTCTTCAAACAATATATGCAAACATTTTCTGAGATCCCAGGAAATTTTCAGCTCCCCTCCTTTGGCTCTTGTGCCTACTTTTTGACCACAGGACCAGGCAAGTTGTAACCTTGCCCCCCCCATGGGTCCTGGGCACTAGTGTGGCTTCTACTGCATCCCACTAGGAAATTTCAGCTTCTGGAGGTTTCCTTGGGGTAAGAGGACATAAGTCTCCTTACCCTAGGATAAGCCTTAGCAGCCGAAATGGGTAAACTCAGACCTGCACCAGCTCTATATCTGTAACAAGTCCACATTGAACTGGGTTGGCAGAACAGGCCTGAGACAGAAGATACAGTATGTGCTGGTGCTACTGATCCCGCCCCCTACCTGGTCCGTCCTGCCCATTCTCCACCCTGCTGCTATAGGTCAGATGCCAGCTGCCTTCAACACTTTCTTAGAATGTCTCCTCTTGAAATTGTACCCATTTTCAATTCTGCTATATTTCATGCACCACTGAAAATTTCAGGTGGAAAAATTTTCAGCAAGAAGTTTCCACTCAGCAGTGGTTGAATGATAAAAGCCAGAGGGTTGCAGTAATGACATCTGTGGCAAAGCTCCTTTTCCAGGCTGTACCTCCAAATCAGAACCACCAAGAGGACCCACATTTTCAATCAAGCCTGGCTTCTGAAAGAACCATTAATATAAACCCTTGATGAGTTGCCTGTCTCGAGATGTCTTTCAGAGACATCCTGCTCCTCTCTTTGGCCAGGCACGAAGGAAATTACACAAAAATGAATCTCTTTGGCTTTCTGTTTGTACCAAACTTCAACCACAATGCACTCAACTTGGGTGGCAGGGTCAGTGGGACAAGCAACTTGACTAAACATGCTTCTGTTGCCAAAACATGTTGTTCAAGCTCAGCACAGCCCAGGCCAAGCCCCAGCAGGATGACAAGAACATTGCTGGAGAATAACAGTGAGGAGAGGAAAATATCCTGCTTTGGTGTTTCAAAGTGACGCATGTCTTGTTCCTATAAAGCTAGCGTCATACCCTCTAACATTCCATCAACGAATATAGGGATGAACGGCTACCTGCATCCCTTAAGCGCACATGAGGGAGGTTCTCTTCTGCCTGAATACGGTGTATTCATTTGTTCTGCAATTGCTCAATCCTAAAAACATAAGAATGTAAAAAAGCCCCACTGGATCAGACCAATGGTTCATCTAGTCCCACTTCCTGTATCTCACAGTGGCCCACCAGATACCCCAGGGAGCACACAAGACATCTATATCCCGTTGCCACCCCCTTATATCTGGAATGTCAGAAACAAGTCTACTAAAAACCTGGAGGTCATATGTATCCACCGCAGTTTGTAAACTATGATGGACATTTCCTCCATAAATCTGTCCAATCCCCTTTTCCAAGGCATCTAGGCCAGATGCCATCATCGCATCCTGTGGCAAGGATTTCCACCGATAAATTATGCTGGGTAAAAAAAAAAAATCTCTTTTGTTTGTTCTAACTCTTCCAACACTCAAATTTAGTGGATGTACCCTGGGTTCTGGTGATGTGTGAGAGGGAAAAGAACACCCCTCTATCCAATCCCTGCATAATTTTTTACGTCTGAATCATGTACATCTCGCATATCAGGTGCCTTTTTTCTAAACTGAAGAGGCCCAAACTACTACTCTAGTGCCCCACCCCTCCACTCTTTTAAAAGTCAACAAGCTGACAAATCTTTTGGTTGCAGGAAGGAAGATGGACAGAATGAACAGAATCCACAGAAATGTCTATATCTTATACCATTGGTCCCAAACTGGTGAGTCATGACCCACCAGGCGAACCGGAAATGGGCCTCCTGAAGGCAAGTGGCTCAGAAATGGGTCCCCGAAGGTGCCGCAGCAGTCATAGCACTGTGGGGACCCAGGGGCATTTTACAATACCTGGGGTGTCTGAAGCCTCCTGGAGGGTCTGTGCAGCTGCACTTAGCTCTGATCTGCTATCAGAGATCACTTTCTGTTTACTTGATTGCAGAGAGGGCTGCAAGCTTCCCAGACCCTTCAGGAGGTTCGGGACAACCCCAGGTATCATAAAATGCCCCTGGGTCACCACAGTTGCTGCAGTACTATTGGGGCCACCACCACCCCTCTCCTGCCCTGCCCCTGCAACGACTTACAGCAGTCCCAACTTCCTCAGAGGAGTCTGGGAGCCACTGTCTTATACAATTGAATCTGTTGGAGAGCAGAATGGGTTATGAACCATGTGTTCCACCACAAATTTTGGCAAAAGGGTTTCTGAAAATATCTTTCTGTGTGAATGTACAGGCATGTGTTCTACAGAAAAGATGCATTTACCCCAGCAATTTAATTTTTGAAGCCCAATGTCAGGCATGTCAACTCAGAAGTAAGTCCCATTATAGTCCATGGGGCTTACTCCCAGGTAAATCAGCATAGGATTGGTGCCTGTATCTGAAATGGGAATGACAGCAAGGAAAGTTTTTAAGAAGGTATTTTCAAAAGCAAAAAATACGGACAAATAGTGATGTTCTAGAGGCGATACCAGAACATTGTTGTTGCTGTTGGCATCCTTCAGTCTCGGAAGACTATGGTATTGCGCTCTGAATGGTGATTCTGGAACACAGTGTCCTCTCCAGTGCGCAAAGCCTGGGTAAAGTAGGTATGGAGGATAGGCTGTTACCCATGCAGCAAATCCCCCCTCTCCACGTCGCTGAAATGGTCCAATGGAAAGGCAGAGGCCAATACGGTTGGTTCCAGCGGCGTCGCAGGAGTTGCCAGAATGTGACTGTGTTCAGCCATGAACTGCCTCAGGGACTCTGGCTCCGGATTTTGCCTCGAGGTTGACTCCTGAAGCCTTTTCCAGAACTGGATGTAGCCACAAGGCAGTGGAGGTTTGGGATCAGAGTTTTCCTTCTCTCAGTTGAGCTGCCTTCCCAGGCTGACGAGTCCCATCTACCCAGTGGCTGTTTAGTCACCTCTTATGACAAGTACAGCCAAACTGAGGGCCTATTCTTAACCCCAACCCCCAGGGGAAACATATACCAGAACATAGGGACTACGCATTATAAACAGGTGCTGCTGAAGAGTGTGTGGCATGCATTGGCTTCTAGTTCTCAATGAAAATCAAATCTTTAGTCAGCTAAAGACAACATCTCAGCACAAGCACTTTCAGGCTTACAAAACTGAGGATCCCCATAGCTCATTCTTTTTAAAATGGGAGGCCCTGGGGGGGGGGAGAGAAAGAGAGGAGATGGGTGTCTAAATATTGTATAGCAAATTACGGTTACCCATTGACACCATCATTGGTCAGCAAATTGGTCACATTATTGGTGAGCAAATTTGAGAGTGCAGAATTATTTAATGGTAAATTAGAGATGGCAGAATTATCGGTTGGTACAGAGAGGGCTGCAATGATTGGTTAGCAAATTAGAGGTGTCTGTTTTGGCCTGTGGATAAATCAAAGCCGGGCAGCTGTTATTGGAGGCCAAATTAGACATGGGCGTGTTATTTATGGTTAGAACAGCGAATACTGAAGTGTGGCTGCCCAGGTTCTAGGGAAGGACAGAATGGAAGACTAGGAGAAGGATTTTGTTTCTCCTTTGGTTTATAGTGGTAACTGCACCATAGCCATGCCCTTTACCAACCCAATGAAAAGGAATAGTGCAGCAGATGGAGTGTGGAGCTAAAGAGATGTGGGTTCAAATCCCACTCACCCTTGAAGCTCATCGGGTGACTTTGGCCAGGTCCCCCTCTTTGAGTCTAACCCACCTCAGAGGATTTAGTGAGGATAAAAAGTGGAGGGCAAACACATGCATATAGCCTTGCACTCCTTGAAGAAAGGATGGGATAAACATGAAATAAGTACAGACAGGACCCCATATCCATGAATCTGATGTCTCCAGATTTGACCCCTTTCTCCCCCCCACATGCCCATTAATGTTGTTTAGATTCTTACCACTGCAAAAATATTCATGCTTTTAAGGGTTATCGTAAGCATACAAGCTTATAGTGCATATAAGCAGGTTACAGGTAGCCTGAATGCTTGAAGATACTAGATTGAATGCTAGCAGGAAGTTAACTGCTTTCCTGTGTTAATGTTGATCAAGTCTCTCAAGCATTCAGGCTGCCTGCACACACTATAAGCTTATATGCTTATAGCAATCCATAAAAGTAAAAACATTTTTGCAGCGATAGGGATCTAAATGATGTTAATGGACTCATGGGAAGTGGGGCCACAGAGACAGGGTTCTTCTGTACCTGTGGTTTCCGTATCCATGGGGCGCCCAGGAATAGATCCTCAGTGGACATGGGGGCTCTACTGTATTTCTGAATGCCCTATTTCTGAGAGAGCCTTTAAAAAAAGTTCAGGGATATGGCAGAGCACATACTTTGCATAAAAGGCCCAGATACTCCAGGTAGGGTTTGGAAAGTTGCTTTATCTTACATTTTCAGTGTCTGTCTCCCTCACTCACTCACTTTCTGCCTCTTGCACACTAGTGACAAATAAGTAACACTTAGCAAAAGCCAAACCATTTCCCCCCCCCGCCCGACCACGTTCAACCGTGTGATTTGTTGTGTCAGCACATGATGTCCTTAGAACAGGGAGTGCCGAGAGCTTTTCCAGCGGAATGCCACAAAACCATGACTACTCCGTTTGGTCCAAGCCCTCACAGTTTGGATGCTGACAAGCTGGAAATTGCTCAAAAGAGAGCATGGAGGATGATACTAGGGAGGGGGTTTTAGCATGCAGAATAGCTGACCAATCTAGGCTTGTTTCAGATGGAGGGAAAAGTAGAGTGTTGTGGGATACATAGACAGTTTTTCATATAGAAAAATATCCACCAGGGAGAAGCGACAGCTCAGTGGTAAAATGTATGCTTCGGCAGCAGAAGGTCCTAGGTTCAAATCCTAGCATCTCCAGTTAAAATGTAGGGTTAACACTGATACTTTAAAAAATAAAAGCAAAAGTCAATGTGAATTTCAATGTTCCACCAGGACAGTGGTTCCCAAACTTACCTGGGTCACAACACCCCCCATAGCTTGTTCCCAGCTTAGCCGGGTGCCACCGTCTTGAATCTCACAAGATTTCACCCTAGGAAAAAAATATCTGAGCCTAATCAAGGGAATCCAAGAATGATTTCTAAGGGACAAGTGAAATATCTTAAGGGTTTTCTGCACAAAACTTTTCAAGTCACCAGAATTGGGGAAGGCCTCTGCCGAAGAACCAACGGAGCCATCACTTGTCACAGCTAGGTGGACTAATATTCTGACTTAGCCTAGAGCAGCTTTATTGGGTCATCTTGTCCACCTCTCAACCCAAGACAAAAGGGTGTAAACTTACTTTTTATTTACACAGCCATGATTAGCACATGACCATTCCCAGCTTGTTGCTGTTTGCCAGGGTCTCCCTTATGCCTTTGCCTGAGAACCCCCACCCCCCAATAAGAAAAATGAGGTATGCTTGGATTCAAATTGGGCTACATTTATTAACTAACAATTCAATAGCAAACACAAACTTTGTTACTTTGCCCGCCAAGAGTATGGGCACCTGCCTTAGGTGATACAGCACACCGCTGTCTATTCCTCCTAGCACATTCCCATGGTCACTCTAAGCTATTCCCGGTCCCACACTATACCTGTCGGATGTGACCAGCAAAATGCCCCTACCAAGCCCCTGAATGTGACCAGCTAAACTCGCACTGCAAGGAGCACCAGGAGGAAGAGCCCTATTTTGTTTCTTTTTCATTTGGTGGCTATTTGGTGGCCATATCCACTGTCCAGGATATGGAGTCATCATTCAGGACACAAATACCCTAACACCTGGAAAGCAATATATACATATTATTAATATAACAACATTGTAGACAGTCAATGTGGTGTAACAGTTGGAGCAGAAATTTTCAACCAGCTGCTGCAGCACATTTATTAGGGTCATTTATTAGTAGGGCCATTGGGGGGGGATGTGAGCCACTGGCCAGCAGTGCAGTGTGCCTTGTCAGTTGTCCAAAAACTTGAAAATTGAGGTGCCTTGAAAATTTTAGCGCCTTGTCAGTGTGCCATGAGATGAAAATGGTTGAAAATTCCTGAGTCGAGTGCCTGACCACACATAGGGAGATCCAAGTTCAATCCCTACTCCTCAGCCATGACACTAACATGACTTTGGGTCAGTCACTCTGTCCTTCAGGCTAACCTACCTCACAAGACTGTTGTAAGGATAAAACAGGAAAGTATGTATATTGTTCTGAGCTCATTGGAGGAAGAGTGACATGAAAATCAAATCAAATGGAGAGTAACATTTTACATAATGCAATGTAATATTTTGTTCTAATCTGTTTCGAAGTTACCTTGAGGTTTTTTTTAGTCCAAAAAGGGTTAAAAATCTCTTAAGTGCACCAACAAATTCTCAGGACTGTGTTGTTACTTGAAGGTAAATAACCCTCACTTTCCTTCTCCACCCGCCCCCTCCCATTTTTGCAAAGTTCATCTTCAAGCCTTAAAACTGTCAAAGATTGTTTAGTGTTTCCAAACAAGGATATCATTTTTGGCAGAAATAGTGGATGGGAAAGGTAAGGGCACTGTTGTTTTAGGCCTGCATGTAAAAAGCAAATTTTAATGTTTCAAAACGCCAGACTTTCCTGATGTTTTGAAATATATTCTCCCTTAACCAAGCATGTGATGTTATCAAAAGTACCCTGAAGTGTCCCCTTGGAAAAGTAAAGCTGATGAATGGCACAGTGTGAACCCCCATGGAAGGCTGCAGCAGCTATCCAAACATTCATGCACTTTTATTAAAGATCATTTAAATGTCGTTTTATGTGACACAGGAGGCTGAAATGGGTTTGATGGTGCTTGAAATGGTTTGATTACTGAGTGCCGTGACTGGAAGGGTAAGAACACAGCATAAGGACACAACCCTCCGGTTTGGGCTCTCGGAGCTGGTGTTGGTGGTGAAGAGACTGAACCACAAATCAGTTTAAATCTTGCTCTGCCACAGATTCACTCTGTAGCCTTAGGCAAGCCACTTGCCTCACCTGCAAAATGGGGATGAGGTGTCTTACTTTCATCTCAGAAAGGAATGTCAGGCTTCCCACCACAAAATGTTGCAGCATGCACATCTTCCTGTAAGTCCCACTGAACTCCTTGGGATTTACTTCTGAGTAAGTTTTTTTTTGGACCACATTGTTAGGTTATAGGGTTATAGGTTAGAGTTCTCAGTAAAGGAAGACTTACCTTTCTTTTTCTCTTTATTACTTAAATTCTTGCCATTTTCTCCATTTGTGTCTAAGCTGTCTCTCCCTCCACCCCCACCTGCCTGTTTTAGAAAGACAATCATAAAAGACTATTCAAAATCTTGCTGGTTGAAAATGAAAGTACTCTCTCTCTCTCTCCTCTTTAGGAACTCTTTTATCCCTGTGACAGTTTTTGTTCATTTGTTATAAGTCACAAATTTCTTCAGGTTTCTGGAGAACCCAGAAGCCTTCAGTTTCTTTGTGGGCAGTTCAGTTTTAGTGACATTCCTATTGAAATGAGACTAACAAAATGAGTCCTCTTTGGTGTGAGAGAAAGGTAGGGTTAGCAATGCAATACACTGGGCCCTCAATATCTGCAGGGGATCCATTCTAGGACTGAGTGACACCACAATTACATTCAAGAACATAAGAACAGCCCCACTGGATCAGGCCATAGGCCCATCTAGTCCAGCTTTCTGTACCTCACAGCAGCAAACCAAATGCCCCAGGGAGCACACCAGATAACAAGAGATCTGCATCCCAGTGCCCTCCCTTGCATCTGGCATTCTGATACATAGCCTGTTTCTAAAATCAGGAGGTTGCACATACACATCATGGCTCATAACCCATAATGGATTTTTCCTCCAGAAACTTGTCCAATCCCCTTTTAAAGGGATCCAGGCCAGATGCTGTCACCACATCCTGCAGCAAGGAGTTCCACAGACCAACCACACGCTGAGTAAAGAAATATTTTCTTTTGTATGTCCTAACCCTCCCAACACTCAGAGTGGATGTCCCCTGGTTCTGATGTTATGTGAGAGTGTAAAGAGCATCTCTCTATCCACTTTATCCTTCCCATGCATAATTTTGTATGTCTCAATCATGTTCCCCCTGAGGCCTCTGCTTTCTAGGCTGAAGAGGCCCAAACACCATAGCCTTTCCTCATAAGGAAGGTGCCCCAGCCCACTAATCATCTTAGTCACTCTCTTTTGCAACTTTTCCATTTCCACTATGTCCTTTTTGAGATGTGGCAACTAGAACTGGACACAATACTCCAGGTGTGGCCCTACCATCAATTTGTATAACTTATCTGGGAGCAGTGGTGTCACTAGGGTTTGCAGCACCTGATGTGGGAGGCCAGCATGTCACCCCCATGATGAATCTCTTCCCATGCAGTGGGCAGGGCAATGCCCCAGGTTGTGCACGTGGTGATACACCACTGTCCCCCCCCACTGGGTTTTTTGGCTATAACTTTTGATAGAATAGAAGTATCTCAACGCAGTTTGTTTCATTGCATCCCGCATGAAATTATACACCAAATAATAAACATGGTGGTATTATTCAAATATATCAAGATTTAAAATTTTTTTAGCTATTAGTGGCATCATTCCCCCCCCCCCCATGCGTGTCATCCGGTGAGGTCCGCACCCCCTGCACTCCCCTAGGAACGCCACTGCCTGGGGCCATTTCTGGCCTTCCAGAGATCACATGCAGCTCCTCGGCCTCCTGAACACTTCTGAAAGGTACTTCTGGTTTTCCCAGCAAACTGGAAATGTCTTTCAGATGCATCCAGGAGGCCTTCTGAGGCACCTCCTGTGCCTCAGAAGACCTCCCTGTCATGATGGAAAGTCACTTCCACTCATACATGGGAGGTCCTCTGTGGTACCTCCTTCAGCATCCGTAGATATTCAAGATCTGTGGATGCTGATCCTGCAGAGGAGGATCCAGTGTACCTCCACCCTCACCACTGGATGACTGGATGACCACTGGATACAATACCACAGGGACAAGCTCCAGGTAGTTGCAGACTCTACCGGTAAGCTAAGCTCTCACCAAAGTGTGCAGAAATCCACCCACACAATGCTGTATTTCCTAAAAAGTAAATTTCAAATAATTAAAAAGTCTAAGTGATAGACAGACTCTTTTTTTGTCAGGATTAAGCTTAGAAAAGCTCCACCCAAAGAAGCATGACTTCTTCTCAGAATTCCACCTCCAATATTTTTTTATCTCTACTGTGGAAGGCCTTTATTCTTTTTTTGATTATTATTTAAGAATAAAAGGCTCTTTTCAATGTCAGTTAGCAAAAATTTATTTTGAAAGCATTGGCCGTCTTCTCCACTCATCCATCACCACCACCCAAGCAATGGTGCAGTCCCTGGCCTTGATGCGCCGCATACAATTGACCCAAGGAAAGAATGAAAACACAAAGAAGCCACTAGAAGGCTTGGATAATTGGAAGAAGCCCAGCCAAGAATTCGCATGTGAAAAATCAGGGCATTTGTTGAAACAGTTGAACGAACTGCATGGAGTCCATGGAAGTGGTTAAGCACGAATGCCTCCTTAAAATAGAGTCTGTGGATAAAAATGTCCAACAGGCTGATTGGTTTTCTATGATGTGAAAGTAGAATTCACTTTTTTTTTTTTTTCCTGTGTTGAGAGTTCAACGGAAGTTGACGGTCTTTGGTGGATATGGGAATACTTCATGCCAAACTTGTGAACTGTTCAACACATGCCCAAATGGCGACAAAAGACATTCAAAATGGTTTCCCAATTCCTTTAAGAATGTCCTTGTTGAGATATATGCCAACAGGTTTGAGGAGAATCCCTCAATTCAGGGCTGGATTAAGCTAGTGCGGGGCCAGTAGCATATATTATAAAGGGCCTCTATCATTTCCTTACATGTGCCCGATTACACTCCTTCTTAACCCTTTCCACCTTCCCCCCACCTGTTCACCACCTGCACGGAGCTTACCTGCTCTGGTGCATTCTGGTCTTCCATGGGTGCTGGCAGGCCCTAGGAGAGGAGGGTAAAGGGGGTAATTTGTATCCGGGCCCTGGGTCTAAGGGGGGCCCAGAAGCCAAAGGAGGGGGCCCAGAAATTTCCTGGGATCTGACATTTTCCAATCTACTCAGGCTTGTTGCCTGTATGGGATGCTGGAGACACTACTGATGTCGCATGGGTGGGCAGACCTGGGCTCCTAAGACTGTTCCAGCTGTTTCTACCCTTCCCTCACCCTGCTTTGTCCCTCCCTGCTCCTATTCTGTTCACCCATCACCACCCTCCCCTACTCTGTTTCACCTCTCCCCTTTCCAAAGGGGCCCAAAAGAAACTTTGTACCCCCTGATAAAATTCCTCTCAGAAGCCCTGGGTGCTGGCAGGCCAGCATAAGCCTTCCCACCAACCCCTCAAAATCTTCTGCAGTTGCAGTGTGCTTCCCAGGACACTCAAGATAGCCAGTGCCAACAGAATGCTTGTTTCCCCAGCACTAAGGCACAACTGGATTGTGCTCACGGTGAAGTTAAATTTGAACAAAATTATTAATGATGTCCAAAATGATTACATACCATGCAGCACACAGCTCCCCCAACTCGTAAACAGGGTGGCAGTTTGTGATTTCACCAGAGACAGCTTGCAAGCATTTAGTGTGGGGCCCTCAGCATCTGCCACTTTTTCTACGATGTTAATCTGGCCCTTCCTCATTTCTGTTCCTTGATTCTGACAGCCACTTGGTTCCACTCTGGCTAAACCCCAGCAAAACTTCCTGGTTTTGAAACGTCAGAATGGGTTTTGCACACTAAATATTCAAAACAATGAGGTGAAAAATAAATGGAAAAAACACAATGGGCAGCTTGTAAAAGCATAACTTTTTTTAAAAAGGGGGCACAATTTTCTGTTGCACAATTGGGCAAATTAGATTTTTCTTTGAATTTGGGTGCCTTTTGAAGGGAAAGCATTCTTTTTAAAAATTGTATCTGGTGTATTGAAAATAAAGGGGGGGAGAATTCCTCCCCATCTGATTTGCAAAATTCCAGAAACGTACCTGCAGAATAATAATGGATTTCGACATTCAGAGTTCAAGTCTGGCAAACATATCTGGTATACTGTAGTGGAATTTAAAAATCTGAATTGGAATCCGGCAGAGGCACTTGCCATAAGTAGCCTAGTGACATGTAATGTAAATGGGTGATGTTTTGTACAGAATTTGGTCCAGTGTCAACTTCTTTTCATTAAACAAGTGACTGGCATCACCTTGTTCTCCCAAGGTCTTATACTGAACTTCTGGGAACTTCTTATGCTTCATTTCTTTTTTTATACTTCACTTAACTGAGCTCTTACCTACTGAGATTTGTCTCATGTATTTATTAATGACAACACATAGGTGTCACATCTTTTCCACCCAAATTGGGTCTCAGAATGGCTTACAGCAAAGAAAGAAAGAAAGAAAGAAAGAAAGAAAGAAAGAAAGAAAGAAAGAAAGAAAGAAAGAAAGAAAGAAAGAAAGAAAGAAAGATTCTAAGCCCCACAGAGGCAGTTGGCAGACGTGCAGGACTCAGAAGAGCCTCCAAAGGTGAGGTGAGCAAAACCCCGCATTTGCGGATATTTGAAACAGCAGATATGGGGATCCTCAGATATGGGGCCCCCTTTAATTACAAAAGCAGCAATTCAAAAGAATTTAGCAATGAAAATCATCCAGGAACAATACCACAAAAGTATGCTCAAACAGAACTGTGTTTACCTGCTATCTGAACATGCTCAGACGTTGGGATAGCCAGATAACTCCATAATCTGGTTACTGCTATTGACAAGGCTTAAAACGCATTCCAGCCCTCTCTGCAACAGGGCTTCTTCAGCTGACTACAGGATCTAAGCAGGTTGATGCTGAATGAAACAGTCCTTTTGTAGGAAAAGACCATTTGTCCACCGACCCAGGCGGTAGGTAACATGACCAGCTGCAGCTCCCCCTGAAACTTTGGAGGTGGCCCTCCAAAACTTTACTTTCAGCCCCCACCCCCTGAACCTAAGATTCTCCAAAGACAGAGATCTGGTCACTCTAAGAGCAACCTTGCTACCTGTAATCCTTTGCAGCTGAAACTGGGACCTTCTTCATCCAAACAGGCTTCCCACTATCTCCAAAACCACAGCTATCATTATCTTGGCTGGACTAAAAATGATGCCAGCATGTTTTCCACTTCCCCTTCCCCTATGTGTGATTTTTTGACACTGCGTTTAATTTCTCATGGCAAAAGCCTCTTGGGTGATCTACGTGAAGAAGACAGTGACTACCAAGATGCTGCACCCCAGGTGGGTCTTCCTGATACAGAGAGTTCTAATTACTGTTACAGGATAAATTAGCTAGTAACACAGGAGGACTTTTTCCCCCCCTCATACAGTAAGAGCTGGGAATTTTCAATGGCAGTCAACTGAACAATTATATACTATAATATCTACTCTCCTCGCCATTCAGCTCTTTGACAAAAGAAGCACCTATTATTAGCCAGGCAATAATCAATTGCTTAAAATAGGCATATAAAAGGGAAGATCAGGAGGGCAGGAGGGGAAGCGAATAATATACACCACCACTTAATAAGTATTTCGTTCCTTCAAGAGAGATGTTGAAGGGTGCAACACTGGAGTTTTATCAGCATACTTTGGAGCCAACAATATGGCTGGAGGAGGGCAGCTATGTCATTTTAATTCCTCATGCATATTTAGCTTGACGCAATGCTCGTCTTAAAAGCATGGATGGGGTATAATCCAGCCAAAGTAGCACACATTTCAGCCTCACCGCGGCCAAATGGGGAGTTCCAGTATTTACTGAACACTCTTTCCCTGGACATCAGTGAGACTTTAAAGCATCTAAAGTATGTCCATTACATTTCACATAATGGACCGTTCTCCACAATGGGAAGGAGAAGGTTAAGGAGACTCTTGGCCTGTAGCTAAGACAGTTTTTGAATGACAGAAACAGTGATGTCACAAGGCTGCCAACTCTTGAAAAACGGAGTAAAAACAATTGGTAGAGATGGAAGAAAATGGTGATAACGAAATAAAAACACATAACACCACTTTCTGCGCTTCTGATTTTTGAGAAAACAAACTGGAAATCTGTGAAAAAATGAAACTGTCTTATCTAGTTTTTAGTTATTATTTAATAGGGGGTGCATGGATAATGACTGTGGTTGCATCGGCTGACACTATACCACCTATATCACCTACTTACTACACTTTAAAAGCAATTATAGTTTATAATATAATGTTAATTTTGAACAAAAACACATAACGCCAGTTGATGCACTTCAACCTTTGGAAAACACCAAAATCGGTGAAAAAATAGAAATTTTTTCTCCCACCTCTACTAATAGGACAAAGCCCAGTTAAGAGGCAAACTTCACAAAAGTAGCCCCCCAGAGGCCTGAGATTAGCCAATGCCACCTATCTGAGAAACACAAAAAAACTGGAGGCACAGGGTCATTTTGGGTAAACCAGAAATTCTACTCCTGGTGGGGGGGAATGAGCTTATGGCAGGCAGCTTGCTGAGGGGCCCCTTAAATCTGGAGCTAGCCCAGGCTACAGAGTAAACCATCTCCTTTTCTGCATGATGGATATAGCAACAACAGTTTGATGGAGGAAACAGGAGAGACAAGAAAAAGCAGAGATGACTTTAAGACCTCCTTGGGTCCAGGGTTTATTTGCCAACATCTCTGCAGGCCTCTCCTGCAACATGGCATTTAAGCATCTGACTCAAGAGCTATAAATAAATCAGCAGAATACATAATTTAGCAATCAGTGTAAAAACAAAGACTCTGTCAAAGAGGCCACTTGACTAATAAATATTCTTTATTTACAACACCAGCGAACCAGGCGGCATTAAAGATACGCTGTTCAAGAAGGCTGAGTGTGCTGTCATTGAGTGACGTTCTACGAAGCACTAACTCTCCTCCGAAAATGGAATTGTGGTTGTCTACAACTTGTGGCCATTTGGACTTGTTTGTTTGGAAGGTTTATACCCTCTTGAACAAACAATCTGCAAAGAGACTTGCAATGGATTGAAAACCAGAAGTTGAAAACACTCTGAACTGACCTTATTTGGTTCATTTTGCAGTAAACCGTTATCTCTCACAGCCCAATCTGTGCTGGCTAGGCAAGGGGCTATATTTCCCCTTCCCCCAAGTAATACCCCAGCCTACTGCCCCAGCCTATATGGGGCTACTTGGATCTGCACCAGCTATATAAGTGGCACAAATCCAGGAAGCCCAGTGTAGCACAAGGCTTAGGACAGGCCCACACCCCCACAGCACAGTCTTCCTGGCCAGCTCCTGAATGCCCACTTCTATGATGTCTAAGTGAGCAACTGAGCATGGTAGCAGGATTGACCTCCCAGGGGGGTCTACCCAACTGACCCCCTCCTTGGTCTGTCCCACCACATTCCACCCTCCTCCCCCACCCCCAAAATGCCCCCTCCCCACCTCAGAACTCCCTCCCACCCTTCTTCCAGGCCCCACACCAAAATGGCTACAGCATGCGGAAGACTAACAAGATGACACCAATAGAAAACACTGCAGTTGTCATAAAAATAAAGTTAAAGAAAAAACAAAGGAAGCAGCTTCTAAAATGGCAACAAGGTAAGAATATCTTAAGTCACCAACAAGTTAAAAAACCAGTGAAATAGAGACTTCTTCACTGGGTGGCAGAAAGTCATAGAATCAGGATAAGCCTGTCTTTCCTAGAGTCCCACCAACTTAAAAAGAAAACACTGAATGAATAAAGCCAAGAGTGCAGGGGATAACACAACATCAATCCAGACATGGGAGGTGTCACTAGACTCTAGTGACTGGAGACTCTAGTGACAAGAGAGCTACCCACTGCTGGGAGGCATGTGCCTCCCTGGCCAAACTTTCCAGTGTGTGCATCTTCCAAGAGACAGACTTTGCCTCCTTGACTGTTTCACACACAAGAGATTGTGTTACGCTGCACATCCCCTTCGCCATTCGTTTGCCATTGATTTGCCTTTCCTCGCTGACATTTGGGACATGCCATGAACGAGGCAGAGCATAAGCAGGCTCTTGTTGTGGCTCTGGTGACTTCCTCAGCAGCATCAAAACTCCTCTGAAGATCCAGAAATAGTTAGTCTTTGTTTTTTGGGCATGGAAAAATATGGTTAATTGGAGGGATGCCACTTTCTGAGCTACATCAAAAGAGGGGAAGAAAGAGGGAACATTTCACAAGTTCACAGCGGGTATAGCTGAGGTTGAGAGAAGAATATGCTTGATTCAGAGAGGCCAGGATCCCAAAAGTTGAAAATTTGCCCACCCCTGGTCTGGCTCTAGCCTGCCCAGAACGTAATTGTGCCCCTGTTTTCCCTTTTGCATTAACAGCAGTTGAAGGGAGGCAATTTAAGTTGAAAATGATACGGAGCCAAGGATTGAACCCTCTCCTTACTGCCCTTTTCCAAATCCTCCACCACCATTGAAGCAACACCATGGCTGTTTTCGAAAAAGAGAAAGATGTGAGGCTTCCATGATTAGAACGCCCAACATCACCTCTAGTTTGACCCCCAAGATCAATTTGTACTACAGCTTGAAGGCAGAGAAAGGTGAAGTCTTCAGTTCAACCCCAGGCTGGCAGCATCTCCAGATAGATCCCAGGTAGATTGGAAAGATCCCAATCTCAAAACCTCAGGTCACTGGATCAATCTGTGAAAAAAGGATGGGCTCAAAATTACCATGCCCTCTCAAACAAACTAGAGAACAAGCCTATGAGCCAACACCTAAACTATCTCCCTAACACTCTTCCCCAATCCAGAGCATAGACCACAAAATTTAGAAACAAGAAAAGTCTTATTAAATAACCAGAATTCACACAAATAGAGAGCATCATGTTCAAACAAGGAGAGTTTAACAGAAAAAGGCTCCACATGCAAGGCTCCATATGAAACATATTTCATTCTAACCTGACTTCCTCCTAATACAGCCTCCTTTACAGAAGAACAGCTGACGTCAGCAGGCAAAGAAGGACAACTACTAGCGCTCCACTCTTATAACCTACCCAGGCTAAACAAATTGTGACCCAGCTGCCCCTTATTCCCATAACAAACCCAATTCCCTTAAAAAGGAAAGACAGCTCTTTCTTTCCAGAAGTCTTTTCATCACCACTCAGGACACAATGGGCTGACTTGTTGGAAAGCAGTTTCATCTCGTTATTAAACAAATAAATATTGCACCAGCCATGTGCATGGTGCTTGACACAAGAGTGGAAAAATCACCAGTGACTTCCCATAGGCTTGTGGTCTAAAAATGTTGCATTCAAGAAATATATGGAAGAAAAAAGTCTAGCTAATTCATTCCCTCACTCACAGTAGATTTTGCTCCTTCTCTTGGGTAGATATTGACACCTTGTGCTTACAAAAGACCAACAGCAGAGAAGGGAGAGAAAACAGCTAGGCTTATTTTGTTCCCTTGACTTATTTGGCTTGCATTCAGAAACAAGTGACACAAAAGTCATATATTTGTGCAGGGGGGGGGGGGGGGATGACGACTGTAATGAGGATTTCATTGAATGCTGTTGAGGACCCAAAATAGACTTCCACAGTTCAACCCAACAATTAGAGCATATGTTGTCCTTACAGTATGCAAGATGTAATTTTGGAAGGAGCTACTGTTTGTGGGACCTGTTGGGTTATGAATAGCTCCGCACTGGTGCTTCTGAACATTTGTTTCCCCTCCCCCCTCTGGGAGGCACATGGTTCACAGACATGTAGGCAATACAAAGAACTGTATGCATGGCAAAAGGGCTTGTCAAACAAATCCTCATCCTGCAAGGAAATCATGCTGTATCCAGCTGTGGTGAGTTGGGAGTAGCTAGTTCAATTTCCCATGTGCTCACTCCCAATTCCATGCTTCACTGCAAGTGGGAAGGGGTTTAAACTACTGTGTGCTATCCTCCTCTCTCCCCAGACTCTCAGTTGCACTCTGTCTGGGCTGTTAGGCCCAATCCTATCCAACTTTCCAGTACCTCCAAGACTGAACAAAATCAACACAGGAAGCATTGCATACTCCATATTGGATAGGATTGGGCCCTTAGAGGGATGTGGGGCTGACCCATGGCTGGCTGGTTTACAGTTTCACAGCCCAATCCTATTCACACTTTCCTGGGAGTAAGCCCCATTGATTCAAATGGAACTTACTTCTGAGTAGACATGCATAGGATTAGGTTGTCAGTCTTGACAGGCGCCCCATCCTCTTGTTCACATCCTGTCAACCCATCTGAGCTTTGTGACAGAAAAGGAAGTGTCTTGCTCATGTCAGTAATGAAGCCATGCCTCTCTGTCATTGTAAGAACATAAGAAAAGCCCTGCTGGATCAGGCCAAAGGCCCATCTAGTCCAGCTTCCTATATCTCACAGTGGCCCACCAGATGCCTCAGGGACAATGATATACCTGTTATCTTTTGCCACTCCCTTGTATCTGGCATTAGCAGGGGAAAAAAATTCCCCACCATATCTGGCCTTGTGCTAATTGTTCCTCTCTCAACCTCAGTGTTTCTCACCTGTAAAATAGGTCTATTCTGGTCAAACTACACAAATATGTAGTTTGACCCTTGCATGGTTGTGGGGTTTTTTGTTGTTAAATATCAGATTGCTGTCCCATTCCACATCAGGAGCGCATCAGGGAAGAAGGAACTTGTGGGCACAATCTTACGCAAGTCTACTCAGAAGTAAGTCCTATTGTGTTCAATGGGACTTACTCCCAAGAAAGTGAGGTTAGGATTCCAGCCTTAACCATACAAAACCTATCTGTTCAAGACAAATACATTTTCCTGAATTATGCACTCCTAACATTCCCCACAAACTCATTAAACTGCCTTCATTCCAGTTCCTCATTCATTGGGTCCCCAAATCCAACACCTTTACCCCATGGTTTATTTTATTAGTCTCCTGTTTCAAAACAGTGCTGTTTGTGGGGATACCCTTGAAGGCTGGTCAGAAGCTTAGGTTACCAACTCTGGAGATTTTTGTTCTTTTTCTTGGTGAAAAATTCCACAGGATTACTTTCAGGGCTCAGCTGGAGATGGACTCTCATTCGTGGAGACTCCAGGCCAATTCTGGAGGGTTGACTACCCCACCAGAAGCTCCAGTTGGTATACAACACAACCACAAAGCTGTGGAGAAGAACTCAGTACTTTGTTGTGCTAACTACAAGGGCTTCCAATTTGCTTCTAGCCTCCATTCAATATGCTGGTTTGGGGGTTTAAACCCTTAGCAGTGGGGTTTCCCAAAGTGTGCATCATGACATCTTAGGGCATCACAGCACATTCATGGGGTGCCAGAGGATGTCCCCAGTGGCCTCTCCTACCTGTTCTGAGATCCACCATCTTGGATCTCACAAAAATCTCATGAGATTTTGCCATCACCATCTCGGATCTCGCAAGTTTCTGCAAGATCCAAGATGGCAGTACTTGGTTGAGGCAGGAAGAAGCTGCGGGGGCACTGTGACCCTAGTAAATTCAGGAACCACTGCCTTGGCAGTTTGGAACATGGATATTAGAAGGACTGTCTCCTCCCACACCAACCAAGCTGCCCAGTGTTGTCCTCTGAAGCAGCTCTGTTGTGTATTCCTCCACCCGAGGAGTTGCAGAGGATGGGGACTCATGACCAGAGACATTTTTTATGCCAATGCTATAATATCATTTTGAGTTTTAACCTTAGATAGGTTGTGAGCCACTCTGGGGACCAGAATTTGGGTGGAAAAATAGGACAGAAATGTTTGTTTATGCATACATACATACATACCCTCCAAACCACTCCTTTTCCTTTTGTCCCCCCCCCTTTTCCAGCTGGGACCATGATGCCATATTTAATGAGAGCACCCGGCGACATTTCATCATTAAATCCCTAATCTTATTTTACTGGAATGTGTAAACATGTATATGCTCACCAGTGCGTCCCTATCTAATCGCTTTTCCTCTTTTAAGTTCAGATGCAATTCTGGGGTGGGGGGGGGGAAGGGGAGAAGAAAACCAAAGAAAGAAAAGAGCAAAGGGGAAAGAAAAAAACGAGAAAAAGAAAAGAGATTTCAAATTATAGCTGCAATGCTGGGAGGACTGGTATTACTTTTCCTCAGTGGGACAGTGATGTTTCAACAATCTATACATATTGATTTAGGCTGATAATAAACAATTTGATTAGCCTCTATCTATAAGCCTGTCATTTCAATCACTGTCATTGGGCCAATAGAGTGGAAGGCAACTGGCAGACACATATGGCAAGAGTTCTCAAAATAAGAAACTCAGGCCTGATTAGAGACTTGGGTTCAGTGAATTGGACAAGACAGCTCAGCTGCCAAGTTATTAACTCCCTCAGAAAATACTCTGCTTTCTCCCCCTGGGCCAGCCTGAATATTCTGATCTGGATCGATAAGCAATCTCCGGTGTGTACAAAATGCCAGCAAGGATCATTTGTCTCAGAGCAGCTTCCTTACAAAAGGATGAAACACCTGCAGTACAAGGGTTTGCCTCCCTCCGCTACGCTCCTTTTCTTTCTGCAGCCTCCGTCTCTCTCCCCCCCTCTCTCTCTCGCTCCCTCTCTTTCCCCCTTTTTAACTAATGACCTATAGAGAAGCAAGAAAGAACAGAATCTCTTCCATCATCCAGGAAAGCTCTCCTAGGTTTGGTGTTAATGATTATAATGGGCTACCTTTCAATCTTCCAGAAATTAGATCCATCACGGCTTTCCCCGTGGCGTGTTTAGGTAAGTAATGCGGAGTGCAATGTAATGACAAGTGTGCGGATGTCATCGCAAGAGGGCCCTTGGCAAATGGATACCTCTGAACGAGGGCATGGCTGGCTTCTGCTCTTCTTGATTTCGTTTCCTCCCACCCCACCCCACTCTTTCTCATTTAATTTGGGTCAGGCAAACAAAATCTTGGAACGTGTACGGTGAATTTTGATCGACGGAAAGAAATGGATAAATGGACAGTTGCATAATTTTGTCCTAGATCTCCATACTGTTTGCTTGTATTAATTCCTCTCTCTCTCCCCCTCCCTCCCCCCCCAAGACTGCCAACTGACCAGGAAAAAGCAGACAGGCCTGTTCTTCTGTCCTTAACAACAGAACTGAGCACACTGAGCTTTTACAGCAAGGAGATAAGCATTTCTGCCAGCTCTACCTGCACATCAAGGTACTGTTAAAGACTTCCAGCAATGGAGAGCCCACCAACTTCTAAGGCAGGAGTGTCCAAAGTTTCTGGCAGGAGGGCCACATCATCTCTCTGACACTGTGTCGGGGGCCAGGGAAAAAAAGAATCAATTTACATTTAAAATTTAAATAAGTTTACATAAATGAATATATTAAAGATGAACTTATATGAATGAATGAAGGTCTTGCAATAGCTCAAGGCCTATAAAAGGCCTTGCACCAAGTAAGCCTGGCCTTTCCTTTGCTGCCGCTACTGCATCACTGATGTGAAACAACAAGCAGTGGAGGGAGCCCTTATCCCACAGCTCACGCGAGAGGTCAAACAGTCGCCCTCACGCTGACAGCAGTTGCATCATGCCAGTGTGGGCTCCAACAAATCTCTGGAGGGCCAGAGGCTCATTGGAGACTTGGGGCTCCCTGAGGGCCGCACTGAGAGGCCTTGAGGGCCGCAAGTGGCCCCCAGGCCGGGGTTTGGGCACCCCTGTTCTAAGGCAAACTGTTTCATGGCTGAACAGTCCTTACTGTCAGGAAGTTCTGTCTCCCTTCTTGTAGTTTAAGGCCTTTTACTTTTCCCTCAACCATTCCTCCTGTGGTGTACATTTTGAGCAGTCCTCCCATTTGATGGTCACCCTGCTTGTAAACTATCTGACAGTCCAATCCTCCCCCCACCTCTGCTGATGCAGCAGTGCCAAAATGCAAACCGCTGCATCCTATGGGGGGGGGCAGTTGCAGAGATCTCTTCTAAGTAAGAAAACAATTGTTCCTTTACCTTGGGGTACACTTCCACAGTGTAGCAGCTATACTAGGACCTGCGCTAGCTAAAGAACTGGCACTGGTCCAGAAAGGGAGATAGGATTCAATGCAAGTTGGTGCCATCAATCCCTCCCTGTTTCCAAGCCCAATCTACCACCCCTACCCTGTCATTGCCCTCCCCCTGGACCATTTTGCCCCTCCGCTCCCCATTCCACACTCCCCCACCTGTCCCACCTCCCCTGCTGACTTACGTAGTCCAGTTAGTGGTAGGGGACATGATGGCACAGTCAGGAAGGCACAAACCCTTCCTTTTGCACTCCCGGCAGCATGCTAAATAGCTTGCTGTCAGAGTGCCTTTTATGACTAGCACTGACTGCTTTATAGCATTCAGCCTCAGCAGAGCTCCAGGAACAAAGTTGCAAGGTACGGGTAAGATTGGGCACTTAATAACACTGGTTTGTGTTCATGATGACGATGGTCGTGGCAAATGTATGGGTCTGAATGTAGCAACTCTGCTCTTTGTAAGCAACTTAAAATTCATATATGATTATCATTATTATGATTAAGCATCTACCATTTTCTAGGTGTTGTACATAGATTTTTTTTTTTAATGAGACAAACCCTGACCCACAGACCTACAATCTAATAAACACAATACAAAAATTAAAAGTATGGAAAGAGCAAACAAGCCAGGTCAGATACTAGATACACATTACAGATACACAGATTTAACGACACACATTACAAACATGTGAACTAGCCACTGAGTTCTGGGAGTGGGGGGAGCCAACTGACAGCTGGTGGTCCCAGCTGACCTGATGGAATGGGCCATGATGCCTCATCTCTCCTTCTCCCACTCTGAACAGTGTTGATGCCTTCAAGCACATGTTTGCAAGAGGAAGCATCAAACACAATGATACTTTCTCTCCATTATTGGACCCCGGCCAGGTGCTGAATGTGCAAACACCCCAGGGCATGGCCAGCAGGCGTGTTGACAAGGGGAGTGTGGCTCAGAGACATGTTCCAAGCACAAAGCTGCCTGCATGCATTATATGATATGGTCCAAAATGGGCCATACAGTTTGAAGCATACAGTTTGTCATGCGATGTGCCTGAAAATCCTAAAATAAACAATGCACCACATTTACATCTGTAAATATATTTACATACATTTACATACATATGTAAATGTACATTTGCTTAATGTATTTGTAAATCAGTAAGAACAGAAAAGTAAACCCAATTTTCCCTTTAAAAAAAAATCATTGAAAAAGTTACTTTCAAAAATCCTTCCTTGTAATTTCCACTACCGAGAATTTAAATATTCGAAAGGAAGATGAAGTAAAAAGAAAAAAGAAAACATCTGACAATATAGGGAAAGAACAGCATTAACAAATTAATTTGTCTGTGTAGGAAACATACTCCCCCCCACCCCCAGACTTATTGGAAAGATACGCCCCATTTACAAGAAAAGCTGATGTTATGCTAATTTCCATTATTATCCACGGATAATATTGGGGATGATGAAGCAGAGTGCCTTTAAACCCAAGTTTATCACATTTTTTCCCCTCATTTGCTACAGTTTTATTGTAGTGAAATATGCTCATTTTAGCAGTGGGAAATCACCCTAAACAGACAGCGGAGAGGCAGAGAACTGTCATAGGGCTCGGCTCAATTTTCAAATGATGTGCTCCAGAAGTAAAGCTGTTAGACATGCTGGTTTATGTATTAAAACTCCTTCCACATTTGATTGAAAACGGGCCTCTGATGGATATTTGCAGTGGTTATGCCGCATTAGACTCGATTTATCCATCGCCTCTCATTGTGGCTATTGATTGATTTTTAAATTAGATGAAGGCAATCAGTAAATACCACCCAATCAAGTCCTAAAAACATACAGGAGATTAGACAATTTAGGGTAATCAATGAAAAATATTCCGTGATTTGCTACCACTCAATCCCGACCATAAATTACAACCATAACTCGCAACTTACAAAACCATAAAACAAGGGGAATGTGACAAGAAAAACTATAAGAAATGAATTAAGGAGATGAAGAGCAACCACGAGTGTTGTTGGCTAATGAGACAAAATTACACTTTATACATAATCTTGCATTTCTGGCTTGTCAACAATAATGTACTATAGGGGGTCGTGGCAATTCACTCTTTTTAAGGGGGAGAGGGAGTGAAGAGGAGGCAAAAGAGAAAAGCTGTCTTTTTGTACCAACCAAAAGAGTATTCTACAGCAGTTCTTAGGACTCTACAACCTAAGGACTCTACACCTGAAGACTCTTAGGACTCTGCAATTTAAGGAAGACTCTGCAGCAGTGGTTCTCAAACTTTTTAGCACCAGGACCCACGCTGTAGAATGACAATCTGTTGGGACCCACCGGAGGTAATGTCATAAACCTGGAAGTGATGTCATGGCTGGAGTGACATCAGCAAGCAGGAAGAATTTAACACCACCCCATTCAACAAAATTAAATGTTATTAATCAAGGGTTCAAACCTACCCTGCACTGGAACAGGCAAGCCAAGAGGCTTGTGCTGTATCCAGCACGGGATAGGGGCCCAAAGCAACTCAGCCAGAGGTAAGGGGAAACTTTTCCCCTTACCTTCAGGTAAGGCATGCTGGCCCCTATGGATCTCCTCCTCCTGAGGTAGAACAAGTTCAAGGAGAGCGGAGCAGCTTGAAGCCGCTCCGAATTCTCCAGGAACAGGGATTGGGATCCAGCATAAGTGCTGGATCCTAGCCCTGCCCCCCACTCCCCACCAGCCCCAGAGTTGCCCACCACTCACCCTCCCCCCACCCCAGAACGCCTCCCTCCCTCCTCCTCCCCGCCCAACCCAGAGCCTTGCATCTGCGCACCGGCCTTGCCGACTCCCATTTGCACATTTGCATCCCTCCTGGGCTGGCGCAAGGGACTTGCGTCTCTGGATTGCACCCTGATTAAAAGTTTACAATAAGTATACATTTAAAAATTTATTTAGAATAAAGAAGAGCACTCCTAACTCTCCCAAGCAGTTGCTGTTCTGTTTTTAAAAAAATTCCCCAAATATCCCAAAGGTGTTTGGGACTGACAGATTAAATAACAAAAGGTATTCAGTGCAGGACCTGCAGAAACCCTGAGAAACAGTGGCAGTCCTGGGAGCCTCAGGAGCCTCCTAGGAGGCCTCCTCTAGCCTCCTCTAGGAGCCCCTCTAGGAGCCACCCCTTCATTTACCACCCCCACAACCCAGAAGTAATTGCAGTCATATCATCATCACTGCTATTACTTCCATGCCGCCATCTCCTTTCCCCCTTTGAAAATAAAAGGGGGAAGAAGGAGTTGGCCCAGGCTCCAAGGGAGCCTTTTACTCCGCTGCCAAGTAGCACAAAAGGCTCCATAGGAGTTTTGTTGCACCGCTTGAAGCTGCGCCCAGGAGGCAAGTGGCGCTCACCTCCTAAGCACTTGACTGCCCTTAAACATTCTCAGGTGTTTCTCCCAGGGAGGACCTCTGAAATTTGTATCCAACGTCACTTTTCGGAAATGTTGGTGCCCCCCATGTTGGCAACCTTCAGTCTCGGAAGACTATGGTATCGCGCTCTGGATAAAACATTTGACAGCAGAAAAGCAGATTAAAGGGTTTCAGAATTTTTATTATTAATATTATTATTATAAAATTCAGTGTAGCCATGGAAGAATGGCACAGATTTTGCCTGGGGCCTAACAAAAATTGAAAAAAGACTCCAGGCACAAGAGTAAAGAAAGGATAGTATTTAGTTTTAGTTCCCTAGTTTGGCTGCCACCACTGAGAAGGCCCTGTCTCAGATAGCTGCCCACCTCATGTGCAGAGATGGGAGCACTAGGAAAAGGGACTCTGATGACAACTGATGGACAAGCACATTTCAAAGAATGCAGTGCCATCATCCCTTGATGGCACAGTCATCCCATGATGAACATGTATGTATGAACCAGCCCCAAAGCCTACACAGGGCTTGAGACTGGAAACAAACGCCTGGAGTTAAATATAATGATGGACAGGATCAGGAAAAATATAGAAGCCTCTACCCAAGGAAAACATGCCGAAGATGGTTTAGTAGTAATAAATCCAGCCAGGAGATAAGTTCTTACTTTTATCAAAAGGTAATCAAAAGGGGGGGGAAGCATCAAAAGGGGGGGGAAGCATCCTTCGATCTTCTTGACATTCTGGCATCATATAAGGCTACTGGCTCATCCAGACCAACTTTGAGAGTAATTGCCCAGGAGGTAACTAGAAGATGTGTGTTTTACTTTATCATGGCATATAAATAAAAAGGGCAGGCTAATTAATCATATAACTTACTAAAAGTGCTTTTTATTTTGCCATTTAGTATGCCAAAGAGATCATTTTCTTTAATGTATATCCCCAGTATTCACATGATTTAATCCATCATGTTCTGTATTATGAAATTACTTTGTTTTACTTCCCAATGCAGCTGAAGATCATTAACCCGCGCTATTATCTAAGTCGTACATCATCCCAGGGTATTACCTCATAGAGGGGGAAAAGCTACTTTCCTCGGCTACGCACTCCGGCTGAGAAATAATTTTTCCTGGATGGTGTTGACAAGGCAGAGCTGTTTTCATTACAAAGCAGATGGCTTTGCCCATTCAGTGTAACAGCCTTACCTTCACGCTCACTAGAGTTCTAAGTGCACCCTGCCACTCCGACGGCCTGCTCTCGCTTTTAAGGTTTAAATCTGATATTCTGACGCTGTCCTGACAGCATGGATAAAGCATGCGGTGGGGGAAGCCACCTGCTCTGACGCGCATGCAAAGGTTGCATGTTACGGTCGTCTTTTGCAGACTTCTGCATGCAATGGCATCAGGCTTAAAAGCAGTACAAGGGCTTCCCCTGCCATTTTGGTTGCAAATTGAATGCAACTGCTGATGCCAGAAAGAGGGAAAGAAGCTTCTCTTTGGCCAAATTGAGCCATCTAGCCCAGCACTGTCAGCTTGAGCCACTGAGAATAATTTTATCAGTGGATACAAAGCTTCTTTTGAGCCCCTTTCCCTCTCTCTTCAAAGATGAATTTGGCTCTCAAGCAGTAGCATTCTGAGGGGTGGGCAAGGGGGCCAAATGCCCCAGGGCATCACACCTCCGGAGGGTGGCGCCACCTTCCTCATCACCCTGCTGGTACCCTCCATCCCCATCCAGGGGCCTTTGGGGAGCCAAGGAAGGCATGCACCGTCTCCCCAACCCTCTGAAGTCTGAAAACCTGTTTTGGGGCAAAAACCAAAAGTAGCCATTTTTGGTCTTCCAGATGTCTCAGAAGGCATTTGGAGGGCAGGGGAGGCAGTGTGTGACCTCCCCAACTCTCCACAGGTCCCTGAATGATGAGCGGCAGTACCCTGCGATCCTGGTCCTGGGTAGCACAGGGGCCAGGATCACCAGTGCTCTCAGGCTGCCTTTTTTGGCTCTCTTTGGCCCGTACCCCCCTTTTTAACTCCAGGACCAGGTAACATGTACTCCCCTGAACCCCTCTTTCAGAGGCCCTCTTTCAGCCGAAACCATCAGCTCTCCACCATCTTGGGAACAAACAAAAGTCTGTGATCTTCAGACTGCGTTCTGGGAGAATCTGGAATTCCTCAGTTGTTTCTCTGGGTTGGCCCCAAATTTTTTTGAAAAGAATGAAATTTTAAGTTAATTTCCAGTTTCCTCCCAAGGAATGAGCCCAGGGGCAACTAACAAACTCAATGCAACAATACTTAATAAATAAATAAATAAATAAATAAATAAATAAATAAATAAATAGACTGTGTCTGATCTGATATGCGAATATAGTACGATCGCACAGATGGATTACAAAGTCAGACACAATAGAGTTGCAAAATTAATCCACTGGTCATTATGGTCAAGGCCTTGGAGAATGAACAATTCAAGATCCTGTGGAACTTTGAAGTTCAAAAGAACCAACACCTTGAACATAATATACCTGATATAACAATAATAGAACATCAAAACATCTGGTTTGTTGAGATTTCAATTTCTGGAGATGTCAGAGTTGATGAAAAAGAAATAGGAAAAAAAAAATGACAAAACACGAAGACCTGGCCACTGAAATCTCTCGACTGTGGACAAAGCATAACAAAGTGGTCCCCATTGTCATTGGGGCACTTGGAACAATCTCAAAAAGTTTTGTGAATTACTTTAACGACTGCAGCTTATTGAAATAACACCATCAGATCTGCAAAAATCAGCACTTTTAGGAACTATTAGCACTATTTCAGTGGAGGAAGGGCTACCTTCAATATACCAGCCTAAGTCGATGACACGTGCTTCTTGCCACTGAAGCCACTTGGGCCTCCCACAAAAACTGGATTACAGCATCCCCAAACTGGGATCCAAAATGTACAGTGGGACATTTTGGAACTTTAGTTCTCCTGTTGGGTTTCTGGGGGGAACAAGGTGACAACCGCTCCCTCCCCCACCCCGGTCCAGGTGCTCATAGGACCATAAGAGCCCTGCTCGATCAGGCCAAGGGCTCGTCTAGTTCAGCTTCCTGTATCTCACAGTGGCCCACCAGAAGTCTCAGAGAGCACACAAGACAACAAGGCACCTGAGTCTGTTATCACTCCCTTGCACCTGGCTTTCAAATATAGGCTACTTCTAAAACCAGGAAGTTGCATATGCCTCTCACAGCTTGTAAACTGTGATGGGTTCTCCTCCATAACTCTGTCTAGTCCCTTTTTAAAGGCATCTAGGCCAGGTGCCAGAACAATATCCTGTGGCAAGGAGTTCCATAGATCAATTACACACTGGCTAGAGAAATATGATCTAGTGGCTGCTGGCTTCTGAGACAGGCCTGATATAAACAGCCGTCAGGAAGACATCTTTGCTGCTCTTAGTCCTTCCTTGTTCACCCATCTCTGAGACCCATGCCCATCCTCTTGTTCATGCCCATCCTCTGAGACCCAAACAGGGAGGGAAGGTCTGAATAAAGAGCGCACGTACTAAATGCACTTGACTATTATGAGTAGGTTACACTTGTTTCCCTCTACATAGCCCAGGTCTGGCCAATAATAATTACACAGCATGTCTCGAAGGGATCTGTGATACCATCCTCCCCTCTTGCATTCTTTCCCTCTCCTACTTGGCATTTGACAATGATAACATCTCCGCTGCAACACATAAACAATCAGTGGCTCCGACATCCCTGAATGCCTGGACAAACCCTTACGAAAACTCTGGCTATTGAGGCTCTCCTCTGCAAGTGGTTAATGAACATCTGAAAATTGCATGGCACTTATTAGCAGGCAATTGTTGTCGCTCTGAAGCATCTTGGTGCTTTTTGGTCCACAAATTACATTTACATTTTAGTATCCTTTGATGGCTGCACATTTCACTCTTTGGCCTTCCCGATGAACGTCTGGATTAGTTTTTCCCTTATTTGCCTTGATTTGTTTCCTGGTAAATTGCACCACGACTATGCATGAGTTGACCTCGCCATTCTATCAAACAGTTAGAATTGGGGAGGGCGGGGGGGTGAGCTCATTTTCTCAATGGAGATGATTTGCCTCGTTCACTCTGGCAAACACAGGGCTGGCCCCCCACAAGGGAGGCTGAAGCAGCAGCCCCGGGCGGTAGATGTTGGGTGCCATGAAAGGGCAGCCAGTTGGGAGTTATTTTATTTAATTTAATCCATACACCTGCTGGGTTGCACCGACATGACCCCCTCTGCACTGGTGTCAGCAGTCAAACTCCAGTGAAATAACTGGGGATTAACTCACCATGGTCAATGTGCATTTACAGAGGAGTCTGTTCTGAGAAGGGTTTCTAGTTTTGCCCAAAATTACCTTTTTTCTCTCTCCCCCCCCCCCCACCTCAACAGACAGGCAGCAAAGTTTAGTCTCAGGATATTCTGGAACTAATGCAAGGTTCAAACCTTTATAACAGGGCTCAGTACCAGTACCAGAATCTCCCCCACATGCACACACATTTTGCAAGGATTGCCCATCTTGTGACATCTTCAGGCACCACCTTGAGACATCATCAACCCAGCCTCAGAAACCTCAGGTCTGAGGATACATAAGGCCTGGCATCCCTGTTCTTGAGCAACTCCGATCAGTAACATGCAGTGAGGTCCAGGCCTGGGGAGGCACAGTCATATGAATACTCCCTCACTCCAACCTTTAAGCTCAGTCTCAATTGATCTTACCTTCCTTGAAACATGAACTCTCACTCTTTCTCTCCATACCCTCCCCCTCAGAAAGTATCCCGGCAAGGGTACTCTTTCTTTTTACTTGTTGGGTCCTTGTGCTTTTTTTTTTTTTACTTGTTTGGTTCTGGTGAGCCTCTGCCTCCCTGCCTCCCCTGACTGCAGATCACTGCCTTCTATGAATGAGACATAATCACCGCCATCACTTCCTTATATAACAATGGATAGAGATGGCAAGTGATGGCCACTAGCTTGGATGTCTTTAAAAGAGGTGCGGGCACAGTTAGAGAGGTCAAGTCTCTCAATGGCTGTTAGTCATGATGGCCACAAGCTATCTCCAGGTTCAGTGGCAGTATTTCAGCAGCCACAGTTCTTTTTCTCCCACCACTCCTGGCTCTGAAAAGGAAGAGGGGAATGAAAGAGGGAAGTGCAGAAGAGAGGAGAGTGGGCAGCTAGAGTGTCTTACTTGAGCCCTCCACACTTCTGCTCCATTGCCCTCCTCCTTTCCAAATGGAGGGAGTGGGGGAGATGAGCAGGTGGCTGGACAGAGCCAGCACCCCATGAATCTACCTCAGTAGTGTAGCCAGAGCTACGTCTCACTGGGGCTCAGTAGCATAGCCAGAGGGGGGGTGGCATAGTAAAAACTGCAGGTACCACAGTGCACTTTGTAAGCAGCCCATCTTACTTGCCATTGGAGACATTCTGGGCAGCAATGACAATGCTTGCTGAATTTAATTTTCAGGACCATCATTAATTTTCAGGAGCAATTAAGCCAAGAATGCAGACACAGTAAAGCCTATTTCAACATCTATATGTCCCATAGTTGGATTGCAGGATTCATCTATGATGATCATTGCACCTGAGCTTTTTGCTGGACATGACTAACAGCACAACCGTAGGCATGTCTCCTCAGAAGTAAGCCCCATGGAATTGAATGGAACTTACTCCTAGGTAACTCTGCATGGGATTGCAGCCAAATTGTGACCTCACATCGGTGGCCATGGAATTCAAAGCTCATGTATGAATGGAAAGTGTTTCACAGCTCAGATTAAAACATCCACAGCTCATATTTCTCTGCCAGTGAAATCCAAGCAAACAGGAGGCCTGAATGGAATTAAAGCACTTAAAAACAGCCTCAGAAAAAAAAAGTTAATAGACTTGGACGGGCTCCAAACATCGTCATCACAATGAACACCAAGGACAATGTTTCGTTAGAGTTTAATAATCCAGAGGACAAACAGTTCTCTAAACAAACCAGGGAGAATAACATAACGCGACGATATTAAGCAAACCTCAGGCCAAAGGCCACCATCAGTGTTAGGTAACCATTCTCAGAATTAATGGGATTTTTTTTTCAAAAGTGATGACTCGTTGCTGCAAGTTTCTGGACTTTGTAACACAAATATGAAGGCAAATCTGCTCCAATATGCTATGACAAAGGGTTTTCTTCCATCCTTTGGGGACCTTTTGCTGCACCTGTTCATCTGTTAGAGAACCCCCTGCCTGTTAGGGGTAAGAGATTGGGGAGCCCCACCCCTCACTTGAAAAATCAACTGGTTTTTTGCAAGGAGATTGCTGATTCTTGCTTATGATCTATCTATGCTGTGCCATCTGCATACATGTCACTTTAGAAAGGACGAGTGAACAGTTCCCTACCCCAAGCAGCTTACAAATTAAAGAAAGTCACAACGGAGGCAACTAAGGAAGGAGAGGGAAGTGGAAGCAGGGATACCTGGGGAAGGATATACCATCATTTTATATACAGTGGGCCCTTCTTATTTGTGGGCTCGGCATTTGTGGGTTTGAATATCTGCGGATGCCAAGCCCTCAGCTGGAGGACCTCAGAGGACCTCTTGTCCAGCCAGTCCTCTCATGGGCCAGCCCCCTTATGGATTCAATTATCAGCAGAACTCTGTATCTGTGGGGAGGGGGGTGTCCTGGAATGAATCCACTGAAGTCACCAAGAGTCCATTGGACTGTGCTTAGGCTTAAGGCCCCATCCTACCCAGATGCCACATATCCTAAGCCTGGCCAGTAAAGGCAGGGGAGGAGGGCAGACAGCAGAGCCCAAACTAAGCCATGTCCCACCAGCATAGCCAGCCCAGCAGCACTATTGGCGTCCACTGCTCAACCAGTGGAGGGGTGTAGCTCAGAGATAGGATTTGTGTTTTGCATACAGAAGGTTCCAAGTTCAATCCTTGGCAGTGCATCCAGGTAGGCTGGAAATGATCCCTTTATAATACATTGGAGATCTGTTGCCAGTCTGGGAAGAAAGAAGTCATTGGTAAATCTCAGTAGAAGGGAGGTCCATATATAGTTTTTTGTTTGCATTAAGCCATTTAAAGAATGATATAATAATAAACCAGATCATCTTTCTGGATCCTCTCCCCTAGAACGATGTTGCACTTCTTGGTTTGCCACATCGCTGGATTGTGTTTGGACAATCCTAACTTCAGCAAGTTATTTAAGGGTGCAAATAAATCTTCTGAATGCCATCCAGTGCATTCTAATTTCATTCATACCTTACAGATAATAATTCAAAGAGCTGGTCACCACTTCCAATTAAGTATGGAGAAAATAGATCATCCCATAATTTACGTCTGCAAAAGGTTGGGCTGGATTCGTAATTAATGTTTGCTCCTTTTAATGAGAGACTCCAAAGGTCTACAGTTCTGTCATTCATGGGGGTAATTTTTCAATTGATTAGTAAAATAATACTTGAAAAGTAAACGTCCTTTCTTTGGCATCTTGAGATGTCTTACTCAAGTGGAAACAGTGATTGGAACGCTAACAAAATACCATTTTAATACGGTAGAGACCAAAGTTTTATTCCAGTTGAATTCACAACTTCTGCTAAAGAGAAAGAAGCAAGAGGTAATTAAGGTTCTTCAACGTGCCTCTTATCAAATTTAATTCAAGGGTGACTTTCAGCATAACTAAATAGTTTCAGAGTTATATGTCTAAAAATGGTTCATCCCAGCTCATGCACAATCGATGGAAAGAATGCACAGAAAATTTAATTAATGGGAGATGTCTACCCCATCTTATCCTTTTTCCATCTCATGGATTTAAGGTGGATTATGATCTACATATTTTTAATATATAGATTATGTAATGTGACAGTTTGAGCAAATGGTAACATCTCCATGTGAGTACTGACAATCCCTAACAAATTGTGCGATTGTCAACATTCAGTAGCCTATGTTTCCATTTGTCATTCACGCACTGGTGAATGCTTGCCATTTCACTTAAGCAATGGCCAACTTTTAGTGGTGTACTTCTGAAATTTGCAAAATTCATTTGTGAATGCTATCCAGTTCACTCCTCCTACTGATCAGATGGGGGTTACTGGAAAACTAGTCAACTTCCTGCTGCTTCCAAACAAGCCGGGAAGCCCACACAGAAGGAGGCTGCCTTGGGGAGAAAAACACACCCCTCCCTGGTTTACTATGATGTCTCAGTAGCTATCTTTTAGGACAGTGAGGCATCCCAGACGCCTCTTTGGGACCCAAGAGGTCCCCAAACAGGGAAAATCAGAGCTCTTCACCACACAAGGGTATTTTCCAGCCCTTCCTGGAAATACCAGGGGTTGAACCTGGGACCATCTATTGCCAGAGTAGGGGCTATAGTACTTCCCTAATGCTCCTCCTTTGGTCCATGCCAACCTGGCATGAAAGACTTTTCTTCCATACTCAAGTCTGTATCTCTGATTGTGATGGAGAAAATATTTCCATCACTATTGCCTTCCTCATGTTTTATCCAAAGTTCCTTTTTAACAGCCCAATTCTGAGCTGCCCGGGGCACCCAGGTTCGGCGGCACTAAGAACGGCTGCTGCTGGATTCTGTGTGCCCCAGGCTACCGCAGGAGGTGCCTCAGGATAAGGGGATTTTCATAAGGGGATCCCCAAAAGGTCAGTGGTAAGGTAAAGGCACTTGTGTAGGGCACGGAGCCCTCCACAAGTGTCTTGGATCCTACGGAGCAGAGTTCCAGAGACCCACCTCCCTCCCTACCTCCCCAGGCACGCCTCCAGCCCACCCCCTCCCTGCATCACACCTCCACGTCACGCCTCCCCACTGCCCTCTCTTCCCCCCCGCCGGCCTCCCCCCTAACCCGGAATGCCTCCTCCCCACCCCCACCCCACCCATGCTTACCGTGCCACAGCTACATGATCCGGGAGACCACCAAGCTGCAGAGGCTGGGTGACCGCCCTGTGCTAGTGCTCGGCAGCACGGCTTTAGAGCACAGGACTGGGCTCTAAATTGGTCTTGCAGTTGCTATTTTTCCTTGGTTTTGACACTGGAAATTCATCTAATTTTGACTTGACTTGAAATGGATTTTGTTCCTATTGTTGAAAAGCAGACAATCACTTGCAGAGGCGTTTTATTATTATTATTATTATTATTATTATTATTATTATTATTATTATTATTATTATTTTGCTATACACTGCATTTTTTGTTCTTTCCTTCCCCGCCCCCCTCATTTATTGGGAGGAAGCACAGCTAAAACACGGGCAAGTTTCATTAACCAACAGTGGATAATAATGATTTGTTAGACAAAAAAAGAAGCTGGTAACTTAACCAATCAAAGACACGCTGGCCCTGAAGCAGGGATCAACAACCGCTGATCTGTACATCCCATTCAAGAGTGCTAATGCAAGACACATTGTATGGCAGGTGCAAAGCTACAGCAGGAGCCCCCTGGGAAAAATCTGCAAAACCCATGGAATTTTAAAGAGTTATTTAGGAATATCTATCTTCAACAGCAAAGGCAGAACTCACAGCAAAGTTAGAGGGCTGGTATGAAATAATGAGCAACAAGGGTGAATTAGCCTCCTGGCCTTAAACACCTTTTCTACTTACTGTGAGCTAATTTGGAAAACTGGCAGTCCCCCAAGGAATCAAGGGACGGCAATGCTCCACTTCTCTTTGACTCTTTGACCAGAAGAACGTAGTGCAGGTGGGCATCTTTTCACTGCCTTTTGCATTACAAAGTAAGAACTTCACTTCTGTCACAGGTGATGTCAAACATCACCAGTTCCTCTCCAACAAAAGAGTTTAAGAAAGAACTCCACTCGCCAATCTGGTTGATTCAGCATATTAACCAGACGCAGATGGTCCCTGGTCAACAGCAGGGAGTCCAACTACAGCAGCATGTTGCACTTTCGTCTGGTTAGGGACCAGAGAATGAATGAACATCAGAAATGGATGAATGTCAAAGCAGAGCCTGATTTAGCTTGCAAATTTGATTTGCAAATTCAAATCAAGAGGTGGTGCACCACTCAAGAGGTGGTGCAAATCCATGCAGCCCAGATTTGCTTCGGACCACACAGGACTGGGGTTAGGGTGCCAGATTCTGGCCCCACTCCCCACTGAACAGCCACCTGCCCACGGGCCCTGACTTGTACAGCACAGGTTTAGCTGTTCTGCCAGCCCTGCAGGGCTTGGGCCAGCTTCCCTCCACCATCAATGGCACAAAAGTGCTTTATGGCACTTTTGCGCCACCATTGGACCAGCGCAAGGGACATCATTGGGCTGGCACAAAGGACATCTGAGAGCCAGGATTGTGCCCTATGTAACACATGTAAATGCATATGAAACCTAAATGAACAGAAATAAAAGCAAAATAAACTTAAGAACATTGACAAACGTCTTGGAAGTCTGAGTGAAATTGGACAAAAGAGGAAAGCTCATGGTTGAAATCTGAAATGTGGTTATAACTGAAAGCAGCTGAAAGAGCAAAGCGATGAAAGTCAAGTGGATGAAAAGTTTTGCTGCATTCAGATCCTGGGTTCCGTTCTGGTTCAGGGTCATCTGCATTTTTCACTCCAGCTCACTCTCAGCATCATTTCCAAGTGACCTCGGAAGCAGTTTGGACACTTTGAACTGGTTTAGATGCATTTCATGCAGGTTAAAATGGTTGGCAACCTTCAGTCTTGAAAGACTATGGTATAAGCCTACAGCACCTGGTATTCCCAAGCGGTCTCCCATCCAAGAACTAACCAGGCCTGACCCTGCTTAGCTTCCAAGATCAGAGATGTGCAGGGTAACAGTTACACTGCCAATATCAAATTCTCATGCTTGCAGTATAACTCTTGAAATGCATCCAATAATAACTATTTAACTTGAGAGGGAAAAAAAGAACACTATTTTTTTAAACTGTTTGTTTTCATACGTTGAAGAGGTTTTTAACGAAACAAAATACCAGAACTAAGCTTAAGTACATATCATTGAAATGATTGCATCTGCTTTCCTTGTTTACTCTGACCTCCAGATCAGTTCCTTCAGTATCTATACTGTAAGCCTCTGGGGGCAGAGACCTGTTATTTCAACTATGTATGGCACAACGTACACTGATAGGGTTAATAAAAATAATAACCTAAAGCAGGATTTTTAAACCCAGGAAAACAAAACATTAACCACAGAGTGAAAACTGGAGGGCCTGATGATTGAGGGCCAAATCCTATCCAACATTCCAGCCCTGATGTAGCTATTCCAAAGGGGTGTAGGCTGCATCCTGTGGTGGGAAGGTATGGAGGCCTCCACAAGGCCTCCCACCTTGTTTTGGACCTGCATTGCAGCTGCATCGGTGCTGGAAAGTTGAATAGGATTGGACCCTGAGCCAATTATTGTAAATAGTTACTACACTTTGCCTTTAGGGGTTCTATTCCAATTCAAGTTCTTGCCAGCTGAGAGGTTTTCAGTTCAGGTTCAGTTCCTGCTCACTGAAAGAAATGTCTCTGAATGGGTTTTGGGTTTAGGGTTGGTTCAGTTCTCTAGAAAACAGGAACTGTTAGAGCATGTACAGTATGTGCAAACACCTATCACTCAACAATAAACTCGGAGAGATATAAAATAACCTTGCAATACTCATTGGCCTGGTATAAGTAAGTAGGAACTCTCAAAAGCCCTGAAGTTATTGTATGAACAATTTGTACGTTAACTCGGAAACAGGGGAAGTGTCTGCCTTTCTTGTTTTATCACAAGCTGTTCTCAAGCCATAAAAATGTATTTTTCTCCCTGGGTGAATGCCGTGCAAATTTTCCTTAAAGAGCTGCTTTGCAAACAGGCTATTAAAATACTAAAGAAAACATTGATTAGTTTTAAATAGCAGCCACATTTCAAGGACCTACAAAGACGACAGCATTTGCATTATAGGTTAAGCTTTTATATTTAACAGTTGAAGGGTTGGAGGAGACCCCTGCAAAAAACATTATGCTCTGTAACTTATGAATGTCACTGCTTAAATCACCTAAGCAGATCACAGTGTGATTTCCCTCCCTCCCCCCAACACACATTTTCTGCATTTAAAAATAGAATATGCCTTTGTTTGAAACACACATACACACACACACACACACACAACTGGTTGGTAGGTTGAAGGATGCATAGACTTTCTGGAATACAGCTTAGAAATCTGTCTTGTACCCTTAAGCTACCTTGAGATTTTGGTGATAAGGTGGGGCAAGAAATGTCATAAATAACAGCACAATCCTGACCTTGTAGGGGCCTCTGCACTGGCCAAGGGTGTCACAAATGTGCCATAAAGCACGTTTATAGCACCCAGAGAGCAAGCAATGCTGGCGAGGAGGCCTGCCTCGCCTTGCCGGCACTTCATTTGGAGGTGAATAAAGTGCCAAGCAATGCGGGGGCTTAGGGAAGGCAGATAGAATGGAGGCAGGGAAGGGGCATAACGGAGCTGGGAGAGAGCGGAACAGGGGGTGGGACAAGCCTGGGAGGAGGCAGAACCCCTTCTTGGGCCTGGCGGCCTGACATGGGGCTGCGCAGTGATTTTGCTGGCACAGATCCAAGTCACCCCATTGGGCAGGCTGGAGCATTACTAGGGGTAAGGGGAAAAAATACCCAAGGAGGCCTCCAGCCTGCTCGTTACCTGCACCGAATACAACATGGGCCTAACAGCCTATCTGCTCCAGCACAGGTTAGGATTGGGCTGGCCATCTCACAATGCCTTGGGGCAGCCATAGGTTGCTCCAGCTGCTCTGTTCCCTACCCTGTCATCAGCCAGCCCAGAACCGATTCACACTGTTGAGTTCTGCCCTTTGAAGAGGCCAACCCAGAAGGACCCAGGGTCCATGTGAAAGAACTGGGGGAACAGTTTTGACTTTGCAGCAGAAGCCTGTATGAATTGTTGGCTTGCATGAGCTCTGCCGGAACCCAAACAGTCCTAAGCCCAGGTGACCTAGAAATTAGAGACAGTCTGCAGATAAGGGCCAGTTTAGATGTCACTCAGAAACATGGCCTAATCTGCTTCCATGCGACATTGCCTAGCTTTGTGGGAACCCATGCTCCCTCCTTCCTCACATGCACAAGGAGGACAGATTCTGCTTCCAATCCTGGCTTAGGAAGGAAGGGGGATAAGGCAGAAGAGGAAATGATGAATAGACGCTCTCTAGCCCACCACTCTACTCTACACTTCGCCTTCTGCTCTGTCTACTGTTCCTTTTCCAATCTTAGCATTGGGAGGAACAGAAGCTGGCACTTCTGGTAAAACAGGAAGCATTTAGCATGCCATCCATGATTTTGAACTGGCCCTGCTAAGGGCACATAAAGAGTTCATGGCAGAGGAGAGCTTTGACCCAGCAAAGTCCTGATTCACAGCTCAGATTCTCAGTCAGTGCACAACACTATCTCTCTGTCTGATCTGTCTCCCAGAAGATAAAATAGGAAGTGGTGCAGCTAAGGGGGTAATAGGTGGTACACTGCCTGGATGCCACAACGAAAACTGGAAGTGCTTTCAGAAGCCACTAAGACACCCTTTCAAGGCGTGATACCCAGGGCCTCAGAAGGTGCCCAGTGTCTCCCCCAGGCATCAGGAGGCCTCCTGGAAGTGGCTTTTGGAGACCTCTAAGATGCCATATGGGGGGTGTTAAATATTTGGGTGAGTGTTATGGGGGCTATGTGGTATGCAGGTGTTGAAAATTTTTGTGCCCCTGAGTGCCAGGTACCTTATCTGCTCCACTGAACAGAGGTAACCCTGCATGATGCTTTACACTCCTTTGAGAAAGACCAGGTACATGATAAATAAATGTGCTACCTGTTTCCTCTCGCTTTTCCTCTGAAGGTCCACAGATAAAGATCAGCAGCACGAAGTCACGGCCTTCTCCTTTCCAGCTTTTTCAGTAGGTTTTCTTCTCCCCCTTAAAATCCAGTTCTCTGGTTATTGTCGCTCTTATTAAAAGCTTGACTGTAAAATCTTTGTTTACCCCGAGATCCATTTTAAATCATAACAGTTTATAATGCTTAACTCTCCTCAACAGCTTAAACCCCTTTACGCAAAATAATGTATTTTCAATAAACTGAAATATTAACCAATCATACATAATGGTGCATGGCCTCTTTGCAACAGACTTGCCGGAAGTCCTTGGGGTTTCATATCAATCGAAAACCCTATTGACTGGCTGGGGTTGCATGCGAATTACATTGCATTTGGATCAAAAAGTGGGGGGGGGGAACGAGAAAGAAAGTTCTCATTATGCTTCCTTGACATTAATTTGAGCATTTTTATATGTGTGTCCTATTAAGTACTTTTAAGTGCTTTTTGATAATTGTGCTTTGTAGTTTTTTTTACAGCACTTCAGCCTATTCCCAGTTCAATTTTCTCTTTTATCCGATGTTTGAAATATTGATTTCTGACAGATAAAAGCAAACCTTATAATCTCAGCAACACGCAGTGAGTGAGTGAGACGGAGCTCGAGAAGCCATTGGGGAATGGCCATATTTGAAGCTCGTCTTTGTTTTATTACATTTCATCAACCAAATTTACTTACTGCTTGCTGATATTTATGTTAAAAAAAAAATGCTAATGCTGACTGGCTGGCAATATTACCAGTTCCTGGTATACTTTTTTTTTTTGCATTTAGGAAGATAAAAGAAGAAAGTCCCTCGATGGTGGATGATTGCAGGAGCTTAAACTCCTGTCAAACAGCTCAGGGTAACTGTGATTTATCTACTGCAGATTGTAGAAGGTTCCTTGAGAAGAAGTTGGGTTGTTTGTTGATTTTTTTTTTTTCATCGGCATGGAAATCTGGCAGCCCAAGAAGAGAAGGGAACTTTCAAGGTGATGGTGCCGTTTAGTGGTCAGGCTGCATACTGGATGTGGCATGAGAAGAACTGGGTTCCAATTCCATCTCTGTTGCACTTAGGCCTTGAGGAAGTAAGACTCTCCCAGTTCACCAGGAAGGCAAAGAAGACCCTGCATGTGGTTGTAGCTGGTCTCAATCAGCTATCACAGGGATTCCCAAAGTGTTTGTCATGAAGCACACTCATAGAGGCACTGTGGGATGTCCCCGGCGGCCCCTCCTACCTGCCCCCCCAGGCGCCACCAACTGGGATCTCAAGATGAACTGGAAAGAAGAGGCTGTGGGGGCATCGTGACCTAAATAAGTTTGGGAACCATGGAGTTATCGATTCTAACAGGTGCTGTAGTGGGATCAAGGGTCCTCTTCCAACTCTTTCCACACCATTTTTATTTTATTTATTTTTCACATTTTTTTATACCACATGTTCTCCCAAGGAGCTCAGGGTGGAGTACATGGATGCTTCCCTCCGTTTGTCCTCACAGCAACCCTGTGAGGAAGGTGAGGCTGAGAGATAGTGACTGGCCCAAAATCACCCAGGAAGCTTTGAGTAAGAAATGTCTATGCTGGGTGGATCGGGTCCCACAGTTTGACTCAACAAAACAAAGCATCCAATAAAGCTCATATTCACTGCTGAAATGGGAATTGCACTATCTGATCAGATCAAGGCCTGTGTAGTGGAGGGAACTGCTTGCTGAACACTCTTTACTTCAGCAGCATTAAAGAACCCTCATATGGCTTCCCCTTATACGTGCAAGTCTCCACACTCCAGTATGTGGGTAATTTTGTGTAAAGGGCATTTTTGTGTGTGTGGGGGGGGGGACGACGACAAATCTTTGTTGCTATGGACTGGCACTCTGCCAGCCACTTAGCAATTAAAGGTTTAATTTCCCAGCAATTAAAGTTTTCATTACTAAGCAATTAGCACTTAAGGTTTTACACGATAAGCATTTAGTGGGATTCTAAGGCTGCCAGAAGTTGGTGGTGGGCATGGAAGATAGTGGAAGCAACCAGGGAAGGAAAGGATGTGTCATGTGTGATGACCAACGAATCCTCTGGACCAGAATAGTGGATCAAGACTATGTTCACGCAGAACTAACTGGCAGGAACTCTTGACTGCGGCCATGGCTACTCTGTGTGGTTAGTCTGGAACAACTTTGGGGCAGGAAGGTTTCACAGGTCTTGGGCCATCTAGATTGGTCTTTGGACTCTCCCAAACAGGAAGGTCTGTAGAGGCTTCCTGTTTTGGCTAGGATAGGCATTCCCAAAGTGCATGTCGCAGCACACTCATGGGGGCACTGCAGGACATCCCCGGAGACCCCTCCTTCCTATTCTCTCGGGCACTGCCAACTTGGAGCTCATGCAATCTCAAAAGATATGGTCGGCGCCATCTTGGAGATTTTGCAAGATCAAAGATGCCCATGCCCAGCTGAGCAGAAAAGAAAATGCCGGGGGGGGGGGCATTGTGATTGTGATCCAGGTAAGTTTGGGGATCACTGGGCTACAATGTTGCCTGACCAACAGTTGGCCCAGCTCCATCTCTGAATCCTGGCCTATCCTCCATCAGCAACCCTTGGCTTCAAGCTCCTCATCTCCACTGTAGTCGCTTCCTGTAATTCAATCCTATCAATGCCCTAGAAAGTGTTCCAGAACCCTTTGAAGTGGGAAGGCTTATATGAACAACAAGTCAGAAGTATGGTTGGCATCCAAAAGAAGCAGAGCCTCTTTTGTGCTGACACCAACTTAGCAGAATGCCCTTTCAGTTCTGATTGGTGCATCTATGCTGGGGGTGAGGAAGTTGAACATTTATGTCCTGTGCTATTTTCCTGAGCCCTATGAGGAAAAAAAAAATGAAAGCATGATACAGCCCTTGCCTCTTTATTCTCCCTCTCTTGCAGAAATAGCAACAGCTTGGAGGGAGATTTCGAGCAAGCAGACCTGCAATGATCCTTCATCGATAGCCTTGGACAAGCAACTATCTCTATTTTTAATTATTTTAGCTCTCTGTTGTGCCTGAATTTCTGATTACCTGAAATTTTGAGTTGTCTCCAAGCCATTCCAATAAATTAAACTTTACTGTACACTAAGCAAAAGGATTGGGGGGGGGGGGCAATGTACCGAGGAAGGAAAGAAGGGAGAAACACAAATATCTCAATTTAATCCATTGTGGAATGTTGGACTGGATGCGTTAAGCTTCTAGAAACTTCCTTACAGAAACCAAAGTACCTTCTAACAATGCCCTGGCTGTTTAGAATAAGGGTGGCAATCACTCCTTGGAATTCTAAAGTAACAAGAGAGGATATAAACAATACAGCTCTGCTGAAAAGTTACTTGGGTCTTATATATATAGCACAGACATGCACACACACAAATAAGTTGCAAGCACATTTAATTCTCTGTACTGTGCAATCCAGATGAACCAAGCTTGAGTAAGTCCTCTTTATAGAAGATATTTTATGAGAGCGAGAGTGAGAGAGAGAGAGAGAGACACTTATTTACCAGTACACAGCCCCATTGGTTTGGAGGATCTAAATGAAATGCTATAATTATACAAGCGAATAGGTGACTGGCCTTTGGATTGCAATATCTTGTCTCCTTTGTCCTTCCCTTCTACGATCCAGCCTAAAGGATGAAATTGCATCTTTTTCTTTGGTTGTTGTGAGAATGAGGTGGTATTGGAAACTAGTGAGGCATGGCACAATGTACCTGCTCATAGCTGCAATGATTTGTCCATTTTCATTTTGTTTGATTTTATTAACACCTGGATCTCTGGGGAGCAGCGCTGGGAGGGGAGGGGGAAAACAGTTGAGCTGTCATTGAATGATCCTGCAGTTCCCACTCGGCTGTCAGGGCTTCATTCTTGCCAGCCCCCAACCCTGCTTTGAAAGGATGAAGTCAATACTCTCTCTGAGAACGTGCAGGGTCTTCCTTCACCACTGGGAGACAAGCAAGACCTCTGGAAGCTTCTGAATCATATGAAGTCCATCAGCACTTGTTAAGCAAGACAAGCAAGACAAGACAAGAAGTGACAAGCACCATTGACTAAACTTTAAGGGAATCCCACAACCACAGCAAAGCAATTTAAAGAGCCAGGATGGTGTAGTGGTTCAGGAATTGGACTTAGGCCTAGAAGATTCAGGTTCAAATTCCTGCACAGCCACGAAGTTTCCTGGGTTGCATTGGGTAAGTCACTCTCAGCCTCACCTACCTCACAGGGTTGTTGTGAAGACAAAAGGAGAGGAGGAACTATGTACACCACCTTGAACTCCTTGGATGTTCAAGGTGGTGAAAAATAAATGTGAAAATGTGAAAAATAAATACATGAAATCCTCTTGATTGCGAAATCTTTCAGCATCCACTTAACTCCCCCACTGAAATCAGTAGTGTATAAAAAGGTTTATTTGTGTCTGGATCATGCCCAGTTTGTATCCTTTTTTTTTCTTTTTCACCCCGTACTGACCTTTTTCCGTCTCCTCATGTCCTTGCAACCTCCTTGCTTTATCCTCAGATCTTCCCTCCTGTGACATTGACACTGAAGCACAAGATAAAGGTTCTGAGTGACATTGAGTGACATGCCAACCTCAACTTGACCTGCAGCCTTCCCCCCCCCCCCACACATTTTCTATGGACCTGTGATGACTTGCCAATACTGGAACAAAGTGACTCTCGCAAAAAATGGGACCCTTATCTTGTGTCGTTTCCATGTGTGTTAGATAGCAATGGAAGTGAAGGATGGGAGACAATGGACTGGGCTAGTTATGACAGGGATAGGCTACTGTGGTTTAAGCCAGCTCTCTCTGGGGCTTCCTATCTAGCCCCCTGATCACCTGTTCTGCTGTTCTGCACCTTTGCTTGTTTCTCCTGGTCTGAAAAACAGTCAAGGGGCAATTTATACTCCCATATCTTCTTCAACACAACTCTTAAAAGATAAATGAACAATTCTGTCCTCCTCTGCATCTTCTCACATGGAGCAACACTCTGCATCCTCTTTAGATACTGAGATGTATGGCCTCCGGTGCCTGTGAGAGGGGGATGCAGAGGGTAAATTGTACCCAGGAACAGGGTCAAAAAGGGAGCCCAGGAGCCAAAGGTGGAGCCCCAAAATTTCCAGGGATCTTACATTTTCCTATGTCACCAGGGTCCACGAGAGGGGGGTGCATCATACCTGGGCCCAGGGTCAAAAAAGGGAGCCTGGGAGCCAAAGGAGGGGAGCTGGAAATTTCCTGGGATCTCAGAAAATGTTTGCATATATTGTGTGAAGACTAGCATTCACATTTTCTGTCTGCCTACAGTTTTATGTATCATAATTCATAGAAATTAAGATCCAATGCAGAATGGAAAGGGCCCTAACTTTGTACCCCCTGCTGAAACTCATCTCAGAGGCCCTGTTGGCCACTACAACCAGCAGAATTTATCACCCACAAAAAAATAGAGAAATATACAATGTACAGCATGGTACATGGAAACACAAAGAGAATATCTGACACAAGAAACAGAAACACAGACAAATGTCCACACTGGTAAATGACATATTAAAGACATGTCTGGTCAGATCAGACCTATACGATTTTCTGCAGAAGGGATTTGGGTATTGAACAACACAAAGGTGCTCCACTCGCTCTGTGTGTGTGTCATGTGTCCCAGGGCATGACTACAGGCACAAGAAGCAGTCACCTTGCTGAAGTCAAACAGGTCTGGGTCTGCTCAGTGCCTTAGAACTAGAAATACACCACTCTGCATCCATCATGGAAGAAAGTTGAGATAATTATGGAATTAATTAATCCAAATTTCTCTTTGCTGCTAAACTGCCCATTCCAGAAATGGATGCATGTCTTCCCCCCCCCCCCCCAGAGCTGAATAATCGAATGGTGTTTCTGAGCTCAATGCACCTCATTGGATTGTTTCTAAGATTGCTATTATTATGAGAGGTGGAACAAAGAGTGCTCAGTTTTCCTGACAGTTGTGATTATAATGTATGTGATGTGCACATAGCTTCCTTTTATGAATTTCTGTGTCTTCATGAGACACAGTCATGTGGATTGCCTAGGCAGCCATGGAGCCCAACTCAACACAATGGCGATGTTGTTTTTTTGATAGCAGGTTACAATATCTAACTATATATGCAAAATCCAGCTGATGTGTGCTTCTGTTCATTGACTAGCTGGATTCCCATTGGGTAGCTGAATCCATCACTTGTTGCACACTTGGCACTATATAAATATGTTGTTGGGGGAGGGGGAGAAATGCACATGATTTCTTTCACTGATTAGGTTAAGATTCCCAATCCTTCCTTCTTTCTACCATGAAGAGTCAAACCATATCTCAAAGTCTGAATGCGGTAGTTCAATACCTCTTCCAAATGGTACACAAATAGAACATTGATCCTATTTGCCTAAATAGTCTTTTTAGAACATAAGAACAGTGGTTCTCACACATTTAGCATGGGGACCCACTTTTTAGAATGCGAATCTGTCAGGACCCACCAGAAGTGACATCATCAAACAGGAAAATTTTTAACAATCCTAGGCCTCAATCCTACCCACACTTACCCAGGAGTAAGTCCCATTTACTATCATTGTTAAAAGAATATCCATAGTATCCTGAAAAAGTACAGGTCTGTAACATTTCCCCAAATGCAGTCACATACTATGGTAGCATCAAGTCTAATATTAAAAATAAAATATTGAAATGAATGGGAACCCACCTGAAATTGGCTCGCAACCCACCTAGTGCGTCCCAATCCACAGTTTGAGAAACACTGCATAAGAACATAAGAAGAGCCCTACTGGGTCAGGCTCAGGGCCCATCTAGTCCAGTTTCCTGTATCTCACAGCGGCCCACCAGATGCCCCAGGGAGCACACCAGACAACAAGAAAACCTGCAAGGCCTCCTGGGAATTGTAGTTTAAGAACATAAGAACAGCCCCACTGGATCAGGCTCAGGGCCCATCTAGTCCAGTTTCCTGTATCTCACAGCAGGCCACCAGATGCCCCAGGGAGCACGCAAGACCACAAGTTACTTGCCTCTTGCTGCCACTCCCCTGCATCTGGCAGGAGGTCTGGTCTAGAGGGTAGACCCTCCATTTGCCTGAAGATTAACATCCACAAGGTCGCCAGTTCGAGGCCACCGGCACCGTGCGACCTTGAAGCAGCTGGCAAGCTGCAGCTGAGCTGTTCCATCTGCTCGGAGCGTGGGAGGATGGAGGCCAGAATGTTAAACCAGATCGGAGTGTAACACCTTGAATGTAGTGGTTCTTGAAAGAAAGAACCTTCTTTCAATTTGTAAAAATCCCTGAGTGGATTTAATAAGCCTGCCTATGTAAACCGCCTTGAATAAAGTCTTGAATAAAGACCAAGAAAGGCGGTATATAAATACTGTATATTATATATTATTATTATTTACTCTCGCACCCCCCAACGAAGACAGAAGGAACAGATCCCTGTTGGTGGCTTTATTTAGCTTATTGTAGCATTTAGTAGGTCTGCCTCGTTTAATCTGTAAAAGGTTTACTGCCAGCTAACTTATACCCCGTCTTTCTCCTTATGGATCAAGATGGTGAACTCAGATTAAACCAACAGCATCGTTAATTAAAAAATAAATAAATCAGCAGGGGGAAAAGGACGTAAGCTAGAAAATGCAACACAGAAACCAGAGAGATTCAAACAATCGCACCATATTAAATCAGCAAACGCCTGCTGAGAAGAAATCAAGGTTTAACACGGCGGTGGAAAACTGCTAATGAGGGAACCAGTGGCACATCACTGAGCAAAGTCTTCCAAGTGGTGGTATGTTTTCATCCTGTGTAGTTTGGGCTATGGAGATAAAGTCTACGTACACATCGTGGCTATGAGTACAATGACTACACAGATCATGATGGTATCCAGATGGAATCTCCAGGTTCAGTGGCAGAATTCTGGTTGCTGGAAGCCATGGCAAGAGAGAGTTGAGCCTTCACCTTGTGCTTCTGAACTACCCAGAGTTTGTTGGTGGGGCTCTGTGGGATACCAGATGGATTCCCTCTGGCCCGATCCAGCAGAGCTCTTTGGATTCTCTTAAATGGTTTTGGCACTGTCTAGCTGGAGGGGGGGTGGTGGTGGTGGCATGTGCTGTCCTGAGGTGGTTGGGCTAGAAGGTGCCCGGAGGGGTTGCACCTGGGGTGAGGGGAAGAGACTTGTTTGTCACCTTCCAGGCTGATGGGGATGAGAAGAGCCTCAGACAATGTCTAGGGGAGGGGGTTCTGTCATCCTTTACCTCCGCCTTAACTATAGAGCAACTGTTACCCTGCACATGCCTGATCTCATCTGATCTTGGAAGCTAAGCAGGGTCAGGCCTGGTTAGTACTTGGATGGGAGACCACCTTGGAATACCAAATGCTGTAGGCTTATACCATAGTCTTTCGAGACTGAAGGTTGCCAACCAACCAACCAATTACAGAGCTCCAGAAGCCAGCTGCCTCACAACCACTGCCTTTCATCATGGGCCTGCCGGGGCTTTACATATGAGATGCCTCCCCCATCAGTGCCTGCCTCTTCCTCCCGAACGGGGTGGATAAGGAGCATCTGGGGACCCCACCCTTCTTCTCCCTATTGGCTAATGGCTGCCTGCCTGTCCCCAGCCTCCCATCCTATTCCTCCCATGCCTTTCCTGGCCTCCATAATTGGCATCAGCGGAGAGCAGCATGGCCAGCTGTCCACTTCTTCTGCACTTGCGGCCAGTGCAGAAGGTTGGGCCACCGGCCTCTACCGCCAAGGCCTGGAAGCTGCCCCAGAAGGCCCTGTAGTCTCACTGAACCCAAGCGGTTGAATTCTTTGACTGGCCATGCATATGCCGCAGCCTCCTCCTCACAGCCAGCATCTCGCCCAGGTGTGTCACTGCTGCAGCTACCTTTCAGCAGCCGGTTCCATCGGCCTGAAGTCTGCACTGTAGGAACCCCATGGCTGAGGATCAACCATGCCCCCGGCACTGGTCCGGTAAGCCCAAACCCTAAAAGGTATAGCATTGTGGATGTCTGTGTAGACTTACTGCTCTTCACCTTCCCTAAAGGAGGTCCAGTAAGAAACACTTGAGGATCTAATGCTTGGGTCTCTAGTTTGCCTGGTTTAGAAAGATAATTGAAAACACAATGAATCATGGCAAGGAACGAAGGGAAGGGAAGCAGCCGCTTTTGCAAACACAGGCCCCCTAAAATCTATACGGCTTCACCTATATCGGCAGGGCCCATTGCTTTAATTACATAAATCCAATCCTTCAGCTAATGCTGTGCAAACAGAGGGTGGAGGGCCTCTGGAGATATTGTCAGCTATGGATTCTATCATAGGAACAGGAATCCTTTACAAAGAAGCTATCCTTCCACTCTCACTTCTTATTAAACAACTGGGGTTGACTCCAGGCTAGGGAGCCCTCAAGAAATGGCCTACCATGGGGACTCTGGGTTCCTGAACGGGCCCTGACTGAACAAATCACTCCACCATTACCGTGCAAAGGCTATGGGCACAAAGGGTGTCTCTCAGGGATCCGCAGCTGCGCCACAATACAGACCTCTGTCACCAGCCCTCATCCTCCATGAACCTGCTCAGATTCTTAGATCATCATCTTTGTTGCACAATGATCAGTCCTGGGGAAAAAAGAGGAACTCTAGAAAACACTGATTTTACTGCTTTTGTCTGTTTTGACTATATTTTATTTATTTCACCATTATTTTTTAAATTTGTGCCACCATCTTGGGTGCTAACCTTGCCAAGCTGCCAAGATGAGACTGTGGCCTCCAGGAACCAATATCCATCTCCTGGTGACTATTGTATTGGCAACCTTCAGTCTCGAAAGACTATGGTATCGCGCTCTGAAAGGTGGTTCTGGCACAGCGTCTAGTGTGGCTGAAAAGGCCAATCCGGGAGTGACAATCCCTTCCACACCGGGAGCAAGTGCAGTCTGTCCCTGGTCTGTCTCCCTGGCTATGGGCCTTCCTTCTTTGCCTCTTAGCCTCAGACTGTTGGCAAAGTGTCTCTTCAAACTGGGAAAGGCCATGCTGCACAGCCTGCCTCCAAGCGGGCCGCTCAGAGGCCAGGGTTTCCCACTTGTTGAGGTCCATCCCTAAGGCCTTCAGATCCCTCTTGCAGATGTCCTTGTATCGCAGCTGTGGTCTACCTGTAGGGCGCTTTCCTTGCACGAGTTCTCCATAGAGGAGATCCTTTGGGATCCGGCCATCATCCATTCTCACGACATGACCAAGCCAACGCAGGCGTCTCTGTTTCAGCAGTGAATACATGCTAGGGATTCCAGCACATTCCAGGACTGTGTTGTTTGGAACTTTGTCCTGCCAGGTGATGCCGAGGATGCGTCGGAGGCAGCGCATGTGGAAAGCGCTCAGTTTCCTCTCCTGTTGTGAGCGAAGAGTCCATGACTCGCTGCAGTACAGGAGTGTACTCAGGACGCAAGCTCTGTAGACTAGGATCTTGGTATGTTCCGTCAGCTTCTTGTTGGACCAGACTCTCTTTGTGAGTCTGGAAAACATGGTAGCTGCTTTACCGATGCACTTGTTTAGACTATAGAACACAATCATGGAGATTCAAAAAGTTCCAGGATTCCACATTGCTGGAAAATAAAATCTCTAGGAATAGCTTTACTCAGAGTTGGCAACCCTATTTGGGTGGCAATCCTATACACCAGGGGCTTCCAAACTGAGCATCACAATACCCTGGGGTGAGGCACTTCTCCAGGGTGTCATGGGCTGCCAGCTGTTAGCAGCAAGACCTGTGATGTAGCTTCAAATGACTGTAGGAGGCTCAGTCCAGTGCGCTGAGCACCAGCACACAGCTTTTGTACACTTTATAAAGTCCACCCACCAACCGCTGTTTGAAGCTGTGTCATGGGTTTTAGAACCCAGAAGTAACTGGTGATGATGTCATTGCACTGCATGACATCATCTGCACTGCACTGCACTGCACTGCACTTGGAGTGTAAAGGGAGTCATAGACCAAAGAAGATTGGGAAGCACTGCTCTACATGCTGCCCTAGGAGTAAGTCCCATTGAATTCAGTGAGACTTACTTCTGAGTAGAAGTAACAAGGACTGCAATTCTTGGTATGTCTGTGACTGAACGGTGGGATTTAAGTGGTGTAAGCCAATATTAGAAAGAAAGGATGGGTTTTCTAGCACCTGATCAACAGGGAAGACCCATTTTCTGAATGAAGCCAATCTCCTAAGAGAAATCGTTCACACGCCATGAGAAAGGAACTCCAGAGTGGGGAATCCAGTTTAGTCACATTAATGCTCTGCTGATTTACAGCGTGGCCACACTATTCTCTGGGATGTTTTCTGGTCTGTTGACTCCTAATGTGGCTAATCTCAACCAAGAGCCCCACTCATGGCCCTTATAAAACAATCGCCCACCACCTTTTGTGATGTCATTTGCCTCCAAGTGTGGGGCTGCCCCGCTGAACACTTTTGCAGCCTTTTTATTTGCAATGCTGATTCCTATTAGATATCATTAGGTACAAAATAATTATTATAATTAGGCACATTGCTTAGGCTACCCTGCTAAATAACAACCACTTTTATTCAGAAGTCATAATTGCTGCATCCAGACTTAAAATGAAATCTAATTAGGTGTCAGTTTATCCTTCTATCACCCTCCCTCCCCTTGCAATGTGCAAGCAAATCAAATCTGTAGCCACAGAACATCAAGTCATGAAAAATCTTTGCCCAACTACTTCCTTGTACTATATTTCTAACACAGGGAAGCATTCCTTGTGTATTCACGAAGGCTGGGATAATTCAGTTATGTCATACAGCAATATTGATGTACATGTCACTAAACACAGAACGGAAGGAGGGTTCCCTGCCCCATGGAACTTACAGGTTAGACTTCATTGCACAAGGTAAGAACTTCAGCACTAGAGATGGGCAAACATTCTGAAACACACATCTAATCACCTCTTTAGCCCTCACAAAGACTACAGTTCCCATCAACCCTTTTGCTTTCTTTCTCCCTGTTTCGCAGAGCATGGCCACGCAAATAAGGCCAGTTGCCAGCACTGATGCATAAGCTCTGAGAAGCAGGGCTAGCTTTAAGCCAATTGGACCAATTTCTCCCAATTGGATCCCACACCTAAAGGAGCCCCACACGAGGTTAATCTAATTTAGTCTTTTCAAATACACACAACAGCACATTCTAACAGACATTTTGTTTTGTTTTCCCTAAACAAAAAAATATTAATATTGCTACTGGTCAGCTATCTCACCCACCCTCCCCTGGGTCCTACTGCATTGAAATTGCCCCCCCCCCGTAGCAATTGGTGATACCACTGCCAGGTTCCTTGCCACTGTTGCTCATCCTGGTGAGGGTGGGGTACAGGGGGCCCCACAAAAATATTTTCCATTGGGCCACACATCTCCTACGGCTGGCCCTGCCTGTAGGCTCACATATATGCAATTTAATATTAAAATGTGCTTAGGTCAACTTGGTCCATTAACTCACATGCACTTTTGAAGCACACATTTTGATTGCTTTCTATTCTACCACAGCGTTAGAAAGTCTATAAGATATTTTATTCAGATCTCTAACATTCTACAGACCTTGTTAAAAAATATTTCCAAGTTTATCTCATAGGCTTGAAGTATTCCTATCAGTGGCTTATGTTGCTTGTGCAACCCATGTTACAGCTGCCTTGGGTAACATTCACACAGCCATGCTTAGAACTACAACCGTGTCAGCTACCCTCTTGTGGAGATTATTCTGGGGCACCAAGAGTTCACGCCACTTTGAGATTCAGTGCATTCCTGCTTGTTTAATGCATGCACATAACTACAGGCACATCATTTGTCTTGACTGCAGAGACAGAGACATATTCATCCCAGAGAAGATGGGTGACAAATATTGACAACCACAAGATATTCAGACGCCCACGTTCAGTAGATCAGCTGCAGAAACTCAGGAGCTTCCACCTGATAAACTCTGAACACCTTGAAAAAGCTGTCAGCCCCATTTGTGCCCCGACACTGCTGCAAAAAAGTTCTCCAATGGGGCTACTCGATTCTACAACAATCCAGTCTATGGTCATCATAGAATGAAGAGCCTCTGTGTTGGACGGCCAGCCTGACATGGAGGCTCTGGATCCGGTGGAGCTTTGCCTCGCTCGAGACTGAAGGTTGCCAACCATTTTCTCCCTCCTTCTCACACACCTCCTCCCCACCATCTCCCCAACCCCCCCCCCCGCCCCGGAACACCTTCTCGCCCCAAGCCCGCACCCACCTCTCCACTGCTTGGCAATCGGTGTGACTGCCAAGCAGCGAAGCTCTGGTGCTCCACCAGCACTAGCCAGCACTGGGCTAGCACCAGTGGAGCACCAGCTCTAGAGCCTGCAAATGTGCCTTATGGCACGTTTGTGACAGTGCACGCTGGTGGTGCGCCGTCGTGCGCTGAGTAGAATTGGCCCTAAACCATTTTCAGCCCATAAGGGGAAACCTATTTGTTTCATTTCTAGCAGAGGTAGAATTCACTGAACTTGCTGCAGAGGGGTGACATCAAAACTCAAACCCACAGCATAGATTTTGAGTGCCATTAAAAAGTTAGGTGAAAAACATGAGATGTGTGAATATTCACAACAGCTCCGTGAATGCAGCAGATACTGGAATATGTGAAAGATGCACAGGTTTTGATGGAACCTAACCACCTGACAGCCAAACCAGTTTGCCCTGTTCAAAGGTTAGCCACTAACATTTTGAAAAGATGAAAGTGGAAGCAAATTTCAGAGTTCCTCTTAAGAAGAAACTGTTGGGAATTTTCAGGGGAAGCCAAATGCGTTTCTGCAAGGTGACATTTCTTGGAATGTGGGGGGGTGGATTCTGCGAGTCTGAGAGCTGGCATTGAAACATTGCCCAAACCAAAATACAAAGCAAATTTCAGGATTCCTACCCCATTGAAATAAGTGAGACTGTTCAAGGAAAACCAAACTAATTTCCATAAGAGAAGTGAAACTTTTGAGGGGGTTCCTACCCATCCCTAGTTTTGATGCAAAAGAAACCATAATCTGAACATCCGATCTCTCCTGACCTCTGGAACTGATTCCTCTCATCCCTAGAACTGCCTTTTACAAGGGAAGGTTTGTTCTGTTTTCCCACCAAAGTGCATGAGGGCTAGAGAGACTTTATCCCCGGACGTAGCTGCTCTGTCTCCGATAAGTGGACCATACTGCCACATAGTGGAAGTCCAGCATACACGGTCGTCCCTCCACTCTGCAATGTGTCCCACTTCCGCAAAAGATGAAATAATGAGGCTTGCTTGCTCCTGTAATAATTAACGGTGCATTTGCACTCCACGTGGATCACTGTTGGTGTTTACTGTTTCATCAAGTATGATGGATGCCTTGTGTTTGGAAATTCAGATTAGCATAATTTCTTAACCAGGGGACCCATGAAAAGGTTCAATTATGAAGCAATCTCATTAATACCAGGGCTTGTTAAACTAATGGAAAGAGACAACCCCAACCGCTCAGATATGGATACGGGTGCTTCGAATATAATTAATGGAGAAGTAGCCCAGGTCTGGAACAAGCCAGCTTTCTATGAAATGCTGGAATAACTGTATTAAGAGAGGCTACGGTGCCTGAAATCCAGGGTTTCCTGGACATTTTGCTAATCCGCTCTCTTCCTTTTTTGTTGCAGTCATGGAGCCATGACAACCTAGAACAACCCCAGGCCAACTGCAATCATTTCATCCCACAAATTGACCTATTGTAAGCTAATTTTCATGTTACACATTCCCCCCCCCCCACCCCGGGCCAAAGACTTGGAATTTGAGGAAGCACTTTGTGTTCACTAAGCTGGGCAGGAGGTCTGGTCTAGAGGGTAGAGCCTCCGTCTGCCTGAAGATAACATCCACAAGGTCACCAGTTCGAGGCCACCGGCACCGTGCGACCTTGGAGCAGCTGACAAGCTGAAGCCGAGCAATTCCATCTGCTCTGAGCGTGGGAGGATGGAGGCCAGAATGTGAAGCCAGATCGGAATGAAACACCTGAATGTAGTGGTTCTTGAAAGAAAGAACCTTCTTTGAAATTGTACAAATCCCTATTTAATAGGGATTTAATAAAGCCTGCCTATGTAAACCGCCTTGAATAAAGTCTTGAATAAAGACCAAGAAAGGCGGTATATAAATACCTGTTGTTGTTTGATTCTGCCTGCAAAAGTCTTACTAGACTTTGCAAAGTCCACAGAACCTCTGCGATCACCCTTGTTTGTCCTAATTTTTTTCCCTTCATTTAAATCCTAACTTTCCTCAATGCTCAGACTCAATGCTGGGAGTCTTTCACCCAGACAGAATTCTACCAAGGCACCATCCCCTGAGGTGAAGCTGAAGGGACACCTGCCCTGAGTACTACACCAACGGGGCAGGGGGGGGCACAACGCATAAAGCAGTAACTTCTGGGATCTCTCCAAAGGAGGAGGCACTGATGGCTTCATGTCCCCCACGTAGACAGGACTGAGTTAGATCAGTGTTTGTCTTCGGCTGTATCACTTCACATAGTCCCACCTAACTGAAATGCCACTGAAAATAACTTCTGGATTGGGACACCAGAAGTGACACAACAAACACCAGTAAGAGGCTCAGGGTAGACAGGGGGGCTTTTTTGAGCATGGAAAAGCATGCTTTGGAACTTTGCCCACCAAGCTGAGCTTCCTACTGCTGTTTGTTGTGCCACGTTCCTTGTCTCGTTGTCCGGTGACAGGTGTCCAGGGGTTCCGTGAGTACCAACAGACACCACCACAAATTTCACAGGTGGTACTCACACTACTGACTGAAAAACGCTGAGCTAGATGGATCAGTGGTCTGCCATGTACAAGGAACCTTCATTCATTCATTGCCTTGAATATCCAATCTTTCAAAAGTGAGGATCAGCTATAATAATTCTGGTAGGCATGCATTCCAGGAGAAATTAGGACCTCTTTGGCAGGCATCTGTCATTTTCAGCAACATGGGTCACGTACAGAACACAATACCACCTGCACAATTCATCGCTGAGCCTTGCACCCATTTCCTGGTGCTCATTTCCATTTTCTAAATGTGTTGTCCTGCTGTTCTTGTGCACACACTCTTACCTGGTCACATGATCATTCCTATATAGCTGAAAAATTTGACAAGGCAGCATTCTGAAATTGCTCTGGATTTTTCTGCATTCAGTTTAAAGCAGAAAACCCGGTTTCCAAAAATACTTGAGAATGGATGAATGACTCATATTGTAGAGATCAGTGAACACTATAAAATATTCAGTGACTCACAATGTCCTGGCAGAAACCACAGAAGACTGCCCTCCCCCCCAGAAAACAGGGGAGAGACTATTGTTCACAAGAGAAGGGATTTAAAAAAAGATTTAAAATAATTCTAATGTACGTATTAAACACCATGCCTGGTTTTGTGGTTGTCACTTGTCAAGTTTCCAGTAAACCCCTCTGTGTGTGTCTGTGTGTATCTTTTTTCCCCCTTTTAAACAGTGTAATGAAACCTAATCTGAGAGAGCCTGTTTGCTAGATTAATTTCAATTTGTAAATGTTGATTAGTTCCATGCAAGGGTGTAGTGATCCAGAGTGGGGGGGAAAATATGACACTGGAAATATAGGCTTCAAAGAATATCACAGCTGTGTGTGAAAGCCTCTGCTGTTTAGAGTTAAAAAGGCTGATATTTCTTTTCATCTTAAAGCAGAAGAGATCCTTGAAAGTTTAAGGGTATATCACCCTCGCAGCTGTTCTACATTGACTGGTGCCTCACTTCTTATGGATCAAGTTCATCTGAAGGGAGCATGTTTATTCCCCTATTTGGGGGGCATTTTAAATCAGGGCCATGAACCTGGGTTGCCACGATAAGCTTTTTCATTTATTTTAACCCAGTGCTTCTCAAACTGTGGGTTGGGACCCACTTGGCGGGTTGTGACTTGATTTTTGGTGGCTCTCGCAGAGCCTCCAATGAAAACAGGGTGATGGAAAGTTCAGATAACTAATTGCCACGAGGTTTAAGGCTATTCAAAAATCGGATAGCTGCTTAACTGCCCTGCAAACAGCTGAGCTCCTGCAGTTTGCGAGCTTGTATACATAAAGGGAGATAAATGTTTGAGCGTCTTTTTTCCTATTTTTAATCCCCAAATTGGGGTAGTGGGGGCAGGTGAAAGCTGGGTCACCTAACTAAGGGCCCAATCCAGCACTGTGCACACCAGCTTACCTTTGGCATGCACTGTTGCAAACGTGCTGTAAGGCGTTTGCGAGCCTTACCATGGGCCCAGCACCAAAGCTAGTCCAACACAAGCCCGCACTCTGCCAGCTCCAGCACAGGGCCTGCGTTCTGTTGTCTAGCGGCTCGCCCAAACTTCTGGGCAGCAAACAGGTGAGTGGGGGCAGGAGGGGGTGAGGAGGAGGCATTCCAGGGCAGGGAAGGTGGGGGAAAGCAAAGAGAGGGTGGGGGGCATGGCGGGGGGAGGGAGTAGAAGGGGTGGGACCTGCAGAGCTCAGCTCCACCTGATCCTGAGCCCTGTGTCGGGCCATGTGGCCTGACACAGGGCTCCTTGATTCTGCACTGGCTCAAAAGCTGCGGCAAAATGAAGTAGCCCCATTGCAGGGCCATTTCCCGTACCTGGGGAAGGAGGAGCCACTGCAGGCTGCCCGGCATGCGTTGGATGCAGTGGTAGCTATTTGAGCACCACAGCAGCTTCCTGCGCCAGGCAGCTTAAGATTGGGCTGCCCGCCCCTCAAGCCTTGAGGCTATTCATTAGGGCTGTCGCTCTAATTGATTGAATTGATTGCTGTCGAGAAATTGATTTTTTTTTGATAAATAAATAAAATATTACTTGTAAATAAGTAAATGAAAATATTTCTTACTAAATCACCTTTTTTAAAAAAAGTCTCATAAAGGTAGGTAGGTCCTGATACAGTGTTATTTTTTAAAATAAGGTCCTACTTCTAAAAACTGTGAGAACCACTGTAAGCCACTTCTACTCTGCCCCTCTTATCTCTCCAGGGTCCCTGAGAGACATCTTGTGGGCCACAGTTTGCCCAGTGGCATTATAACTGTATGCACCCTCCCAACACTTTTATTTCCTCCCCCCACCTTCCATTATACACCTTCTTTCTCTTACAGCAGTGGTACTCAATCTTTTCTGGCCAGTGGCTCCCTTGAACCCCATGGTTGTTGGCCATGACTCCCCATCATGTTCCTGAGGGCTGGAAGTGACATCATTAAACAGGAAGTGGCCAGAAATATTAACAATATTAAATATATTAATATAATATTATAATATTATATTTATTATAATATAATATTAAATATTGCATATATATTAACTATATTAATATTAATTATATTAATCATATCATTAATTAAATGCAGATCTTCAAAATATATTATTAACACACAGCAATATACTTGCTTTATGAATGATCAGCTGCTGATCACTGTTGGAGTAGGTAGATTTTGTCTGGTTCAGGAAGACTCATTTTCTTAACTTTGTAAGCATACCAATAGAATTGTTTTATCAAATGAACTTTGTGAACAACCAGTCTGACCAACACTACACACACACACACCCCTGTGGACCCCAAGCCAACTAGTCATTTCTCCCATTCTCCTTGGATAGGATTGAACCCTTTATTAATTTAATGAAATTAAATTTTTCCAGCAGCTGGTGGGGAAAACAAAAATAGACCATGAAAATATATCAGAGCTGATAAGGGTTTGGTTAGGAAGCTGATTTGTCTCCTATACTAGGAGATGCACAGCTCAAGCCTTTGCATGTCTACTCCAAAGTAAGTCCCATTAGAGTCAATGGGGCTTACTCCCTGGAAAGTGTGGATAGGATTGGGCTGGCAATCACTTCATCAATGGCTGACAAGTATTCCCTCCAAATAGCAAGATTCATCACTTTAAAAATACAGCCTTTCCTCTTCAGTCAAACAACAAGATTAATAAATCACTTTAAAAACAGTACCCTTTTTCTGCTCCTGGCCAAGTAAAGTGTGTGCTTGTGTCTCCCCTCCCCCTTTGCCAACTGCATGGAAGCAACTTTAAGACCCCTGGTGACTGGTAAAATAGGAAGCGTTTTATTTGGGGAGGGGGAGGAAAGCGGGAAGGTTTGGAGATCGAAAGGGGGGAGTGGAAGAGGGAGGGGGTTGAAAAGAGAGATTTCACTTTGATGAGAAGCGATCCCAGGCTGGGAACTAGGAACCAACCAGACAGTGGAGTGGAGGGAGAAGACGGCAGGGCGGCAGCAGCCACTCTCGCAGCTGAGCAACTCCCGTTTTTTCTGCTTTAAAAAAAGCACAGACGACGGGCAGAAGACTGGCTCCTATTCTGCCCAGGGGTGTGACTGTATGGCTGTGAGAGGACATCCCGCGCCTTCCCTTTGAGTTCCTGGCGCCTCCCTAAAGAGCCGCACCGCACAGTTTGAATAACACTGTCTTACAGGGATGAAACAACTTCCAAGCTAGGTTGCGCTAGCTGAGAGCCCAGCTGAGAGATGGGGGAGGGGGAGAGAGAGAGATGGCGAGAAGCCCCACAGCCACAAATATTTTCGTCCCACAGTGAAAAATTAGAGCAGAGATTTTCAATCTTTTTTCATCTCACAGCACACTGACAAGGCACTAAAACTGTCAAGGCATACCGTCGGTTTTTAGAACAATTGACAAGGTACACTGTGCTACTGGTAGGGGGCTCACATCCCCCAATGGCCCTACTAATGTGACCATCCCCCCCCCCAAATTCCTGCAGCACACCTGCGGACCATTCACGGCACACCAATGTGCCATGGCACAATGGTTGAAAATCGCTGAGTTCTAGCCAAAGTGCATCACATCATTGGGCCACACGAAAAGCCACTCTGGGGGTCTCCTACTCATGCAACAGAGAGGATCACAGTTTTGGACAATTTGCCCTTCCCTCTTCCCCCTTTACTTTTCTAGTGTACTAATATGTAGAAATAAAACATAAAACAGCAATAAAACAATAAAACAGCAAGCCACTTTGGAACTTTCTGATGGAGAAAGGAAAAGCAGAATTGAAATATTTTTAACACACTAACCTGCATATACTCTTGTAAGTATGGGGATGGACAGAGTGCCAGGGGATGGACAGAGTGGATAGGGAGATGCTCTTTACACTCTCACAAAATACCAGAACCAGGGGACATCCACTAAAATTTAGTGTTAGGCGGGTTAGGACAGACAAAAGAAAATATTTCTTTACTCAGCGTGTGGTCGGTCTGTGGAACTCCTTGCCACAGGATGTGGTGATGGCGTCTAGCCTAGACGCCTTTAAAAGGGGATTGGACAAGTTTCTGGAGGAAAAATCCATTATGGGGTACAAGCCATGATGTGTATGCGCAACCTCCTGATTTTAGAAATGGGTTATGTCAGAATGCCAGATGCAAGGGAGGGCACCAGGATGAGGTCTCTTGTTATCTGGTGTGCTCCCTGGGGCATTTGGTGGGCCGCTGTGAGATACAGGAAGCTGGACTAGATGGGCCTATGGCCTGATCCAGTGGGGCTGTTCTTATGTTCTTATGTAAGTATTATTATTCCCATATCGAAGCTGGGAATAATGAGGAAGAAGCCACTTCAAGTCATCATTAAATGAAAATGTAGACAAGCTGCAATTGGGAAGGGGCTTCTTGTTCCTTCAGTTATTTAAAAATAACAAAAGTGAAAGGTGGGGAGGCCCACACATGTGACTCTTTTCACAATAAATCCTAGAACATCAATGGATGTTGTTTCCAAGGTGTAAGCCCATCACAGTTGACTTTCATGGTTTTGAAACTTCTACAATATTTGTGTTAATGGGTCCCCTTGTGTCTTAAAATGGCAAAAGATAGAGAGGCATTTTGCACCCCAAAACCCTGAACCCTACCAAGTACTCAAGACCACAATGAGAGTCAATGGGAGGTAGACATGCTCCAGCAGAGACAAGTGAAGAAGGAAACTGAAGCAGGTCTGTTGTTTCTCTCTCTGCCTGCTTACTCCCTACTAAGTCCTGCCAATTCCTTTAAGGGTCAAAAGAGGGGGGTGGTTAAATCTCAGCTATTATGGCACCATAAACAAATGGGGGGGGCATTTGATGGGCATAGAGGCTGCAGCAAAGGGGTGTCAGCCTTTCCTGATTAGTTACAAGACATTTACTTTAGATAAGTGCTGTTTGAGTGGGTGATCTAATGCAAGTCTCCTACCCTGTGCTGTTGCTAACTCTCTGCTTGAGAGAGGAGATTAGGTTCCACTAATAGTGTCACAGCACGAAAGAGCAAAGAAGTGAAGACAGTGGAGGGATTTCATTTCCTTCCCCTTTTCTAGATCAACAAAACACATCTCTGCAAAGAAAAAAGACAAGAAGCTGATCTTATGTGTCTGTTCACTCTGGTCAGGTGGGTTCTGCAAGGGCTCACCTGGGATGAATACACCCCCAAGTGTTGCATGAGTCAAATAGAATTGTAACAGAAGATAACATGCACCACTGTATTTTCTTATACAGGGTACCCCCGGAATCTGTTTGCTCATCAAACTGGAAATGGCTTTCTGAGTCCTCTGAAAGGCCTACAGAGACCCCTGGAGGCCTCCACAGGCTTCAGAAGGCATCCCAGAGGCCTCAGAAAGCCTCTCTCAGTTTGGTTGCCAAACCAGAAGTGGCCGCAGATTCAAATATCCAGATTCACATATCCACCGGGGGGGGGGGGGCTGGGATGGATCTGCCATGGATAATATTGCTCTATACCAGTATTTCTCAACCAGTGGTACAGGTGCCACCAGTGGTACTTGAGGTGGTGTCAGGTGGTACTTGCAAGATTCCTGGACACCAGCCATCCAGCAGCTAGACCAGGAACACAGCACAATAGACAGCAATAGGAGGCTTGGTGGGCAGAGCTCCAAAGCATGCTTTTCAGCACTTGAAAAAGCCGAGTCTCCACCCTGAGCCTCTAACTGGTGTTTGTTGCATCACATCTGGCCTCCCAACCCAGATGTAACTGGCAATGGTGTAATTGCCAGTTACTTCTGGTGGTACTTTGAATAGGTGGACCATGTAAAGTGGGATAGTGGAGGACAATTGTTGAGAAACAATGTTATATGCACCAGGTTCCAATGGACCAATGGACTTTCTATCCAGTAACACAGGAGCATTTGGGAGGAAGCTATTGGCTAGTAGAAGGTGGCAGAGGAGCTAGCTATAGCTGCTGCCACCATCCCCCTCCCCCACAGTGAATAAGTCAGAGGGATTCCCCAAGGACACATGCCTGGGGCACCTGGGGCCCAAAGGACCTTTTTACCATCTCCAGAACCCCCTGGAACATCACTGCTCTTGGTCTAAACAGTTCTTCCTTTTTTCCTCCCATTTTTATCTGCACAGAAATCTGTAAGAAAAATTAGACACACACACAGAGAGAGAGAGAGAGAGAGAGAGAGAGAGAGAGAGAGAGAGAGAGCGCAATGGGCCCAAACATCATAGCCATATGGGGTCGCCCCAGGTCCTAGGCCAAGAATCTATCTACTACATACACCATTCTGGCTTTCTTTTTGAGTATACAGTGAAGACCAACCTCAACCCTTTCCCAAGCACAAGATGGAAATGGCACAGCCACTTGTAACACACACAACTAACCAATCAGATACTTCAGCACACGCTTGTCAGGAGAAAAAGATAATCATTTTTCATTTATGTCTGAAAGATCAATACTTTTGACAGTGAGCCTCAAGGAAGATGTTATTTAAAACTGTTGCCTGTAGGAAAGATGATCGAATCAAAGTTCAGACACATGATGCATCAACCAGCATTACAACAAATACTTCATTTGCAAGCAACAAACCTGAGAAGAGTTGTACTAGATAACTACCTCAGGATGCAATCCTATCCAAACTTACCTGGGAGCAAGCCCCATTGACTATCGTGGAACTTACTTCTGAGTAGGCATGCATAGGATTAGGCTGTAAAATGTAGAGCATTAATGCAGCACAGTGGCATTGCTAGGGTGGTGCATGATGTGCACAGCGGGTGACACCACTGCTGACCAAAAATTTTTAAGTCTTGGTCCTATTGAATAATGCCATCATGTTATATGTCATTTGATGTGTGATTTCATGTAGAATGCAATAGAACAAACTGCACTGAAATATCTGTATTCTATCAAATGTTATAGCAAAAAAGCCAGTGGGGTGGGGCAATAGTGCATCACCACGCCCACCGTCTGGGGTGTTGCCCCACCCACTGCATGGGAGGAGATCCGTCATGGGGATGACATGCTGGCCTCCTGCACCAGGTGACGCAAACTCTAGTTGCCACTGTGTGGCAAACCATGGAAAAGAATCAGAGGGAACAGTGAAAGGCATTGATCTGTCAGAATGTAAGGCCCATCCTGCTCCCTACAAGACAGCCAATTAAAACTTCAAACAGGCCATCTCATTCAGTAGCCTGATCATGGAGAGGCAAAAGCAGCTTCCCAATTTCTGTATAACTTTCAATTTTATTATGGTTTTATTCTGCCCTTGTGTCCTGCTCTTGTGTCTAAGAAACTGCTAGCCAACAGCTTCTTGGAAACACATCCCAACATTTGCAGCCACCCTTTGCCCTTCCACCTCCATATATCCAAAATGTCTCCCATTTTGCTACCTATCGCAGGGGTGGAGTAACTGGGGAGGGGAATTTGTGATCAATTCTATTTTAAAAACCCCTTTTTCTCAACTATAGGTCTTCTAAGCTACATAGACTGCAACCTCCATGGCTATACTTTGCCAAAAACCATTGGGCAAAACCAGAGCAGTAACTAGGGCAGAGTCTGATGGGCACCAGCCCAGTGCGCCACCAAGAAGGGACACACAACTGCCCCAGTCTCCACCCTAGTTACGGAGGAGGCACGAACTACAGCTGCTATATACGCCCCATTCCTTCTCCTCTGGAGGCTGGCAGCATCCGTAAGAAGTGTTTGCAGCATGAGCCTCCTCGTCTGGGGAGAACATGTGACTAACTTCACGCTGCAAGCAGCGCAAAGGCAGTCATCTCTGGGTCCTCCCAAGAGAAGGGAGTGCTGGCCACTTCATGCACCCCACTTATTCTGAGGCCTCCCAGCCTCTAAGGGAGAAGGAATGGGTATGTGAAGCAGCTGCAAGAGGGACCCTCTCTTTTGGAAAGAACCTGGAAATGATGTCATGATGTCACTGTCCCGGACATCAGAGCAGTCTGTTACAACCCTGGGCAGAACAATACACAACTCAATGTTGCGTGTGCTTCTGCTCAAAGGAAAGCAAAAGGGATACGCGTTCAAGAGAACCTTGCAATTATTCAACTGCAGAAAATGCATACCAGGATAAGATCTTCTGATCACTTCATAAAAGGCCTTGTGGTGCCTTTCATCGCCACCAAACCCTGATCCTAGAGCTGTGTGTAACATGCTGTCACCACCAACCTCCATTGTTGCCACCTCCATTCGCCAGTCTGCCATTGATTTGTAGCAACATTCTCTCTGGGAGTGCCTGAAGACAGAAGAGGCTGGCGGTGACCTTGGCTTTGATCCTGCTGCCCTCCCATCTGACCCCAATCAGCTTTGCTACAATTCTCATGATACCCACAGGGCCTCTGGATGAAAAGGGGGGGGGGGGAGATCCCATGGCGAAATCAGCACACTCCGAAACAAAAAAGACGACCAGTTCCTGTTCCTGACTGTAACTGCAATCTACCTCGCAGGGCAGAGGTCAAACTTATTGCTTTCACCTTTGGCCACCAAAACTGTTAAACTCAAGATATCCAGCGTGCCTGCTGACCTGTTTTGTCTAGCTAAAGACAGCCAATGAAAGGGGGCCTGCAGGCCCACAGAACAAAACTATCCAAACCCCTACCAAATGTTTGATCAACACATGAGAACTATGCACACTCAGAGCCAGCCTTAGGAGCTGTAGGGTCCAACTGGAAACATTTCTTTTCTTTCTTTTTTTTGCGGGGCCCAAGTTCACAGCGATATAGTGAGATAAATAAAATTTATTCTACATAGAGGTTTTTTTTCCAGTGAATAACAGCCCAATCCTGAGCTGCCCGGTGCGTGGGGCTGCAGCGGCGCTGAAAATGGCTGCCACTGAATCCTGAGCACAACCTGGGCAGGGCCAGTGGCTCCTCAAGAGAAGGGGACTTTCATCCCCTTCCCCTGGGCAAGGCGAGTAGCCCTGCAATGGGGATACTTGTTCTACGGCGACTCAAGGGTCAGTGTAGTATCAAGAGCCTCTGTGTCGGGCCTGTGGCCTGGCACAGAGGCTCAGGATCCGATGGAGCAAAGCTCCACCGGTCCCACATCCCTCCCGCCCTGCTTGTAACATTTGATAGCATACAGATATTTAACACAGTTTGTTTCATGACGTTCTGAATGAAGTTACCTTCCCAATGATACATAGCATGATGGCATTATTCATACACGTAAATTTTCCTAAAATTATGTCCACTGGTGGTGTCACGTCCCCCCCCCAAGGATATCACCCAGTAGGGTCCACACCTCCCACACCCCCCGTAATGATTCCACCGCTTAATAAGTCTGGAAAATAAACTTTGCTGAAACCCTGGAGATTGGAGTCGATTGTTGGACTCAGCAGAACAGTTTCATATGTATTCTTCATCAAAACAAATTTATCAGATAATTTGCAATGCACTCTTAGGGTCACCAAATCAGATACATTCAGAATTTGGGATGTAGTCACCAGATTACCCAGATCAGAGCTGATGTTACTAGCAGGGCCTCTGAGAAGAATTTTATCAGGGGGTACAAAGTTTCTTTTGAGCCCCTTTTGGTGTCCAAAGTTTCTTTGGGCCTCTTCTCCATTGAGATCATTATCTCCTACAATCATTGGATCATAATTTCTACAAATTACGATATACAGAACTATGTGGGCTTACACAAAACGTGAATTCTAGTCTTTGCACAATACATGCAAACATTTTCTGAGATCCCAGGAAATGTCCAGCTCCCCTCCTTTAACTCCTGGGCCCCCTTTTTGATGCTGGGCCCAAGTCCGTTGTACCTCTTACACCCCCTGTAATGGGCCATGGTGAGATTAGAAAATGTAAGATCCCAGGAAAATTTTGGCCTCCTCCTTTAGCTCCTGGGCACCTTTTTAGACCCTGGACCTGGGTATAACTTATCACCTGCTGCCCCCCTCTCATGGGTCCTGGTCACCAGATCAGATACATTCAGAGGCTTGATCACAAGGCAGGGTCTGGTGATTTCAGAAGACTGCTAACTCTTGAGAAAAAAAAAAAAATTAAGTGCCAGGGTAGAGCCCATTGGCAAAGGGATGGTGACCTCAAATGGCCTGAGATTGACCTGTTCATGCAAGAAGAAGGAAAAAGCTAGAGAAAATAGATTTTAGCGATTTTGTAACCCTACATCTTCACAAGTCTGGAAAAAGACACGCAGCAGTGCACGTTACGGCAGGGGGAGTGAAGCAACGACACATAAAAATCAATAGCATGTTGAATGACACAAAGTTCCCATCATCTTTTCCCCCCTTATTATTTGTTTTTAATAAGAGGTTTTTACAGCCAGATCCATGCTGACAACATTTTGACAACATTTATATGACACGCAATGGCCAGTGAGATTAATCACAGATCCGGAGAGTTAAAGATCCCCGTGAGGATAGGATTCTGAGCCTGCTTTCAATATGAAGATGGTTTTCTGAACGGCAACTCCAAGTGCGGCACATTCTCACAAATCTTTCACTTTTAACATGGCTGCTTAATAAAAAAATCGCCCGGCTTTGACAGTGAAAAATGGGACCCATCATTATTTTAGCAGGTCCCCGTTTGTATCTTTCCCCCTCCCCACCCTGTCCCCCATTTCCACCTAGACCTCAAAGAGGCACTACATTCAACAATAGGCTATCGTACTACCACAAGAACCTGAAAAAGGCATATTGAGATGCAGTCCAACTTCTTTTATAATTTTCAATTATGAGAACAGCTGTAGAGAATGGTAAAGGAAAGGTGAAAATGACAAGGCGGGACTCATTCAGAGAGCTCTGCAGAGCTCTCAACAAGAAACTGAGAGCTAAGTTGGAACAGTCCAGTAGAAGCAAAAGAAGTTGCCGCAGGCACAGCTAGACAACAGATATAAACTGGTTTAATAGTCATTCCCTCTCGCCAGGGATCCTGGGAACTACAAGGGGACCCTGGGAACTGTAAGAAGATCTAACTGTGAATTGCCAGCATCCTCTTCAAACCACAGCTCAAATGTCTGTGGAGGAGTCATGATGGTTAAACTGGTGTGAAACGGACACACTATAAGTTTGTAGCTCAAATATGCCCGCTGGATCTTCCCAAACAATCTCTTTCTCATGCTGTTAAAATTCATTTGCTTTGAAAAATCCAGACTGGTGTCCTGTCCTGTCCCGTCCCCCAAGAAACACCCACCTCTGCAAAGACACTGCCTTTTCCTAGCACAGAAATTTGCAAACAATTTGCAGGGGGGGGGCACATTAAATTGTTCCTTACCCAACTAGCATATCCATTGCTATTCTGCATTTTTTTTTTGGGGGGGGGGTCTATTTTAAACTTGCACAGGCTGCTTTCTCACAAGCTCAAGCAGGGTTACAATGGACAAAATGCCACTAAATTCAAATAAACTACACACACTAAGAGAGAGCATAACAGCATCAACTGCTGACTTTACCAGCTCAGCTCTTAGTCCTGAATCAGACAGCCTCTCCACTTTCTTCACACTTCCTCTTCCATTCTGTTCCCTTCTTCTTTCTGAGTTCAAAGATCAGAGGCTGACAAATGACCAGGTAAGGAGGGGCGGCATCTGACATGTCACCTTAGGTGTCAGGAGACCTTGGGGTCAAACCTTGGGGATGCAGTACCTTGCCTGTGATCTCTCTGAAGCAGCCACCCTTCATTCCCTGTAGTCCTTGAACAGCACAGGGTATAAAAAAGACCTCATCTTAGCTCTGGAATAAGAAAATCATTTCGCATTTTTTACTATTGCAGTAATGCTACCCTTTGAAACATATTGCCCTTGGCAGTTGACTAAGTTTGTATAGAAAGAAGGGAAATCTTTACCTGGGCAGAAAGGCAGTAGTTGAGTTTACAAGTTGTGCCTCCCTATCCACTGATTTGGCCTTAGAATGACTTCTGGGGGGGGGGGGTCAGTGAGCTGGTATAACTAACCACAAATTCCAGACCTGCTGATGTGGTCAGACCTGGACTCTCCAAATGGGACTGGAGTTGTGCTCCAGTTGCATCTCAAGGGTCTTCTGAGGGCCAGGATGGCCACATGCAGCTCCCCGACCCCCCAGAAGTCCTTCTAAGGCCAAAAATCATCACTTCTGGTTTTCAGCCTTTCAAAGGCATTCATGCATGGCCTCCATATCCCTCAGAAAGCCCTACAGATGCAACAGTAGTGCAGCTCCGGTCACATTTGGAGGTTCTGAAGTGCCAAGACCCACAGATTTTATTTGCAGTTTTCAGCATCCATGGGTGTTCCAGGAAAGGAACCCCATGAATGCCAGGGCACAAATGTATTTTACAGCCCAATCCAATGCATGTTTACTCAGAAGTCATCCCTATTGAGTTGAATGGATGCCACTCTCAGGTCAGCTTGTACAGTACAGGATTGCTGCCTCACAGTGCAATCCTATGCATGTTTACTCAGAAACAAGTTCCTTCATGTTCAATGGTGCTTACTTTCAGGTAAGGGTGGATTGCAGCATCAGTATATTTATGAAGGAGTTACTAGGACATTAACTCTTCCATTGTATGCATGCACAATACATTGCTTATACCTTGCATACAAGCAATTATTTATAGTTTCTGCACAGTGCTGACGGTGTAGCAAATATAATCTATGCCCTGCATTCTTTTTGGGAGGGGGGGGGGGTCTGGTCACTTTTGCAATGAATTCATGCACAGTCACTACCCAAACACGTGTACTTGTGTACAGACACCTATATGCATGTGCAATGCAATGTGTGAACAGCCCTTTTATCGCCATGTCATCAAGGTGATGCTTTAGGCACTAAAAAAAAATCTTCCTTCAAAATGCTCCAGGAATCCTCAGTGGGGAAGGGTGTAGCTCAGTGGTGGAACACCTGCTTTGCATGGCGTTCAGTCTCCAGCTTAATGATTGGGTAGCAGATGCTAGATACAGTGTTGTCAGGCAGAGTAGATCATGCTGGACTAGGCAGGGCAATGGTCTGAGTCTGTATGAGGTCATTTCCAGTGCTCCCAAACTGCAGTCTACCATGCAACGCACAGGTTTCTGAACAAGCAACGTTCTGTTCTCCTTGCAAGCACCAGCCTCATTCACTATTATGCCCATTTTACAGGTGGAGGAACTGAGACCAACACTTGGAAGGTAAACATCACATGCTCCTGCCCCCAAAGCAGAATTCAAGGATCACTTTCTCCTGATGTTCCCAGGACCCACAAGAGGCAAAGGAGCATCAAGTCCACAGCACGTCAGAAGCTGCTGTGAAATCCTGGGCATTAGAACAGGTTTTGAATTGATCCTGCTTTGAAGTTCTCAATATTGATAAAAACAACATCTTGACTCAAACATGGTTGGCCTCACCAGAGAGAGAGGGAGGGAGAGAGGGAGAGGGGTGAGACAGTGAACGCCCGCATCGTCTGGGTATCAATTACAGCGTTTTCATCAAATACTTTATTACAGAGACTGGCAAACAAGGAAAGAACATCCCATGTCATATGCTGTGGTCCAAACCCCTCGGTGGCAGAGATAACAATGGGCCCATTCTGTACGCTGACATATTTTTTGTTTTCTAATGTATTCCACCCTTTTGTGCCTGCGTATTCTTAAATAAGAGGCACAGATGTACCGTTTTCCAAAGGTCTTTGACTTGTCACGAGGCTACTGTCCCCACCAGTGAAATAAATTGATTACTAGCGACAATGTTAACTATTATACAAAGAGCACAGCTCGGGGGCCTTTGTTACATTTTAAAGGGGGGGAGAAGAGATTATTTGTTCCTTATGACAGTTTGCAAGATTTGCCGAGTGGGGAAGAAAAGATTTTTTTAAAAAAAAGATTGCTGATGAATATGGAAGAGGATGGCATCAGGCCTTGCAGAGGGATCTTCTTCAGACCGGCCATCCATTTATGATTTATTCAAGAGAGGAAGACAAGAGGTATTGAACAAGCCTGGAACGGGATGGCTGAAGCAAAGACATGTGCTGCAGAAAAGCAATAGCCTCAAACTGCCTTCAGGGTCTGCCTGCTCCTGCTGCAGGTCACATGATCCTGTCATCGCCTGACTATACTGCTTAGAGGAAGTGGTATAGTCCAGCAATAATCACTGCCCATTCATCAAGAGCAAAACCAGCAGCCTGATTGTGCCAGACCATGGAGCATATGAATGATTGGTGGAACTGCGCATGCAGGACCTTCATCCCCCATGGCTTGACTTTTTGATTCCCGTCCATGGAGCAATTCTCCTTCTTCTCCTCCTGTCCCACAGTTTCTCTATTCCTTTGACAGTTTCCCCCACCTTTCCTTCCTTCCTTCCTTCCTTCCTTCCTTCCTTCCTCAGTCACTATCATCTATTGGGCTTGTGCTGGACGGCTCAGCTTCTCTTCCTCCAACCCTCAGAATGTAGAAGAGATGGAGATACTATCAGCTATCCAACCTTGCTCTGATATTTCAGTGTGGTCTCTCATCTCACTTTGGTTCACATTGCTTTAAAAAAAAAATCGCACACTTTCCAAAAAGGCATTGGACTATGAGACAACAGCTTCCACCAGCCATTTGTGGATTTTGTCCAAGTCTTCTGTCCATCAGATTCACATGAATACCTACCCCAGGTTTTGCAGGTCAGCCTACAGTCAGTGGCAATTGCAAGGGGCTTTAGGGGGGCCACAACAGAATGGGAAGTGGGGCCAGGATCTGGCACTTGTGAAAGATTATAACCCCAGTCCCGGGTGGCCTGTAGCAGCTCCAGGCCACTCAGATCTTTTGAAGTGGCACAGATCTGAGTAGCCCCATTGGGGCTGCTGCAGTGTTACCTGGAGAAAGGGGAATGCATTCCTCTTGCCCCTGGCTGAGTTGCAATCAGCCCAATCCCGCATTGGATATGGGACAGGCCAGCTGGCCTCCTCATTCTAGCACAGGATAGGATTGGGCTCTAAACTTGATTTTCTAGTGGAGGGAGATGGGGGGCTACAAAACTTCTTTGACTCCAGGTAGCAGATGCCTTTAGCAATGCCACTGCCCCATTTTTCACATTTTAAAAAGTCTGGGTGTGACGTCACTGCTGGAAGTGACGTCACTTCCAGGGCATCATTTTGCACTTGGCATTGGGCTACACTTTCATTAGCTATCCCACTGTCTACAGCTCAGGAGCTGTTTGACCTGGGCTGCAGCCATGACACAAAGGGTGAAATGCAAAAACCAAAAACCTCCATGACCAGGATTGATACAACATCATAAAACTCTCCCCCATTTCCAGCCACGAAGTCTAACAGCTTCCGAGAGAAAGTAAATGAAAATTCATGATACTGTATTGTGCCCAAGAGAAAGCTTAACTACCGGCACTATACAATTATTTATAGCTGGAAACTATCAAAGGGAATTGCTCGCCAACCTCTTTGCTCTATGCGGTAATTGATGTGAAGTGAGGCATCACATCCCCTGCTGACCCCGGTACTGCGAGAGTCAGATGGATTACATCTAACTCAATTATGATTGATATGATCAAAATCCATGGTGCACAACATGCCATAACAGGCTTTCTAAGTGTATCTATTGATTGATTCCGTACAGGCAGGGCGATGGGTGGGAGCGCATGGATGCTGTGCTGCGTACCGCAAGGAAGTCATCTCTGCAGGGAAAGGAGGAACAGCCCTCTTCACTGCTTTCCAAGTGTAAATATATAAATACATCAGTATGTACACAAAGGGCAGGCTCAGATGCCAAACAAATTGCATCCCCGATTCGGATTCTGGTTTATTTTGAAATTCTGGCTAGGATAAACCAGAATTGGTCAGTTCACCTGGCATAATCAGTACTGGCTTGTTCGAAACCCGAATGAAAAGGACAAGACAAGACAAAAGAAAAGACAAAAGAAGAAAATGTTTCTTTACCCAGCATGTAAGTAAACTGCAGAACTCCTTGCCACAGGAGGTGATGATGTTGCCTGATCTAGATGCCTTTTAAAGGGGATTGGACAGATTTATGGAGAAAATGTCCATCACAGATTATAATTAACAGTATTTATTAATTACAAGCCATGATGGGTATGTGCAACCTCCACATTTTGGAAGTAGGCTACCTCAGAATGCCTAATCCAAGACACAGGTCTTTTGTTGTCTTAAGTCAGGGGTGCTCAATACGTCGATCGCGATTGACCGGTCGATCGCGAGGCAAAATGAGTCAATCAAAGGCTTCTCTCCTGTCCACGCATCCCTGGGAGTGAGCCCCGTTGACTCTACTGGGGCTGACTGGTGAGTAGACCTGGAGAGGAGCTGCTGGCAGGCTTCTCTCCCATCCACGCATCCCTGGGAGTGAGCCCCATTGACTCTACTGGGGCTGACTGGTGAGTAGACCTGGAGAGGAGCTGCTGGCAGGCTTCTCTCCCAACCATGCATCCCTGGGAATGAGCCCTGGTGACTCTACTGGGGCTGACTTACCTTTCCCCTGTTTTTGCACTGGTATATATGGAGATCTGCCCCCCCCCCCAACTTCCATCTGTTGGTTCTGTGCGCAAGGGGTTTTGCACTGGTCTTGCTGTGATGTCAATAATAATAATAATAATAATAATAATAATAATAATAATAATAATAATAATAGAGATCTTCCCTCCCCCACACCTTTCCCCTGTTTTTGCACTGGTCTGTATAGAGATCTGCTCCCCCCCCACTTGTATTTTGTATTGGAATGGAGGAAGATCTGGGGAGGAGGTAGATGTGGTGTCAGCAGTGGCCCCTTTAAGGGTAAGGCCTGGCCATCCAGCAGAGTGTGCTGCACAGCTGCAGCCACTTGAAGGCAATAGGGCCCTCAGGGATATAAGAGCACCTGAGGCAGGAAGGGCTCCACTTATTTATGTGAGTCAGCCTTTTCCTACATGAAGATCATTAAGTCCAAGTACCCTTCCACCATGACTGATGAACATTTGGAAGTGTGCTTGAGGCTGGCTGTCAGCAACTACTGTCCGGACTATGCATTCTTGGCTGATTCACTTCAGTGCAAGTCATCAAAGTAATTACAAAAAAATGTTTATAGTTAATTATGTTGTGTTGTGCAATATTGGCTCATGCGGTTATGCAAGGTACACCAACATACATTGTACACATAAATGTTATATGTTATGATGGCGCGAACATTGTAAAAAAACTCTGGTAGATCTCCAATGCTGGGTTTCAAAGTAGCTCTCGAGCCAAAAAAAGTGTGAGCACCCCTGTCTTAAGTGTTCCCTGAGTCAGCTGGTGGGCCACTGTGAGATACGAGGCCCTTGTACATGAAGCTGGACTAGATGGGGCTTTGGCCTGATCCAGCAGGGTTCTTCTTATGTTCTCTCCTCCATGTGCAGAGGGAGGAAGAGCAGACCTGCTCAAGGCTAGAGGAGGCTAGAATTGGCCCATCCTTTTACATATGACGGGCTGGTTGAGTAAGGAGGTGTATTTCTCAATGGGCTTTCTCTCTAGTGTCTTTGGCCCTGACCCATCCTAGCTCAATATAAAGCTAACAAGCAACCAGATGCAAGGGGATGTGGGCAGAGATGTAAATTCAAATGCTAATCTGGAGGGAAAGAAGAGACAGAATTATCATTGCCTCTGCAGACAGCTACATAGATCTGAAGAATTTGAGAAAGGGGCAGGACTGACTGAGAGTTCAGGGATGGATTCAAAGCCCACTGCACTTCCAATGATGTCCCTGGAAGCAAATAGGACCTCCAAACTGGGCTGGTAATTGAGTGTGGAAATAGCTAATGGCCCAATCCTCCAGGGCTTGGCAATGGCTATTGTGAAAGTGCCATAAAGCACTTTGCAGCAGCCAGTAGGAGGAAGGTACCAGTGTGGAAGCCAGCAAAGGTAGGCACTGGGCCTCCAAGCAGTCAGAAAGGCCCCAGGAGCCTACAGAGGTGAGTTTGTCATCAAGCAGCACAGAGGCATTCCAGGGTGGGGAGGGGGAAAACTGGATAGGGTTGGATGGTTCAGGTTCAGTAGGGAGTGGGGATGGCCTCTGGATCCTATCCCTCCCTCCCAGGCCTGATAGTCCTATATGGAGCTACTCAGTTCTGCACCAGCAATTTTGCTGGCACAGATCTGAGTAGACCCATAACAGCTGCTGGAGCTCAACAAGGGGTGAGGGCAAAAATGTTCCATTATCTCTAACTGCCTCTCTGGGATACAGCGGTGGCCATTTCGGTGCCGCTGTTTCACAGCATGGACAGTCCAGTTAGGATTGGGTTGTAAATAACTGAAAAATAATATTTTTCCAGAAAGTCAGGAAATAGCTCTGATTTTTCCAAGCTTGGTTACAGGGCCACATGCCTGATAACATCATGTGCTCCAGGCACCCATGATAGCAATCTCTCCTCTGCATTCTGGGAAAAAAAGGACAGTCCATGCAGAGGACATGACAGTAATCTGAACTGGCATCAGGGGAGATGTGGGTTCCATGGAGACCTCTTGCCCTTCAGAACCCCTTGCCCAGGAGTACAGGAACATCAGTGTACAGTAGATGTATCTTTGAACAGAAGCTGCTTCATGTCCCAGGATTCTCATGCGTTGGCTCTCAGTAACTTTTTCTACTGTGTCACACACACACACACACACACACACACACACACACACACACACACAACACAAGCACAGAGGGCAGCGGCCGACCCAGGTGTTGTAACACTGATGAAAACAGTCTTTGGAATTCATAAATTCAAGGCAAACCTGTTTTACCCAGGCCGATAGTGCTGTATTAGTTGCTGGAAGTTAATGAGGTCCTGTGTTGGAGTACAACCAGATTAAAATGAAAAACGAACCACATTACATTCTGTTTCCACAATTATTATCAGTTCGTTGTAATATAAATATGCAAATTTCCCCGGCATGAACTTTCACCTCTGCTGTAGAGACCATTCATCTCCTTAAAGTATTAATTTAAGTTGTAAAAGGATCCATACATCACCGCCATGTCATTTTGAAAACAAATATTAATCAATTTTGGACTCGGAATTGCCACGGCACAAGCCCAGCGTCCACTTACGTCGGAGGTAAGGCCATAGCAGGGGGAAAAATTTACATATTCCTCCTTGGCTTAAGAAATCATATGATAAATACAAGTACAAAACACCAGTAGCTCAGCAGGCTTAAGACCTTATCATCATCTAGGCTAAGGCAGAAAAAGACTGCCTTTGAATTTTCAATGCAATGGTATGTAGATTAGGAATATACACCTTATTCCTATCTGTTTAACCTTGAAAGGCAATGACTGCTGATGCACAGTTATAGCTGCCTCGAGCTCACTCCAAAAACACAAATGCACACAAAAAATTGTGAAGAAGTTGTATGTGTGTTCTTTTAAGGCAGTGATCACCAAACTTGCTACCACTGTCTACTGAAAAAGTCCCTGTTCAGACCAGAGTTTACTGCTCTGTCTCAGTGCTGTATGTAGTCCAAAGTAGATCGGGGAGTAGGGACAATCTGGGCAGTCACGTCTGTTACCCAGCATCCCAGAAGGCTGTGCAACAAGACGTCCAGGAAAACGCCAGCAGGACTTGATGGAAGGAAGAAATAGTGTGGGATCCTAGGCCAGAACACTGCTCCTTTAAGATCTCAGTTTACCAGGAAGGTGGGCAGAGTCTGGAAACAGTAGACTGGGTTCAAGGTTTAAGCACTTAGAGCTCTCTACTCTTGCTCTCTCCACTCTTGCTCACTTGGAGCTCTCCATGGTCCTGCAGCTCTGACTTGCCTTGCTGAACTATCACCTCACAGATTACACAGGGCTACAAAATTGAGGATCAGAAACGTTTTTCCCAAACTTTATGGTGATTTGATATGAATTTGGGGTGCCGATTCCAAAAATGGCATCCGTTTTGCCCTATCACATCTAGTTTTGGAGATATAGTATAGCCTCATTAGTGAATGATTCAAGCAGCTTCCTCATGAGGAAGCCATGGTGTAGGCTTTCTCATAAGGAAGCTGCTTGAACCATTCACTAAAGAGGCTATGCCGTGTCTCCAAAACTAGATGTGATAGGGCAAAACAGATGCCATTTTTTGATTCAGCACCCCAAATATACCCAGGAATTGGTGTAATAATTAAGGAAGCAAAATGTGTGTTGGCCTGTGTTATGGGTTCTCACTTGGGGTCCAGACACAGCATGGTAAAACACTGCAAAAAAAAGCTAGTGTGGCGGGATCATATTTGAGACCCCATAGCAATTCCTCTTGTGCAGTGTTTTACTAATACATGCTGCCTTGAATGCCTTGTTTACAAAGGGAGAGGCAAGATATAAATCTTTCACATAAGTAAATTACATAAGCATGCACCCCAATAACAAGGAGGAGTGGGAAGGTGGAAGGAGTGAAGGTTGATGTTCAACTGTGCATGCACAATGGACCATCCAAAATTTGGAAACATACACACAGAGAGAGCAAAGGATACCAGAGGCATCAGATTTCACTTCGGAAACAAGATTGGGTGACTTGGAGCTTCAAGTAGGATTTCCAACTTGACTCAATTTGGAAGTGAAATTTGGTACCAAAACCAAACAGGAAATTATTGACTTTCAAAAGTTGCAAAAAAAATAACTGCATTCAACCTTTTGTTCCCTCCTCACAGCAAAGATAGCCACAGAGGCTGCCGGGCAGTTTTATAGAGTCCTAAATCTTCATTCCATGCCCCTTTGCATCAAAGAATGAAGATTTAAAGTGCAATAAAGACTTGGGTGTAATGCCCAGCACCGCCGTTGGGTGCCTGCTAATCGCAGAGAGGGGTGGGAAGAGATTTCACCTTATGACAAAGATAATAACCAGTCAAACTTTCATTTCTGACACCTAGTTAATTGTCTTTATGTTCACTCTTTAGTGCCAGTACTGAAGGAGATTTAGAACCTTCTTTCTGCTTTACATGCAAATGACTTGAATATACTAGGGAAGAGGGGGAACAGCTCATATACTTTGGGTTCACTCATGATGACATCATTAAAAAAAAAAAAAAGGCTTTGGCTAGAATCCAAAGAGCACCTTGAAAACAGGCCAAGTCCTTTCCAGAGGCAGTTCTTCTCACTCTATGCAACACTGCTCCAGAGGGTCCCTCAATAATTAGAACCATCATGTTGTTGGCATCCTTCGGTCTTGGAAGACTATGGTGTCACACTCTGAATGGTGGTACTGGAACAGTGTCCTCTCCAGTGCGCGACACCTGGGTAAAGTAGGTATGGAGGATAGGCTGTTACCCATGCAGCAAATCCCCCCTCTCCACGTCGCTGAAATGGTCCAATGGAAAGGCAGAGGCCAATACGGTTGGTTCCAGCGGCGTCGCAGGAGTTGCCAGAACGTGACTGTGTTCAGCCATGAACTGCCTCAGGGACTCCGGCTCTGGATTCTTCCTCGAGGTTGACTCCTGAAGCCTTTTCCATAACTGGATGTAGCCACAAGGCAGTGGAGGTTTGGGATCAGAGTTTTCCTTCTCTCAGATGAGCTGCCTTCCCAGGCTGACGAGTCCCATCTACCCGGTGGCTGTTTAGTCGCCTCTTACGACAAGTACAGCCAAACTGAGGGCCTATTCTTATCCCCCAGCCCCCAGGGGTATAGAACCTACAACCTACAGAATTACCTATTTGCTTAAATCAACTGACTTTTAAACAATCAACCAATGACTATAGAACCCTCTTTTAAAATGAGAATAACTTCCAGAGGGGTTACACCCATTATAGCAGTCCTTACAACATGAAGATTAAACATGTGAAACCCTTTGCATACTCAAAAAGCAGGGTGCAAAGGCTAAGTTTTTAAAGGCAATCTCACCAATTCTGTCTGTTAAACTTTGCAGCCCCAAATATAATTAGGACAATCAAGCAATCAAAGAATGCTTAGTTCCTCCAATCACTTGTCTTTTAGATCAGGTGGTTCTGAAACATTTTAGCACGGGGGCCCACTTTTTAGAATGACAAATTTTTGGGACTCACTGGAAGTGATGTCATCAACCTGAAAGTGATGTCATGGCTGGAAGTGACACCATCAATTTAGACTTCAAACATAAGCCATGATTAGTCAAATGTCCCATTACACAGCATGCTCGTGATGTTATTTTGCATAGCTTGGAATTCAAACATTTTAGCTCAGAAGTCAAAGCAGAACATAGATTTGGATCCTTCTCCAACCCCACAGCTGTCCCCCCTTTCCAGCATCCCACCTTCTCACCTGTTCAGGGCAAAGCACCAAGCCTCTCTCCCACTGGGAGCCCGTCCTGCCTCGCAGCTTTGTATCTTGCATTTTCAGCCCTGTATTTTCAATGGGGCTGAGCTAGGTGCTACGTGACCCACCTGAAATCAGCTTACAACCCACCTAGTGGGTCCTGACTCATAGTTTGAGAAATGCTATTTTAGATGATCAACCAACCAATCAAAATGCCTCAACATGGGTAGTGCTATTTATTCATTTGTTGAGCTATTAAAGAAAATGTGAGAACTTAAGATTCACAAAGGCCATGACTGAGGAATGGTCCATCTTGGATTTGTTTTATCATCCAGTCATGAACAAACCAGCCCTTGAAAAACACACATGCAGGTTTTTGAGTAAGTGCACCAAGAACTTCAGCTACACCATCGTAGCTCATACAGCTACAAGGCAGCTCGGAGGTAAGAGAACAAATGGTCCCTTATCTTGACGTGGTCTCCCTGACTGTCCCAGCACCAAAGAAGTAGAGTCTCTCGCCTTCCCACACTGACACACCCCATCTCTGTGAGCCATCACCCTCCTCGGATACAAAGATCCAGTCACCGAGTCTGTCTTTCTTCTGGGTTTCGCTTCAGGCTATAACTTGATTTTAATAGAGAATTTTCTAATGCATCATCTGTCTGTAAAAGTTTTTTTTCCCCCCTTTAAACAGTTCCCTGAAAAGAGGAATCTATGTAGACCAATATAATTTTTATACCTTAAGACTTTCCATTCAGGGCCGTCGCCAGATTGACACATGTCAGCCTCAGTGGTGCTGCACGTTATATGGCATCCTTTAAAAAGCAAAGATTATAAATGCAAAGGCGTCTCAGGGCAGTTTCTGGAACCGTTGCATGTGGACAGCATTGTATGAAGCCAGCAGCTGTTTTCACATAAGGTAAATATGACTGGGGAGGAATGCCTTAAAATCTCAGTTTACGGTAAGTGATGCTGAAGAAATTCTTGCTTCATTCAAGCCCCATCATTCCTTTCCGCACCATGAACATACAAAGCCGCCTTCTACCAACTCAAGATGCTCTGTATAGCTCAACATTGTGGTCCCTATAGTGGCTCTCCAGGATTTCAGACTGAGGGATATTCCCGAACAAAGATTTTGGGAGATCTCCAAGTAGAAGATGCCAAGGATCAAAATTTGGACCTTCTGCAGGCAAAATACAGTCAGTTCTCGCTATCCGCTAGGGTTACGTTATCGAAAACCCTAGCAGATAGCAAATTTGCACATAGCAAACCAATGAGTCTGTGGAACTCATTGCCACAGGATGTGGTGATGGCATCTGACCTAGGGGGATTTAAAAGGGGATTGGACAAATTTCTGGAGGAAAAATCCATTACGGGTTACAAGCCATGATGTGTATGTGCAACCTCCTGATTTTAGAAATGGGCTATGTCAGAATGCCAGATGCAGGGGAGAGCACCAGGATTCAGGTCTCTTGTTATCTGGTGTGCTCCCTGTGGCATTTGGTGGGCTGCTGTTAGATACAGGAAGTTGGACTAGATGGCCCTATGGCCTGATCCAGTGGGGCTGTTCTTATGTTCTTATGATCCTATGGAGTCAAAGGGGTTAAGTGCAGAGGGTTGGGGAGAGGGGTATCTTACCTGTAGAACTTCTGTTTCCCCTGGGCATGTCAAAGGCTCTGCACTGGTCACGGGCACTATTTTGAAAGTCCCTACTACTACCTTCAGGAAGCCAGCAGAGACCTTTGGAAGGTTGTACAGACATTTAGATCACAGATAGCCAAGAACAGCATTGTGGTAGGTGACATGAGGTAATGGCAATTCTTCCATTCATGGATACACAAATTCACAGGTAGTTTTCTTCATATGTGAATTCCCTGAGTGTAGAGTTATGACTGATCCAGAACTGGATGTTTGGGAAACCGGGTCGTCACCAAATCACTGCAAAGCATCTGTAGGGAGGCTCCAATTTATAGCAGACACGCCACTGGTGAGGGAAGGGTGCTTAACTCTTCCCCTCCCATCCCTTCTTTTCCCAAGTAGGACCTGACCTTGTCAACCTCTGATGCCATCCCAATTTCCCAGTCCAACCTGGAGCTGCTGCCAAGGATTGACCGCTGGGACCTTCTGTATGCAAACACATGTTCTATCATGAGCTCCAGCCCCTCTACTCAAACCAGGGCTGAGATACATCAGACCAACGTATGGTCAAATGGCAACTGAATCCAGACTGCCCCCCCCCATGTTAGTGACCAAGGGGGAAAAATAGTAAAAATGGTGCCACTGCCCAGCCACCCATCCCCAGCCAACATGAACTTCGTATTCACTTTTCATCTATCTTGCTTGCCCTGGGATTTTTCAAGCTCTCATTCATCTTCCTCCATCATTCAGTCCTGGCAACCAGCTGCCCCCTGCTGGACTTTCTTCAGTAATCCCAATAGTTCTGCACCTCTATGGAACACCCCTACAAAAAAATTTCCCATTCCAGTTTTAATCTTGCTCATATTATGCAACACACACTGGGTTGGGATCCAGTCTCACATGAACTCAGGGGCTGGGAATGCAGCTTTTTGCAGGGCGAAAACAGTGAGCATGAACAGAGTGCTTAATGCACTCACCCTCTGTTTTTCTGCACTCTCTCTCCACCTGGGCCTAGGGAGGGAAGTGGGTAGGTAGGAAAGATTGTTGGAGGAAAGCAGCAAAAGGGTTCTGCATCCTTCTCCCCCTGCATCACCCCTTCTCCCCCGCAAAAGTTCCATCCCCTGCCCCTGCATTCATATTGGTCAGCAAACACAGGATCTAGTCACAGCATCAGGTGTTCAAATCCACAGTGCTCTGTTTTATTATTATTTCCACGCCAACATCTTTCTATATCCAGTAACTATCAAATGGCAAGTGAAGTCTATTAGGCAATTACGGGGAGGACTTGCAAGACAGGGCTCTCCCCTCCACCCACCCCCCAATAAAGCCAATGAAATTATGACAGTTGCAGCCCAAGAGGAATCAAAGCAGAAGAAAAGACCGTCTCTCTGGCAGACAAATGATGATAAAGTGAGCCTTTTAGTCAACAGTCAATGGAAATTGACAAGGCCAAACCCCCCAACTAATGAACAGCCAAACCTTTTGCTACCAGTGCAGCGCATAGAAAGTTTCATCTGAATAAAAGGATCGAGATTAAATTTAGCCAATCGTTGTTTGAAAAAAAAGAAAGAAAAAAAGAGTGGCACATATTCTTTAGGGCCTGTCTGGATTGGAAAAGAGGGAAGGGGGAGAAAAGAGAAGGGAGGGGGAAAACTGTGGACGTGGCTATCCCAACCGCCTCCCAGGTGCAACAAAATGGCCTTGGAGAGAACAATCGCCATCTTTATGTAGCCGCCCAAAGTGGATTTCAGATGGTTCCAACGTCACATGTCCCCCTTAATAATCCAGAAACAGCGCAATTGTTACCGGATGCCCGGTTATCAATTCTCAGATTCTTATAGATTAATCTCCGTTAAAGAACAATGTTCGCTTGACGGACACAGCGCATCCCATTCGATGCGCAGGAGGGGCATAACCATCACGCACAACAAAGAGACAGCTGCACATTAATAAATATGTAATGTTTGATTTTAAAATATGGATTGTATTTCTCCCCCCCCCACCCCCACCCCTTCCACAATCCAATTGCCGGCTACCACCACCACCACCACCACCCCTCTTGCAAAAGCAGAAGATGCGATCTGGCACGCGTGTTTCTTGTGAGCTTTGGAAATCCAAAACTCAAACATTTCCCTGTCCCAGCTGTTTCCTATTGTTCGTGTTTATCAGCTCAAAGGGCGAAGAGAGGAACAAAGGAAAAAAAAATTTGCTTGCATTTCAAATGTGCCAGTCAGTCACTCCATTGTTAAAAGAAGAAAGCTTAATTGTCTCTGCTGCCAAACTTATTTTTGGTGAATGTCCAGTTTTTAAGAAAAGCTATTCAGCTGTGCAATTTGTTTAATACATGCAGGACTGGGGGGGGGGGGATTGTACATGAAATCACATGTTTTCCAGAAGGTGGGGGGAGTGGAAGGAAGGGGAGAGGGTAAATCACATCCATACATTGCAGATCTGGGACATCAACATTAAAACGAGCAAATTTTCTCTTAACTAGGTTGGCTAATGCTCTTATGGCATTGCCACCAACTTGCAAGACACTTAACAGAATAACACAAGCAAGATCTCTGCCAAAGCAAGATCTCTGCCCCAAGACACTTACAGTCAGCAAATGGATAGAGTTGCCTGTCGCATTAGGGCATATTCTTGAATAGCAAATGCTTGCAACAAAATTAACTTTGTTTTTTGATTTAGGGCCCAATCCTATCCAACTTTCCAGAGCTCATACAGCTACAAGGCAGCTCGGAGGTAAGAGAACAAATAGTCCCTTATCTTGACGTGGTCTCTCTGACTGTCCCAGCACCAAAGAATGCAGTGTGTGCCCTGCGGGCACAATTGCACCAGCCGTGGAAAGGTGGATAGGACTGGACCCTTAATTTTCAAAATTTTGGCTCTTGAACTAATTTGAGGACATATTGGAGCTCTTCCCAGACACTCACCTAGGGCTTTTCATGTCCAGTAAATGCACAAAGAAAAGGGGGAGGCAAAACATTAAAGCTCCCCCCCCCACACACACAATACACACATTTATGGAAATATTGGCAATGTGCCTGTCCAGATACACTAATGCACCTGCAGGCATGTCTTAGTTTAATTGAAAACTCTGTCTTTGGGGTCGGGGCAACAAACGTGCTTCCCATGTCTCCTCCACACGTTCACTGAATGAACTTTACATCCTGCCAAAAACTGGATATTGAGAACTGCCACATCAGCTGGATGCTTCCCCTCCCAGCCCCAGCAAAGGGCAACCACCCCATCATACTTCATAAATTGGATGGGGAAGCTTCTGAACCCAGTGGTCAAAGACAAAATAGTCTTGAAGCTAGAACCAAATCAATGCTACTTGCTGTGAATTTGAAGAGCTCACCCCCCCCCCCCAATCCTAAACAATGCAGAACACAGGAAGCCTTTCCCTACTGAACCAGATTATTGGTCTATCTAGCTCCGGAACTGATTCCAGTCCCACCGGCACTAAGGTTTCAGACAAGGGTTAATCCCAGCTCTATTGGGGGATGCTACCAGGGATTTGAACCTGGGACCTTCTACAGTGGGCCCTCGATATCTGCAGAAGATCCATTCCTAGACCCCCTGTGGATACCAATTTCCACAGATTACTGGAGTCCACAGAAGGGTTTCACAGCACCTCGTGGACACGATTGGAAGCAACTTCGGTTGCATCCGGGAGGTCCTTGAGGCCCTCAAGATGCAGGCTTGGCACCCATGTTGAGTCAAATCCATAGGTCCTGAACCCACAGATATGGAAGGCCAATTGCAAAGAGCTGGCTACCTCTAAGTCTCAAGCAAATTGAAATTAACATACTAGCAGATCGATTTCTCCCACCATTATTATCTGCCCAGTGGCTCACAAAGTACTGTCACTGTCCCAACTTTCTTTTTTTAGAGCAGCTTTGAATGCCTTTTGGGGAGATAAAGTGGGGTAGAAATTTACAGCCCAATCCTAACTTGCACTGTGACAGGCAGACCAGTGGGCCTGAGCTGTATCCAGTGCAAGTTTCAGGCAGCCAGGGGCAAGTGGAGGCTGCCCGGGAACAGCGTTAGGATCCGTCATAAGTGCCAGATCATGACCTAGCCTCCCACTCCCCGCCCAACCACCCATCCCCAGGAACACCCACCGCCCACCCTCCCCTGCCCCCAAATACCTCCCTCCAACCTCTTCCCCACCTTCCCCATGTCCCTTCCAGACCTCTGCATCGGCCAAACTCAGCTAGCACAAATCCAGCAATTCATAGTAACACCTGAGCATTTCGCTTTTGGAGCAGAAAACCTTTATTTTGAATTTTTTTCCCCAGCCAGTTTTACTTTGCATCTGTTTCTCTCCCCTCAATTTTTTGTCTCAAAGCCTCGTTTTCTCAGTGCGGCTCTTCTCAGCAAGATTTTGCCTCCTAAGCCCTAAAGAATAATTGGCAGCTCTTGGCAGCTCTGGCGATATTATTGAACCTGTAATTGTCTGGTGTCTTTGTTTACAAGTCGGCGAGTCAATACAATATGATGGACTCACGCCCCACTTGCACTGGATGTCGCATACATAAATTCGGAGAGGGTTGTGGGTCTTTTCTCATCATCATCATTTTCATATTTGGAAACTTCAGCCCCCAACAAGTGAAGTCAGAACAGCACAACTGCTTCACTGCTGACTCTAAAGAAGTCATGACTCTGCAGCCATGTTTTCCCAGCATGGGACTTACAGCTCCCTCTCTGTCTCTCTAGCTCCCCGCAGCTGGGACTTATTTAACATGTTTATAGCCACACCACTTTCCTACCAGTGCATTTGAAGCACTTTACAAGTTAGAATGGATCAAACAAAAACTGTTTTGAAAGACGCAAAAAGACTAAACCATGCACTGACCAGGGGCCCGGGGCAGTAACAACACAACATCAAATGACATCATGATGTCACTTCCAGGTTCTCTCCAGAGGACCAAGTGCTCACTGCGGCGGCTTTGCACCCCCACCATTCCTTCTCCTGTGGAGGCTCCCTAGAAGGGGGCAGGAAACTGCCAGCACCTCCTCCATAACTAGGGCAAAGTCTGAGGGGCAGTCATGCATGCTCCCCCTTGGCATAGAACCCAGGGCAGATGCCCCTCTAGCTCCACCCTAGTTACGCTTCTGGACCAGTTTCCTGCCCTGAGTGTCTCCCTTCTTTTGACTTCAAATAGGCATTTCCCCGTCTGTATACTGGTGCCCTTGTGCTGGCTGCACTATTTATTGTGCATCATAGAGGTCTGAGTGATCTACACCTTCATCACATCATGCCCGGACTACTGTGCCTGGGGCTTGAAGGTGATCAGAACACTCCAACTAGTACAGATTGACATGGCCAAGAGGCAGCCTGGAGCCTGTTTGAACTCAAATAAAGAATTTCATTCTCAATCTCACTGGCTCCCAGTTTGTTCAAGACCCAATTCGAGATGTTGGTTTTAACTTTTAAAGCCTATATGAGCCTTGACTTTAAAGCCCCTCCCCCTTGCTAACTGGGCAAAGAGGCAATTTTCAAAGTGGAGTCCTCTTATATTTAGCAGGGGGAGAGCAACTGTCCCTCTTCATCCCGGCACAGTGTCTTTTCTAGTGGCTGTTGCTGGTGTCTGTACTTTTGTAGATTGTGACCCCTTTGGGGCAGAGAACTATTTACTGATTTATTTTACTGTGTAAAACACTTTGTGATCTGCTCCTGTTGAAAAGAGGTACATAAATATTCTCTGCATCCAGAGCCTCTGTGTCAGACCATAGGCCCAACATGGAGGCTCTTGAGTCTACGGCAGTCCAAGGGTTGTCACAGAATTGTGTGGCCCCATTGCGGAGCTACTTGCCTTGCCCCGGGGAAGGGGACAAAAGTCCCCTTCCCCTGAGGAGCCACCAGCAGCTGCCCCTGTTGCACACAGGATGCTGTGGCAGCCGTTTCAGTGCCATACCCAGCGCAACAGCCAGCTCAGAATTGGGCTGTCTGTCACTTAAGTGATTCATTTAGCAACTATGCTATACCAGCTCTCAAGCCCTTTCTGCAACCAATAGGGTCACCTTTTTACCTAATATAGAACAGCAGCCTTTATCATCATCAACTGCAATTAAAGTTGGCTTTTCTCTTTCTTTTCTTTTTCCTTCTTTCTTTTTTTGGGGGGGAGGGGGGAAGTAATTCTCCGTCATCCCAAAGTCAAGAAATGAAATCCATCCACCAGACACTACAGTGTCATAAGCAATTGATTTTGCATCAGGGATAATTGATATCAATCTGGCTGTTTTTAAAGACATTCAGATGTGCAGCCAAGCAAAGATGAGCTGTGTGATGTCACAAAAATGCCTGCTCAGGAACCCTCTTGCCTTTGCTCTGCATTTATTAGCATTATTTATTATTCTTTCCATTTTGGTTTACAGAATTAATACACCCTGTAATTTCTCAGCTATTTCCAAGAAACGCACATTATGTCCAATGACATAAACACAAAACACCTGTGGGTTGTGAATAGGCAAAATGAATTTTATCCGCAAGCATGGAGTTATTTCAGTTTTTGTATTGACTCACCTGGTCAACGGCAAACTTCAGAAAAGTTGCATCCTCATCTCTCGCTGCTGCTATTTCTTGCATTTTCTCCCAACATCTCTCAAAGGCCTCACTAGGGTTTGCATCACCTAGTGCGAGAGCCAGTTGCATCACCCCCATGATGGACCTCCTCCCATACCAGACCATACAGACCATAGCTCCATCACTGGCTGGGGGAAGGTGGCAGAGTAAGGGGGTGGTGAGCCGCTGTGGGGAGGAGGCATGTTTTTCTCCAATTTTCACTTTTTTAAAAGCCCGGACATGACATCACTTCTGGTTGTGACATCACTTCCAGGGCATCTTTTTGAGCTTGGTACCAGACTACACGATCATTAGCTACGCCACTGTATGCAAGGCAGTTGTGCTTTCCTTTTCTATTTATTTGGCTATAACATTCGATAGAATACAGATGTTTCAATGCTAGTTGCATTCTGCATTAAATTACCCATCAAATGATATATTACACAATGGTATTATTCAAAAATACTGTCGTGCCCTGCCCCGAAGGGCAGCGCCAGTTGGTAGACAGGGGTGGGTTTTCCAGTGCCACTGAGACCAAATAAGCAAGACACTGAAAGGTGGAAGGCTATGAAGGCTGTTTATTGTTTCAGCAAGGCATGCCTGTGGCCTCTGGGAGACTCAGCTCAAATCCAGAAGGCACTCTTCAGAGGGGTGGGACACTTTTATACATTTCTGGTCCTTTGTCCTAAAATCTAGACTTCCCATTGGCTGAAATTTCACATCATAGATGGGGCAAACTCCCAATAGGCTATAGATAACATTAGAGACACCTGATAGGCGTGTTTCAGGTTACAGGTTTCCATAAAAGGTAAAATTAGGCATTTAAACATATTGAATTACAAAGTTTTCAAAAACCAGTAGAGTGTGCTATAATACAATTTACTCAGTGTTTAACCTTATCTACATTCATCAATCCAATTAAAATTATTTTGACAGGTCTTCTTACTAACCTCATTAAAAGAGATGACACAATGTGCTTTGGCTGGTACCTTTTATCTTATCAACATACTTTTCCCTTGTGTTAATGTAAACATTGAACACCTGTGGGGCCTCTCTGCCAAACTAGGGTTTCTTGTCTTTTATTAAGTATCTCTTAAAGTTTTCTAAAATCAAGTAACTTTTAGTCCCCTATGGCCTGCTTTTATTTCAGTTGCAATTCAAACAAAGAGTCTCCAAAAGCAGAAGTTTCCCTGGTACTTTTCCACTTCGTCCCTCTCATCTTCTCACCCTCGCCTTACTTTCAAAGGGGGAGTAGCCTTGTCTCACTTTGACTTGTTCAAGGATGCTTGCTTATCTAATTAAAATGTGTGCTGTCTTCTAAAGTTCATCTCTTGCAGGTGTCTTGTGGTTAGCTAGCTAGACACTTTGTTAGTTTGCCAAGAAACATTGCCAACTGATAAAACTACCTTGACATTTTAGCAGAGCAGTTATTTTTTAAGCTTTCCCCTAAGTTCATGCTTTCCCTGTCCCTTCTTCCCTTCTCTGTTACACTGTACTGATGGTTGCTACAGGTTTGGCTATCTTTTCTTGGGAGGGGGTTCTGAGACAGGTTCTCAAACTGTGAGTCACGACCCACTTGGTGGGTCGTGATTGAATTTCTGGTGGGATGCGATAAGATGGTGGCCGCCATCTTGAAAAAGGGCAAAACGAAGTCAGCAGCGCCATTTTGAAAAAGGGCAAAGTGACCCAGGCGGAGCCATTTTGAGACAGGGCAAGTAGAGCCTTGGGGAGCTATTTTAGGCTTCCAGACACAGAGTAAACAAACACAAAGAGCGGCTTGCACATGCACAGGGCAGGCAGCATGCCGCTTTTCCTCTGTGAGTGTGCTGCTGCCCAGCCCCATTCAAAGGAGGGGAGAGGAGAGCGTGCTTGGAGATTTTCAGGTGAGTGCTCCCTCATTCTTGGGGGCATGCAGGACCCCTCTGTTTGGTTCCCTTTAACCTTAGGCAGGCGAGAGGGAGAGTGGAAAAGCACCCTGGAGCAGGGACCATGGGTGGCGGCGGCAGAGGCTTCAGTGCCCACACTCTGCTGCCACGCGCTCAGCCAGGCAAGAGGGAGTGTGGAGAGGCCAGGACAAATGAGCACTCCCAATACGAGGTCCCAATAACAGAGGTCTGGCTCAGTTGGTAGAGCTGCCGCCTTGTATGCCTGAAGATCTGAGGCTGCCAGTTCAAAACAACCGGAAGTACCTGAGAACTGACGACACGCTGATATACTGATGAGCTGGCCCTCGGTGGCAGAGAGGAGTTGCCGTTAAGTGGAGCGTGGGAGGCAAAGTGCCAGAGAGAGGCCAGACCGGGAAGGAATCCAGCTGGAATGAGTTCTATGAAAGACCAGAATGATTCAATTGTAAAAATCCCTACGGGGCTTTAGAACGGCCTGCCTTGGATTAAAGTCTGGGGAGAAATCTGACGACCAAAGAAAGGCAGTATATAAATACCTGCATAAATATAAATAAATATAGCTACCCCACTGTTTGGTTCCTTTTAGCAGCTGGGAGGAGAACAGTAGGGCATCCCTATCTTTCCAGCTGTGAGGGGGATGCTCCATGGCCCTGCCCCTCACTTCTCTGATGCACACCATTAAAAGTAGTCAAACAGATATGATACATCTCTCCAAGTGCCTTGGTCATCTCTTCTACACTGGACATATGTCTGAGAAGCTAGAGACCAGGGGTTGGAATGGATGACCTTTTAGGTCATTCCATGATTTTGGTGATCATCAGGGTTGTGTGTAAAAAGGGCTGAAAGTAAGCACTGAGCATATGTCTGAGAAGCTAGAGACAGGGGGTGGACTAGATGAGCTCTTATGTCCCTTCCAGTTTCATGATTTTGGTTATCTTTAGGTTTGCATGTGAAATTAACTGAAAGTAAAGTTAGTGTATGTGGCAGAGAAGCATTTGGAATCTTTTTTTTAAAAAAATATTTATTTTTTATTTTTTTATTAACACACACAAACATACCAACATATAACATACATTTAGGAGTGCTAAATTCTTCTTGTAGTTTAAGTGCTAAATTAAGCACTTAATCACACAATCATCACAAGAACAGTGATGCTACTTCCTGTTTGATGAAATCACTTCCGGGTCTGATATCACAGTGATGTCACTTCCTGCTTGATGATATCACTTCCTGCCATGACATAATTTCCAGGTTGATGACATCACTTCCGGCGGGTCCCAGACAGATTGTCATTCTCAGAAGTGGGTACCGGGCTGAAAAGTGTGAGAACCACTGCCCTAGAGACTCACCTGACATCTCTCCTATGCTGGTGACAATTTTTTTAAAACTACCTGGAACACAACAAGGAAAAATAAGTTACAGATTCTTAGAAACAAATTCAGTAGGAAACTTCTTTTGAAGTTCTATTGTCCCTTCAGCAGAGCGTGACATAAACAAAATTAAACAAATGTTTTCGTTGAGTGGATGAGAAGCGAAAGGGGTGAGATTATCCCAAAAGCCACTACTTGAGTAAAAAAGCTGTAGGATGTTGTGGTCCAGACCACAGAATTCAGTTAAGAATATCAGCTTTTATTTTTGGGGAGGGGGGGAAATACACAAGTTTCTAGATCTTATAGTTACAAATAAATACCCTGGGAAGTGTGCAGTCAATGCCCAGTTAAAAAAAAAAAAAAAAGAATTGTGGGGGTCCAGTATTCCAAATATCCCCTACCCCTTTCATTGACCAACAAATAAAGAAATAAAGAAATTATGCAAAATAGAAGCTGCATAATAAGGTCTTGGAGAGCAAGAAAGCTTGGATCCAATCTGATAAAGTTTCTGCCTTATCAAAACTGAGTTCCTGATATAATTCTGCACAGCCTCACTGTCTTGCTCTGCAGCTCCTAAGGCTAGTCCTACTCAGGCTGTCGTCTCACAGGGTTGTTGGGATGACCCAAGACACAAGCCTTCCTCCCCAAATCACTGTAGTGCACTGAACATGTGAACAGCAACAGCTGTATCAAAGATTAGAGCGTAAGCTTCCAGGCATCTTAATAGCAATACAGAAATAATATAAATTTTAAAACACAAGCAAAAGGACTTTTGGAGCATAGTGACTCTTTCAATTGGCAGATGTAGGACATGTAAAACAGGATCTCAGAATTGCACATTGTTGGAGGGCGGGGGTAAGTCTGTTACTGATTTCAGCTCCACAAGCTTGCTGGAGAGTTGATCCCTCCTTGCAAAACATGTTGGCTAATTCAATCATGCTGTCAATATAATTAACAAGGCAGACTGGAAAAAAAAATTGACATGAGGGACAGAAAAACAAGAGAGCAAACGGAGCCAATGAAAGTAATGAAAGATTGCAGCACAAAACAACAAAACACCATCATTCAGTCCTTGCTATTGACATGATCAGCCCAGCCATATGCCGTCCAAGCTGTGGCCTGCACCCCAGGTGACTGCAGGTAGAACAAGAGACATGGTTTACTCTATTTCAGTCCAACACCTGGTTGGGATAAAGAGATCCACTTGTGCATTGCTTTTGGTTTTGAGACTGTCCTGAACAAGGCTGGGCCTACCAGGTTTGAAACTAAAAATAAATGCTGTAGGAGGCAGAGAGATGGTTCTGCATTCTGAACACATTTAAACAAGATCCAGGTTACTGAGTTTTATGGCTCAATAGGGGAGGAAGCACCAGTGGCATGTATAAAGCAATGCAAGGCCCAGCCTGCAACATCAGGGCTAAACCTCCTCTAATCCAGACCAGACCAATGTTACTCTGCATTGGTCAACCTTTTTGAGGCCCACAAGCAGATGAAAGCATCTCCCTTCTCCTGCCACAGCTTTCTTGAAATTGCTACTCTGAATTTTCCAGAAGTTGCAATGACTTGTCAGACCTGCCCTCCATGGATCTATCTAACCTCCTCTTAAAACTATTCTAACCTACGCTGACCTAACCCAATCCTAACCTACGCTGATGCAGCCAGGTCACATGGCCTATGCTGTATCCAGTGCAGGTTAGGAGGCTGCTGGAGGTCTCCTTGGAGTAAGGGAATATCTTTATCCTTACCCTGAGTAATGTCCCAACCAGCTCTATGGGGCTACTTAGAATTATGCCATCTATATAGCTGGCGAAAGTCCAAGCAACCCAGTGTAACACCGGCTGGCCTGGGACAGGGGATGGACTCCACCACAGAGGTGGCCTCTGCCAATCCTCTCCCCTTCCTGGTCCCAATCTGCCCCCCATTCTGCCCTCCCACACCCAGAAACTCCCCCTCCTTGCCTCCAGTCCACCTTCCTGCCACCTCTCCCAGCTCCTTTGCAGCTTAGTGCCTTACCTGTCTACATTGATATCCATCAGGCTGGAGGCTGTGCTCGCGGGGTAGTGCAGGGCATTCCATCAGTGCTGCTTACTCACCATGTGTCAGAATGCTTGACGTGACACATTTACATGGGATAATGTGGGATACGTGGGATTACTTGGGATACGCTGGCAGATAGGACTGCTCTGTTGGCTTTAGTAGTCAGCAGCATCACCAAGTTGCTCCTGCACACAGATCCATCCCCAAAGAAACTACACAGGTAAGCATTTCAGAGGCAACTTGTCCACAGAAATGAGCTCATGAGATCCCGTGAAAAGGTTATTGTGGCAGTAGGGGTGCTTCCAAAATGCTCATCTTAATTTCGCTCCTGGATTTGGAAGTCCCAAATCACCTGCCTTTGAATCTGAAATTGAATCAGTGGCTAAGGAAACTTCCACGGTTCTGTCACTCATTTCCATATTTTGTAGCGAGCTCTGTGCCAGCTGTTTGTCACAGTTTCCAGTACCTGCAGTTTGTTTATGTGTCTTTCCACCCGTCTCCACATTTCCAATGCACACGCCCATTGAAGAAGTCTTGCAAACTCACAACCTTAATGTGGCTGGATGTACATTCCGGTCATGACATCACTTTCGGTGGGTCCTGACAGATTCCCATTCTAAAAAAGTGGGACCTGGTGCTAAAAGTGTGAGAACCACTGCCCTAGAGGCTGCTGCCTGATTTATAAATGCCAAGGATATGGTGATTGCTTCTCCCCAAGTAGCAGCTTATATAACCCTTGATGCACACAGACTAATCTCCCCTGTCAGTTTTGCCAAAAATTGGGTTATGACCCACTGGTGAGTCTTGGATGCACCTATTGAGAACCTCCTCTAGGGTATTTTCCAATACAGAAGTTTCCTAGTGCAAAGAAAACTGATGCAAAGGAAGTTTCCAATTCCCCATGCAAAGGCAGGGCCCACCCGACTATTAGGTAGATAAGGAAGCCCATCTCAGGTGGCAAAATTGGGGTACCATGTAGTTTATTTACCACCAGTTGGGGCCCCATTTGGATTTTCTCCAACTGGTGCCAACATGTCTTGGGTCATCTCTAGCATTTATGTGCATGCATCCTAGGCTAGTCCCTGGCCCATCAGAACACGCTCAGAACTTGGTAGTAGAGCTTTGCACGCAGAAGATCTCGATTTAGCCCCAGACATCTTTAGACAGGACTAGGAAAGATCCCTCTCTGAAGTCCTGGGGAGCCCCTGCCAGTAAGCGAGGCAGACCAAAGATCCTACTCAGGAGGAAGGGCTGTGTCACCTGCAAAAGCACCTGATGCAAAAAGTAGCCAACTCTTGACAGGCTTCAGCTCTGAAGATGCGCATGGACTTCTCATGCGCTGATGTGAGCCCCCAACATTTATAAAATTTCTCTGTCCCATTTGGGGGAGGTCCCCTCAAACCAATTCCCACAACCCTAAGCAGTAAAAACATCCCACCAAAGGTCCCTGCCAAGCTTATTAAAAACATTGCTCAATTTTTTTTTTTAAATAAAAAGGAGCTGGCCTCTGAGAAACAGATGTACCTCACTCAGAATGAATGCCTCTCCTCTTCAAGTTCACAGGCACAATATTACAGCATTGGTCCTGCACATCAATGCACCTGCTCCCCCTCCTCCCTTCCCCGTGCCTCTTTAACCTCAATAGCGCTATGCTTCGTTAATTATAGTGACTCCACACTGCAATATTAAAGTCTGCACTTCTCAAACATATTCTTATTTATTTTTGGGCTCTCGCATTTTGTTTTGTGTTGTCATCGTCGTCCCCCCACCCCAAGCAGGTAATGAAATGTCAGAACCCTACTTTTTCTGGTTTTGTAGTATGTTGATCAAGTGACCTTTGCTTGGCAAGCAGACACAAATCAATATCACGCGCCGAATACGTTTGACAGGGAAAGGTGCAACATATAATAAGTGGCAATCACGGACGAGGGCCGCACGAAACTACCTGCCAACTTCAGTTCATGCCGGCAATTTTCAGACAATGCCACATGTTATGTTCAAAGCGAAATTCATTTGTCCATCTAATAACAGAGATGGGCAGATATTAAAGGGCTCGGTTTTTGTTAAAGAAATGTTTCATCTCACCGTAATAATTCCGAGTCCAGTCAGGGGGCTGAGTCACTTGCTTGCAGGTAAGAGTTATTACGTTTTCAAAAGCAGTTGAGAGGAGCAATTTTCCTTGGAGGATCAGGAAAGCAAACTTTTTATTCATGACATGAAAGGAGGAGAGAGCCCCTTGCCCTGCTTGAGGTTCTCTCTCTCTCTCTCTCTCTCTCACACACACACACACACACACACACACACACACACAACCTTCTGAACTGGCAAGACCATAACAGTCAGAACCCATCAAAGTCTAGAGCAGGCTGAAGTGGAGATGGCCAGCCTTTGGGGCATAGGAGTCAATTCAAGCCTGGGTTTCATACCAGTCAAGGATAAGAAGAGAAGTTCACCTCTGGAGCAGAGTTTCTCAATGTTTGTCCCCCAATGTGCCACTTTGCACAGTTCACCTCTTGGAAGTACCACCAGAAGTAACTGGTGATCGTGTTATCGCCAGTTACTTCCAGTTTGGGAGCCCAGGCACAATGTGACACCAGTAAGAGGTTCAGGGTGAATGGGATGGCTTTTTCGAGCATGTGAAAAGCACATACCAAAGTTCTGCCCACTGACAGCCCAATACTATCCACACTTTCCTGGGAGTAAGCCTCATTGACTCTAATGGGACTTACTTCTGAGTAGACGTGCATAGGACTGGGCTCTGAGCCTCCTGCTGCTGCTTGTTGCATTGTGTTGCTGGTCTGACTGGCAGGTGGCAGGGGTCTGGAGATCCCGTGTGTACCACTGGACACCACCTCAAGTACCACTGATGGTATGAGTACCACTGGTTGAGAAACACTGCTCTAGAGTGCATCGCAGTGCACATTCAGCTGGACATAAGAAGAGTCTGACGTGATTGGGTTGGATTTGAATTGATCTGCATTTTGTACATTCAGATGAAATTTTAATTAATTTTACTCAGCAGATGTTTGAAGGCAGCTATCTGGCTTGGCACGTGCAGCTGCACTCATGGAGGCAGTGTTTGGGAAAGAGCCATGTTTTCCATAATAAGCATGGCATGATAGAAAGCCCCAGCCCATGGAGTAAATGCTATAAAGGTTCAAATGGAAACTGAAAGTTGGCAAGAGCAACTGGCTCCAGGTCAGAGGGAGGTATCTCAATACGTGGGCCCCCTCCCTCATTTACATAAGAACATCAGAAGAGCCCCACTGTATCAGGCCAAAGGCCCATTTACACCAGCTTCCTGTATCTCACAGTGGCCCACCAAATGCTTCTGGGAGTACTCAAGACAACAAGATACCTGCATCCTGGTGTCACTCCCTTGCGTCATGCATTCAGCGGTAGCCTACTTCTAGAACCAGGATGATGCATATAGCCATCATGGCTTGTAACCTGTGATGAACTTTTCCTCCATAAATTTTCCCAATCCCCTTTTAAAAGCATCTAGGCCAAACACCATCACCACATCCTATGGCAAGGAATTCCACAAGTAAGCCTAACTATACCCCTTCTTCTCTCCAAAAACATCCCTCAACAGCTTTTCTTTTAGAAAAATAAAAAGAACCACCATGTGCCATCCAGTAGGGCACCAGCTGGAACACTGCCCTGCTCTGTCTAAGGAAAGAGTATACCCAACACTTCCTGCTGGCCACACATTGCAGAAGTGAGCAACAGGCCCATGATGTGCCTCTGTAGCTTGTCCACCATTAATGAGCTTCTCTTTGAGGAACATCGGATAAGCTTCCATAGAGCCCAAGAAACCCCCAGAACTAGGGTTGGCTCCAAAATCTCCCCCCCCCCCCAAAAGACATTTGAAGCAAGGTTCAAGGTTCCTCCCAAGAAGAACCATATATGAACTTTTAGGGGAAACCAAACAAATGTCTACAAGACAAGTGAAATTCACCAGGGGTTTCCCCAGAATGTGATTTAGAAGCCACTGAACAAGGTTGGCCATAGAACAGACAGACCTGACTCAATTTATTGTTTGTTTCCTGAGCTTAAGTTGTGCAAGCTCGACTTGGCAGGGCTTTTTTCCTGCTTATTAGTTTGGGAAAAATCTCTCTGTGAAAAATAAATGGTGCTGTCTGGGGCCTTCATTCTCAAAAGTGTATGTTTTTAATTTCTCTTGAGTAAAGTTTGGGGAGGTGGGGTCATAGCACATCGTCAACTTGCTCCGAGGGCTGTCAACCCTCCCGACTGGCAAATGGTTAACAGTAAGCAACAGATTTATAACCTGACATAATTAATTGCCTAGATAGTGACATTTCCCATATTATAGACAATTGTGAATTATGGGCCCAGCTGCGAGCCTTCTCATTCGCTGAAATCGGTTGATAAATATGTTTATTTGGGGTCAACCCAGCCTCATCCATTAGAAATATTGTTTTTTCTAAACATTACATTGATTTAATTTAGCTCTAATCAATTTTAAATGGTTCTGACAATTAACAAAAGCTTCAAATATGACCTTAAAGTAATAGGATTCATTAGCTATGTTTAGGATTAAACTTATCCTAATAGGGCCATTTTTCTTCCAAAGACTGACCGCTGGTCAGTCAAAATGAAATCAATTATTATAAATTATACAGTTTAAGTTGATTACGTAGTGCCTGCTAATTTGTATAAATAAGGACGTCAAACAATGGAAGTCATTTATTAATAACTCGTTCTATCCTGGGGCCCCCCGTATCATACTTTGCAGTACAGCTGCAGGGTCATCTGTTAAATATAAAGTGTTATATTCTCTGCTGCCAGGCATGTATGCTAATTAAACCCATAATTAATTGTAACAGTTATAGTTAAAGTCAAAACGCTGACAGCCTTTCTTGCCCTATTATTCATGGTAATCAACAGAATCAAAAGAGAAGCTAATCAACAATTCATATGCTGGCGAGGGGATCAGGATACGACAGCCGCCCCCAAAGACAGCTGGTACCCGCAGGTCCTTGGGACACAATAAGAAACATAAACCTCTCAAATTGCGACACTTCAACGTGAACTTGTCTCTATTGTGCAGCGACACAAATACGGGCATAAGTCATATTTAAGAGTTCAAAACCTTGGCCCTTGGCTACAGCGTGTGCAGGAAGAACCATGCAAATGGACATGCCAAGAGGGGCAAAATGGATCACCTCTGAACAGATCACTTCTGATCTGAAACAGATCGTGAAGCAGGTTGCCACAACACTGGGCTGCAGTACAAAAAATGCATGTTGCAAGGAGCAGCATTTAGTCATTTACTTTCTGGTGGAAGGGAGAAGCTCTTTTTCTCTCTCCCTCTCTTTTTGTGCGCTGCTCTGTCCCCAAGTGTAGTACATTCACTCAGGGGCATATCCAGGGGCTGTGGAGCTCAGGGTAGCAATGGTGTGATGTCACTCAACATAATGACATCGTGCGACGCAACTTCCAGCAAAGCGCCAGGAGCGTGCACACACTCACAGTGGTGGCTGGGGCCAGATCACCAGGCAGCAGGTGCTCTAATTGCTTCATGACATGGGAAGCAACGGGAGCACGTGTGCACTCGCAGCAGTGGCTGGGGTGATTTTGCCCCAGCTGCCATGGTGAAAATCGCCCCAGCTGCTGCTGTGACTGCCCACATGCTGCAGTCACTTCCTGACTCAGGAAGTGACTGGAGTGTGCAGGTAATCACAGGGGCAGCTGGCACCTCCCTTCAAATAGTGCCCAGGGGTCGAGCTGTGGCTTGCCATACCCTGGATACGCCACTGCATTCCCTTTCCCATATGAGCAAAGGGCTAAACTTGAAGACATCACTATAGTCAAGGGTATGTCTGCACCCAAACCTAAGTAATCCCAGAGTCTAAGATGGAGGCAGCTTTTGCTCCCCGTTCAACTGGGCCCCAGATTGGATCTGGTTGACTTTGCCTCATAAGCAGGGCCTCTGAGAGGAATTTTATCAGGGGGTACGACGTTTCTTTCGGGCCCCTTCCCAGAGGGGGAGGGGGGCAATGGGAGCAGGCAGAATGGGAGACAAAAGAAGGCAAAGGGAGGGTGCTGATAGCTAGAATAGTCTTTGAAACTCAGGTCTACCAGGCTTCTTGATGTGGAGCCCAGGTCTACAAAACCATGCGGCGTTGGCAGCTGGATAAAGTAATATGGAAAACCAAACACAGTCTCTCTAAAATCTTTGAAGTATAGCAAATCATTGCAGAAAATTAGCAAAGTTGTAGTTGGAGTCACACTAGAATGGACAGTGTCCTATGTGCACCAAAATAAATCTCTGCAGCAACTGTAGCCCCACAGCTGGATCCCTGAGCTCCTATACAGTCCTTCATGGTTATTGGATCCACAAGCCAAAGAACTGCTGTAGAAGGCCAGCTTCCTCCCAGATGCGATACAGTGTTAAGGAGGGTCATGGATGCATTCCTGGGCCCCGTGTGCATGGCTTGCAGCAGCAGTTGCCACTGCATGCCCACAGTTGTGCCCCCAACATCATGTGCAGGCAGCAAGTTCAGGTGAGATAAGAAAATGTCAGATCCCAGGAACTTTCTGGGCCCCCTTCTTTGACTCCTGGGCCCCCTTTCTGAACTTGGGCCAGGGTACAAATTACCCCCTTTACCCCCCTCTTCTAGGCCCTGCTCGTAAGACTCAGAGCAAGAAGACAACAGAGGCATCAAGCAGTTCTGTGTACATTTTTTTAGAGGGGTTCCATATCCTTTTAGAGCACCGGTTCCCAACCCGTGGTCTTTTTACCACAGGTGGTCCACGTGAATGCTCCAACTCTAAACATAAAGAAGTAAAGCCATGAGGAACTGCTCTTTACATACACTGAGAAGGAAAACTACTCTGAATAGGCAGGAGGTGTGGTGGTTGAGCCGCACCTGCCCAAAGAAAGCTAAGCAGGTCTATCTGTGGTTGAGACTCTGGATGGAAACAGGAAACCTGCTGACAGATATGAAGGCACACTGTGAGAGAGTGTGAAATGCAGAGGAGTTGGCTAGAGTTGGACAACATCTTGAGCACCGGCCGCGGCTACTGTGAGAGAATGCTTAAAAGAGCAAAGCAGACCCAGGATGATGGCTGCACTGGGACAGAGAACGTCTGGCAAACTGTGCAATTTCCTCCCACAGAACAATACTTTAAAAACCCCATTGAAAAATGTTGGTTTCGAACTAGCCTGCCTGTGTAAACCACCTTGAATGCTGTGTAAAAACAGAGAAAGGCAGCAAATAAATAAGTGCAGCATACCTTTTCTGCAAGTTACCACAGGGGTTTAGCAACAAGGGGGCAACCAGGGGGGCAAGCTACATACATGTTCCACCCCACATGGTGTTGAGCTGAAACCTGGTATTCCACTAAAACTTTTGGAATGCTCACCTAACTTCGCCCTTGATTTTGGAATACAAACCTGTACTTGATCTTGTTTCTGAAACTGTTCATTAGTTAATTAACTATTAATTAGTGTTACTAATTCTCCTTTGCTCAACTTTCTAAATTTCCAAATGTTTGACTGAGCCTATGAACTGGATCAGGGCAGGCTTTAAGCCAATTGGACAAATTGCTCCCAACCGGGCCTTGCACTGAAGGAGGCCTCCTGCTAGGGTCATCTATTCTTGTCTTGCATGCTGTTTGATATTAAAATGCACTTAGATCCATTTGGTCCATTTATGCACATACACTTTTTAAGTACGCATTTTGATTGCTTTCCATCCTATCATAGACATATACAGTTCTAGGAGAGGATCACTCGAACCCTGGCCTGGGGGCTGGATCTGGGGATTGGACGAACCTGTCCACCCAGTAAGTGAAATTTACCATTCTGCTCCTGAGTGGCATCTGGGTAGACCTAGGCACGAGGACACTCTGGGTAGTCGCTTCCCTGTCGCACAGCTTTCTGGGATGCCAGGCAATAGATGTGACTGCCCAGAGTGTCCTAGTGCCCAAATCTACCCCGATGATGAGCCGCGCAGGGGCAGAACAGAAAGCTGCGGTCTGGGCAGGGACCGCATTTCAGGTGCACAGTAGTAGTTGCGAGTTTGGGTGCCGCTGTTCTAGAATACATTTTATTTATATCTCTAAGAGTCAACAAGCTGGCTATGAACCTGGGGCCCTGCAGCTTCTAAGGCCAGCCCTGAACAAGATGATCCATTGGTTTCATTCATTTGTATGTCTGATGCTGCTAATGACAGACAGCAGAAATGGGACAGTGCATGAAGCTGCCTTCAACAGAGTCTGGTCATTGGTCCATCTAAGCCAGTGTTACCATCCCTGACTGGCAAAAGCACATCAGAGCTTGGGGTCAGGAGACGCTGGGGACTGAAGCTTGGGTCCCTCTAAGCTGCAGCCTTGTCCCCACACCTCCACCCACAAAAGCAAAGGTCCGACATCCTATCAAGCACTTGTGCTTTTTCAAATAACCAAATTTGGCAGCAGCCCCCTCCCTCGCCCCTTCCCCCCCCCTTACTGAGCTGAAGTTAATGGCTGGCTGAAAAGTATGTCAACACAACAGCTGGAGAGCAACACTTCGTTGCCGCTTTATGTGACAGCATATGCCAGCCACTCAGAACATGTGATAATTCAAACTGGAGCCGATACGACAATAGCAGATGGGCTGGAGCATTGTGATTCTCACTCCAGTTCCCAGCCCTTGAGGGATCACTAAATAAAATCAAAGCAGATGGACCATTACAAGCTCATTCGTGTTTGACTACAAGCACCTCCACATCCTGGAGCTGTGATATACGGCACCTTGGTATAAGATGACACGGGTGGGTAACATGACCTAATGAAAACAGCATCCGACTTGGCAAGTGAGGAATGAGGCGGAAGAAATATGCACAGCTCTATTTATCACAGAGTTGGTTGTCGCAGCAAGGGTGGCTTCCCTCTCCCTTTCCTCCTTTGGCTTTCATGTCGACACACTTGATGCTCTCTGCCTGGGAATTCCTCCAGAGGTCTGATCCACCAATCTGGGAAGAGTTGGTAGAGTCCTCACAACAGGAGTGGAGGCTGTGTGTGTGTGTGTGTTTAGGGTGGTGATACCATTTCAAAAGGCTCCCTCATGCAAAAGACACCACAATAGACAAGCCTTCCAGAAGGAGCTTAAACTATCAAAGACAAAAGTTCTGGAGTAGCCCTCTCCTTTAGTGCACCATTTTTCTATTTGCAATTAGCTTTTTCTCTGAAGTGGTACAGTCCATGCTGTAGTATCAGAACTCTACCACCTCAAATTCAGCAGCTTGCAATAGTCTTTCAGCAGACTTGCAGCCCAACTCTAGCCCAGGCCAGCATTGGCCTTTCTCTCACTGCCTGGGAGACAGCCACAGCAAACGTGCCATAAGGCACATCACAGCAGTCAGAAGCAGGGAGACAATGGTGGAGAGGCCAGCACAGGGAGACTCTGAGCCTCTGCCCCAGTGGGAGAAGCCCTGAGAGCCGGTGCGGGTAAGCTCCTTGCCGAGAAATGGGAAGGCAGAGGAGCCACATCACCATCCCTGGAGGAAGGGAAGGAGACAGAATGTGACAAAAATAAACGTGTTGCAAGTTACACCAGGGAGGGACTACTAGGAGAGAGCCAATATTGGACCTGGAACCATCAGCAGAGGGTCATCTCTTTCCCAGGGATCTGCTTTTTAAAGGTAATCAGTTTCATGTGCCTCCATCTTTAAATATCCAGAGTGGGAAAGTCATGGAAGAGCCGATAACGCAGTAGTGATAATGAAGCCCAGAGACGAGCATTATGGGTAGGATCCATAGGATAGTCAAATTCATTTACAGCCTAACAGCTGTTGGATTGCACCCACCATGGAAAGATAGTCACCTGGCTTGAAAGAGACAGGAAGGGGGAGAGAAAATCTGTTCACCTTTGGGCATACCGCTGTGCACTTCTTCATAGCTGCTGCTGCTGCTAGTCTAATTATACATTTAAATACTGCATTATGCGCTGATTTATTGCAGTTGAGGCCTGGGAATGGAATTATCTTTGCAAATTGCTTCCATAGGCCTGAGATCAAAAGAGCACAGAGACTCCCACCAAAAGAAGCCTTTCATTTATACAGGTAAACACTGCAGCCAGTTATAGCTTGGTGCAAAGGGGAAAAAAGGATGCGATGATCTTTGTAGAAGGACAAACAAGATAATGAACAGGGGACTTGGGATTCTCTTGCCTCTTATGGAAAAAAAACTGAAAGGAAAAAGCCTGAAACCCCAAGCAGAAAATGACACATCAGCAACACCAAAGTAGCTAGTGTGTGACCCCTTTGAGAAATGTTGCACTAACATATGGGCCAACCTTCTAATGTACCCAAAATATGGATAAGGACCTACTAGGTGAGTCATGAGCCAATCTCAGGTGGGCTGTGTAGCATCTCACTCAGCCATCACTGAAAATGCAGAGCTGGTGGGTAGGTGAGGCTCCCAGTGGCAGAGGCAGGATGCTTTGCCTTGTATAGGTGGGAAGCTGCGATGCTGGAAAGGGGGGAGGGCTGTGAGGTCGGAGAAGGATCCAAGCCTGCGTTGATGTCCAAGCTGCAACATTTGAATTTCAAACTATGCAAAACAACAGCACGAGCTGTGTGATGGGACCTTTGGCTGATTAGCTTAGGTTTGAAACCTAAATTAATTATGTCACTTCAAGCCATGGCATCACTTCCAGGTTAATGACATCATGGTGGGTCCTGACAAACTGTCATTATAAAAAGTGGGTCCCGGTACTAAAAAGTTTGAGAACCACTGTGTCCCTGAATTTACAGACAACAGTTGTACTTGTAAATCTACACCCGTCCTTCTTTTCCAATCCAGGGAAGAGCATGCATAATTTTGTGTCTCAATCATGTCTCCCCTCAGGCAGTTGCGTGCCTGCCATAGGCTGACCTGGGGCAAATGTCCCGAGCGCCAGCCTCTAGGGCCTGTGGAAGTCTCTCTGAGGCTCCTGACAGGGGCAGAAATTGTGCTTCCGGTTTGCCGGAAGCAGTTTTTATAGCGCTGGGGAACCTCACAGAGGTTTCCCAGCATGGGAGGAGGTCACATGAGGCTCTGTGAGCCTCTGATAAATGGGGGGGGGAATTTTTGCCCTACGGGGGCGGCAACAGCCTGCAGGGGGGGCGCCCTCGTGGAGCTCTGCCCCAGATTCTCTGTACATGGGGACTTTCTGCACATGGGGAGAGCTGTCATTTTAAGAAGTGGGTCTCGGTGCTAAAAAGGTTTGAGAACCACTGCTGTAGAGAATACCAAGCAAGTTGGTATACCAAGCAATCTGATTCAGTATATGACACTGTTGTGAATTTCACTGCCTGCAAATCAGGTGGTGAAATTGGAAGCACTAATTTTTGAAACACGTTCCCCTTGTCTGGAGGAAGCTCTCTGTTCCTTCTGCTGGTTCTTCAAAGCCTTTCCTTGTGCCAATTTGTCTCTGTCTCTCTTCAATCTTAAGGAGGAGGGTCTGTGCCAGTTGGCTTCCATCCCAATGGCTTCCATACGCCAAGCATTCAGAGAGCAAGCAAATGGTTCCGTCAAGGTCCGTTGAGAAGGAGACACAGAGCCTAGTGTCGCAAGCTTATTGATGACAGCATAGCCTCCGAGTTAAAGGCTCCATCCAGAGTTCACAGCTATTGAAACAAGGCAGGATGCTGTGCTGGGCAAAATTATTATTGCTCCCATGAGCAAATTAAAATCCAGTGTTCCTCCCTCTCCCTGTGGCAGCATATCCTAATAGGACATTAAATAAGCAACAGTCACTTGGGATACTATGAGTCATTTCTCAACTCACTGTCCTATCGCCATCATATTTCTGACCAGTGGTTTCCAAATTTGGACAGCTGACCTATTTCCAACTTGGGGCTCTGTGGGAAATTAGTGATAAGCGATTGGTTTATCCCAACAGGCCCACAGGCATCCTGGCACCCAAGGTTGTATGCCAAATGCTGCCCCCCCCTTACCTGGTGACATATCAGTGTCTTCTCTTCTGCTCCCTGGATTGGAAAAGAAGTTCGTTGCAAGCCCTGGCAGGGAAGCACCACTTTAGAGTGAACCAGAACATTTCCACTGCCTGTGATTGTTGTAAGAAAACACACAAGTCACCAATTTTCAATATTTTTCTTCTCACAGATCATTGACCACTATGGTCTTCTCTATGGTCTCCATCTCTTGTGACATCACTTCTGGCTTCCTGGAGACTCTTCCGAGTTCTGCATCTCTTTCTAGGACAACTGTCCATAGTAGCAAATTTCCTGTTCCTATTCCGTATCTATTTGTTACTACAGAATTGTCCTAGAAACAGAGGAACATAAGTTCAGTGGTTTTCAACCATTTTGCTCCAAACTCCAGCAGCAGACCTGTGGACTTTTCACAGCACACAGTGCCACAGCACACCAGCTGTACAATCCACATGAAGCACTCTGAACACTCAGAAATGCTACACAACTATTACATTTTTATTAGAAGAGAAAGGGTCAGTGGGGCACATGTGGGAGGCCAGATTCAAATCTTTGTTCAATCATACTGGTTTCCAGCAGTCTTCTGGCATCCCTTGCTCCCAGTCTATCCACAAAAGGGTTGCAAAGATAAAATGCCTATCATAACTACCTCTCTAAGCTTCTTGGAGAACGCATGGAATTAAAAATAAATAGAAATTTGAACATTAAAGTACCATACACATTTTTTAAAATCTGCAATTATAACAGCTATTCTGTTGTGCACACTCAACTGCTAGTATTGTAAAGGATCGGAGATAACGCAAACCAATTAATTGGCACTTGAAAGAAAAATTAATGCAATTTAGCTGCATACTTTTTTTTTAAACAGAGAATTAGACTGTTCCAAGTGTTGGAGGGGGAATTCAGTTGGCAGTTATGACTTTCCACCACAAGATGGCACCTGAGGCACACATTTTAACCTCAGTGTGGCAATAAGCCTTGGAGAGCAAAATATTTGCCTTCTGAATGCCAAGGCAAGGGGTTGAAAGCAAGGGGTTTCAAGCTGTTTGTGTGCTTGGTTTTAAACAGGAGGAGGGCAACAGAAGTTGAAGATGGTTCTGTGTGCAACAAATGTTCATTTGCCAGTTATTGCACAGAAAAGGAAACATACACAAGTAGCAAAAGAGACAAGTGTATTTTATGAGCCTGACGTGGACCAGTAGGGCTAAAGCAAACAACTTGTGGACTGGAGATCATTCATACAACATGGCTTCCAGTAGCTCAACCTTTTCAGGAGCCCCCTCTGCAGCCTACAAAGCAGCAACCTCAGAATGGAACAATACTTATTTGTGTAGCCATTGAGTGTGGTTTTGCATGCATTTTCTTGATGCTGCTCCTACAACTATCCTTAAAGGTGAGTACATTATTCCCATAGTACTGATGAGGAAGACAGAGACTGAGATGGAGCAGCTTGCTAAAGGCCACCAGGTAAGTTATGGCAGAGGTGAAAATGATATTGAAACTGAAACACCGATTCGCAGCTCTATCCCTTAGATAAGGGGGTTCCCAAAGTAAGTGTTGCGATGCCTTAGGGCAAGGGTGTCCAAACTTTTTGACAGGAGGGTCCTTTATGACAGGAGGGCCACATCATTGCTCTGACACTGTGTTGGGGGCCAGGAAAAAAAGAATTTACATTTCAAATTTGAATAAATTTACATAAATGAATATATTAGAGATGGAACTTATATGAATGAAGGTCTTGCAATAACACAAGGTCTATAAAAGGCCTTGCACAAAGCAAGACCGACTTCTCCTTTGCTGCCATTGCTGCATCACAGACGTGAAACAGCAAGCAGTGGAGGGAGCCCTCGTCCCACAGATCACGCAAGAGGCTGAACAGTTGGCCGTTACTGAGAACAGTTGTGTTGGGCCAGTGCGGACTGCAGCAAGTCTCTGGAGAGCCAGAGGCTCATTGGAGACTGGGGGATCACTGTGGGCTGGATTGGGAGTCCTCATTGGCCCCAGGGCTGGGGTGTGGGCACCCCTGCCTCTGGGCAGTGGTTCCCAAACTTGCTGGATCAGCAATACGCTCGGGACCAGTAAGTGAATGACAATGGTGCAAAACATGTCATGAGATGACATAACCATCATTCACTGCCTGGTTCCGAGACCTAACTAAGCTTCGAAATGGTCAGAACAGGTGGGAGGAATTTTCAGAGTGCATGGTTTTTGCACAGTGCAACTCTGCCACACTGAGCCTCTTGCCACAGTCTGGAGTCTTGTGGCGCAGTCCCACAGCAGGCAGCAGGTGGCCCATGATGTTGTAATGTGCTATGACACACAGAATGAGAACTGCTGCCTTAGGGCATTGTGCCACATTCACAGGGGTGCTGTGGGATTGCCCCAGTGGCCCTCCTATCCGTTTCTCTGGGTGCCACCATCTTAGATCTTGTGAAGTTTCCAGAGATCCAGGATAGCAGCATCCAAATTTCAAGAACTTTGGGCACCAATATCTTGGATCCAGCAAGATTTCACAAGATCCAAGATGGCACTGCTTGGTTAAGCCAGGTAGAAGATGGTAGAGGGGTGTTGTGACCCAGGTAAGTTTGGAACCACTGCATTAGATACTCTACCACACCAGCTCTCTCAATGAAGTCAGCATGAAAGATAATGCCAATGCAGATGGTCACATGCACAAAGGAAACTGTCTTCTACTGAGTCATATCACCAACTGGTCAACCTTGTTCAGTATTGTTTTCTCTGGGCTGACAGGGGACAGCAGCTGTTCTAGAAATTCAGGCAGTCAATCCCAAAGTCATGCCATTTGTGCACTGGAGGTTTTTGAATACAACACATGGTTGCGAGGCAGTTCAGTGTGCTTCCACTCTTACTAGAAGTATACTTTATTGCGCCAAGGATCTTGTCTACAAAAAGCTCAGGTCTCAAGGTTATAAAGCCACACTTGTGTACCCCCTGTGCAGCACATGGACACATTCCATTGCCCGGCACAAAACCATCCCCACTACAAAAAACGGTGGAACACATTTCTTGCACATTAAAATTGTCTCTTCCACCATCCAATACCTTTCAAGTCCCCAAAGAAAGGAGGTAGCCGTACAAACAGTAAGTTTAATAAATATTAATAAAGAAATAGGATATGGTACAGACTCTTCTTCTCTGGGAAATTAAGGCTTCATTTACAACCCAATATAGCGGCTTCTTGACGTTCCTGGTGGAGGCAATCTACTGAGGAGGCAACTGCACTGGACACAGGAGGTTTATTTAACAAAAAATACCAAGAATTGTGCAAGCCAATGCAGAACACGCTTTGTTACAATGGCAGAATAAATAAGTCGAAAACCTTAAAATCAGCAGCCTCGCTCAAAAGTAGAAGTCGTGTTCAACCTTCAAGTTGCACTCAAAAGCAGTTCTTTCACGACAACCTCATACCCGGGAACACAAAGTTTGTGTTTTGACATTCTGCTAACATAAAGTCTGTATGAAAAGTGCAACATGACTGAAAACAGGATGACTGCACATCCATGGATTATTTCCTTCCCCTATACACAGCATCTCTTTTCAATGTTCACATTGTACATTAACACATGAAGGCATTAAGAGCACAGTATCTGAATGCCAAGGGTTCAAGAACGCATGAAAGTGGAGAGGGATGATATTAGAAAAAGAGGACACCACCCGTCAACTTTGCCCTGCTGTACCTCACATTCAAGAAGGAGAAGACCAGACATGCATGTTCACCATGCAAAGACTGCAATGCCAAGAATGAACATTGGGAGGAAAGTCACCAGAGATTGAATGGTAAGGACTGAGCTTTTCAGAGGCAAAAGTTTGCTCGCACAGCTGCAAGTCGTTGCACCATACAATGCACTGATCCAGCTGAGCCAAGAAGCAACATTTAAAAGTGCTGATAAACGAAATATTTCTCTTCCTGATGACTACTGAAGGAAGGCATACTTTATGTGGTCACAAACTGGCCCTACACACCGACACCATGTCTAGTCTGAACATTTCCATGTGGTTCAAAAACATAACTTCTTTTTGGGCCAAGACAAGGGTGAATACTACAAGAGAAGTGGGACAAAGATGGCAACTTTCACTCTGGTCTTTTTTGAAATTTAAGGCTTCTTGTAGAGTAAGGACCAGTAGCCAAGCCAGTAAAATAGAGGGAGTGCTTAAAGTAGCTGATTTTTTTTTTCAATATCACTTTCTAAGTAATAGGATTGTGACCACTGTAAATTGATACACAAGGAATTAGAAAGTAAGCATTTTCAGGAAACTGAAAAGAGGAGTTTGGGGTTTCTAGCAAGTAGTGGAAATCGACTAACTAAAAGCCAAACTACAGATTATGCCATAGTCATGTGTAGCAACCGCCAGGTCATCTCTTCTCCATTGCAAAAATGTTTTGCAAAAGGAATGGGGAACAGAAAGGGATGCTTAACCTCCTGCCAGCCACTCTGCCCTGAAACAGCCCTCTAAAGTTGCTTCCCCCAGCATTCCAAACATAGGCCCAGAACCCCCCAAAAAGAAAAAAGGCATGGAGGAAGGAGTTTCAGGGGAAGTCAGGTATCCAATTCCCACCACCTCTTCTCTGCTGCAAAAACACCCTCCTACCCAAGGTTGCTTTGCAACAAAGGGACTGACAACCAGTGGTCACTGGTTATCTCCAATGGCAAAGGCTTATTGAAGGGTGCTTGGTTTTAAGATTGTAAAATATATTTGATTTTTGTAGCCCATTGCATCCTGAAGCCCTAGAGTGATACTAAAACAAACTCATGAATCAGAGTCAGAAAGTGACACAGTAAGCTCTGAACTTGGCCTTACCAATCCAACTGTACATTTGTGCTAAAATTTAGGGCCATGCCTGCATGGCCCAAACATTTTCCTCAAACTGCTTTGATCCTTCACTAAGACAACTAAAGGAGCAATTCACACATTATGCTGTTCCCAGATACAGAATGTCTGTACTTGGGTACACGTTTCCATGTGATGACTACCTTGGCTTCAATTATCTGGGTACTACGTATACAAATTGTACCTGCACTGGATAAATGTACTCAGATACACACTAAAATTGACTGTACCCAGATACAACCAGGTATAGTTTTAAGAGTTATTCACACACATCAGGTGCACTCAGGATGTAGAAGCCACTTCCAAAGTACAGGAAAATTAGCCATGGACCAGATTGGGAAGAAATGGGAGAAAAGATACAAAATGAAGGTAGTCGGGGAGAAAAACCAGCAGGGGGCAAAAAAGCAGGAGAGTGGTATAGAGCAGCTAGAAGAGTTAAGAGCAATGCTGGGACAAAAACAAATTTGGTCTCCATCTCCTTCCATACACAGCTTCTAGAAACTCTGGCCACCTACTACTTTGCAACCATTTAGCAAGGGCCAGTTTAGACGACCCTATGCACAGAGAGGGAGAGCAGGATGACTGGATTTTTATGGGAGTGCTACGCCTACATGAAGTGGAATCTGTGTGCATGCGTGCTCTATGCAAATAATATGCTCCATGCATGAAGATATTGCAGACCTGTTTGCACATCAGATGCTCTGAGCGTGCAAGCAGTACCCTATACCCAAGGCAGGTTTAAAGCATATATCTATTCTTTTCCATTAGTTTCCACAAAGAAAGTTGATCTCAAGGACTCGATGACTCACATGATATCCCCCCAGCTGAAAAATATTACACACTTAATTACAACACAGGCTACAGTCCACTGCTCCCTACAACATCCAAATTTTGTTCACACAAGACGTACAGTTAGCTGCACTTTAGAGAAAGTTATTCAGAAAGATATTTAAGGCAACTACAACAGATTTTTTTCTTCACTGCAAAGAACTAACAGTTCATAAAAAATATTCAATACTTGGATACTTGAAACTAACAAGTTGTGTTCTCCCCCCCCCATATATATAGTGAGCAGCAATTCAAAGTGATCTGACCCAAATTTAATCCTTTGAGATGATACAACACTTGATAGCAATCTTACAAAACAAAAAACATAAAAGGAATCAAACCCACTGCATATTCCCAGGCAGGAAACAAACAAAAAAACTCCAAACAAATCAGAAGCATCAGCATTCATTTTACAGGTTAGAGAATTTCATGTCAGTGACATTCCCTGAGGCTAAAAACTAATACTTTTAAGGTTGCCATCTTGCACCTGTGAATATTACACTTGGTTTTCTGTAGGGCCTACTTAAATGGTTGAAACTGAGTTTTGCCCCCTCAATTGAGATTTGAAAAATGCTGTCCACTCTACCTTATACATATGACGTGCCTGAAAGTCCCACATGGGCAACAAGCAATAAAAAGCAAGGCCTATATTTGTATTCTACTAACCACTGATTTCCCCCCCAAAGTAGGAAAACCCTTAGCAATAAGGCTCCTCCATGGCTAAGCCACTTCTACCCTCAATGAAGAACTGCAGTACATGCTCAGTAGACGGCTAGATTGTTTGTGCCCCAGATTTTCTCTTTAAACATGCTTACAAACTCACATACACACTTTTTAGAAAGGAGACTTTTTGGTTAACTTCCCTACTGATATTCTCAAAGCAATCTGAATTAACCTCACCACCTTCTTTCACCAAACACAAGTCATAGGATGGCCTTTTGGGTGCTTGCAAACAGAACTACATTTGGAGTCAAGACTTCCAAAAGGATTGGGCAGTGCCTGAAAAATAATAGTTTGGAAAATCAGGCACGGGGGAAATCTGGCTTCAGGAATTCTCAAAACACACGAGAAAACTGAAGTATAACAAGCAGTTTTAAAAATAGACTTCCATGAAAGCCAAGCTCAGAGACAGCATCAACAGCAGCCACAGAACACACCTTGGAATGATTTTGCCTGAGTGAGCACACTGCCAATGTTCTCCCAGAAGATGCAATCCACACAACCTGCTCAGAGAGCTCCTATGTAGCACATCTGGCTCACAAAATTGACTCTGAGCAAGTTGAGCAGATGATACAATCTGAAAAAATGTTTCTGCCTACTGGGATCACCCCAAAACCATCCCATGCTGGCAGAACATTCATTGGTCTAATTCTGACTGTTTCCTGAGACAACCACCAGGTACAAAATTGAAAAAAATGAGCATTCTTGATCTGCAGCAACGCAATTAAGATCAATTTACTGCACTCATGCTCTCAACTCAACACACTACAGATGCCAATCCATTTCAAGATCTAACTTCAGTAGGTCAAAACAGGCAAAGAAAATTTGAATGCCAAGATTTAGATCACCATACTGTGTCCGACAGAGATAAATACCCCTAACCACACAACCGGTACAATGCTGGAGAAACATGCAATGCAAGAATGAGTCCCTCCCGCATGGAACAGGCTTTGCGATTCCCGGGCTGAGGTCTACTCAGTTCATGCCACACACAGACTTCACCCCATGTACACAACAGCTTCTCAGAAACGCAGCCTAAACAGTTTTCATAGCTTCATTTAGACTTTTTATTTAACAAAACACACACACACACACACTCACAGACTCACACACACTTCCTAGAGTGCAAAAATGCTTATTAAGTACTTTAGTAACAGAACGCTGCATATAAAGCCTTTTCCTTTTCCTCCTTTAAAAATATTCACTTCCTTGGTCATATGCACTGGCTTTCCACGCCTTCGAAGCATCTGTTGCCGGCAACAGTCGCGCGAGCCAACGGCCCCAGCAAGCTTTCTTGGGTCACAGCTGCATCACTGGGAAGTCGCTCTCCTCCTTTCCAAGTGACAGACAGTTTCATTTGTATAAGCTCATGGTCGGACTCTGATACATGCACATGTAAGCGTCACAAAGTAGCCTCCGCGCACAGCCTTGGATCCGTCTGGAGTCCAGCGAGTGCAGTTCCTCAAGAGACATTTTCAGATATTCGCCAACTTCTGGGCATGGAGTCACCTGAGGAATGTTAAAGCCATTCTGGCCCCCTTGGAGGAAAAGAGAGATGACAAATTAAGTCAAGAGGGGAAAAACAATCCAAACTTCATTATCTTGTGAATGTGGATACTCATGAGCGCAAAACCTAGGGCAATCATTTATTATTAAATACATTTACATTTATGACATTCATAAACCATGAAGTAATTTACAAAAATACTGTGCAATCTTTGGCTGCTATTCATTTCAATGGGGAAAAAAGTAAAGTTTTATCCTTGGGAACAGCACTATAACCAGAAGAAAAACTGCTCTCTACTCCACTTATGGATAGGCTAGCTCTTGCCAGCATGGGTATTAATGAAAATGACATATACTATATATCACACCCCAGGGTCTTTACAGTATACAAACCTTCCCTCCACACATACACCACTGGACAGAGCTACTAACATTTTACTAATTAATGGATCACAAAAAAGATCAGATATACAAAATCTTTAAAGGAAGACTATTTAAAGGACCCACATCTCGGGTATGTTTTGTTCTTTGGGCTCAAAATGTTACATCCTATTTTTTATCCATTTTTTTTGTCAAGGTGGAACATCTTCTCCCACTTCCCCTCCTTTTTCATCCTCACAGTGATGTAGGTTATAACGAGAGACTGTAGTTGGCCCAAGATCAACCAGTGAGTTTCTCAGACAAGTGAATACTTGAACATGTCTCCCTAGTTCAATACTACACTACACTGGAGAACACACCTTGCAGTACAGGTTGTGTATCCCTTATCCGGTCTGCTTGGGGCAGGAAGTGATCCAGATTTTGTATTCTGAAATCTGGAAAAATATTTGCCCCAAGTGTGTTCAGACTTTTTGTGTTCACACTTCATTAATGCTCCTTCTTCAGTTGGTAATGTGCTGCCCTGTCGGCTTCCTCTGCTGGGTGAGTAGTGGCATTATACCAAGCAGAAGCAGGAAAAGTTAAAAGTCATGACCCCAAATATGTCTGGATTTCAGAATAGCCTGAATTTCGGATGTCCAAATAAGTGGTAATCAACCTGTACTATATTTTGGAGTTGTAGTAACACTGCACATCCTAGCATAACAGAACTAAAGGACGTTTTCAATAAAGAAAGCTTATTTCAAGTGCTGACCTAACAATGGTTCTCAAAGCACCACACAAGCCAGAAAAAAGGAAAAAAACAACATACCATCCCGATCTGCCATGCTGTCAAAGAAGAGCCAGGCAGAGTCCCCCTTGCCGTATTTAACAAAAGCCACATAGTGGCTCGTCTCTATACAAAGAACGGCAAACAACTCCATCTTTTGACAAGGTATACAGCCGTGTCTCCAGTCCCAATCTGGTAGGTCTTTAGGAAGAGACACTGGGTTGAATTTATGACTCTGCCTCTTGGGATGAAGATGAACCTACGATCAAGGAAGAAAGGTAGAATAAGCCCTTCACAAGATCAGCTTACTCCTTCCTGTTTCACAAAGGCACCCAGGTCTCTCAGTTCTGCCCATACGTCAGCCAATGCCAGTGGCACTTTCATTACTGAGTGACAAACAGACCCCATTCACTGATCCTACTGAAAAAGAAACTCACTTGCGTGTTGCAGGTTTTGCAAAACTGCTTGATCTTGCCAGCAGAAATGTCGGTATCTTCATAGCATTCTCGACATTCATACATCGCAAGTCCTCCACATATCCGGCACTGCCTAGGAGCTACATTGTGGGAATACAAAAAGGTCTGTTATCAAGGTTTTTTTGTGTGCCAAAAAAAATGCAGTCCTTCATTTAAAACAGAGAACACAACTATTTCTTAATAAAACTAACCGGCACAAACAAATTAAGATAACATATACCATGTGCCGAATAAATTGAAAAAGGTGCTATTGTAGGAAGTCTTGTGATGCTTCTGTATAAGACTAAGCATAGTCACTTTCTTCTCTCCCCCAAAGCAGCACAAACAGAACACATTTGTGTGCACACCTTACAGTTATATTCTGGGACTTTCTATGCTCTGAGACTTGGTTCATCTGTTTAAACACTCAAGCTGAATAATCAAAACCATTTCCCAGCCTAATAAAACATGATTAAATACTCAGGGCTCACAACAACTTCATTTTCTCACTCTCCAAAATGGAAGATGTTTGCAGGTGAACTTTTCAACCATATAGCATCCCAGCACCACAAGATACCAGATGGTAGCAATCTTCCAGAACAGCATAAGAATCAGTCCTGCCGTGCTATCGCCAAAAAGCCCAGCACTCACTGTCTTCCAGTAGGTCTGTGATATTTAATTCCAGGGATGGAAAGATCTTGTTGAACATTTTGAAGTCTTTTCCAAATCGAGGCATCTGAATAATCAGACAGGAGGGTGCCTAGCAAAAGCCAACAAAAACAAAACAGTGACCAGTAAGTTGAATAAGTGGATCTCAGAAGATCACAACTGCATTTAGCATCACTTGTGCAATGACTATACTAACAATTATCCTGGGCAATCATTAATGTACATACATCAATTGTTCATAGAGGCTTCAGAACTTCTTTTGGGGATTTGAACAAAAAAAATCTTATTACAATTCAATGAAAGTCAGCTTCCCTACTATGACTGTCATTTGCTACGACATGACAGAGGTCCAACATGTAGAATGCTATCAGGGAAAGGGTTGCCTCTGTCCAAAGTGAAAGGGGCGGCAGCTCGGGGGCAAGCCTTCTCTGTAGTGGCACCACAACTACAGAATTCCCTTCTAGGGGAATTAAGAAATACTCCCTCCCTCATGATTTTTTGGTGAGGGCTCAAAACATACCCAGGCATTTGGTTGATGGGTGGATATTTGCTCTCTATGCCTCTGCAACACTGCTGTGGCTTGACTGCTTCTATAGACTAATTTGATTCCCCAATGGCTCAATGATATAATAATAATAATAATAATAATAAAACTTTATTTTTATCCCGCCCTTCTCCCTAACGGGACCCAGGGCGGCTATGTGATATGTGTTGGGCTTTGCTTGGTTTTAACATTTCAATGTTAAATTAATGCTTTGATATTTTACTTCTTTTTTTCTTTTTACTTGTGATACATTTATTATGGAGCTTTGTAAGCCACCTTGGACATTTACTTTGGCATGGGAATGGCGGGATATAAATTTTTAAAATAATAATAAATAAAACAGTTACAGGAAAAGGCTGTATCCAACTCATAATAGCATGCGGCAAAGACATTCTCCAAACCTCTGCAAATTTCAAATTGCTGTTGATGAAAGACCACTCCAGTAATTGCTGAATTGTAGGAACTCCAACTTTCTCATTCTTGTCCATAAAAATTTGATAGAAGTAGCAATCCTGCACCTTTTGACCTGCTGATCTAAGAAGAGAATTAAAAAAAACAAATTTTGGTAAGTAGTGTTGAGGCTTAAAATGCTGATCAGAAGGGGACATTTAACTAGTTTGGCATACATTTGGGGGAATCTCTGGACTTGCTTCAAAATTGCCACACAAATTCCTTGATTTTAAAATATTAGTAGCTTTACAACGCTTATTGGTTTTATGGACAGGAGTTAAAAATGGGAATTTTCCACTCAGCTGATTAACACCTTGCCAACTATTAAAAATATTTATTTATTTCCTACCTTACATGCCTTTGGCAGTTTAAGGCAGCATACAATCTACAAAATGCAACATTTAAAAAAAAGCCTATCTGATGAACCCCATTCCACAACAGAAAAATCGCAATGGTTTCAGTCAACCATCAGTGTACACAAGCAAGAGTGGAACAAAAAACTCAGGTCTGAAGTTCTAAAAGGGGGCAGAAAATACCTGCATAGCTAACTGGATTTCAAGTAACTAATGATTTTCAAACAGTCACTTTTATGTATAAGCATTTCATAATCAGTAACATTAAAAGCAATCAAAATGCACTACATAATTATGGATCACACCCATGTTAATATTAGGCTTTAAAATAATTAACATTTACTGGATACAGGGAGAATTTGCATAGACAAAGCATAGAATTTACATAGTTTGGGGCATTCCTAATCTCTAACACAGTTAAGAGATTGCTTAATATCCTGCCCACACTGAGCTTGAATACTATCCAATATGGCAATTATGGCTATTTGTGGTGAAGAAGCACGGAAAACACTCTCAAGGTTTTATGCAATAGTACAAAAAAAGTAAATCACAGGACATCCCTGCTAAGCGAGAGCCCAATCCTGAGCTCGGTGCTCCGGCTGTCCGCCAGAGCATACTGTCGCAAACGTGCCGTAAGGCACGTCTGTGAGGCTTACCACTGGGCTAGTGCCCGTGCTAGCCCAGTGCTGGTCTGCGCTGGGCTAGTGCCAGGTGGGCACCCATTCTCTGCTGCTTGGCGGTCTCACGAACCACCAAGCCACAGCAAGGTAAGCGGGGGAGGGGAGCAGGGAGGAGGCGTTCTGGGGAGGGGGAGGCAGGCAGAGCGCGGAGGGAAGAGGCGTGCCAGGAGAGGGAGGGAGACGGGTCCTGTGGAGCTCCGCTTCACCAGATCCAAGGCGTTCCTGTGGGGCTCGGCGACCTAAACAAACACCTTTACCTTACCACCGACCTTCTGGTCGGCGGTAAAGTGTGTAGCCCCATTGCAGGGGTGCTTCCCTGACCTGGGAGAAGGGGACAAAAGTTCCTTTCTCCCAAGGCATCGCCCGCGGCAGGCTGAAACATACAGGATGCAGCGGGAGCCGTTCTCAGCACTGCTGCAGCTGCGCACCCCGGGCAGCTCAGGATTGGGCTGCCCATTAATTCTGTCTTTACTCTAGAGTGGCTTTATTTGTTTCTGAAAAGGAACGGCATTATTGTTTAGCTTTAGCTGTTAAAAAATGATCTCTGAAAGGTTAAGGTTCTCAGGAGTCCTCAGCCAAGGACTGAAAACGTAACTTCTTTCACTTTAAGACATGTATTGCTGAAGCAGAAGAATATCATACCTTATTTTCAACAGTGGCTCTACTCTCAAAATGTGATGAAACAAGATATTCAAAAATTCTTCTGGATCTGTAGGGGAAAAAATGAACTAATAATATATCAAGGTACCAAAGACTGGTTTGGTCTTACATCTTACAAAAATGGTTTCAAAAATTTACTGTTTTTAAAACAGGCTCTCTGTAATTTTACGTAAATTCTGGCCAAGAAAACAAAAATGCCAAATTTTAAACAATTAAAAGATAACAAGAACAGCATCACCTTAAAGAAAATATATAAACAAGCATAGATAGAATCAAGAAGATTCACAGCTCTAAAGTGGAATGTTCAACCACGCCTCTATAATACAGAATTTCTGGCACTCTAAGACTAGTTCCATTGTGCAAAGATGAATGCAGCATGATTACGTTAAACTCTCCTAGGTTGAGTGTGTCATGCAGGTTCGCTTAGTGAACTTCTTTCTGGTAAACTCATAGGTTTACCACCCTCAGTGAGAACAAAGTCTCAGTTCCTCAACCGTGTCAAAAGCTAGGTGACACCCATATGAGGTGTCATATGGATGAGGAATGAGGAAAGAATGAGGAACTTTGAGTTTATAAACTTTGTTTCCTTCTCACCTGCTCTGCAGAAGGCTCCAGGTTCAACCCCCAGCATCTCCAGGTAGGACTGAGAAAGACCACTATCCAAAACCCTCAAGTGGGGTCAATGGCCAGTCTGTTGGCAATACATTGGCACTTCTTATCCAAAGGCTTGGCACCCACAGATCTGAATATTCACAGACACCAAGCCCACAGCTGGAGACCCTTAGAGGACCTGCCAGATGCGACTGGAAGACGTTTCCGATTTGCTGCCATCCCCCGCAAACCCCCCCCCCCGAATTTCATTATCAGAGGAATATGGTATCTGTGGGGGAAGGTCCTAGAACGGATCTCCCACAGGTATTGTGCCTACCATACTGAGGTAGTTATCCCAATGGTCTGACAATGCAGGAGGTGCTTCACAGATTTGTATGGAAAATCTATCAGTTTACCTTTCTCTTCCGAAGTGAATCCCGATGCAGCTTCAACTTTTTCCAGTACTTTCCTTAGTTTCATTATTTTCGTTGCACACACATATCCGTATCTATACACACAAAGATCAGCAGTGTAAGAACAAACATACACTGAACCAAAAAAGAATATAGTTTGAAGGCATGCAGAGAAGGGCAACACTAACAACGGAAGCCGCTATAATATCCACTGTCCCCAAGCAATCTGTCTCTGTTCAAATACTACTAGGAAAATATGGGAAGCAACCATGACCAAGTGGCAGTGTTCAGGTAAAGCAAGAATGGGCTCTTCAGTGCAGAGCATGAGTGTTCACAGAGACCGTCCTTGTTCTCTATAGGGTACTACAACAGTATTCAGAGAACTAAAACCCTAGCCTGAATGCATGCAAACATTATTTCAATGCTGCTACTAGGAACAAAAGTCCTTTTGCTTCCACACTGCCTGCATCCCCAGTGCTAACGATCTTGAGCCCAGCCTTGGTGTTTACTTTAACAACTTCATACCTTGCTGACACAGGAGATGGGGCTGGGAACCAACGTGAAGTTAAAGCAACATGGCGCTAAACGAAAAAGAGGTTGAAAGGGCTAAGTGGAAACTGTGGATGCAGACACAAGACACCCAAACCAGTCTAGTGTAATAACAGTTTTCAAAACCAACCTCCAAGGATGTTCTTCAACCCCAGTTCACCTGCCCCAGAAATTCCTGTGAATCACAGAGGAGTCTGGATTGTGCTCTAAGTTGCAGACCAGGCATCTTAACACTTTGTCTCCCCATATGCACTAAGAGCATACTCCAAATTCAATAGCTACCCCTACACAATAGGGATACAGGGGTAGTGGGGAGCAGGGAAGGTTTAAAAAAAGCCTACAAGCATATAGGATAGATTTCAGTACAATGTGAAATCTCTACTTACATTCTGAGAGGATTGACTATCTCTGTGCGCAGAAGTTCTTGAGTTTCGCTATAGTATTCTACGTCATTTTTCTCTTTTGGTCTAAGCAAGACTGTGTCCAAAACAGAGCTGAATGCAAACAAGCTGAAAGAGGGGAGAAACTCACTTCGGTCTGGAAACACAGGATCAGGAGATGTTTTTAAGGCTGAGCCAGGCATGAAACACACAGCATTCCTGAATCTCTATAATGCACAGTTCTGTGTAACAGAGCAGAATCCTGGAACTATTTCAAACTGCTGGCAGCAGAATTATGTGAGCAAAAAAAGCTGTTCCAACTCTTTGCCAACAGTTGCGATGACAGCACATACCACTTTACAATATACAGAGCAAGTCTGAGCCAATATATGTAATATGAACTTTATTGTCAAGTATTGAAGATGTTGGAGGGAACGAGGGCTTAAGAAGGTAAAACGGGGGTGGGGGGGAGACACAGCTAGACAACCCTGGATATGAAACTTCAGAAGCACCTCTTCCCTCCTATTCTCATAAATGGGATATGCAGGTGTGAGGGGGTGCTGGTGTGGCAGTCACATTGTACAACAGCCAAAAGAGCACCCTCATGCTCCCTTCTATGTTAGGTCTAATATGGGTCTGAATGAAGTTCCCGATTTCTACTGAGCACCTGAGCATTTCTACTGAGCACCTGCGCATATATTCCATTCACTTTGCAACTGAACTATAAGTACACAGGCTGGTCATACATGCTGCAGTCTGAACAAGGTTACAGAACAGCCAAACTCCTTGCCACTGTGAGCATGGACATGGAGACACAGGGCAGTAAACTGGAAGATGAGAACAAAAGAGAAAAGACTTAGCTAATCCTACAGCAGGAGGACTCCACTGATCCTTTCACAACTTTCCCCCTATCTTCTGCTTTACTTCCTTCTCACGTACACATCCAGCCAAACAACAATAGGGAGGCATTTCCTAACCTGCTCCTCTGATACCGAAGACTTGGATGAAGCATGAACACATCACGAGGTTGACAGTTTCAGTGAGTTCTGCAAATCTGCAGGTGGAGCTTGTCTCTGCAAATTCCAGACATTTCCCAAGTAATGCCACATGCAGCACAGTTATGTTCCTACCAATCCTTTGTACATAGGACTTGTGCTGTTTTTGTACATTTGTGACCTTTTTCTCACGGTGGAGCTCAAAATACAGATTTTTAAAAACTCACCAGAATAAGGTGGAGTCTAAGTAGCAGGAGTTATAATGACCCTGGATTCCTTTCTTCTTTCCAATCATAGTCTCCAAACCTTCTTTTTCCATTTTGGGAGGAGTGTTTTCTTCAACCACTTCACTTAGGTAACCTCCAAATGCTTAAGGGATAAAATGATGACAGTAAGCAAGAATCTGAATTAATCTATGGCACTGAAAGGTATAGTGGCAGGGGGGAATAAAACAAGGGCTTCATTGCACATGGATGGTAAAGGGAGAGCATGAGCCTCGGTGGTTGACTACAGCAAGGCCACACACAAAAGAAAGGAAAACTTACAGCTTCTAGCTACTGTTTGAAGGAAACCATGTTTTGATCCTGGTTTGCAAAAGAGATCTGTGACCTAACTGTGGTGTGAACAAACCACAGTTCCCATATTTGGACAAAATCACAAATTGTGGTCAGTTCAAACCGTAACCATAGTTTAAACTTCTTCTCTCACATGGGGGGTTAAGCGGTGGGAGAATAGACAGGATATATGAGCTTCTGGTTCATCCTCTAAAAGCGTGGTTTAGAAGCTTATCTGAAGTCAGACAGTAGTGTTCAAACAGGTAGGTTCAAGCCTGCATGAAAACTGTGGACATCACTAATAGTGCCACCCCATCCCCAGGCCATTGCTTTCCTTGGAGCATAGTTGTGGTGAAAACTCTGATGCATTCAGCTAAGCTAGATCTCTCCACAACCTAGACATTCTTGCTTGTGTCAGAGAGTCAAAAAGTTACCCCCTGAACCCTAGAAGAGTTAGACTATATCAAAATAATTTTTGCTCTTCAAAAATTATACCAAAGACCTGGCACAAACAAGCAATAAGATATTAGGTTCAAGAAGGCAGTCTATACATGCTGGAATCACTCAGCATCCAAAGTTAGCACAACGTTTCATCTGGAATACCTTAAACTGGGCTGCAGCCCAAGTTATCCTTCCACTTGTGTGAAGGGACTTGTGCGTGTGGAAGTGACAGGACAAGGTTCTTGTGTGCTGGAAACCTGACTTGGCTTTGTGTTTGCACGTTGCACAAGCTGACATGGTTGTGCAATTCCTTCCACATGTGTGCAGTTATACAAGCACAACAGTGCAAAATGTCAGCCAATTTCTGCTAATGCTCCTTAAAATTATAACTCTTTGTACACAAACGCTTCCTAAAAACAGAACAATTGAAGAAAAATATGCAACCTTGATGTCAATCTTTTCAGACTGGTGTGAAGAGGAAAACACCACCTGAAAGTAATACTGCTTTCAAACGTACCTCCCACTTCATAGGAAGATCTTGAAATAACAGCAGCTTACATTTCCTCTAAAGTCTTATTTTCTTGGTTAAATGCCCATGAGAGAGTTGTCTTATTAAGACATTTGAGCTGCTGCAAATGGACAGTAGTTTCTCATATATTAACCATTTCAACAAGCTTTAAAAAAAATCCTTTGAAGGTATTATGTTATCACCATTTGAACCACTGCAAAGAACGATGTTAGAAACCATATCCTGTTTCCGGTAAATAATTGAGAAGGAAATGGATTCCATTTATTTTTTATTAGAATACTCATTGCAATTTTATAAGACTGCATACAAAATATCTGCCTACAAAAACTCAAAACCAACAAAACAAGGAGGAGAACTGAGCAATACCTAAGGAATTGCAGCGTTCGATCTGGTTGGAAACGGGCTGCAACGACGCAAACCTGGAGTCTGGCCTGCAGCTCTTTAGCTTAACAAAAAGAGCCTTCTTGGGTGCACAGGTAAAGTATCGAGTTCCTTTAAATGTCCCGTCTGTACAGCCTGCACATTCCTCTTCCTGGAAAAAGGCAAGCAGAAGATCTTACCTACTTTACTGAAATACCAAAACCATTCAAGACAAGCACCTTGAAAGTTATTTCTAATATATTGTTTGAAGCACATGACAGTAGTTTTGCCAGAAACCCAGGAACTGGGTGCAGTCCCATAGTCCAGTACTTCTCAAACTTTTTGGTATCTGGTGCCTTTTCCACTTCTAATAATAGTCTCAGAGAGCCCCAGTGCTCCAAGGAGCATACACATTTGGAGAAACCGTGCTCTAAAATACTGTTAATAATAAGTTGCCAGTGAGGTCCAACAGGTTTCACCAGCACTCTGTGTGAACAAGAGATGTGCCTTTGGACTGGTTCAGCATGATTCTAGGGAAGTTCTCAACACAGCCTGAAAAGGTTCTCAAAAAGCAGGCTGAATCCAGTTTGTTTAGCAGCAGTTGGGGCATATTTTTTTTATAATTCCCAGGATCAGCTCACAACACAAATGATTAATCAAGCCGAATGAAACAGTAAGTATCCAAAACTGCTAATAAAACAAACAAGGCAATTCTATGCATATTTACTCAGAAGTAAACTCCACCAATTTTGCTGTGGTTTACTCCCAAATATGTGGACATGGAATTTGCTTAAGGTCCTTCTGCTCCACTTCCCAAAACAAAAAAGGGAGTATGTCAAACCATTCCAGGTTCAAGGTCAACAAGAGTTTGATACATAATATTTGCATCCATACACTGTCTTTCACCACTATCCCAGCCTCTTGTTCCATCTTTTTACAACTAGGCAACCAAGATATCCTCCTATGCTGTCATTCCCAATCAAAAGGAAAGCAAGGTAAGGTAACAGCGGTAGAGGAAAATTCAGGTATAAAATTTACTACTTGCTTCATAAGAACATCATAAGAGCCCTGCTGGATTGGGCCCAGAGCCCATCAAGTCCAGCTTCTTGTATGTCACAGCGGCTCATCAGATGCTTCTGGGAGCACACAGGACCACAAGCCACTTACATCTCGCCGTCACTGCCCTGCATCTGGCATTCCATCTACCCTTGCACCACCGCCACCCCAGACACCAGACTGCACTCCTTGTCAGAATGAGCAGAAATGGTCTCCAGGCAAGTGGTAACCTGCACTTGTATCCACTTTAAGCAGCAAGGTCAGCCTAAGCATGAGCAGGCTTCAGGTGCCACTGAAATTTCACACTGAATATTGGGCAAAAAGAATACAAATTCTAATTATAAGGTTTAGCATGATTTTTGTGTTGTTTAAAAATGCTGCATAGCAGATGAACAAGAGCAATAAAGGGCCAGATCAGACAAGACCTCTCTACGGTCTGGTTCACATACATGGAAGAGAGCAAGAGTGCACTTGCCCCATCTCAGGCATCCATGCAGAGCTGTAAAATGTGAACATGACCACTCTGAGCAAAACCCAGATTGCACTGTTAACTCCTGAATTGTACTCAGGAAAGAGGCCACATAATCAGGGTCTCAGCAGGGTCTGAGGCCTCAGCAGGGTCTGAGACCTAATCTATGGCAGGGTGAGGAAGGTAAGTACATTCTTGCTCCCATCCTTGCATATCAGTCAGATGAGAAACAAGAAATGGCTGTCTGAAAGCAAAAGCATTAAAAATGAACACTCATTACCAGTTCCAGACCGGCTAATACTTCATTGACCCCAGGCGGCTGCCCAATCCAACGGATTACACCATAGAAAGGAGGGTTTTCCTTCACTTCAGCTAAGGAACCTGCTTCAAGCCCGTGCATGTTTATGGGTGCTACTGTGGATGGTGGGCTGTCCTGGGTAGGCCCAGTGTTCCCCTCCCCAATAACCGACTGGACAGATAAAGAGAGCGGGCTGTGGCCAATCGCATTGTTACTGCTGGACATCTTGGTCAGACTGAAAGGCAGAGAGTGATATCTGTTTTCAGCTGATAAACTGTTTGTTGGGGGAGGCTGCAGAGGCGGTGAAGAATGTCCAAACCCAGGTGAGGCATCATTAAGCGATTTTGCAGAATCTTCAGCAACTGTTGAAATATAAATAGGCAGATATATTTAGAAAGAAATTATAACTAATGCTTGTGTTTTTCATGCAAAAGGAGTAAATCATGCAAGTAATCTCTCTCTTAGACCAGGCTCTATTACAAAAAAAATGACTGGTTTGTATTAACCCATTTTTGCCCAGACCACAGGTGTACACATTTGGTCCCCGTTGTGTATATAAAACGTTAAAAACAGAAGTGGCTTTTAAGCAGAATACCAGCACTTGGTCAGGGTTAAGGAGGGACAGGCATTTCTCCCCTCTGAGATCAGAGCCACTGAGCTTGAAAAGAGGGTGGGGTGGGGTGGAGCTGAGCTTGAAAATGGGGTGGGGAAAGAAGATATGGACTGAAGCATGGTTTTATCCTCCCAGTTTATATTTTGATGATCCATGGGGAAGGGTTTGGGCTAGAATGAAATCACCAGTCTCTGCCTAGTTAAACAAATGATGAAAGTTTATCAAAACTCCAGCCTGTGCTTGCCATTCTACAAGAATGGTTTTCAAACTGTGTTCCCTTTCATGGAAATGTGGTAGTCCTCAGAAGCTTAGTGAGATGCTTCCAAGGGGGCAGAGGTCAGCAAGAGTGTACACACTGTGCATGCAGAAAGTGCCAGATTCTATTCTTGGCATCTCCAGACAGGACTGAGAAAAACCTGACTGAAGCCCTGCAGAGCCTCTGCCAGTCAATTTAGACAATGCTGAACTAGATAGACCAATGGTCTGACTCAGTACAAGGCATCCTCTTATGCAAACAGAAGCTCCCTAAAAGATAGCTTTTTCAGTCTTCTTCTGAATAGTTGAGCTACAAGGGCACAGAGTGTGTGCGCACATTTAAGTAAACCAGGCAGGCTTGGGTCATGCTCTGTATGAATTAGACCATACACCTTAAAACATCCACCAGGATGCAGCATGCAGGAATTCCATGGCAGATGCTCATGGTATTTTTTTTTTCAACTGACACGTTGGTGTGGGAAGGGCTCCCTGAAGGTAGACGGTTTAGAAAGCAACTCATTCAAGAACTTAAGATACCAACTGACATCTAGGTCATAATGTGTAGTATTCCGTTTAAAAATGGAAGAACATCAGAGCTTCCTTGGTCACAATCCAAGATAGTGAGGAAAAAAAGTACAAGTTTAAACTAGTTCAACTTCCATAGTTTCTCTTCTCAAACATTCTGGAAATTGAAGTTTTTGGGGAGAAGAAAGCAGAACTCTAATTTGCAAAGTTAAAGAATGATTGTTAAATCATTGCCTTTGAAATGAAGGCCTAGAGAAATAAGCAGGAAAAAAAATGGAGGGGGCAAGGAGGACATGTACATTAAACACACACACACACAATTAAAATTGATGTAGCAGGCTGTCATGAATATGTACAGTTCAGGCCTAGTAGCATTGCAAGGCCTGAACCAAGCTAAAACAGTAACACAGAAGTGGCTTGCATTTCCTAACTGCTAGGATTTACAACTCAATGGAGGGTGATTATGTAGCACCTAGGCAGCCAGAAAGACGCCCATCAAGGATGGAATGCAGCTGCAGATCTCCAGGGGGGAGGGAAGAGCTGAGAGGGCGAGCTTCTAGGGTCTTTGTTCCTTGTCTCTTGGTGAGAGAGGTGGTGGGTGCACATCCTGCCCCGCCAGGACCATGTGGCCATAGGTAACTGGCCTGAGGATCTACAAAAGAAGCTGACCCAAGTGAGGGTTAGAGAATAATAGAGTTAGCCAGTTAGCTTTGTTGTTTTATGCTGATATGTTTCCTAGAAGTTTTTAAGCCTCTAGCATTTGCTGCCTTTTGTAACTTTTAGTAACCCTATGTACTTAATAAAGTAGAAAATCTTTTTACCATGTTGGTTCATTGTCTGTTGGGGACAAAGGTTCAGAATCCTGCCTAGCCATTCAGCAAGCTACCAAAAATCCTCATTGTGGACTAGAAACTTGAGGACTGAGACTTAAGTAAAGAAAGTGCTCAGTGTCTACAAGGGATATAGTTGGGTCTCGGTGTCCCTGGACTGAGGCACTGGCTCTTATAGGGTGGTGGCAGTACTACCGAACAGGGATCTTTGAGGGCTCTAGGGTTCAGAACCAACAACTCTGAGCACCCAAAACCCTGGGAGTGAGACCCAAGTGTACGACACAGGCTGAGTTTGAAAGGTAGATACTGGAGCCTGAGAAGACTGAAGACTACGGATCTAAAATTACGGCGATCCAAGGTATGTCTTGCAAGAAAGGATGTTTGTTCCCCAATCTAATCGTAGCAAAGGCAGGACTTGTCACCGAGTTTTTCCAGAAGATAAAATCTTCAACTTCTTACTTGAAGATATGTAAATAAATCATGAGCCAATGCTCAGCACATGAAGTCACAAACTGCTATACTCTAAGTTACTATTAATACACTTCTTGCGGCCTGGGCCTGTAGATCAGCTGGTCTAAGAGAGACAACAGACTCAGACCTTCACTGAAAGCTGACTCAGGGTCGACTATAACTGAAAAGCTCACATTACTAATAAAATGCATTGTGCTACCTGGTAAACATTGGCCAGCATCCAAAGAACAGGGAAACTAGCTCTGTGAGCCCACGGGGGGGGGGGGGGGTTAGACTCATCTTTCCCTAGGGGCTTCTCTACTTGCCCTTTTTCCTATGCCACATGGCAAACTGCTCTTGCAATTCTGGAGGTGGGGAGAGGTTTCAAAAGTCATTTGGAAATAGTGGGAGGGGCCAGCTGTTCAAAGGAGACAGCCAACAGAACATTCCTCTGAGCTAGCATCAAGCCCCAAGTGTAAGCTTAAGTACTTCTCGGATTCTGGCTGTTAGGCAGAATAATATCCACCCCAGCTCAAGCACTGCCTTACAAACATCAAATAAAAACACACAGAAATGCTACCATTTGCGACTGAGTGTAAGCATATGACTATGCACAGACAATAGGAAAGAAGAAGAAATAAACTTCTGTATGCTAAGTATACACCTAGAGTCTGCATAAACAGGTCCTAGCAGGGCATTTATTCATTGCCATAACTAGCTACTCCTCTGGGAGCCAGTGCAATGAACTTAAGTCTCTCATTACCTTCATCGATATACCAAGTGTTTTTCGATTTTGTTTGTGGTTGCGAATCCACTGAAGAGCCATTTAAGGTGTAGAAAAATTCAGATCGGTTCCTACTTCCAGGGTCAGAAAGCGCACCTAAGACAGAAATCATGTAACAAAGGCATTGTTACATTAATGGAAGGCCTGCCTGCAGGTCCTTTATACTAAGTCTTGTTGAGCTTACTGAACAATAGCAGACATCTATGCAAGATCCCTAAAAATACAGAGCCTTCAGAAAGGAAGAAGCCTGGAAGTTATCTGGTCTAGTCCCTGCAATACAACATGATTCCTCCCCCCCCCCACCCCAGAAGCACTTGAACAAATTAGCTGGTGTATCTATTTGCATTATCAAGCTATGAAGGAAATACCTGTGATTTCTGAAATCAAAAGGTACATCATTTAACCTCTCTTTAGCATCATGCACCTCTCTTTAGCTTCCTCCTTTACTCCCATGTTAAGCAGGAGTAAGCCCAACCCAATTCAGTAGGGCTGATCCCTATAACACTTTCAGTATCTTTGAAGTCATAGATCTCTTTCACAATGTCTTGTTTAAAAGGAAGTTTGGAATCTAACCGGTCATCAACAGCTGCTCAACGACAAAACCACGGTTCTGAAACTGGAGGACTAATTACCCCTTTTTATTTCTAGTGTGTCGTAAGAGTTCAAAGTGCTTTGCAGTGATTTATTCTCAAAGTCTAAGGTACAACAACTGAGGCTGAGAACTTAACACAAGGCTGAAACAACATGAATGATTAGGGATTTAAATACAGATCTTACATTCTACTTAGTATACTATGCATGGAGTACACAAGCACTCAATTTGCTCCAGATTTTAGTCTGGCCATCTGAAGTCCCTCCCACATTTTCACCAGAGTGAAAGCAGAGAAATCATTACCTCAAGAAGGTTACACAACACGCACAGAATTTCCTCATTCATCTCTTCGCCAAGGGCAGAAAAACAGCAGCAGTATTGGGGAATCACTATTGTAGAAAATGTGTTCTGAGCCAGTACAATACTGTCATTATTTATATCCACTTTCAAAAAGTACCAGGGTGGTTTTAAGAACACCAAAACAGAAAAGAGGCAGCAGAAGCCTCAGTCTGAAGCAATGCTAAAGTTTTAACTATTCGGCAAGTCAAATGCCTACCAGAACAAAAAGGTATTCAAAAGTTGTCAGAAACCCATTAGAGAGGCAGTCCAATAGCTTATTTTGAGGTGCAGGAAGACACACATGGAAGGAGATATTCCTTGAGGTAGCCTCGAAGACACCTACTTGGGACACCTACTCCTCAGCCGCCACTCAAGGAGATGGCATGCAGTGATTTTCACTGGCAAGAAAATGAAAAAAAACCCAAACATTTCACTGGGAGTGTGAATAACTAAATAAAAGTACCTGCAGATTTTGGCTTACTATGACTGAACCCTTTGTCACAGCCACTTCTTGAGGTAAAGGCAAGTTTGGGAGGTCTCCTATCTTGAGAAACAGGTTCTAAAACAAGAGTAGAATTTTAGTTGGTTTACAGAGAAGAACACACCATACAAAGGTTTAAGTAACAATTTGTTTCAAAGCATCAGTTCAGTGCAAAAGCATCAATTCAGTGATATCTCTAAGATATAAAACACATCACAGTATTCTTTAGCAGAACTGCATGTATTCGCTTACACAAGAAATGCATGAGGGGCCAATCACCTCTCTCAAGTAACAGCCCAATCCTGAGCTGCCCGGAGCACCCAGACTGAGCAGCACCTAGAACAGCTGCCGCCGGATCCCGCACGCCCCAAGCTATCGCGGAAGGTGCCTCGGGAGAAGGGAACTTTCGTCACCTCCCCCAGGTAAGGTAAGCAGCCCTACAATGGGGCTACTCACTTTACCACCGACCAAAATGCCGGCGGTAAAATAAAGGCGCTCGTGTATGGCGCTGAGCCCTCCACAAGTGCCCTGGCAGACCCGCCTCCCTCACCCCTGGCATGCCTCCCACCTGTCCCCTCCCCGCGTCATGCCTCCACATCATGCCTCCCCCGCCCTCTGCCCCCCGCCGGCCTCTCCCCTCCCCAAAACGCCTCCTCCCCACCCCCGCTTACCATGCCGCGGCTCGGCGGTCCATGAGACCACCGAGCCACAGAGGCTGGGCGACCGCCCCACGCTAGCCCAGCACCAGCCGGCGTTGGGCTAACACGGGCAGAAGCCCGGCGGAGAGGCTCGCAAACATGCCTTACAGCACGTTTGCGACAGTGCTCGGTGGCACGAAGCCGTGCCACCGCGCACAGCATTGGGCTCCAAGTTATTTTAAGAAACATAGACCACTCTTCATATAACAATGCTCAGAGCAGTGATTCTCAACCTTTTTCATCTCATGGCATAGTGACAAGCTACTAAAATTGTCAAGGCACACCATCAGTTTTATGACAATTGACAAGCGCACCATGCTGTTGGTGGAGGGGCTCACTTCCCCCAACGGCCCTACTAATAAATGACCCTTCCCCAAACTCCCATGGAGCATCTGCAGACCACTCATGGCACACCAGTGTGCTACAGCACAGCGGCTGAAAATGGCTGGCTCAGAGGCAAGCAAAGTACAAGTTTTGTTGCTTTTCTTAAAAAAAAAAAAACACTCTCACACAAGTTTACGACCAAATATCAAATCACACGACAAAGCAATTCTCCCTCTTACACACACAAACACACAATACCAGATTAAATATGGCTTGGTTAACTTAAATCTGAATTGCTCTCATATGAACCTGCCAGGGCTTTGAAAACATCAGGGTATGCCCTGCTCTCTGGTATGCCATTAAAGGAAGTGCAACAGGCATCCACCAAATACAGGACCTTTTCAGAGACAACACTATCTTCCTAACCCAGGAAGATCAGGCTGGCTTCATCCTTGTATGTCTTTTGGATGAGGTTAAAGATATTTCTATATACAAAGGCTTGTAACCCTTACCAAAACAGGTTTTTTTTCTCTGCTTTTGTTTGACTTCCTTTATTGTTTATTTGCTTTTTAATGTTTGTTAAGCAGCTTTGGAACCTTTTGATGAACAGGGTTTAAATCAGATAAACATGCTGGAATATTTGGAAAAATAAAAATGTTTTCATTTCACACCAGAGATATATCAGATTTGGTGCCCACCAAGCCTTCCTGGGGAGACTTTCCCAAATGCAGGGCACCACAACTGAAGAGTCTCTGGCCATCACCCTCCTAACTTCAGAGAGAACACAGAGAAGGGCCTTTGAGAAGGAGAGTAAATCAGAAAGGTGGTGAGGGCAGTCCTTCAGGAACCTAACCTACAACTGCTGAAGTCTTTTAAAAAGGAAAGCACTAAGAGTGACACTAGTTAAAGGTGGCAAAGACATGGTTTCTATAGCCAGTCCCCAGCTAAGCAGCTACAATCAGAACATACATTTCCAAATGATGTCAGAAAGTGACCCCTCACATAATGCAGTGCAGTAGTTAAATTGTCATTGTCATAACAGAGATGGATCACAGAAGCTAGGCCAGCCTTGCCCAAGGCAAGTGCCAGTTGGGGGAGCAGCCCATTGGGAAAGCTTCCTCAGTGGCAGAAGGACTCTCCTAAACGAGGACCATAAGGAAAGCAGCTTCTCTTTGGATACACAAGACACTGCCAAATAAGGACCACTTTGGCTACGATATCCACTACGCATTCCTCCTCCCCAACATTTTAAATGCACCATTCAATAAGGCAGGTGCCTAGCCCTTTCTTTTCTTTCCTTTCCAGATTTCAAGATATGCCCCCACTTTATTTATACAGCAAACATCAACATACATGCTACTTTACACAGAGCAAGAAGACATGGCCTTTTCCCAAGCTGCTTACAATCCAGACCAGGGGTGTCAATCACAAGGACTGTGGGCTGGATTGCCCCCCCCCCAAGCTCTTTATCTAGCCCTTGGGCTCTCCCAGCATTACCAGCAGTTGCTCTTGGCTGCAAAACTGTCACTGCTGAAAGGGCAGGCCACAGGCTAATTGAGCTCTCCTGTATCTCAAAAATATGATCAAGACTGGCATATTTTCTCTTCTGTTATTTGCAGCTAATGAGTTCCTAAGTGACAAAAAGTGCTTATTTCTGTTCATAACCTGCTTAATGACATTACTTCTAGCCCTTAGTAGGAATCATAAGTGCTATTCTGTCCACTGTATGAAATGAGTTTAACATCCTTGCTCTAGCTGAAGGTTCCCCAGACTCCAGCCTACGGGCTGGATCTGGTGTCCTGTCTTTCCCTTCCCCATGTGAACAGCACTTACTGTTCCACAGGAAGCCTTCCTTCCCCACTGCCGATCTCCCCCAAACAGAGCTCCAGCCCACCACATCCAGGCTCTGTCACCCCAGCAGCCATTGCATCCAGATCTCCAGCTGCACAAGCAGCCGACCAAGGCACAGTTTGGGGGAGATGCAGAAGCAGCTGATCAAGGCATAGTTTGGGGGAGATCAATGGTAGGAAAGGAAGGCTCCCTGGTGGACCAGTAAGTGCCGGTCGCTCCAGGGACGCCTTTCCTAGAGCTTAACAGTCTCCACTTTGGAGACCGCTGCTCTAGACAGACATGAGGAAAGGTAGGGAAACAGAGGCAGGAGAAGAAACATGCCATTGTTTCAACTGCATGTACTTTAAGTTTAAGCTGCAATAAGCAATGGGTACTCAGGTGTTTTGCTAAAGGTTTCACAGAAAAGGGAGATTTTAAGAAGGGAAGTAAGGAAGTAAGAGAGGATGTATCACACAGGCATTCCGGAAAGCAGCTCTAAGAATAAGGGGCAACAAGGGAGAAAGGGCAGTGACATTAAAGAAACAAGAGACTTTTGGGAGCAAAGGACCTCTAAGACAGTTGAGGGTGGTGAAGCTGGGAGAACAAAGGTCTCAGGCAAGAGTAACAAAGGTGAACGCTCACAAGTAGCTCTCTTGCACTGAGTAAAAAGCATTTCAATCAGATTTGTTTCCCGTTAAGTTATACAGAATAGAAGCTTTAGGATGCATTTCTTCCACCCCCACAATTATATATATATGACTGTAACCCTATATATATATACACACACCGCCTTTTGTTTAGTTTTACATCTCATAATTTGTCTAACATTCCGCAAAAGGGGAGCAACTCTTTAAATAAAGTTAAAGATAAAAGGCCCCTTTATAAAACCCAACATAGTGTGAACGGTCATCTTTTTTGCCAGAGATCTGACTAAAGAATTTTTTTTAAATCAAAGGGGGGAGGGGAAGAAAGCTAGGCTTGCATAATAATCATTCAAAAAAAAAGTGCTTTCTTCTGTTTCTGGCTAAATGGAACTCCTCACCAGAATAGCACGTTATCATGTACACAGAAAATTGCTATTTCTTTTGCAAAACATCTGAGGATTTTCAACCATGCCAGAGATCCGTTAAAGAGTTCAAATGAAAATGTGCCTTCATGTTTCATAATCGGAATAAAGCTGTTCAATTACATTTTAACCAAGTTGCCTCTTGGGAATATCATTATTAACACACTTCAGATCCTTTTGCTGGAGTACATTAGCTTATCTCACACCAGCCAGCCAAGAAAACACGCCTTGGAAAGTCTGATCTTTCAGGGAAAATGTACTGGCAGGCTTAAAATAAAAAAAAGGGGGGAGACGTAGCAGCAGGGTATCGCCTCAAGTTCTTACAAGCAACAATTATGTTGAAAATGGCAAAATCAGGGCTGTGTTTCAGTACAAAGCCTTTTCCAGCACATGCAGAGGTGATTTTTTAAAAGAACATTTTTTGCTCCTGTGTCAAAAAGATGACGTATACCACAAAACCTGCTGCATCTTATCCCTTGCACCAGAGGCATGGAGAAGGGTGACTGGGAGCAAATCATAGCCCTTTGAACAATTTACAGAAAATCAGCAAGGGTTTCCAGCTGCCAACTCTCCACACTTCCCTCAACCCTATATTAGGCTGCTGAACTCTCTTGATTCTCTCTCTTGTCACTCAGATGGATACGCAAACCATCCTTGCATACAGCTTGGAGAATACAGTCAGGGTTACCAACCCTCCAACATTTATCTGGGCCTCTGAATACAGGCACTGAACTCCAGGAGACTACCGAAAGTAAAGCTGGAGGTCTCTGGCTTCTATGGCTCAATGACATCACATGATGAAAGAAAAGCTCTAGGACTAGCATCAGAGACAGCAACTCTAGGTACAGTAGGTAATTGGCTCTTCACCCAACTCACCACTTCCACCTGCTCTGGGTTGGTGGACCCTTGGTCTCTAGCAAAACAAAGGAAGTAGAATCAAAATCTACTTTTGCTCATGCCTGCTCATGCCTTCTCTTTCTGCAACAGAAATCTGCTCATGCCTGCCTTACTTTCTGGTGTCCCATCTGCCCCTGGCTTGCCAGAGACCTCATCTTAGAAAGGACAGCCTGAGTTCCAGCCACAACGCCCTTCTGCTCTGCTCCTCTGTGCTCTTGGGCGTTTTAAAAAAAATCTTCTGCTGCCAAGAGCCCAGCTTCCCTTCTAAACCCCCACTCCCTTCTCCCCAGGCTCTTGTGACACTCCATCTCACAGAACTAGTTGCGCATTCCCAACACTCTGGCCACCCAGCTGTGACCCTTTCTGTTCAGGGGCCGGGGACATGACAGTGCAGGCCCCAATTCCCACACAGACTTAGCATTTTCTCCCTGCCTCCTCATTCCAATATGACCCACCCCAGCGTTTCTTGACTGGGCAAGTTGCTCATTAGTTCGCCAATCTGGTGCTCCTCTTATATTTAGCAGGAGAAGAGCTACTATCCCTATTCACCCCAGCAAAGCATCTTTTCCAGTACTCATTTGTTGGTGTCTCTCTGCAGCCTTTGGGACAAGGGACTTTTATTTACTTATTTAGCCAAGTAAGCCACTTTGTGAACTTTCTTTTGCTGAAAAGCAGTACGTAAATATTTTAAAACACAACACATGTCAACCCAGCACAAGAGTAAATGGTCCTGGCACAGAAAGTGTCCATACCCATCACACCTGCAGCATCTAAAAGTGAGCATGTTATTCCACTGCCTGTCAAATTTGAGAGCAAGAGATAGAGCATGTGCACTCTCAAAGTGGGAAGGAAAAAAACAGATTGCCCGCTGTGCTGAGCAATACTCACAAGCGCCAATTCTTTTATCAGAGCATATGTGGGCATCACTACAACATATTCCTTAGAAGAATGTGAAAGAAAATAATCCAACGCATAATGCCCTCTCCATTAAACAAATAATTCTGCATCTCTCATGCCACCTGGAAAGGCATTCTGGATTATTTCTCACAATCTGTTCGATTTAGAAGATTCTAAGCCAGCCTTGCAATTAAGAGGTCTCCAGGTTACTGGTAAATAAAAATAATCTCCAAACAGCAAGCAGTTCCAACCCATTTCTTCCATCCCGTGCTAGCGTCCATGTTTCCACACTACAGCAGTAAATCCTCATTCAAGAAAACCCAGTATTAAACAGTGGTGACGATAAACCCTCAATCTTTGACATCTGAAAAGAGCCAAGGAGACCAGCAACTCTGTAAAACAGCACTGTCTTGTTACACAAAGTGGGGCAGAGAAAGATAGGAATGCACACACAGGGGCACAAAATCCAAAGAGCTTCAACAGCACTTCCAGAAGTCAGAGTAGATGCAACACCAAAGCAATACAATGAAAAGCTCAATATCCAGTAAAATCACAATAGGGGAGCTTTTTGCTAGTGAACATTGGGACCAAAATGAAAGGATTCAAGTCCTAAGCAACACTAAAACTAAAGCGTGCTTGCAATTGAGGCACACCTTAAAGCAACATCAAAGACACCAAGCGTACCTGGGATAACATCATTGATATGCAAGAGAAGTGTACTTTCAACACTTGCAAAACTGCAGAGCTGTTGTCCATTGTATCTTCCGTCCCAATTTCCGATTGGATTATCCTAAAAGTTGTTTTAAAAAATGGTTACACACTGTCAGAAAGGGGAGAGCCAGAAGATATTCAAGCAGCCATCTACATAGTTCCGTACTGGCCACATACAGCCTAGGACAGAAAGTGCAAGCTTCCACAAGGAAAAACACATGTGCTCAATGGCCATTTATATGTAGTGCTTTTCATATTGTTCTTCTGCCTTCCCACTTTTTAAAATCACAAACTGCATTCTGCAAAATTTTGCAGAAAAGCACATGACATCCACACACTGATAACATAAATTCCCCTCCCAAGTGGCAGGAGAAAAGCCAAGCAAAGTCTAGCAGCAGCACAGAACTTCCACAACAGAAGCCACTTACAACAGGTACATATAAATGTCTTGCATGCTTGTTATCTCTCCACTATTAAAAGGGAGCTTGAAAGACCTGCCTGCTTTCTTACAAAGTAGCAAGGATAAAACAAGTACACTCATTGATATTCAGAGTGAAAAATAATATATTGGACCTGAAGATAGACTTTTGTGTTGGGAAGGACACCTTTGGAATCCAACCAACTTTTCCTAATGTTCCCAATTATTATTTCAAGAGCATAACAGTTCCAACTGGTTCTTTTCTTTCATAGCCCTAGGAAGCCTTCTCATTTCAAAACACAAGTAAATGAGGAACAGCATATATTACAGAAGTTCTTTTGAGAACTGCTAACAAACAAATTCATGTTAAATAAGAGTGTCATAGGCATATAGGAAGCTGTCTTATTCAGAGTTTCATATACAGTGATTCCTTGGTGTTCATGGGGGAACCATTCCAGGGCCCCACTCCCCAAGGATACCAAATTCCGCAGAAAATTAAATCTGCAGGGAGACCCATGTGGTGCCACAATTCCTTACCTGGGGGCTGCACCTGACCTCCCCACATGCCATAACACCTCCAGACATAACTGGCACTTCCAATTTTTCTGGCAAACTGCAAGTGCCTTCCAGTCATGTCCAGGAGGCCTTCTGAGGTCCTCCAGCCATAGGTTTATCATCGGTGGATACTCAAATCCATGGATAAGGAGGACCCGCTATATTGGCCCATTTAGCTCAGTAATGTCTACACTAAATGGCAAAACCTTCTAGGGCTGCAGGTGTGGGACTTTTCCAGCCCTACCTGGAGATGCTGCCAGAGAACTGAACCCTGGACATTCTGCATGCAAAGCAGGCGTGCAACTACTGCACTACAGTCCTTTCTGCAAGCAAAGATTCATGCAGACATATTTTGAGAGCAGAACTGAAAGTCAGTGCGAACCCTGACATGTTGTTAAGCAAAGCAGACAGGTCAATAGCAGTGATAAAGATTTGCGTGTGGCCAGTTCCAAGAAAGGCTTAATAGAACCTTGTAAATAGGATCATAAAAAAGTTACAAATCCATAGTTGTTGTTTTTTAATGTTAGCCTACATATATCCATGTCAATAATTTGTGCCCTAAGAAGAAATAAAACTCCTTTTAAAGCTGTGCCACTTGATCCCTTGTAGGAAAGACCAAGTTGCCAAAGGTGAGCCAGGTAAGGGGCTATTTACAGGTCCAACTTTGTACTTTTTTTAACCTGATGCTAAACTGCTGCCCAACATACACACCAGCAACTGTTACTGATTGCTAGTCTAAAATGAAGTTGCTTGCAGATATTCCACCCATGCCACCCCACCAATATTGCATGTACTTTTAATTTAACACACATGCAAAAAGTTATAATAATCAGGTGAATTTCTTACCATGTCCACTCCAACAACGTATCCTAAACTCTCGTTTCCTGGTAAGACATCACAGAATATAACTGTCCCATACTCTATATTCTTTCCTATCTTCACAGAAACCCTGGAGTTGAGCTCCAAAGGAGGAAGTTCTACCTGCATTGAGTCAACTGGAGCTGAATAGTCATTCTCCAGTTCATTGTCATCATCTTCCACCAGCTCTAGTTTGTCCAGTGCAACAAACACTCCACAGTCCTCATCACATCTGAAGAGCTGTTTGCCTTGGTACTGTCCATCAGTAAAGCCCTGACCACGGCCTTCTTCCTGGATTGGTGGCAGGAAAGAAAAAATCCACAATTTATTGAATAACACTGTTAGTAGTAATTATCAGAACATTAAACTTAGAGCACAGACATTCAAATTCCTACACAGTCACAATGCTTGACATGGTGCTCTCTCTCACACAGACACAATACCACTGTGGGGAACATACAGTCTCATTATGGACCTGGAAGCACTGGGTGCACCCATTCTAGACTTGGAAGCACTGGGTGCACCCACCCAGATTGATTATCTTTCCCTGTGTTAGCATCAGGTTGTTCAGGGCCCTGGGGGAAAGCCTTACACTAAGGTTACATGGCGCCTCCTGCCTGACCCCTAATGGTGCCACTGCCACCAGAATGGAAGGTTCATGGATTGGCTAAGGTGACTGGGCAACTGATGGGCAAAGGTCATCCCTGATTCCTCCCTCTCTGTCCTTCGTCTTCAGGAAGCCATCTTGGCAGTTCACAGGAATCATTTACCAGAGGACATGGAGCTTTCTGCCTGTGAACTTAGCATTTAAGATCAACTCTCAGAGACCACCAACTTTGTGAGACAAACTGGTTACAGGCCCAACCTACCTCAGCAGGTGGTTATGAGGATAAAACTGTGAAGGGGAAAAACCTCATATACATCATACCCTGAACTCTTTGGAGATGAGGTATGATTTTGAAAAAAACGTAAGAAACCAACCTTTTCAGAATGCTTGTTCAACTATATACATAATGCCACACAAGGAACTAACATTTTAGGAAATATATTCAATCAGCATTTCCCAATCTGTGGGTTGCGAACCCAATATTTGGTAGGTTGCAGGCCTGCTGCAACCAGAAGCCACTTCTGAGTTGTGCTGGCCCACAACCCCATCTCTGGCTGCAACACATTGTGTCATGCCCCAGAATGCCTTGCAGAAGCTCCCTGCAAAGCATTCTGGAATGTGACTCGACATGGCCAATGACATGAGTTGCAGGCCAGCACAACTGGCTTCAGGTTCATGCCCCATATTGCCCTGCAATTTCCTGGTCATGGTGAGCCTGGGACTTACCGTGGACACTGAAGGAGGTTGTGAAGGTAAGAAGTTTGGAAATCGATGTATTAGAAGTCAGTCTTTATGTTTAAAAGAACACTTACCAGCAATTCCACTCCAAAAAAGATTCCAGAGAGCGATCTTTCTTGTAACAAGGGTCCTCTGAAGCGAACAACTCCAGGGTATTTCTCATCTCCTGCTCGCAGCTGCACTCTCACCGGTGAGCCAATCTCAATGTGAAGACCCTTACTCAGTCTGCCTTTGCTTTTGAAGATGCTGTACCTCTCCTCGCAATTGGTAATTGCCAAGAGCAGCTCTGCAAGTTTCTCATTTATTTCTACAACTTCTTTCTCATCCACAAACAGGACTGCATGAGGCTGCTCCAAAATCTTGATTCCAATTTGCAGTTTTTTACTTTTAGACGAAGGTATGCTTCTGGTGTGTCCTCCAGAAGAACGGTCCTGAACAAACTGGCCAATGCTACCCTTGGGTACTTTCAAGAGTTTTTGTGTCTGTTTGTCTATCACACTGCATTCTTGGAGAAGCAAATAAAATATGCGCTCTTCCCAGTAGGGCGAGCTGCCTTTTTCCTGACCCCACAATCCCGAATTCATTGTGACCCAAACTTTGGACAAGTTCAAGAAGTATCTTCAAGGCAGCCCAGTGGACAGCATAACTGCAAAGGAATTAGAAGATTCAACTTGACACCACAGTCTAATCATTAGTTCAGGAGTCTTCAGACCTGTCCTAGTGAGCTAAATCCAGAAGATGACGAAGAACACAAAAATAAAAGATAACATCACTAGAGAGTGAAGGGTTTTGCAACATCAGTAAAGTACAAGAAAACAAATCCATTCTGAAAGCAAATATCATCACAGATTTTTATAGACATATGACAGCAACCAGCTGGCAACAGAATGAGAATATTTTAAGGTAGCTACAAAGGTCATACTGAGAATTCGCTCTGAGTAATAAAAGTGACTGACTGCTATTGTTTCTATAATAAATTCACTGCTAGCATCATTTTATAAGACAGCATGGATAAATGCTGTGGATTTGACCAGGTCCTATTTACACCTTGAATAAATACACAGCTATTTCTGATCCACTATTGCAAAACAGAATAGTTTTCCAGTTACACACATGAATTAGTCCAAAACACAGTTTAAAAGGGGGGGGGGGTAGCTAGCAATCACAGTTGTATAGTTAATTATAGAGAAAGATTACAGAAACAGGTATCAAATTTTTGACACCGCAAACCCCTACATGTGCATAGTAAGCATGATATCATGAAAATAGCAAGTGGTTAAACTAAGTCTAGAAATAGTGCAATGGCAATGAACGCCAGGACCATATTCCAGTTTGGCCAAGTGCTGCTCTTGGCAAGGGCATATTTCTCAAATAAGTGCAAAAAAAATAAATCAGAGGGGGGCATGCTGCAACTGCTATTGATGGGAAAAGGAGCACTTTGTGCTTCCCTTGCAATCAGTTTAAAAGGAAGAAGATCTTCCAGGAGAGGAGAAGATCAAGTTTGTGATTGCTTAGAATTGAGAGTGGCTCACTCATCAGATGCACACGAGAGATAAGACAGAATTTACTTCCATCTATGGATTGTTAAAAGTCTCGGATTCATATTGTCATGCATAAATGCACACATGCCTCATGTTAGCATCAATGCTCGCTCACTGCTCTAAGCCCAGTAAATGGCAGTTGCCTCTTACTCATCCCCCAATTTCAACAGCATCTTCAGTAGTCTTCAAAAAAAACAACCAATCAGTATGGCAGTCTTCAGCTGCACATGATAGTGGCAGGCCTATGACTTCAAATGTTAGTTTGAAGGCACAACATGCAAAGTGGTGGAGGGTGAATCTCATTTAACACAGTAGGAACACCCATTATCATTAATGCAGTTCATCCCCATTAGTTGTTCAGCTATCCCCCCATCAGACTAGAATGCCAGACAAAAACCCAAAAAGGGGGGTGAGAACTAAGGAGGAACTGTTGAACAAGGAACAAGGAGGCCAAGTACCCCAACCACTCACCTCACTGATCCTTTAAACTGTACACCTTGCTCCCTGTTGAGATGCAAATGAGGCAAACCTGCATTTGAAGGGTTGGTTCTGCTGTTGTCATGGGAACATGGGATGCTGCCTTACACCAAGTCAGACCAGTGGGCCATCTAGCAACAGCTCTCTAGGGTTTCAAACAGAATCTTTCTCTGCCATACAGGGAGATGCTACCAGGCCCTGAACCACAGACCTGCATGCAAACCAGGTGCTTGGCCACAGATACAGCTGCCCATGTCCGGTTTGAGACTGAGTGAATTTGGTCAAACAGCATAGTCCTTCTGGAAGAGTCACATGGTTTGTTTGAGGTCAATATGAAATGGTTCTTATACAAAGAACCTTCATTTCTTCTAGAAATGAAAGCAAATCCCCAGAGGCTTAAAGCCCTCAAAAGGGGGGTCATCACCAATAAATAGCTACAAAACTACATACCAAACACACTTCTATGAAGGACAACTTTTTGAATGTAATAAATGCCAGAAACTAAGCCACAGGTTCCAGATAACAACCTGTGAAGCCACTAAACTACACTTCTTGTACCTCTCACATCTTGGCCACATCTAAGGTACCCTTAAAGCATTTTCCGAGATGCATGAAGAGCTTACCCATGAACAGGTCCTATCACGGCTGAGAAAGCTAAATGACCCACTATATGCGCACAGTCAACACATAACAACCCATGTGGGTGGGATGCTGAAGCCTTTTCTGGAATCAGCATTCTGTGGGAAAAGTCCATGTGACTGGTCCTACCTACATGGTTAGGTCATTTAGACATTCTCTGAGCTGTGTGGGAAGCAATCACAAACAATCTGAAAGGGCATCAACATCATTCCAAGCAGGCCAAGAATTTAGTGGCACTGGGTTGGCTTACATGGTTTCTAAAAGAGAATTTGATTCAGAGGAAATGGGAATGCCAACTCTTATTAGACATAACAGCTAAATGGAACCTTCACATAAACCTAAAAGCGACAATGTGCAAATGAGACAAGGGTCCAGAAAAATATACCATACAAGTACACTTATCACAGCAATAGGACTGACTGGAGCTCCTATAAAATTGACAAGCTGTCCGAAACTTAGGCTTATTCCATCGTAATAGTGGAGAAACCCCCCAATACAAGATTCTGAGGACAACAGTGGCAGGCTATCACCTGGACTGTGACCTTTCAAAGGAACCTGCCTGGTGGTGGAAACAGAACGTTGCACGGACATTGGTGTAAACTTGGCTTGGTGCAATTTGCTCCTTCCAAAATCAGTGGCCTTAGGGTGACTAATTTTTTACAAACACAGTCAAGTGAGCCAATTATGAAATGAGTCTCATTGCAAGTTGACTGACCAATATTTGAATGCTGCCTTTCCTTCAAGGAGCTCAAACATGGCACTCTGTCCTCTCGTTGCCACAAAAATGGGTCAGTGGTCACTCAATCAGATGACTTTTAAACATTGTCAATATAACTTTCTACCCGCAACTGCTCGTCCTGATGGCAAGATGAAATCTTCATGAACAGGTCAGTATACCTTTGAATATCAAAAGTTGGGCACAATCGGGGGGGAGGGGGGAGAGGATCACATCACATTCATGTTCCATTTGTGAGCTCCCCAGGAGCAGCTGGCTGCCTTGGTTTAAAAACAAGGATGCTAGGTATTGATCCAGCAAAATCAATTCTTAAGGAAAGAGAAAACAACATCAGGAAACAGAAAGCATCTCTCACCCCATTTCTTCCTTCCTTCCTCTTTTCATCCTTTCCACACAATTCCTCATACCAAGAAAATAAAGCAATCTAGACTAAGGAAGAATGAGTAACTGGTAACCCAATGAGAAAGGTGATTTAGTAAGGGCAATATATGCAGGGTTTCCTCTACCCTGCATAGGAAAGTACCAATATATCATAAGCTGAAAAATCAATAAAGATTCTAAACAAGGGAAAGAGACTTTTTAAGCAGAAGCCCTTGCAATATAAAACTCTCTCCCTGATCTCAAATGTGTTTGAAAGACACATGCATTTCCTATGAGACACACCAAGAAACAGTACATTTTTTGCATGTAGAAAGTCCAAACTGATATTGCCATGTAAGGCTGGGGAAGATTCTGGAGATCCACTCCAGTCCACATAAACGATCATGAACTTGAAGGCCAAAGAGCCTCAGCCAAAACAATGGCAGCTCCATATGCTTAAATTAGGTCTGCTCTAAGTTTTAGGAAATGAGTGAAATCTTTCTTATTCCAGAATATAAAAAAGTAAGGGGAAAGAAGCAGGGTGAGAAATGTTTACTTTCTTATTCAAAAATGCTTATCTTGTCCTTAGAATACTATCAAGGTGTGTAATAATAATGGTTGAAAATTAAAGGAGAACAAACTTCAATAATCAAAGTTTTGCTTTACTTTCTTCCAATGCAGTTTTGAACAGTTTTTATAGTTCTTTGATTCCGACTCTGTCTGAATCTGATGCAGCATTTCAACATTTTAACATGGTCTTTTGTAATTGCAAAAGCTGGCCATAGGATGACCTGGAAACACAAAAAGGGTCATGCTGATCAGAGGAAACACCCATGATTCCATTTCCAGCAGATGCCAGATGATCTAAGACACCCACAAAATGGGGAGGAAGGCAGAAGCTCTTCTTTGTTTGCTTATCCCCAAGATATCCAAAACTGTGAGGTACAACAACTCTGCACATACTGGCTCAATGTGACTATAATGTGGTGGACAGTCACAGTGAGTTCTTTCTCATGAATTTATCTAATCCTCCATTTAAAGCAGGGGGTGGAGAGCCACTCAGGTCACAGCTTGCAGCTACCAGCTCTTGTTGTGCCAGACTCCATAAGTGAACTAGAAAAGGAGTCTTTAAGTCACCTTAAATACATACAAATTGTTCCTGTGGGCTGACACCCACTTTATCAGATGTATAATATGTTATACTCAGTGAACATAAGAACATAAAAGGATTTTTACATTGTGAGCCCTTTTGGAACAGGGAACCATTTAATTATATGACTTTGCTTGTAAATTACTTTGTTAACTTTTTTTGTTGAAAAGCAGTATATAACTACTGTTTAAAAATAGTAATAATAAATAGAGCCCTGATAAGATCACAGGCCCATCTACTCCAGCTTCCTGTATCTCAGTGGCCCACCAGTTACCTCAGAAAGCACCCAGTGGGCAGGAACTCATAGGTATAAAGAAACAAGGAGTGTCTGATTTCTACGTACATAAAGCCTCAAAATATACAAAATAAACACAATGACTGTTTTGCAATATGTCACTCATAACTTCCTCCTGGCTTTGTAATGGCCAATTACTGCTGAAAATCTATTCAGTCTTGTAACTTTGCACAGAAATGTCAGACAGCACTTCTTGCTTAGCAAGACCCTTTGGCCCATTTGTTGGCAACATTTTATTTATATCACACCTTTTGCCCTCATTAAAAAACTCAAGGGAACGTGCTGGATGCTCCCTGGCAAGAACCCACCCAGGCACTGACCAGACATTGTCTTACATACCTTCATCAAGAGGGCTGTGTCATATGTCCACAAAAGAATGATTGTAACTCAATGACAGACCACCTGCTTTCCATGCTGAAGGTCCTGGGTTCAAGCCACAGCAGCATCTCTGCACAGAGCTGGGAATGACTCCTGTCTGAGCCCCTTCCAGTCAACATTGCCAATACTGAGCTAGTAAGACCTATAGCCTGGCTCAATAAAAGGTTGTACCACCAGTAGTACTTATACCAGTACCACTGGTTGAGAAACAGTGCTTTAAAACAGGGTTCTCCAAACTGCAGCCTGGGGGCCATATCCGACCAGCGACAACACTATTTATTTTGAGAAATTTATATCCCACCCAAAGCAAATGCCCAAGATGGCTTACAAAGGTCCACAGTAGAGTACAAATGAGTTTATTACAATAATTGTTCTATGGGCAGCTCGGTAAACCCTTCCCTTCCTGATGGAATCCTTCACGGCGAGATCGTCATATCTGGGTATGTCTTCTGAGCTTCCAGCAGGAGCAATTTCAGGTCAGTCAAGCTGTAAACAGCAACTCCTCCTGGCTCTGTTGTCTCATGACAGCTTTTATTAGCTTTCAGTCTCCCACCCAAAATTCAACCAGGATCGTTCCTGCTTAGCATTCTTTAGGCAGTCTTCCAGCCCAAAAAAAGCATACAACATATGCGATGTGGTTACATGTGGCCCTCACACTGAAAGGTTTGGAGTCTGGGGTCCCACAATGTCGAGTACCACTGGTTAAGACCCCTGCTTTAAAACAACAAAAAGAAGGGAAAAAAATTTGAAGTATTTTTATTTAAAATAAAAATTAAATAAAACAAATCTTTAATTAAAATCAAACTAAGTTCTGATTGAAATATAATTGAATAGAATAATTTTAGTTAAAATTAAAATAATTATTATTTTAAATAATTTTATTTATTTATTGTTTGCAATTATATTCATTTATATTATTTTAAATAATTTTATTTATTTTTATTTATATTCATTTATACCATTTTATTATATTAAATGATAAATAAATAAAACTATATTTATATTTCTTTATATCATTTTATTATTTTAAATGATAAATAAAATCATTCTATATATATTTATATATCATATATACTTATATATACACGCTTCCATCATTATATATATTTGCATATTTGCAATATATGTGTGTGTGTGTGTGTGTGTGTGTGTGTGTGTGTGTGTGTGTGTGTGTACTTTCTTTACTCAGCGTGTGGTTGGTCTGTGGAACTCCTTGCCACAGGATGTGGTGATGGCGTCTAGCCTGGACGCCTTTAAAAGGGGATTGGACAAGTTTCTGGAGGAAAAATCCATTATGGGGTACAAGCCATGATGTGTATGCGCAACCTCCTGATTTTAGAAATGGGTTATGTCAGAATGCCAGATGCAAGGGAGGGCACCAGGATGAGGTCTCTTGTTATCTGGTGTGCTCCCTGGGGCATTTGGTGGGCCGCTGTGAGATACAGGAAGCTGGACTAGATGGGCCTATGGCCTGATCCAGTGGGGCTGTTCTTATGTTCTTATATATTTGCATCATTTTATTTTAAATGATAAACAAATACAGGGCCCAATCCTATCCAACTTTCCAGCACCGATGCAGCCTCAAGGAAGCCCTGAGGTAAAGGAATAAATGTTCCCATACTTTGAGGAGGCCTCCAAGGGTGCCTCCCCACCACAGGATGCAGTACATACCCCAATGGCACAGTAGCACCAGCATCAGAAAATTGGATAGGATTGGGCCCAAAATCATTTATATTTACATTTATTTATACTACTTTAAATTTTAAAATTTCAAATTCAGATAATTCTTATCTTAAGTTTAATAATAATGTTATTAAAATATTTAAAAATCTCAAAATATCAATATCAATAGTTATAATAAAATATTAAAATAATAAATTAATTTAATTGATAATTTCAATTAAATAAGTACATGTAATTTGATAAAAAGACAGGGTGAGCCAGGGTAGTGTAGTAGTTTGAGAGGTGGACTTTGACCTGGAAGATCCAGGTTTGAATCCCCCCTCAGCCATGAAGCTTCCTAGGTGACTTTGGGCCAGACACTTTCTCTCAGTTTCACCTACCTCACAGGGTTGTTGTGAGGACAAAAGGAGGGGATTATTGATGTACACTGCCCTGAGCTCTTTGGAGGAATGGTGGTAAAAAATGTGAAAAATAAATAAAAAAAGAAAGATACAAACTAATTTTTTTCCCCCCATTCTAGTTCTGTCATAATATCCTATGGCAGTGTTTCTCGAACTGTAGGCCGGGGCCCATTAGGTGAGTCATGGGCTAATTTCAGGTGGGTCCCCATTCATTTCAATATTTTATTTTTAATATAATAGACTTGATGCTGCCACAGTATGTGACTGCATTGGGGAAAATGCAACAGATGTGTACTTTTAACAGGCTACTATGTCTATGATAGCCAATGGGGCTTACCACTGGGTAAGTGTGGGCAGGACTGCAGCCTGGGGTTATTAAAAATGGTCCTGCTCAATGATGTCACTTCCGGCCACAACATCACTTCCAGTGGGTCCTGACAACTTCTCCTTCCAAAAAGTGGGTCCTGGTGCTCCATGTGCCAGAACCGCTGTCCTGTGCCAAGGTAGCATCAGGTCTGCTATATTAACAATAAAATGCATTGAAATGAATGGGGACCCACCTGAAGTGGGCTCACGACACACTTAAGTGGGTCCCGACCCACAGACTGGGAAACACTGCCCTCTAAGAAGGGGGAAAGCGAAGGGGCCCGCGCTGTGCGCATTGAGGGGGGGAGAGGCCTTCCCCCGCCAGAGGGCGCTCCATGACCGCCACCCTCCCCAGAGCTGGCTGCAACACCCTTCAGACCCTTCGAGCGCGCATGCGCGCGCCCCTAGTCTTCCCCACGGTCCTCAACTCACCACTCCGCGGCCGGCCGGCACCTCAAAGACGACCGTCATTTTCCTCCGCCTGACAGCGACAGAGGCAGCCTCGCCGCCGCACACCGCGCGCGCGCGCTCTCTCCCGCTCCCCCGTCGCCGCCCCCTCAGCGGCTCCGTGGGGCGCCCGTCCGCCGCCGCCGCCTCCTCATCCTCATCCCCCGTCCCCTCAGCAGCAGCAGCCCTCAAAACGCGCAACCGAACTGGCTGTAACGGGCGGAGGGCTCGTTCCCCCTCGCAGCCAATCGCGCGCCGCGAAGTCCGCGCGTGCTTCTTCCTCATTGGCTGCTTGGAGAAAGGCGTCCCGCCCCTTCACCATCTCCACACACGCACACACACATACCAACAAGTTTGGTTGAAGGCTCAGCACAGAGCCTTGTTCGAGGCGTTCTATTGGCTGCCTGGGTTCATTCTTGGCACTCCGATTGGCTGAGGAGGAGGAGGAGGCGGGCGCTAGGAAGAGATAGCGAGGATCGGATTGGCTAAGACGCGCCTACTCTCGCCTACTTTATCTGTCCGTTAGTTGGCATTGGAGAAAAGGGCGGAGACCAAAGTAGGAGGAGGCTTGAATTGGCTGAACGTCTCACAGCCCGACGTTTCCTATTGGCTGCGGGGGGGGGGGGGGGACGGACGACAATCGGCTACAGCAGAGCTTTGCTGGGCTCTTGCAAGCTTCCGGTGCTGCAGCTTTGGGACTTAGAGCACCATCCTATGCATGTCTACTCAGAAGTCCCATCAGAGTCAATGGGGCTTACTCCCAGGAAAGTGTGAGAGGATGGCAGACTTAGTGGTTAAAATGACACTAGTTTTTGCAATTTAGAAAATCACAAAGGGAAATACACTGCTCAAAACAATAAAGGGAACACTTAAACAACACATCCGAGATCTGAATGAACGAAATATTCCTATTAAATACTTTGTTCCTGACATAGTTGAATGTGCTGACAACAAAATCACACAACAATCATCAATGGAAATCACATTTATCAACCCATGGAGGACTGGGTTTGGTGTCATACTCAAAATTGAAGTGGAAAAACACACTACAGGCTGATCCAACTTCGATGTAATGTCCATAAAGCAAGTCAAAATGAGGCTCAGTAGTGTGTGTGGCCTCCATGTATGACCTCCCTACATGTCCCTCCCACGTATGACCCATACGTGTAGGTCCCTCCCACATATGACCTCCCTACAACGCCTGGGCATGCTCCTGATGAGGTGGCGGATAGTCTCCTGAGGGATCGCCTCCCAGACCTGGACTAAAGCATCCGCCAACTCCTGGACAGTCTATGGTGCAACGTGGCGCTGGTGGATGGAGCGAGACATGATGTCCCAGATGTGCTCAATTGGATTCAGGTCTGGGGAATGGGCGGGCCAGTCCATAGCATCAATGCCTTCATCTTGCAGGAACTGCTGACACACTCCAGCCGCATGAGGTCTAGCATTGTCCTGCATTAGGAGGAACCCAGAACCAACCGTGCCAGCATATGGTCTCACAAGGGGTCTGAGGATCTCATCTCAGTACCTAATGGCAGTCAGACTACCTCTGGCGAGCACATGGATGGCTGTGCGGCCCCCCAAAGAAATGCCACCCCACACCATTACTGACCTACTGCCAAACCGGTCATGCTGGAGGATGTTGCAGGCAGCAGAACGTTCTCCCTGCCATCTCCAGACTCTGTCACGTCTGTCACATGTGCTCAGTGTGAACCTGCTTTCATCAGTGAAGAGCACAGGGCGCCAGTGGCGAGGTTGCCAATCTTGGTGTTCTCTGGCAAAATGCCAAACGTCCTGCACGGTGTCGGGCTGTCAGCACAACCCCCACCTGTGGGCGTCGGGCCCTCATACCACTCTCATGGAGTCTGTTTCTGACCGTTTGAGCAGACACATGCACATTTGTGGCCTGCTGGAGGTCATTTTGCAGGGCTCTGGCAGTGCTCCTCCTGTTCCTCCTGGCACGAAGGCGGAGGTAGCGGTCCTGATGCTGGGTTATTGCCCTCCTACGGCCTCCTTCACGTCTCCTGGTGTACTGGCCTGTCTCCTGGTAGCACCTCCATGCTCTGGACACTACACTGACAGACACAGCAAACCTTCTTGCCACAGCTCGCATTGATGTGCCATCCTGGATGAGCTGCACTACCTGAGCCACTTGTGTGGGTTGCAGACTCCGCCTCATGCTGCCACTAGAGTGACAGCTCTGCCAGCATTCAAAGGTCACCCAAACATTAGCCAGAAAGCATAGGGACTGCTAAGTGGTCTGTGGTCACCACCTGCAGAACCACTCCTTTATTGGGGGTGTCTTGTTACTTGCCTATGATTTCCACCTGTTGTCTACTCCATTTGTGCAACAGCATGTGAACTTGATTGTCAATTGGTATGGCTTCCTAGGTGGACAGTTTGATTTCACAGAAGTGTGATTGACTTGGAGTGACACTGTGTTTAAGTGTTCCCTTTATTGTTTTTTTTATATATATAATGCTTTATTTATTTATTACAGATACAGGTAAGGAAAATTGGATAAACTTAGGGCTAGGACTACATAGGTTACACACGAGGGTGGTGGCCATTGATTACAACAAACATTAATCCAAACGAAATTAATAATCAATACAAAAATTATCATATTCTTTAACCCAACTGGTTAATACTTTAACATTCCATATTTTTCCTCTAACCTTATCTATCCCATCATTAAAAAAACACTTCAAACTTTTACTTATACACTCTTCTTACCACTAAACTAGTCTCTAAAATAAAATCTTTCTTATCTGATTCTTAATTTCTAATATGACATCTAAAAAAGAAGTCTCCGATTACCATGGTATTACCTCCTTCAATATCTCTTATAACATGTTATACATCATTTTCCATAACTATCCAATCAAAAAAGGCTTCAAATTTTTACTTATAGACTCTTCTTACCACTAAACTAACCTCTAAAATACAATCTCTTATCTGATTCTTAATTTCTAATATCACATCTAAAAACAAATATCTCCAATTACAATAATATTATACTTCGCTTATCCACCACATATTTATTAACCCAAAATGCAGGTTTAATATTTTCTCCAAAATAAATTGATATCTATAATTTATTTTATTTACCTTCTTTTTTATAAAATAATCCTTTTATTTGTCTTAATACCACTATATTTTACACAATACTTATATTCCAAAATTGCAATTCCATCTAATTTATTTCATATATTTACCACTTTAATTTTCACAATACTTATATTCCAAATTCCCTTTTCATCCACTTTAGTTTAATCTAATTAATAAAATATTTATCTTAATATCACTTAATTTCCACAATATTTATATTTCAAATTTTCATTTACATCTATTTTAATTTAATATGTTTAAAAAAAAATTCTATTTATTATTCAACCATTTCGCCCTTCTTCTTATTGTTTACTTTGTACTCTATCTTATTGGTGTTCCCTCTTAGTCCTCCTACTGGTTCTTCCACTTCTTCTTAAGTCCCCCCCCTCTGTTTTTCTTTCTTCTTTTTCATTCTGTTATTCTTGAATTCAATCCATAAATTCTTCCTCTTCTTGAGACAGCTTGCTCTCTGAACATTTTGTCTTTTTTCTTCCTTAAGATTCCCAGTCATTATAACAATTGCTTCTTCCATCTCGTGTCCCATTTCAAAATACTCCACTTCTTTAACTTCACCTGACATCTGATCCATTCTTTTTTCTTCTCTATTGTCTATAATCTGTTCCCGCAAGTTTACAAAGGAGGAGCTTATTTGCCCAATTTGTTCAGAGAGTTCTCTGACTTGTTGCTCCATTTCTCTTCTAAAATCAATCAGAAAGTCCACCAACAAGGGCTGGCTTTCATGATCATCTTTTAGATTTTCAAAAGCCATTTTTATCAACACCAACTCGAGCCACCTCCAGCAGGGCTACTTTCTAATTTTGTATCCAGGGCTACTTTCCAATTTTTTATATCCAAAAAAAGTCAATCAAATCCACAGTCAAATTAGGTTAGTATGCCTTTAAATGACCAAAAAAAAAAAATTCAAGCCTATTGCTGAGAAACTGAAACAGAAACCAGCAATGTCCAGGCTTAAATAAAGGCTTTTTGCTGGGAAAATGAAGGTAGACTTTATTTCCTTCGTTGAAGATTACTTATTTATTTCTCTTTGGTACATACCATTAAAAAATATATATTATCTTGTACTTACTCCAGCAGGGGAAATACCAATTCACTTATTCCCCCCCCCCCCCCCGCTAATGGCCAGCATGAATAATCTTGAATTATCTCCTCCTCCTCCAGACTTCTTACTTACAGTTCTCAGTAAAACTTTTTGACAAGCCAAGTTCACTCACTCTTAATAGCTTTTTTCGCTGCAATGTTGTTGTATCTAGGCCGTGGGAGGACGGGTTTTCAGCTCTCCGAGCTTCTCAAAGATGTCGCCCGGGATAGATATGCTTCAGCACAGAGCAAAACAGAGAGAAATCCTTGAAATTGCCTGTTTCTAAGGACCCCCGTTCAAGCTCTCAGCTCTTCATACCATCTTCCTGGCACCGAAGCGTGCCTTAGTTGTTTAGGCACATGAAAACATATCTATTTCACAGTCTCTTTGGGAACCCCCAAAGTTCACTGCAACTTCGCTGAAAGTTAGCTCCCAAGTGTTCCCTTTATTGTTTTGAGCAGTGTATATTGTTTCAGTTGTGTGAACAATCTGGACACGCATGCAAAGAAGTGACCCTTTAAGCTTGACATGCAACACAAATGTTGATTGTGCTTTATTATATAGCAGTGGTTAAGATAAGCCCTGCAGGATCAGACCACAGAATCTTATGTTGCCATGAATGTTTTTCTTTATTAACTGGAACAGCATCTCTCAAACGGTGGGTCAGGACCCACTACGTGGGACCCCATTCATTTCAATGTGTATTTTATTTTTCTTATGAAATTAATGATGCTACTTGATGCTACCAAATGACTGCATCTGGGGAAATGTTATAGACCTGTACTTTTAACAGGCTACTATTTGTATGCTCTTAACCATAATAGTCACTGGAGCTTACTCCCTGGTAAGTGTGGCTAGGATTGCAGCCTTTGGAATGTGTTCTGCCAAGCTCCCTGTTCTGAGCCTTGCCTAGGGATCCTATGCCCACTTTATGGCTAATTAGTTCCCCCAGCTTGACCTGCCAGTACCAGCAGGAAGGAGATCAGCAGGTGGCTTGCCTGTAAGTCTGCAGGGTCCCAGCTCCCCAGGCAGCAGTCCTTCCAGGCACAGCACCTGCACCTCAGCACAGCAGTCTATTTGAGTAGTCCATTAGTGAGCCACATAATCAGTCCAAAATTAATTACTATTAACAGTATTTATATACCACTTTTCAACAGAAAGTTCACAGAGCAGTTTACAGAGAGAATCAAACTAATGGCTCCCTCTCCCAAAAGTGCTCACAATCTAAAAAGATGCAAAAGAACTCCAGCAGACAGCCACTGCTGGGGTGTGGAGGGCCAGTTACTCTCCCCCTGCTAAATAAAACAGCACCCACTTAAAAAGTGTCTCTTACTCAGTTAGCAGGGGTAAAGTCCAGTACATCATTAGCAGAGTCATGGGACAGTCCATGAGTCAATAACCAGTAAGTCAGCTAGCTGAAGGTCAGTCCAAAACACAGAGCCATAAGTCAGTCCGTAAGTTAACAGTCCAGTAGCTCAGTTAGCCACAAACTCAGTCCATTCAGTCAGCAAGCAAGTATCCTTTCCTTCCCTTCCTCCACTCTCTCTCTCTCCACTACTACCCACAAACCCTTCCTGTATCAGGTCCTCCTTATATTACTAGGGACCTCATTGCCTCTCGTGGTTGCAGCTGTGCAGCACACCCTTTGCTGAAAAGCCCAGGTCTTAACCCTTAAAGGGACCACTGCTGACACCACATTCTACCTCCTCGACAGATCTTCCGTGATTCCAATAAAGAATGTTTGAGAAATTTTTTTTAAACAGTTCAGCAACGGGTTGGGAGGGTTCTTCATTATTTTGAATAAATTTATAAACCTATACATTGTAATATTGGAATTTACTTAAAGCCCCATACATTGTGGGGCTACTCTCTTTACTTGGGGGAAGGGGAAGAAAGTCCCCTTCTCCCCAGGTGCCTCTGGTGGCTGCTTGAAGCAGAATGCTGCAGCAGCCATTTTTCCGCAGGCAACTTAGGATTGGGCTGCTCCTAAACTTAATTTACTGATTGATTTGATTTTGTCATATGGGGGTGTTAAACATTTTCCTGCTTGATAATGTCACTTCCAGCCATGACATCACTTCCAGGTTAAGCCATTCCTGCCCAACATTGCATATACGCAATAGGGACCAAATGTGTACACCTGTGGGCCATGCAAAAAAAATTGGTTAATGACATCACGTCTGGTGGGTTCCAACAGATTTTCATTCTAAAAAGTGGGTCCCAGTGCTAAAAGGTTTGAGAACCACTGAACTAGAAAAATGGATCATTGCTGTTTTATTTAAAAATAAATATTATAAATGATTTCATAAAAACAGCATTAAAATATTTACTAATCAAATGGTTCTCAATCTTTTAGCACCAGGACCCCCTTTTTAGAATAACAATCTGTCAAGACCCACCAGAAGTGATGTCATTACCCTGGAAGTGATGTCATGGTCAGAAGTGACATCATCAAGCAGGAAAATTTTTAACACCTGCATAGGACAAAACTATACGTTATTAAAAGTTTACAATAAGTATAAGTTTTAAAAAATTATTTAAAATAAAGAGCCGTCCTAATCCTCCCAAGCAGTTGCTGATCTATTTTTTTTTAAATTCCCCATTCATTTTTGTTGACAAGTTATATTTTATTGTTCTTAATAACAGAGTGGGCTGTCCTCTGCAGGCTCAACATCTGCGGATTTGAGCATTCATGGATGTCAAGCCCACACCGCAGAAGGCCTCCCGGATGCGACCAAAAGCCACTTCTGGTTCACGCTGGCAATTTATGGTTGCGTTCTGACCCTGGAACGAATCCCCTGTGCGTACCAAGGGCCACTCTAATAATAAATATAAGTGTAAAGAAATTATGCCATCAATGTTTACGTGGCTAATCCAGGGCCTCTGAGAGAAATTTTATCAAGGGGTACAAAGTTTCTTTTGGGCCCCTTCCCAAAGAGGGAGGGGGTGAGTGGAGGATGGCAATGGGGTGGGCAGAATGGGTGCAAAACAGGGGGAAAGTGGCAAAGGCCAGAATAGTCTTCGGAGCCAAGGTCTACCAATCTTCCAATGCATATCTCAGGTCTACCTGCCTGCCCAGTGATGTCAGCATCCCACATGGACTGGGTGAGTCTGGGTAAGATTGAAAAATGGAAGATCCAAGGAAATTTCTGGGCCTGGGTATAAATTATCCCCTTTACCCTCCTCTCCTAGGCCCTGGGCTAATCTAATCCTAGAAGAGGTATTCTGTCCTGTGTAGCAGAAAAGGGGAGGAATGCGTCTTCCCACGTGTGAAAACTGTTGCCGTATAATATTTGTATTAAAAATACATTTTAAATCTTCTGAAGGCTGCTGCCCAGATTATCAAGGGCATCATCCTAGAAGAGGTATTTTGCACGCTGAGAGAGAAAAGGGGAAAGCCTCTTCTAACATGATACCTCATATGATAAATAACAGCTTCACCAAAAAAAAAAAAAAAGACATAGAAAAGATGCTCTTCCTGAAAAATAAATAAATAATCACCCTTGTCAGGACTTGCCAAAATTAATTAGCTTGTAATTGATAGTGGGATGGGGGAGAGGAATCATTATTCAAACAGGTTTTGTCAACTGGTGACCAATATGAAATACATTTCCTGACATTACCAGACTGGGCCTACATTTCATAGAACTGTATTGAATACATACATAGAATCTCACATAGAATCTCTGTGGGTTAAATTACCAGGCCTGAGGAGCGATGTAATACTGGGGGTGTACTATCATCCTCCAGACCAGAAACTGGAAGGGAACCTTGAAATGAGGAAACAGATCAGGGAGGTGACAAGGAGGGTCGTAATCATGGGGGACTTCAATTATCCTCATATAGACTGGGTCACTTTGTGACCAGATTTCTTGACATGTTAAATGACTGTACCTTAGAGTAGCTAGTCATGGAGCCCACCAGAGGACAGGTGACTCTGGATTTAATATTGTGCGGTACTCAGGACCCGGTTAGAGATGTCAATGTTACTGAGTCGTTGGAGAACAGTGATCATGCTGCGATGCGTTTCGACATGCACGTCAGGGGAAGAATACCGGGCAAATCTCTCACAAAAACCCTTGGTTTCCGACGGGCGGACTTCCCTCAAATGAGGAGGCTGGTTAGAAGGAGGTTGAAAGGGAAGGTAAAAAGAGTCCAATCTCTCCAGAGTGCATGGAGGCTGCTTAAAACAACAGTAATAGAGGCCCAGCAGAAGTGTATACCACAATGAAAGAAGGGCTCCACTAAGTCCAGAAGGGTGCCCGCATGGCTAACCAGCCAAGTTAGAGAGGCAATAGAGGGCAAGGAAGCTTCCTTTGGTAAATGGAAGTCTTGCCCTAATGAGGAGACTAAAAAGGAACATAAACTGTGGCAAAAGAAATGTAAGAAGGTGATATGGGAGGCCAAGTGAGACTATGAGGAACTCATGGCCAGCAACATTAAGGGGAGTAATAAAAGCTTCTTCAAATATGTTAGAAGCAGGAAACCCGCCAGAGAAGCGGTTGGCCCTCTAGATGATGAGGGAGGGAAAGGGGAGATAAAAGGAGACTTAGAGATGGCAGAGAAATTAAATGAGTTTTTTGCATCTTTCTTCACGGCAGAAGACCTCGGGCAAATACCGCTGCCCAAATGGCCCCTCCTGACCAAGCAATTAAGTCAGATAGAGGTTGAAAGAGAGGATTTTTCAGACCTCATTGATAAATTAAAGATCAATAAGTCACCAGGCTCTGATGGCATCCACCCGAGAGTTATTAAGGAATTGAAGAATGAGGTTGCTGATCTCTTGACTAAAATATGCAACTTGTCCCTCAAAACGGCCACGGTGCCAGAGGATTGGAGGATAGCAAATGTCATACCGATCTTTAAAAAAGGAAAGAGGGGGGACCCGGGAAACTATAGGCCGGTCAGCCTAACATCTATACCGGGTAAGATGGTGGAATGCCTCATCAAAGATAGAATCTCAAAACACATAGACAAACAAGCCTTGCTGAGAGAGAATAAGCATGGCTTCTATAAGGGTAAGTCTTGCCTCACAAACCTTTTAGAATTCTTTGAAAAGGTCAACAGGCATGTGGATGCGGGAGAACCCGTGGACATTATATATCTGGACTTTCAGAAGGTGTTTGACAGGCTTCCTCACCAAAGGCTACTGAAAAATCTCCACAGTCAGGGAATTAGAGGGCAGGTCCTCTCCTGGATTGAGACCTGGTTGAAGACCAGGAAACAGAGAGTGGGTGTCAATGGGCAATTTTCACAATGGAGAGAGGTGAAAAGCGGTGTGCCCCAAGGATCTGTCCTGGGACCAGTGCTTTTCAACCTCTTCATAAATGACCTGGAGACAGGGTTGAGCAGTGAGGTGGCAAAGTTTGCAGATGACACCAAACTTTTCCGAGTGCTGAAGACCAGAAGTGATTGTGAGGAGCTCCAGAAGGATCTCTCCAAACTGGCAGAATGGGCAGCAAAATGGCAGGTGCGTTTCAATGTCAGTAAGTGTAAAGTCATGCACATTGGGGCAAAAAATCAAAACTTCACATAGAGGTTGATGGGTTCTGAGCTGTCTGTGACAGATCAGGGGAGAGATCTTCGGGTGGTGGTGGACAGGTCGATGAAAGTGTCTACCCAATGTGCGGTGGCAGTGAAGAAGACCAATTCTATGCTTGGGATCATTAGAAAAGGTATTGAGAACAAAACGGCTAATATTATAATGCCGTTGTACAAATCGATGGTAAGGCCACACCTGGAGTATTGTGTCCAGTTCTGGTCACCACATCTCAAAAAGGACATAGTGGAAATGGAAAAGGTGCAAAAGAGAGCGACTAAGATGATTACTGGGACACCTTCCTTATGAGGAAAGGCTACGGTGTTTGGGCCTCTTCAGCCTAGAAAACAGAGGCCTCGGGGGGGGGGCATGATTTAGACATACAAAATTATGCATGGGAAGGATAAAGTGGATAAAGAGATGCTCTTTACACTCTCACATAACACCAGAACCAGGGGGCATCCACTTAAATTGAGTGTTGGGAGGGTTAGGACAGACAAAAGAAAATATTTCTTTACTCAGCATGTGATCGGTCTGTGAAACTCCTTGCCACAGGATGTGGTGACAGCATCTGGCCTGGATGCCTTTAAAAGGGGATTGGACAAGTTTCTGGAGGAAAAATCCATTACGGGTTACAAGCCATGATGTGCATGTGCAACCTCCTGATTTTTAGAAATGAGCTATGTCAGAATGCCAGATGCAAGGGAGGGCACCAGGATGAGGTCTCTTGTTATCTGGTGTGCTCCCTGGGGCATATGGTGGGCCGCTGTGAGATACAGGAAGCTGGATGGGCCTATGGCCTGATCCAGTGGGGCTGTTCTTATGTTCATGCAAGCAAATCTTTATTTTGCTTCTCTTTCCCTTTTGTACCTCTGGCTTGTGCAGCTCCACCAATGCAAGGCTAGCATGCAAATTATTTGGAACTATGAGAAGAAAGCATTGGCTGAGTGGTGTCACAATGGCAGCAACCAGTAACTGAGATGGCGGGATCATCATAGCATAGAGAGTCACAGAGCTTTGATACTGACCAATCAAGAATCCTGCCACAAGGTGGATTGGGGCAACCTGATGCCAGAAAGGTTTGGATTTAATTCAGATTGTGGCGGGTGGATCTGATTGCAGGTTGCTTGAGCCTTAGGTTCAGTTGTCATTCCCAAGAGCTGTTGAAAGTGATATCTAAAGGTCAGTGCAGATGAAGTCATCTAAATGCTGGAGTTCCTGCCAAGAGACCATCACCAGTTGTCTTTGCTGTTGCAGGACAAAGAGAAGGTACCAGATCTTCTACCTGTTCCATGGCTTCTTATACAGTATAGTAGTGCAGGGCCAACTTGGGGAACTCATTCTGCATACTGGGGCAGGAAGATGTGATCATAGCTCATGAGCGAGCATGCCCCTAGTCCTCCTCCCTGGTCTGGGAGAGAAACAAGATCAGCAGGAACCATCTGTATTGGCTAAGAAAGTGGATCATTGAGCTGGCTTCTAGATGTCACAGCCAGCAAATCCTTTCGAAAACCCTGCTATTTCTGAACACTGAGAGAAGCAATTTTCAACTGTTTTCATCTTATAGTACAGGGGTGTCCAAAGTTTTTGGCAGGAGGGCCACATCATCTCTCTGACATCGTGTCGGGGGCTGAATTAATTTACATTGCAAATTTGGATAAATTTACATAAATGAATATATTAAAGATGAACTTATATGAATGAATGAAGGCCTTGCAATAGCTCAAGGCCTATAAAAGGCCTTGCACAAAGCAAGGCTGGCCTTTCCTTTGCTGCTGCTACTGCATCACAGAAGTGAAACAACAAGCAGCGGAGGGAGCCCTCATCCCACAGCTCACTCGAGAGGCCAAACAGTTGCCCTCAAGCTGAGAGCAGTTGCATCGGGCCAGTGTGGGCTCCAACAAATTTCCAGAGGGCCAGAGGCTTATTGGAGACTAGGGGCTCCCTGAGGGCTGCATTGAGAGGCCTTGAGGGCCGCAAGTGGCCCCAGGGCCAGGGTTTGGGCACCCCTGTTATAGTACACTGAAAAAGTACTAAAATTGTCAGCTAAAATTTTGATAATTGGCAAGGCACACAGCACTGCCAGCCAGGGGCTCACATCCCCAATTGCCCTACCCTTCAAACTCCTATTGCACATGTGACCTGCCCTCAAACTCCCATGGCATACCTGAAGATCATTCATGGCACACCAATGTGTCATTGCACAGTGGTTGAAAATCACTGATTTAAAGTATAACAGAAATGGGAAATTTACTGAATTTCGTTAGAAAAGTACATATTGTATGTTAGAACATAATAAAATAGTATAGATAGATAGATTTCACTGATTGATGAACTGATTAGCTGATTGGTGTAGTGGTTGGGGGTTGGACTTAGACCTGGAAGATCCAGGTTCAAATCCCTGCACAGTCACAAATCTTCCTACGTGATCTTGAGCCAGTCACTGTCTCTCAGGGTTGTTGTTTCTCAGGGTCCCTTGCAGGGTTGTTATGAGGACAAAGGAAGGGGAGGAACTCTGTATACCAGCCTGAGCTCCTTGGAGGAAGGGTTGTATAAAAGTGGGAAAAATAAACAAAAAAAATGTATTCTATATGTTCTGCCACTGAGCTATGGCCACTCCATTCCATTAAAATTCAGATCTACTTCTGATAATAAATTTCATTTTCTTGTAGAGCAGGGGAAAATATCTTTGATTTCTCTGGAACCAAGTGGAACATCCAGAGCCGGGAGCCAGTGATAGTCCATGACATCTTATCAAATGACATTCTGAACTTCAGGGACCATCACAACCTGCAGATCAAAGCTATGATACATGGCATGAAGGACGATGGAGACTTGTTGAACGACACTTGTGAACTGTGTCTAGAAGATGATGCAGAGGTGGGAAGGCTGGGGGCAAACCTCCAGGAGTACACAGAGGAGAGGAATGCACCTGGTATGCTGCCAAGCAATGAAGTGGAAACTTGTGGGACAACAGAGAAACCTACAGATCAGGAAAGGGGAATCAAAGACCCTGAAGAACGAAAGAGCTATTCTGCACCACTGGGAAAAGAATAATCAAATGCCGGTTTTCAGGAAGTCAAGTCCTGAACTATAGGAATCATCAAACCAGACAATGACAAAGGAGATTCTCAGGGAGGTGATATCACCTTGACCACATGATAGCCTCTTGTGGACCCCTTTGCTGTGCCTAGGGCTACTTCAGGCCTGGAAGAACCAGGTTGGCTGTCAGACGGATGTTCTATTGCAGAATGGGTTCTCGAGTGAATCCTGCCCTTGTTCCTTTCACACAGTATGGCTCTGATGTCTCCAACGGTGCATGATGCACAGTACAATGGTTTCCAGTATCCCTCTGTTTTAATTATTGAGCCTACAGGATCATAGATTCTGAATTTCTACACTATACTGGTTCTAGACTTCACGTAGCTATGGTCAGACTTCTGGACTCAGGAATGTAGGTCGCTACTCTCTACCTTCATAAGTACTTTTCAACTTTCTAAGAAGGCTTGATGGACCAAGAAGAACCTCAGTCTTGCTCAAAGCATTTCTTTGTGGTACCCCCAAATCACCATTTCTCTTAAAGATACTGGCCAAACACAGTTTCTTAAGACACTTCCTGGCCTACCTTTTGATCAATTGTGGTTCATTCCAGTTTTATGTGTTGAAGCTAATATCCCTCCCCCCTTTGCAAAATGATGTCAGAAGAACCATATCAGTGAATAAGACACTTTTTAAACCCTAGATGACAGAAGAGGAGAAATGGGACAACAAACTTCTTTTGTTAAATGTATTTCAGTGTTGTTTATTCACAAGAACACATTCTACAAAATTGGTTCTTTTAAGCATACAATAGTTTTGTGTGTGTTTTGTTTTCTCAGGATTCTTAGTATCGTTTAGACCAGGGGTCGGCAACCTGCGTTTCTAGAGCCGCATGTGGCTCTTTCAGCTGTCTGCTGCGGCTCCTCCAGGTGAAAGTGGCAAAGAGTGTAACAGGAGGCACCTGTGTTGGGAGGGTGGGCTGCTTCCCTCCACCCCCTGAGCTCATTGCCCTCCTCTCCCTTCACCCCCACCTGCCCCGCATTGGTTTCCCTTTCCAATTTTGCAGCTCTGCAGGCTTAAAGTCCCTGTTTTTCCCTTCCCCAACTCTCCAGCAGGCTCAGCCAATCAGCATCCAGCAGGCTCCTGGCTTTTTCTGTTGGAATGGCTCAGGGCCCTTCACTGGCTGACCACCAGCCAATCCTGAGCCGCCTTCCTCCTCAGCCATTGCAAGCCCTTGCAGCCGGACTTTCCCTGAGCATGTCCCCACTCAGTGCAAGGAGAGGCTTTTCCTCTACAGCAGAGGAGACATCCTGTGTGTCTACTCAGTAGTAAGCCCCATTACAGTGGATGAAGCTTGCTCCCAGGAAAGGGTGCCTGGGATTGCAGCCGTGGAGCCTGCTCCTATGTGTGTCTACTCAGTTGTAAGCCCCATTACATCGGATGAAGCTTACTCCCAGGAAAGGGCGCCTGGGATGGCAGCCTTGAAGCCTGCTCAAGGCCAAGTGCAAGGACGGGTGAGTGGGAGCCTGTCTGTTCCAGAGTAAGCCCTGATGTAGTCCCTGGGCTACTCCCAGGAAGGTGTGGAGGGCTGTATCCTCAGCCTCCTCCTGTGCAGGTCTACTCACAAGTAAGCCCCGCTGTAGTCAGTGGGGCTTCCTCCCAGGAAGGTGTGGAGGGCTGCAGCCTCAGCCCCCTCCTATGCAGGTCTACTCACAAGTAGTCAGGCTTCCTCCCAGGAAAGTGTGGAGAGGACTGCAGCCTGAGAGCTCCAACCAACTTGTCTGCTCAGAAGTCCCATTGTAGTCAATGGGGCTTACTCCCAGGATAGTGTGGAGAAGGTTGCAGCCTGAGTGAGGGCGGGCAGGCAGGGCAGAAGCTGGCCTGTGGTCCCCCCCCAGGTCTGTTTGACCTTTAAGCCAATGGGGCTTACTCCCAGGATAGTGTGGAGAGGATTGCAACCTGAGGGAGGGCAGGCAGGCAGGCAGGCATGGCAGAAGCTGGCCTGTGGCTGCCCCCCTTCTTCTCTTCCCCACCTCTGGAGTCTGTGTCCTTTTTTCCTTCCAGCAGGGTGCCTCTGGAAGGTGGGGGGAGTTCTTTAGTATCCATGTAAGATAAGCAGATGTCATAACTGCCATATGTATTGGAATCCTGGAAGATCTGGTGAGGAGGTAGCATGTGGTGTCAGCAGTGGCCCCTTTAAGGGTAAGGCCTGGGCATCCAGCAGAGTGTGCTGCACAGCTGCAGCCACTTGAAGGCAATAGGGCCCTCAGGGATATAAGGAGCACCTGAGGAAGGGGGTGTGGGTTGTAGAAGGAGTGCAGGTTGGAGAGGAGAGGAGGCTGACTGAGCTTATTGATTTTGACTTGGATACTCTGACTAATTTGACTGACTTACTTTGGAATCTGATCTTGGACTATGACTTGGCTTATTGACTTTGGACTCTGCCCTGGATGCTCTGACTGACTTTGTGACTAACGGACTGCTGGAGACACTGGAGTTTGGTGTGTGGCTGCTGTGCCGAAGACCTGCTGAGGACCCAGGGTCTGCTGTAGTGGTGGGAGGCTGCTGGCAGGAGAGGACCTCTGCAGGTTGAACAGGCGAGCTACCCTGGAGGTGGGGTCCAGCAGGACTGCAGGGCTGAACCAGGGTCATTTGTTGGGGGAAAGAAGGGGAGCTAATTTGCTTAAAGTGGGCCTAATTCTCCAGGCAGAGAATGGCCTTGGAATCAGGCAAAACACCATAGAGGACCAGGCGTCTGAAAACATAGGACAAGAATGTATGACAAAACTAACTAAAAGCTACAAGAGGGGCTACATTATAAAAATGGGACCTATAAGAGCATAAAGGTGAAAAAAAACTATATATGCAGTATTATCTTCATTTTAGACATCAAAAGGGTTTTGTGGCTCCTGGGGTTTTTTTTCCTCCGGAAAATGGGTCCAAATGGATCTTTGAGTGTTTAAGGTTGCCGACCCCTGATTTAGACCTTCAGTGGTCTGAGGTGGTAAAATGGACAGTGCCAATTGAGACCATAGGAGGGGGAACCATAGGCTGCTTCAGATTATCTCTTTATCACCCAACCAGCTGCGTGCAGGATGGGCCTTAGGACCTGCAGGGCCCAATTTAATACTTCGACATAAGTGCTAGATCCTGGCCCTGGCTCCTGCTCCTCGCCCACCCACCCCTGGGAACTCCTGCCACCCTCCCTCCCTCACCCCAAAACACCTCCCTCTCACCTTCCCCCCCCCCCCCGACCCTTGCATTGGTCAGGTTCAGCCAACACAAACTTACCCCACCAGGGCTGGAACCGATGCAGGGAGGCTTATGCAACTCCTTGCTCCGGCCTCCCCAACTCCGAGGTCTGCACAAACATGCTTTACGGCACATTTACGACACTCCCAGGCTGGCGCAAAGGACTTGTGCCGGCCCAAGTCCACCTCAGCATTGCGCCCTGAATTGTATGGAGGAATGTTTCATCCAAACTGGCTACGCAGCCTGATAAACCTATACTTTATTTCTATGTAATGTATATATACTATTGGAGAATATGGAAATCACTTTTTCATCTATCAGAGTGACTGTCTTGGGCATTGAACTAACATTTTTCATCTATCATTTGTCCAAAAAGTATTCCTCTTTCAAAGCTTAAAAGAAAACATTTTGTGGAAAATGCAGGGGGGAAAAAGAAATCCAGTTGTAGTTTGACATCCATTCTATCCATTTCCAGTGACATTATCCCATTTTTAAAGCCACATTTTCTTTAAGTGATTTGACTTCATAATGGATTTGATAATCAGGAGGTTTGCTGGTGCCACTTTTCTGCTTTTGACAGGAAGCAGTTTGAACATTATATTTAGAGTTGAACAACTGGCTGCTCTCACATCTGTACAGCTTATTTGAAGGGTGACCTGCTTATCAGGCAGCTACTGAGCTGTTGAGCCTTCAAATTGCTGAGCACAGTGAAAAGGTGGGGGGAAAGGGGCTTTTGCTTCTTCAATTCTTTTGCTTTAGCAAGATCAAGGAGGCTTTGTACCTGGGGATTTATAGTCTAGAAATATTCCTTCTTGGCTACATATCCATTGGCAGGCTTAGGGTAGGTTTCACAATGCATCTCATTGGTGACCTTGCTGAGTGGCAAACCCACGCCACAATCCAACACAAAAACGTGAGTGGCAAAATAGTGAGGAGGCAAAATAAATAAAGGTCTTCCTACATTTGATCTTGTCTCTGGATTTTGGTACTCTAGGGCTCCAGTAGGGAGCAAGTCTATTGACCAAAAGTCCAATCCTATCCTGCACTGGTGTGGCTGGGTTGAGTGGCCCACACTGTATTCTGTGCAGGTTAGGAGTAGGCTGCAGGTCTCCTTGCGGTAAGGGGATATTTTTCCCCTTACCCCAAGTAACACCCCAGCCTGCCCAATGGGGATACTTGGATCTGCACCAGCTAAATTGCTGGCACAAATCCAAGCAGCCCTGTGTAGGGCTTTCAGGGCCAGGATAGAGGTTGGGATATGGCAGAGACCTGCTCCACTGATCCCACCTCTTTTGGGCCTGAAACACCCCCCTACGCACTTTCCCTCCACACCGAAACATCCCCTCCCTGCCTCTGTTCCACCCTCCTGTTTCCATGTCTCTAATGTTCGATGAAGCACTCACCTCCGCTGGTGGCTGGGAATGCAGCACCAGATGGCCAGCTGAGGCCAATGATAGGATTGCGCTGAGAGTGACATAACATCCTTATCAAGCCTGGCTTGCCCATGAAGAGGACTGAGGCAAAGACTGGAAAAGGCACTTCCATCCACCTCCACTTTTGTTACCTTCCACCCCCACCCCCAATCTTGCTCCCCTGCTCACTGGACTTAAACAGGAAAAGGGGAACAGAGCAGAAGAGAAAACAGTGAAGAGATGAGTGATGGCCTAGAATGTCTTGACAGGAACTGTAGTAAAGGCTGGGGTTCTGGGAAGACATAGCAACCAACTCCCTAAGCAAACTGAGATCAAGCAAATTAAAATTGTAATGGTAAATGAAGTTTGTTTAAAAGGGTGAAGCACACACCAAAATAAGGAAAGGGGAATAAAAAGGCTGCCCAAACACTAAGAGTCAGTGGTTCAATTTGGCCATCAACCCCTTCCTTTTCCTTTGGAGGATCTTGTTGAGTCACCAATGGAGGAGAAATGGATGGGGGGGGGGTTGGCCAATTGCAAAGCCATCCATGAAAATCCAGAAGTGCCATCATGACATAATAATAATAATAACAACAACAACAACAACAGGTATTTATATACCGCCTTTCTTGGTCTTTATTCAAGACTTTATTCAAGGTGGTTTACATAGGCAGGCTTTATCTAAATCCCTATTTAAATAGGGATTTTTACAATTTCAAAGAAGGTTCTTTCTTTCAAGAACTACTACATTCAAGGTGTTTCATTCCGTTCTGGCCTCCATCCTCCCACGCTCCGAGCAGATGGAATTGCTCGGCTTCAGCTTGTGAGCTGCTCCAAGGTCGCACGGTGCCGGTGGCCTCAAACTGGCGACCTTGTGGATGTTATCTTCAGGCAGACGGAGGCTCTACCCTCTAGACCAGACCTCCTGCCCATTGCATGATATCACAGTGTTGCATGATGTCACGCTGTCAAGTGACATCCTAATGTTGCTGCCGTGCATACCAGGGCCCCTAGCTATGTCGCTGCTTCCAAAACTCTGTAGCAAGAACGATGCAACAGGCCTTGCCGTCACCACCCTCTCCTTTTATGTGCCCTCTCCGTTGGCAATGTGCTCTCCATCTCTTTCCAGGAAACAGAAGACAAAGATTCCCAGCAAAAAGGAAAATCAAACAGAAGGATACATGCTAAAATGTGCCCATACAACAGGCACATTAAAAAAAAAAACCAACAATATCACTCTGTTCTCTCTTGGTTTCCAACCATTTCACTCACTAGTGCAAAGTTGATCCAGATTTGCAAAGCAAGTCATCACTTTTGTCCCCTTTCTTAAAGGTCTGCACAAAAGGGAAAGGCAATAAAAATCAACCTCTCCAAACAAAGGCAACTTCACTGAGCGTGTACAGCTCGAAGCAGGTTCACTTTCCATCTTTCAAGGGCTGTACACAGCAGGGTCCTGCATCCTCAAAACCAGAAAGCAGATTCTGTTCCTCTGAAATAGCCAGTATGCAGAACACCTCCCCCCCCCCCCCCCCCAAGGAACTACTGAAGCTTGAACACAGGTTTCTTATCTGAGGCTACCACCTGCTCAAGCCCTGAAAAACAAACTGAATAAGGAAGTCTGACAGAGCTTCCTCTTCCGAGTAAAATAGGGAAGTTGAATGGTGAATGTAAACGGAAACTTATTTTTCTCCACATTTCGAGAAACTAGATGCAAAGCTCTCGTACAGGAGCGCTCATTTAATTTCTGGACTGCTGCAGGTCAGTACTTTATATATCTTACCTTTGTGGATGGTTAGCAAAATCAGTGGTCTAGCTTCTAGCTGACCAGTCCTCTGTTGGACTGATTACAAGCTGATACTAGAGATGATGCTTCTTCAGTGGTTTTTTGATAGAAAGGAAGCCGTCTGAATTTTCTGTTTCTATTTCTGAATGAGAGACCCAACAGATCATGGAGCAGGTGACACACACAACTAAGGGGAGATTGTTCATGACATTCTCCAAATTCTGATGGTGAGCGCATAAGTGGAAAAAGCAGTTTTGCAGGCTGGGAGAGAAAAGGGTAGCAAGGGAGTCATGTGTTTAAGTCACATTCGGGGTACTGGATCTCTGCGGAGATGAGAGAGAGCTGCTCTACTGCCTTGTAAAAGTGTCTCCTGTTTGCCTCCACATGTGTATCTGTAAATAAAACACATGCTGTAAGTTAGGGGGCAATCCTAACCCCTTATGTCAGTGCTTTCCAGCACTGGCATAGCAGTGCCAATGGGACATGTGCTGCATCCTGCAGTTGGGTATCACTCATGGAGGCCTCCTCAAAGTAAGGGAATGTTTGTTCCCTTACCTCGGAGCTGCATTGCCCTTATGTCAGTGCTGGAAAGCACTGACATAAGGGGTTAGGATTGCACCCTTAATTATTTTAATCAGTTATTCCCCTCCTTCAACACAAATATTTCTGGGGCAGCTTACTAATAAAATATTACAACAAAAGCATTTCAAAGACACCTGAAGTCTCCAGAGCTTTCTCATTCAAATAAATCAAACTGGGGGAATGCTACCCCTGGAACTCCCCACCACTTAGAGGAAGTGGGAATTGTGCTACCCCATTTGTTTTTCCCCTTCTGATTGCTACTAAAAATAACATCGGCTCATCAGGCTTTTTATCCTACTGGCTGAAGTTTTTTGCTTCAGTGTTCTTTTTAAGACCACAAATGTGTGGTTTTCAATTTGTGGTTTTGTTTTTTTTCAACGCTGCTTTAACATTGAGGGCGAACCACCAGAAGGCTTGAAAAGATGGCTTGCAGACATACTGCAAATTTCTCTATCCAGTTAATCGCTATGGATAGGGTATGCTAGCAAAAAAAAAAAAAATACTGATTGTTATTGTAAGTTAGGAATGTGTGTGTATTTTGCTACATCACAAAAGTGGTTCTGGAGTTGAATTTAGGCATGGAAGTTCAAATCCCCAGGTTCAAATCCCTGCTCAGTCATGAAGCTTCCTGGGTGACCTTGGGGCAGCCACTATCTCTCAGCCTCACCTACCTCACAGGATTGTTGTGAGGACAAAAGCAAGCAAAGTGCCATGTCCACCGCCACGAGCTCCAAGAAGGAAGGGTGGTATTAAATGTTAAAAATCAATATATAAATATGGTGAGAAACAGGATGCTGGACCAGATAGAGGCCTTGAACCTGATTCAGCAAGGCATGTGTTCCTATGCCTTGATCTATTTGATGTTGTTTTTAAAGATGAAGGACTGGTGTACGTTACAAAAGGCAAGCATCTTCATGGGCCATGGGGCATGGTGGGGTGTGCATGAATCCCTCTTTATTTTCTGACAGCTCTGCAATGGAGAGAGGCCAGCCCTACTCAGGCAAAGGTGTTCATCAGGAAGATACAGAAGTTATGGCTGACTTTGATACTGCTGAAGAAGGTGACTATGAAATCTTAACTCCATTGCAACCAAACCAGGAATTCAAGGATCCCGCCATTCTCCTAGGTGAGGCTCTAGACACGCAACTCCAGTATTTTTTTTTTAAACTAGTTTTTATTATCTGTGCCTGTACTACTTCTGTTTAATTTGGCCAGAATATTATTTATTTATTTATTTAAAAGATTTATACTGCGCTTTTCCTCTGCCTGAGCAGATGCCCAAAGCAGCTTACAAATAAAAACTTTATAGAAAAACAAACAAAAAACACCAAAATATATACAACAACAAGACAATAAAAACAAAGTGAGGGCATACAGAGGCACGGGGGGGGAGATATCTCTCTCTCTCACACACACACACAAGACTAAACAGAAACGTTTTGAGCCCCTGCCAAAAAGCCATGAAGGAGGAGGTAGTTCTTGCTTCCCCCAGTAGGGAATTCCATAGTTGTGGTGCCACTACTGAGAAGGCCACCCCCGTGTCACCATCCTCTAACTTGGGATAAAGGTCGCCCTTGAAGGAGAGCCCCCTCAGGTGACCTTAGAGATCAGACCAGAAGGTATGGGAGAAGGTGGTTCATCAGATAACCTGGACCCAAACCGTGAAGGGCTTTAAAGGTCAATACTAGCACTTTGAATTGGACCCAGAAACGAATAGGAAACCAGTGCAGTCGCTGAAGCAGCGGTCCAACTTATTCAAACCACTTAGCTTCAGTTGCCGCATTCTGCAACAATTGCAGCTTCCACACCATCTTCAAGGGCAGCCTCACGTAGAACGTGTTACAATAACTCAGTCTTGAGGTCACTAAGGCATGGACCACCATGGTCAGGTCAGATCAACTCAAGTACAGCCACAGCTGGTGCACCAGCCAAAGTTGGGCAAACACACTCCTGGCCACAGCTGCAACCTGCACTCCCAAACTGCGCCCCCGATTATGCAGAGTAGGCAGGTGGCTTAGAATATAAATTACCATCTATATCCTAAACACGATGTAGTATTGGCTCAAACGAACTACTGTTTTCACTCTGTGCATGTGTGCGTGCGAGTATAATATTATATTGTTTTTAGGTGCCCAAACCTCCCAAAGTCCCAACTCTTCCATGACAACTAAACAACTTCAAGAATATTGGAGAAATGAGAAACGCAATTGCCGAGAAGTCAAAGTCCTTTTTGAAATCCCATCAGCCAGAATAGTTGAAAAACCCTTCACAAAATACGTGGTGAGCTGATGCAAGATTGTCAACTGATATCAACTCTGTACAACTGGTGTAAATGAAATGCCACTTGATCCACTATGTCATCCTTCCCTTTTTGTTCTCATGGCTAATGTTACATCCGCACCACTATTTTCATTAACCACGGTTAGCTCAAATTCAATCAATTGCAACCACGGAGATGAACATTAGCTTTTCATTAGCATTTTTTGCTAACCATGGTTAGTTCAAAATTCACAATTTGCAACCATGATTAGAAGCTGATTTGCAAATTGTGTCTTGAGCAAGCCCCATTTAGCAAAGAACCAGTGAAGACGTTAACACTAGCCTTGGTTAGCTCTGAAAATGAAGGGGAGGGGAACCATGGATGAGAGGTGGGGAGAAAGGGGGGGACAACATGCCAGCCTGCAGGGTACTGCGTTTTACCTAACCTTAGTTAGAAGTTTAGGTAGCATTACTTTGCTATGAAGTTTACAGGGACAATATGTCAAAGAGATGAACTAAAGAGTTATACCAGGGCTGCCCATCATGGAGACTTGATGGCCATGCCATATGGTTTGGTTTATTCTGTGTGTTAAGGAACTTGAGTCTTGAACCAATGCTTTTCCAAGCTTAGTCTATTTATTATTTATTAAGAGTTCAATTCTATGCATGTTTACTCAGAAGTAAGTCTCACTGTGTTCAATAGGACTTACTCTCTTGTAACAGTGTTTAGGATTGGAGCCTTATTTAAGAAATTTTCCCTTCCTAAGCATGTAATCCAGTACAATGCCAACAAATGATCCTCAGTCTTTAAGTCTAGGAAATATCAACATGCCCCATTCATGCCAAGAGCACCTTTACTGATTGGCTTGTAGTAACCTTCATCTGGATTGGCCTCCTTGCCAATCAAGTCTGGATTAGGCTTGGCATCAACATTTCAGATAAGCGAAATGGAAGATTTCCAGATTCCCCCACCCCAAGGAGAAATAACTGGAATTTTCAAGGGAAATTTGGCCAAACAAGTTTCTATAAAGCACATATATTTCTTAGGGGCTCTCTGCACATCTCTAATCTGGAGAAGAGAAATGCTTATTCTAGTCTAACCCATGAGCAACAGTGGCGTCACTAGGGTTTATGTCACCTGGTGTGGGAGACCATCTTGCCCCCCCCCCCCCGTTATGGACCTCCACCCATGCAGTGGGCATGGCAAGACCCTGAGTAGTGGGCATGGCAATATATTATTGTCCCACCCCCTCTGGTTTTTTGGCTATAACTTTTGATAGAATAGAGATGTTTCAGCGTGGTTTGTTTCATTGCATTCTGCATGAAATTAACGCACTGAATGATGGTATTATTCCTAAAGACTGCAATTTTAACCATTTTGGCCAGTAGTGGTGTTACCCACCCCCCATGTGCGGCCCACACACCCCATACACCCCCCCCAGCACTGGCAACAGTTGTGATGTTGCAGTTTCTCCATCCTTCTGCCCGTACCTCAGCTGAGCATACATGCCCGATTCTTCCTTAAACGATTTTGTTTGTATGTTTCCTCTTAGAAGTACCAAATTATCATCATCCAGACAGGCAGCTTTGACAGTAACAAATCGATGATCGAGCGTCGCTACTCAGATTTCGAGAAGCTGCATGCAAATCTTTTGATGGAGTTTTATGATGAAATGGAAGACATCGTCTTTCCCAAGAAGTGTCTCACAGGAAACTTCACGGAAGAAATCATCCAGGAGAGAAAGTTAGCCTTTCAGGATTATTTGCGGCTTCTGTATTCCATGGAATATATCCAGACATCTAGAATGTTTATCAACTTCTTAGTAAGACCAGAGCTCGAAGAGGCCTATAGTTGCCTCCGGGGAGGGCAATACACCAAAGCTTTGAACTTGTTTCTGGAGGCTGTGGCTCTGCAGGAAAAACTCACCAAGCACAGGCCTATCCTATTGGTCCCAACTCTCTGTGCCATAGTTGTGTGTCACAATGATCTGGAAGATTCAAAAAGTGCCTATGAATTTGGAGAAAAGGCTTTGCTGCGTCTTGAGAAATACCCTTGTCACAGATACCATCTGCCTCTTCTGGAAACCATGATCTCCTTAGCTTATGAACTTGGCAAGGATTTTGTATCCTTACAAGAGAGGGTGGAAGAGAGAAAGGCCAAGAAAGGTCAGATAAGAGCTGTGACCCTAAAAGAACTTGCAGTTCAAGAGTATGTATACTGAGTGGACTGGCAGAAAACTACAACACCCAGGTTACTCTGGAGAGAGGGAATATTACCCCAGTTTAAGGCTGTGTTCATTTTTCAGCTAACAGGACTAGAAATGCTAGAGAGCTTCCCCCCTTCCTTCTAGTGTGCTAGAGGCTCATTCATTTTTCAGGTTCTAGCACGCTAGCAATCTGTTCGAGCTCAAGACTAGAAAACATGGTGGTCTCCATGAATAACATAATTGTTAGACTTCCAGGTGGAAAACAAGTAGAATTATTAGTTGACATAGAAACTTATGTGAAGTTTGTTCAGTAACCTATTAAATTGTTAAAATTTCACCCAAGTTATTGTTGTATTTCTGAATTTGTAACATAAATTAACATATATTCACAAAATATTCACATATGTACATATTTACATATTAATATGTAATTACTATGTGATTACAGGTGTGCTTCGCTTAACAACCTTCTGCTTAACGACAGACCGCATATACAACAATGGTCAAAGCACCGCAAAGAGGCTCTTAATGAGGCGGCTAGGTCTCCCATAGCCTGCAGCAGAGTGTCTGTTTACACAACAAAGAGGCTCTGAATGCAAAGAAGAGGCTTTTATCTCCAGTAGCCTGTGCAGCCAGCTAGTGTCTGGTAGGGAGTGTCTGTTTACACAACAAAAGCACTAGATTGGGCTGAATGTTTGCTTAATGACCTAATTGCATAGCAACAGGGATCAAAGAACGTATCCCCGTCGTTAAGTGATGCATACCTGTTCTTCGTAAATATAACATACTTAAATAATACTTGCATTACTCTGATTAGTTCAATGGCTCTGCCTTTTAATTGGTTACTGCTGGTTTTCTGTTTTTGTTTATTCCCCTTGCTCTTGGCTTTAATGCGATTTTTAAGTTGTCCACTGTTTTAAAGAGATTTTAATGTTTATTTTTTTTTTAATTTTTGTAAGCTGCTTTGAATGCCTCTCAGGGAGATAAAACAGGATATAAATTTGTAAATGAATGAACAAATAATACACTTACATATTTTCCAACTTTGAACTTGGAAAAGTTCCATTTTTTAACTTCCATTTTTTAATGAATTGCACTAGAAGCGTGCTAATGACATCACTTCTAGCTATTTTCTAGTTGAAAAATGAAAGCAGCCTAAGTTTCTGGCATAGCTGATACTCCTATTTTGCCTTTTTTCAGTGACCTCTGGAGCCTCAGTACAATCTCTCTCTCTCTCTCTCTCTCTCTCTCTCTCTCTCAACCTTTAACATGCATCTCTATCAGGACATACAACTGGAACTGTTTCATCTCCAAAGAAACAGGAGACAGCTAACATCTGTCTAGTATGCCTTGCAAGCCTCAGAACTGCCTGTACACAAACACACAGACACACAACAGAAAATTTAAATAAAATCTGGGCAGACCATTTAGAACAGCCTTAGGGATTTGCACTACAAGCTACTAAGTTTGGGCCTATTTCCATATCAATTATTAGATCATTTGGGCCATTAAGCAGATAATCGTTCCTACACCACACTTGAAAATAAGGAAAGGAGGTCCCCAAGGTTGCCACTTTGCTTCTGAAGCATATGCAGGCAAGCTGTTCCCTGTGCAACACAGCATCTTGTTTACAGGGAATCCTGTGATCTTCCACCCTTCGGCCTTGCAATCAGCACTCGTTAGCTGCGGCATCACCAGAGGATAATTATTCCACTTTTGTGTGTCTTAATGAGGCCTTGATGAACTTTTCCTACATTCACTGCAAACCCCCCCCCCCCACACACACACACACACTACTTCACTGGGATTTCATCATTTAAGCCAAAAAGAATATTTTCAGTGGTTCCAATCCTGGCCACCCACTTCCCAATCAAGGATCTGGTTAAGGGCTGCAATTGTTGGTGCCCAGATAAGACATCATCAGACAGTGCCAGGCAGCTACAAAACAGGCCAGACTTGGACAACACAGGCACACAGCACAAAAGGAAAAGCCCATCTATGAACAATCAATGGGTAGTCCAATCCTATCCAACCCTGGTGTAGCAGAGCTACCAGGCCCATGCTGTAACCAGCATTGGACTTGAGCAGGTGGGAGGTCTCCTTGGGATCCCTTATCCCAACCTGTTCATTGGGGCTACTTGGATTGGTGCCAGCTAGTTAGCTGGCACAGAATTGAGTAGCCCCATATAGGGCTTTCAGCCCCAGGACAGGTGTTAGGATGCAGAAGAGGGCTTTCCACCATTCCACCCCTTCTGGTCCTTAATTGCTCCTTGCCTACCCTGAAATAACCCCTCTTGCCTCTGACTCAGGTTTGCAGGAAAGCCTTCTAAACCCCTTCATCTGCTTTTAGAAGATACAATCTTTTGGAGAAGATACAACAACACCCCTTCCCTGCAACCACCTTTTGTTCACCATCTAGCCTGATGAAGAATCCAATGGGAGCTGCAAGCTTGCTGTTTGATACCTTGTCATTTTTTTGGTTGGTCCTAATAAGTCCTACTTTAGATTGCGATTTTTTTCTTCTCACAGACCCAAGGTTTTGAAATCCAGAACAGTGACTCACTCAGGGCGCAATCCTAAGCCTAACTAGGTGGGTCGCAAACATGCCATAAAGCATGTTTGCCCTCCTCGGGAGCAAGCCATGCCAGCACACAGAGGTGCGCTGAAGCACGGAGGCAGCATCCAGGCTTTGCGGCAACTTGTGGAGCGAGCCTTGTGTCGGCCGAGCTCGGCTGACACAAGGCTCTAGGGTGGGTGGGGAGGAGGTGGGGAGGAAGCGGGAGGGAGGTATTCCAGTGTGGGGAGAGGGCGGGCGGAAGGCAGCCCTGGGGGCAGGCAGGTGGGTGTGCAGGCAGGGAGAGGGAGGTAGGGCTGGGATCCAGCCATTACACTGGATCCCAACCCCCATTCCCGAGCAGTTCTTACCCAGGGGTAAGGGGAAGAGTTTCCTCTTACCTTTGGCTGAGCCACTTTGGTGCCCTATCTTGTGCTGGATACAGTGCAAGCCTCTTGGACTGCCTGTTGCAGCACAAGATAATAATAACAACAACAACAACAGGTATTTATATACCGCCTTCCTTGGTCTTTATTCAAGACTTTATTCAAGGTGGTTTACATAGGCAGGCTTTATTTAAACCCCTTATTAAATAGGGATTTTTATAATTTGAAAGAAGGTTCTTTCTTTCAAGAACCACTACATTCAGGTGTTTCATTCCGATCTGGCTTCACATTCTGGCCTCCATCCTCCCATGCTCAGAGCAGATGGAATAGCTCGGCTTCAGCTTGTCAGCTGCTTCAAGGTCGCACGGTGCCGGTGGCCTCGAACTGGTGACCTTGTGGATGTTATCTTCAGGCAGACGGAGGCTCTACCCTCTAGACCAGGACTGTGCAAGATAGGACTGTGCTGTCAAAAACACAATGGGAGAACTCCTTCAGGGACAGAAGGTTTTTGCGTCCAGTCTTACATGGATTGAGCACAACCCTTTTTTTCTCTTGTCAGGATAAAGAATGTCTCTTTTTAACTCTGAAAAAAACAGCATACCCAACCATAGAAGTTTGGAGGCTCATGGTTTTGTCTTGATGATGTGGTGATAGACCACTAGATGGCACTGCCACACCAGTCCCAACTCACAACTGTAGGCATACTCCTGAAACTATGTGCATTAAAAAATCAAAACTCCTCTTTTCTTTTTTAATGGCAAAGATTTAAAAATATTCTGAATAAAGGATTTTCTTTTATTCCAAAAGTATAACATTTAAATTTTTAATGTACTTAAATTAAAAAATAAAATCAATTCCATTGTGAGTTTTGGATAGCGGAGCTTACCTTTCTAGTCATCCTTAAGGACAATTTAACATATCCCTTTATCAGGGAGCTGTATAAGGCAGGCGAGGAAAGTGAAAGAGAAAATATTCTTGCAGGCTTTTAGACCTGGTGAGTTCAAAGGCAGAGTCACTGCCGTGCCTCGGCTGCTACGCTGCCATCTCCTTCTGATCAGAGGCAGGCCAAGTAAAACCTGCAACTCTTAAAAGAACTATCATATAATGAGGGGAGGAGAGGAGCAAAAGTAAACGAACCTTTTCTGTGCAGTGCAAAGTGGGAATCTGGCACAGAACTCCAGAACTAACCGCTGTAGCAGGGGTTAATAAGTCGGCTGTGACCCACACTGACAAACTGTGGTTCAGGATGGTGAAGTCTCCCAGTACAGACTGGGAGACTGACAAACGGTCAGCACTCAGCCACTGATGTGGTTCTTGATGCTAAGGCCCCACTTTTTTTTGTTTGCTGGCAGATTGGGCATGCACACTGTCACAAACGTGTTCTAGGCATGTTGCAGTAGTGCAGCAGACCCCAGCGTAGGTGGGAAAGCTTGTGCTGGCCTATTGGTGTCAGTTGGCCAGTGCCCACCAAAGCAGGTACAGGCTCCACTGGCTAGTGGGGCAGGGTAGGGCAATCTGGGGGTGGGGGAGGTGGTACAGCAGTGGGGAGGGGAGGGGAAGGGGGAGGAAACAGTGGAGGAGGCATCTGCCACGTCCTATTCCATTCCTGAGCCTCCTCTGGACACAATGGCACAGATCCAAGTAGCCCCACAGAGGCTGCTGGGGGTTTTCCGAGAGTAAGAATGAATAGCCCTTTGCCCAAAGGGACCTCCAGCAGCCTCTAGTCCCATGCTGGATGCAGTGGAGTTTGTACCAGCCCCACTGGATCAAAGCCCAGAACTTTTGTCAGGATTGGGCTGTTAGTGTCCTAAGTTATGGAGAGGAACTCTCCCCAGGGAAAGCATTGTTCTCTGAAACTCAGGGGCAGGGCTTGCCAGACTGCTCCCTGTCTTCCATAAGAGATATGATTCCCCATGCAGAACATCTGGGGTGTTCAATAGCACACTCCCAGCGTCTCAAAGCCTGTTTATGAGCCTGAGCTCAGAAGAAGAAGAGAGAGAAGTCTCATCCAGCCCTTTAATAGCATGCCTGCCCCTTTCTCCAGCAGTGAAAGGGGAGAGCTCCTTCCTCATCTCCCTGGTGCCCTGGCACACACCACGTCAAAACAATGCTACAGGGTAATTGCCATTGCAGTAGCCCTTGCAAAGACTACAACTCCCATAAATGCTTGTGTATTTCTTTGTGACATGCTGAGAACGCAGCACAGCATCTCATGTGCTAGGGACAAACAATAGGGAATGGTCATCACACGTTCATGCCCCACTTCCAAGCTTCCAAACACATCTCACCAGCAGGTAGCAGGGAAAGCAAGCCTGGGCAGCCACTCCAATCCAGCGAAAGCAGCTCTAACATGTGTAGCTTGCAATCCCACCTACCAGGGCTGTGTTTGTTTTTCAGAGTCCAGCGCTAGGAGTGCTGAAGAGTTGTTTTTCCCCTCCTTCCAGCATGCTTGGGTTGTGTTCTTTTTTCAAATTCCAGCAGGTTCACCACGCTAGCAATTTGCACTGTGAGCTCGAAGCTATTAAAGATGGTCACCTCCACACATTTGCTTTCTAGTGGCAGAAACATGGTGACCTCCATTTATGGTAACAATGTGGCAGCCTCCATGCATTTGATTTCAATGACTCTATGATGTGTCCCCATTTTTTCATTTTTTAAAATGAGTCACACGAAACACATGCTAGAACAATGTTTCTCAACAAGTGGTACAGGTACCACGAGTGGTACTTGAGATGGTGTCTGGTGGTACTCTCAGGACCGCTGGACCCCTGCTGCCTGGCAGTGAGACCAGAAATGTGACACAACAGACAGCACTAGAAGGCTTGGCTCAGCAAGCAGAGCTCCAAAGCATGATTTTCTGCACTCAAAAAAGCCCTCCTGTCCACCCTGAGCCTCTTACTGGTGTTTGGCACATCACATCTGGCCTCCCAACCCAGAAGTAACTGGTGATTATGTTACTTCTGGTGGTATTTTGAATAGGTGGACCATGTGAAGTGGTAGAGTGGAGGGCAAATGTCGAGAAACACTGTCCTAGAGGCAGGCTAGAAATGTCACATCCTGCTATTTTCTATCAGAAAAACAAATGCAGCCTAGATCTGTCTTCTTCTCAGTGGACTCTGTGTATTGGGTATTCTTTGTGATACCCCAATCCTTCACCTGAAGTGGTCACCTCACTTCACGTTCTCTTGGTAGCAGAGTTGACCCTCAGCAAAGTGATCTTGAGTGGCCTACCCGGGCGGCTTCCAAGAGAATGGCTCTGCTACCATCACGAGAAGGCTGTGGGCACAAAGGGACATGGAAGCGTAGCTACATTCTACGTACATTTTCAGTTTCCTTTCTTGTTTTTCTCTCCCTAAAACGGTCTGTTCACCAGAGACGGCGCATTCTTTTTATGCACAATAGAGAAGAACATACGACCCTTTTTCTTTTGGGTCTCTTTGAGTGTCGAGGGCCCTGAGCTATAGAGAAGCCTAACGACAAGATTTTCAGTTTGGCAGATGTTCTATCGCTAACACCCATTCGCCACTGGGGGGGGGGGACCCTACTTTCTCTCAAAGCAAAAGAACTTTTCAGGCATTCAGCCCTGTTCTCCCAGGAGAGCTCCATCGTATGCCACCATTCCAGACTTATTTTTGTTTTTTCAACCATTTTCCTCGCGAAATCCACGCATCCCTTTGAGACAGCCTGTCTTTCAAGCTACTTTCCCCCTCCTTGTTCCCATTGATATCACCTGCCCTCACTGCCTACGAGAGTGTGCTTGCCTGTTTAAAGGAAGAAAGGAACGGAGAGCAAAAAAGAAAGGAAGAAAGAAAGAAAGAAAACAGCAACGAAGGATATACGTTGGATGCAGCATCATTAACAATTCCTTAATACATACAAGCAAATCCGGCAACTTTAAATCATGTTTTTTGCTTTGAAACACACGACAGACCATCTTTCCCACTTCCTACTTAGCAAATCTTCATAGGGGCTTTTTTTTTAACACTCTTTCTACTTTTGCCGTGATCAAAGGAATTGCTCTCCGTTTGCTTGTTCCTCTGATAAGTGATAAAAGATGTCAGTGAGACTAATGAGAACTGCCTCCAGCTTCCTTCATAAAGCCCCTGTAGAAAAGGAAAATCACAATGTATCATCAAACCTTTTTTTTGGGGGGGGGGGATGCTAGGTACAAAGGCAACGGAAAGCAGGGTGTTTGGTGGGGGGGAGAGGCTTTTGCAAAAGAAACAAAACAGGGTAATAGCAAAAAGGACATAATACTCCAATCAAGAAGCTGCATTTAACTTTCTTTCAAAATCCAACAGAATCCTTGGGGAGATTGTTCCCAGACTTCTTTGTTGTGCTGTGTGTTATGCTGTTGCCTTTTTTTTTTTTAACACAATAACCCTTGTGCCGCTTTCTTCTGAATGCAAGTGGTAGAATGCATTGCTTGAAAGTCAGGATTTTATTTTACAGATCTAACCCCCCCCAACACACACACACACACACACACACACACACACACACACACACACACACACACACACAGAAAGAGAGAGGATTTGGTGAACTGAAAAGACAAGAAATAAATTCTGCCCAGAACCTGCCAGATTAAAGGACCCACAACTTGAAAAGGGGATTAGACACAGTCATGGAGAAGAATATGGCCGCAATCCTAACCAACTTTCCAGCACTGATATAAGAGCAATGCAACTCTGAGGTAAGGGAACAAACAAATAGCTATGCTGGTCAAGGCCGGTTCATCCACAGGGCCCACTGAGGCAGCTGCCTCAGGTTGGGAAATGCCCTCCTCTGTCAACCCACTAGCCTCCAGCACTCCTCCCTCCTCCTCCTCTCTGGATTGGAAAAAAAAGAGGGGTGCAGAGTAGAACAGGAAGTGTGAAGGACCCCACCGCTCTCCTCTCCTCCACACATCCTGTTCTACTCTGCACCCCTCTTCCTTTTCCAGTTCAGGGAGTAAGAGGAGCCAAGGTTGGCATGTCACAGTTGGGGCATTTGTTAAACTGCCTCAGGCACCAGGAGGTCATGGACTGGCTTAGATGATGGTTTCATGAAACCTCCAGCTTCAGAGATAAATGCCAGTGGCTGGGAAGAAGTCCTGATCCTTTTTACTGGAGATGGCAGAGATAGATTCTGGGGCCTTCTACTTGCAAAGCTTGCACTTAGGCTGCAGTCCTAACCACACTTTCCTGAGAGTAAGCCCCATTGAACAAAATAGGACTTACCTCTGAGTAGACCTAGTTAGGATTATACCCTTAGTTACAACCCCTCATTTTCTGTTCAGGCCACAAGAGCAGAGCAGTCACACCTTTTCTGGTCAGTGGGCAACCCTAGTCCCTCCACAATACAGACATGTTGATGCTCCTTCTTTCACATCTTTTGCACCTTCTTTCCTGAATTCACTGTAAAGCTGTCAATTCATTTCAATAAATTTGGCAGTGGCTGAGCCAAATGAAATGGGGGGGGGGGTGGATTGGGGGCCTGAAACAGACAGCAACAGGATGGGGAAAAATACAAGGCCTGTAATTTCAGCAATGCCCTTTAAAGTGATTAAACCCAAATTCCTTTGGAAAAATATTAATACACCACATATGGTGAAGGCAGGAACTTGAGGCAATTTGGAGGAAGATGGCCATTAGAGGCGTTAAGCTCATTATACCCAGAAAAGCATCTTTGGGGGATTTTTGTAAGGAAACCTATTATATTCACAGAGGAGAGCAAATTATTAAGCATTGGGAACAGATGTGGGGGAGGAGAGGCTTCCAGACATGGCCACGTTTCATGCCTCCATTTTTACAGTGAGCTCAGAAAAAACAAGGCAGGCAAAAAACAAACAAACAAAGCCCTCCCATCACATTTCACCTCAAAATACTTGACTGTTGCCTTCTAGAGCAGCGTTTCTCAATGTTTGTCCCCTGCCATACCACTTCTCATGGTCCACCTATTGGAAGCACCAACAGAAGTAACTGGGCACTTACTTCCTGATTGGGAGGCCAGATTTGACACAAGAAACACTGGTTAAGAGGCTCAGGGCAGACAGGATGGCTTTCTCCAGCTAAGGTAAGGGTCTGGGTGTCCCATGCATACCACTGGACACCACCTCAATTATCACAAGGTTGAGAAATGCTGTTCTAGAGCAAATGACTGCCTAGTGCTCTATGCCTACCATCTGTGTACAAGGTCTGTTTCCACTGGTAACTAAAAGAACCCAAATGGCCTATACACATTGTACTCACGTGCAGGTGTCTGTTCACATTTCTGTGTCAATGGCTAGGAAAAGAAGAGCTCTGCTGGATCAGACCAATGGCCCAGCTAGTCTTGTTTCCCCACAGAAGCCAACTAGATGCTTTCGAGGAGCCCATAAGCAAGAGATGAAGGCATATACCATTTCCCTTATTGCTCCCTATATTTGCCCCTCAGACTGCCTCTCAACCTGGAGCAGTGCTTTTCAACCTTTTTTTGTCTCATGGAACACTGACAAGGTACTAGAATTGTCAAGGCACACCATCAGTTTTTGGACAATTGACAAGGCACACCATGCTTTTGGTGGGGGCTTATGACAGATTTAGTCATTCTAAAAAGTGGGTCCCAGTGCTAAGAGTTTGGGAACTGCTGCAATAAGTTGTTAGTAAGTCGTCACGGGGTGTGCGTGTGTGTCTGTGTGTGAGAGAAAGACTCTACAAGTTTTCAAAATCACTAAAATCAGAATTTGGAGGAATAAGACCATCATATTATATATCAATCAATGTGTAATTTCATGCAGAATGCAGTGAAACAAACCACATTGAAATAGCTGTGTTATAACAAAAGGTACAGCCCAAAAACTGGTGGGGGTGGGGTGATGGTACATCACCACACCCACCTGGGGCATTACCCTGCCCACTACATGGGGTGACGTTAAGGCCTCCCGCACCGTGTGACGCAAATCCTAGTGACGCCACTGACTTGTCTAAAGCCATCTAAGCAAGTGGGCATTGCCACATCTTGTGGCCACATCTTGTGCAAGGAACTATATCCTACATCTCCTGCCTGTCATTTCACTAGATGACCCCTGCTGCTAGTGCTATGAGAGATGTCTAGAAGATCTATCATTCTCTTTCCAATGGTGACCAACTCAGCAATTTTCAACCACTGTGCCACAGCACATTGATGTGCCGCAACTAGTCCGCAGGTGTGCTATGGGAATTTGAGGGAGAGTCGCTTATTAGTAGGGCCATTTGGGGAGTTTGAAGGAGGGCAGAAGGTGTGTCATTTTCAGTCCAGGTGTGTTATTCTGTGTGAGCCTGAACTAATGTACTTTGTTTGTTCTTTCTATATCTTAATTTTAGTGCCTTGTCAGTGGGCCATGAGATGAAAAAAGGTTGAAATTTGCTGAAATAGTGAGTTCCATAAATGCCACAAGGAGGGTTTGAAGGCAACAGCTCATGTGTGCACACCCCCCCCACACACACACTGTTGCCAGCCATTGGTATCCAGTGGCACAGTCCCACTGAAACTAGAGGTAGTGTGTAGCCATAACAGCTAATAGCAGCCTTACATCACCAGTCTAATTCCCCCGTTAAAGCTTCCTGTGAAGGCGGCCATGAAGCCCGCTTGTGTTGTAAAGTAACACAGCATGTTAGAATATTCATTAGTCCATTTTGTTTCTCTGTTTCAAGAAGCAAAGAAGAAAACAAAGCACGAAAAGAGCAATCCATGGCATTGAAATATATATATATATGTGAATTTATAGACGAAGCAAACACCACACACTCGTCTTTTAAACTGAAACACACTGCCTCTAGGACTCATCTTTGTCTCTTTTTTCTTTTCTTTTTTTGTGCTTTTCTTTTTTTATTAAAATAAAAAAAGACCTCTTTTGATACACGAAAGAAACTAATTCAAGGGGCGGATCTAGAACTGCACACGGATACCTGCTGATTTGCCAACTCTGGGGTTTTTAAAAGTCTCCTCAGCTGCTGCTGGCACCTCATGTCAGTTGCTGACAAGAAGATGTTCCTCTGTGAAGGGCGATTTACGCAGCAGGGGTCCTCCAAACGACCGCCTCAGGTAGTATAAAAATATGTAAGAGGCAAATCATATAGAAATGAGAGGGAGCGGGTGGGAAGGGGGGTTCGAGGAGAGGCCAATTCCTCATTTTTGAGGGGGGGGGGAAAAAGAGGAAGAAGTAGGGATGGAGAGGGCACAGAAGAGAAGGAAGGAGCTGAAATATTGCCCAGATACTTCCAGCCTGAGAAACAAGAAATGCACGGGGGAAAAACATAGGGAATAAGGATGGAAAGCTAGAATTTTGTCAACCAGGCTGGATCTGAGCAAGCAGTCCTCATGTTTGGACCTGAGAACTTGTTTTCAGATTTAGGACTCAGTTCTGCAGCATGCCCAGAACAATAACTCAATGCCCTGGCGCTCACTGCCCTGGTGACATCACATCACGCCGTCACTTCTGGGTACTCCCCGGAGGAGGGCGTGCGAGCAACTTCGCACCCCCATTCCTTTTCCTATGGAGACTGCCTTTCAAAGGGGAAACATCCACAGAAGAAGGAGGGGCACAAAGCCGCCAGAACACCCTCCGGGTAGAACCCAGAAGTGAATGCCTTGCGCCAGTTACAGTGCAAGGCAGTTACTTCTGGGTTTTTCCTGAAAGAAAGTGTGCTTGCTGCAGCGGCCTTGCCCCTGGTTCCTTCTCCTGTAGAGGCTCGCCTTTGAAGGAGCAGAAACAGGGGTGCGAAACAACCACAGCCTCCTCCATAATTAGTGTGGAGCCTGAGGGGCAGTTATGCAACCCCCTTGGCATGGCGCCTGAGGCAGATCCCCCTCAGGCTTCACCCAAGTTACACCTCTGAACATGCCAGTAGATAATACCATAGTCTTTTGAGACTGAAGGTTGCCAACCAACCAATAAATAGCAGGGCCTCTGAGCATGCACAGAGTGTATTTTCCATATCATGTTTGCTTGTAGTTTGTTTTACAAGTATGCAATTTTATATTAAAATATGCTTAGATCCATTTGATTCACTAACTCTGATGCACTTTTTAAGCCCACACTTTGATTGCTTTCCATTCTGCCATAGAGATAGAAAGTCTTTAATCAATTTTACTTATATCCCTAAGATTCTACAGACCTTGGCTGGGAACCTGGGACCCCGCAAAAACCATGTTTCCAGTTGGGCCCTGCAGCTCTGTTGCAGTACGCAGCCGACGCCGCAGCTCCAGAGACCCAAGGTCAGGCAAGTACTCCCGGGAAATAACGAGGCACATGGCAGTGCTCCACCACCAGATGTTCCTTTACTTGAAGTATGTACAATACAGTTGCAAGCAAACAGCACAGATAGCTCTCTTTCTCAATACTCCGATCACCTACGTAGCTTCCCACTGACACTCCACTTATCATCTCCCACACAGCAGCTTACACAGGCTGCAATATATACTGGCACTGGCCAATGAGAGGTGGGCAACAGTCTGGTGATCCTATGACTCACCATCTGGTGACATGTCTGGTGACATGGTATTGCATCAGCCACTCCCATGATGCATCAGTGCTACACTGTATGCAGGCCAAGACATCAGGGCCTTGCCTTGTTCTATCCAGCCTGTAAATTCTCTACAGCCCTGGGGCATATAGCATAACAAGGTCAGCCCTGAGTAGCAGTGCATGCTGACTGGGCACCACTGGGACAGAAAAGTACAGCAACCATGGCCGTGCCCACCAGGTTTCAGGAAGTAAGGTATTTATTGCAGTTTGGAATCTGAAGTGGATCCCACTGCCCTAGAACAGGTGTTTTAGAAAGGCTCAAAGAAACAATGACACGTTTGAGGAGGCTCAGAAGATAAGTGTGCCTTTTCCTAGCCAAGCATATATTGCAAAACAGCATGTTTTGGAGGGATGAGGGAATCAATGTACCAGGACTGGATATTATAAGGAATGGAGATTGATCAGTGGAGAGAGAATCTGGTTTCCTTTTAACCAAAGCTATCAAGCTGTCTCCAGCCCTCGTCTGCAAACTCTTAGAGTCCGTTTCAGCTGGAGAATGTGAAATTTCAGACAACTGCTGTTGCCAGTTCTTTAAACAATCATCAAGCGTTACGGTCAAAAGGGCCTCTGAAGTTTTAAATCAGCCGGGGGAGAAAATATTACATAGCAATGTGGGATTAATATCAGCTAACTTGTTAAAATTAGTCACGGCCATAATTAGGAGCATGCCCGACAGTGTCCATGGGAAAGCAGCACTTTTGGAGAAGTATTCTGGAGGTAAAGTTATACATTGATCCCCAGTGATAATGGGATAATGCCGCCGGTTTGCTGGCAGTGGAACCGAGCTTTTGAACCTGGAAAAACTAACAGACCAGAAGCTCACCGAGAAAGCTAATCAGTTCCAGGCCAAGCTAGATTTATTTTTCCCTCTCAGGGCAGGTGGGGAATTTTTAATCACAAATACAAATAGCAGTTCAAAATGTTTTAAGGTCCACTCCTAGATTCTGCTGCTGTAGTTCAACTTCATAGTACCTTAACTAATGTAATTAGGTCCTAGTCAAAGATCATTTAGGAAAAGCTAACATTCCCCCCCCCATCAGTGTCACCAGTCTCTTCTCTGGCTGCAAAGCAGAGGGAGGGAGGGAGGAATTTGGGTAATTTGTGGGTAGGTGCACAAACGAGGATACAACATAGAGTGAAGTTACAAGTGATGGAGATAGTACTCCCACCTTCTAGTGAGTTGCAGGGGAGTAGCTAAGGCATCTGGTACCTGGGGGCACAAACATTTTTATCACCCTCATACCACATGCAACCCATAACATCCCCAAAATTTTTAACACCCACCCATAAGACATCTTAGAGGCCTCTGAAAGGCAAAAACCAGAAGTGCCTTTTGGAGATCTCCAGGAGGTTCTTTGAGGACCTAGCTACCATATTTTGAAGGGATGTCTTAGAGTGTCGGGGCCCCTCCCAGATGCCCTGACCCCTGACTTACCCGGGAGCAGGCACCCCATGCCCAGGGTGGGGAGGCTTCCCTGGCCTTGAAGGGGGCAAAGCAGGTTGGCTCACCCCAACCAGTCAGAGGGGGCTGGCAGGGCAAACAAGGAACACAGAAGGAAACAAGCCAGGAACAGGAAAGGACTTTTCTGCCCCACCTGGAGGAAGGGGAGGGGCCAAAGGGGGCAGGCTTGCTCCATTAAACAGGAAGGCCAGGGATGAGAGACAGTCAGTGTGAAGCAGGGAGCTGTGAGGTGAACAGCTCCTGCTCCCAGGCCAGGTTTGGCAGCTCTGCTAGGGAGGAGGACAAGAGTGCTGGAACCCCCTCCCCCTCAGGCCAATCTGAGGCCTCCCTGGGGGTGGAACAAGCCTGCTCCAGGCCCCTCCAGGGCAGGGACCCTACACAGAGGCCTCCAAAAGGCACTCTTGGTTTTTTCCAAAAACTGGAAGTGTCTTTAGGAGGTCTCCAAGATACCCCCTCAAGTGTGGTACTTGGGGCAGTGTACCCTCCCTGGCCTCCCTTAGGTATGCCACTGGTGAATTGTTGTTTTTTAACCCACAAGGTCTCCAGAATGAAAACACCAAGTATCACTTTGACATGGCACTGTCATGAAGCCTAGTCAGAGTGAAAGCAGTTTTTCCAGACCTCATTCTTCAGTTTGCAAGTAACTGAGATTCTGAGAGCTTGATGGCTGACAGTTCCACCTGGTCCATGAAACAGGCAGTAGCAAAATAGATGACACCTTTTGTTCCCTAATCACCTTTCAAAAGAAAGTGTTCTGAGCAGAACATTCAGCTCATCTCCAGATATAATTCAAGGTTCTATTCTATACCATGAAAAACAGTGGCACCTGTTCTTGGGTGCATCAGTTCTTGGGTGCAGTTCCTTTGTCACACTCGAGGGCAACGAAGAAACAGAGCTGGTCAGGAAGCAGGGCTACACTTACAGGAAACAGGGACCAGTGACTCCCTCTGAGCACTATGTGACAAAGGGAATGCAATGGAACATGGAACAAAAATGAAGGGCAGCAGGCAAATCAGACCTATGCCTTTGGCCCTGGTGGTCAACCTGATGCCTATTTTTGCTTTCTTCAAAGAGCTCAAGGTGGCACACATGCTCCCCATTAGCCTCACAACAAACATGTGGTAGGCTAGGCTGTGGAACATTGGGTGAAGTAGGCTAGGCTATGGTTGGTTGACCAAGAAACAAGCGTGCCCTGCAACCCAGTCCTAAGCTGTACTGGTGCAGTCAGGCCACATGGCTTGCCTTGCATCCTATGAAGCTTAGGAGGAGGCTGGAGATCTCCTTGGGGTAAGCAGTGCTTTCCAAACTCCTACAAGGGAGTTGGGAGCATTGTAGGTCATTGCAGGGGAGGCCTATGGCAGCAACACAATCCCCAAAGGATGGGAGGGGGTTTTCACTTACCTGCAGCCAGCACTGCAGTTCTGAGGGATCCAGGGACCCCACCGTAGGACTCCCCATGCCTGCTAAAGTCTTAAAAAAAGGGGGGGGGGGAAATGGGCATTTCTTGTTTTGTCACAAAAACCAGAAGTGCCTGCTTTTTATTTTTATTTTTTTTAAGGCTTTTGCAGGCATGGGGGGCTCCCTGCCGACTCTCAGGACTGCCGCACAGGCTGCAGGTTACGCACAGGCTGCAGGTTACGCAAAACGCTCTGGTCCCCAGCAGCAGTGCAATCCTGGGGATCATGTTGCCGCCTTCCCCCCCCCCTTAAAGGGGCAGAGACAAGTGCTTCCCTGGCTTGTGGGTCTCAACCCATCAGTTTGGGAACCACTGGGGGAATATTTTTCCCCATTATCATAAGTTAAGACTCAAACCTCCTCCCCCACCCCCCATGGGGCTTCTTCGATCCATACCAGCTTATTTAGCTGGCATAAATCTGGGAAACTCAGATAGGGCTGACCTGGCCCAGGAGTAGGTGTTAGAATGCAGCATGTTCTGCCCTCCCCTTCCCAGAAACACCCCCTCCCCACCCAAAAATTGCCTCCCGCCACCCTCTCCCACCCGGCACACACTTCCCTATGCTGGCTAATGCAGAGTCAGAATCAGGCCTGTTTGTTTTGGAAAACAAAAACAGCAAAAAAGTCAGCTGGTTTCACTCTTTCCGCCAAGATTTCAAGCCAAAAATTCTCACTGCCTAGCTTTTGGCTCATCCTTAGTCGGCCCTTCTTCAGTACTACTGCTCCAAACAAATTCAGAGTCCCCTACAGCTACTTGTAGGTGTTAAAAAAATGAAAAGATCAGGATAGCCAATCATAAATCTCCTATGTTTTTGTCTCTTTTGGTCCTTATGGCCCAATCCTCTGGGCCTGCTGCACTGCTGGAACTCGGGTTCCAGCAGCACAACAAGCTTACGGCGTTTGCAAAACATGACGTTCCATAGAGGGCAGCCTGGCCACTGCTGCAAATGTTGAGCAGCAGCAGCCCAAGTGACAGCTGCCTCCATGGAAGCCCCAGTACCAGTACAGTCACACTGGAGGTTGGAGTGGTCAGAACAGGCAGTAACCAGGGCAGAACACAGGTGTACCAAGGGCAGGAAGGGGGTGGGTATTGGAGTGGCAGCTCCACCACTGTCCTATCCCCCTACCCAGTCTCGATTCACATACCTGGGTCCACTCAGACGTCCTCCAGCAAAACCACTGGCACAGGTCTGAGTAGACCCATCAGGGCAGCAGAGGCTTGCTCTCAGGCAAGGGAACAAGTTTTCCCTTACCTGGAGGAGTCCTCCAGGACTTCCTTCCCCCACATCACAGCTGCATGGGAGGGGCATTTGGATAGGACCCAGCTAGTAGTCCGATAGGTGTTATGGGTTTTCCCCCCTTCCTTTCTATCGAAGAAAGCATGATTGCCAGTGCACTGATGTTCCACTTCACACATCATAAGGTTGAGCCCTGACTCCAATTACGAGCTGTTTGAAAGCCTGATTTCTGCTGTCACACAAGAAACTCTGTTGGTTTAAAAAGCAGGGTGGGGGGGGGTGAGGGGAGGGGGGAGAACTGTCAAGAATAAAAACAGCCTGAGTGACAGCTGTAGCCACAAGTGGAATGTTACACCATGTCAGAGCTGTCAGGAACTCCATAAAGCTTGGGAATAGGCTGTTGTCTGCCTGCCTGTGTTTGCAGACAGAAAGACACTCCTGTAAGACAGGTTGAAAAATTAAGTCTACAGTGCAGAGCCCCCGGAAAAGCAGAGCCCTGGATGTGGTGTGTGATTCTCTGAAAATACCCCTTGATCATAGATCCTATATATATATATATATATATATATATATATATATATATATATATATATATATATATATATATATAGCACAGATATAAGTAGAGGACATCTATTTTAGCATAATATATTCTGAAGTATTTGTTTGCTACCTTCCAATAGCTTAAGATGGATTACGCACAATTCAGATACAATAAAATGGCATACAAAAAGAATAAACCTGGAGCAAAAAGTCTCCGAAGAGAACTTTTGGCCAAAATTTGGGGCGGCTTTCAGAGGCAAAAGCAAGCTAAAACAAGACCCCCAAACTGACCATGTTTGACTGCCATGTTCTCAGCTGCAATCCTATGCACACTGACCTCAGAGTAAGTGCCATTAAACACTGTGAGACTTACTTTGGAGTAAACATGTCTAGGATTGCATGGAGAATTTCTCCAGAGAGTTGCCATATCCCTCCAAAACTGACATTAGCATTATCAAGTCCTGTTACTAGGAAAGGGGTGCTCAAAGGCGGGAAATGGCAACCAATCATTGGTAATAACAGACCACTATATTTTCCCAGAATGCCCAGCCCTGGAATGACACTGTTTCCCCACTCATTCAGGGGAGGATGGGTAGAGACCACCTGCCACTGAAAGAACCTTTGCCACCTTCAGTAGTGGTAAGCCCCCCACTCTTCCACCACCTTTCCTTCCCTCTTTCACTCTTTCCTTAAAACTGCTAATTGCAGTTTTCCCTGCCCATAAATGGGGTGACACCAGCAAGGGTAATTGATGCTCCAGTGTTTTGCCAGATTCCCGATCCAAGCTTCACTTAGAGAACTTATGCCTACTCTGAGCTAATTAGCTCCCCTTTGTTCCCCAACAATGGCCCCAGTTCTCCACGGGGGGGGGGCACTGCTGGACTCCACCACCAGGGTAGCTTGCCTGTTCAGCCTGCAGGGTCCCTCCTCCCAGTTCCTAAGGCAGCAGTCCTTCCAGGTACAGCAGCAGCACCTCAGCTCTCCAGCAGTCTGTTTGCATAGTCCATTAGTTAGTCAGTGAACCAGATAATCAGTCCAAAAGTCCAGTACATCATTAGCCAGTCTGTTGGTTTTTTAGCAGAGCTGTGGGTCAGTCCATGAGTTAATAGCCAGTAAGTCAGTTAGCCAGAAGGTCAGTCTAAAAGGCAGAGCCATAAGTCAGTCCATGAGTTAGCAGTCCAGTTAACCACAGTCAGTCCACTTAGTCAGCAAGCAAGTCTCCTTTCCCTCACCACTACAACCCACAAACCCTTCCTGCATCAGGTACTCCTTATTTCACTAGAGATCTCATTGCCTGTGCAGCACACCCTCTGCTCAAAGCCCAGGCCTTAGCCCTTAAAGGGGCCACTGCTGACACCACATCCTATCTCCTCACCAGATCTTCCACAATTCCAATACATCAGGCTACCTCTTCATGATGTTGGGTCCTGTGTGGAAAACTGCAGCCAAAAGCCACGAGGACAGAATCTTCTAGCAGGGACATGTGGTAAGGGGAGGAAGGTCTGTCCCATTGTAGTCTAAGGAACAGAGCTGCAGCTTTCCCTGTGGTTGCACATGCAGAAATCAGAACACATGCAGAGTCAGAAAGTGGGTGGATTGTATGCACAATCACAGTGAAGGCTGCAGCTCTTTACCCCTGACTACAACAGGGGTGGGTCTTCCTCCCTTGCCTCCCCTCACCATTGTCCCTGTCTTCTAGTGGCTTTCTGTGGGAGGCTTCACACATCCGTCCTTTCAATCTGACCAGGATCAATCTGATTCTCAGGGGGAGCCTGTACTTCCCTAAATGGGCCACTGAAAATAAGGCAGACCCAGGCATACTTTTTGAAAAGGACAACCTTAACTGAACCAGTTCTGCTAAGATTGCGATCTTGGTTTGGCTCTCTGGCTGGGCTCCAATATCAATAACCCAGGAGGCCAACTGAGGCTGACTGGCTGCCTCCTCTTCTGGCTCCCAGGATTCAAAATGGGAAATGGAGAAGAAGAGAAAGTGTGGAAAGCAGTGACTGTCTTCTCCCCACATTTCCTCTTCTGCTCTGTCCCTCATCCTTTTTGAATCCAGGATGTGGAGGGAAGAGATTTGGCAGTTGACCCATCACCAACCAAGGGAGGGGAACATTTACCAGGCTGCTTCAGGCACCAGGAGATCTTGGGTCAGCCCCGCTTTAACCAACACGTGAGCTAAAACAGTGACTTTCAACTGGTGTGCCAGGGCACATTGGTATGCTGTGAAAGGTCCGCAGGTTTGCCGCAGGATTTCAGAGCACAGTGGTTGACAATTGCTGAAAAACTCTTCCGGGTTCTGCAGCTCTGTTTCTAGGGCAACTCTCTGTAGTAGTGAATGTAGTAGTAGAGGAGGAAGAGGGACAGACAATTCATTGCTGCAGACAGTTGCCCTAGAAACAGCTGCAGAACCTGGAGAAGCCTCATGGAAACTGGAGGTTCCATCACAAGAGGCAAAGACCACAGAAGTCAGTGTGCCATGAGAAGAAAAATGCTGAAAATCACTGAGCTGGAGAAATGCCACAGGTAGAGCTTCTCCCATTCTCTGAACCCCCATGCCAGAAGAAAACTTTGCCAGCTGAATTTCTGACTGTCGTGCTACTATTCAATGCACAGGAATCCTACCATGAAAAGGGATCCGTTTTGCCTCCAGGAATTTGTGACTGAAGCTCCCAACAGCATCTGTTCTGGGACCAAAAGGTGTGTGTGTGTGTGTGTGTGTGTGTGTGTGTGTGTGTGTGTGTGTGTAGGAAACACTTGTACAACATGGCATGAAAATCCTCATGCATGTATTTGGGGGCCATGCGCACCATGTGGGAACACAGTGTATGTGCTCCCTTAGCCCCAAATGGTTCACAGGACCTACATTCTCCATGGGCTAGAATTCCACCCCTGGTCAGAAATGATCAAAGTATTTTACGTATTTTCGTTGAAAAGCTGACCTATTTCTGCAGCAGTTCTGTCTATTTATCTTTCAAAGCAACAATAGTAAATGCTGGAAATTATCTCAGTTTGTTTTTTTTAAAAAAGCACAGACAAGAAAAGTAACCTCTCATTGAAATGTCTTTTTCGCTCTCCTGCCACATCGCACACAGTTTCTCCAGGACCATAAATCCAGACTAGCCTTCCAGCAATTCCCCCACTACCTCCCCACCACCACCACCACCCCACCAAAAGCCTGTAGAAAAAATAAGCCTTCAGAGAGATCAGTTTTCCACCAACAAGCCTGCAAGATCCAGATGAATATTTGAAACCGCACTTCCTCAAAAACAATCCTCATCTGTTGTAACGACACTGTCCTCACATCCCATGGCTTCCTCCCAGGTCGCAATAAACCTACAGCATAGTTTATAGTCTCTATAAAAAAGAATAATAATTGAAAGGGGGGAAAAATCCTTTTCAACAGTCTATGTCCCAGTGAGTTCCTTGGAATCCAAGCATCCCTCTGCAAAGACGATTATTCTCAAATTACAGCTCTCTGATTTTTTTCTGCAGCATTTCAACTTTACACTAGAATGCCCCACTGGATTTTATCTTGCCTTACAGAAGAACAAAGGACATTGTAAGAGGCGCACTCCTTCAACCAGGGAAGCATCAACACAGAGCCCTGGAAATGTGCTCGTGGACAAGGGATCAAGGTTTTTAGGGAAATAATAGCAGGGATAGGACCCACAGTGGAGTACCAGAAGTTGTTCACACAACTTGGGAGGCTGGGCAGCTACAGGGAGATCCTACATGCGTTGGCTACCAGCCCAGAGCACAATGCTTCATGGCTACACACAGAACTCCGGTTTTGATGTGGGGGGTTGAAGCCGCACAGATGACTCTTGGGTGAATGATTACTGTTCCTTCAATCGCCACACATCATCAGAATTATTTTTAATTGTTACTGTTAGTACAGGTTGAGTTTCCCTTATCCGGAATGCTTGGAACCAGAAGTGCTTCAATACAGTAATGTAGCTGGGGGGGTGGGTGATAAGTACTGCAGGCAATGCAATATGCTGTGTAAGCAGCTCTCCCACTCGCCATTGGAGCCATTCCAAACCAAACAGCATCTCCTGCGCATTGTTGCCTGGAATGGCTCCGATGGCAAGTGGGAGGGCTGCTTACACAGCGCATTGTAGCACCTGCAATACCTACTGATCAGATTTTTGGGGTGGATCTTGGAATATTTGCATATACATAAGATATCTCACGGATGGGACCAAGTGTAAACAAATTAATTTAGTGTTTCATATACACCTTACACACATAGCCTGAAGAAAAAAAACTATACAATATTTTTAATAATTTTGCAGATGAAACAACTGACAGTTGTACGCCTACCAGATGCCATCGCCATATCCTGTGGCAAGGAGTTCCACAGATTATTCACATGCTAGGTAAAGAAATATTTCCTTTTGTCTGTCCTAACTCTCCCGCCACTCAGTCTTAGTGGATGTCCCCTGGTTCTGGTGTTGTGTGAGAGGGAAAGGAATATCCCTCTTTCCACTCTATCCATCCCTGCCTCATTTTGTACATCTCAAGATTGCAAAGCATCAGCCACCAATTGGTCCCCTTCCCCCAATCCAGCTCTCAAAGGAGGTGTTTTAGGGCGCAATCCTAACCCCTTATGTAAGTGCTTTCCAGCACTGGCATAGCGGTGCCAATGGGACATGTGCTGCATCTTGCAGTTGGGTGTCAGTCACTCAAAATAAGGGAATGTTTGTTCCCTTACCTCAGAGCTGCATTGCCCTTATGTCAGTGCTGGAAAGCACTGACATAAGGGGTTAGGATTGTGCACTTAGTCTGTCTCATGGCTGGGCCACCCTGCGTAAGGGTAAGACAAAGTCAGGGACTTGAAACCAGGGGCAAAACACAATGAAATCCTAAACAAAGGCTTCCTAGACTGTCCCTGCCTAGACAATGTCTGCCGGTTGGTTGCCATTTCCTTATTTGCCTCCTGTCCCAAAGGCATATGCCAGCAAGCAGCATTTAACCCTGCAACTTCTGGAAAAAAACACTTCCCTTCTCAAACCAATCACCCCTTTTTATGAAGTGTTGTGGGGTTGAGATTCTACAAGCCCCTGTTTTGCGTCCAAAGACAGGAGAGCCTAGCTCAGCTTCCAAACCGCACCTAAGTCATGGTCAGGTGGATGGACTTGGCAAATGACAGGGACTAGCCCAACCCAGCAGTGTGCCAGTGGATCTGTCCTGGCTCATTTTTTCCCCCCACAGGGACTGGTGTTAGCCACACTGACAGTGCCAATACAGTGTATCTGCGGATCCATCATCCTCTCATTTGACTCACTGTGGATGCCATGGATATGCAGGAAAGCCACACCTGGTTTGCTTGTCTTCTGGGCTTCTGAGGTCTTCCTGAGGCCTTCTTAGGCCCATTGAGACCTCCACGGGCCTCCTTGGATGTCAGAAGGCCTCTCGGATGCCTCAGAAAGCAACTTCTAGTTTGCTCATCAAACCGGACGTGGCAGCGGATTCACATATTCTCAGATTTGTGTATCCATGGGAGGTCCTGGAACAGATCCACCATAAAAGGGACAGTACACATCCTCAGCTGAGTCCTTCAGAGGATGGGAGGTTCACAGGAGTAATACCAGGAATGCGGCAGGCATGCATTGCAAGGAAGGCTAACCTGCAGTCCTGCATCAACCCAGTTCTTCTCTCCATAAAAGCATTTGCCGCTCAGTTCTTTGAAAGGAGACATTCTCTCTCTCTCTCTCTCTCTCTCTCTCTCTCTCTCTCTCTCCCCCTCCCCCCTGCTTTTATTTGTACATCAGAGAGAAGGCCACAGAAAACAGATTGATTAACATTTGGAGGCATTTTGCTTTCCAGAAATCAAAGCTGGAAGACTCTGAAGGGAAGGACAAAAAGTCCCAAATGTTAATCAGTCTATTTGCAGCTTCTTCTCTGATGTCTATATAAAGGGGGGGGGGGGAGAGAGAAATATGTTGCAATCACATTTTGCTTGGCCGGCTGCCAGGAAATACCTCAAGGATCTCATTGCCAGCCCCACCTTTTCCAGCGCCTCCTTTTGTACTGCAGACCTGAACAGCACATGTGATTACAGAGAGAGAGAGAGAGAGAGAGAGAGAGAGAGAGAGAGGTGATGGAAGCTTGCAAAGGTGCAAAAGTCTTTATGCCACAGGGCAATCCATTAGAGTTGTCCCAATGATTGGTTGGAGCACCAACAGCCAAAGGAGTCACTACAAGTTGCGTCACCCAGTGCAAGAGCTCATTGCATTCGCCCACCCCACCCATGATGTACCAGAATGTACAGAATAAATTACAATATCATGTGCACCGCCTAAATGCAGGGCATCACTAGGGTTGGTGTAATCCCCATTCACTTTTTTTATTTAATAAATAACAGTACAGATCACCCAACAAATCAGTAACCAACCCAAAACCAGGGCCAATTTGATGACACACAACTGACTAAGAATTCTGATATTAGCTCTGTTACACCAACAGCCAAAGGCATCACTACGATTTGCATCACCTGGTACAAGAGATCATTGCTTGTGTCCGCCCCTTGATGGACCTTGTCTCAGACCATACAGAATAAATTACAATATCATATGCACAGCCGAAATGCAGTGGCATCACTAGGATTCATGTACCCCCATTTACTTTATTTATTGTTAATAAATAACAGTACAGGTTACCCAACAAATCAGTAACCAATCAAAAACCAGTGGCCAACTTAACATAAGAGCATAAGAAGAGCCCCGCTGGATCAGGGCAAAGGCCCTTCTAGTCCAGCTTCCTGTATCTCACAGTGGCCCACCAAATGCTTCAGGGAGCACTCAAGACAACAGACACAACCTGTGTCCTGGTGTCCTCCCCTGCATCTAGCAATCAGAGGCAGCCTGCCTCAGAAACCAAGAGCTTGATGACATACAACTGAATAAGAGTTCTGGTTTTAGCTCTGATACATGGAAATGAGAGCTGACGCACCTTATTGGTTTCCTGCAGTGTCATAATAACACCTCATTGGCTCTTGGAACAATCAGACTCATTGGCCAGTTTTGAGTAAGAAAATCCACTTTTTCTTGCATAAGGCAGTTATGTTTTCCTTTTCTGGTTACTTTACTACAACTTTGGATAGAATAGAGATATTTCAACGCAGTTTGTTTCATTGCATTCTGCATGAAATTCCACATCAAATGATATATAACATGATGGTATTTTTCTAAACTACCACAATTTTCTCCCTTTTGGCCAGTAGTGGTGTCACTCGACCACCTGTGCAACTTGCACCTAGCAACGCCACTGGCTGTATCTGAGTTAATTAAGGAGGGTGAGTCATGTAGCGAATTCTCATACTAATATTCCAGTTTAGTAGCTGTGAATGGTAGTGGTGGTGAAAATACTTGCCACGATTGGCTGATGTCACAGAAAGGCTACAGGGCAATACGCATTGATTTAGCCATGCTTTGCTTTAGCCATGCTTAACCCTCAAACTGTGCTCTGGGACAGTTCATCTCCAAAACACTGCAGCCACTTCCCATGGCATTCTCAGAGCCAAACTACACATTGCATCACCTGCATCACTGATCATGACATGCTTGCTTTCTATTAGGTTAACAGCAGCTGTGAAGGTGAGGAGGCAACCAGGACTGCAGTTCGAACAAAAGGCTTTTAAACCACTGCCCCTGCTATGGTGCTAATCCGGATCAGATTTCCTCCACAGCTGCTGTTTAACATTAACAACCTGGCTGAGAATGGCATTTGGCTACTCCTGTCCCAGCATTATCTCCTGAATTTCAAACACCATGGCCACTGCAGGCCATAGTTCTCTGAGGGGGGAGGGCACCAAATGGCAGTTGGCTTCAGTCGAGTGGATGGAGGGAAGACTAGCTATGTCATCTCGCCCTCTGATGAGGCAGGTGTTCATTTGTGGAGGCAGTTCTGAGCTAAGGGAAGCCAAACAGCAATTGGGTTCCAGACCAGTAGTGGATGAGATCTCAGTATCTCACTCTCCCTCTGACGTAGCTATACGGAATGGCCACTGGTGGAGGCAGTTCTGGGTGAAGAGGAGCCAAATTCCAATTGATCCTACCCAAAGCTATGGTTTTCCTCATTGTTGAACTGTGAGGAGGCAAACACCCTCCTGTTGGAAAGCTACTCCAATGCAGGGAGGCATTAGCAAAGGATCATGGCCTTTGAAACATGTGGTGTGGTATCAGGCAGAAAGGGCTAGGAGCTGGCTTTGGTTGGCAACCTTCAGTCTCGAAAGACTACGATATAAGCCTACAGCACCTGGTATTCCCAGGCGGTCTCCCATCCAAGTACTACCCAGGCCTGACCCTGCTTAGCTTCCGAGACATGGTATAAGCCTACAGCACCTGGTATTCCCAGGCGGTCTCCCATCCAAGTACTAACCAGGCCTGACCCTGCTTAGCTTCCAAGATCAGACAAGATCGGGCATGTGCAGGGTAACAGAGGTAAATACAGGAGCTGGCTTTATTTATTTATTTATTTATTTATTTATTTGTAGAATTTATATCCTGCCTTTCTGTCCTGGTAAAGGCTTTCCCTGTTAAGCGTCCAGTTTGCAACTGATGCATGTCCTGTGCATGTCCTCTGATCTAGACAGCACAGGTTGGCATTCCACTGTCCAAACCAGCAATGTTCAACTGGTGTGCCGCGAATGGCCCACATGGTTTGCCAGAGGAGTTTGGAGCACAGCAGTTGAAAATCACTGAAAATAATGAATTGTCTGTCTCCGCAGAGCCGGTGGAGGAAGAGGGACAGACAATTTGTTACTACAGACAGTCACCCTAGAAACAGAGTTGCAGAACCCAGAAGAATCCCCCAAAAGCTGGAAGTGGCATCATAAGAGGTGAAAACCATAGAGCAGATCATGGAGGTGAGTGTGCCACGAGAGGATAAATATTGAAAATCCCTACTCTAAACAGAGACGTGTTACGATTCTCTCATACTCACTCCTAGTAAACCATAGCCTCTATTTTGACCTTGGGGAAATGCTGGGATAGGCCAGAAATGCAAATTATTGCCTCTAAAACCACTTGAATGTTTTTCCCTCTAACCAAACATGTTTTTCTTCCAGCATGACAATGGGGGAGGGGGGAGCCAGATATTTGTTCAACTGGAAAGTTTTAAGTGAATGCATTCCCTCCCCATGCCTGTCAAAGTGGCCCATAAACTGCACACCTGTGAGGGACATCTTTGCAAATGCTTCTATGCGCTGGAAGCTCAAAGGCTCTTTTGCGCTGGCAGCCCTGATCCACAGACTTAGATGTTGTTAAAAAGCTTACGGCATCAGCAGGCCAACGGCTGCCTCCATTAGAAACATGATACTAAGATGCTGATTAAGACCAGGAGGGGGCTTTAATCAGCTCGAGCCATATGCTATTTAACTTAAGATGAAAGTGCAAATGATAATCATTATTTCAGAAAGGCTGTATTTAAAAGAAGGGCAGAACAGCAAGTGGCATCTTTTTATCATTAGAGTTCTTCATGCCGCTCCTCTCTCTCTCTTTTCCTTTAAATGCTTTATAAGCTTTCATGAACATCTGGATCACTTCTTCATTATATGGGCTTCCGATGGCATCACGTTTGATGTTGGGATCCATTTTCCTCTTCTTTATTTTTATTTTTTTAACAGAACTATGCTAAATAGCTAAATAAACAATTAATTCTGATTCATTACAGTTTTCAAACTGGCAAAATTATCCTTCATTAACTTAATCACTTCTATTTTATCTGCAAATTGTATTCACTCTTTCATAATCCCTTACATCTAAAGCAGCTTTTTTTCTTTCTTTTTTGTTCCGGGGTCTCTGATGCCATGCATGCTGTTTGTAAAAAAAAAAAAAAAGACTCTTTTTTCCCTCCCCCTCTAAGAAGCCATTCCTCATTCTCATGCATAACTAGAGATGTGAGCCACAGCATTCCCCCCTCCACACACACCCCATGTTCAAAAGCCAGCCAAATCCAAACTGGGTTGTTTTTATCCAAGCGGTGCTCAGAGGAATGTTCTCCAAACCCAGTGGTGAAATTGGAGCTACAAAGAGTCCAGACCTGATTGTAGCAGATGAAACTTCCACGTTTCACAGTGTTCGTCTGGGTGGGAAGGGACACTAAGCAGCATGTAACGGACCAAGTTAAAAGTCAAGCATAAGTTCACCTTCTGCAGGGTTCAACTTCATGACAGATGCAGGGATAGGTTTCGTAAAGCATCAGCATATGAAGGAAGTGCTAGAACCATCCTTAGGGCATTCCAGAGATGGGATTGCATTGCTTTGTTACCCTGCACATGCTGGATCTTGTCTGATCTCGGAAGCTAAGCAGGGTCAAGCCTGGTTAGTACTTGGATGGGAGACCGCCTGGGAATACCGGGTGCTGTAGGCTTATACCATAGTCTTTCGAGACTGAAGGTTGCCAACCATACGGTTTTGAGTAGGGTGTGAGCGGTACTTTGACAGCTGTCCACCAGTGGCCTCCTGGCCAGTTTTCAGCCAGTGGTTCTGCCAGAGAAGGGCTGTGGCCCATTGGCAGAACGCTTGTTTTGCTTGTAGAAGATTCCAGGTTTAATTCTTGGTACCTCCTTGGCCCTGCGCTAGAGTAATCTGCTCTAGTCTTGTCAAAATGCACACAAGAACAATGGAAAATTGTAATGGACATAGATGCAAGATAACGCTTTGTTTACTTCTGCAACGCAATCCTAACTTGCACTGGAGCAGGCAGGCCAGTGGGCCTGCACTGCATCCAGTGCAAGTTTGGAGCCAGAAGTGGCACAACCCAAGGCAAGGGGAAAACTTTCCCCTTATCCCATGTTGCACTGCACTGGCCCCAATGGTTCTACTTGGATCTGTGCCACCTGACAATGTGGCACAGATCCAAGCAGAATGGAGCAGCTGGGGCCACTCCCAGGAATCTGGTATAACCACCAAATCCTGGCCCTGCTTCCCGCTCCCCACCCGTCTTCCCATGGGAATGCCTGCTGCCCACCCTCCCTCCACATGCCCCCCCCCCCGGAGCCCTACATCAGCCAAACTTGGCCAACACAAACTTACCCCACCGCACCTGGATCCAGTGCCAGGAGGCCAGCACGACTCCTTGCACTGGCCTCCCTGACTCCTGAGTTGATGCAAACATGCCTTACAGTATGTTTGCAACACCCCTGGGTCTGCGCAAGTGACTTGTACTGGCCTAACTCAGGGCTTAGGATTGCACCCTTACATGTATGCCATTTTATATTAAAATATGCTTAGATCCCTTGGGTCCATTAACTCGCACACACTTTTTAAGCACATATTTGGATTGCTTTCCATTCTACCATAGAGACAGAAAGTCTATAATCAATTTTATTTATATCTCTAGGATGTTACAGGCCTTGGCTATGAACTGGGGCCCTGCAAAAAATGTTTCCAGTTCGGCCCTGCAGCTCCTAAGGCCAGCCCTGGGCATGGTTATTGGGAGGAATGTCTTGAAGGTTTAGCACTTCAAAATTTACCACAACACTGATGTCTACTCAAAGGTAAGATCCATTAAATTAAACAGGATTTTCTCCCAGGGAAGTACAGCTCTATTATTGTTCTCTGTTGTTATTACATCGTTATTGTTGTAAATTGCTTAAGGTCATTTCAGGGCCAAGGCAGGGGGAAAATGTTATAATAGATAGATGTATACATGTTACATGCAACAGTGTTTAAGAAGAGCCTAATGGATCATTGTCTTGCTGCAAAGCAACATTGGGGTATGTGTGTGTGTTATGTGTGTATGGGAGGGTAATTTAGCATAGGAAAGCAGTGGTGATTCTTCACCACCACCACCACCCCAAGTCTGCCATGCAAAGTAGGCTGCCCAAATTTGGTGATCTGCAAAATGGAAACCCTAGGAATAAGGAAGGAGAATACTGGTCTAGAAGAACACATCTAAGGTATCCAGGGTCAGGACATGACCCCCTCGCCTAACCAATCTCCATCTATCCGTGACCAACATTTCCTCCAATCTCTTCCTGCAGTGTGCTGTGCTCTATGGTGGCTGTGCATGTGATGATGTCACTATCATGACCAAGCTCCAGAGCTCTGAGAGGGAAGTTGCTTGGGGCTTCGATTATAGCTGTAATGCCACGTAGCTCACAGGTCATGTGGTCTGTGACTCTCCTACTCCTCCATCCCTCACAAGAGGATGCTATTTGCCCCTTTTTTCAGGTGGAAGTGTCCAGCCATTCTTTGTAAGACCCACTCTTTGTCTCCCCCCTGTCCCCTTCCCCCTCACTACTCCCAACAACAGTCTCCAGGGATCTAATCTCATTCCCTCTGGTCTTCCATAGAGGGCACCAAAGTTGTATTTTTCCCATTCTTATGCATCCCATTCTTATGCTGCAGAGATTTGACTTCCCTTTCCATGATCAAGTTGAAAAGAATGCACTGTGGTGGGGTAGGACTGGTGGGGTGGGGGTTTGTGACATTTTGAGCCAACCAGCTGATGAAGCTATATGCCCGAGTCAGAAATCAAGTATATTGCAGTACCATCATTGTTACCTTGACTATTATTATTGTTATTCCCTAGGCTTATTTGTTTAGAACCCAGCTGGAACAAAATTGCACAGAGTGGACCAACTCAACAGAAGGAGATTTATTTTATCTTTGTCATTAAAAGGATCCATCATGGTCTCCTCAAATAACTTTTGACATGTATGTATGCCTGTGTCTGGACATCCACTGTACCTAACCATGGGGAGTGAAGGTTAAGAAAAGGTTTCTTCACAGAAGCCCCTTTCAGACATTCGCCAGTCTGTCTAGAACAGCATTTCTCAACGTTTGTCTCCCACCATAACAAATTGCATGGTCCACCTATTGCAAGTACCACCAGAAGTAACTGACAATGATGTCATTGCCAGTTACTTCAGAACTGGGAGGCCAGATGCTGGGCAACGAACACCGGTTAGAAGCTCAGGGCAGACAGGAGGGCTTTTAGAGCATGCAAAAAGCACGTGCTGGAGCTCTGCCAGCCAAACCGAGCCTCCTAGTGCTGCTTGTTGCATTGTGTCGCTGGTCTCGCTGCTAGGTGGTTGGGGTTTGGGGATCCTGCACATACCACTGGACCCCACCTCAAGTACCACTGGAGGTAAAAGTACCACTGGTTGAGAAACATTGGCCTAGAAAAACATTTGGAAAACCCCATTTGAAAAAATAAAAGGGGGATTTTGGTCCGCCTGCCTATGTAAACCGCTTTGAGTCTATGAGACACAATTCTACAAGTGTACGACAGAGGTGGTATATAAATATGGTAATAAATAAAATAATATCCTCCCTTAAATTTTTGGGAATTTGCTCCCGCCCCCCAGCCACAGTGCATACACTTCCAATTTGCTGCCTGTGAACAGGGTAGCATATTTACAGGTTGGGGGGGGGGCATTCACTATTTTCACTCAGACCTAATTTTTGCAAAGCACATGCCTGAAGCCTGGGCACCTTGCCGGAGCACTTCACTGTCCAGTTGCTCAGCTCTGCACAGCTGCATTCTATTGAGAATGTCTGACGCCTCTACCGCAGAGCGGAAGCCGCACTGGAAACCTTAGACAGGGTTGCTGTTGCTGTTGGCACGGCAAGATTGCAATTTGAGGAGTCCCTGCAAATCAATCCATTAATTCTTAACCATTTAATGAGGTGTGTTTGCTAATGATCTTTTAGCTGAAATGGGGAGGAGGCGGCATGTTTGAGAACCTCAGATAATGGGGCAGGAAATCACAGCAAATGCTGGTGATTAGCTATACTTGGATAGTTTTCCTGAACAAGCGCTCAAGAGCTGAAACTTTCCTACTTCCAGCATCTCTGAAGAAGTCTAGTTCCCCCCTTTCTTGCCTTTTTGTGTTGCATTTTGATGTTACTTCCTGCGAATCTGCTTGTCAGACAAGACTAACTCTCCACCTACTGTCTGTCAAAACGCTTTCGCTAACCTGACATTCCAAAGGTTCGCCGCTTGAAAGCTGATCGTCGTTATATTTCCCAGCAAATATTTGGAAACCTCTTAGAGGCACAGTGGCTGCCCCCTCTTCTCCCCCCCCTTTAAACATCTCAGCAACAATTTGAAGGCCGATCAAACGATTACAGTAATTAATTAGGCTGGCAAAAGTCGTTCAGAGCAGTGCATTGAAGCAAGCTTGACATGTGTGGAGGTTGCCTTCCTACTGGGGACTGAAAAACATAAGGAAGCTAAGAAAGGAGACTAGAATTAAAGTACTGAGCTAGCAGAGAAGCCTCCACCTCTACCAGGACTCCAACTGATCCGATCTAAAGATTTGGGAAGGCATCTTGATTTCAAATGAGATATTTGCTGTTTAGGCCCACACCACGCTAAGTTACAGCAAGGCAAAAGTGCCCATATGGCAAACTTTCCTTTCTTCAGCACTCAGCAACGCTCTTGAAGTTTCTTATGGGGAGGTGCTGATAGAAACTCCTTGCACACCAAAAGGGCCAAACAAAATGAATGCATAAGTCCTGTATATCCATAGAGTGGGCCCACCTTATCCGCAGGCTTATCATTCATGAATTTTGGTGTCCCCGGACACCAAGCCCATGGCTGGAGGGCCTCAGAAGCACACAGTGGAGCCGTGGAACTGGTGACTTATGGTCACGTCCAAAGGTGTTCTGAGGCCCTCCAGCCATGGATTTCATTATCCATGAAATTTGGTATCTGCGGGGGATCCTGGAATTGATCCTCTGGGGATACTAAACGCCCGTATACCCTATCATTTTTTTCCTTGCGTCTTTGACACTTTGTGCTTTGCCCAGTATCATAAGAATGGTTCTCCCAGAACAAACCAAAGACCCATCTAGTCCAGCATCCTATTGTTCCAGTGGCCCACCAGCTGACTTGAGGAAGCCCACAAGCAGGTGAAAAGGGCCTATCTCTTGCCCACCACCACTCCTCTGCAGCTGGTAATCAGACTGAATACTAGCACATAGTCAGCATGATGAGAAGCTATGTATAGACCTGTCTATCATGAATTTGCCCAATTGCCTTGAATGTAATGGAACTTATTTCTGAGCAAAAATGCATAGGATAGTGCTGTAAAACTTGTGAAGGGCCCACCAGATGGTGATTAGTGGAGCAGGCAGGAAGGAGGTCCCAAGAGCTCTGCAGTGCAGTCACCTCTGTGCCATTTTGTTTTGGCAAGCACGGAATCCAACCTATTCACCCTTTGACCTTGTCTGAGATTAGCTGGTTGCATTCAGAGGCCATTTGGAATTTTTTTTGCCTTACTCTGGATTGACATGGGAGTGGAGTTTTTCACCTACCTTGGACCAGCAATTTTCAATGTTTTTCACAGTGCTCTGACCTCTATAGGATGATCTATGGTCTTCGCCACTTGTGATGTCACTTCCAGCTTCTGGGTTCAATTCATGAATGGTTCTGTTTGTAAGGCAATTGCCTGTAGTAACAAATTGTCCCTCTTAGAGCCAGCAGAGGAAGAGGGACAGACAATTTGTCATTACAAGCAGTTGCCCTAGAAACAGAACCCAAAAGACATTTTCAACTGCTGTGCTCCCGTGGCACATCTGCAGACCTCCCATGGAACACCAATGTGCACAGCACACCAGCTAAAAATAATTGCACTGGACTGTGTGCTTAGTGACGGGTGTCAGCCAGGTAGGCTAGGACTGGCAGGGACAGGGGAGTAGGAATCTGGTACCTGTCCTTGGGTAAGGAAGAGTCTCAGACACTGTCTGGCTCAGGGATGCAGGCTGGCAACCCCTCCACCTTTAATTGGGGAACCTACATTAAAGACTGCTTAGCTTGGAGTAGGCAGAACTGTTCCATTACCAACACCGGCATGGAGCCCAAATTCAACACAGGACTGTAGCGTTTGATGCATGTGCTACCACCCCCATGTGCCTTATTTCCTGTACAATCTAAACTACCCTGCTTAATTAGAAATTATTATTCAGTGTTTTTCTAGACACTTCTCTCCAGCTTTCAGCCAAGAATCCAAATGAAAGGCAACTTCCTTTTCACAAGACTTCTATTTCTTTGGTGAATGTGTGTGTGTGTATGTTTCCATTCTTACAGTAGTACATATTTTTTTTCAAATCTAGGATCAGCAGAGAGATAAAATACAAGATGGGCTGCTCAAAGACATAAAGACCTTCTGGACAGGATGGAGGCATACTTCCCTGCTTTATTCTATTGTAACTTATTCATAGAACAAGCCTTATATCCCAGAGTAAAGGCAGAAGAAAAATGAAACCAATATTCCTCTGCATTAGACTCCATGCCTTTCTTCTGTGTCTCAGCATCTCAAGTTCTCAAGAAGATGCTTTTGAAAGGGCAGCCTTTTCTTCTCTAGTTTCATCTCAATGCCCCGCGAGCAAGCCATACAGTAGCTACAGCTTCATCCTTACTCTTACCCACCTTAGAATTACTTTGAACTCCAATAAGACGATTTAGGTTAAACATCAGGAAGGATATGTTAACTGCATGAATAATTGGGCAATTGAACACATTTATCAAGGGAGGATGAGCAACCCCCATTATTCTGCAGTTATTAAACACAGGCAAAACCTCCGTCGGCGATGACTTGTATGAGAGAATTGGCAAAACTTCAAAACCAGGTCCATGAAGGCTGTGGGCTTGCATCTTAATTGGTCTTTCCGTGAACAGTCCTTGCAATTCCACTTAAGACATGTTTGGCAGGATTTGTCCCCCACCTCCAAGTTTTGGTGTGGTGACTCCCCACAAGCCAGACTGACAGCCCAATCCTAAGCTAGGCTAACACCAGTGTAGCCACTGCTGTAATGGCGCTAGCTGTCACAAACATGCCGTAAAGCACATTTGCAACAACTCAAGAGTAAGGGGCAGTGGCAGGAAGACCTGCTCTGTCCCACCGACACCAGTGCAGGACCTGTAGCTGCCAGCACAAGTAAGTTCTGTGCCGAGTGGTGTAGGAGTGGGTGGAATGGAGGCAGGGAGGGGGGTTTGGAGTCAGAAGAGGGCAGGGAGGAAGCAGTTCAGGCCTGGGAGGGAGTAGGGGTGGGAGACAAGGTCTCCGCCGTATCCTAACACCCATCCCAGGCCTGAAAGACCTATATAGGGCTACTTAGTCCTGTGCCAGTGATTTGGCTAGCACAGATCTGAGCAGCCCCGTTGAGCAAGCTGGGACTCTAGACCCTTAGCCCCGAGGAGACCTCCAGTCTGCTCAGTTTCAGCACTGGATACGATGTGGGCCCCATGGTCCTGATACACCAGTGTTGAATAGGATTGGGCTGTGCGTCACATAGTAGAACATAGCCAACATGGGGCAACATGGAGAAAGGACAACACACACATATGAAGGTGCCCTCATATCACAAACGTTTATTCAGTCTTAAAATGCTAGCTCCATGAAGCTTTGGGCCATCACGTGAAACCTTCTGGGATGTGTAAGGCATTCACAACACAATGAAACATGCCCAAACTGGAATAAGAAATCTGTGTTTTATGCAGAAAAATGCACTGCTCTGGGCACAGAAAAATTGAATTAGAGACGCAATTCCTAAGGCGACCATCCAATTAAAGAAATATTAAATCTGTTAATTGTGTGAGTTTTAATCAACGAAATCTCCATATCTCTGCATATGGATAAAACAACTATTAAGAAGGAAAAAGCCATACTTTGCAGACAGATGGTAGATGTACGTACTGCAGCTCAGTGGCACAGCTAGAGGGGATGCAAAGCACTACGTTTTGCAGGGAGCCTCACTGCAGCATGCAAGCAGCCCCTTTTGGAGCCATTCTGGGTGGTGTGCGCAAAACGGAGGTGAATGCTCCCATGCCTGGAATGGCTCTGAAGGGGAGGGGCCGCTTTCATGCTACAATGAGGATCCCTGCAAGATGGTGGTTGGCAACCTTCAGTCTTGAAAGACTGTGGTATAAGCCTACAGCACCCAGTATTCCCAGGCAGTCTCCCATCCAAGTACTAACCAAGCCTGACCCTGCTTAGCTTCCAAGATCAGATGAGACTGGGCATGTGCAGGGTAACAGTTGCTGCAAAATGTCGTGCTTTGCACCCCCTCTAGCTACGCCACTGCTGCAGCTGCATCCTTCCCCCAAATATGAGTGCAAAGATGGAGCCAGCAAGCTACAGTATTATACTACAGAATGAGTCTCCCTTATCTGACATGTTTGGGACCAGAAGTGTTTTTGGTTTCAGATTTTGGAATATTTCCATATACATAATGAGATATCCTGGGAATGGGACCCAAGTCTAAACACAAAATTCCCTTTTTATGTTTAAAGTCTTGCACATTGGGGCAAAAAATCAAAACTTCACATATAGGCTGATGGGTTCTGAGCTGTATGTGACAGATCAGGAGAGAGATCTTGGGGTGGTGGTGGACAGGTCGATGAAAGTATCGACCCAATGTGCAGCGGCAGTGAACAAGGCCAATTCTATGCTTGGGATCATTAGAAAAGGTATTGAGAACAAAACAGCTTCTATTATAATGCAGTTGTACGAATTGATAATAAGGCCACACCTGGAGTATTGTGTCCAGTTCTGGTTGCCGCATCTTAAAAAAGACATAGTGGAAATGGAAAAGGTGCAAAAGAGAGCGACTAAGATGATTACTGGGCTGGGGAACCCTCCTTATGAGGAAAGGCATTTGGGCCTCTTCAGCCTAGAAAAGAGGCGCCTGAGGGGGACATGAGACATACAAAATTATGCAGGGGATGGACAGAGTGGATAGGGAGATGCTCTTTACACTCTCACATAACATCAGAACCAGGGGACATCCACTAAAGTTGTGTTGGGAGAGTTAGAACAGACAAAAGAAAATATTTCTTTACTCAGTGTGTGGTTGGTCTGTGGAACTCCTTGCCACAGGATGTGATGATGGCATCTGGCCTGGACACCTTTAAAAGGGGATTGGACAAGTTTCTGGAGGAAAAATCCATTACGGGTTACAAGCCATGATGGGTATGTGCAACCTGCTGATTTTAGAAATGGGCTATGTCAGAAGACCAGATGCAGGGGAGGGCACCAGGATGAGGTCTCTTGTTATCTGGTGTGCTCCCTGGGGCACTTGGTGGGCTGCTGTGAGATACAGGAAGCTGGACTAGATGGGCCTATGACCTGATCCAGTGGGGCTCTTCTTATGTTCTTATATACACCCATAGCCCGAAGTTCATTTTATAAAATATTTTTAATAATTTTGTGCATAAAACAAAGTTTGTGTGCACTGAACTATCAGAAAGAAAAGGGGTCACTATCTCCACCACCCATATGGACAATCTGTGGTTTGTTTGGCATCACCATCATTCCCGATTCTGAATTTATATTCTACTGATAAGCAATCTTTTTTCTTACAGACAGTGCAATCCTATGCATGATTACAGTGTAGTAAGTCCCATTACATGCAGTGTGGTTTACCCCCAGGAAAGCATGGATAGGATTGTAGCCTTATTCACACATAAGTGCTTAACACTTAAAAAAAAAAAATACCATTGATACAGTGAAAAAAACAATGTGTTCAGGGCAACTAAGCAGCACAGTAGCATCTCAGAATACCTATATCAGCTGTTTTGGGCTGTTTCAGATTAGAGATGCTCAGCCTGTTGTATGTTTAGAAAAACAATTTCAAGGTTGCTGTCTGATTAATCAGGGGCAGCTTTGGATTCAATCAAAAGGCTTAACATTGACTGCTCTCACCAGACTAGGGCTGCAATCCTATCCACACTTACATGGGAGTAAGTCCCAATGATCATAATGGAGCTTACTTCTGAATATTCATGTATAGGACTGGGCTCTTAAGCTTACACCACCACCATCCCCCAGTTATTCCTCATGCACATTTATAGCTCGTTACCAATAAATCCCCCCCCCATAAAAAAAAACTCCACTGGAAAATGCATAAATTTTAAAAAACAAAAAACCAGAAAAAAATATGAAACAACAAGAACTTGTATGGCCCTACTAGCTTACTTTTGTACTGACTTTGATGGGGAAAAAAGTTTTTTTAATCTCTTAAACTTGGTCTAAGTAGACTTTTTAAGGTTTGCCGAGCTGTTCTCCAGCTGAGAGCTTCCTTTTAGATATGCACACCTCCTTGTTGGACATTCATTATCAACCCTCGTGTTCGTCTTTTATCTACAAGTCCTCTTCAGTGTTCAGCATAAACTACATGGACACCTTGCAGATTGACATTTCCCCATTCATGCTTTACCTTAAACAGCATGCAAAGACATCAAAGCGGTGGAACTGGCTTTGATGTTACAAAATGAAAAACGCCTCATGATTTGCCAAGACCAGGGGAACTTCTAGTTGCTCTTTTTTCCCCCCTTAAAGGAAAAAAAACCCCTACTTTTCCTGCAGACACGTGAAAAATCTTTTTCCTATTGTTCGCCAAACAGCTGAGTGCTGGTTTCTGGTTTAAAAGGAAACCACGTGGTCCGGCATTCCAGACAAAAGTCAAACCGTATGCTGATCTCCCCCATCTGCGGCAGAACCGTCAAACAGATGCCTCAGAGCCTTCTGTTCATGAACACTCTGCAGGGCCAGCCACACCATGAGGCAAGTTGATGTATCTGCCTCAGGCAGAAGAGTTCAGGAGCCAGCACGAAAGGCTCCACCCACCCCACCTGCCTACCAACACTGCAACATCTTTGCATTTGCAGAGGCGAGGGCAGGGGCGGATCTACAGTGAAACTAATGATGCTTAAGCTTCAGGGCCCCTAATCTCAGAATGTCCACATTGCTTAAAAATTTTGTATGAGAAAGGGTTTAAAATAATAATAATAATAATAATAATAATAATAATAATAATAATAATAATAATAATAATAATAATAATAATAATAATAATATAGTGCAATGGTCACACAACTCAAACTGATTAATTTTTTGTTGTATATATTTCAACAATCCCAAAACTTGAGAGTAAGCAGCTATAAAGGTCGCGGTACGTTGGCTGTTCTGCTGTGGCTAATGTAATTTTTTCCCCTTTTTAACAGTGGTCAAGACTCTAGAGCAGGGGTGTCCAAACATTTTGGCAGGAAGGCCACATCATCTCTCTGACACTGTGTTGGGGGCCAGGAAAAAAAGAATTAATTTACCATTTAAAATTTGAATAAATTTACATAAATTATTAGAGATGGTACTGATATGAATGAATGAAAGTCTTGCAGTAGCTCAAGGTCTCTAAAAGGCCTTGCACAATGCAAGGCCAGCCTTTACTTCTCTGCCACTGCTGCATCACAGATGTGAAACAGCAAGTAGCGGAGGGAGCCCTTGTCCCACAGCTCAGATGAGAAGTCAAGCATGAGAAGTCTCATGCTGAGAGCAGTTGCATTGGACCAGCATGGGCTCCATCAAGTCTCTGGAGGGCCAGAGGCTCATTGACTGGGGGCTCCCCGAGGGCCTGATTGGGAGCCCCCAAGGGCCGCAAGTGGCCCCCGGGCCAGGGTTTGGGCACCCCTGCTGTAGAGGAATAACAATCCAGTACAGCAATTTTAATCAAAATCTGAGAGGTAGTGGTTAATTTTTTTTTTAATGTGGTGATCTGTCGTGGAACAACCGCACTGAAGAAGATAACAGTGAACCTCCAGATCTTTTTGCTGATTGAGAAAGGGTTCAAGCTTCCGGGCCCCAAAAATGTAGGTCCACCACTGGGCAAGGATCAGAGCAGAGGAGGAGATGAAGGAGAATGGTGGGAACCATTACCACTTTCCACTCTTCTACTGTCTCTTCTGCTGTATCCCCAAGCTCAGCCCAGCTGGCCTAGATGCCTTTGAAAGGGAATTGGATAGATTTGTGGATGAAACATCCATCACAGGTTATAAGCCATGATGTGTATACCCATTTATTTAGAAGTAAGCTACCTCAGAATGCCAGATGCAAGAGAGTGGCAACAGTGCAAGTATCTTGTGCGCTTTCTGAGGCATCTGATGAGCCACTGTGAGATAAGGAAGTCAGACTAGATGGGTCTTTGGCCTGATCCAGCGGGGCTCTTCTTATGTTCCTATGAGCATCCATGCACCCACACCACAAATACCTCCAGTGCCTTGCTGTCTTGTCCTGTGCTGAAGAAGAGGCCAGGCAGGGAAGATGGAAGCAGCTGTAGATCAATTCGGTTTTGATTTTTCACCTCGAGCAGGTGATGATTGGAACAGGATCACAGTCGCTGCTTGCTTTCTCCTCCAGCCCCACTGGTGCAATTGCTGGCTTGTGGTGTATGACAGACCCCACTGCCCTGATCTTCTTCCTGCTGACTCTCAGCAAGCAAGAAGAGGGGAAGCACAAAGAGCTCAGGGTGATGTGGCTGGGATATCTTCCTCATCTGCAGAATGGGGCTGATAAGACTTACCTTACGGGGTTATTTTGAAGACAAGATCAAAATGATACATATGGAGCATTCTGCACACCTGTGAAGGACTACATATATTATTAATTTATTAAATTAACCAAAACTCAAAAAATCATGTGATTTAGGAGTGCTTTCATAAAATGATACAACATTTGGCATCCTTCAGTCTTGGAAGACTATGGTATTGCACTCTGAATGGTGGTTCTGGAACAGAGTGTCCTTTCCAGTGCACAAAGCCTGGATAAAGTAGATATGGAGGATAGACTGTTTCCCATGCAGCAAATCCCCCCTCTCCATGTCGCTAAAATGGTCCAATGGAAAGGCAGAAGCCAATACAGTTGGTTCCAGCGGTGTGGCAGGAGTTGCCAGAAAGTGACTGTGTTCAGCCATGAACTGCCTCAGGGACTCCGGCTCCGGATTTTGCCTTGAGGTTGACTCCTGAAGCCTTTTCCATAACTGGATGTAGCCACAAGGCAGTGGAGGTTTGGAATCAGAGCTTTCCTTCTCTCAGATGAGCTGCCTTCCCAGGCTGATGAGTCCCACCTACCCGGTGGCTGTTTAGTTGCCTCTTATGACAAGTACAGCCAAACTGAGGGCCTATTCTTATCCCCAGCCCCCAGGGGAATAAAATGATAGCTGCATAAACTAAGCTGCATAAACTAGCTTCTTCCCCCTCAATTTGACAGATGTATTCACACACTGAGAAAGGCGGTATTTGTATGACAGGGGGGGGGGCCTGGGGTGATTTTCAGAAGGGGAGGCATTCACCTGTAGCAGAAGCACTTCTCCCAATGGTCACGGGCTGGCAGCTGCCGTGTTTTCCCCAGAATGGAAACAATTGCTATATCTTGTCATGTCCTGCCAAGGGGCATTTTGAGAGCTTTCTTGGTGGCCAGCAAAACAAGAGGTGGTGGCCAATCAAGACAAGCCAGAGAATGAGTTTTCATCCATTTCCCCCAACTCGCATACTGAAGATGAAAATTATCCATACTGTAGGAAGCTCAGTGCAGACTGCTTGGGGATATCCAGCTGCCTCCCATCCATGCGCAAACCAGGCTGACATCAGCCTTAACAACCAAAGAGCATCACGTATCATCAGGCCCTTCTCTGGGCATCATACGAGGAAGTCATCCAAAGACAATTATGTGAGCTAACTGTATCAGGCCCAGGGGAATAAGATGGGCCAGAGCATTTTTCACATGTGAGCATCCATAGGAATCATTCTCAAAGCCATCCCAGGAATGTAAAACACAATGCTGGAAACTGTTGGGGAGGAAAAGTTCACAACAACATCTGCCAGGGACAATTTCTATCTTGGGAATCCAGACACACTGAAGAGGTTAGGAAAGAGTTAGACTGTTAAGGCCTTTGATACAGCATCCAGTTTCATGTCGCTATCAACCATAGTGAGAAATTGCAGTAAGGGGGAAGGCAATCATTTGGGAGGAGAGAGCTTACAATGCGTCCATCAGACTTGGTACAAGTACAGCTTCCACCCAGTTTTGGAGGGTGAACAACAGATGTACAAACTAGCCCAGGGATTCTCAAACTTCCCCCTGCTGCAACTCACCTGTTCTGCAGGCCTCTGGAAGCAACCAGAAGTCACTTTCACAAACACAAAAGAAAATCAGGAAGTGACTTTCTGGTTGCTTCTGGAGACCTGCTAAGGCCTGATGCTGTCTCCAGTTGTGTCCAGAGGCCTCCAATTTGGAGCCAACCCGACACAAGGGAGGCTGGGAGGGTCCAACCCAGGACTCACTGGACATTGGGTTGCAACCCACCAACTGGTAAAGCCTGTACTAACCAATTAAACAATGACTCCTACATGCCCCTCTCTGCATACCTTCTCCCTTACTTATGTTTGTGTCACCTGTGCATTTACCTCTGTTGCCAATTCATTCACATCTTACTAATTTTTTTTTTTAATCCTAGCTTTTTAAAGTGCAAAACTGCCTCAGGGATTGTGGGAGTTGCTGGTGACGGCACAGGTACCAACCAGTCAGTGCTATTCAGAGTAGATTTGCAGAAATGTCCTTTTTTCCTCCTCTGAAACGTAGGAATTTAGGAATTTCATACTGTGCGTTTCTCGTAAGCAAACCAAAACGGCTAACCATAAAAAGGTAAGCAAAATAACATGGTCAAAACTATTAAAATGATCTATTGTTTTGTGGAATGTTTCATTCATGAGATCAGAGCCCCACATAAGTGCAATCGGTTGCCTCTTTTCAAGTGGTATTTAGTATGGTGTCATGATTACCATGTCAAGACTAGGAATGGGGAGATCCAGGTATATCCAGCTCTCTTTTCCATATAGTTTCTTCTATACATCTCCCTTGCTGTAACTTTTTGGCATAAAACAGTAAAACTGCAACGTCTCGGGTGTCATCCTTCATTCCTGCCACGGAAAGCTGCAATCATTTTAACAAGATTGGGTTTTGGCAGATATTTCAAGCATCGTAAAAAAAAATGCCACCTCTCTCTCTCTCCCTTTCTGTCTCTTTCTTGCGCTACGCATTCATAGGGATTTTGAAAAGTCTGCCACCGATTGGAAATACTGTTGTTAAAGTTCAGATAATTTTGACAGATATGGCAGCTTTTTCACAGGGCCTTTTTATTGCAGGGAGATGTGCCTGGATGACTCAGCCTTTTTAGTCCCAGCTCTTAGAGTTCATCTCTTCCTGTCACCGTTGCCCTCCTCATTCAACTCCTCGGTAGACTTACAGCTCCAAGCATTCATCATTCACTTGCTTGGCGCTTTCAGACAAGCACACTGAAGTGCAGTGCCGTCTCCATTGAGTTTTCTTGGCATGGGAAATTACTAACTCAGAGCACCTAGAGAGATTTGACAAGTAGAGAGCACCTACTTGTCCTCTTCAACGTGCTCAAGTATCTCGTCTTTGCAACTGCTGGGAGCATAAAGACAACAGCGGAAGTGTTAGGGCCAACACAAGCCGGGGCCAACCCATGACCTCTCAGCACAGTAAATGCTGCCTGCTCTGAGCGCCTCTGTCATTTCTCCTCCTCCCATGCTCAGGGTTAGAAAAGTAAGAGGGGAATAGAGTGGAAGAGATAGTGTGGAGGAGAAGAGGGTGGTGGCTAGAGTGGCTGCATTGGTTTTTCAACTTCTAGTTCTAGAAGCAGTAGATAATTTTTTTTTTTTGCCTTCTAGTATGCTTGCCACACTAGCAATCTCTGCTGCAAGCTTGGTGCTCGAAAACATGGTTGCCGCCATTATAATGATTCTGTAAGGGGAGACAGGATGGTGCTGCTTTAGCCACTGCATCCCTATGGTAAAGACCCCATTGATTCCCATCAATACTTGGATGCCATTTTCTGTGTAGTTTCTGGATAGTTTGACGTTTGTTTTTGAATCACCCTTCTAGCATGGCACAGGCATGCTAGCAACTTCACTTCTGGTTATTTTCAAGTCAAAAAACAAGCACAGCCAGTGTCAGTCCATCTATATCCATTTTCCTCCCTGTCATCAAATTCAGGGAGAACTGGTGGGAAAGGACAGACAGGGATGAGCAGTGCCAATTTGCTAGCTGTGGGAAGGACATCACTTCTGAGGTGGAAAAATATAAGCCGGGAAAAGATATAAGCTTCTCCTTCCCTCCCTCACACATTTTCCTCTACAAATCCCCCCTTTCCCAATGCAGCTTTTCAAAGATAGCATGGGGCTCAACTGCACACGGTGTGTGATGCATCCACTAAGCTTGCAGCCATCACCGCCTTTGGTGGCTGACAACAGGATGTGTCTTTTATTAGGTATGCTGCAATCAGCATCTTTCAAGGACCTGTCAGCATGCTCCTCATTTAATTCCCCCTCCCCAAATCCTCTAAATGACTTTCTTTGGCAATAAGATAATTAGTCAAAGCAAAAATTCAGCACAGGAACGGATAAACACCCACAACAGGGAAGAAAGAAGCAAAGGAAGAAAAAAGAAGGGAAAGGTCCCATTCTTCCACCACCCAGTTCCAAGCCAACCAGGCTTTCTGTTACAATATCAACCTGAAGTACAGTGGCAAGACTCATCTTGGGCTGATTCATCATTCCTAAAATACAAATCCTACTGTCTTCTGATAAAATGCACAACTAATTCCTAATCTGATTGCAAGGAGCCACTTCATAGAAAGAAGGAAAAATGACATGGCAACAGATTGCAAACCACAATCATGAAAGCTGGTCTATGGACTGGCAAATCACAGAGGCAGAGACAAGACCTGAATCCTCTTAAGAGTTTATTGGCCATTATCATCAGTGGCATCGCTACGGGGTGCGGGGTGACATGCACTGGGGGTGACACGCTAAAATCGTGGTGGTTAGGAGTAACCCCATCATATTATATACCGTTGGATGTGGAATTTCGGGCGGAATGCAATGCAAAAAACTAGAATGAAATATCTCCTTTCCATCAAAAGTTATGGCCAAAAAACTGGAGAACAAAAAAATGTATGGATCCCTAAGGAAAGTGAAAGTGAACCATATCACACATTTACTCGTGAGTAGGCAAACACGCCTTAGTCCGTCGGAAAGGGCAGGCTGAGAGGAATCCAAAGACACCAGAATGGTCCTGATCCAATGAATGCAGCCCAAAAAAACACCTGAGAAGGAAGTCCCTCCCTCCAAGCAGATGAATGTATTGAGCCCTTTGGAAAGCGAAACTAAGCCTCGTGGTCACGTTTACCCACGAGTAAGCAATCATGCCTTGGCTGGTGTGGAAGATTAGGTGAGGGAGAGTGCAAGGCTACCAGAATGGTCCTGATCCTATGCACCTGGAGCTAAACAAGTGCTCCAGAAGTCAGCCCCCCCACTAAAAAGGATCAAAACAGAGGCTTCAGCTGATAAGGTGAACCTTTCTGAGACTTGCAAGGCCAGGTGGATCCTGACAGTGATTGGGTTTAAACAGAAGTTCTTATTTGAACTGGGCACTGGGTAGGGCTGAGAACCTTACTGATTTGGGGAGGGGGGGGATATTGCAGGCAGGCCACAGAGGAAATTCACGTGGTGGAACAGGGCTGGCTTCTGCTTATTTAATTATTTGTTTTACTTTAATTATTTATACTTATTTATTTTAATTTGCCTGATGATGTCACTTCCACCATGACATCACTTCTGGTGGGTCTTGGACAGACTGTCATTCTAAAAAGTGGGTCTCAGTGCTAAAAGTTTGAGAACTGCTGCAATAAGGTGTTAGTAAGTTGACACCCGGGGGTGTGTGTGTGACACCGCTAGTGACCAAAATAACTAAAATCATAATTTGGAAGAATAATACCATCATGTTATATCAATCAATGCGTAAATTCATGCAGAATGTGTTCTATCTTTGTTCTATTAAAAGGTAAAGCCAAAAAACCAGTGGGGGAGGAGTGATGGTACATCACAACGCCCACCACCTGGGGTGTTGCCCTGCTCACTACATAGGGGGTGACGCGCTGGCATCCCGCATCGGGTGACACAAACCCTAGTGACGCCACTGATTATCATTAACAGACTGTTGGCCATTATCAACAACAGGGTGTTCTGCCAGATTTCTGATCCAAGCCTCACTTAGAGAACTTATGCCCACTCTCAGCTAATTAGCTCCCCTTTGTTCCCCAGCAATGGCCCCAGTTCTGCACTGCAGTGCTGCTAGACTCCACCACCAGGGTAGCTTGCCTTTTCAACCTGCAGGGTCTCTCCTCCCAGTTCCTAAGCCAGCAGTCCTTCCAGGTACAGCAGCAGCACCTCAGCTCTGCAGCACTCCGCAGCCTGTTTGAGTAGTCCATTAGTCAGCAAGCCAGATAACACAGGCCTTCAAAACTGAGGGTCAGAAAAGTTTTTCCCAAACTTTATGGTGGTTTGATATGAATTTGGGGTGCCGATTCCAAAAATGGCATGGTGTAGGCTTCCTCATGAGGAAGCTGCTTGAACCATTCCCTAAAGAGGTTATGCCATGTCTCCAAAACTAGACGTGATAGAGCAAAACGGATGCCATTTCTGGAATCAGCACCCCAATTATACCCAGGAATCGGTGTAACGTTTAAGGAAGCAAAATGTGTGCTGGTCTGTGTAATCAGTCCAAAAGTCCAGTACATCATTAGCTGGTCCATTGGTTTGTTAACAGAGTCGTGGGTCAGTCTGTGAGTTAATAGCCAGTAAGTCAGTTAGTCAGAAGAGCAGTCTAAAAGGCAGAGCCATAAGTCAGTGAGTTACGGCACAATCCAAACCCCCTTTGTCAGTGCTTTCCAGCGCTGACGTAAGGGCAATGCAGCTCTGAGGTAAGGGAACAAACATTCCCTTACTTTGAGGAGGCCTCCATGAGTAACTCCATGAGTAACACCCAACTGTAGGATGCAGCACAAGCCCCATTGGCACCACTATGCCAGTGCTGGAAAACACTGACATAAGGGGTTAGGACTGTGCCCTTAGCAGTCCAGTAGGTCAGTTAGCCACAAAGTCAGTCCGTTTAGTCAGCAAGCAAGTCTCCTTTCCCACCTCCACTCTCTCTCCACTACAACCCACAAACTCTTCCTGAATCAGGTGCTCCTTATATCCTGTAAAAGCTTGACTGCCTCTAGTGGCTGCAGCTGGGCAGCACATGAAAGCTCCGGTCTTAACCCCATGTTTCCCAGATTCACCAGAACAAGGGCCACTGCAGACACCATGTCCTAACTCCTCGCCATATCTTCTGCAATTTCAATACACAGGGCTGTTCACAAGTACTGTCTTCACACAGCTTCTAAAGAGGTAGAGGGGGGGAAAGAACCTCTATCACCAAGCCCATATCAGACTCCCACCTCAGTGGCTGCACACTAGGAAAGGATTAGACCAGTGTTTCTCGAACTGTGGGTCGGGACCCATTAGGTGGGTGGCTTTTCTTATGGTGTTAAGTAGACCTGGGCAAAGATAGTTTATAAACAAAATCATGAGGTTTCAGTCTGAGCAAGAATGTTTTTTTCCATATTCAAGTCCCAGAACATTTTTCTGTATTGACCAAATATTGGCATAGTAGGGGACACCACTTTTGAAAGCTGTCCTACATTAAAAACAGAGACACAGATAGTGAGCTAGCCTATCACAGCTGCTGCAGTTGTTCCCTCTTTACAAGAGAACATTGCACATTGAAGAGTTCTACAAATGCAGTCTGTCCACTCCACCCTCACCCCTCATCCGCTGACTACAGTTGTCCTGTCCATTCCACCATTTCAGAATTCTACCTACCCCAGTCCAGGCCAGCCTTAGGAGCTACAGGGTCTAATTGGAAACTTTTTTTTTTTTTTTTGTGGGGCCCCAGGTTCACAGACAAGATCTGAAGAATCTTGGAGATATAAGTAAAATGTATTAGAGACTTTCTTTCTCTATGATAGAATGGCAAGCAAACAAAATGTGCGCTTACAAAACGTGCGTGAGTTAAGGGATCAAATGGGTCTAAGCACATTTTAATACATGCAAGATGAGAGTAGATTACCCTAGCTTAGGGGCCTTCGGTGTGGGGCCCAGTTGGGACCAATTGGTCCAATTGGCTTAAAGCCTGTCCTGACCCCAGTCTGCAGTGTGTGCAGACCAGCCCTGAGCTGCAATTCACTTTTGCAGGATTGTGTCCCAGGTATCCTCTCTCCACAGATGGATCACAGAAAGGCTGGTCCAGGTTGATCGCATCACCTCCTCTGGGGCTGGGGTGGAGGGAGCAGAACTGCATATGAAAAGCAAGAGCCTACTGGAAGTTGGACACAACTGGGAAGCAGATGTAGCGCTTGACTCATTACAGTCAGACGGAGAGATGAAGGGCAGGGGGGTGCAGGGGGGGAGAGAAGGGGACCTTTGTGAGCCAAGTGCTTTGATCTTTGCAACCTAAGTCTGGCCAGCTTTAGAAACACAGAACTCAAATCAATTACAGTCCTCCAGTCAGCAGTGTTTATAACTCATGACATAAGCTTGGATGGCTTTCTCTGTGCACAATTCAAAAGGGACACTGTCCAGGTTTCTAAGAGAATTCCTTCCTCCCACCATCGAATCAACACATTCCAAATCACGGCCTTGCATAAAGCCTTTTTTCACTTTCAAATAGTTTTATGTAGAACTTTTAACATAAATAGTACTTTGAAGCCCTTTCGGCTCGCTTGGGCGATTTGCTGCAGGGGCATTGATGCAGGCATCCTCAGAGCTCCCCCTCACCCACTAGGGCATCTCCAGTGGTTTAAATTGGGAAGGGGCATAGTTCAGTGGTCCCAGGTTCAATCCCTGGCATCTCCATGTATGGCTGGATCTGACCCCTGTGAGACACTCTCGAGGGCTGCTGACAGTCCATGGAGGCAACAGTGACCTAGATCAGCATTTCCCAAACTGAGGGTCACAACCCACTGGTGGGTCCTAACCTGATTTTCAGTGGGTCACGGGCTTGCCATGACCCAGACTTTCGGTTGCGCCAGCCCACAACCTGTGAGATTGGTTGCCTTGCACCACGTTGCGCCCCAGAATGCCTAGCAATAACTTCTGGGGCACAACATGGCACAATGCAGACAATCACACAGGTTGCAAGTAGGCACAACAAAAAGTGACTTCCAGGTCATGTCCCACATTTCCCTGCAGCTTCCTGGGCATGGCAGGTCCAGGACCCAATATGGACAACAAAGTGGGTCATGGAAGTAAGAAGTTTGGAAACTGCTAACCTAAATAGACCAATGGAGTGACTCGGTATAAGGTAGCTTCATATGTTCTTATGCTGTCCACAGACCAGCTCTCTCCAGTAGAGGCAAGACAGCACCATGTTTTTAAATAAAACTCCGTGTTTGAAAAGGAGCATCTACAGAGCACCATCATGGGTGCAGCACCAGCCTGCCTGAGCACTATTCAGCTGGCCCCAAGAGTGCTCTGTAGAGTGTCCTTCTGCCCTGTAGTGGGAGGCAGGGCTAAGGTCCCTCTTTGTCCCTCCTTATGCTTCGATCCCACTCTGGCTCGGGGCCCTGCCTGGCATCAATTTACGCTCTAAAACTCTTGCCCCAATCCTGCAATAGGCATGTTGTCCAGTTATGCCTTTTCATTGAGTCAATCAGTGAGTTCTTTGGATCAAAGTGACGTCTGAGGAACAGAGCAAATCAAATAAACAGAAGCCCTGTCATATTTCCAGTCACTGAGCGGCCATTTGGGAATTCAATTAGCCTGTGTGATTCTACATTCCCCTATCTTTAGCCTGATGACACTCATTTTAGCCCAAATGCCTGGGAAGTGCTTGACTTCCTATACTGGTTTCATATAACATCTCCATGACCTAGGCAAGATGTACTGGGAAGCAACTTGGCATCTGTTACTGATGGGGGTAGACACACATAGACGAGATGCTCTCCTGTGGATCATCATGATTCATTTTGGTAGATTCCTTTCCTGCAAAGCAGGAGGCAAAGCTCACAGCTGAGGAGCAGAGCATACGCATCGCACACAGAAGGGCCCTGCCCTGTCATGTTCAACTTCATATGAATGGAAGCCTTTCGTCTTGGATTCCATTCTTTCAGAAAACGAATCTACACCCCTATCAAATCCCATCATTAATTATTCCAGTTCAGCATACCTTACATGCCTACATAGGCTTTCTGCCCACTTCTGGACCCAACACTTGTCCTTGCATGCAAAACCCTCCATGACCTTCTTGTCTCTGCTGTTATGTCCCAGTATATCAGTAGCCCTGGCCTTTGCTCCTCCAACTCCACTGTCCTCAGCCATCTGAAAGTCTCCTGCTCTGTCAAACATGAGCCTTCCTCCCTTGCTGTCTCTTGCACCTGGTGCTGCCTCTCAAAAATACCTCTGTGGCACTTCCTCTCTCTCTCTCTCTCTCTCTCTCTCTCACACACACACACACACACACACCACTTTTCAACCAAGTACAATAGGCCCTCCTTATCTGCAGGCTTGGCATTCGTGGATTTGAACCATCCCGAATGCTTCCCCATGTCTCACAATATTTCCACATAGCAATTGGAAGCTACTTCTGGCTCACACTCACAACTTCCAGTCAATTTCAGGTGGTGATTTGAGATGGGGAAAGGCCCACAGCCCACTACAGTGGCCTCCCTGATCTCTGGAGGGCCCAGCACAACCTCAAAATCAGACTCCGTATTGTGGCAGCACAACCCTGTCCCTCCCTATGCCCTTTATTCAAGATTCCAGCATCCATGGATTTTGGTATCTGCAGGTGGACCTGGAACTAACCCCTACCCCTTGCAGATACTGAGGGCCCACTGTAGTTCACAAAGATTACACAGAAATAAAGCAATAAATGGTACATGATGCCAGTGTGCCATCTAGCCTCATTTTGTTGCCAGTGTGCCATCTAGCCTACTGACTTGTAGGCTTTTTCGTTCAGTCACAGTCCTTTCCCAGTCCTACCCAGAGATGCTGGGGCAAAGCAGGTGTTCATCCACTGAGTCACAGAAACATCTCCTAAGATGAATGTCAGACTGTATGCTCCTCGGGGCAAAGGCACTATCTTTTGACATGTTGCAACGCATCATCCACACAAAGGGCACTAAATAAATAACACGTCTTAATGTACAGGTGGAGCAGGCAGGTGGTAAGGGAGTTGATTAAAAGACGATGGAATTGGCAGTCCCTTGAAGTCGATAACATCACCAGATACTGCATGTCACTATCCTCTTGTGGCTTCTTGACATTCCCCTGACACGACAGACTTTGATACTTTTAAGAGCCAATCAACATATTTTAATTTATGCTACACTATTATTGCTTCACTGAGACTGGGAGGCAAATGTTCAGCTTACGGAATCCTTGCTCTTCAACGAAAAGAGCTTGCCCACACACAAAAAAACACTCCTTAGTTCTCTCTCTCTCTCTCTCTCTCTCTCTCTCTCTCTCTCTCTCTCCCCCCTATATATATATATAAAATCAATTTTTGTTGAGTTTTTACACTGCACATAAAAGACTGTGGCATCAATTAGCCTTAATTCTTTCCTCTCTCTCCCTCTCTCTCTTTTTTGGAAAACCTCTTTGTAGAAAAATCTCATATTTCAGCAATTTGCATTATCCACACAATCTGCTTTGAAGTTCTAAGTTATGGTAAGAAAAGGATCCACTTATCAGCACATAAAAAATGTTCAAAGCTTATAAACTCCCTGAAACAGATGTACATTATCATTGGATTTGCCTTTCTCTCTCTGCTGTTGCATGGCTAATAGAGTTTCATATGCCCCCTCACATCTTCCCTTGTAGCATCTTTTCTCTACAGAAGCATGCTCCCTGCCGAGCCAATCCACACTTCAAAGATTTCTGTCTATCTATTAGAAACAAAGCACAAAGTGAGAACATATGGCCCCTTTTAAATTTCCCACATTTAAGTCAATATCGTTTCTTTTCTCCTTTGGCAAAGAACATAATAAGGTTTATCTCTCTCTCTCTCTCTCTCCCCCCACCATCTTTGTTCCCCCCCCTTTCCAAAATCTGCTGGCTCTCTTAAATTGCTTCTGCCAATGCAGCAGTTGCACTTCACATCAGAGTTGGCAGCACATTATGTTGTGTGCGTGTAGCTGTGGGTATTTAGTTCAAAAATGCATTTCCCCTCTCCCTTGCCATGAATTCAATCTTACATACTTCCCAGTGACAATGCAGCTGCAATGCAACCCCGAGGCCTCCATGACTGTCCCCCTCACTGAGGATGCAACACATACCCCACTGCATTTTGTGCTGGAAAGTTGGAGAGGATTGGGACCCAAGTTCTTCGAAACAACCATCTATATTCTAACAGCATCCGTCTGAGAGGAAGTGTGGTGTAGTGGCTAGAGAAGCCATTTTCAACCACTAGTGTGCCATGGATAGTCTGCAGGTGTGCCCCAGGACACATTTGTGTATCAGCCTGCGTTGGAGAACTGGAGGCCAGAAGTGAGACCAAACCAGGAAGATCCATTCTGAAATGTTGTTGGTTCTTGAAAGAGAGAACCTCTATGTTTGTAAAAATCCCCTTGAGGGATTTAGAAATGCCTGCCTATGTAAACCGCGTTGAATAAAGTCAGAGGACTAATCTGATGACCAGAAAGGCAGTATATAAATACCGAGTTGTTGTTGTTGTTGTTATTATTATTATTATTGCTCCCCACTAGGGGATACAAGCCTCTGCTGTCAGTGTGGTGTGTCTTGTCAATTGACAAAAAGCTGATGGTGTGCCTTGACCATTTTAATGCCTTGTCAGTGTGCCATGAAATGAAAATGGTTGAAAATCGCTGGGCTAGAGTGTCAGGCTATAGATAGAAAGACCTTCTATCTATCTTCAAATCCTTGCTGAACCATAAAGTTCACTCAGTAACCTTGGGCCAGTTGTGGTCTCTCTCTCTCTCTCTCTCTCTCTCTCTCTCTCTCTCTCTCTCAGTCTAACCTACCTCACAGGTTGGTGTGAGAATAAAACAGGGTATGACAACCATGAGCATCTTGGAGGAAGGGTGGGAAATAAAAGTGGTTCTCTTCCAGAGCACAGTACTGGATTCTGCAGACAAAATGCTATACACCTAGGCAGTGGGAGTATGGGGTTTCAGAGGGTTTCGTGCAAGGGTAGGGCTTGCCAGTGCATTTGTGCTCCCCCAGTCACATTAGGGCCACGTGATTTGTTGTCTGAACTGGAATATGGCAACCCTATCAGCATGAACTCATTTTCAAGACAGACGCCTCCCAGCCTAACTTAAATCTTGGTGGGCAAGGTTGCACCCAGAACGTCCTTGCCAACGGTTGCTGCCAAGCCTTTCGGAGTGTGGCACCTGACACGAAGACTGTGGTGTCGGTTCTATGCATTGTGTTTGCAGGAACTAATTAACATTCGTTCTAATTTGGAAAGTATCGCTTCAGGGGGCTACAGCAAAGGAACAAGGAACAAGACTGCCAAACACTTGTCAAGCCCTCAAGGCAGTTCTAGAGAAACTGAATTAGTAATGGAAAAGGTGTTTCATGGAGACAAAACACTTGCTTACAAGGGAAGAGAGATCTAATATTTGGGGCCCATGAGGCCAAGACCTGGGGTTTGGGAATGGGAGGCGCCCTCCCCCCACCTTCAAGCCCTCATGCTGCAATTTTTGTTTATTGTTAATCGCATCTAATGGACACTGTTCTGACAACCCCACCACAGAAAATAACTCTTTGCCAAAACCCTGGGCACATTTGCCATAGCATCAGTCAACTTCCTCAGTGTGGCCAACATTACTCTCTTCAAGGTCTAAAAAAGACAGAATCGAAATTAAAACGGAGAGACAGAAGCACGACGACGGCAAACTTCACAAATGCAAGGGGGAAATAATGTCTGAACTAGTAAATTTTTTAATTAACAGGGGTTTCTCTTGGCACAGTTTTGCTATTAAATAAATAAAGCATTTAGTCAAAACCATCTATATTTACTATACAAAATACTGAAAAGCAAACTTTAAAAAAATGGTATGGAGACTTAAGAGTTCTGTGAATAAAAAATAACCCAGAACATAAAAACTGTGCTACATGATGTGATTGATTATTCACACTTAATGCACATAATACAAAATGCAAAACAGTTCTTTAATACCATATGTTCCTACATAACTGGTGTAAAAAAAAATTTTTTTTTGCCTCCTTTTTAAAAAAAATGCACAGGGATGCCATGTTAACAAAAATTCATTTGCATTTCATAAAATCTACGTTTCATGTGGTTTAGATTTTGGAAAGTAGACAAAATAAAATGGTCAACCCAACCCCACCTCCAACCCACCCCAAACTCCCACTTAATTTCCTTCAATTTCCTTCACCTTATACGTTTTAAAAGCTCAAATGACAAAATTCTTACTGACTGCAAGAACTCCCCACCACCACCTAGATCCATGGGAGCATATTTGCTGTTATCTCTACTGAGCAACTATTGTTAGATTTCAGTGCAATCAGAAAACTTGAACAGTGTCAGTCCTAAAATGGAAAAGGAAGCTTGTGGGTTGACCTAGAAAACTGACCCAAGGTAAGCTTGGCCCAGTTCTCACCAGGGCAGTAAAAGTGAGCTTGGGCTGTACCACTTCAGATTGCAGATAGGGGCTTCCTTAAAGGAACACTTCTCCATACGAAACATTCCTTCTGCACATAAAGCTGGTACATTAGGGAAAAGAACACTATCCTTGCCTTCTCCCCACATGCTAGTTTTCCATCTTGTGGACACTTTGGGTATGGAGGAGTATTCAATCATGTGATCTATCTTCTGGGGTGGTACAGCCCAGGTACCAGCTCACTGAGCTGCAGTGGGCTATATCTTAAGAAAGTTAATGCTGACTACACACCATTGTAATCAATGAGACAAGTTAGACATAACTAACTTGTGTCCCATCATATCAATGGGACTTACTCATGATGAACATGTGGAGGATACAACCCAATGTGTGCTGGCTATTTTGGTTAGGGGCAAACTCAACCTCACTCCTATTATACACCTTCATAAAACCAGCCTTGAAAGAGGTGTTCTCCTAGGACAATCTGGGATTGTTTGTTTTTTTTTTTTGGGGGGGGGGGGACAACGGAATTATCCTTTAGCACCTATCACATACACACATCATCCCCTAAAACTGACCCCCTTCCACGGCATATCTGAAAAACGATACCTGAGAGAAGGTTGGATGAACACCACCCAAAGACACACAGCAACCATTTGGACAAAAAGAAGAAATCTAGTAGCCAACATTTCCAAATTTCTAATGAATCAAGTAGGGCGGGTGCTGGAGATCAATGTTGGACAAAGATCCCAAAACTCATTGCCAATCTGCTTCAGCTCTAAGCATTTTCCACATTCCTTATCTCCCCTCCCCGGCCCACAGAAATCCATTCTTTTGCTTTGCTCTCACTGTCCAATTGTGCTTGGAAAACACTCAGCAAAAAAGACCATCACCTTCTCCAGAACCTAACAGGCATCCTTTCTCCAATGGAATGTGTTACACTCATGGGGTTGCATGCAGTTTAACAAAATCACTCAAATACATCAGACATTGTTTAACACTATCATATAAATAAGCTTATCCTTCTACTAGACGTGTAAAATGTCTTTTTGTTTGTTTGTTTGTTTAGTTTCCTTTTCTGCAGTCCGTGGTTATATATACACATTGGAGGAAAATAATGGTCTGATAACACAAAGCAGCAAAACAGGCTTAGACTAGGACAACCCAGTGGTAAGTAAGGAATTCCTAAATTTCTCCACAATTTTTTTTAATACAGAAAATTCCGCCGATAAATATGTTTTTGAATGTTAGAAATTTAAAGGATAAACTGAACGGGCTAGCTGTCACATAGATCAAGCGCATGTGAAAACATCTCACCAGATGGAACAGGACAGAATGTTGACAGGAAGAGAATACACTCGGATAAATCTGGTTTTGTCTTGTTTTTAAAAGGAACAGAAAAAGTAAACTATGGGTCATTTTCCTTCTTTCTGAGACAAGAGTCGGAGAGTTAATTAACGGCTGTTGATTCCAGTCTCAATCCACAAGAAGACCAGACTTTTGAATTGTGTTTGCTTCATGTTTAACACTTCGGTGGAGAACATACTTTCTTCTAAAAGAGACCATCCCAGCTTGAACAGATCAAAATTGGAACTGGGGGGGGGGGAATACCCCACCCTTTACATAAAGGGCACAGAAATGTAGTAGAACAACATTTCACAATACTGTAAACAGCAACAACTAAATCACAAACACTTAAAAGAAGTTACAAGCAAAATCATGTCGAAACACAAAAAGGACTCCCTGTGTGCGGTCAGAACTTCCTTTGAATTTCTTAAAGCAACAAAGGAATCCTGGCATCCTTGCTTGCTGCCTGCAAAAAATGATCTAAACTGTTGCCAAACCGGGGAGGGGGGGGAGCTCAACACTACTCCCACCTCCAGGTCAAGAACATCCTCCTGGTAGTCTCTGCAAAAGACACACATACCCAAAATATATTCTCCTCTTCCAACATCTTTCACCCTGGCGTAAAATACAACCTCACCCAATTATAGCAATTGGCCTAAAACAATTCTGGTTGGCAATTAATTTTTAACACTGTAAGTTCTGAAGACCCACCTACATTGGCTCTGCCTGCTGGCCCACTCTCACACGTGCAAAGTGTTCCTGGTAACACCAGTAGAGGTTTTGGCACAGCTCTTCCCTCATACTGCACCCTCATTATAGGGCCAGCCTTAGGGCAACTTGACCAGTTTTGGCCTTCAGGAGCCCTGCACTGGGTCTGTGAGCAGCTGGCACCTTGCTCTGTAGCTGATGCTCTAGCATGGAACCTTCCATGCTAAGGTGTCACAAGGAAAGAGTGGCAAGTGGAGCATTGCTGCTGGACAACCCTCCCTCCTGCCTGCCCCGGGTCCGTTTGGGTTGAAATCTCCCCCTCCCCAAAAAACAGTTGGGGGTAACACCACTGCTGGGCGCCTCACCGCTGCTGCTTATCCTGGTGAGTAGGGGGGGCCTGTGGGGGTTGGGCCCCTTGCAAAAATGTTTTGCATTGGGCCCTGCGGCTCTTAAGGCCAGCCCTGCCTCATTCTCATTTGCTTATGTCATGCTTGGTTATGTCATGCATGGGGAAGAGTGAATCTCTGGGGAAGCTCTGTTCTACCAAAGACATGCTTGTGAACTTCTTGGAAGGCATGTGGTTGAACATGGAGTCTAGTAGGGTGTTGGATTACGCAGACCTTTGGTTGAATCCAGTAGGGCTCTTCTGATGTTCTTAGGAGCTGCAGCAGCAGCAAATCCTTCTTCTATGTGTCCCCTCTTGCCTCTGGGATGGCAACTGGGGAGTGGGCAACTGGTGCACCGGGGGGGGGAGATTTGGCTTGGGGTTCTCCAGTTGCCAATCTGTACAACAAAATCTAGTTCACCAAATGTTTTCCTTTGTCTATTGGCTGTGAACAACCTTTTAGAACTTGACTTGCCTGCACGTCTAGATCTCCTCCCTTATGGAATGGAAACCTGATGATATAAACGGGGAGAAATGAAGGAAAGCAGAAAAACCCGGGGAAACTGGTATCTTTTTAGCATGGATGTAGCACAGTGGTTCCCATGCTTTGTTAACTGGCAGCTCTCTTGACCTACTGGGTTATTGGCCACAACTCCCCCTTAGGGCTACAGTCCTATGCATTGTATAGGGCAGCGGTTTTTCCACGAAGATTTTGCTGCTCCCCTGGCTGGTTTCCATAGGAGAGACACATCTCACAGTTTGAGAACCACTGGTGTAGCAGAAACAGTAGATGCTGGGGAACCAGAGGCACCCAGGAGGAGGAGGAGGAGGGGAAAAAAGGGATGCACATGAGTGTGTGTGATGTAGTATACACAAAGAATTCACTGTTTTAAGATTAAAACGTTAATATTAAAAAAAACCCACAGATTTCTATAAAACACAAGATGTACCTGAGAGTGTGTATATTTATATATTTATATATTTATATATATATCTTTATATTTTTATAGATATATATTTGCCAACATTTTAAAAAGTGAGAAAGCATATTCTTCCCACAACTCTCAAAAAGGAAAAAAATACGAACAAGAAAAAAGAAAGAATACCCCACAACCTGTGGGATTAAATGATTCTTTTTAAGTGAAAGAAAGAAAAAATCTGAGCAGTGAAGGTTAATTATGGCACAACTGAGGAACAATGATGGGAATATATCTCTGTCTGGGATGTGTTTTTTGTCAAGATGGTGGACCCCTCTGCAGTTCTTGAGAAGGGCATTAAGTGGTGGTGGTCCTGAGAGCACCGTGCATGAAGCTGACAGGCAATAGGACCCTGAGGAGGCAAGCTGGAGGTTAGCGGAAGCAAACAAGCAGCAAACAAATGATTACACCAAGGGCAGAGAAAGGACAATTCATTGAGAGCTACAGAAAGCAGCTTTCAAACATGGTTGGCAACCTTCAGTCTCGAAAGACTATGGTATAAGCCTACAGCACCCGGTATTCCCAGGCAGTCTCCCATCCAAGTACTAACCAGGCCTGACCCTGCTTAGCTTCCAAGATCAGACGAGATCCAGCATGTGCAGGGTAGTAGTTGCTGCAAAGCACTGGGGGGAAAGTCTGAGAGAAAGGCTGAGAATGAAGTGAGCCCTTGCCCAGCTATTGCTGGGAAAGATGATTGCGAATGGGGGTTCCGTAGATGTGGTATGCCTGCCTTTGGAGTCTAGCGCTAAGATCTTGTAGGGCCTCTAGAGAGCCAATGGAGTATGCTTTTTACTGCCATTTTCCAGCACTCCACAGCTAGTAAGAAAAAGAAAATTCTGTTTAAATATTACTCAATATATAGAGCAAACAAAAAATGTATCCAGCAAAACAATTGGAAAGGAGAGAAAAAATTAAGTCAAAAACGTGTAACTCTGTTGACAAATATAGTTAATATTTTCCTCATTATTAATATTAAGATATAGCTTGCAAGGAGGTGAGAAGTACAACATAGACAGGCTACACAAATGCACTCGTGTACAAATGCACCCTCCCCCTCCCCCCCCCGTAGCACAATACAATCAATAAGAAGTTCTGAATTATACTAGAGGTAGCAGCTGTTTGCATTCCTGGAGTCCAGAACCTTCGAACATTTGCTCCCCTGATGATAGGCTGGTGTGCAATGAGCCCACATGTGGGACAAGCTGAATGTCTCACTGTATTGTCTGAAGCATCTCTCCCAGTACCACGGAGGAAAGGGATGCTCACCAGAAGTGCGCCAATGACCTGCATTTCATACACAGCTCATAATAATAGTTATGGCTGTTAGCGCTTTGCGTGTTAATGTGTGTATAAGTGTGCTCTCTGTCCAAGCCAAACTTAAAAAAAAAATCCACAAGTTATTAAAAGTAAGCTATACAGGTCCAGGTAATATAAATAGTGTTAGGTTATTTTTGTTTGTTTAGCAGTTTCCGATAACTCCTTAAATAGGTGCAAGCGGAATATTATAGTGGAGTAGCGCCAGTGTTCTCAAGATCAATGCCCTTCTGTCTGGAGTCGCGGCAAAGAGTTTCCTTCATATGGGATGATCCAGAACGGACTATGGTTGGTCCATTTCATGTTTGGTAGAAGTGGTGATAGTGGTGGTGGTGCTCGTGGTGGTGGTGATGCTCGTGTCTCTGTATCATCTGTCCCACTTGGCCTTCGTACAAGATGACGGAGGGGAGGTCTCGCACGTGTTCCTTTTCCAGAACCGTCCCAGGAGCCTGGAAGGTTTTACACACTTGGTGAGTCTCTTTTGCCCTCTGCTTGTGTTTCTTGTAAGTCTGCTGAGACTGCATGGGGAGGTAAGGAAGGTTTTGGCCTACCCGTGCGGAAGGAGAAGCCACTGGTACAGATGCCCCTTGCATGGGTCTACTCCTTACAGCCCTTCCTGCATTCACAGAAGCTGTGTTTTTGCTTTGGGCCTTGGGGGACTTGACAAAGTGCCTGCTTGCATCTTGACTCCGCAGCCTCTGCTGTATCTCCGCAAGCTTTGCATAGGAAGCTTCCATTAAATTGATATGACCAGGATCTGCGGCCGGCGACTTCCGCTGGTGAGCGTGGAAGGTTTCCGGTTCGTGAGAACGGGATCTTGTCTGATTGACAACCCGGATGGGTGGGTCGTGTTTTTGAGCTGCTGGTGGAGATCCTAAGGAACGACAAATGGCACTGGTCATCTTTAAAGATTCAATGTTTTAATGAGTAATATTCTAAAATTAGCTTTTGTATGGTGAAAAATTCAGGCTTATAAATTTATGCCTTCAGAGTATTAAACGGAAGCGGTCTAGGAAGGAAGAAAAGGAGATTTGTAACAGATCTCTGCTGCATCATTGGTGACTTTTCATTTGGGCACAGAGAAGGGTTGTTAATGAGACCATGACATTACAGGGCAACCCATTTACAGAGCAACCCTAGAAGTGTCAACTCAAAATTAAGTCCCATTGAATTCAGTGTAACTTACTCCTGGGTAGGTGTGTATAGAATTGCAGCCTCACAGCGCAATCCTAAGAAGACAATTCACAGGTGCAGCGGCCCCTGTGCTGGTGGAAGGTGGCATATTTGCTACATCGCATGAGTAGGTAGTGTTAGCAGGGTGGCCCGCACCTCTCCACTGGTGCAGTCTCCAGAGGCACAGCCACTGGAGGAAGTACGTACACTGCCAAGCAGTGCAGGGAGAGGGCGCTGGTGGGGTGTTCCGGAAGCAGGGATGGGTGTTTTGGGGCAGGGAGGATGAAACGAGGGGTGAAACAGACCTGGGAGGGGGCAAGAATGGCGGAGTAGGCCTACACCGTATCCACCGCATTACACCGGGCTTCCTGGATTTGCACCAGCTGGGGCAGATTTCAGGAGGCTGGGGCTCTTATTCCATATCATTCTAAAGGAACTCCCATTACAGTAAACATCTATGTGTTTACTGCAGAATATATGGGACACGTCAGCCTGGGAAGGCAGCTCATCTGAGAGAAGGAAAACTCTGATCCCAAACCTCCACTGCCTTGTGGCTACATCCAGTTATGCAAAAGGCTTCAGGAGACAACCTCGAGGCAAAATCCAGAGCTGGAGTCCCTGAGGCAGTTCATGGCTGAACACAGTCACGCTCTGGCAACTCCTGCGACGCTGCTGGAACCAACCGTATTGGCCTCTGCCTTTCCATTGGACCATTTCAGCGATGTGGAGAGGGGGGATTTGCTGCATGGGTAACAGCCTATCCTCCATACCTACTTTACCCAGGCTTCGCGCACTGGAGAGGACACTCTGTTCCAGAACCACCATTCAGAGCGTGACACCATAGTCTTCCGAGACTGAAGAATGCCAACATCATACCTTCAAAAAATACTTATCTAAGTTCCATTTTAACCAAATAAAATAACAATCCTAACAAGGAGATGCAATCCGTTTCAGGGGAAATGCAAGTGTAGCCTTTACCTGGCCCAAATTTGGACGTATAGTTTTCTATTCCTGCAAGATCCAAGTAGTGGTTTCTCCTTTCAATATTCTCATCCACACAATGACGATAGCAGCTGTTCTGTTCCGGCTCAGCATCACCGTGGTGGTACCTGAGAACAGGGAAAGCGAATTACAGTACGCGTAATATTGGGATATCTCAACTGAAATGAGAAGCCTCGTTTTGTAGTTCTGAATGCCCACCACTTGAACAAATACACACTAGGAATGAGACTCCCACAGAACCCCCACTGCAATGTCACATGCAGAGATAAACCATCGGCTGTGTACATGTAAAAGGTCCTAGGCACAGATTGCTGATATGACCAGTCAGAGCTGTAACCAGGGTGGAGCCTGAGGGGCACCTATCCTGGGTATTACACCAAGCAGAGGGGGCCCTGGGTGCTCCCAGGCTCTGCCCTAGTAACAGCCTCCGGGGGCTCCGGGGACTCCATGCACCCCATTACTTTTCCTGTGGAGGCTGGGAGCCTCTACAGGAGAAGGAATAATAACAACAACAACAACAACAACAACAACAACAACAGGTATTTATATACCGCCTTTCTTGGTCTTTATTCAAGACTTTATTCAAGGCGCTTTACATAGGCAGGCTTTATTTAAATCCCTTATTAAATAGGGATTTTTACAATCTGAAAGAAGGTTCTTTCTTTCAAGAACCACTACATTCAGGTGTTTCATTCCGATCTGGCTTTACATTCTGGCCTCCATCCTCCCACGCTCAGAGCAGATGGAATCGCTCGGCTTCAGCTTGTCAGCTGCTTCAAGGTCGCACGGTGCCGGTGGCCTCGAACTGGCGACCTTGTGGATGTTATCTTTAGGCAGACGGAGGCTCTACCCTCTAGACCAGACCTCCTGCCCAGGAACAGGAACAGGAAGGAACAGGAACCCCCTTTCTCAGGGGAGAACCTGGAAGTGATGTCATAGGGCACTGTGTTATAGCTCTGTATCCAGTGAAAAGAACTTCAGGGAGCAGTTCTGGAAGAGAATTGAGGCAGAAAATCCGCTCCTAGTTGGGGCAGGGAGCACCAGCCTAGATGTACCAATCCCGTGACCCAGCAGCCATGTGTTTCTCTCTACAATCCCACAGTTTTTGGCAAATGGGAGGGACTACAGGTGAAAACAATGAGAGATAAGAGCAGACTTCTGTTTTTCAGAAAGAAGTAGAGTTTATAAAGTCAGATCAATTGCTGTCTCCCTCCATCCAGCTCTCTTTCCTGTCGAGTGCTATAAATGTATTTATAGCAAAACTATTTCCTGAAAATGAATATCTGAAATACCAGCCATTGGTGAGCCAAACAAGGAGAAAGAGTATTAGTGAGCAGTCTGAGCAGTGTTGTGGCCAAGAATTCCGCACAATAAATTGCACTGTGTTCTAAACGAAAGATGTCTACATGTGTAAACAATTTCTCTAAAAGAACAAAAGGTGAACCTTTCAGGGTAGTTTCTGAAACTCATAACATGCAACAGATCTGAGCTTCTCCTTCACTCCCCCCACCCCAAAAGAAATTCTCCTTTTTTTCCCCTACATCAGGGGTCTCTAAACTCTTTGGCCGAATGGCCACATCAAATAGCAGGTACAGTGCCGAGAGCCGGGGGGGGGGGAATTAAATAATAAAATTATTATTTTATTTATAAACAAAAACATTAGAGATGGAACTTAGATGAATTAATAAATGAATGGGCTCAAATGCTCAGGATTTCTCCAAGCACCAACACAGCTCAAGAAATAAAGCACACACTTAAATGGCCCCCATTCCCCCAACCCAGAAGCACAACTCCAGTTGTGTTTAGTCAACTGGGCCAGAGGCTTTCAGGGGATCAGAGGCTGGCTGCGGGCTGGATAGAGGCTGTCCTCGGGCCATGTCTGGCCCCCGGGCCAGGGTTTGGAGATCCCTGCCCTACATAACCAAAGCAGAGGATTGGTATACTGTCACTGGTGGGCCTTTTTTATCTGTGGATTTGATTCACCACAGGTTCTGATCACATGGTGGAAGGCCCCACCTGACCTCCTGGACCTGACTGGAAGATGCTTCCAGTCACACCTGGAGGTCAGGTGAGGGCCCAAACCCACAGATTTGGTTATCCACAGGTTTCGGTATCCAAAGGAGTTCCAGGAACAGAACCCCCACAGAAGCTAAGGGCTGACTGTATAAGAAGAGCCCTGTGGAATTGGACCAAGGGTACACCTAGTCCCACATCCTCTTTCCCACAGGTGCACCTGGGAAGTCCATAAGCAAAGCATGAAGCTAGTAGTTTTCCTCTAGGTTTGTTCTGTAGCAACTCGTATTTAGAGAGGATGCTCTGCTTTTATGGGTTCCATTTAACTTTCGTAGTCAAGAGTCATTAATAGATCAGATCTCCCTGATTTGTCTGATTCACCATTTAAGATAGTGGCCATCACCACTGATGACATGGCACACCCCTCCTGAAACACACTGAGCTCAAGCATGTGTGTGTGTGTGGGGGGGAGAGACGACTTTCCACTGCTTGATTAGATAGCCTGTGTGCCTGGCTCAGGGCACCGAGGGATTACCAGGCTGAGAATGGATTTGAAACCGCCTCTCTGGTACACACCTGATGCTCTATGCATTACGCGACACCACTGCTCTCAGTACCAGAAGCATTCCAAATTCTAAGAGCATCAGCAAAAGAGGAGAGAAGTTTTTAATCTCCACAACTGTGGAAACTCATCAAAGCCAACAACTTGTAGAAGCTCTGCAAATATCCTTTCCCCTCTTATTCTTTAACTGTCTTGGGGGGAAAAAAACCAGACAAATTGGGGCAGACTTACCGTATTTTTCGCTCCATAAGACGCACTTCCCCCCAAAAAAGTGGGGGGGGGGAAGTGTGTGCGTCTTATGGAGCGAATAATGCCAAAAAGAGTGCACGTTGGGGACCTTAATGAAGGGGGAATCTTCATGCCAGTTTATGATCCCATTCACTCTAATAAAAGGAGGGATCTTCATGCCAGTTTATGATCCCATTCACCCTAAGAAGGGGGAGGGATGGTTCAAATGTTATTCTGTTATAGTTTATTAAATATTTTATTACACTATTTGGTTCAGAATATTTTTTTTCCTGTTTTCCTCCTCTAAAAAATAGGTGCGTCTTATGGTCAGGTGCGTCTTATGGAGCGAAAAATACGGTATTTTAATCTGATTCACTCTTTGCGTTGAAATGGGCATTTCAATGGGGTGGAGTCACCCTACTGCATCATTTTATGTGCTGCAACCTGCAGTCTTTGGAGGATGGGGTGGGACAGACCCTGAAAACGCACAACTACAATTCCAAGGCAGATGAAAAGACACCACACTGGGGCAGACCTTCGTCCCAGTGATTCTCCCTGCAAACAATTGCCAATGACATGACAAGATCCCCCCCCCTTTTCTGGAGAAACGAGGTCTCTTTCCCAGACTGGCATCCAAAATCATATTGCACATTCCTTCGGGGAGATAAAACTTCAAATAGGCCTGATTTATCTAATCTTTTCAAGCTGCAACTATACTTGCAGCTGTGCATAAAAGGGACTTCTGTTTCTGTCTCGCTGCTTTCCTGGAAGCTGACGTACCCTGAATCACACCCTCAAGAAATCTATGGAAAAGCAACACACACTTTTTTTTTTACTCTGCTCCGAAGGGCAGTTCTGAGCATTCTTTTTTAAGTGCACCTCATAGTTCCTCTTCAGACAGTTTATAAGAAGTGCTGTTTACATTCTTTGTACTTCTTTCTTGCCTTCAAGAATTGGTGCTGCTGTACACTGAGTTCAAGAAAGCCAGTGTGGCACAACGGGTACAGGGCTGAACCGTTTCAATTAGGCATGCCTAGGTTCAGTGCTCCACTCAGCTACAAAGCTTTCTGGGTGACCAGCCTCACCCGCCTTGGAGTTGTCACATGAACTACGTAGGCCCAAAACTCCCTAGGTGGGGGAGAAGGTATAAAAGCCCCATTACCAAGATAATGTGGACACCGCAGGGAAGCGGTTCCTGGCTGCCACCCTAGCATTTGAAACATTCCGTGATTATTATGAACACAAAATTGAAAGTCTTTCAAGGCTGACTAATCTATTGCTACCTTACATTCAGGAGATGGATAAGGGGGGGGGGTTACCTGAGGGAGGCTCGCTGCTTCTTTTCACAACTCCTCATTTCTTCATTGGCTTTGCTCTCCGTTCGGTGCCTCTGGAGATCTGCCCCCACCACACAAAAATAATGTTATTTTTCCCTCAATACTGATTTTCAGTACAGGTTTTTCAACACTTCTACAGGCACATCTACTATTGCACCATTGCAAACCACTGATGTGATTAAAAAACCATGCACAGTTTGCTCCGTGACTGGGTCTTTTAAAAGATACACTTGGACCTTTTTATCCATGTTCCTGTATCCCCCCCCCCCCCCTCGCATGGATTCATGGATAGTGAATCCTGGCTAATTCTGGCCTGATGAGCAAACTGGAAGTGGCTTTCCCCTGTATCCACAGAATCCATGGTAAATCAAATTTGCAGGTGCTGATCTACGAGTAGGGAGTCACAATGTATTGCCACACCATGACTTCTGGATGTTTACCTAATGGAATCAGGGTCCAATCCTATCCAATATTCCAGCTCTGATGCAGCTGTGCCAAAAGGGTGTGTGCTGCATCCTGCAGTGGGGGGGGGGGGGGAGAGAATCACAGAACCCTCTTCAAGGTAAAGGAACTTTTGTTCTCTTACCTTGGGGCTGCATTGTGGCTGCATCAGACCTGGAAAGTTGGATAGGATAGGGTCCTCAGACTTTTATCCAAGCCCATGTTATAGAACTATAAAACCAAAGGAGATAAGGTTGGGGCCATAGCTCAGTGGTAGTCAGTGTGCTTTGAATGCAAGGTCCTAGCTTCTCTGGTCGCATCTCCAGGTACGACAGAGAAAAATTCCTGCCTAAATCCCTGGAGAGCAGCTGCCATTCTGAGTTGACAATACTGAGCTAGGTAGATCAACAGCCTGACTCAGCGGGACACCTTCTTATGACAAGCCTAGGGGTTAGGCAGGTTGGGAGATGAACAGACAACTCCATCAGGTACAAATATTTAATAGGCAAAGGTGTTCTTAAACATTTTTTATTCTTTTGTGGATTTCGCTTTTTCCTAGCGAGGAAAAGTACAGAAAGTGGTGTTATGTGTTTTTATTCAAGGGCACGTTTTTATAAATTATAAATATAAATTACAATAGCTTTAAAAATGTACTAAGTAGATGATATATAGGTGATATAAATGTCAGCAGATGCAGCCACAATCATTACCCATGGACCCCTCTCCACAGATTTCAGGGTTGTTGCTGTTGCATTTGTTTTATTTTTTTGACAAAAATGAGAAGTGCAGACAGTGGTGTCTTGTGCTTTTATTTTGTTATCACTGAAAACTCACACCTCTGTTAATAGGTTTTAAAATCTAGCTTTGCAGTGCTTGGCTAGTTCAGTAGCTTAGCTGGGCCAGCTGGTGTCTGAGGGCTGGTGATGCCCCCCCCACATCATAAGAACATAAGAACATAAGAACAGCCCCACTGGATCAGGCCATAGGCCCATCTAGTCCAGCTTCCTGTATCTCACAGCGGCCCACCAAATGCCCCAGGGAGCACACCAGATAACAAGAGACCTCATCCTGGTGCCCTCCCCTACATCTGGCATTCTGACTTAACCCATTCCTAAAATCAGGAGGTTGCGCATACACATCATGGCTTGTACCCCATAATGGATTTTTCCTCCATAAACTTGTCCAATCCCCTTTTAAAGGCGTCTAGGCCAGACGCCAGCACCACATCCTGTGGCAAGGAGTTCCACAGACCGACCACGCGCTGAGTAAAGAAATATTTTCTTTTGTCTGTCCTAACCCGCCCAACACTCAATTTTAGTGGATGTCCCCTGGTTCTGGTATTATGTGAGAGTGTAAAGAGCATCTCCCTATCCACTCTATCCATCCCCTGCATAATTTTGTATGTCTCAATCATGTCCCCCCTCAAGCGTCTCTTTTCTAGGCTGAAGAGGCCCAAACGCCGTAGCCTTTCCTCATAAGGAAGGTGCCCCAGCCCAGTAATCATCTTTGCGCATGATGTCACGGGGCTTTTAGGCAGGAAGCTGAAAGCCAGGACCTCAAAGGTAGCGTTCTCTGAAGTGCTACCTTTTCCACGCGCAGGGCCAGCTAGTCAGGCGGAGATCAGGGGTCTCAATGCGTGGATGAGACGGTGGTGTAGGGAGGAGGGGTTTAGATTCATTAGGCACTGGGGAACTTTTTGGGACAAGCGGGGCCTGTACAAGAGGGACGGGCTCCACTTGAACCAGAATGGAACCAGACTGCTGGCGCATAACATTAAAAAGGTGGCAGAGCAGCTTTTAAACTGATCCCTGGGGGAAGGCCGACAGGAGCCGAGGGGCATCTGGTTCGGGACTCCTCATCCCTATGGGATGAGGATGGGGAGGTTAGAGAACAACAAGACAAAGGCAGGGTAGGAAAAGAAATTGGGAAAGGTAGGGTGATGGGATGTGATAGACGGTTTGGCACAATGAGAGGATGCGGGGACAAAGGAGCGAATAAGCAGCCCATCCTGGGGCATTCCGTGTATAAATGCTTTTATGCGAATGCCCGAAGTCTACGAGCAAAGGTGGGAGAACTGGAATGTCTGGTGACAAGGGAAAATATTGACATAGTGGGCATAACGGAAACCTGGTGGAATGCGGAGAATCAGTGGGATACCGCAATCCCGGGCTATAAACTCTACAGGAGGGACTGGCAGGGGCGTGTTGGAGGTGGGGTGGCCGTTTATGTTAAGGAAGGGATAGAATCCAGCAAAGTAGAGATTGAAGGTGGGTCTGACTCCACCGTAGAATCTCTGTGGGTTAAATTATCAGGCTTGTGCAGCGATGTAATACTGGGGGCGTGCTATCGTCCTCCAGACCAGAAATCGGATGGGGACCTTGAAATGAGGAAACAGATCAGGGAGGTGACAAGGAGGGACAGGGTTGTAATCACGGGGGACTTCAATTATCCTCATATTGACTGGGTCAATTTGTGTTCTGGTCACGATCAGGAAACCGGATTTCTTGACGTGCTAAATGACTGTGGCTTAGATCAGCTAGTCACGGAGCCCACCAGAGGACAGGTGACTCTGGATTTAATATTATGCGGTACGCAGGACCTGGTTAGAGATGTAAACGTTACTGAGCCATTGGGGAACAGTGATCATGCTGCGATCCGTTTTGACGTGCACGTTGGGGGAAGAATACCAGGCAAATCTCTAACAAAAACCCTTGACTTCCGACGGGCGGACTTCCCTCAAATGAGGAGGCTGGTTAGAAGGAGGTTGAAAGGGAGGGTAAAAAGAGTCCAGTCTCTCCAGAGTGCATGGAGGCTGCTTAAAACAACAGTAATAGAGGCCCAGCAGAGGTGTATACCGCAAAGAAAGAAGGGTTCCACTAAATCCAGGAGGGTGCCCGCATGGCTAACCAGCCAAGTTAGAGAGGCTGTGAAGGGCAAGGAAGCTTCCTTCCGTAAATGGAAGTCTTGCCCTAATGAGGAGAATAAAAAGGAACATAAACTGTGGCAAAAGAAATGTAAGAAGGTGATAGGGGAGGCCAAGCGAGACTATGAGGAACGCATGGCCAGCAACATTAAGGGGAATAATAAAAGCTTCTTCAAATATGTTAGAAGCAGGAAACCCGCCAGAGAAGCGGTTGGCCCTCTGGATGGTGAGGGAGGGAAAGGGGAGATAAAAGGAGACTTAGAGATGGCAGAGAAATTAAATGAGTTCTTTGCATCTGTCTTCACGGCAGAAGACCTCGGGCAGATACCGCTGCCCGAACGGCCCCTCCTAACCGAGGAGTTAAGTCAGATAGAGGTTAAAAGAGAAGATGTTTCAGACCTCATTGATAAATTAAAGATCAATAAGTCACCGGGCCCTGATGGCATCCACCCAAGGGTTATTAAGGAATTGAAGAATGAAGTTGCAGATCTCTTGACTAAGGTATGCAACTTGTCCCTCAAAACGGCCACGGTACCAGAAGATTGGAGGATAGCAAATGTCACGCCTATTTTTAAAAAGGGAAAGAGGGGGGACCCGGGAAACTATAGGCCGCTCAGCCTAACATCCATACCGGGTAAGATGGTGGAATGCCTCATCAAAGATAGGATCTCAAAACACATAGACGAACAGGCCTTGCTGAGGGAGAGTCAGCATGGCTTCTGTAAGGGTAAGTCTTGCCTCACAAACCTTATAGAATTCTTTGAAAAGGTCAACAGGCATGTGGATGCGTGACATCATTGCATCACTCCTGCACCTACATTGTCACTCCCCCTTCGCACATGTACGGCCCTGGCCCAGAAACAGCTCCATTTGGAGCTGCAAGGGAGAAGGGGCGGGAAAGGACCAGTCGGCCAATTTTGCACCTCAGATAAGAGCTGTAAACCTCCCCCCAGTGGAGATGGCAGAAAACCACCACTCCACTGTGGGGGGGGGGCCATGTACCTCCTAGCTCCAGCTTACCCACTGGGCTGGATGAATACCCATTGTCGTTCCAGTCTTCCACTGGTTGTGTCTAGTGCTTTCAATGGCAAAATTTGCTTCTCATAAATGAGCTGTTAAACCTTCTTAAGATTATCTTAAGCTGATATGCTTACGAACATGAGAATCAACAAGTTGCAGAATCAAATCTTACCAGCATGGTTCAGCAGAATACTTTTTTTCTTCTGACTTCCATCTGGAGCTACAGTGAGCTTCACCCGCAAGGTTTTACTGGAACTAGGAGAGTGGTTTACTGAGGCATCGACTACCTCATAGATAGTATGAAGCAAGCTGGTGATATCCTGAGGACAACGTTAAAACAGAGGAAGACAAATGTGTAAGAACAGTAAATAGAGATATTATTCCCCCTGATGAAATGTACCATTTTTTCCCTTCACAGAAATGGTTCTGCTTGCTAACATTCTACTGTTAACCATCCCCACCTCCCAAACAGTAAGAATATTTGTGAACATTCCATGACATCACAGCAGCTCAACCAATGGCAGAATTCATAAGGCTGGCCAGCCAAATGTCTTTGTTCTGCCTATTATATGCGTTAGGTTTCTGTTTTAAAATACTGTTACTGAGCAATCTGATGTTACTTTTGTTTCGATTACCAAAAGTTACTGATATCCAAATTATTTCGGGTAGTCAATCATTACATTAGTAAAACTCATTTCTTAAGTGAATGATCTAATTTATTTACTTAATTTATTTGCAAATTTATATACCACCTTTCCAGAGGTAACAAAATGTGGCACCCAAAGAATAGGATATATGTATAATAGGGTGTATATATCCTAAGTATAATAGGATATAACAAACAGGGCCTAGGAGAGGGGGGTAAAGGGGGTAATGTGTACCTGGGCCCAGGGTCAGAAAGGGGGCCCAGGAGCCAAAGAAGGGGATCCAGAAATTTCCTGGGATCTTACATTTTCCAATCTCAGACTTACTGCCCACATGGGATGCACATGGCAGCAACTACTGCCAGAAGCCACATGCACCAGGCCCAGGAATGCATACATTCCTTCACAGTGTCACATCTGGGAGGAAGCTGGCCTGCTCCAGGAGCTCTTTGGCTTGTGGATCTGCTTACAATGAAGGAGTGGATGGGAGCTCAGGGACACAGCTATGGGGCGACAGCTGCTGCAGAAGTGGTGCCATTGCCCACTGGCCCCCCCCTCTGTTTCACCCCACCCTCTTTGGGAAGGGGCCCCAAATAAACTTTGTACCCCCAACAGAATTCCTCTTGGAGGCCCTGATAACAAAATCACAGTATTTAAAACCACAGTAGCTAAATTATGCCATCAATATCAGCCTGGCTCCTCACTGATACCAATCAGATACAGCTTCTACTAATTGCCTTTGCCACTTCTGTGTCCTTGGACTAATTCTAGATACCTAGGAGTACATGAGGTATCTAAGCCCTGCTTTGTTAAACACCGGAGAGCATGCCCACTAAGACCCAATTTTAATGTAAAGTCATACATTCACATGCTGAAGTAATCCATAAATTCTGCTTAGCTGCTTCTGAGCAGAGATGAGACAGTAAGGCCGACTCCAGTGGCCTTACTGGGAACAAGTGGCATTTGGCCAGTTCTCCCTTCTGAGAACTTGCCTCCATTAGCGGCCATGGTACTTTACGTACTTATACTCTTTTCCCTACCCTTCTTTCTGTCTTTTTCATTTTGGGTCTATTAACCTGTAAACCAGGAGTCTATAAACTTTTCGGCCAAAGGGCTGCATCAAATATCTGGCACAGTGTTGAGGGCCGGGAAAAAAATATTAAATATAAAATTTAAATAAAGACATTAGAGATGGAACTTAGATGAATGAATAAATGAATGAATGGGCTCAAATGTCCAGGATTTCTCCAAGCACCAAGAAATAAAGCACTCAGTTAAATGAACCCCCATTCCCCTACCTCACAAGCACAACTCTGGTTGTGTTTGGTCAACTGGGCCAGAGGCTCTCAGGGGGCCGCGGACCAGATAGAGGCTTGCAGTGGGCTGCATCTGGCCCCCAGGCCGGGGTTTGGAGACCCCGGCTGTAAACCATTGTTTTAATTTGTGAAAAGCAGCATATAAACATATCTAGCAACTGAAGAAATAAATCTCATGCACTCAAATAGGAAAGGTACAATCTGCCTTTTTTTATCTGCAGAGGATCCCTTCTAGTACTCCCCCCTCCCGAATACTTGAATCTGCTGATGGGCGAATCCACGGCCACTTCTGGTTTGCTTGTCAAACTGGAAGTGACTTTATGAGGCTTCTGGGAGGCCTCCTCCTCTCCCCTGGTATCCACAGCATCCACCGTGAGTCAAATTCACGGATGCCGGATTCACAGATACCATGGGTACACTGTATTACCACATAACTTTTGCAGGGATGATCCTATGTGCTGCATACAGTAGAAATCTAGTCTCTGTTCATAAAGTCATCCCTGGAAGAGGCTGACAACCATTCCAAAACACCTTTCCCATTTATATGAGATTGAGGAATCCCTTTGGAAAATAATTCCACGGGGACGAACGTTCTGTGAAAAGGAGCTCTCTGATGTATTTTCCCAAGAGAATCAGACAGGTTTTAAAGGGAAGTGATACAATCCTGCTCTAGCGACTCCGGCATTATGCCGGTAGTAGTTTAACATAACCCCTTCTTTATGTGACATGCTGGAAGACACTGAAATTAAAAGCCAGAGCAAATGGTTTTAAAGGAGATAAGACCTCAAGCCTTCTGGCCTACTAAGACAGGTTAATTAAAAGCCCAAAAGGTTTTAAATTCCACTGTGAATTATAATTGAAGTTAACAGAATGACTCCAAATATACACTGATTCCAACAGAATCTAATTTGTCAGTGTCCATTTATTCCTCAGAACTCTTTCTCTGGTCTTTGCTCCACTCACAGTGAATGAGGTGTGCATATGTGTGTGTTTTTTGTTCTCTCTATCACCGTATTATCCAAAGTCTGTTGACAGTTTATATCCATCCTCCTGACAAAATATCAAGAATGTCTGTAGAGAAGTCTGTATGAAAGGACAGAGGCTTGATAAGAGGCAGGTGACCGACTACCTGAGTGTTCTTTATACTTATTCTCTTCTTGCACATCTCGATATCTCTCCTCACCTATCAGAAACTCCATTATCAAACACAGCATCTCTTGAAACAAAGCTCGACAACCAAGGGGCGGCCCACAACTGTGCTGACAAGGAAGTTCATGCAGGAGCAGTGGCAATACGTGCGCAATGCATACCTCTTTGAAGCCTCAATCTACCCTCTAACTCATCAGGGTCAGAAAGTTATGTACTTCAAACACAACTAAGCCAGAAAAGGTTTGGAGAGACGCAAATTGCTTTGTTGCTACCCTACTGAATTCACCGTTGTCCTGTATTTTGACCTTGTCATTGTGTTATGGCCTGAGGCGCCTATACACAGATAATCTTCCATAGGATCTGCTACAAAATTGGTGTTCTTTGTAGACATGGACACATTATATTTTAAAAACTGTAGGAAAACAGCTGGTTGTTTATTTCAGTGCACAATGAACTCCATAGTGAACTAGCCATGAGACAATTGAAAATTATTATTTATATTTTACCACCAACGTACATGGTGATTTACTCACAAAAAGAGGTTCCAACCCTGATGGCACAATCCTAATCTTCCTGAGCGTCCATGCAGCAACCACCATAAAGCACATTGCGACAGCTTAGGAGTCAGGAGCACCAGCCGGAAGGCCAGGGCTATCCCACTGGCACAAGAAGAAACTTGTGCCAGAGCATCGCAGGGACTGGGGAAGGGGAGGGGAAGTAATGGGGAAGGAGGAGGGCAGAGAAAGGGTGGGGATGGGTCCTAGGATGGGGAGGGATCAGTGGCAGTGGTGCATGCCGAATCCTATTCTCTCCCCTCGGCCTGAGAACCTGACATGGGGCACCTTGGATTTGTGCTGGCTTTTCGGTAGGTGCAGATCTGAGTTGCCCCATTTATCAAGCTGAGGCTTGACGAATGTCCCCTCACCTTGAGGAAACCTCCAGACTACTCAACCCATGCTTAGAATGCAGTGCAGCCATGCTGGACCACTGCATTGGATCAGGTTAGGATTGGGCTGCCCTGGACTAGACTATAGCCTAGGAAGGGGAAGTACAAGTAAATAAAGCCAAAGGAAGAACATGTAATTGTTTCAGCTGTACATGCTTCGGTTTAGTCGTAGAAGGGAAAGAGGACTAGGATATAGTGCCAAAGGAAACTGTGGAAACTGAAGCATGTGGGTTTTTAAAAAGGATTTGACGGAAGAAAGGTAGGGGACATTGTGCACCAGGAGGCAGTTCCAGGTCTAAGGAATGACCAGGGAGAGAGGGCAGACATGTCCAAGAGAGCAGAAGTCCTTTGGACAGCTCAGGGCAGTGGAGCTGGAAAAGGCAAAAGTCACAGGCAGGAATATAATCATATACAATAACCAAGTGGTAGAGAAGGGCAAGGTCATTAAAGGCTTTGAAAGTAAAGGCACGGGATTTGTGCTGGAGAAGATGGGCAGCCAATGATTTAAGGAGGGGAAGTGATATGGTCAGAGTAATGAGAGAGGTGAATGATTTTGGCTGCGGACTGATGAGGGAACCGAGGTGAGCAAAGTGAAGATGAGCTTAGTTAAAAAGTCTACCATTTACTCGAGTAGTTCCCAATCTCGACTTAAACATAAGAGAACCTCTAAGTCTTTGCGGTGGCCATAAAGCAGGGCAGGGACTTGACAGTGACGGTGGTAACATCACTCCCAGGTTTGTGCCACCACTGCAGTCGACTAGGTGAAAAAGGGGGGTTTTGTACTTACCCATGTTTGACAGCTGCAGAAACCCAGATTTTGTAGTGCCGTTGCAAACAAATACATTTTTTAAAAAACCTTTTTTCTGCTTAGTTGGAGGTGCAAATTTGGGAGTGATGTCATTGCCATCCTGCCATCACTGACAGGTTGCCGCTACTCTTAAGGGGGCAATAGGTTGTTTCCCACTGCCCTAGGGGTTGCAATCCCCAGATTGGTAAACACTGATTTACTGGGTCTTAGATTCAGGTAATTTAGGTCCATGAGCATCAATGTATGGATATATTTCAATGTAAGATTATTTTCTCATGTTGGTCCTATTCAAATGAGGTGCCCACACATGGGCATTCAGCAGTCACTTGTAGCAAGTGGCTAAGATCCGCTCTCCCACCACGCGTAGCAGGTAGGCTCATCAGAACTAGTCCGCTATAAACATGTGGTGTGCAGTACTTTGACCACAATTAGCTGGTGAAAACGAATGCTACAGCTTCTACTTTTCAAGGTGAGAATGTTATTAACTGCTGTGCGTTTTTCACCTCATTATATTTTATGGAGAAACCCGCTCTATGACCCAACTGCACCATGTTTACGAGGATTTTCCTAATCTTGCAACACATATAATAATTAAGTTACACTGATGTAATTTTCAGATCGAGGCTCGAGGCAGCTTGAATTTGAGACTCAGAAAAAAAAGCAACTTGAAATGACCAAGGTTGCAAACTTCTCCATATTTACTCGGAAATAAACACCCCTGAAACTGCTAGGATTGACTTCTAAGTAATCTTGTTTCAGGATTGAACTGTAAGTAATTGTAATTTTATTATTATTATTAACAGTATTTATATACTGCTTTTCAACAAAAGTTCGCAAAGCGGTTTACAGAAAAAAAAAATCAAATAACTAATGGCTCCCTGTCCTGAAAGGGCTCACAATCTTAAAAGATGCAACACCAGCAGGCAGCCACTAGAAAAGATGCTGCTGGGGTGAGGTGGGCCAGTTACTCTCCCCCTGCTAAATCAAAGAGGAGCACCCACTTGAAAAAGTGCCTCTTAACCAGTTAGCAGGGGTTTATTAGGCAGTGCATCTGTGGCAAGGTAGTACCTAAGCAACACCTGGAATTTTGAACTGCTTTTTTCTACTTTGGATCCTGCCCTTCCTTCTGCTCCTAGACAAATGGTTCCCAACATTAAGGAGCCTGCGGACGACTGAGGCAAAAACTGGAATCTCATGGACCACATGCTGTGCCATCTGTGGGCAATGTTCTCTGCCCTCTGTGGTGGTCTGTGGGAAGTGCGTACCCCACCACCAGAGAGAGTAGAGAATGGACCGCCCACAGCCACTGCCTTCAGTGTCTCTACTTTCTCTAGTAGTCCATGGGGAAGCATCTCCCAAGTGAGCACTCCCCCAAGGACTATAAGAGAGGGTGGAGAAAGGACCGCCCTGAAGTGCTAGCTGTGGACAGTCTGTTCTCCACCCTCTCTGATGGTCCAAGGAGGAGCACTGGCTCAGCAAGACATTGCAAGTGATCAAAGGCAATTTTTTCCTGAGATCTCATGGATCACTTCTCAAGGTCTTATGGACCACAGGTTGAGAACCAGTGTGACAGACAGACAGACAGACAGACAGACAGACAGACAGACAGACAGTCGCCCCCCAAACCCTTGCATCTCCAGTGGAAGAATCTCAAGTAGCAGGTTTCAAAAAGACCTCTGTCTTAGGCCTTGGGGAACTATTCCAAATTTACCCAGAAAGTGGTTTAATTAATAAGGCAAGTCCATAAATTCATTCCAAGGAGACATCTGCCTACTTGCAAGAAGCCCCACTCTGTGAAGTACATTCAAAATTTCCCACAACCTGGGCACATTAAAAGGAAGGAATTTTCAACAGCAGCCAGAGGACCATATATAGCAAGCGAAGTCCTGGTGTGGCACAGATGACCACATATTAGCTCTCTTCCATGCCTTCAATCCCATTATTAATATCCATGTGGAGTTAATTAAAGGGCAGCTGTCACGTTCTCCACTAGCCCCATGATACATAATGAGTTCCTCTCTTAATGGCACAGGGAATGCTGGGAAATAATATTAGTCCAGTTTTGTAACATCCACACCAAAGTTATCTCCCCACATCCCAAAAGGACCACGAATGGCCTTTCTTCACCCCAGGCATTAATGACACTGTTTCAAGTACAATAATCGGATGCTAATTTTATAATTTGCCATCACACTAATTATGCTCCCAAGTACACGCCGCTTATCATTTCAAAAGAAGCATGTCTACATCTGAACTCGAACTGTGGAAAAAAGACAAACGCCAAAGGAAAAAAGGAGCAATCTCAAGAAAACAATCAAAGCCACATTAAGTTTAGAAGACTCTTGAAAAAAGAGATAGTCAATTTCCAAAGAGCTGCCTTCTAAAATGAAATCTGAACACTTTCATGGAGATTTGCTATTATTAAAAAAAGAGAGCGCACTAGTGAAAAAAAAAATTAATGCGTGCTCCGTTCTTAAGAATTTGGGGGTCATTTTAACACCGACGCCATTTTGCCCATGAAGAGAACTTGTACTTCATCTTATGTCTTCTTCCAATCCATTATTTCAGCGGTTCCCAAACTGAGTTGTGGCTCCTGGGGGAGCCACAGAAACCAGCCAGGGAAGCCGAGGAATTCTTACAAAAAACCCACCACCCTATACAATATATAGGATTGTAGCCCTAATGGGGAGACACGACCAACAGCCCAGTAGGTCAAAGGAGCCACCAGTTGAAAAACTTTGGGAATCGCTGCATTATTTCATTGTTTTGAGTGCCTGCTGGAAATGCTCTAAAACTAAAAGAAAGGTGTGCTATGCTCCAGAATGCCTAGCAGCATGCACTAAAATAGTTATACTGCTTTAAAGCGGGCTTGCAATGAGCCATGTGCCCCAGTGAAACACTGCACAAAAAGAATTTCTTATAGATTTGCATCCACAGTCACATCAAGATGGCTCTTTTGCAGTGTTTATTACAGTGTTTACTGTAAAGTTACACATCTTTACAGGTGTGTAAAGAACAACGTAATAAGGGAAAAATTAACTTGAAGGAACGGAAAACTGCATCAAACTACACATGGACAGTATTCTGTATGAAATTCAGAACTTAAAAATGGAATAATGGGAAACCTTTAATGCAGTGATTTTCAACCTTTTTCAACTCATGGCACACTAAGGAAATGCTAAAATTGTCAAGGAACCTCATCAGTTTTTGACAGTTGACAAGGCACACTGCACTGATGGCTGGAGGCTCACAACCCCCAATGACCCTATTAACATATAACCCTCCCCCAGTCTCCCATGGCACACCTGCAGGCCAGTTGTAGCACACCAATGTGCCACGGCACAGTGGTTGAAAATTGCTGCTTTAATGCATCAGTTCCACTTCAAAAAACAAGACCAAGTAATTAGGAATTTCAAAATTTGGAAGAAATCTCAGATAGACAGACTTTTAGATGCATCAAAAGTCCAGCATGTTTTTTTGGTTTGGGGGGGGGGGGGAGGCTGAGATACACCAAGAGTATTGCACTGAGACACACCAGCTATAGTTTGTTGCATTGTAATGAAATCTGTTGGTGGATGGCCTATAATTTGACCAAGATGTTGGTACAGACCATGCTCCATGCCCATAAATATGATTGACTGACATAGTTAATCCCACTGGAAAACTTTTCAAAGAGCACCCTTGCTATTTGGTTAGCTCAGCTATAAAGGCAGGAGAGGAGCCAAAAGGAACATATACTTGCAAGGATTTGTTTTGACACTCTGTTTAGAGAATCATTTGTTTTATACTTTTATCCCTTCAAAAACAAGGAGGTTTTTTTTTTTAAGTCTTTGTTTTTAAACAGCTAATCCTTGACATTAAACAGGAATGGGCTCATATAAAAATCAAAAAAACACAAATTCCAGAACAGTGACATGAAGTGCTGGTTCCCACATGCACATGCTTGCCCCATATGCACATGCAGCATCCCATGATGACTATCACAGATCATCTTAAACTATAGAGACAACTTTCACTATCACTGCAAAATGCAAAGTTTTGCCATTTGCCTATTAAGTTGCGAATCATTAATTGTGCAATAGTCGGGTGGGGCACATGTTAAGTGTGAAGCAGGTCTATTGATAAAGTGGGTCTTGTGAAAGGGAAGCCTTCACACCTGGCACTGAGATTTGCCGATAACTTCCAGCTCATCTGAAAAATGTTCCTGTCATAGTTACACCTAAAGTGCATGAATGGAATGCTCAGTTCATATCAATGTGTGAAGTTGAGCCTTGCCAGCTTGGTGAGCACCTATGTGTTGCCGTCACTGCCCTGAATGGCTACAATTGCAAGGGGGAGATGCTGCTTACATAACACCTTGCAGTGCCTGTCATGGTACAGCCCCCTTTCCCCCCCCAGTTATGCTTCTGCTCCAACTATTGAGTTTTCAGGACATTCTCTTTATCGCTTTCTTCAGCCACCCAGTTTCTTGGCTGGTTTCCCCAGCACTCCACTCCTTCCCCTTCATAATAGTATGGGTTGCATCAGCGGTTGGCCAGAAAGGGCACTAATCAAGGGCCCCCAATCATCAAAGGGACTACCTGGGCAGATTCCTGAGCCCTCAATTCTGGTGTCACAATATGACACAATATGCCACTGACACCAGGGAGTGAGTAAGGGGGACTTTGCTCCAGGACCCCTAGCAATCTGCCACTGATGCCGCCCAATAACACAGGCTTCTCTTGACTGCAAGCGTTACAACATTTCTTCCAAGTCCCCTCTCTGTTTGCCTTATCTTGCCTCAATTTCCCAAGCTGTCATCACAGCAGCTCAGCCAATCAGTGAGGGTGGCTTCACCACTTCAAGCACAATACAACAAGGAATACATAAACCAGTCCTTTCGTCCTACACATGAATCAGGCAGCTATACTTTGCTCACCTCACGGGTGACTCTGCCATTGTTGTCAAAGTCGTAAAGGGTGAAGGTCCATTCTTGTCTGTTGTCTTCCTCAACGGATACATCACACTGTAATTCCTGCAGAACACACAAAGAGTAACAGATTACCTACAGCAAAATATCTATTGAAAGAAGGCCACTGTCTCCTTCATGAAAATATTAAGAGAACAACAGCTTATAAAAAAAAACTATATTCAACTTCCTAGCAGTAGTAGTAGTAGTAGTAGTAGTAGTAGTAGTAGTAGTAGTAGAACCATTATTGCCATAGTCTATGTGCAATAATACCTATGTTCTATACAGACCTACATCTTAAACACAGTATCACTGGTGTTCACTAGGTGTTCACTAGTCCGACTCTTCCCAATAACACCTACAAAAGCTACCGTTCTCTCCACTATGTCAACCACCTCCATAGATAGAACAAACCAGACCTTGTCCTGATCTTTATGGTTGTCCTGTCCTCCCAGGTTGGCCATAATTGAACCTAGGAACTCTGATCATGGCTCTTCAAGAAGTGGACAGTCTAAAAGTAAATGCAATACAGTTTCTAAGTCCCACCCACATTGACAGCGCCTTTCAGCATATAGCACCCCGTTAAATCTGCCATATAATAGGGAAGATGGCTGGGCATTGCACCTTGATAATGAGAATGCCCTTCACTCTTGTGGCCCTTTAAGGAGGGGGAAGAAAAGCCACCATTTGACCTCTCTTGATGGAAAAATGTAGATGCAATGGTTTCATTAGCAGCATTTGGCACTTCCTGATATTTTATATCCAGGATTCTCCTTTTGCTCATTTGAAATGCTTGCTCTTGGCTTGATAGACCCAATAAGTCAAGGTCTGTTCCCAACTGTTTTAGTTTCTTCACAAGTGGATGGTCTGTTCAACTTCATATATTCATATAAGCTTGGCTGGTGGTGGTGATCAGTAGTTTGTCTTACTGAATTGCTTCACCAGCTGCTGCTGAATAAAACTATTGCAAATAGTCTCCTCTAAATGCATAAAACTGCCACAGCACTGAAACCTATCAACACATAGGAATGCAGCAAATCCCCTCCCCTCACAATAGAGATGTTTTCTGGGGAAATGAATTTTGGCCACTTCCCTGCATGTCTGAAGGGATGGTGCCTGGAAGGCTTCCCTAAGAAAGGAGTTCTAAAAGGGTGTGCTACTACTGAAAAGGTCTCCTCCTTGTAGACTGTAGTTTAATGTCTCTGCAGGTAAGTAGGGCTCCCAGATTATGGTATTTGGTGAGCAATTCCTGCAATTGTCATTGCTATGTTGCTTTGCCTTCTGTAAATGGAGTTTGTGGGATGGGACTGCAACAAAGGCCCCAATCTCATAAACCCTGCATTCTCATAGAATGCCACAGAAAGTGGTGCAGTGCATTGTAGTTGTATTCAACAACCCCGTTGTCTTAGATCTGCATATTGGTTACACAGCTGACGCATGCATAGTAAATGAAAAGAGATCGTGCTGACTTTAATTTTAAAAATCACACAGGTTTAAAAAATTTTTATTAATAATAATCTATATGTGGATGACACATAATTAGAGGCTTATAGTTTAGAACAACCGTCTCTAAACTTGAGACCACTGCATCAGGAAAATCCCTTCCCTGGCACAAAGAGAGCTTACAATTCCACTGGGGAGCCTCCTCTTTGGGCCGCAGATCCCCCCCAAGCATCACACCAGCCAGCCATATCTGCCTGGAAACCCAGGTGCAAAAACCTGCTGGGGTGACTAAACCCAGAAATGGCTGGCTGGCACAATGTTTGGGGGTGATCTACGATGCAAGGAGGAGGTTCCCTGCTAGAACAGTAAGCTCTGTTCACCCAGGGGATGGATTCTGGCGGGTGATCTGTAGTCTGTGGCTGGTCTAGAAAATCGATAGAAGATAACAGAAGAAGGCGAGGGAAGTGGAGGCCACATAAACAGGGGAAATAGATGTCATTATTTCAAGTATATGTGGTTAGTCTTAAATACAGCTTGGTGCAGAGAGCAGGGGAGCAGTGGCGTAGCAAGTGGGGAAGGATGCCCCAGGTGCCAGACCAGAAGGGGGTGTCACATGAGGCCCAGACAAGATGGTGGTAGTGGGAGAAACAGCAGCAGCACCAGCATGATTGCAGGTGGGCAGAGGCTGTTGCCACCTGTTTCAATGGCTTTGCGATCTCGTTGCTGCTTTGTTCCTTCTCCTATGGAGGCTGAGCCTTCAAAGGTGAAGGAATGGGGTGGCAGCGAGATTGCATAGCCACATCCGCCATCACCTTCTCTTCTGGGAGAAACCATAAGGGACGGCACAACATCCCACAATGTTGTGACATCACTGGCCTGGGTTCACTGCCTCTAGCGACACCTCTGCAGGGAGGTTAAGCCAAAGATTTCACAGAAACTGGTTTAATTCACGTACGAAAAAAAATCCTCCATTATCAGGCCAAATTCCTAGCTCTTACAGGAAGAAAGCAGGCAACTGGCCCCAAAAGTAAGAAATAATGGCTAGACCAGAGCTTGGGTTGCATGTGTGTTTTTTTTTTTTGTCTCTGTCAGTTGGCAATCCTGATGATAATGACATTTGAAGCCAATTTTCCACCTATTCTCCTGGGCGGGAGAGGGAAGCCATTCAGCAGTGTATTTGTCTAATTCCCTTGGGCTAACACTCTCAGAGAATTTGAAACTTTTTTTTCCCAATTTCACTGAGCAAGAGAAAGAAACTATGTGAAAGGCCGACAGACTTCCTAAAATCCTTAAGAATATAATGTTCGAGATCCTTTAATTTAAGGGGGAAAGAAAAGATGGGCACAAGAGAGAATACACAAGAAAAATCTCTGGTTTAATTCAAGGAGAAAAAGCCAGAGGCTCACAGCATGAGGTAGGATAAAAGTTGAAACAGAAGTGACCATTAATACGAAATTGACATGCGGCATAAACCTCTAACTGAAACATCCTTCCACAACACAGATGTTTAAATGCAGTATTAATTCCAGCTACCCCTTATAACTCATTAAGGCATTATACCTGCTGAAACAGAGCCCAAGCTGGGTTTAATAAGGGAGGGGGGGGGGAAATCTTCCCTGTTAGAGCTATTTTATTAAATCTTGCCAGGTGTAATTTATGTTGAAATCTTGAGGATGTTGAGAGGACAGCAGTGTCCAAAGGATGCAGTTGAGAGCCGTTAAAGCCAATGGTATCAACAGAACACACTTCAGGAAATCAAGGAACAGAAAACAAAGTCAAAAAGGTAATATTGTTTTATTTTGCTATGTAATCCACTTTGTTAGCTATGCTTGTTGAAAAGCAATATACAGTGCTCAGTATTTGTGGGGGATCTGTTCCACGACCCCCTGAGGATTCCAAAATCCACAGATAAATCCGTGGGGGCCAAGGCTGCAGTGCCACAAAAACTCATCTGGAGGCTGCACTGGGCCCTCCAGAGGTTATGTGGCCTCCTTGCAACTCAGAACATTTCCCAGATGTGACAAGCAGTCACAGGCACCCAGTCACATCCGGGAGGCCCTCTGAAGCACTCTGATTTGCGGGCTCAGGATCCAATGGTCCCCAGTCCACGGAGGTCCAACATGCGGCTCTTTTTGGTGCTCTTCAGAAACCTGGCCACAGGCTTTTTCTGTTTCTCTGTTTCTCTTTTTTTCTGTTTCTCTGCCATGTTGTTCCAGTTTCTCCTGCAGATAAGGAGGGCCCATCGTATACATATTCTTATTCTTAGCTACTACAACAACAAAAGTCAGAAATGAACTTTCAGACCTCTAATTGTCTACGGCCTGGCCTTTATGACCGCTTCATTTTGTCATTCCATGTGCAGGAGGTGAAAATGCATGTTGAGGGAGGAGGAGAAGGAAGGATTTCAACCAGGTTGAGAAGGGCATAAAATGGAACTAAAGGAGAGGAAAGGGGGCTTTACTAGTGGCACTCAGTATAGGTGGTGGCCACCATTTTAGTTGCCCATAAGTCCTCTGGGGTGGTGCTATGTCATTGTGTAACATTGTTCCCAGGTGATCAATTGGAAATTAAAATGGTCACATCTTGTGAAAGTGAGTTCCATACATTATTATTATTATTATTATTATTATTATTATTATTATTATTATTATTATTATTATTATTAACAGTATTAACAGTATTTATATTGATCATGATCATTGATCATGAGTGGTGTGAAGAAATACTTTCTAGTATATGTCCTGAATCTATTGCTAATCATTTTCATTGAGCAATAGCAAGGCATTGTAATATGATGTCAAGTATTATGTCTAGTATTGTGTCTAGTGTTATGAGAGGTAGAACAAAAACCCTCTGTGCCTATAGAGTGCATGTTTGATATACTTCTCAGACATTATTTCATTAATCTCTGCAACAGCCCTAGAACATAGGACCATACTATTTTCCCCCATACTGCATTTGGATGCTAGGGATTGACTCAGGAACTTCTTTAGGTAAGCCGTATACTCTCTCATTGAGTTACACAACACCAGAACCAGGGGACATCTACTAAACTTGAGTGTTGAGATAGTTAGAACAGACAAAAGAAAATATTTCTCTACCCATCACTTAACTAGTCTGTGGAACTCCTTGCCACAGGATGTGGGGATGGCATCTGGCTTAGATGCCTTTCAAAGGAGATATGACAGACTGATGGAGGAAAAGTTCATCTTAGCAGTGATGACGCACCAGCCCTCAAGAAGGAATCAGCCTGTGCCAACTGGTCTACTTGACTGTTCTTATTCCTCCTCGTTAGATACTTGCCCTCCTCCTCTCGAGGCCTGTGCTGCGATCAGAGTCGGCAAGAGTCACAACACAAGCCATGGGGGCAATTAAAGGAAATGTTGCTGCTCACAAGTAAAATAAACAGCTCCAAATAGCTTTGGCATGATGGAAGATTCGAAATACCTGCTTGATCTGCTGACTTGAAACCAATTCCCTACAGCGGTGAAGGGTAAACTCCCCCCCATCCCCTGCTGAGTTCAAAGGCAGCCTTCTCTTCACTCCAACAAGCCCTGGCTGAAAGCAGCTAAAGTATCCCCTCTCTCAACAGTGGAAACAGAGTTTCGTATTACACAAACATTCCCAGCACCTTTAAAAGCCAAGGCACATCCACCTTCTCCGATTTAGACCTCTCTGTCTTGACAGTTGCATTTCAGATTCTTTTGTACTGGTCATAAAACGAAAGCATTTACCATTTTCTCAGCCCCCAGCTTACATGGTTCAGAAGCTTTGAATTGAAGTACGTGGCAGGCATGTGTGTGTGTGTGTGTGTGTGTGTGTGTGTGTGTGTGTGTGTGTGAGAGAGAGAGAGAGAGAGAGAGAGAGAGAGAGAGAGAGAGAGAGAGAGAGAGTGAGTGAGTGAGTGAGTGTCTGTGAGTGTGAATACATCAGTATCTGGTACTTCGTCTCATATGAAGAGCTTTCACTGCCCTCCGCTATCTAATACACAAAACAGAATAGACCAAAGAAACACACAGGCAACGCATCATTAATGCATAGAATTTTCTGCCACGGGATGTGGTGATGGCTGCTGGCTTTGATTATTAGGCAAATTCATGCAGGAGGATAGCCTATCAATGGTATTTAGCCAAGAAAACTAAATGGAACCTCCAAAGTAATATAGCACTGAATGCCAGTTATTGGAAATACCAAGAGAAGACTACGTATTCTTTTCATGCCCTTTTGTGGACTTCTTAGAGTTATCTGGTTGGCCACCATGGGAAGCTGGATGCTGGACTAGAGCAGGGCGGTTCAACTTTTAGCAGTGGGGGGGGGGGGATTGCATGACCCTTGTGTGACCCCTGGCTGGGTCGATTCAGAAGTAATTCACAGTGACATCATGATGTCACCCCCAGTTACTGCCGCATTCTGAGCCTGCAGAAGTCATTCAGCAGGAGGCACTGGAGGTGGGTGTAGCGGGGCTTTACGAACTCCCTGCACGTTCCAGCTTCTCCTCCAAAGTTATGGGTACATGCTATGACAATTCTCATGCTGCTGAGCTGGGAGAGCTCTGGGAGAATCAAGAGATAGCCAGTTATGAAAGAATCAAACTCTGTCTCCCATGAAAGAAAGAAAGAGCTCCTGCTTTGCATGTAGGACATCCAACTTCTACTACTAAGCATGTGTCAAGACCCTGGCACCATCCCCGAGTAGCCAGACATAAGATGATGTCACCACCAATTACTTCTGAGTTCTGAGCTGCTGGAAGTCACTTGTAGGAGGAAGTAGCAGGAGAAGCAGGAGGAAGAGAAGGTGGTGGGTGTGATTGGGGCTTCGATCTCCCAGCCACACCATTCCAGCTTCTCCTTCAAAGTTGGAATGATGTGGCAGAGAGATGAAAAAGCAGCTGAAGCAGGTGGTGGGGGCAGTGGGGCTTTTCTAAGGTTGCCAAAAGAGACCTTGCCTGCTGCATGTGGCCTGTGGGGCATGTGTTGGACCACCCTATAATAATAATAATAATAATAATTATACTGGTATTTATATACCGGCTTTCTGGTCATTGGATTACTCCTCTGACTTTATTCAAGGAGGTTCACATAGGCAGGTTATCTCTAAACCCCCGAGGGGATTTTTACAATAACAGAAAGGTTCTTTCAAGAACCGCACAATGTTTCAGATGGATCTTTCACGGTCTGGTATCACTTCTGGCCCCCAGTCGCCTCCCACGCTGGCTGACAAGCAGCTCCTTCATCTCTCACTTGAAAGGCAGCCAAGACACTTCACTCACACCAGATAGCAGGTGGAATAACTCAGCTCAGCTTGTCAGCTGCTTCAAAGTCTCGCCATTCACGGAGTTGCCGGTGGCCTCGAACTGGCAACCTTCAGATGCTATCTTCAAGCTAACGGAGGCTCTACCCTCTAGACCAGACCTCCTGCCTGAAGGACCTATGTTCAAATTATAGAAGAACCTATGCTCAAATCTCAGCAGTATCTTCCAGCAGAACTGGGAAGCACCCTTGCCTGCAATGCAGTAGAGCTTCTTTCAGTCAGTGTAGACAGTGCTGCCTTGGTCTGAAGCAGTATAAGGAAGTTTCACTGTTTTCTGGAATTGGTCAGAGTATATTATTTTCATGGTATTCAATCTCCATTGGCTGGTCCAGACTCCATTCAAGCTACTAGTTCTTACTTTTCAAGCCCTAAACACTGCAACCAGGATACCCCTCCCATGCTCCAATCAGTAACAGAGGTCATGCTCCATCTTGCATAGTTCAGCAACCAAGGTGCGGCAAGCAAGTACAGAGGCTTTTCAGTTGTGGCACTGCTGAGAAACACCCACCCATACTGAAGGTTTTTCAGCAGTCTTTGTGAAAAAACATTTGCTTAATCTTTTACACTGGCCTCCTTTGCCTGCAGTGATGTCATTGCAGAACTATATCTTATTGGCTACTGTCCTGTTCCTAGTTGGATAGCATCAACTAAGGAAGGAGGAAGAAGCAGCAGGTGGGGGAAAATGGCATTAAAAGACTGCCTGTCAGGAGAAACAATGTCGCCAAATTTTTTTTCCAAAAAGTTGAATGTTTACTAAATGGTTTTCAGGGAAAATCTGATCATTTCCTAAAAACATTAACTGGAGAACATCCAGAGTGCCATTAAATAACATGACTGATTCTTTAACAAATGGGTAATCCCAGACCCAGTTCAAACATTACACCTACTACGAAGATATGAGAGATTGTGGCACTCAAGGTGGATCGTAGCCACCTGAGTTCTTCAGCCACGCGTAACTTTTGCGTGGGAGCTTTGGTCTCACCAAAATGTTCTGAAGCTTTTCCTTCTTGGAAGATATTCCATGATGCATTATAACTTCTTGTCAGCAGGAAGGACTCTGCCTTCTTCAAAAATTGTTCAGGAAGCGATAGGATGGCACTTCAAGGGAGATAGACTTTTATATATCTGGATAGCCTTCGCAATATCAGCCAGTTTGGCATTTGCTCTCACTGCTTTGATAGAAACGTGGCCTCGTCCCACGTGAATTGATTCTAGCTCACTCTCAAATGAGTGAGTTAGAATCAATTCACGTGGGACGAGGCCACGTGACTTCAACTGAGGTGGGCACCTGAGGTGGAATGTGAGAAGAAACCACACATGAGAACAAATGCCAGAAATCAAATTCACCACGTGAGCTTGCAAGTCATTGCTGGGCAAGAGTACAGTGGGCCCTTGGCATCTGTGGGGGATTTGTTCCGGGAATTCTGAATTCCACGGATAATTAAATCCATGCTGGGGGATGGAGACGCTGACAAATAGAAGTGCCTCCCAAATGCACTTCCAGTTTTTTTACAAGCTACTTCTAGTCATGTCTCTGAGGCCCAGCATCCCCTGATACTCAAATCCATGGGTGCCGAGCCTTCAGATAAGGAGGGCTCACTGTATTGTCTAGACGAGATCTCAATTTGCCGTATATCCAGGGATGCACACAAGTTGCTTTGATGGCACCAGCATGCTTCGTTCTCCAAGGAGGCCTTCTAGCTTGGTTGACAATGTGAATCAGCACTTGTATTATGAAATCTCTTCCTTTGTAAGCGATGCACACAACACCTGACAGTTTTACGAAGCAAGGAAATCGGCCAACCAGACTTGTTTTGGCAGGACCTTGTCTTCCTCACCACCAGTCATCAGATGGATTTCTAGCACGACTGGGTCAAGGTCAGATCACTCTGGAGGCTTAGAAATGAAAGACTTCTTGCAAGCATCTTTTTCACTAGGAGGTGTATGAGTGAAAAAAAAGGAGGACGGTAGACTACAAAGCAAAACAAAACAAAACAAAACGAAGCACACAGGGAGATACGAAAACACAACTCTATGACAGAAAAACAAAAACATTACACATAAAAGGAAGGGGAACTCAAGTGTTTGAGACCAGAGAGTCACAATATGCAAGGTTGGCCTGGCGTACATTTCGTTCCCCTGAGCTATATGTTAACATCCCTTATTTCCTATCTCCTGGTGCCAGTACACCTTGGAGCTCTGCCTTCTCCAGTCTGTCATATTGCAGCCTCCACCTTCCAGTTTCAAAATACAGGCACCTTCTGGGTATCCACATAGGATACGTTCCTGCCTCCTGTAGATACTGGAAACCATGCATACGGGAGAACGCAATTCCCCAAGCCCCCGTGCCCCATTACCTTTGTTTCGTTTCATTACAGTTCCCCCAAAGTGATAATGTGTCTTACTTGAACAAAAGTTATAAGCAGAAAGCTTATAGCAAGACAAGAGGCAAGCAGCCTGCAGCCTAGGAGGGAGACTAGGAGCAAGCATTACTCTCCTGCTTCCTGCTCACTTTTATTCTCTCTTCTAGGTTGCAGGTTGCTTGCCTGCTTGTCTTGCTATAAGCTTCCTGCTAATAGCATTTTCAAGCAAGACATATTATCACTTTGGGGGAATATCACTTCTGGGGAATGTAATGAGGTTAAACAAAGGTACTGGGGTGCACTGGGGCGGGCCCATAAGAAACCGCAGATAACCAAATCAGTGGATGCCAGATCTGTGGAAACCAGGGGATGCCTGTATTCCAGCAGCACTCTGCCTCAGTCTGCAGCACACCCCCTTCCACTTTCTCCATGCTTAGCATTCCTCTCTTAACATGTTCAACAGCTGCACAAAAGGAAGCAGGATCACAGCCCTGCACCCTGTGACCTGTTGGTAGCCATACCCTCAGTCACTACTTGTTAGGCCAAACATAACGCCCTGTTTTCACAACACATCCAGGATGATCAAGCCATTTTTTTCACAGAGGGCTGGTGCAATGCAATGGCTCAGATTCTGAGAGTGCCACGAAGTCTCCCGAAGGAACTTAGGTAAGCTTCAGCCCTACAAAGCTGCAATATAGGGATAAAATGAACCATGGTGTTTGGACAAAGAGCTGTCTTTTAAAGTACTGGCTCTCCTACTCAGTACTTAGCTCAGAAAGCAAGCTAAGCCAGCAGTAAAAGCAACCACAGGAAAATGCCATGAAAATGATAAAAACAGAGCAAACAGCAGAATTCACCAGAAGCTTGTTGTGGCTAGAACACATAGTCTCCATGCGAACCCTGAAGACATACAGCCTAAAGACTATTCAGGAAGGCGCTGAGTGAATTGTCTGGGGCGAATGTTCCATAATCAAGGTGCCACAACTGAAAAAGCCCTGCCGTTTGTTGCCACCAGCCTCACTTCTGCCTTCAGCCTTGAAAATGAATCAACTTGGTTCAACCAGGGACTTACAATGAAGTCTTTGGGGGGAAAAATGAGCCCTTACCTCAAATTTCAGTTGCTTCTTGGAGCTTGTACGTGCATCAGTTTCCTTTTCCGCTTTCTTTTCATCACTGCTACAAATTCCGTCTGTCTTCTCTGGAGGCAACGCCACTGGGAGGGAGAAAAGAAAAAAAAAGTACACTCAGAAGCAAGTTCTAGAACAGGCTGCTTTAAATCACCTGACACACCAGAAACCTAGCTGTAAAAACCAGCAGAGGTCTTCGCCGTATCCTATCCTCCCTCTCAGGGCTGGAAGCCTTACACAGGGCTTCTTGGACTTGCACCAGAAAATTAGCTGCAATGGATCTGAGTAGCCCCATTGAGCAGCCTGGGTCTCAACATGAGGGGGGAAGGGGAAGGGAAAAATATCCCCTTACCCAGAGGAGAACACCAGACTGTTCCTAACCAGTGCTGGATATGGCGTAGGCCACTCGGCCCAGCTGCAACAACATAGGTTAGGATTGGGCTGCCTAATGCAGCTGGAACTCTGTGCCACAGTTAATACTGAAAATTGAAGTTAGAGGAGAATTTTGGCCACAAGAAAGGGGGAAGGGAAGGAGTTCATGAGCTCAGAGGATGCTCCCAATCCTGTATCCCTAGTTAGAAGTTCAGGAACACAAACCTGCAAGGAATACCCTATCAAGCTAGTTTTGTGCATTGTCCAGACACTCTTTTTTGACAACATTCATCCTTTTTCAAAACAAGATCATGTCCATATTCTGCTCTTTCGTCAATCTTTAAGTTGAAATTTGACATTCAGGCAGAGGGTGGGCTACCTGAGAACACGGCCAACAGAGAATAAATGCTCTTGGTTTTAAACATTGCAGTTTAATCTTTCTGCATATTCAAAGACATAAATTATACATTAAAGCAAAATTTTCTAACAGGTAAAAGCTGTGCTGTGACAAATTAGACCCCATCAAATATAAGAGTTCAGAATATATGAAGGAAGGGCAGGGAAAGGGGAAACTTGAAATATAAATGCCTTAGAACATTTTTAATATTGTATGCAGGGAAATATTAACCATTCATTTTTCCCAAGACCAAGACCAACCATTCATTTTTCCATTTCTTGGAAAAGGGACTAGTTTCTTCAAAAGGGACTAGTTTCTTCAAAATCTCTCATGTATATTTCAATATATTGTGCACTCTAATTTCTATCAGAGAACTATGATTTCTCCTATGTATATAATTACTTTTACTACTAGCTTAGATACATCCAAGTATAATTATCCCTTAATCCTGCCAAGTAAGGGCTCCAAGAATATTTATTTTATATATTTACAGGTATTCGTACAATAAAATTTGCATTTGCTCTTGGAAAAACTATATTTCCCAAGGGCTACCACATCACTTCTTCCGTATATGTGCCACAAAAGGAGAGGGAGGGAAAGAAAGATTTACCTCCTTTCTTTTTTCTCCCCACAGTTCAAACTCTGCCCCTGTTGACCCTGCCCAAAGTTTACAATACTGGTTCCCAACCTGTGATCCGTGAACCACAGGTGGTCCATGAGAAGTGGTCCACGAGGCCTTAATACGAATAATAATAATAATAATGAACCACATCACCTTCTATCACTTCCAGCCACTTCCAGCATCCCACCAAGTCAGTGCTCCCCCACGGACCACCACAGAGGGCAGAGAACGGACCGACTGAAGTGTTGGCTGTGGGGGGGGTCCATTCTCCATCCTCTGTTCATCTGTGGAGGAGCGCTCATGTGGGAATGCTTACCCATGAACCACCAGAGAGGGCAGTGAATGGATTGCCTGCAGCCTGCAACAAAAACAGCAATCCACAAATCTTCCCTATAAATAATAAATCTAAAATTTTCTCTATTACCAATTTAATTTGTGTGTGTGCAGGTGTGGGGGGAGGGGGTTGCATGTGGCCCATGATGATTTCAATATTTGCCTCAGAGGTCTGCGGGCTCCTAAAGGATGGAAACCACTGGTTTAAAAAGAAGGGGGGCTGGGAGATGATGCAGCACTTGGTAGGTGCAAAGGAGTGGGCTTCAGTGACCTGCGATTTCAGTGAAAACCCCTGAAAACTATATCTGAATCCTGATACAACAAGCTTCGCCATCACCTCTATACAAATTATCTCTGATGCAAGAAAGGAACTACTGTACAAGATGTTTTTCAAACTGTGTTAACACTTGGAGAAAGAGAAAACCACTGAGTTCAAGGAGACTTACTCCTATGTATGTGTGCACAAGATTGCAGCCTTTTTAAATCACACTGCTCAGTCATTAGAGAAATCAATGTTTTGAGGGGTTCCACCCCCTTTTCATACTGCATTCCCGGCTTGAGGCAAGCTCATTCTCTTTCAGCATCTGTGCAACCAAAGCCTAGCTTGGGCACATGCGTTGAGGCAACTTGCTCCTTGCCTCTGAGCAGGATGTTCAGTCCCTGCAGAAATGGGAAAAGGCTATGCCACTTGAAAGATTTATATCCATATAATTCACAAAGGAGAAAGAAACAAAATATGCCGAGAGCTTCTATTAATAAAATGTGAATGCCTTGCCTAGGAGAAGGAAAGCGGCTCTGAAAACTCAAGAAACACCATTGAGCTCTGTGCCAGAGTTCACGGAGTATACACAATGCCAGAGTATACACAATGTGGACTTCCACCAAGAGCCTTGCCAACAATATTAAACCTGTCCAGACTAGACTGCTATCTTAAATAAGAGGGAAGCATTAACAGAGTCATGTTTCCAGCATCTGTGCCATTAGAAATAGGTCCGTTGACAGTATCATTTCTGTAAAAATATGCACTTGCTTCCTCTTCAGATGTCAAGCCGCTTTCAAAGAGGTGCATTTTGTGTGTGTTAAACCTTCAGACTTGTAGTTGTAAAAAGCCAGAGTTGGACTCTCCTGAGGCTAACTACAAACGAGTTCCAAAGAGTTACGTTAGGCAGGCCCAAGAGCTTGGATAGGCCCAGTGGAATTTTTTTTTGCTTCCCCCCCTTTTCTCCCTCCTTTGAACAGCAGACCACCGTGCCATATCAAAAGCTGCCTTTGGAATGCTTGGTTCTTAACTGTATGGTTGTGGTTTTTTGTATCACATAGTTTTATATCTATGCAGCCCTTCCTTCCAAGTCTTTAAGGTGGAGCACATGATTCTCCCTTCCTCCAACTGCTCTTAAGAGACAACTTTGACTTAAGAGACAAGTTCAGTGGTTCCCAAACTTTTAAGCGCCGCAGCCCACCTCATACTCCCCAGTGGGTCACCACACTCCGCTCCTTCTTGTGAGACCCTGGAGGCCTCTACTTGGTTGTGCCGGGCCGGCAACCAACTTTATTGGCCTCTGTGGACCTCAGAATGTAAAATGACTTGGGCTGGTTGTGGTCTGTTGACTCCTCAACTCTATAAAACCTTTGCGTCTAGGCCAGTGCAGAAGCCTGATAAACTCAGGTAGCAAGGAAGCCTCCCTAACCCTGCCTTGCCTCACCTCATCATGCCTTGCCCAGTCTTGATAAATCTGGCATCTTGTCACTGGCATAGCTAAGGCAGGGCCAGGGGGGATCCACAGCCTTAAGGGAGTATCAAGCTGGGGGATGCTTAGAGCAGTTGCACATTGCTCAGACTGGGCAACCACTTTTTTACCTTTTTTTTTTCCTCTTGACAAGTCACAAAAAAGTGATCAACCACTCAGAGCAGAGCACAACTGCTCCAAGTGTCCTGTAACCCAGACGTAATTAGCAGTGGTATCACACACTTCCAGGGCAGGTGACATTTCAAGTCACAGCCCTGGGTGTCAGAAGGGCCAGCTACACCACTGCATCTCATCCTCAGTTTGGCTCAGACCACGTCTTATGCTCTGGCCCTCTGATTGTTGGTCTCAACCAGAACTCAACCCTGGCCTGTCCTTGTCTACCTCAACTGCCTCTGGCCCTCCTCTTGTCTCCCACCTGTGGCTGAACTGGATCATCCTATCATGGCTGGTTTCAACAATTAACCAAGGAGTGATGCCCAGTGAGCTTCATGGCTGTGTGGGGATTGGCAGCTCCAAAGTGCTTGCAAAATGTCCCTGAGTAGGACATTAGGCAGTATTACAAGCTTATTTTTCACTGTGAAATGTTGGAAGATATGTTAATGAGGTCTTACAACTTAGCACATTTTAAATCCAACTTTTGTTGGACACAAGATTTTTTAAAAGTGGGCACTTTGCACAGTCCACTCTTCCACTCCCTTGCCAATTAGGAAGCCCTCAAATGGTTTCTTGTCCAGGATCCTTTGTATAGAGCCTTTCTGCAGGCTTCCAGTAAGGAGATTCTTTACTGGGTTAAGATCCCCATCTGTCAAGGACAAGTACGCCTAAAAGTACGTCTAAAAGGATAAGTACGTCTATTGTTTGCAAGGGCCTCATTTTCAGTCAACCCATAATTGCATCATTGAAAAAACATTACATTTGTTTCTTGACAGTGTCCCTTTTTCTCTGTCTCACTGCTATTAATCGGAAAGTATGTGCCTTGAACAACACACTAAAATGTTCCTTTTTCTGTTTGAAACTGGAAATACAACAAAGGGGAGAAAAATATTACATTTCAAACATTGTGAAATACTATTCCTGCATTAAAGAGAGCTAATTGGCACAAGTACACTTACAGATGTCTTTTGCTGAGGACAGTTAATTAATAACATCTATTTTTGAGAAAGAATAAGAGAACAAAAAGCATATGTGGAAGGGTGCTGAATCCACGGCTGTCATTCTGTATTCTGTACTCAGCCTGTTATGGAGTTCTACCCATTAAAGAAAAGAAACAGTTTTAACCATTCTTTAAGAATTCTATGCCCAAGACTGGGCAATGGGGGGGGAAAAAAGATTGACGGAATTTCTGCCAACCTATTTGGGGGGGGGGGGGAATGGAAGTTGGGTTGATGATTGTGGTCTTGTCACTTCTGAATCCTGACAGAGAAATGTATTTTAAAGAATATTTATATACTGCTTTTTGACAAAAAATAAGGTCACAAAGTGGTTAATGTGGTGAAAGAAATGAAAAAATGGTTCCCCATCTCTCACAATCTTAAAAAAGACACATGACAGAAAAGCCACTAGAAAAGATGCTAAGTTGGAATTTATAGGGACAGTTGATCTCCCTCCTGCTAAATATAAGAGAACCACCACTTTAAAAGGTGTCTCTGCCTTTTAACTAGGGGTTAAAATTCAGGTGACTGTTCCAAGAATACACCATGCTTTCTACAAATGCACTCATGAGTCATATGAACAAACATGCACTTGTGTGATATTTTCTCAATTGGAACTTCTGCATTCTCACAATGTTCCATGCCAAACCAAGATTATTCTCTCAATCAAAGCATGCATGTCCAAGAACCACCATCTTAAGACTACAAAACCCATGAAGCACTGCAAGTCTACCACTAAACTGAACAGAGTAGCTCCTTGGGTCTACCATGAACTGCTGCTCCAATAGGAACAGAAGGAACTATAAAATTTCAACCCAGAAAGTACTAAAACACTCATTCCTAAAATGCCTTCAAGAATACTTTCTGCTTGATCATAGTTTATCAGATCAGCCAAGCACAAGCCGTTGACAGTACGATTTAGGTGCCAAGTCTGAACTGAAAAGGAATGTTCAGAAGTTTCCTTGATGGCCACCTAGCAAATGTGGAAGTCCCTTCCCCTGGAGATGTCTCCAAGTCTGAACCTGAGTATTTTTCCAGAAGCACTTCAATAATGCTTTGTTTGAACTGGTTATGAAAGTTTGGAATTAAGGAAGAGCTGAGTAATTTTAATTGGCTTTTATCACATCAGTTATCTGCTAAGCATTCTGCAGCCTTTGTGTATCTGCTACCAGCCCCAAGCCCTAGAAATGGGGGTAGATGAAAGTGTAGATGAACTTATAAGAACACTGTTAGATGGCATGAAATGGGCTCAGACTTGTTTGAGATTCACCAAGTTGGCTTCGATTCTGTGCCATCGGAAAGTACCTGAGCAGTCCACAAAGACGTAAATAAAGAATTGATCAAGATTTTATTAATTACCATATTTGTATATTGCCTTTCTCAAAGACTCGTAGACCTGAGTCATGTAGAATCAAGGTGGTTTACATAGGCGGATTGACCATACATCATGTTTTTCAAATGAGGTTTTAATCTATGAGAGAATCTCATGGGATCCTCCATTCCTCCAGATGTTTTCTTTCATTGTCCTGACTGCACCAGCTCTTGCACTTTCCAAGCTTCCAAAGGCAGCTGCAAAACACACCTCAGGCTGGTTCTCAGGATGTTCTCCATTTCTTGCCAGTCCACATTCCTTCATCTCTAGCCAATCTCCCATCCAAGGTGAAATCCAAGTTGATCCTGCTTAGCTTTTTCAGGTAAAGAGATGGCTCAAACTCCAGAGCACACCTCCTGCTGTCAGTGCAGTCAGCAATCTTGCACATCAGGTCTGAACAGCAAAGATTAAAAAAAGGTTCCTTCATTTTTCCTGCAAAGCTCTAAGGCTGGCTCATCAGGGAGGTAGTCTGAGACAGTCACCGAAGGAAACGTGAGGCTACTGCCATCATCCACTTGCCTCCATCACCTTCCCTCTTCCTGCTCATTAAAAAATGAAGCTGGGAAGAGCACACAAATGTGGAGGAGTATCTCTGACTCTCATCCACCGCTCTGCACTCTTTCCCTTTGTGAATCTGGGGAGCAGAAGGAGGAGGAGATGCAATGGAGACAGCAGCTAGCATGCCCCTTGGTAAAAGGGGAATTATTTGGTGTGCTGCTCAGGCACTGGAGGTCTTGAGTCAATCCCACACAGAGCCCAAGTTTGATACTTCTCCAGGGTTATGGTTTCTTCAGCAATCTCTGGGCTTGCAAGACAAATATGGCCAACAATTCCCAAGTGACCCACGGACACTGATCATAAGAAACAACTGGTTTTGCGAGTCCAAATTAAGGAGTCTTCCAAGCAGGCAATTATCTTCAAATTCAAATTTCACTTTCAAGTTTTTCACTGTAAGACATGAATGAAAATGTATCGCCACCCCCTGCTAGGCGCAGAGTTGCATGGACTGAAATAGATTTTCCCAAGATGCTTATCTGGCGCTACCCCAAAGTCTCCCTCCCATGCCAGTTGGGGAAAGAGGGGGAGAAAGCATATGGGTGAAACACAAGTCAGCCTCCATTAGCAAGGCCAGATGAGCCAGACAATGTTGTGAGAATGTACTCCTGTATTGGGTTAAGGATAAAAGGGAGATTCTCTTCTCATTTGGGGGCAGAGTGAGCATCTCATAAGCAGCTGAGTGCCATGAGACAAGAGCCACCATGCGCTCATCTTTGCAGCTGTATAGTTGATACATGTTGCATTCAGTTCTCCTCTCAGATTACTTCTGATTTGCTAATATGATAAGTTATAATCTTGTGCATTAAAGGTTAAATTATATATATGTTGACAGCGCAATCCTATTCAGGGCTAGAGCCAATGCAGCAACCGCTGTGCCTGCACTAGGTGTCACAAACATGCTGCAAAGCATGCTCGCGATGACTTGGGAGTAGGGAGCGTGGATCCAAAGTTGCAACTGTAGGTGCTGGTAAGTACAGTGCCAAGCTGTGCAGGAGAAGAGGGTGGGGAGGGGGTGTTTTTAGGTAGGAGGAGGCAGAACGGGGGCGCATGAGGCCCAGGAAGGGGTTGGGATAAGTGAAGGTGGTCACTGCTATATCCTAACCCTCTTCTGGGGCTTGGCAGCCACACTCAGGGCTACTTGGATCTGCGCCAGCAGGCAGGCTGGAGCTCGACATGGGGAAAGGGAAAAATGTTCCCTTACCCTGAGGAGACCTCCAGCCTGCTCAAAGCCAGTGCTGGCTAGGATTGGGCTGTATCATATGTATGTTTGTGAGCATAGTCTTACGTGTCTTAAGTGAGCATAGTCTTAAGTGTGTACAAGAGCAGGTAAACAGCCGTATTATTTACTTATTTGTTTGTTTAAGAGATTTATACCCCGCCTTTCTATCCCATGAGGACACTCAAGGCGGCTCACACTTAAAAACATTAAAAACATAATATACATATAAAAACATTAAAAACAATGAAACACAATAAAAGCCTGGATCCCAAATTAAAATCCATTCAAGATGTGCCATGCCCCCTAGTGTCAGCATAAAAAGGCCTCTCTAAATAAAAAGGTCTTAAGCCCCACCGAAAGGACTCTAAAGAGGGAGCTGTTCTCAGTTCCAAGGGGAGAAAGAGTTCCACAAATGGGGAGCCACCACCGAGAAGGCCCTCTTTCTTGCCGCCATCCCCCTCACCTCCGCTAGTGGTGGCATGGTCAGAAAGACCCCCTCTGATGACCTGAGAGAACGGGTCAGAATATACGGAAGGAGCAATTCATGACAGGAAAATGTCTTGCTAGGTTTTGCTATGATAACTCATGCTAGCTATTGAAGTAACTGTGCCCATTTTAAAGGGATTTGGTGTTGCTTTAGCATAAATGGGTGTCAATTTTGGGGCTCAGGAACGCATCAAAAATGTTTCCCATTGGAACTAATGGTAATTACATACATCTTCAACTTCTGAGAATTCGCCCTACAAAGGGTTTTTCAGGAACGAATTACCCTTATAAGGTGGAAGACTGGATATCCTTTTTTCTTTTCTTTTCTTTTTTAAAGCAGCACATTGCAACAGAAGTTGCCAAAACATATGGCAGTTCTAAATTGCTGTTAGTTAGCAATTACATCACTTCAATACGAGCTCAGACACCAAACTTCAATTCTTTGCACTGAGCTGTTTGATGCATTTATACCAGACAATCCTTTCTCTTTCCAATTAGTTCTCTGACTGGTTATGTTTCATCAACGGCAACTGCCAGATTAAATGCCTTACTTGACCATCTTCACCCAACCTACTTTGATGTTCACTTTTTTCCAGCTTCGGAATACCTTTTGGATGAAGATCAGACAGCATTAAACAGAATTACTAATTAATTAAGTAAAGTTAAATTTTAAACACTGTTTGTTGTGTTAGCCAGAAGCCTCAACAGAACAGGCCTTTCCCATCTCTGCAGAGATCAAAGGAGATAGTTTTCCTCTGCTACCTCTCCCCACCCCCTTCTCTCCAAAATTAGCAAGTCCGGGCTCGAAAGAGCTGATGAAATGTTCAATTGCTATGCATTGAAAGGATTTTTTTTTTTTTGACATTGCAAGATTAATGCCATTGAAAGTCCAGAACATTCATTGCTCACCACTGATGTTTCAGTCTCAGGATTTGCATAGCAAGGTACCTTGAATCAAGTCACATTACTGGTCCCTCTAGCTCAAAACTATTCCAGTAGCACTCCACAGTTTCAGACAAGGGCTTTTCCCAGCCCTACCCAAGAGATGTTGCCTCAGATTGAACCTGGGACCTTACACATGTCAAGCAGGGGCTCTGCTTCTGAGCTCTAGATGAACGTACAAAGTCACCACCTATTGAATCAGACCACTGGTCCATCTAGCTCTGTAACATTGACCTGAATCGCAGTGTCTTTCCAGAGTTTTGGACAGGGGTCCTTCCTAGCCTTGCATGGACATATCAGAAGAGGCTCTTTGGCCTCTTCTTCAGGCCAAAGAGCGCTATACCACTCAGTTATGGCCCTGTCCCCAACGCATAAATGCTTCTGTTGGAGCAGCATTAACAATGTCGACTCCAGGGCTTGAACCAGCAACTTCAATATCTGGGGACTAGCCTAGGGAGCTGGGTTGGAGTTAGGGACTCATACCTTTGAAGAGCTGCCATTGACTCAGACAGTATCATCCAAAATAGCCCTTAGGCCCAAATCCTAACCAACATTCCAGCATTGACCTAGCTGTGTCAGTGGGGCATGTGCTGCATCCTGAAGTGGGGGACAGTTACCTTGAGAGGCCTCCTCAAGGTAAGAGAATGTTTGTTCCCTTACCTTGAAGCTGCATTGCCCTTACCTCGGTGCTGGAAAGTTAGTTAGGATTGCATCCTTAGTCACTTTTCCCCCCCGTAAACCTTCTGTATGCTTAATAAGGGGCTCACTACCTCCCCTTCACTAGCTCATCAATAGTTCTGACCCTGGATAACCCAGTCCATTTCAAGGACCAGTTCATTCCTCTCCCAGATTATACCAACTCTGGTTGGCCCACACACCCAATCTGTGCAGGGGAGGGTGTGTCCTGGGATTGCCAACCTCTTGGCATTGTATAGCCATCCTCTGAACTAATAGTGGAGAGGAGCCCAATTGCAGAGAGAACCACCCAGAATAATGCACTGATTTATTCTCTTTGCCAAGGCTGCTGTGTGCTTATTTAGGTTGGCAGCCATGATTATAGAGCCAACTCATTCCTCTCGCAGCACAACCCAATTTTTACATATTTATGTTTCCACAGTAATTTTGCCTTTTCACTTTAAGGCAACCCCCCCCCCCCACAGTCCCTTCAGGGCTTATTTTAAAGTCCTAAGGAAAAGCCTACATGACGCTATTCAAATGAAGACTGTGTAGGTAATGTCATTAATAATGCAGGCTTTGATTACTGACTGGTCCTGTCTAACTCAGATGTTCAAGGAGAGAGCTGGGTTTCTGCCACATTGGCAATGATAAGAGCTCTGAAGATTCCAAGACGAGGGAATAATCGTATCAACCTTTTCATCAAAATTGCTTCCCACGGGAGAAGCTGTCACAATGACCCTCACATCGCTAATCGTCAAGAAACAAAGCTTCTGAGACCAATCGCAAACGTTCTCCTTGTTGCTATGAACCCAGCACGCAACCAAAAAAGTATCTGCTGTTGCAGGTTTGGAGTCTCAACTAATCCAGCTGTATAAGCTCTCTCAACTAAAACAGGAAACTGGATCTCACTGCTGTCCTTTGAAAAACAAACGCACAAGCACATCAACGATTAGAAAGTTTAGGAGAAGAGATCTTGCATAGCTATCTACCTGACATGCTAGTTTACGTGCAGGGAGTTGATTATGCAGGGGAGGAGAGCATTCAAGCAAACCTACGGGGGGGGGGAAGGGTGACCAGATACAATGGAGGACACAGGGTTTATACTTTTGTAAAGAAGAGGGAATTTTGGCAAGTGCAGCTCTTTAAACCCTTCCATGTTGAGCTGCACCTGCCAAAATGCCCTCTTCTCTACAATGGTTAAAGGTATAGGCGTGCTGTCATCCATTGTATCTGGTCCCCTGGTTTTGGGGTTTGGCCGGGTCAGAAATTGGTCAAGTACTGACACCCGTAGCAGGGTCTATTGAAGTCTATTGAAGTAGCAGGTTGACACGTGTACCTTCAAAGTAGGGGATATACTAATGCCCAATGAGCAACTATTATTATTATTAACAGTATGTATATGCCACTTTTCAACTAAAAAGGGTGGTGGGGCACCATGCAAGGGGCCCAGTTTTGCCTCGAGACCCCTAGCAACCTAATGCCAGCACCTATATTCTGAAGTGGTACGGTCTAGTAAGAGTGACACCACTAGATTGTGAGGAACATATAGCGTGGGTTACACAGGACTGTGTGATTGGATTAGTTTACTTTTGCAGCAAACATAGAGGGCATGCATGGATTCAGTCCCATTGCCAGTAGGCAAATTTAAGAGAGGGGAGTATTAATGTGGGCAACCAAGTCTGCCCTAATGTGGCTCCGTTGCTAGAGTCCTGGACAGGGGAGGAAAAGCTTATATCCCCTTGCCAGCATGGAGCTTGCTAGATGACTCTGGACAAGGCACAAGATTATTGTGAGGATAACAAGGACGGGCTCCTGTGTATCACCCGAGCTCTATGAAGAATACAAATGCAATGCCTAAAATAGGATTGTTGCTTAATTGAAGCGTTCAAGTGGCCTCTCCCCCTCCCCTTTGGAGCCATTCACCATTCGGAGGTGTTTGCTTCTGTTTTGCTCCCCCCCCCCCCCGGCCCAGAATGGCTCCAAAGGGGAGAGGAAGGGCCCACTTGCATGCTGTGTGAGGCTCCATGCAAAACTTAGTGCTTTGCACCCCCTCTAGCTGTCTATGTCACTGACTGTACTCCTGAATGTGTATAGAAAAGTCTTCTGGTTGCATCCAGGAGGTGGTCTGAGGCCTGGGGAGGCTGCACCTCAGAATACCTCCTGGATGAAACTGGAAGGTACTTTCAGCTGAAACTAGGAGTCCTTTCTGCAGGAGTCCTGCAGAAATCGGTATCTGTGGGGATCCAGGAACAGATCCCCTGCAGATACTGAGGTCTGACTGTATCATACCACTCTAAAGGACAAATCATTATTTCTTAAAACACAGGAACTTGGTCTAGTTTCACTGACGTTCAAAACCATCTTCACTGAATCCAGTGGAACGACTTTGGTGGGATCGTCACCTTTCAGCACAATCCTATACGTGTCTACTCTGAAGTAAGTATCATTGAGTTCAGTGGGACTTACTCGCAGGTAAATGTGAATAAGATACAGCCTTTGGCATATCCCACCTTACAGGAAGCCCTCCTCTCCTGTATCCTAGTTGGGATTCACCTTCACTCCTGCATTCGTGACTAGAACATAAATGTTCGCATTCAGCAGCATGGGGTGGGAGGGGGGAAGAATCCTGCCATTTCTCAAGGGATCTACAAACGTTGTCAACAAGCAACATTTTCCCCCCCTCTTGGATATTTTGCTATCAAAGAAAAAAAATTGAAGCATCATTCCAACACAGTTTTTGGAAGTCAAAGCCTGTGTCAGGAGGATGCTGTGCCATTTGGACTACATTCTCTTTGTGGGTTATGACACCAGTTGCATTCTTCAATATTACATTCAAAGCGAGACAAAACGGGTCACTTCAATGTTTTTATTTCTTCCCTGCCTCCTCTCCTCCCTCCCAAGGAAGATGGGGTGGGGAGAGTTTCCATCTACCAAACAGCTGGTTTCTAGGCTGTCTTCAAAGGGGAACGGCTGCTTCAGGTTAATTCCAACAGCCCCATAACTTCATATTTATTATTTGTTTTTAACGAAGAAGCTAATTATGGTTCTATAAAAAAGGACTAGGCACGGGGAGGAGAAAGATGGGGGAAGTGAAACTGGCTCTCTTCCAAATAAATGGCATTTTCTCTCTCTCTCTCTACAGCAATATAAGGTTGACTGGTGCAAGAGCTTTGAGGTTTGGATATGATTGAGATGAAACATCTGTTGGGGGGGAAATGTGAAGGGGGGGACTTTTTCCACTAAAAATACATCTTTTTTTTCCCCTTCCTCAGCAAACTTAAAACATATGATGAAATTCAACTTTTAAAATATAACCCTGAAGCTACTTGAAAACTATAAAAGTTGCCTCCGTATCTGAAGCAAGTCAGAAATTCCACTGTTCATGCTGAGCTTTTATGAAGAGCAGACTTTAGGAGAAAGAGAGGGGGGGAAAAAGCTTGTAATCTGTCTAGGTAACAAAGGCCACTTGTTCTGCCGGCTGAGGTAAAACTTTAGGTTTCTGTAGCTACTCCAAGCAGAAGTGGAGTTGAAGCAAACAATAGGCCCCCTGCCTGTGATGTACTTTCAATCTGGGACAGCAAGCTGGTCAAAGCAATATCTTTTTTTTCCAGGTATTTTTTTTCTTCTGCACCCCCCCCTTTTTTTTTTTTTTGCAATTGCTGCTATATGTCTGTAGTCGTGTGTTTGCTACAGATTCACCAAGACAAAGGCATGGCTGTGTCTGAAAACATTTGGCCCCAAGGGCTTCCAGTACTTAACCAGCCTTACAAACTTTATGAAAAGACAGCTCCTAAAATTCAGTTTCCCTGCAAGTGATGCCAGTTATCTGGAATGCCTGTGTCTGGATGAGAAAGGAATGGGCTGTTAATTACACACACACAGCCTTAGAATGCCATTGCCCCCTCCCCTAGTTTTCAAATATGAAAAGGACCATCTTCTTCCATGTGTGCCCTTCCTGTATGTTCCAGAAGTGGTGTAGCTAAACTGGGGCAAAGGAGAGTATATGGTCCCCATAGTGAAGTGTTGGTTTTCTGCCAACTCTATGGGCGGGGGGGGGGGGGGAGAAGATTGACAGCACCTACTGGAAGTGCGAAATCGGCCCTCCCACTCAGACTTGCCCTCTTACAATGGAGCTGTTTCTGGGGCCAGGGCTGCACATGCACAGAGGAGGGGGTGACACGATGACGCGGGGGTGTCATTGCGTCACCTTGTCTTGGGTACCCATCCCCCAGCTAAGCTACTGCATACCAGTCATTTCAGGCCTTCTAAATCACAGTGGGCATCTGTGATTTAGAAGAACAGTGGGCATCTGTTACTAACAGCGTAACACTTTCAGTTTGAGTTTGTAGAATGGTTGGCAACCTTCAGTCTCGAAAGACTATGGTATAAGCCTACAGTACCCGGTATTCCCAGGCGGTCTCCCATCCAAGTACTAACCAGGCCTGACCCTGCTTAGCTTCCGAGATCAGACGAGATCCGGCATGTGCAGGGTAATGTGGAATGCCCTCCCTACAAAGGCCCAGATGGCGTCTACTTTGCACTCCTGCAAGAGAGGCACAAAAACTTGGTTTTTGTGTTCAAGGGAGGGGGAGAATTCCAGATGTGGTGGTGAGCGGGTGAAATTGTACTTTCCAAGCTTTGAATGTTTGTAATTTTATTTTATTGCAGCCTTTTAACTAGTTGAATTTTGCTAAGACTAAGCTCAACAAAAGATAACAGACCTCGACTTCAAATGCTCCACTGAAAACACACTTTGTTGGGCATGGATTAAAAATGGATCAACTTTTGAGAGAGCAGCATGGTCTTTGGCTTCACTGTCAACAATACATAGATAAACCAGAACACGGGCAAGACTAAGAGAAAATATCCTCTGTTCTCACATCATTGCTGGAAAATTAAAGGGGAAAAGTAGAACTTTTGTGCCTCCAACCAAGAACACTAAATCAATGGTATGCATTGCATTTCAAAACAGTTTATTTTCAAATAGTGACTTGCTTTGTTCCCTTGATATATATATACATTGTTCATGGTGGTAGCTGATCTGCAGTGGAGTTCAACTGTAGTGTATATGGATACTGTATATATTTTTGGCTCAACCCAGGCAGCAATAGCCTCCTGAATTTGTACGGAACTGCAGAAGAGATGTTTCCATTAGGGCAGTGGTTCCCAAACTTACCTGGACCTTACCTGGATCCGACGACCCTGCAGTTTGTTTTTCCTGACTCAGTTGGGTGCTGCCATCTTGGAGCATGTGAAATTTTGTGAGATCCAATACAGCGGCACTGAAATCTCACAAGATTTCATGAGATCCAAGATGAGCCCAGTTTTGCAAGATTTGGACACCACCATCTTGAGAACCAATATGGTGGAGCCCGGGAGAACAGGTAGGGAGGCCATCAGGGACAACCTATGGCCCCCCATGAGAATGCTGCAATGCCCTAAGGCAATGGTTTCCAAACTCTCCAATAGAGTTTGCTCTGCTGTCTTTCCAGGGGAGGGGGTGGTGACAGAATCTCCACAATCATGCTGCCACGGCACAAAAAAGGTTTTTTCATACTTATTGGGGGTCGCTGTGGCCCTCCCTGCACCTCAGAACTGCACTGAAACGCAACTGCAACCCATTTCCAGTTTTTGTCGATCAGTTGTTCTTCAGTCTCAGAAGACTCTGGTATTGCACTCTGAATGGTGGTTCTGGTGTCCCTTCCACACTGGGAGCAAGTGCAGTTTGTCCCTGGTCTGTCTTCCTGGCTATGGGCCTTCCTTCTTTGCCTCTTTGCCTCAGTCTGTTGGCCAAGTGTCTCTTCAAACTGGGAAAGACCATGCTGCACAGCCTGCCTCCAAGCGGGACGCTCAGAGGCCAGGGTTTCCCACTTGTTGAGGTCCATTCCTAAGACCTTCAAATCCCTCTTGCAGATGTCCTTGTATTGCAGCTGTGGTCTACCTGTAGTGCACTTTCCCTGCATGAGTTCTCCATAGAGGAGATCCTTTGTGATCCGGCCATCGCCCATTCTCACGACATGACCAAGCCACTCCAGGCGTCTCTGTTTCAGCAGTGTATACATGCTAGTGATTCCAGCTTGTTCCAGGACTGTTTTGCTTGGAACTTTGTCCTGCCAGGTGATACTGAGGATGAGTCGGAGGCAGCACATATGGAAAGCGTTCAGTTTCCTCTCCTGTCAAGGAGTCCATGACTCACTGCACTGCAGAAGTATACTCAAGACGCAAGCTGTGTAGACCTGGATCTTGGTATGTTCTGTCAGCTTCTTGTTGGACCATACTCTCTTTGTGAGTCAGTAAGTATGAAAAAGCCCATATTTGTACAGCAGTGCAATCATGGAAATCCAATCACCACCATCACCTACCCCTTAAGGGGGCAGAGACAGGGCTTCCCTGGCTGTGGTGCCACAAACCTCTGCCCTAAGGTGTCACGGTGCACACACTGGGAACTCCAGCATTAGGGACATTGGAACTACCTCACATTCATCAAAACTCACGTCAAGCTGTGAGCTTAACTGGCTGTCACTAACAAATCAGTAATTCCTGAACTATGCAACATATAAGCTTGCAACAGAAACACAATAATTCATTCATCTATTTATTATTAAGGGAGGCTGTGGGGGTAAAACTGAACAGCACAATCCTATGCATGTCTACTCAGCAGTAAGTCCCACTATGTTCAATGGGGCTTACTCCTAAGAAAGTGTGTACAGGACTGCAACATAAGTTAAAATGCAATTAAAAAATCAAATTAGAAAAGCAGAAATTCGGAAGAACACATAAAATTCCAGCATTTAAAACAACTCAGTTAAAAATGACAGATCTAAATGACCAGGGCAGCTAGTAAAGTCTTTACTTGGTGCCAAAAAGAAAACAAAGATGGCGCCAGGTGAGCTTCCCTACACCAGGTATTACAGAAGTGGAGGCCACAAAACTCTACTGCTGGTCATCACCTGCATTACTCCTGATGGTAAAAGGAGTTGGAGAAGGGTCTCAAAGAAAGACTTAAACATCCAGACAAGCCAGTGTGGAAAGAGGCAATTTTTTAGATACTATAGGACAGCCTTAGGGTGTCATGGTGCACTCACAGGGGTACTGCAGGATGTCCCCACTGGCCCCTTCTACCTGTAGATCCAGATAGATCTCCCAGAAATCCCATTTGGGTGGGATCATGCAAGATTTCATAAGATCCAAGATGGCTATGCCTGGCTGAGCCAGGAAGAAGAGGTTGAGGGGGCGCCGTGACCCCAATAAGTTTGGGAACCACTGCTATAGGAGGTTGTGCCTGAAGAAAATTAGTCATGATTCAATGCCACTGAAGTTCATGAGATAAGTTAGTCATGACTGGATACAAAGGAAGTCTTCTTATCCTGGGTCAAACCATTAGTACATTAAGCTAATCTATAGTGAAGGAACATCTACACTTAAAAACAGCAGCTGTCCAGGGTTTTAGACACAGTCCTTCGTAGCTCTGCCTAGAAATACCAAGGATTGACCTGGGACTCTCTTCACTCAAAGTACATGCTCTTCCACATAGCCAGGGATCTCATGCCCAAAGGCACACAGATACAACCCAGAGTGTTTTACTGCTACAAGCCGCCTAGACGCTATTTTATGGGGAAGGTAACCTAGAAATTTTACAAATAAATAACATCAGTCATCACGCCAAACCACAGCTAAATTCCTTGAACCACGGGGTATGGCGTGATGCCTGACCCAAGCCTACGCTGGAAGAGTTATCGTTCAACCTGAAATTTCAAAATCCAGCAAGACTCACCATTCTAAAACAGAAACACTTGCTTTAATTGCCAACTCTTGAAAAGGGAACTGTTCGAATCACAAAAAGAAGTTTACCTTCCTCCCCCGCTACCCCTTAAATTGCCATACAACGTAAGACTTTCCTCTTGCACAGGGTGAACAACCTACCTGTTTCTTACAATTTCCTGGATCTTTATATGACCGCAGGAAAATGTCTGCTAAGCCCTACCAGTCTCGTGTTCTTTGGTGATTTTGATTTTTCCTGCCAAACCAAACAGCTTGCTCTTGGCACCAAATACCATTTTCCTCCTGCTTTATGCTTACTGGTCCCTTTCCCATTTCCCATTAACCAGCTTATCATCCTCCAGATCAGGTGGTGCTTGGCTCTTTTGGCACGTAATCGACTGTATAAAGAGGCGCCTCAAGTTTAGGGAACTTCATGCCGCCATATGCCAAACCAAGCCACCTCCGCCTTTTCATCTGGCTTACTGCAATCCCCCCTCCCAAGGGCCCCTGTGAATGTGGCTGGCTTTCCTCTGGCACCCAGCCCAATCTCTGTGGGCTGCATCAGTCAAGTGTGGGGTTCTGTGGGGGACTGACAGGACCAGGATCAAGGGCAGGGATGGGGCGTTTCCAGCCAGAGCAACATGGGCGACAAGACAACCATGCTTCAGAGCAACGTCCATATTGTTGCTCAGCAAAGGTTTCAGAAACTGATGCTGACGGTGGAAAAACACAACTATGTCTATCCAAGAGTATGCACGAGAATGTTTGGATGTGCTATGTAATGTGCGTAAGTGAACATGAACAGAATTAGCCGCTGATCCACTCCACATCATTCCATAAAACCCACTCAAAGTGCCCTAGGGCACCGTGGTGCATTCACAGAGGCACCATACGATTCTCCGGCAGCCCTTTCCTCCTGGCTGTTCCACTATCTTGCCAGGATTGGCACGATCTCATACTATTCAAGTGAGACACATAAGATTTTGAGGAAGTGTGGTGTGGTTGTGGTGGTAGTGCCACAACAGGGTACCATGGATGAAGGGCACTATGACCTGCTCTTGCGTGCAGTTATTCACACATTTATTTATTAAATTTAGATCCTGCCTTTTTTGTCATGCAGCTCAAGTTGGCTTAACTGAGGCTCCCAAGTGGTCATCCAAACAGGTAATGACCAGACCTAGACCTACTTAGCTCCTCCAAGGTAGCTGTATCAGCTACTCCGAACAGTGGGGTCTTGTGAGTGATAGCACTCCATCTCTGGAAACCCAGAGGCAATCAATGAATATAATTGACATGGTGACTTTACATGCACTGATGATGTATATCTGTAGGGTTCCTGTGATACACTGAAACACACTATTTTCACTACCCAATACAGAATGAGATATTTTTAAAACCTTCTGTCTGTGGCTGCAGTCATGGGATCACCCTGTTCAAGGTGGGAAAGGTTAGCCCAGTATAAACTGGACACGCATATCTCTAACAACTTCTATGCGCTTGATATTCATGACTTTCAATTCCAAGCAACAGAAGAGAATTTGATAAGAAATGAACTGGGCCAACTGAAGCCACCAGTGACTAAATTGATCTCCAAGGTTCGTTTGCTTAACTTTGGCATGCTCAGCGCAATCATGTGGGAGAAAAATCCAATTGTCCCAAATTTAGAGTGATTTGTGAAGCAGAAAAATCAAAGGCAGGTACAGGCTGAAATGCTGGTCAAACAGTTCCTTTTTGCCTGCCGCTCAGTAAACAGAGTAGCCCCAATTGTGTCCTCCCCTCTTGTCAAGCATCAACACTGAGTCAACAACCCGCTCTCGTGGCTTAAGGCTTTTGATGTTTACTTTGTTCTTTCCACAGTTCAAAAGAAAGCACTAATGCAGCAGTCCTCTTACCAAATACAATCTTAATCCCAGAATCCAGAGCCTTTTGCTGTTGACCAGTTAAGTCTGTTAAGACGAAAAGGATTTGATCAAGCTTTACATAACAACCCAGAAGTTAAATCCAGCGTCTTCTTTTGGACCGATCCGACAGTTCTTTTTATCTTTGCTGCTCAGATGGCTTGTTAATAATGGGTGGGGGGGGGAGAGTAGTAATGAAATTGACAATGTAAAAAACAAAAACAAGGAATTCAATTATTCTATAATTGGCACTTTGTATTCTCAGGCCTATTTCTGTTGCGAAACAATGACATACTCTAAATCTCAGCGTGCCAATGCAATGAAAGTCTCGGATCCTAGGAAGAAACAAATTGAAAAATTGCTATTTCTTTCACTGACTGTTTTATGGAATTGTCCAGATCAATGACATCACATTGACCAAATCAATGACATCACAACCAATAGAATGCTACCTGGTACACTACTGTCATAATACCAACAGATGTATCAGGAAAGCATCACAAAATGCTGGTGCATAAGAAAAGGGAGAAGAATGTAATGTCCAGTACGCAATGATCGCCACAATACAGGCCATCCTTGAGAATCTGAATTAATACTGGGGGCATTAGTTGGACGGAATGTTGGGACAGATCCACAGGAGGCATGAGGGTTCAAAGATTTGAAGGACAAGGTCAGAGCTAAGGAGTCCATTGAAATTGAGGCTAGGATGCAGGAGAGTAGACAGAGAAGTTGTCTGAAAGAGGTTGCCTAGAACAAAGAGGGAGCCAAACAATCAAGTCCAGTTCCCAGCTGTTGCCTAGGTAAAGGGCCTGGAAGTGTTTAGAGTTGGGCCAAATGAGAAGGAATCAATGGGATGTCTTGTGGATGGTACCATGCTCCTATTTCCTTCACGTGACCATCTGTGGATGCTGAGACAGCACAGGCTCAGCACCCACAGATATTCAAATCCGCGGGAGTCAAGCCCACAGGTAACGAGGGCCCACTGTATAAAATAACATTTTAGTTAACAGTCCACTGATGATCACACTAGATAGCAAGAACCATGAACATGCTCAAGAAGGGACCTTCCTGACTTTCATTTATATAGCCAACTTTTTACAAATGGGTGATAAAATGGTCTAAAGCAGAATCAGCTACATTTTACTGGACGTGGGTGGGGGACTATATCCATCAGGCTCTTGCCACTCACCACCAAACATATCACAAGTGGTGCAATGGACATTTTAATCTTCCACTGACAAAGTAACATGCCTGAAGTGCTCATTAGCTAATGGAGCACGGCTTCCGATCTAACCGTGACACTGCATGACTTTTGCAATGTGAAACAATAAAGGGAGACTCTTGAGATTCGATATGAATACATTTAAGTTCTGAAAGGACTTTTTGTTAACATGGCTCCATTGCATTAAACGGTCAAGAAGATTGTGGAGGATGACCTCTTGCTGGAACATAAGACATGACTGGTAGGGGGCTGGGGGTGGGGCAATGATCAAAGCACAAGATACCCATTCTAAGAAGACAAGGACATAAGTCACAAAAAGCAAACATTTCCCTGCCTGCTGCTGCCGGGGAAATCAAGATACTTCTCCCAACATGAGAATGCCTTCTTATGCTCCTCATTACTCCTAGCATTTAGCATTCAGGAGTAATGACCAGCAGAGGGTCGGGAACACAACATGTCAAACAAAACAATTCTACTCCCTACAGGTAGGAATTGCTGTTGGCTAGCTGAAGAATATCATATGCTGAATATGAGCTTAGCCTTAAGGGGGCTTTATGGCAGGCTTCTGTAACACCACTGCTCAAGGGAATGCAGTGATTGAGATATGTCTGCAGCTACACTCCACAGAAGTGAATTTAAGTTTGTGCTGTAGTGGCATTTTGTACCCTGTTTATATAGCTTCTACTGGCAAATACAGTGGGCTCTTGGAATCTGCAGAACAGTTCCTGGACTCCCCCCCCCCCCACACACACACACACAAGTGTATACCAAAATCCGCAGATGCTGGAATCTTTGAGGGAGGGGTCACAGAACCATAATAACTTATCTGGAGGCTGCGCCTGGCCCTCCAGAGGTGGCACGTAGCCTTGCGACCTCCTCAGAAGCTTCCTGGACGCAACCAGAAGTCATTTGTGATTCACACCAGCAACGTCCAAACACCTTAAGATGCCTTCTCCTTAGGACAATTTTGGATGCAACCAGAAGTCAGTGGAGAACCACCCCCAAGCCTGACTCTACTTTGATTCTCCATTGCTTGAAATGTGCCTCCCATAATATTTTTGCATCTTCATTTTCAACGCCTTTCTCACTTTTGTAGTCTCACCATTTTTTGGCCTCAGGTAGCTTGTATTTTTTACAGATGTTCCACTGTGTTATTGCTGCGACCTTGTCCTGCCTTTGTTTATAGTCCATTTGTGCAACCTCATTACAGCAACTAATTAAGTGGTCCACTGTTTTATCTCTTTCCTTACAGAAATGGCACTTGCTGTTCATTGTTGCTTTTTCAATTTTTGCTTTTATTGCACTTGTTCTTAGTGCCTGTTCCCATGCAGTCATTATTAGACCCTCTGTTCCCTTTTTTGAGCCACTGCCAGGTCTTGGTAATGTCTGGTTTTCTATTTATATCTGGCAAATATTGTCCATGCAGTGGCTTATTTTCCCACATTTCTGCTTGGTTCATTATTTGTTCTTTCTTGTAAACCCACATTGTTTTGTTAGTATTTAATAATTTCTCGTTTTTAATCATTTTAAATGTGTTCTCTTTGCTATTTTTTATACATTCTTCCTCTTTTTTCTTCCTCTACTTGACGGACTTGCAGCATTCCTCTTCCATGGGAGCTGTGAGGGAAACACAGTCTATCCACATCACTGCGGGGGTGCACAGTATGATGAATGGTCATTATTTTCCTGGACTTCTGGGCTATTTTCCTGGTCTTATGGGTCTCTAGTTCTGCCTGAGATATCATCATCATCATTATACTGCCTTCCTTATAGACTTGAGTATCATAGACTCAAGGTGGTTTACACAGGCAAGCTGACCATAAGCCCCCTTTTTAAAAATAGGGTTTTTACAAGTGTTGTTCTATGAGAGAAACTCACAGAACCATAAGAACATAAGAACAGCCCCACTGGATCAGGCCATAGGCCCATCTAGTCCAGCTTCCTGTATCTCACAGCGGCCCACCAAATGCTCCAGGGAGCACACCAGATAACAAGAGACTTGCATCCTGGTGCACTCCCATGCATCTGGCATTATGACATCACCCATTTCTAAAATCAGGAGGTTGCACATACACACCATGGCTTGTAACCTGTAATGGATTTTCCCTCCAGAAACTTGTCCAATCCCCTTTTAAAGGTGTCCAGGCCAGATGCCGTCACCACATCCTGTGGCAAGGAGTTCCACAGACCAACCACATGCTGAGTAAAGAAATATTTTCTTTTGTCTGTCCTAACTCTCTCAACACTCAACTTTAGTGGATGTCCCCTGATTCTGGTGTTATGTGAGAGTGTAAAGAGCATCTCTCTATCCACTTTATCCTTCCCATGCATAATTTTGTATGTCTCAATCATGTCCACCCTTAAGCGTCTCTTTTCTAGGCTGAAGAGGCCCAAATGCCGTAGCCTTTCCTCATAAGGAAGGTGCCCCAGCCCAGTAATCATCTTAGTTGCTCTCTTTTGCACCTTTTCCATTTCCACTATGTCCTTTTTGAGATGCAGCAACCAGAACTGGACACAATACTCCAGGTGTGGCCTTACCATCGATTTGTACAACGGCATTATAATATTAGCCGTTTTGTTCTCAATACCTTTTTTCTAATGATCCCAAACATAGAATTGGCCTTCTTTATTGCTGCCGCACATTAGGTCGACACTTTCATCGACCTGTCCACCACCACCCCAAGATCTCTCTCCTGATCTGTCACAGACAGCTCAGAATCCGTTAGCCTCTATGTGAAGTTTTGATTTTTTGCCCCAATGTGCATGACTTTACACTTACTTACACTGAAACATATATGCCATTTTGCTGCCCATTCTGCCAGTTTGGAGAGATCCTTCTGGAGCTCCTCACAATCACTTCTGGTCTTCACCACTTGGAAAAGTTTGGTGTCATCTGCAAACTTTGCCAACTCACTGCTCAACCCTGTCTCCAGGTCATTTATGAAGAGGTTGAAAAGCACCGGTCTCAGGACAGATCCTTAGAGCACACCGCTTTTCACCTCTCTCCATTGTGAAAATTGCCCATTGACACCCACTCTCTGTTTCCTGGTCTTCAACAAGTTCTCAATCCATGAGAGGACCTGCCCTCTAATTCCCTGACTGTGGAGTTTTTTCAGTAGCCTTTGGTGAGGGACCGTGTCAAACGCCTTCTGAAAGTCCAGATATATAATGTCCACGGGTTCTCCCACATCCACATGCCTGTTGACCTTTTCAAAGAATTCTAAAAGATTTGTGAGGCACAAATTCTAAAAGGTTTGTTTGTCTATGAGTTTTGAGATTCTATCTTTGATGAGGCATTCCACCATCTTACCCAGTATAGATGTTAGGCTGACTGGCCTATAGTTTCCCGGGTCCCCCCTCTTTCCCTTTTTAAAGATAGGCGTGACATTTGCTATCCTCCAATCCTCTGGCACAGTGGCCGTTTTGAGGGACAAGTTGCATATTTTAGTCAAGAGATCAGCAACTTCATTCTCCAATTCCTTAATAACTCTTGGGTGGATACCATCAGGGCCCGGTGACTTATTGATCTTTAATGTATCAATGAGGTCTGAAACATCTTCTCTTTTAACCTCTATCTGACTTAATTCCTTGGTCAGGAGGGACCGTTTGGGCAGCAGTATCTGCCTGAGGTCTTCTGCCGTGAAGACAGATGCAAAGAACTCATTTAATTTCTCTGCCATCTCTAAGTCTCCTTTTATCTCCCCTTTCCCTCCCTCACCATCCAGAGGGCCAACTGCTTCTCTGGCGGGTTTCCTGCTTCTAACGTATTTGAAGAAGCTTTTATTATTCCCCTTAATGTTGCTGGTCATGTGTTCCTCATAGACTCACTTGGCCTCCCGTATCACCTTCTTACATTTCTTTTGCCACTGTTTATGTTCCTTTTTATACTCCTCATTAGGGCAAGACTTCCATTTATGGAAGGAAGCTTCCTTGCCCTTTACGGCCTCTCTAACTTGGCTGGTTAGCCATGCGGGCACCCTCCTGGACTTAGTTGAGCCCTTCTTCCTTTGCGGTATACACTTCTGCTGGGCCTCTATTACTGTTGTTTTAAGCAGTCTCCATGCACTCTGGAGAGATTGGACTCTTTTTACCTTCCCTTTCAATCTCTTTCTAACCAGCCTCCTCATTTGAGGGAAGTTCGCTCGTCGGAAGTCAAGGGTTTTTGTGAGAGATTTGCCCGGTATTCTTCCCCTGACGTGCATGTCAAAACGGATCGCAGCATGATCACTGTTCCCCAATGGCTCTGTAACATTGACTTCTCTAACCAGGTCCTGAGTACCGCACAATATTAAATCCAGAGTCACCTGTTCTCTGGTGGGCTCCAAGACTAGGTTCTCTAAGGTACAGTCATTTAACATGTCAAGGAATCCGGACTCCTTTTCCTGACCAGAACACAAATTGACCCAGTCTATATGAGGATAATTGAAGTCCCCCATGATTACAACCCTGCCCCTCCTTGTCACCTCCTGATCTGTTTCCTCATTTCAAGGTCCCCTTCCGGTTTCTGGTCTGGAGGACGATAGTACGCCCCCAGTATTACATCGCTCCACAGGCCTGGTAATTTAACCCACAGAGATTCTGTGGTGGACCCACCTACAATCTCTACTTTGCTGGATTCTATCCCTTCCTTAACATAAACGGCCACCCCACCTCCAACACGCCCCTCCCTGTCCCTTCTGTAGAGTTTATAGCCCGGGAATGCCCCAGGATGGGCTGCTTATTAGTTCCTTTATCCCTGCATCCTCTCATTGTGCCAAACCATCAATCACATCCCATCACTCTACCATTCCCAATTTCTTCTCCTACTCTGTCTTTACTTTGTTGTTGTTGTCCCATAGGGACGAGGAGTCCCGAACCAGATGCCCCTTGGCTCCTGTCAGCCTTCCCCCAGGGATCAGTTTAAAGCTGCTCTGCCACCTTTTTAAAGTTATGCACCAGCAGTCTGGTTCCATTCTGGTTCAAATGAAGCCCGTCCCTCTTGTACAGACCTTGCTTGTCCCAAAATGTTCCCCAGTGCCTAACAAAGGTAAACCCCTCCTCCCTACATCACCGTCTCATTCACGCTTGAGACCCCTGATCTCCGCCTGCCTAGCTGGCCCTGCATGTGGAACAGGTAGCACTTTTGAGAATGCTACCTTTGAGGTCCTGGCTTTCAACTTTCTATCTAATAGCCTAAATTTGGCCTCTAGGACCTTCCGGCTACACTTGCCCACGTCGTTGGTGCCGACATGCACCACAACCGCTACCTCCTCCCCAGCACTGTCTACCAGCCTGTCTACACTAGAAGTGATGTCTGCAACCTTCGCACCAGGCAGGCAAGTCGCCATGCGGTCCTCACATCCATCGCAAACCCCCCTCTGTCTCTTTCTGATAATCGAATCCCCCACTACAAGAAGCCCCTGACCCCCCTCCCGCCAAGGAGTATCCTGAGTGCATTTGGATACTGGCCTGTCCCCTGGAGAAGGGGTCCCCCCAGGGGATTGTTTCCCTCCTCTCCAGGATGACGTCCTCCAGCTCCAAGACTTCCCACCTGGGCAGCTGAGGACCTGCGCCCCTGAGGGTGGGACGAAGCCTGATCATCCCCGGAAGTCTCCCCATGGTCCTTCTCTGCCTGCCTCTGCTTCTCCAATTTGGCCACCAAGGCTCAAGGGAGCAGACGCATTCCCTGAATCCCTGGAGCTCCTTGCATCGAGGACACACCCATGACTTATGCCCCAGAGGCATATAGTCATACATGTGGCACTTGATGCAAAACACTGGATAGCCCCCACCCTGCTGCTGGCTGTCTGACTGCAAAGCTTTTTTTGGTTTGTTTCTGTTTAGGGGTGCTTAAAAACCCTACACTGGTTTGCTGCCCCGCTTCTCAAGGGAAGAGAAGGGCGGTATCTGGGGCCCTGGGGTATCCTTGCCCTGCTGCTGAACGTGCACAGATGCTAAACTTGCTGTGCCTTACCTGGCACTTTGTTCCCAAAGCACTTGGTTTCCCAGAGGCCACACGCGCTTCTGCAAACCATCCATTTCACCAGGTGTTTCCATTCATAGGGCAATCGTTGTCCTGGCTGCATAGCATTTGCACACATGTGAACAAAGCTAACTTTCCTTAGGCTGCAATCCTATGCAGATTTTCCTGGGGGAAAGCCCCATTGAAGACAGGAGGACTTACTTCTGAGTAGAGATTGCATGTTATACTAGTGAAATCTCCACGACCTGGACCTCTTGAAGGACCCTACTGTTATGTACACCACATAAATGTATTTTATTAACTGACAAAGAGACACTCCACAGGGGTTTGCTTCATCCACACATCTACACACACACACACCCCTTGCTGTTATGCACAAACAAGTTTCCTTCTCTTAAAAAAAAGTAGCTTTTTGTTGTTGTTTTAATGGTACCTTCCAGATGAAAGTGCTCATTCTCAGTTGCCTCCCGGTAACCTTCGCCAGCTGGATCCTATAACAATGAAACAACAAGGGGAGGTTACTGCTATGTTTACAACATGCAAAATAGTATTGCGTTAATGAACAACAATATTTATGCCAACGCTAATCTGGAAAGACATGCAAAAACGTCATCCAAGTGCATAGTGCAAGCTCCCATGAACCCCCAAGGATTGTAAAACACTGAACAGCACCCTGCAGTTTGCAAACTGATTTCAGATCAGATCACGGTCTTATCCACTCGTACACGACACTTGCACGGCTTTCCAGGGGCTCAGAATGGACTTGCTGAACTCCAATTCTTAAAAACAATAATGCATAAAGCAGGCTACTTTGTGAATGGAGACACACACTGCACCTTTGCAAATCAGTTTAGTTCCACATACTTATTTGATATAGTAATTTTCAATCACAAGCTTGGAATGCGTAGGAGAACAAAACAAACAGAGAAGAAAAGAGATTTATAGATTAAAATTACCTCTACAAGGCAGGTTAATACTTAGTATTGTCGTATTATCGTATTATTGTCGTCAGTCAATGCTATGAGAAATCTCAGATGGAATCTGTAACGGAGCAAGCAGTGTTTTCTTGCACATATAGCCAAACACTTGATTTAACCCCTGGGGGCTCGGGATAAGAATAAGCCCTCAGTTTGGCTGTACTTGTCGTAAGAGGCGACTAAACAGCCACCGGGTAGGTGGGACTCAGCCTGGGAAGGCAGCTCATCTGAGAGAAAGAAAACTCTGATCCCAAACCTCCACTGCCTTGTGGCCACATCCAGTTATAGAAAAGGCTTCAGGAGTCAACCTCCAGGCAAAATCCAGAGCCGGAGTCCCTGAGGCAGTTCATGGCTGAACACAGTCACGTTCTGGCAACTCCTGCGACGCCGCTGGAACCAACCGTACTGGCTTCTGCCTTTCCATTGGACCATTTCAGTGACGTGGAGAGGGGGGATTTGCTGCATGGGTAACAGTCTATCCTCCATATCTACTATACCCAGGCTTTGTGCACTGGAGAGGACACTCTGTTCCAGAACCACTATTCAGAACATGATACCATAGTCTTCCAAGACTGAAGGATGCCAACTGAATAGTTTGATTTTTTCCCAACAAAGCTTGCCAGTGACAAAGAACTCAGAAGCACCCCAAGCCTGACTCTACTCTGTTTCTCCAATGCTTGAAATGTGTCTCTTTCTCTCTCGCTCATCTGTCACATCCCTCAATTCTCTTGGTCAACTGAAGACATCAGAAGCCCTTCATCACCCTTCTGAATGTTATAAGGATGTCATAATCAGTTCAAACCTATATGAACTCTGGAATCTTGCAGGGTATCCAGTTCCAGGAAGCCACTATTTAATGGGAGACTGCAGAGAATGACACCCCAACACACAGACACACACACACACTTAGACTAAAGGATGAGAATATTTTAATATGTAGGGTTCCCTCTCTATCCACAGATCCCGTATTCTCAGTTTCTGTGGTGCACAAATTCCCCCGCATCATGCAAATGATTTCTCTGATCTCTGATTGCACCCCTCCTGTTTCTGTCTCCTGTTTCTGTGCTGTTTGCAATACTAACAGGAAGCAGGAAGTGCTAACAGGAAGCTGTTTGGAGGGCTGAGGACAATATGATGCATATCATCAAGTTCATAGAGCTTAGTGTTGCATTGTTGCCAGGGCAAAGAACTTTCTATAACTCTGTAGTTTTCCTCTTAGGACCTCTCAAGTTCTTTAGGGGTTCTTCTGTGACCAGATCAGTACCGTCAGAAAACATTCCTTGAAATGTAACTTCAGTATCAAAATGCTGCCAACTCCATTTGCAGAGATCTCCAAGCAGAGGTTCAAAAGGCACCTGATGGAGATGCTCTAGGGCAGTGATTTTCAATCTTTTTTGTCTCATGGCACATTGACAAGGTACTAAAATTGTCAAGGCACACCATCCGTTTTTTGACAATTGAAAAGGCACGCCATGCTGCTTGTGGGAGGCTCACATCTCCCAATGACCCTGCTAATAAATGACACACCCCCAAACTCCTGCGGCACACCTGCAGACCATTCGCAGCTCACCAGTGTGCCATGGCACACTGGTTGAAAATGGCTGCTCGAGGAGGATTTCCTGCTACAAGCAGGGGGGTTGGACTAGAACAGTGTTTCTCAACCAGTAGCATGGCTACCAACAGTGGTACTTGAGATGGTGTCTGGTTATACTTGCAGGATCCTTGGGCACCTGCCAAACAGGCAGTGAGACCAGGAACATGACGCATCAAACAGCTGTAAGAGGCATGGCTTGGTGGGCAGAGCTCCAAAGCATGCTTTTCCACACTCAAAAAGCCCTCAGCTCCACCCTGAGCCTCTTACTGGTGCTTGTCACATTGCATCTGGTCTCCCAAACCATTACTTGTCATCACTCATTACTTCTGGTGGTATTTTGAATAGGTGGACCATGCAAAGCGAAGGACAAACCTTGAGAAATACTGGACTAGATGACTTTACCTTCCAGCTCTATGATTCTATACCCAGTTTATTTATGGATTTTTAGGGCCACATCCAACTGTAAATAACCATGCTAAATAAATTTGCCCTTCACAGTCTATTTCTGCAAGATTCCATTTTTTAAAAATGCAAACAACCCACATACCCTAATTAGGCAAGCAATATATCCATGACACACAACTGGAGAATTGGGGGAGAGGCATAAAGTATGTCTAAAGCAAAGAATCAATATTTTAGCATTTAAACTTTCCCCTCCTTAGACCATTTATTTGCATTTGTATTTTCATACCACTTCTAAAGGTCTGTGCTTTTTTTTGTTGTTGTTGTTGATGTGGCAAGAGCTGCAATATACACATGAACAACCCTATTGCTAAAAATGGACAATGGCAACCTTTGCGCATTTCAGCGCTACAGCGAGGCAGCAAAAACTCATCAGCTGTCAATTAAATATGCCAGTCCTTCGTGCCAGTCCGAATGTGACAGGCATTATCTCTGATAGACAGACATTTATTTAATAGGGCTGTGTGGACAGTTCAGTCTTCAAAAAGTACTATGCATCTAAGAACCAAAAGGAGAAATATTTACTTATTAACGCAAGAGGAAGCTGTGTGGCCCCACAAGTTGGCAGTGCAACTAATGCTTCAGGAGGGGAAACAAAAATTAAATCTTTTTTTTATAAAGACACCATGGTCCCAATCCAGAGACAATAAGGTGCTTATAATCTGCTGGAACTATTGAGGCTCAACCCATGTGCTGCTCCTGCAGCCCCAATGGATCTATTTGGATCCCTGGTGCAGAACTGGCTCCAAGGCTTGGGGGGGCGGAGAATCCAGTTGCAGCCTCTGCCACCGTCCCTGCCCCACTCCTGGGCCTGATCCTCCTCCCATTCCTCCTCGCAGTTTCACCCCTCTCTGCCTTCTCCCGCCCTCTCCTCCACCTGGCGAGGAGCTTACCATCCACGGTTCCAGTTGCTCCTGCTGCCAGGACACCAAGTGGTGCAAGCCTCTCTGCCAGCGCCTCTCCCCTGCCAGCCACCGCAACATGCCTTATGGCATGTTTGCAATGGCTGTTGCCTGGGCAGTGTGCACGTGAGTGGTACTGCCCAGGTGGCCCAGTTCACAAGCCACAACCAACCATAGTTTGTCATGATGGGAAAGACCCGTGGCATCTTTTAGGTTTGGGCACTTCTCCTTCCCTTCTTTGCACACAAAGGGAGGAGAGTGAAAGTTTCTGTTTGCAATTTATAATAAGCCACCGTTTCCTATATTCAGACATTGCAAGAACATGCAGTTTATTACAAGTTGCAGTCTTGCAATCTTCTCCCTTCACGTACAGAGGAGGAGGAAGGGAGTTATACAGCCCCAAGTCTCATCACAATTCTTGGTCCAAAATCCACCAGTGTTCTGAAATCAAGAACAAAATGATGTCCACATAATCATCCTGATCTATGACAAAAAAATTATTATCAATATAGCACCATGAATGTACATTGTGTTTTACACAAACTAGGTCCCTGTCCTGAGGAGCATACAGTCTAAATATTGACACAAAGATGACAATAGAGGGAGAGACGGTCGCAAGGTCAATACAGAACAACAGAAGTCAATGCACTTGCTTTATTTTGAATTCAGGGTGCATCCAACACCAAATGTGCAAATCATTTTGAAGCTAGTTCCACACCAGTTTTAACTGTCATTGCTTTAACTGTCCCAAACAATCCTAGTTGTGTAAAATTTTTGGCACAGAGTCATAGGTTAGACCTGGTCAGCATCTGTAGCAGGATCAGGTGACACAGGAGGCAAGGGATCACATTTCAGTCTGACATCCTGGATCGTGTAGACCAGGGGTGTCAAACTTGTTTCATATAGTAGGCTGAACACCACTCATGGTGCCTGCTGAGAGCCAGAAGTGATGTCATTCAGCAGGAAGTGATGTCATTCAGCAGCTAGCCAGAAAGAGGCACTTTGTTCTGACATAGAAACTAGTTGCAAATGACAGAAGAGAAAATGTGCAAATCTTGATCATATTTTCCAGATATGGGAGAGACCAGTTATCACGCTGGGAGAGCTCACTTATCATGCAGGCTACACTTTCAGTAGTGTCACTTCTGCAGCAGCTCAGCAGCTGAGAGGTGGTGTGCAAAGGACCACTGGCAGCATCTTCCTTTCTCACCTCTCTTGGTCTGCCCCTTTCCCTGAACCAGGAAACCATTTCTCCCTCCCAAAGCTTTGGCAGAAGTGGCACTGCTGAAAGGGCAGGTGCTTGGAGAGCCCAGTTATCACTGTGGCCAGATAAAAGGCTTCTGGGGGCTGCATCTGGCCAAAGGGCCTTTTGCCTGGTGAAGAAATGATAAGAAAGAGGGATGGTCTTACTCTGTAGAAGGCATCTTCAGACATACTTTGGAAGGCCACAATTGGGCTACTAAAGCCTGGCCAGACTGGGGAACAAGCGAGCTGCCTAGATAGACACACTGTTTCTGCCCCTTCCAGTGGCACAACAGGCAACAGATTATGAAAGTTGCCAGTTTGCAGCCCAGCCACTCCTGACAGGTGCCACCTTATCTTCATGTTGAGCTATCGGTAGGCTGCAATGATACCTTGATCACTTGCACCTGTGAGCAGGCATGCAGCTCGCAAGAGCTAGAGAGGATTATCCCCTGCAACAAAACACAGGTGTGCAACCCCTGAGACACACACACATCCACACAGCTCCATAAATCTGTCAGCAGGAGGTGCTGGAAGAACAGATGGCTTGCATTCCGCAGGCTGCAATCCCCTTCTCCCATCCACAAACCCAGGTATGTTAACATCTCCTTTCTGTAGCAGGCGAGGATTTTAGGCTAGGAAGTTGCAGGGTGGGAGAGATATGTGCACACAACACATGCACTCCGACGTCACCAGCATCTGTTCTCCCATCCCGCCAAAGAGTGGGCCCAGCATGAGCACAGACATCAATAACTTGAAAAGACTCTGGGTCTTTTTCACCCCTCCCCTCCCACGTTCAGAAATATGCAAGCCAGCTGCCATGAGCCAGTGGGAGAGAAAGCTGAGACGAAAAGGATGGAGAAGACAAAAGCTACTGGAGCCGTCTTGAAAAGAGCAAAGCGCTTGAATTCCAGATTCTGAGACTTGGATTTACAGAGGCAGCCATTGGCTCTCATTGGGCCTGGCGGTTTCCGCAGCTACCTCAAGAAAGAAACCCAACAACCATCACTTTAACTGTTTTGTACAGCAATGTTAATAGAGATGATCACAGAGGAAAAACTCTTGATTCAGGCTGGGATTAATTAACAGACATGAACACCCTCTTCCTGGAGTATTTGTGCAATGTTCATAGCAGCATTTCTTTCATTTCTATCTTCTGCCCAAAAGGTGCATTCAGGGCAGTGCGCAATAGGAACACAAATATAAATACTGCACACTTTTCACAAACCAATCAAACACGTGTGTTGCAACACATGCATTTGCTTAAAAGCAGCGTAAAACAAATAATCACTGAATGTGTCACTTTAAAACTCATCTGAACGTGGAACAAAAAAGAGCCACATCCCAGAGGCCTAATGGCGCCAGGGCGGGGTGATGCGGTGACAGAGCAATGTGACTCCACCCTGCATCGCCCCCCCACTTTCACGCTACACCCCCTCCCAGAAGGCCTCCATTCTGGAGCCAAATGGTCCCACTTGGGGGCTCACCTGCAGGCAACAAGCATGCCCCCCTCCCTGTGGAAAGGCAGGAAACCACCTGGAGCACGGCTGACCGGGGGACGCTGTGCACCACTGCCACTGCTTTCTGCCTGGGTAAGCGCACCCAGCGCACCCCTTCAGTGGTGCCCAGGACAAATAACTTGGTTTGCCACACCTTAGATATGCCCCCTGAAGCACGCACACCCCAAAATGACCCATTTCAAACAACCCTTTGCAAACCTGAAAACAAAGGAAACTCTTAGGTCCACTACACCATTTCTGTGGCCACATCAGGGAATGTGGTTAACAACTGTAAAGTCCATCATGAGATCTTGGGCCATTCGGCTCTCCAGCTGCCCGCACCTGCCGCCTTGGGGGTAAGCGGCACGGCCGGGCAGCTGCTTCCGCAACCAGCTCCCCCCTCTCCCCTTCCGCAACCGGCTCCTTATAATGCCAGGGGTTGTACCCTGCCAGGCAGCTCCCCCACTGGTTGCCAGGGGGCAGGCTGAGGAGGCTGCTTTCCTTGCTCGCCCCCTCCCTCGTCCAGGAGCCTCGGGAGGAGCGAGTCGGGCTCCTTATGAGCCTTGCCACGCTCCCTCTCGGCACCGCCCCTTCCAGGGTTCGTCCGGACCCAAGATCTCGTGAGATCTTGGGCCATCAGGCTCTCCAGCTGCCCACGCCTGCCACCTTGGGGGGGAAGCCGCACGGCCGGGCGGCTGCTTCCGCGACTGGCTCCCTGTCCTTTGGGCGGTGGCGCCGCCTCTGCCTGCTGCTAAGGGGCCGGCTGAGCTTGTGGGCTCCGGCTTCCCCGCCCTGCGGGCTGTCCCGCTGGTCACCCCGCAGTTCCTTTGGGCGGTGGCGCCACCTCTGCTTGCTGCTCAGGGGCCAGCCGGCTCCTGCGGGCTCCTGCTCCCTTGCCCTGCAGGTGTTCCTGCAGTTCGCCCCACGCCTCCACCTGCCCAGGGTTGCAGGGCTTCCTGGCTGCCTGCCGCGTCCTCCCTGTTCCTTCCCGCCATCAGGTAAGTCCCCAGGCGACAGACCCCCCACCGCCAAGACCGGGGCCACAGCATCAACGGGCCACGGTGTCCGGGTATCCTGTCGAGAAAGGAAGTCAGCGTTACTATGGAGTCTGCCCGTACTGTATGGAGAAGGCAAAGGACTGGAGCAACATATACCAACGGGTAAGTTGAGGGTTTGTATCTTTCGTTCTGTGAAGACAGGTAAGCGGGGTATGGTCAGTCATTAGGATAAAGGGGGCTCCCAAGAGAGCGCATTCAGGGTCCACTTAACAGCCAAGGCCTCCCGCTCGATAACCGAGTAGGCCCGCTCGGCCTTGGTGAGTTTGCAGCTGAGGTACATCACTCGGTGTTCCTGGGAGGGGTTCCCCTGGCTAACACCGCTCATATCCCCACCCCAGAGGTGTCCGTCTGGGCGAGGAAGGGCCGAGAGAAGTCTGGGGCCTTCAACATGGGTTCTGCACAGAGAGCGGTTTTTATCTGTTGGAACTTTCTTTCGCAGTCTGGTGGCCACTCAGTGGGTTTCCCTTTCTTTCCCTTGGTCAGGTCGGTTAGGGGCACCGCCAGGGTAGCATACCCTGGGATGAACTGGCAGTAGTATCCTGAAAGGCCCAGAAACCGTTGTACGTCCCGCCGTGTTTGCGTCGTCGTCTGCCCCTGGAGAAACTGCACTTTGTCCATGACAGGCCGGACCTTCCCCCTCCTACCACATGTTCCAAATACTGCATTTGTGTCAGGCCAATTGCGCATTTGGTGGAGTTGGCCGTTAGTCCAGCTTGCCGCAGCACCTTGAGGACGGCCGTGAGGTGTTTCACATGTTCCTCCCAGGACAGGCTGTAGATGATGATATCATGGATGTATGCGGCCGCGTACTCCTGGTGGTTTTGCAGTACCCGGTCCATCAGGCGTTGGAAGGTGGCCACAGCCCCCACCAGCCCAAAGGGCATTCGCCAGAAGTGGAACAGGCCTCGGGGGGTGGCAAAGGCCATCTTTTCCTGGGAGGATGAGGTGAGGGGGATTTGCCAGTACCCTTTCGTGAGGTCAAATTTTGACAGATAACGGGCTCCCCCTAGACTTTCTAATAGTCCTGGCACCCCACGCATGGGGTAAGTATCGTGATATTTCATTCACTTTACGGAAATCGATGCATACCCTCACTGAACCATTGGGCTTAGGTACCATCACAGGGTGGGTACGCCATGGACTCTGGGAGAGTTCGATTACTGCAAGCCTCCTCATGGTTTCCACCTCCTCTCTTAGGGTGTTTTCCAAATACTGTGGCCATCAGCAGGCAGGTAGGCGGATGATACGTCCAAGTATTGTGGGGATGTCGTGTGCAGCCAATGGGGTCTGCCCTGGGGTGGGGGAGTACATGTCATTAAAGGTCTTTTTGAGGGTCCTTACCTGTTGGATTTGATATTTCAGGCTGTCCCCCAGGACCACCAAATGTGTCTGGTATGTTTCTGTCCCGGAGGGCCCAAAGTCCTCCTCCTCTTCCTCCTCCTCTGCCATAAGGCAATCTTGTGCCCTCCGTGCCTTTAATAGATTGACATGATAGATTTGCAGTTGTGGTCTGTGATCAGGCCTCCCAATTCACTGGCCCGGTTCTGCGTGTTACCTCATAAGGTCCTTGCCACCGTGCTAGTAACTTAGATTCGGAAGTAGGTAATAAAAGCAGGACCCTATCCCCTGGGTGAAACTCCCGTTGGGGTGCCTACCGAAGACTAGTTCAAACGGGGAGAAACCTGTGGAGGCCTGAGGGATTTCCTGGACTGCGAATAGGAGTGGGTCAATCAAGCGAGCCCACTGCCCCGGCCTTTCTCGAACGAACTTTCTCAGCATGCTTTTAAGTGTCTGGTTGAATCTTTCAACCAGCCCATTGGCCTGAGGGTGATACACTGATGTTCTGAGGGGTCGGACTTGCAGTATGGTCCACAGTTTTTGTAGGACCCGCCCCATGAAATTGGTGCCCTGGTCCGTCAGAATTTCCTTCGGGAACCCCACACAGGCAAAGAAATGTAATAGTTCCCTGGCCAACATTTTGGCCCCGGTCTTCCAAAGTGGGATGGCTTCAGGATACCTGGTGGCATAATCCACCATGACAAGGATATGTGTGAATCCCCCTTGGGCCGGAGGCAGTGGTCCCACTATATCAATACCAATCTGCTCAAAAGGGACCTTGATGATGGGGAGGGGTTCCCTCCCTTGGGGTCCCCGGGGTTGTGTCAGTTGGCATTCGGGGCAGGAAGAACAATATTGCTGAACTTGTTCCCATATCCCTGGCCAGTAGAACCTCCGACTCAGTCGGAGCAATGTATTATAGGCCGCCAGGTGTCCAGCCATGGGGACATTGTGCACAACCTGTAAGGCCTCTGCTATAGGCCCTGCGGGACCACTAGCTGGTCCACTGTCTGCCCTGTGTGTGGGTCTAGACCTTCCCTGAATAAGACTTCTTCCCAGAGGGTAAACTGCAGGGTGTCCCTTGCCCCTTGGGTAGGGTTGGCTGCCTGCACCAAGGCAGCCATAAAGCAGCCTGCCTGCTTTTTGTAATTCCCTAATATCCTCCCTAGGTGCCAACGGAGCTTTTTGTTCCTCCTGGGATACTCCATTCTCCTCTCCCAGTGCACCCTCCAATGCTTCGCTTTGGGCCAGTAACTGAGCAAACTCGGGCCAGTCCCGCCCGATCACGGCTCCGTACTGGAGTTGGGGTACTACTCCGACCTTGAGGAACTGGCAATCCCCCCCACTGTCATCTTAGCCCACCTCAGGTGATAGGGGCATACGTCCCCGTGGATGCAGCGAACCATTTGGACTGCATCCAAGGGGCTGCCCCGGGCCCGCTGAACTAGGGTGCAGATGCAGCTGGAGTCGAGGAGCACCATTACTGGTTGCCCATCTACCCAGGCTTTCACCAGAAGTCGGGAATCCTCCTAGGCCCCCTTTACCTGGGCCGCCGTCCACGCTTCCGCATGCAAGCACTCCATGACGGGACAGTCACGTCGGATATGGCCTGGCTGGCCACAGGTGAAGCAGATGATCTGGTTGGTCCGAGGGTTAGGTGGTGATGGTGGTGTCCCTGTGACAGGACTACGGTTGGGTCTGGTCCCAGGTCCTCCCATAGATCTCGGTGGGTTAGGAATCAGGGGGATTCTGGGTCTGCGTGGGGGATGATCTTCTCTTGTGCCTCCTCAGGGTGGGGGTCCTTGGCCCCTAACACCTCCCGGGTTTGGCCAGGTCTCAAAGCGACGCCCCGCCCCAGGAGGACCGGCCATGGGACCTGTTCCGGTGGCGGCCTCGTAGGTTTCCATGAGGACAATCGTGGCTTCAAGGGTATCGGGTCAGTTGCACAGGACCCAATTGTGTGCTGAGGATGGTAAGATGGAAGTAAAGTGCTCTAACAGTATAAGTTCAGTGACCTCTTGGGTGGTTCTGGCCGTGGGTTTCAACCACCGGAGGCCATTGTTCCGGATACGATTTCCGATAAGACGGATGCTGGTACCCTTTTGGAATTCAATTTCTCTGAGTCTCCTTCTATAAGTTTCGTCGGACACACTCAGGGTGCCTAAAATGGTAGTCTTTACGGTGGCATAGTAGGCTGCTTCGAGGGGTGTAAGCGTATCCACTGCTTCTTGGGCTATGCCTGTGAGGTACGGTGTCAGTAGAGCGGCCCATTGGGCTGGGGGCCAAGAGGCAGCCACCGCAATTTGCTCAAACATCTTCAAGAATGCTTCAGGTTCATCATCAGGTTCCATTTTTCTCATCCGTATGGGGAGTAGTTGTTCAGTTCCCATGGGGTTGGCCATGTTCAGGCCCAGGGGAGGGATGGTGGGTAGTGCGGTTGTGGGGTTTCCGGCCGTGGCCGAAGCGAGACTCATGGCTGTGATGTGTTGTAGTAGCGAGACCTGCTGGTCCACCAAAGCGGTTAGCAGCCTTTGTTGTCCTTCTGCACGGGTCTGTTGTTGTGACATCCACCATTGCAGCCATTCAGGGGTAGCGGGCTCCCCAGGTTTTCTGGGGCCTGAGGGCCCGCTGCCCGCATTTTCCACCATTGTAAAATCCATCCCTGGGGTGGGGCCTGGGGGCGGGGCCTCAGAAGTAGCAGTACTGGAGATGCAAGCTCGAGGAGGGCAGCAACGACAATGAGGAGCGGAAAGAAATGGTTTGCACACCCGATTTAATCGAGTCAATGACTTCACCTTCATTAGGACCTGTTGCAACAATTGTACAACTCCTTAATAAAGTATTTATCACACAATCAGATCAGAGTCCTTGTTCTTTTCACAAGCCTCTTGGAGGGAACTATGCCTGTGCCGCAGAGATCTGTACCGTACCCAATCGAAGTTGAGGGTACTCAGCTGTTGGTCCACTGCGGACAGGCTGCTGTTCTCTTGGGTCTCTCCTGTTGCCACTGTTGTGGTCTGGGTCCCAAGCGCTGTGTTACTGGAAAGGTAGGGTGATCCCTTGCAATTTCCCTTCAGGGGGGTCAGTTGGGATGCCCTCCTGGGGTCCCAAGTGGTTGCTAAGGGATAGGCTGCCCTGCCTATCCCTCTGCTGGCACTGTGCCCGGGAGAGGTGGATGTCCGGATTTCCCCAGACCCCTGAGCAGGGTTGCTGCCAGGGGTTCTGCCCTGCTAGGCAGGTCCCCCACTGGTCACCAGGGGGCAGGCTTTCCCTGCTCGCCCCCTCCCTCGCCCAGGAGCCTCAGGAGGAGCAACCTCCCGCCTCAGCGGTCGGGCTCCTTATGAGCCTTGCTGCAATCCTTCTTTGCTCTGCCCCTTCCAGGGTTCGTCTGGACCCAAGATCTCGCGAGATCGTGGGCCATTCGGCTCTCCAGCTGCCCGCGCCTGCCGCCTTGGGGGAAGCGGCACAGCCGGGCAGCTGCTTCCGCAACCGGCTCCCCATCCTTTGGGCGGTGGCGCCGCCTCTGCCTGCTGCTCATGGGCCGGCCGGGTCTGTGGGCTCCTGCTCCCTTGCCCCACAGGTCTTCCTGTGGTTCGCCCCGCCCCTCCACCTGCCCAGGGTTGCGGGGCTTCCTGGCTGCCTGCCGCTGCCTCCCTGGTCGCTCCCGCCGTGAAGTAAGTCCCCAGGTGACAACAACACAGCCCTATTCATGTTTATTCAGAATTAAATCCTGCTCTGTTCAACAGTACATAGAATTGCAGGCAATGAACATCTATAGTTCCTTCAAGCCAACACTTTATAAACAGGCAAACAACCCACCCTCCTTTTTCAGCAGTGGGACTGGTCTGCTATGTGCGTTTCCTTAAAAGGAGCCACATCAAAGCAGGGAAGTTTCATAGATTCTAGCTCCCCACCCCCAGACTTTGAAACCAAGGCTTCCTACTCCAGAATTTAATATCTTTGCTCCTTCTCCCCACTCAGTTTTCCCCCCACCCCCAACAGCCCTTTTGTCTGACTCTGTTCTCTTAAAAGCTACCAGATGTTAATGCCATGAAGTTTCAAAGAATTCTTTTTTTTTCATGCCCACATAACTCATTATAACTAATATATTCCAAGAATTCTTTTAGTTCAGGAAACACTGGAGTGGGGAGAAATAAAAGGGGCGGGAGTGGAATACAAGGGGCAAATGTCTACACAGAATCATCCTGGGAAGAAAATAACCAGTTCACCTGAAAGTCATTGATGTATCATTTTGGCCACTTTGGGCAACAATTACGACAAGATAAGAATTCCTCATGAGAAAGGGATCCGCAAGGAGAAAAGGGGGGGATGCTTGACCTGTACTGTGTGCACAAAATAATGTCTTTGTAATCCAGAATCTCTTTCACACATGCTCATGAACAGGTAGGACGGGGCTCTCTCTACAATACAATATAGAATCGACTCCAGCATTGCACAAATGAAACAGTATACCCCAATTTTCATCCTGAAAGACCACTGCCCAAGCCATTATGGTATATTGCATTGGTTTACTCCGCAGTAGTCTGTCCTCCAAGGATTTAAAATCACAAGAATAATTCACCAAAGGAGGAGGAGGAAAAAACCCACCCAAATATCCTACAATAGGTTATCAACAGTTAAAATACAGTTGGATCTTAGTATCCGCCAGAGATCTGTTGCCGGATCCTCTTTAGATACCAAAATCCATACATAAGTGAATCTGCAGGTCTGGTCCATAGGAGCTCCAAACATGACCAGAGATGTTCTCAGGCCTGAAGAGGCTGTGCACATAAAAACCTTTAGTGCCTTTCTGGCACTACCGGAAGTGTTGAGGGCACCTGTGGCCTTCAGAAAGCCTCCCGAATGCGACCAGAGAACACCCTCAATTCATATCCGGAAGTCTGTCTGGACCTCCACTGCAGGTTCATAACCCACTGGGATTTAAATCTGCTGGTCCTACATCTGCAGATACAGAGAACTGACCTGTATAGCTCAACAGCAGTAATGCAGGAAATAGTTCCTTAGTGTTCATGTGCATATATTTACTTGGACATGCACTACAGAGAAGATATACCGAGTCCCCACTAAGAGATTTAACCTGAGAGCAGGCAACACTATGGCTAAAAGACTGAGCTGTTTGCATCATGCCTCTACCTAAAACTCATTATGAGGAGATAACACCATATATAATGTCACTTATAATCACTTCGGTGCTTTTTCACCCAGATAAGCTGTCATTATTAATAAAACTACTGACCCTTCATTTTTTGTATTTAGAGCCCACTGCCCTTGAGCGACCAGATGTTGGGTTGGACTAGATGATCTCCAAGGAACCTTTCAACTCATTCTATGTTTCTAAATACAGTGGGCCCTCCTTAACTGCAGGCTCAGCATCCACAGTTTTAAATATTCATAGATGCTGAGCCCGTGGCTGGATGGCCTCACAGGAACTTCCTGACGCGATCAGAAGTGGTTTCTCTGGTTGCGTCCGGGAGGGGTTCTAAGGCTCGGGGAAGCAACAAACTTCATTATCCGTGAAATTCAGTAACCGCAGGGGGTCCTGGAATAGATCCCCTACAGATACCAAGGGCCCACTGTAATGAGAAAGGTTCCAACAGCTTCTGAAGGCCTATCAAGCTGGCATCAAATATGATGCTGACCCAACTCTCTTGGGAACAGAATCTCCCAGAGGACTTTGAGAAGGAAAGGGGGGGAGTAATAATCGCTGGCTCTTAAGGTTAGCTAAGCTGTGAATCTCACAAATAATAGCTGGCTCTCAATGATTTGTGGGCCCTTGTCCCTCACAAAGTATCCCAAAACTTTTTAACACATAACTGCTTCTTCCTTCTCCTGCTTGCCAAAATGGCCCTGAGAGTCACTGAGAGTTCCTGGCAGAGCTTTAGGGCATGAGGAAATGGGGAAAAAAAAGATTGCATCAGTTCCCCAGTAGGGGGGTATCAGGCACAACTTGTAGTCCCTTTCTTCCTGTCCTGATGCTGGCCGCTCTCCCCTTGAAATCAGTGGGAGGTTTGCCTGCATCAGGGCTGGAAGATCAAGACTTCTCTGATCACAGAGTTGGAAACAGTAGGGTTCTGCATCTCGCACCACCTCGATCAGCAGCATTCTGCAGACTTGGCGTCTGTCCTACATTTGGAAGGATATGAAAGACAAAAAAGTGTTTGGGGGGGAAAGAACAGAAGAAATGAGGGGGGGGGGGAAAACTAGTTACACAGCCACCTCTGCACAAGCACAAAGCCTCTAATAATCCATTATGCTTTAGATACCATCAACCATGATACCCTTCTGGGTCACCTAATGAGGCTGCAGGGCGGAGACGTATATTGGTTGCTCCACACATTCCTTAAAGCAAGGTCCAGAAAGTAGTGACTTCTGCTCAACCCCTTGGATTTTGGCTGGGGGGGGAAGGGCCACAAGGCTCCCTTTGCTATTCAACATCTACACTGGTAGCCTCCAAACTACAGCCTGCAGGCCAGATCCAACATAATGAAAAGGCTGTACGGGTGTGGCACTCGCTTTCCATTCTGCGCTGCAGACTCCTATCTTTCCAGCCAATCTTCTCAGACACTTGCGCTGGGCAGCTGCTTCCGCCCAGAAAGCAGGGCATTAAGCCTGCTGGAGCAATGGACAGTGGAAGCAGTGCCCGGGATGAGTTTTTGAGAAGATTGTCTGGAAAGATAGGAGGCCACGGTGCAGAACAGAGAGTGCTGCGCCTGGACTCCTTTCTCCTTATGAAGTGGGCTGTGGTTTAGAGACCATTGATCTACCCAAAAGTGACAGGACCATCGCATCTTGAACAAGTGCCTCCTGGTATTGGATATTTGCATCCATTCTTTTTGCTTCCTGGACATTTGCGTCCTGATATACTGTATGCATATTTATAGTAGATGTGCTTTTTTTCTTTTTAAAACACAAAAGTAGGGTCAGGGTTAGGGCTGCAATAACAGGTTTAGGATAAATAAAATAGGGTTTGTTGCCCATTTATATTTTGTTTGTTGTCCAGTTATAGTGGGATGCAAATGAAAGGGACGCCGCCCCCCCCCCCCCAGGGACACAATGTTCAGGGACACAAATGACTGGGATGTATTTCACTAGGACACAATTGTCCAGGATGCAAATACTCTAGTAGCCTACACAGAGAGAAGTCAACTGGAGATTTGAGCTGCAGAGTCAAGGGTATGCTGATGACACCTGGCTCTATCTCACTTTTTCATCTGATCCTGAGCAGAAGGTGGAGACCTGGCGGCCTGGCAGGAGTGTGGGACTGGGTGGAGGAGCTGCAGTGGAATGCAGGCAAGGCAGAGGTGCTGTTTGATGGATTTTCTACTGATCCATGAGACAGCATTCAACCTGCCCTTGACTGGTTTGCACACGTCCTTAAGGAGCAGATTCCCATTGAGGGTACTCCTTGTTCCAAGGCTTCTCCTGGAAGCTCAGGAACCCAAATGACAAGCAGTACCTTGTAGCAAGTTCTGCTGATTCGCCAGCTACTGCCTTTTCTGGAGTAGTCCGACCCAGCTACAGGCATCCACACTCTGGTCCCCTCAAGGCTACCGTACAGCAACCCGTTTTATATGGGGTTGCCTCTTCAGAAACTTCAGCTGATGCAAAAGGATGCAGCCAGCCTTTTGAGGCTGCTCGCTGTGATCACATCACTCAGACCACATCACGCAGTCTGGCTACCAGTCTGGCATCACGCAGTCTGGTAGAACGGCATTGGCTACCCATTTGTTTCCAGACTCACAATATTGATTATGTGGGAAATATCACGACAGAGAAAACCTTATGCTATCCCTTTCCAGAAAAAGAATGGAATCCAAACCCTAAAATCATGGTAAGTTTCTCAGATTTGTGGCAAGTGTACATGAGAAAACCAGGACTTTCATCAGGTGATTTAAACCCTTTTCAAGAATTGCAAAATCGCCCTTTCTCACTCCCTCTGCTTGTCTCATCAATGCCTTTCCTGGCATGTATTATCACACAAATTGCTCAGGTAGTTTAATGCTTCACTACAGCCAGAAACCTCAATTAAGGTCTGTTTTGAAAATACGTTGTGTTTTTTAAAAACAAATTTCGATTTTTTTGAAGGAGTCATTTTAGCCCTTGGACACTGCTGTTCAGCCAACATTAACAGAAAGACACCTTCCTCCATGTTTCACCCTACATGTTTCACCCTACATAAAAACAAACTTTAAACATACAGCATATAAAAGTGACCCCTATGGGTTGGCTCCAGACTCCAGCTGGGTTATATAGGCTGGAGTAATCATTTCTGCCACAGTGCAAAAGGCGGGGCGGGGATGGGATGCAGGAGTGAGGAATTGTGATGGATTGACAAACTTACAATAATGTATGTAGGAGATAAAAAAACTGCAAGGGGAAAGCTGAACCCAAACATTAAACCCCCTGCCTTTCCAACACTTGATTTTAAAAAATGGCAACATGACACAAACTTTGCATTTAAGACCAACATAAAATAAAATCCCATATTAGTAACATGTTGAGGCAGAAGGGATTTTGTGCCCAAGTAAGGGATTTAAGACTTGGACCAATAATAACAACACTCTGAACTCATAAAGTCTCAGGTTTTGCTGCATTCCATGTTCAAAGTTCTGTCCAAACATTCATAAGCAAAACACTTGGGATTTTTATTATTATTATTATCGTTATTTTTTAAACTGACTTTCCAGACAATCTAAACTGTCTGAAAAATTCTGGAGAGAATTTAAGGAACTTGTTCTTGGCCTCAGTAGCATTTTTTTTTTTTTTAAGTTGGGAAGTGAAATCTTGGGTAAGCCTCTGAACAGCATCTTTGCTTCAGAGGTCACAGCTAATTTCAAAACTTGCACACATTTTCCCCACTCACAAATGTCATTCCTTTAAAATGTGCCTGCTTAAAACAAAACCCATGAGCTTTCATTCCCATTCTCTACTTGAAGTTTTAGAATCTTCAACAATTTCCGACAGTAGCTTCATATTTAAGGGAAACCTCAGTGGCCACACCAAGCAAGAAATACCTTCTTCTGTCATTGACTTCAATGGTAAAAGGGCTCACAAAGGCTGGATGCAAACATGGTGTCACAGTCATGTCAAGGTGGACAAGGCAAGAAACTCTGTCACCAGCGAGATGGGCTGGGTGAGATGAAGCAAAGACAGCTCAGTTAACAGACATTCCAGTAGGTAAGAAGAGCTCTGCTGGATCAGGCCAAAGTTCTACCTGGTCCAGTGTCCTGTTTCCTATAGCTAGAGGTGGGAGAAAACAGTTTTATTTTGTCACAGATTTTGGTCTTTTCCAAAACTGGAAGTGTAGGTAGAGATATGTGTTTTTATTCAAAATCAACACTATAACTTTAAATTATAATCGCTTTAAAAGTGAACCAGATCGGTGATGAATGTGATATAGTGGTCAGTAGATGTAGTCACAGTCATGATCCATGCACCCCACGCCCCCACAATTAGAAATTAAAACCAAATAAGGCTTTGTTTATTCCACAGATTTAAGGGTTTGTTTGGTATTTTACAAAAATGAGAAGTGCAGAAAGCAGTGTTATGTGTTTTTATTTTATTATCACCATTTTTTCCCACTCCTGCCTATAGCCTCTGGGAAGCCCACAAGCAAGAGATGTTGGCACACCCTTCTCTCCTTCATAATTGGTGTCCAGCAGAACATCACCTCTAGACACGGAGGTTCCACCTAGCTAACATGGTGAATTAGTGATGATAGACCTGTGGCAGCTTGGCTTTCATATTCAAGAGATGGGTTGCTGAGGCTGAGAAGCAATGGCAAATTCCAAGATGCATAGGGTTGGGCTTTCCAAAGTGTGTGTCGTGACTCCTTAGGGCAGGAGTCTCAAACTCATGTTTTCCCTGGGGCCACAGTGGATTCATGGCACCTGCTGAGGGCCGGTGGTCCAATGGCCAGAGTTCCACGACCAAGCACGACCGGAGCAAGGGACAGGGAGGACATGCACTGCCTCCCCAGCCCTCAGAATGATGTTCTGAGACCTAAGGCGGCCTTATAACATCACTTCTGGTTTTCTGAAAAACTGGAAGTGACGTTTTAAGGCCTTCTGAGACCTCAGAATGTCAATCCAGGGCCAGGGTGGCAGTGCACAGCCTCCCAGAATTCCCTTTGAATGTGACCGGGGCACAGCTCCAGTCGTGTTCAGAGGGGGCAGCCCTGGAACCCCACGGGCCACCTGAAGAGGTTCCATGGGCCATATTCAGCCCGTGGGCCATATGTTTGACACCCCTGCCTTAGGGCATCACAGCATGCTCACAAGGGAGCCATGGCATGTGCCGGGTATCCCATCCTACCTGTTCCCCTGAACACCACCATCTTGGATCTTGTGAAAACTTGTGAGATTTGGGTGCCCCTATCTTGGATCTCACATGTCCTCTTCCTCTGTGAATGGAAGTTCTGTCTCAGTGATTCTCATGGATGGGCCATCCCTGCCCTCACCTCAGTTTCTTTGCAGCAGTGGGTCTTCCTCCCATCTGGCAGCCACCATTCCCAAACATAGTGCTCCTTGGAACAATGCTATGTCAATGTGAACTATTGGGGGTGGCAGTGACTGCCCGTCAGGAGAAGGACTGATGTCACTTGGAAGACCTCCACTTCACCCATCTGAAAAGGTTCCAAAATGGCCACCCACATTTCTCCACTTGCAACTTGAGAGGAGAAATTGCGCAGGGGCATTTCGGCATGGAAAACACAGAGAAAATGCAACATGATGCGTATTATTGGAGCCTTCCAATAGCCTACATCGGTGTTTCTGAACCAATGTTACTGGTACAGGCTAGCACTGAAGCAGTATTCAGGAGCTTGCAGGCTGTGGAGAGAATCACTGCAAGTGTGGCGGAGCTAAGTTGCTAGACCCCAGGAAGTTTTTCACTTAAGCAGAGACTGTGTCGAAAGTTTGGGGCCGCAGAGCCATTTCATGAAGTTTGAGAGGCAAATGCTCTTCTCCAAAAGCCATCGCTAAATGGAGCACCAAACACTTCTGACATCAAAGTGGCGACATTTTAACTTCACTTGAAAAGTCTCTTTACGTTCCTGAACAAACACAACATTAAGAACCCCGCCCTTTCGAAGAAGATGAAAGGAGCCAATCTCCTCTTTAAATTACCAAGGAAGTCGGGAGCCTTGACTCCCTTTTTCAATGGGAAGTCAAAAAAAAAAAAAAAAGGGAGGGGGGAAAAATGTCTGACTTCAATCAGTTTGTATAAACCAGCTTTTGTTTTTCCTTTTACCCAAATGACTCCACTCTTTAAGGATTTATTGTAACTGGATTGCTTTTCTGCCCAGCAGGGAGCTGTAGCACTAAGCAAAGCCGAGGAACACAGTAGGGTTTTTCTGCTGATTGAATTCCTAGACTTTCAGCTCTTCGGAAATGTTTGCTCTTGTACAAGCTGTCAGAGGGAAATTGCGAGCAGTCGATTTTCTCCCAGCTAAAGCTAAGCGGGGGGTCCCATATGCAGCCAGCAATGTGTGGAATTGGACGAGGGATTGGGTGAGGGGAGAAGGATCAAACAAATTGTGCCAAGGGGGGAAGGATGGAGAAAGGGACTCTCACAACACAAAGCCAAAAACATTCCTTCCAATATTTCTGAGATGAAAACAGGAACACCACCGTAAAGCCCTCTATTGTCGGACCAAAGGCCGGCGCCCAGGTTCTCCCTTCCCGTTAGAGATTGATGAAGGCTCTTTTCTGTCTCCTCCATGGGGTAATCTTTGCTGTGATCTGCAAAGCTTGATCCTGTGCTTTTTAAAAAACCCCGAAAATATGTAGTCTTTTTGGTGAAAGGTATGCCAGAAAAACAAAAGTTTCATTCACACCTTATCCTGCACCAGCCTACAACCTCTTGGCACCCAAAGCAGCCCTCCACTGTTCCACCTCCTTGGATTTAAAACAAAGGGAGGTTGGAACTGTTTGGAAGAAGTGTGGAGGTGGGCAGGACCTAAACTTCCTGCCCATACTACCTCTTCTCCTCTAAGAACATAAGAAGATTCCCACTGAATCAGGCCAAAGGCCCATCTAGTCCACCGTCTTGTATCTCACTGTGGCCCACCAGATGCCTCAGGGAGCACATAAGACAACAAGATCACTGCATCCTGGTGCCACTCCCTTGCAACTGGCATTTTGAGGTAGCCTACTTCTAAAACCAGGACGTTGCACAGACCCAACATGGTGTGTGGAATTTTCCTTCATGAATCTGTCCAATTCCCTTTTAAAGGCATCTAGGCCAGATGCCATCACCACATCCTGTGGCAAAGAGTTCCACAGATTAATTACAAGCTGGGTAAAGAAATATTTCCTTTTGTCTGTTCTAACTCTCCCAACACTCTATTTTAGTGCACGTACCCTGGTTCTGGTGTTGTGCGGGAGGAAAAAGAATAGACCGCTATCCATTCTATCCATCCCATGCATAATTTTGTATGTCTCCATCACCCCACCCTCTGGCACCATTTTTCCAGACTGAAGAGCCCCAAACGATGTAGTCTTTCCTCAGAAGGGAGGTGCCCCAGTCCACTCATCATTTTGGTTGCTCTCTTCTACTCCCCTTCTTCACTCCAAGGAAAGGGGAAGCAGGCAGGCAGTGGCAGGGGTCCCTCCACCTACCTGTCACCCAAGACACTCATCTCAGTTGATCTCAGAGACAGGATGACCAACTGCCCTCTGTCCAGGTGGAAATCTGCTAGGAAAGTCTACACCAATCCAGCTCGACATGACTGGAAACCCTGCACAATCAGGAATCCTGATTCCCATGGAAAATGTACATGCAGAAATTCCCTTCACAGACCTTTAGTTGAATATGTAGTGATACTGGGGGCAGGGGGCTGACAGACATGACAATGAGGCCAGCAGGTTTGACCCTCCATGCACCCGTTGAATGTATGAACGTACAAAGCTGCCTTGTCTGGAGTCCTTCTCGCTAGCTCAGTTTTGTCAACACTGCATAGTACCGGCTCTCCAAGGTTTTTGATAGGAGGCTTTCCCAGCTCCACCTGAAGATGCCAGGGGTGGAACCTGGGACCTTCTGCAGGCAAAACACACACTCACCCTCTGAACTGCAACTCCTTCCAAAAGAAAAGGGAAAGATTTTTTTTTCTAAAAAAGTTTTCTCCTCATTTTTTGTTTCCCTTTTGTTGATTGATAGATTATAAATCCCTCCTGTCCTCTTGCTTTTGTGTGCATGTGTGTTTGTTTCCTTATCAAATCTGCAAAATGTACAAACTGCAAATGGAAAAAATTACACAGACCGGCATTTAAATACATCAGACAGGGATGGCTAATCACATGCAGACATCTGAGAACTCAAAATGCATGGTTGTCAGTATCACACTGGTATTCCAAATATCAGTTGCAGGACAGCAAAAACAGGAGTGGGGTCTGCCTTTCTCTCCTGCTTGTGGGCTTCCCAGAGGCAGTTGGTGGAGCACAACAGGGAAAAAGAGTGCTGGATTAGATGGGCCTTTTGCCTGATCCAGCAGAGGTTTTCTTAGGTTCTTATGTACCTGTTCCTAATGAAAGGCAGACAAAAGTCCCTTTCATTGCAAAAGTCTCTTTGCATCCTACCTTTTCTCAACCTATCATCTTCAGGTATTTTCATACCTGCCCCTTGCCATACTTTACCTACAGTGCAATCCTATGCATGCCTACTCAGAATTAAATTACAGTGTAATTAACTGCAGTGTAATTAAGTAAGTGTGTACAGCAATGCAGCCCTAGTCATTCTTTTAAATAATACTGAATGCCGCCAATATTTAACAAACAAAATTTGGGCCACTGGACATAAATAGCCAGTGTAAGAGCCAGGGTGGTGTAGTGGTTTGGGAGGTGGGCTTAGACCTGGAAGATCCAGGTTCAAATCCCCCCTCAGCCACAAAGCTTCCTGGGTGACCTTGCGCAGTCACTTTCTCTCAGCCTGACCTATCTCACAGGGTTGTTGTGAGGACAAGAAGAAGGGGAGGAGCAGCCGTGTAAACCGCCCTGAGCTTTTTGGAGGAAGGGCAGTATAAAAAAGTGGAAAATAAATAAATAAATAATAAATTACACATCTACTCCTGATGTTCCTCCCTAACCCTTTTATCCAAACACCCCAGTAACATCACCAATGGGTTGAATGGGATATTGTCAATATGATAGCACCGTTCTACGTGGTCGACGCAGAAGTATAGGCAGAGAGGATTGTTGGCCAAGCCATATGTTCCCTTGCCCTACGCGCACAACAGATAGAACAATAAAGAGAGACAATGTGGCAAATACAATCTGGAATGCATTTCCCACACAAAGAAAATGGGGTTGTGGATTCAGCATAATTGCCCTGAATCAAACTGCCACCAACTCTCTTGTCGGGGATAGGCATCTGTGCTTCTGATCAGCAGAGAAGCCAGAGCAAAGCACGCATGATGAAAGAACATGTTTTCAACTCCAAAAGTCTAACCGGAAGGCCCGCTTGACTGATCAAAGGCACGAGGGCACTTTTGTTTGCTGAGTAATAGGCTAATGAACGCCATTAAGTGCTCAACAGATAGGACAAACATTCAGTCACTTTGTCTCTCTATACAAGATTTCAGAGGATGTCAACTAGTTTTTTTTTCCCCCAGCTCTGGGCTGGGAACATATCTATAGGCTCAGGGCCAAAAGGGAACGGGGGAAATTTGTCAGTTTTAATTTTGCTGAGAGATCAATTATTTTAACAGAAATAATAACAACAGCAATGATGATAACAATAATTACACCAACGAGGAAATGACACAAGGTTTTGATCAGCCACGACAACCAATTCTATTAAAATTTACGCCAGCTGCCCAAATCATTAGCATTTTGCCTTAGCAGCAGGGTTCAAGACAGCTGGTTCTGCAGCTGTAATATATGCACAGATGCCTCTCCCTCCTTGAAGTGTCACTCAGAGCACAATCCTGAGAAGTACTTGGGCCAGGCCAGTCTTGCGCAAACGGACTTGCGCTGGCCAGGGAGTTTCACAATCATGCCATTATGCACATATGTGATGACTTGGGAGTTGGAGACGTTGGTGCAAGGACATGCACCAATCTCCCCATGCCAGACCCGAGCTGGTGGGAGGTAAGTTTGCGCTGGCCTAGGGAAGCCAATGCAGGGGGTTGGGGAGTATAGCAGGAGGACAGCATTTTGGGAAGGGGTAGGGCAGGCTGGTGGGTGGACTGGGCCCAAGAGGGGGACTGGCCTCCGGCACTTAGGCCAGATCCAGACCCCTCTCCAGAGCAGCTAGCATTAAACCAGACTACTCAGATCTGTGCTAGCGTTTTGGGCAGCGCAGGTCGAGTAGCTAGCGTTTTGGGCAGCGCAGGTCGAGTAGCTCCATTAAGGTGATTGCCAAATGATACAGGGTAAGGGGAAAGGAAATCCCCTTCCTCCAAGTTGTGCTGAATCCACCTCCTACCCCAGTCAGCCTGCCCTTTCCAGCACAGGATAGGATTGGGCTGTCAGTGCAGTGACTAAGAATCATAGAGTTTGAAGGGTTCCTCAAGGCCATTTAGCCCACCCCAATGCTTGAAGCAGGAAAATATTCTCTAGAGCAGGAGTTCCTTACCTTCTTACAATTACAGACCCACAAGGGGTCGCCCAATATGTCCCCAAACCCCTTCACCAGACTGTCAAAATAAACATCACCACCAGTCCTATTAGGTAGTATGACTTTTTAAAAAATGCTAATAGCTTGGTTTTACCTTACATATGAATAGATAATAATAATAACAACAACAACAACAACAACAACAACAAAGTATTTATATTCCGCCTTTCTGGTCATCAGATTACTCCTCTGACTTTATTCGAGGCGGTTTACATAGGCAGGCATTTCTAAATCCCTCTTACAATCATAAAGGTTCTCTCTTTCAAGAACCAACAACATTTCAGAATGGATCTTCGTGGTTTGGTCTCACTTCTGACCTCCAGCTCTCCCACGCAGGCTGACAAGCAGCTCCATCTCTCACATGGAGGGCAGCTAAGACGCTTCTTGCTCACTCCAAGAGCAAGTGGAATCATTCAGCTTGGCTTTGTCAGCTGCTTCAAGGTCTTGCCATTCTCAGCCGTTCAGGGAGCTGCCGGTGTTCTCGAACTGGCGACCTTCTGATGTTATCTTCGGGTTAATGGAGGCTCTACCCGGAGGTCAGGATAGGAACAGAACACTTCAATCCATATTGATAATAGTGATAGTTAAACTAATCCAACAACAATTTTTTAATTGTACAAAAATCAAGTCCTGTACCCCCATAATTTGGTTCCCATTCCCCCAAGGGGTATGAATAGAATCTCAGCTCTAGAGCATCTCCAAAAGATGCCTGTCAAGACTCTACTTGAAGACTTGTTGCCACTGAACCCATCATAAGGTATTGCCTTTTGTGGGGGGGGGGGAAGAGGGGGGGAGACCCGATAGACATCCAGCAGCACTTCTAGTATAACAGGAAAAAAGATGCTTAACACTACACACTTGATTAGGTCTGCAGGAGGCTAAAATCAAGCAGAAAAAACACACTAGCTAAAAAGCCTCCGAACAGAAATATGATGGAAAAAACAATCTATCCAAAACGGGCTCTTCTGCTTTTATATGCATACAGCTCCAAATAGGCTGAGCGGTTTACTGGTTTGAAATGCTTTCCGCGGTCATGTAACTCCAATATAAGCTTTTATTTAAAACATGGGATTTGGCAAGTCAGGAATCTCCACAGAAGCCAACTTACTTTGGAGAGTGTGGAGTCTTTTTTAATTTTTTTTTTAAATGTTCACATTGACCAGAGACTTTTGCATTGACATGGCAAACTGCCTGCAAATTCTCAGGCAGAGCACTTAAGTATAGGGTTGCATCACTTCAAAGAGCATGAACAGTCTTAGGGAGGAACTAGATGTAATGGCGGACAACACAACACTGCCACTGAAGACTTGGGACACTTCCCAAATTCTCGTCTGAATTACTCCCCAAATTATTTCCAAATTACTTGCTCTTGTTACCCAAGTGGAACCAATGCATTAGAAATTCTAAGACATTCCCATTTCTGGACGTCCCAGAGACATCTGGTTGGCCACTGTGAAAAGAACACTGGGCAAGATGGACACTTGGCCTAACCCAGGAGAGCCTTGACCCTTCCTTGCTCTGTGTGTGTGTGTGTGTGTGTGTGTGTGTGTGTGTGTGTGTGTGTGTGTGTGTGTGTGTGTGTGCTTTTTTAAATTGTCAAATAGCACACAGGGCAGGAACAGTTCACTGCAGCTTTACGCTCCTTTGGGAAGTCAGTATCTTTTCTCCCATCCTCTCTCCATCTCCAGTGTGCACATGAGTATTCACAAAACACCACACAAAAGCAATTGTGATTTTATTATATGCCAGATTGTGGCAAGACTCTTTTCTATAGTGTTTCAAGCAGTGTGTAGAAGTAAATCCAACCATCAAGCAAACACTACACTAAGCTACTACTGATGCCATCAGGAAAAGGGAGAGAGGGTGAGATGTGGTTGCCATTTTCAAAGGCATCTGTCTCTATCTGTCTCTATCCTTAGTCTGATCCAACAGAAATACTCATCATCTGCAAAACTAAGCACATCTCCTGGAACTACTCCCTCCCCTTCTGTCTGAAAGGAAAATATCCACACTAGAAGCTGGAAAAAAAACCCCAAGCACCTGGTATCCTTGGCACCCAAAGTTTTGATGAAATAGTTTATCAGTAGTGGACAGAGGGTGTCTCTATGAACGGTTTGCTGGAAGCACAGTTTAAGACCGTGGTGAAGTCTCAGAACACTTCTCCAGTCGGTCCTGGAGTCATGTGAGGCTCCACAGTGATCCAGGTAAGTGGGGGGGAGGGTGGCTTCATGCTGAGAATGGATGTAAAGGTCCACCATCATGAACCTTTGCCCTGGGGCACCATGAGGGCAGGTCCACCACTGCAGTTTATATAGCAAAAGAAATGAGAAGATTGTTCTCTATCACTCAATCTCTTAAGGAAACAAGGAAGAGAACAGCAAAGGTATAAGATGCTCTGCTGGGATGAGCAGAGAGAGTTCATTTCCCCTTGCTGAATACAAGAGAACCACCTCTTTAAATGGTGCCTCTCTACCCAGTGTGCCAGAGGAGACATAGGGTTGACTCTTACAAAGCTATTGCAAGCATCTTGGAATTAAAAATATTCTTCCAGCTCTTGTTCTAATCTAAGGAATAGACTCTGAACCACTAGCCTGAAGAGGCAGGATCTCTCCACATGGTTTATTATTAAATAAGGTCTTGCAGCTTTGCTCTTGCAAAGCTTATCTTGTACAGCTCAAATAACAACACTATTTAGCCATGTTCACTCAATCAGGTTCACTGCATAAAGAAGGTTTGAGTTAAGTGTGACCCAGTGAGGCCTCATGGCGCTAAATTAAGTCTCCTCCTCCTGTCTCAGAGAGATCTTGACAGAATCTATTTCAGCCTGAAAGAAAAAGATCCAGCTCTCTTTCCTTTCCTCCACCTTGTCCCCCCTGGAACGCTGCTCCAGCAAGCTGTCGAATGTGACCTGTGTGAAATTTAAGAAGAGAACGGATGTAAATCAAAGGGGCAAAATGTAATAAAAGACCTCCTGGCAGACTTGATGATATGTTGATAATGTTCTCGTCCTGGAGTCAGGGTGACACAAGCCTGAAGATGATATATAGAACTAAAGCCCACATACCACACAATTTACTGGCCTAACGACAGTTTTCATTGATCCAAGGCCAACAATTACTGGATCCCAGCCCATTGCCTATTTCAGTATCTGGTTCTGGCTTACAATCAAAACACAAACTCTGCCTTTCCACAGTTCCCGTGCCAACTCCATGCTGCATGCTCACGCCAAGAAAGGATGATACGCAAATCTGGCAGGTGTTAGGAGCATGCCAGCGCAGTTTGCAAACCTAGACATGCGGTTTTTTTAAGGGAAACAGTCGAAGAGGTCGAGGGAGTCCCATTCAGAGGCAAACCAGTTGCCCACTTTGCATAAAAACACCGTAAGTGGGTCCCAGAAATGGCAGGTGGGTCTCCCTCGTACCCACAAAAAAAAAAAATGATCATAGGGCTGGGTTTTGTCATCTTCTTCAATATAAACATGCAATCAATCTTTAAATCCCCTCCGGACCATTTCAAGATACGAAAAGAGGAACAAGTCCATCAACAACCAACAGGCATCAAGTTTACATAGAGATTGAGGTCAGGTTTCTCTTTCTGAAACAGTGCAAGGCACCAATTTTTAATATCCTCCTAAAAGTAGACAAAACTGCTGCAGTGTTCTTAAGAGGACTAAAACAGGGAGTTCAGAGTTAGGACAACCAGTTCTCCTGAGATTCAGATCCAGAAATGCAGGGGATAAACCCAGAAAGCTATAGGCTGATACCAGGCAAATCAGGTACTGGGGCTTGGGTGGATAATTGTGAAACGTCTTGATCCACCACTGCCATACCCGCCTCCTCCCACACCAATTCACCCACCCTACCCCCTCTCCTCCCTGTTTCACCCTCCTCCACCCTGTTTAACACCCACCCCACTCTCCCATCACCTGTTCAACTCCGTTCGCCAGGTCTACCTGCTCCGGCCTTCCCACCAGAACCCTGCACTGCCGCAAAGAACGTTACGGTGCTTCTCTGGCAGCCTGCACCAGCAGAACATGTGTTCCACCAGTGCGGCCTCGAATAGGATTGGGCCATTGGTCACCTTGCTATACATCTTCCCATCAAGTCACTTATAGAACATGGCATGGCTTGTCTTTGGCAAAAGGTTGTAAAGAATATCACCCAGACAAGACAGGGACATATTGTCAGAATAGAATCCAACAGAAAGAACAGGAACTCAGGCAGGACTCAGAGATCCTGAACTCCAGAAAGAATAATCAGGGAAGTGGGGCACTGTGTGGTGAGAGGAGCTGACCCAAGAACCAATACAGCATCTCAGCAGAGAAAATGAAACAGTCAATTGTAGCACTCTGTTATGGCTATTTAAGGCTTTTGTTTTACTACTGCGAAAAAAAACACACACAAACACCTTCCAGTGATTCTTAGGCCCAGAAGTAACATTTTAACTCTGCGCAGAATCAACTAAGAAGTAGGTGACAAAACCACATAAATATTCAAAATGCAAGCCTGTGAGTGCCCTTTTGCATGAGCCCAAAGGGCTGGAGTGCCCTTTTGCTTACATCCAGCAGACCCTTGAGTGCTGTTGTCATCTCAAAAGCAACAGAGCAGCCTGCTGTGTCCCTGATGTGTGGCAAACCAAAAATGCACTCTTGGCTCCCCTCTCATACTTCCTGATTGTCTCCAATGCGCTCAGGGTGGTAAACCACCACAAAAGACAAACCAAAGACAGAGGCATTTTTGTGCCCTGACGCTTAACCCATGTGCTACTCTAGCTCCGGGGGTACTCATCTCTGCCAGTACCCAACTCAGTTCAGAATAGGTTTCTGACAAAAAGTGAAAGAGTCTTTCAGAGGTCTTGAAGACACCCTTGCAAGGCATGGCACCTGGGGCAATGTGCCTCCCTGATCCCCCACTGGCCACATGTGGAACCCAGACCTTTTCTGCAACCTCATATCCCTGGCTGCTTCCCCCACCCCAGACTCAGACTAGCATCAGTCAGTACAATACTATGGACTGGGCTCTTGCGCGCTCCCCCCCCCCCCACACACACACACACATTACAGGCATGATTCCCCTGGTGCTAACATTGGTCACTAGCCCCTTTCCCAAGGCAAACTATTCAACATTTAAGCTCCGCAGGAGCTGTCACACTCTGTTATGTAGAACCTGAACACATGACAAACAACATCTTTCCCTTGCATTAAACAGGGGAGTAGTGACATGCCTTTGGAAACGCCTATTAAGGACAAATGAACGTGAGCAGCAGCCAACTATAAAAACTTCATGTTTTTTGTCTGAACACAAAATGAAGACCAAAAAAAATGAAAAAGTGAAGGAGAGGATAAACGGAAGTAAGATACCCAAGGCTGGAAAATGGCCCCCAGGCTGTCATCCACAACCAGCCGGAAGAGGACCCAGAGCCTGTGCTCAAGCAGTTTCTGTCCCAGCTGGCAAACTGAGGGTAGGCAGGGCTATGCAATCTGTGAGCACTTTCCTCTCTGCCCAAGAGTCAAGTTGTTCACACTGAGAAATCAGGACAGAGGAGCTCCATTGAACCCGCTGGAACTACCTCGGCCCCCTTGTGTCACCTGCTTTCTTCTGAGAAGGTTGCAGCAGTACCACCCTCTCAACACCTGCAGTGGAGGTGCTGCAGCCTAGCCAGGAGCAAACCAGCCACTCCCTCCTCTGGCAAGCTGCCCCGGCAATGCAAAGAGGAAAGTGCCAGTCCCACAGCTCAGCCTCAACATCTTACATTTACACTGGCTTTTGATTCATTTCCAGATTTAATTCAAAGAGCTGGTTTTAACCTTCAAAGCCCTAACCAGTTCACTACCAAATTTACCAATATCAAGCTCCCCTACTCTCTAGCAGGGATTCTTTTGGCAGATAGACACCTTTTAGCAGTGTCCCCAGAGTTACGGAACTCCTTCCCAGAAAGATGCAAGTGGTCCTCCTCGCTTGCCGTAGAGACCAGGCCTTAGGAAAGAATTAGACCAGTGTTTCTCAAACTGTGAGTCGGGACCCACTATGTGGGTCATAAGCCAATTTCAGGTGGGTCCCCATTCATTTCAATATTTTTATTTTTAATGTATTAGACTTGGTGCTACCATGGGATATGACTGCATTTGGGGAAATGTTACAGACCTCTGCTTTTAACAAACTACTATGTATATTCTTTTAACCATGATTGTCAATGGGACTTATTCCTGGATAAGGGGTAGAATTACAGCCTAGGATTGTTAAAAATTTTCCTGCTTGATGATGTCACTTCTGGTAGGTCCTGTCAGATTCTCATTCTAAAAAGTGGGTCCTGGTGCTAAATGTGTGAGAACCATTGGATTAGACAAATTCGTAGAAGATGAGTCCAGCAATTGCTACCAATCAAAAAGACTAAATGAAACCTCCCTGTTCCAAAACAGTCTACCTGCGAATACCAGGTGCTGGAAATGAATAACAGGAGGGATGGCACATTCATGCCTTGTTTGTGTGGACCCAGAAGCACCTGGCTGATTCCTGGTGGAAACAGAATACTGAAACAGACACAACCTTTGACCTAATCTGGTGAACTGGTTCCTCCTTTCTTAATATCCACGTCTAGGCAATGCTTTTTATTGGCTCATTCCAGCTACGTCGCCTGCTTCCTGCCAGGGAACCCTCGCCTTTCCACTCTCAAAAGCAGGAGAAGCTCGGATTTCCCTTAATGAGAACAGCCCTGGGACAAAGCTTTAATACATTAACTAAAATTACATTCAACACATAATTAGCAGAAGCTCTGAACTTGCAAGTGGCGGCCCATCCACTCCTAATGCACTAATTAGATAAGACAGCCTTTAAAGCTGACGAGTGCAGTTTAAGGCCGCCACTGACGGGAGATGTGGCAAGAATCCTCATCACCCAGACAGGACTGGTGTTGCATATGGATGTACAGCTATGCTTCTGAGCCACTGCTGTTAGCATTCGTCAGGAGAAACCCTAATTACTTCTAACCTGTGTTTGCATGGATGCCAGCCGCTATATTAGGGCAGACCTCTCCTTGATTTGCTGGTTTGTGACATGCAGGGTACGTTTTTGCACAGGGAGGACACTGCAGCTGTAGTATGAAGTGGGACCATCCAGAATGCTCACTTGGCCTCTTGCATAGACCTAGTCTTAGAAAAATAAGATCACTATCCTTAAGTGAGCTAAAACACTCCTGCAAAGACGAGGGGGGGATTCATGTTTTCTGCAAGTCCAGCAGTTATGGATAGAAACAAACATGACAGCATGCATTTTTTTTTATCCTTCCTTTCCTCTGGAGAGCTCCCTCACCTAGTTTATCCACATGGCAATCCTCTGAGGTAGAAACAACAAAGACTAGCAAAATGGATGTTGTCATCAGTTTTGGTGGACTCCAACCCACTTCACAGAGACACCTGATAAAGCAGATTGACATTTCCAAAGGCATTGGGTAGAATACACTATTTTCATATTATTATTATTCAGATTTTTATACTGCCCTTCCTCCCAGGAGCTCAGGACAGCGTACACAGCTGCTCCCCTCCTTTTGTCCTCACAACAACCCTGTGAGGTAGGTGAGGCTGACTGGCACAAAGTCACCCAGGAAGCTTCATGGCTGAGGGGGAATTCGAACCTGGATCTTCCAGGTCTAAGCCCACCTCCCAAACCACTACACCACCCTGGCTCTCTGGGGTCCCACAGGATTCCTTGTTGCTTTTGCAGTCACAGACGAACACAGCTCTGCCTCTGGTGGTTTTGACCAGACTGCATTCTGGATCTCAGCCCTTGGAGCTGAATCTGCCCCTTCCAGACTCAGCCTGCAGTGAATCCAGGTTCAACAGCCAAGGCACATCTATGACGGAACCACCGGATGTTACTAAGGATTCTGGGAAGTGTTCTAGTTCAAACATTCTTTTCACGCAGGGCATTGCCCAGTTTTGTCAGGGACCATGTGAACTGAGAACAGGCTCATATCAAAAATCATCCTGCAGTTTGAATTGCCATGCTTTGCAGACAGATAATTGCACACTCAGGCCCTGATATTTGCAGTGGGGGGGGCCTGGGAAGAAGAAGCCCCCTCTGAAATCAAGGAGAGTCACTGCCAGACAGCGTCAACAGTGCTGAGCTAGATGACCTCAGCACGACCTCAGATGACCTCAGCATCTGACCTCAGATGACCTGACTTTGTGGCAAGCAGCTTCTTTTCCACCATTTTACGGGGCGAGCGGTAGTAGTGGACAAGCCACCTTTCAGGGAGCAGAGGCAGCTCATTAAATTCTGATGCCTTCAGCAAATGCTGCCCTTCTCATCCCCTGACCTGACATCATGGTATCAGCACTAACAAGGTTTTGTGCTCAGCCCACAAAGAGGCAAACAGGAGCAATCCAGGAGCCAAGATGGTGCAGTGGTTTGGGCGTTGGACATAGACCTGGAAGATCCAGGTTCAAGTCCTGACTCTGCTGTGAAGCTTCCTGGGTGACCTTGGGCCAGTTCACTTTCTCTTAGCCTTCACCTACCTTACAGGGCTGTTGTGAGGACAAAAAGAGGAGAGGAACCATGTACACCACCCTGAGCTCCTTGGAGGAAGGGTGGCTTAAAAATGTGAAAAATAAATAAAATCTCTTCTTCCTTCCACAGTGAATTTCAAAAGCAGGAGGAGGAGAGAGAAGAACAGGAAGTGGAGGAGAGACTAGTGTTTGCTAGAGTGGCCCCCTCCTCCACCACAGTGGTAGCACATATAGCAGCAAACTGGTGAGCAGGCAGTGGTGTGCCCCCAAATCCATCAGCTGCAAATCTGTGGCCTTTTGCAGCCTGCTTTAGGGGACTGTAAGGACTAGCCAGACTTGCAGGGGAGTTTGGTCTTCTAACTAAGGAACCCCCACAGTAGAAAGACCACCAACTCAGAGCGAGATCATTCCGTTGGTGGTTCATCTCTTCGAAAGCTACTTTTGTCAGAGCTTCTAGAGCACACATATCAGTGGCAAAAATGATCAAGGGCAAGCCTGGCTTGGGTTGAAACCGACTCCCGCCCAACAGGTTGAAAGTGTTAGGAAGGAGATATATATATATATATATATAAGTACATCAAAGTCCCATATTTAGTTCTGCTTGTATGCGGAAAGCGGCCAGCCATCCCTGGAGGATACAGAGTTGTGATGTTTGCTCCGGCGCGGCGCAACTTCCATTAAACCGAGAGAAAGAGTTCAAGCCCCATGATAAGTTTCTAACTGCTGATCCAATAAGAAGCTTAAGAAAGACTCTTGATCTCTCAAAGCAAAAAAATAAAAAAAAGTTTCAAGTTACATTTTCTATTTCAACATCTGAAAAAAAAGAGGAATCAAGGAAGGGAAAGTCAGAGAAACTAAGGAGAAGGAGGGAGGGAAGAGGGCCAGGACTCTGCAGAAAATTATGCTGCCAGAATCCTTTCATCCTCTATTCCAGCCCGGCCCAGTGCACATGGTGGTGGAAAAGATAAGCCCGAGACACGATCGGATCGTCTCTCTTCTACATGCAGAGAACCACCACTAAGGTAGAAACAATCTACACAGCATTCTCCATCCTTCAACAGAGGACAGGCTGTAGCTCAGGGGCTCAAAGCATCTGATTTGTGTGCAGCATGTCCCATGTTCAACTCGCTACTTCCAGGTAGGGCTGGGAAGGAAAGATTCTTGTCGGAAACCCTGGAGAGCAGCTACTGATCCATAAAAACTAGGTTGACCAAGATGGAGCAAAGGGCTGCCTCAGGACAAAGCAGCCTCAAATAAGAACATGAGAAGAGACTACTGGATCAGGTCAAAGGCCCATCTTGTCCAGCTGACTGTGTTCATAGTAGCCTGCTAGATAGGTTGCAAGGGAGTAGCAATAGGATACAGGGATCTTGTTGTCATGGGTGCTCCCTGAGGCATTCAGAGGTAGCCTACTTCTAAAACCAAGAGGTTTGTATATGTCTTTTAACCTGTAATTGACTTTTCCTCCATAAATGTCCAATCCCCTTTAAAAGGCACCTAGGCCAGATGCCATCACCACATCCTGTGGCAAGGAGTTCCACATATTAATTACATGCTGGGTAAAAAAAAATTTCCTTTTTTTCTGTTCTTACTCTCCCGACAGTCAATTTTAGTGGATGTCCTCTGGTTCTGGGTTGTTTAAGAGGGAAAAGAACAACCCTCTACCCACTCTATCCATCACATATTCAGACAATGTGAACTTCTACGGCACGAACATTTCAAGCCTTCAATGGTGAGTGGCTGACTATGGTTCAAATTAAAGTGATGGATAAGATGGACCTCTGGTCAGAGGCAAGCAAGATAGACAAGGTATACCATACAAGGTAATTTCCACGTTTGTAGGAGGAGATGGGGATGAGCAGAACAAGCCTATGCTTTCCTCATTCAGACAGGATGATTTCCTCCACAATGCAGAGCTGACTGCAACTGGATTCATGGCACTGGGGTGGCTGAACTTCTCTGGAAAAGAATTTGGATGACATGCCTTTATAGTGAGTACACATAGCTTGGAGAATAGCAATGCCCAGTTCAGCCCTTTAAAGCAATGTCTCTTGGCCGTTACATTTGCCATCCCAGATGCAAAATAAGAGCATGAGCCACATGCTGGCAGGGCAGGTGTGTGTGTAGATTTAGGCTTGATCATTACCCTAAAATGGTCTTCAAGCAAAATTAGTTGGAGATCAGGTCCAAAACAAGCCAAAAACTTTTTAAATATAAGCTTGTATGAGAGAGGAGAGACAATGACCTAATGAGCCAAACTCAGTTCTAATTCTGCTTAATTAGAAGGTGCTAGGTTGCTCAGTTGAGCTTATCCTGCTATGGAAAGGCACTATTAAACACACACACACACACACACACACACACACACACACACACACACACACACACACACACACACACACACACACACAAAAGCCACATGAAAAATTCAAGATTCTAGAATAGACCATAGGAATTGGGAAAGTGGTAGAGTAAGTTCCCACTGGATGCTGTTTTATGAGTTCTGTACATAAGGATGAAAGTGGGCATGAAGGAGACCAAAATCTCCCTCACAGAGGTAAATTTATTTCAAAATATATATTTAGGAAAAGACCATGTTCAGGAGAAAGAATGCAAGTTAAGGAACTCCCCCAGTGTAGCTAAAAGGTACCTTACCACACAAAAGTCCTCAAGTCGAACTGTTAAAAGTGATCAGCTGAATAGATTATTTCCCAGTGCCATCAAATGGCCATCCCTGAAACATTAACTCACACTCAAACAAATGGCCAATGAAAGGGACAAAATCTCTACAAGGGCTTTAATCATGATATTAATTCTGTGCCCCAAGCACGGTATCTTGACAGCTAGGCAAACTGATTACAACCACCTCGATGGCACCAGCCAAAATCTCAGAAACATTTATGAACAAGCATGCAGGGTTGGAAAGAAGCGGTGTGGGGAAGAGCATGTAACCATAAATGAGCCAAATTTGCTCTCTTGGCAATGTGCTGTTAGACTGCCGGAGGAAGCACTCTCTGGGTCTCGGGAAGTTGTGCATGTGAACATTCATAGAGAGCCAGGGTGGTGTAATGGTTTGGAAGGTGGACTTAAACCTGGAAGATGCAGGTTCGAATCCCCCCTCAGCCATGAAGCTTCCTGGGTGACCTTGGGCCAGTCACTTTCTCTCAGGCTCACCCACCTCACAGGGTTGTTGTGAAGACAAAAGGAGGGGAGCAGCTGTGTACACTGCCCTGAGCTCTTTGGAAGAATGGCGGTATAAAAATGTGAATAAATAAATAAACTTCTTTCAGGCATGAGTGGTTGCCTTTGAGGTCTACAGTGCAGCACATGGAATTTTCAGGAATGGAGGTGACTTCCAAAAGAGATAGTGAAGGCAGGGTTTTTTTTGGTTTTTTTTAAAGTCATAGTTTCCCCACAAAAGGTAACAGCAGACAAGTTCCATGAAAAAAACAGCTAGATGTACAATATTACTGCTTCTTATTGTAGATAGGTGGGGCTAAGGTTGAGAGGTAGTGGCTTGCCTAAGGCCATCAAGTAACCCGTTGGCAGAGTCAATATTCAAACAGGCAGGGCCAGCCCATTCACAAAGCTGATAGAAGAAGTTATCAGGCAGGTTGAGGCAGGTTGAGGGGGTGCCGCTCATCAGGCAGGTTGAGGGGGTGCCCGCTGCCTGTCTCTAGCGCTCCTCCTCCCACCTGGGTTGGAAAAGGAAGAGGGAAACGGAGCAGAAGAGAAAGCGTGAAGGAGAGGAGAGTGTTAGCTTCCACCACTCTAGCCCATCATTCTCCTCTACTCCATGCTTCCCCTTCTGCTCTGCTCTCCCTTTTCCAATCCAGGAAACAGGAGGAAGGGAAGAAGCAGCAGAGATGGCTGGTGCACCTCCAGGGGAGTGGCACTGAGTGTGGCACATGCTCTCAGGTGGTGGGAGGCCTTGGGCAAGCCCTGTGAGCCAGGGACTGCCCAATTCATAGCTCAGCCTCTTCATCGCTAGCCTACAACAGCTCTGCAACAGACACTGCAATGCGCAATGTAATTCACGAGTTTCACATTGTGATCGAACCATAGTACGATGTTTCCAAAACGCCAACAAAACAAAATGGGCTGCAAGCAAATACAAAACCATGTTGTTCTCCAAGCAAACAGCCTCTGGCTGGGTCAGGTCATATCTATCAGACCGGCCATCCTCTTCACAGGGCAGAAGCAGGCGCACTCCCCTCCCCTTGACCACACACATAATACGACACACAAGGAAGTCACTCCCTTTGAGGCCCTGACACATGTAGCCCAGATTTGTGCAGTTCCCTCCTTGCATCTGCCTCACACATTTGCATTCTGTGCTTTGCGGAAAGGGAGGGCAACACGGTGGAAGGAAGGGAGGGGTGTGTGCCAGCTCCTCCATAATGCAAAGCAGATCACCAGCCTGATAAGGGCATGCTGAGCCTCTGAATTCAGGTCATGTGCATACCTGACAGACAGACTCTCAAAGGTTTCAGTCAGGGCCAACCCAACTCTGGCAGGAGATGCCGGAGCTTGAACATGAAAACTTTTTGCACACAAAACCCCCAGAAGGATGTTCAGCACTGGTGAATGGAAAAGGTGCTAACCAGATTTCAGACTGACACCAAACCCTGGTTATCCCCTGCACATTTGAGGAGGGAAAGGGCCATAGCTGAGTGGTGAGGGTTCTTTTTGCTTGCAAAAGGTCCCAGGTTCAATCCCTGGAGTCTCTAGTTAGGACACTACCTCAGAATGCCAGATGCAAGGGAGTGGCAACAAGATGCATGTATCTTGTTGTCTTGTGTGCTCCCTGATGCATCTGGTGGGCCACTGTGAGATACAGGAAGCTGGGCTAGATGGGCCTTTGGCCTGATCCAGTGGGGCACTTCTTATGTTTTTATGATGAGAAATACAGACAGCCCTCCATATCCATGGATCCAGTATCCACTGTTCCACATCTATGGACCCAGAGAGGACACACCTCCTCCCATGCCCATAACCTTTGTTGATCTTGCTTACACTTGAGTAAATTCGGGTTCTTGCTTTTACAATAGGCTATAAGCAAAATGCCTACAGAAAGACAAGCAGGCAGGAAGCTTGCATGCTAGTGGGATGACTCAGAGAACATTAACAGGAAGCATCCATGGTTTCAGTATCTGCGGGGGGGGGGGGGGAGACAGGAACGCATCCCCCAAAGAGGGGACACCTGTATCCATATGAAACCCTGGAGAGTCATTGCCAGTTCAAGTCGGGAATACCAATCTAGAACAAAAGGTCTAATTCAGTGATTCTCAATGTTTATCCTCCCCCATATCACTTCATATGGTCCACCTATTCGAATGGCAACAACATTGCCAGTAACTTCTGAGTTGGGAGGTCAGATGCCCTGTGACAAACACCAGTAAGAGGCTCAGGGTGGATAGGAGGGCTTTTTTGGGCATGGAAAAGCATGCTTTGAAGCTCTGCCCACTGAGCTGAGCCTCCTACCACTGTTTGTTGCATCACATTCCTAGTCTTGCTGCAGAGGAGCAGGTGCCCAGGAGTCCAACGAGTAAAACCAGACACCACCTCAAATACCACTAGTGGTACCTTTACCATTGGTTGAGAAATACTGGTCTAACTCATAACTACCAGGTACCAACAGCAATGGGTAACCAGTACCAGTTACTCCTGGTTACAACCAAAGGTCTGAACTGGCATTGTTGCATTGCATACCCTTCTTTGTTACTCCAGGTGGTTTTTCCAAACTACCGTTTAATCCTTCGCTGCATCAAATCAAAAGTAGCGTGTTTCCAAGTGGCAGGAGCCTTTTGTACATGTCAGCGCTTCTGAATACTCCCGAGGGGGGATAAAATGTTAAATAAAAGATTTATTTAGGAAAAGACGGAGCATAAATCCAAGCATGTAAGAAGAGAAACATGAAATAGCATTCTAAACGAGTATTGTGACTCCACTTCAGATGTTAAATGCTATACGCTAAGGCAAGAAAATATTTAAGAGCTGCTAAAGTTTCGAGAGTTAGGGAATGCATTTTTCAAACGCAAAAGTCCTTTTCTGAACACGTACCAGCAGTGCTTCCTTATATGGCGAGAAAGTGTTCTGATCTGTTACAGTGTCAGACCTCACATGGGGCACAGCCACTGGGCAACATTTCTATTTCATTTTCTTGTTAATAATGGGCTACAGTGACCCAAACAAAGGATGGGTCAGCAGGGAAGCAGGCTGCTAGGTGATTAGCACAAGCACATTTAGTGACCTGTTCTCTCCTGCAGGCAGAAGCTTGTGAGGTGAGGCAGGTCAGTGATCCAGAACCTTGGAGAGTTCCATGTAAACTTCCTCCACACATTCCAGAGGAGGAATGAGGTCTCAAATACCTCCTAGGCTACCCTACCCAGGTTTTGCCTCCCTGCTTGGAGGGAAGAGATTGGGTTTGGCAGGGGCTAGTTCCTTGCTGGTCCCCATAAGAACATAAGATCCAGCCCTGCTGGATCAGACCAAGGGCCCATCTTGTCCAGCTTCCTGTATCTCACAATGGCCTACCAGGTAGACTCAGGGAGCACAATAAACAACAAGATACCAGAGACCAAAGTCTCCAATTCCTGGTCTCCTGGTAGGTGCAGGTCTCCAAAGTCTCCAGTTCTGAGTCTCTCTTACTCCAGGGTGTTGACAAAGGGATCACCTGGTAAGTTTGCCCAGTTCCTCATTCCCATTTGATGTCAAAGACTGGGATGAATTCAGAGTTAGTCCTTCTCACTGGATCATTCCATTCCACAAGTTCATACTCCAAGTTCTGGGCAAGCTCATGACATTTAGCAAGATGTAGAAGAAGTACAGATACTGAGTTTTCTCAGCACAATAAGGACTGAAGAACCTGGGAATTCTAATCATTTATTCAGTGCCTGATGGATGGGCCAAGATAGATACCTATGATGTCTAATATGAAGTCAAATTTTCTACTCAGCATTGCTGTACAACAAGGACAAGTTCCTGCCTCTCTGTTCATACAAGCCATTGGGCTTACCCAACATCAAACATCCCCCAAGCACTTAAATTCTCTTTGTGCAACACACAAATGTCTGCCGCACACAAGACTGCAACTTCAGCACCTTCCTTTTTGAGACAGGAAGTGCTTCTCCTGGATGCAAAGACTCTCCCTTCTTCAAGAAAGAGGCTCAGATCTACAAAAGAATAAAGGATTTGCAAAGGTTTGCATGTCATTTTCCCCCGTGATCGTCTCCTTCGCTCTGTATTTTGTACTGGCCCTTGGAGTCTGATCACATTAATATAAAATGTATGTTCCAACATTTTTTTTAACTTCTTGAAAGAGTTCTGGTGCACAATTGATCTTGCTTGCTTTCTTCTCCCCCCCCCCCCAAATGCAACATTTTATACCAATCTCTAGGCCAACAGATATATTCTCGTCACCCTTCTTTTCAAAAACATGGTCACTACAATTTCAGTACATTAGTACAGCTTCTTTAAAACTAGCTCTGAAAGAGAGCCAGTCTACATCCAACTCACAAACTAGAGATATGTAACTCACAGAATCATGGACACAAGCCTGTATTCTGGAAAAATGGCAGAATGTGACTTCCCTGCATATGACCCATCATGGAGGGATCCCTGACATGCACTATTTCCATGCTGGATGCCAGCAAAACTTTTAGGGCTCATAGTCATTCCCCACTGCAAGCACAGAACACTCACTGAGCTCTATGTGAGCACCAGAAGTCTATTCCGAAAAACAGTAGCCCATCTTATGAGGAGAGGTGGGGGTGTGCCATTCTAGCTCCACCCACCTGGAACATCACCTTTTTCCTGCAAGGGGCCAAGACAATTATTAGGGTCAAGTTCCAGCCCCATGTGTTCCAGCCCATGTGATCATGCAGGACTGCAGGCTGGGTTAACAGAGCGGGGAAGGTACCCCTCCTCCACTTCCTCCCACACCCCTAATGTGCATCAGTGGTATTAGCTCAGGCGATAGCTCATTACAGCATCTAGGTATCATACGTTCTTATCAGATGTCCTCAAAGGCCTAGTTCAGACATTACAACCAATCTAGAATGTGGGTGTCAAGATTGTGCATTGAGTTCACATGCTTCTTCCTTTCACTTACTTACTTACTTACTCTCGCGCGCACGCACACACACACACACACACACACACACACCTCCTAGTTCCTAAGTATTAAGGTTTAATGTCTGAAATGGGCAAACCACGGTTACCACAAACTAGTTTGTCTCCAAACCAGAACTGGAAACACAATTCAAACCATGGTTTCCAAGGTAGATGAGAGACAAATTGTGATTTTCAGGAACCATGGTTTGTCTGATTCAGATGTCACTACAAACTATAGTTTTCATGAACCAGGAAGCAAGGTATAAGGAGAGGAGAGGGGCCAAGCCATGGCCTTGATTCCCAAACCACTGTTGGGCCTTCACGTTGGAATCGGATCAAAGTCTCAGAGCCATTTCAGACTCTGAGCAAACTCGGATTTGTCAACAAATATACACACAACAAGAAGACAACCATGAGCGACTTTCACATTTCACCTTATGTAGTTAAGGTCTGAAGCCAAGAATTAGCTGAATACAAAACCAATACTAGAGTATTTGGACAATTGTGCTCTAGTCAAATGCATACCAGTCACTGGCGTCCCTGGACATTTGCATCTGTTTTTTTGCGTCCTGGTTATTTGCATCCCACTAATAAAAAACTGTAACTGGGCAACAAACTCCATGTTATCCTAAGCTTCTTACCCTAGCCCCACCTCTAAGTTACTATTGCGTTTTAAAAAGAAAAAAAAGTACATATAATATAAATATACATATATTAGGACAAAAATGTACAGGACACAAAAAGAAGGGATGCAAATGTCCAATACTGGGACTCATTTGACAACTGTTACCCTGCACATGCCTGATCTCATCTGATCTCCGAAGCTAAGCAGGGTCAGGCCTGGTTAGTACTTGGATGGGAGACCGCATGGGAATACCGGCTTATACCATAGTCTTTCGAGACTGAAGGTTGCCAACCAGATATCCAGGATTCAGTGGTCTTTTAACTTACAAAACCAAGGCCCCTATGTCGGTTTTCTACTATACCACCAAACACCCTTTGAATATTTTGAAGAAGTCTGCATTATCTCACATGGGAGAGATTTATCAATGGCTATTAATCACAAAATGTGCTAGCCCTGGGTTCAAGCACAATGTGTCTCTGAACACCAGCTGCAGAGGAGCAATGACAGACAAGGCTATGCTTTCATCTCCTGCTTGTGGGCTTACAAGAGTGTGCCTTCCTCTCCTGCTTCTGGGCTTCCCAGAGGCAGCTGGTGGGCCATTGGGAGGAACAGGATGCGAGACTAGATGGGACTTGAGCCTGATCCAGCCAGTCCCATGTTCTTATGCACTCCTTTATTTAAAAAAAGAAAAAGAAAACAAAAAGAAATAAACCATCACTACTGACACCTAGGAAGGAAAAATGCCAAAGAAAAAAGCAAGACCTTTCACCAGAACCTTTCCGTAAAAACACCAGCGAGATAAACTCACCCCATAGGCACAGGCAGACAAAAATATTGCTTCTCCAAAGGGATATTATTTTTTCACAAAAAGTACATTTGCTACTGTATGCCATATGTTTAAAAAAAAATACAAATATAAGAAGAGGAATCCACGAAGCCAAGCCTGAAGCATTTAATGGTTTATGTAACAAATACATGTGAAATGCATACTTAAAAAGTTAAACCCCCTGAAAGACTTGTGAATTTTTTCGCTGTAATGCACCCTTGGAGGATTTTATTTTGTAACCGCCCTGCATGAAGTTAAATGCACTTTCTAAATTTGTTTGCTTTACTTGGAGTTAAAATCCAGGTTGTTTGACGGGGGGGGGGCACTGGAGAGTCTAATAAATCTTCAACTATACCTCTTGGCAAGAGAACTACCTATTGGTGTCACAAAGAAACAAACTTTACCCCTCTCTAAAGAAATATTGGTTTCAGAAGTTAGTACTCTATTCAAGACACATGGTAGCGACATTAAATCAAGCTGTGAAAAGTATGGAGGATGTGCTTTTAAGAAATTTTGACATGCATAGACAGAGAAAAAAAAGGAGAAACATTTGCAGGCTTCCATAAATTCTGAGAAGAGGAAGTTTAAAACTTGGGTGTTCTTAAATTGCATTCCACCCAGAAACCACTTGCTTGAATAGCAGAAGCTTAAATAAATTAAAAATTTTAATAGTGTACCCCCTCTCCCACCCCCCAAAAAAAAAATGTAAAAAAAAAAACTTTGCAGAGCCTATGTGTGGCATTTTCATATAGAAGCTTAACAAGCATGGAAATTCTTATAAGCTAGTTCTTAAATGGAAGAGGACTTTTTATCTAAGAGCTAGAGATTATTCTTCATGCATGTGCGTAAAGACACGCTTGCGCATATTCTTAACTACCCCAATCCAGTGACTTCAGCGTACAGAGAGAATCAGGGCGGTGTAATGGTTCTGGAGGTGAATTCAGACCTGGAAGATCCAGGTTCAAATTCCCACTCAGCCAGGAAGCTTCCTGGGTGAACTTAGGCCAGTCACTATCTCTCTCAGTTTCACCTACCTCACAGGGCTGTTGTGAGGACAAAGTGAGGAGAGGAACCGTCTACACCAGTGGTTTCCAAACTGGTGGGCCACAACCCACAAGACAGAGAAGCACCTGGGGAGAAGGCAACAACACAACCCCAGGGTTGTAGTGCTGCCAGGGCAAGAGGTTTTTTTTTAACTTACCTAAGGGAGTGCCAGCCTCTGGGTGGCGCAGGGAGCCCTGCAGACTGTAAGTCCCTGCAGGACTCCCCAAAACAAGAAGTGGTTTTCGATCTTTTTTTTCTGTTCCAGAGAAAATCATCTGCAGGGCTCCCCATACCCCCTGGATGCCAGCACTCCCTCAGATAAGTTTAAAACCCCTCTTCCTCCTGGCAGCAGTGCAATCCTGGGGATTGCTGCCATAGGCCCTTCCCCATACTTATGGCACTTCCAATGCCCTTGTAGGAGTTTGGGAAGCACTGATCTACATCACTCTGAGTTCCTTGGAGGGCAGTATAAAAATGTGAAAAATAAAAAATAAATTAAAATACACACCAGAGCTTTAGTGCACCTGGGGAGTTCCATGCAAGTGGAGGTCCTTAGCAATCCGCATGCACATCAGACTGTTGTGGGATGGTGGATCACAACTAGGCTCTAAATACATTGTAATCACCACTGGTTACATCAGCAGCAGCAGTACTAAATGCCGCCTTTTGGAATGTTCAGAGTGCTTCACATACATTATCCCAAGGTCAAGCTAGCTGTGACATGAGTCATATGTGGATTTCCAGGCACCCCTTTTTTCATGAGGTGGTACTAGCTGTGAATGAGAAAAAAAAGGAAAAGAGACAGGATATAAGCAGGTGAAATGTCTGGCCCCAATCCACATTAACCCTCACCCAGCTGCTTTTAACTAAAAAAAAAAGCTCTCAAGAGACCAGATCACGAAACGTCTAGTTTGGCCAACTCCATAAGGTACGTCAGTGCTGCAAAGCAGAGAGATTATGTACTCATGTACTGTATGTCCTCCTGGCTTGCGATATCTAACTTGTTGCTTTCTTGCTAGAATCTATAAGGTCTCCTAACCAAAGCCGGGTGCAAAATGGTGGCTTGGAGGGAAGAGCCACTTATTTATTGCATCTCATAAGCCAGTGGTTCCCAAATCTTTTAAACTGGTGGCTCCCTTGATCTACTGAGCCACTGGCTCCCCATTAGGACTACAATCCCATAAATTATATAGGGTAGCGGGTTTTTCGCGAGGATTCCGTGGCTCCCCTGACTGGTTTCTGCAGCTCCCTGAGGAGCCATGGCTCAGTTTGGACATCACTGCCATAAGCCATAGACTAGGATGACATGTCAAACCTACACCTAAATTACTACGGATCAGGGATTCTATTGGCCTAATTTAGGGAAAAAACTGTAGGTGCTGCTGAACAATTGGGAGTCAAAACCTTATCAATCTACTGCAAATCATCCAACTGAGCAACCAGCAGATCTCAAGCTACTCTTTACCCACCTCTAGCTTAGGTGAGCTTTGAACCTGGAACTTCCCGATTCACACTCCTACCTGGAGCATTGCACCAGTTCTCCAAACTCTGCACAGACAACCTGAAGAGCTGGAAGGCGGGCATCGCCGTTCTTTCAACGCCTGCGCATGTATGTAGTGGATTCCTAGAATTCACCCTGGAGTGCATAAACCCACTAGAGCTTGTTGTTTTTCCATACTCAAACAACCCTCCCCCCCCCCACATACACACACAGAGCACATGATCTTTTGTATCTGGTCTAGGAATTATGAAGCCAATGCAGCAAGCTTCCTTGACTTGCAAAAAAATCCTTTTTATCACAAGATGTACTGCTGGAGCCAAGAGGATAATTCAGACAAATAAAAAAAGCTACTTATAAGAATAACATTTCTCAGAGGGTTTTTTCTCCTGCCTTCCAAGAAACCCTCCATATTTTCTGAGAGGAGAGGAGTCCTTCATCAAATAGCTTCATTTTTACATGGGACATTTGGCAGTTAATCATGTAGAATGTCTCACGCAAAGGGCATTTATTCTGAACATAAGATGCTGAGCGTCACTTTGTCTAAGGTTCTCAATACAAACATTCAGAAACGGTGACACAAAACGTTAGATGTGTACACACAAAGGGGAAAATGTGTGTGGCACTGAAACACAGAAGCCTCGGGAGTGGTATTGAAGGTGCCGTCAATGAATGCTTTCCTCCAAAGATGCTAGTTTGGTGCATATGTTTCAGCTGCCACGCGGAGGCCACACTAAATCATTTCCAGTGGCAAAGCACTTTGAACACAGTGGAACCACCAGGCAGAGAGGAAACTGTTCTCCATTTCGCTGTCAGAATTTAAAGGAAACAGAATCTATAATGGCATGGGGGAAAAATCTCCCCAGTATCTCTGCACCACAAGCTTCTTGTACACAACTATATAGCAATATGAAAACTGGTGTAGCATAGTGGTTAAGAGACTGAGCTGCGAAACCCCCTCCCCAGTTTGAATCTCACCTCTGCCATGAACTCGCTAGGTGGCCAAAGGCAAGCCACTTCCTCTTAAGCCTCAGTCTTCCCCATCTGCAATATGGGGATAATAATACTCACATACCTCTCAGGGTTGTTGTAAAGGTTCCATCAAGATAATACAAATGAAGTTCTTTGCATGCTCAAAGAACACTCACTACACAAATGCTCAATATTTATTTAAACCAGCCATGTACATCCTGCTTCCAAAGAGGCCCCCACAGAAGCTTACAACATTTTTAAATAGCAACTACAACACACTAATAAAAACCTTTAGAAAACAGACATAAAACAAAACCCAAGGGGTTGCTTGACAGAATGGTTGTCTGTATTCACTCTGTGTGGGAGATGGGAAGGAAAGATACAGTGAGATCAAACAGAGCTGGAGAAGAAGGTAGCCTAGCAGGCCTGGTTGCTGACTTGAGTCCAAACCAATTAACAAAATCCTGATTCTTTTAAAAAGTTTTCTTTCAGCCAGTGGCATCACTAGGGTGTGTGACCTTTATCGGGTGCGGTACGGAGGGGGTGACACCACTACTCACCAAATTTTTTAAAATCTTGGTATTTGTGAATAATACCATCACGTTATATATCAATGTGTAATTTCATGCAGAATGCAATGAAACAAACTGCATTGAAATATCTCTATTCCATCAAAAGTTATAGCAATAACCCAGCAGGAGCAGGGCAAATATATCCCCGCAGGGATACATCACCACGCCCACTGCCCGGCGCATTGCCCCACCCACTGCATGGGAGGAAGTCCCATCATAGGGGTGGCACACTGGCCTCCTGCACCAGGTGACAAAAACCCTAGTGACGCCACTTCTTTCACCTGCTATATTTTTAACATGGTGTCTGCTTGTCAGTTTTTTTTAAAGCTGCCTCCCCCAAAGCCTCCACACCCAAAGACAAGTCTGAGAAACTTTACAAATACATTGTCTCCAATCCAAAAATCACCATTAAATATCAAATATTGTGTTGTGACCGCCACATAAAGCCAATTTTTCCAGACATTGATTTATCTCAACATACCCTGCGAGGCGACAGTATCACAAGGAGAATGGGGTGGGGGGAGAACTACAGATCTACACTTTCCAAAAGAGAAGTTGGTGGGAACCGACCAACTCCCTGTTCTTAACAAGCATTGCATGAGTTTGCTGTTGAAAGTGGGATTTAAAAGAAACGTCACCACATAGAACAAGACAATCCCAGACATACTGGATTTCAAAGATAGTCCAGTTTTATCTCTTAATTATTAAAACCGCATGCAGCCACATTCTAGAACCATTATGATAACAAAAGTTAGATCCAGCTTTGGGGAGGGGGCAAAATGTTTACCAGAGAAGCCTGTGCTGCAGATTCATTTTAAAAACTTGGAAGCCATTCCAAAGCTAATTCTCTGATGAACACGATAAACTCTCACGTTTTACATAACAACGACAACAGAAAATTACATGTGTATCTCTCGCTACATCGACAGACCTCATGCCAAAACAACCAAAAAGGGGGTCGTTGTTGTTTAACATCTCAAGCAAACAAGGCAGTCACAATGATTTGCTCTTATCGGGGGGAAAAAATTTCCACTAATAAGCCATAAACAAAACATTTTGGCAGCCATGCTGGCAGGCTTTTGCGAGTTGAGAAAGAAGTAGGGGCAGAAGGGGGGGCACTCTCTTGGGGTCAAAACAATTGCTTGTTCCATACAAAGGGACTTTTGCCAAACTTCAAGAACAAAGGGTTTGAGAGAACAAAGGTTCCATCCCTTCTGTGTCATTTCTAATTTCCGTCATTTAAAAAAAATCTTAAAAAAAAAAAAAGCACACATGGAAATGGAAGGCAAACAGTATTTTACAATGCAAGACCCCAAATTTCCTGGCTTCTGGATGCGGCTATATTAAACACTGAAAAAACAACAACCACAATGTGTGTCCCCTCTCTTGTCCCTATCTGGTCACCCAATTCAAAATGCGTGTTTAATGTAAGACCACCATCTTTTGATGAAAACCAAAGGGTATTTCGTAGGATTGTACAAAATGACTATTTTATACCTCTGTTCTATACACATCTGCAGAATGAACACCATTCGGCTGCCACACAAGCTCCTTTGGAGAGAGTGACCTCCCTACTGGAGGGTTCCAAAGGAAACATGGCTTAAACTCATTGGGAAAGATCTAAGGAACCAGCAATTGACCATTGACAAGGCTAGAAATATGATCACCAATCGCTAGGAGTGGAAGCAAGTCACAAACGACACATGGATCCCAGCGGTGCAAACCAAGCAGGTTTGCTTGAAAGGACAAACCTGCTCCCCAGGGGGGGAGGAGGGGGGGAGGAGGAGGAGGAGGATTTCTATTGGCTATGAACCTGAAAGCGATTTCACCATCATCAGTGTGTATACATCATTGGTGTGCACACCTTAACTGTTTTCAGTATACACAGAGAAATACAGCCCATGTACACTGCTAGTGTGGGTTTTCCTATGGTGCAGGATCTCCTGAGGATCCTTGGCATGGGTACACACATTTGAAAATAAGTCCTTATGGCAAAGGGGGGCTGAAGGTACATTGAGGTGGTCTCCTTCCAAGAACTTTGCCCTTTTTCTCTTGCTGCCCCTCGTGCCCGGAACTGTTTAAACACCACTCTGGCCCCAGATTTCCTATTTCCTCTAAATCTCTCCTTAAAGCACACCTCCACAAAATCTTTGGCCCACCCCCTAGTCCCCACACTCTGTTATCACTAAGACTAGGCATGTGAACATGAAATACCTGCATATTCTTCCCTGGCTTATCCCTACCTCCACTTTCCTGAAGTTCCTTTGTGGTCTCCCTTCTGTTGCCCTTCAGGATACGGCTTTCTTTTCTCACTGCAGGCTTTCAGGGTAGGGGAGGTGTTCCAGGGTGGGTGGGTGGTGGGGGAGGAACCTGCCTGGGAGGGGGGTGGGACCATTGGAGGCCTGAATCCTGTCCTCTGTGTCAGGTTGCAAAGCCCAACACAGAGCTTCTCAAGTCTGCGCCAGCAACATAGCTTTCTCCAAAATGTCCCCTTCCCCCTGAGGAGACCTCCAGCAGCTTCCTGTCACCTGCAGGATACAGTGGTTGCAATTTGGTGCCACTGTTCCTTCGGGCACTGGGAAGCTTAGGATTGGGCTGCCCATGAGCTACCTGGGACTGCATCTGTTCCAGAACTATAGGATTGCCTGTTGCACCCACCAATACAAAACTGACATTTCTCATACCTCTTGAAATTCTCTCTAACAAGGCACACAACACAGGAGCAGCCTCAAGGTTTCTAAAGCACTGCCAAAAGGCTAAGAATGAACAGATCATTGTAAAAAATTACTCATCATTGCCCTTGGTTTCTTTCCTGTTGCAATGTCCCTGCTGCCCATACTCAAAATGCCTTTAGCAGCTGTATCTTATGTGTCATTGACAACAATCTTCTGAGGTTGGAGGTTCCTCTTTTACAGGTGGGAACAGTGGACTGCATTTGGACCAAGGCAACCCAGACAGCCTACAGGTCCAATGGGAATTCAGAACCAGGTCTATCTCCCAGGTCAAACTCACTGCTGTAGCCAACAGAGCATGGTAGGCTTCCCAGTAGTCCTAAATTAAAGAGCAGCTCTCTCTTTTTCATAAGAACTTTTTCTTAAGCTTGGCTGGATCAGGTCAAAAGTCCATCTAGTCCAGCTTCCTGTATCTCACAGTGGCCAACCAGATGCTTCAGGGAGTACACAAGACAATAGGAGATCTGTATCCTGGTGTCCTCCCTTGAATCTGGCATTCAGGTTTTGATCTGGCCATCCAGTCAGATGCCCTAGAATTAAAGGAGAGTTCATGGTGCTCTCGAACAACACAACCAAGCATTTATTTCCCTTACATTCCACCTTCCTTCTAGTAGGCAAGCACAGGGAGCCTACACAGTGGGCCCTCCTTATCCATGGCTCGGTATCTGTGGATTTCAATATCCACAAACACCGAGCCACATCCAGGAGACTTCTCAGGTGGCCACGCACAATGGTTCCCAGGTGGTCTCTCATCCAGGTACTGACCAGACTCAAACATTCTTAGATTTATCAAGGTGGCCTTGATAAAGTTTAACCCCAAATAGTTCATGATCACAGAGTGAGGGTAACAAAGACTACACCCCACACCAAGATGTGTAAGACAAATTCAAAACTTGAGATGATGTATTAAGAAAATGGGAACTGGCTTTGACACATCAAAAAATCTGGCAAAATATATAAAGCCGAGACAGAAGAATTTCCTGGCACAGCTCTGTGCAGAGATCTGTCTTAATCTTCAGGAGGAGGAGCAGGCCAAATGTACAGACCAACAGCTATGATTATTACAGCCAGATTGGCTGAGCCCTTTGAAAACCACACAGCTTTTGGAATAAACCCATCCCTATAATCCAATATTCATCAGAGAAGTTGTCTTTATTAATGCACTTAAAGTGCCTAAAGATGCTATTAACTCCTTTACAGACAGAAGGAAATTGTCTTGATTCTCTTAAGCTTTAAATAATACAGGCCTCACAACGAGAGCAAAGGGATATGCTCTCCAAGTTAAAAGAGGAGAAGAACACATGACAAGGAGGGAGGGAAAAAAAAAATTTCAGAAAGGCTAATGCCTGTTGGAAAAGATGGCAGCCATCTTCCGTGTGGCTCATTTGAACCCTGGTCCCAAGGTCTCCAAGATGAATTGTATCAGGGGATACGATGTTTCTTTTGGGGTCCCTTCCCAAAGGGGAGGGGAAAACAGAGCAGGGGGAGGGTGGTGATAGGGGTGGAACAATGGGGGCATGGAGGGGGCAAAGCAGGGCAGGAGAAGGTGGAAACAGCCAGAAAATCTTTTGCGTCCAGGTCTGCTGGGTTTCCCAATGAGGAACCCAGGTCCACCTGCCCGTGTAGCATCAGCAGAAGTAGTACTGAAAGCCAAACACACTGCTAAGTCTCTCTAAAATCTTTTTCATATAGAAAATCATTTGCAGAAAATTAGCATCATCATATTTAGGCTCACACTAGAAGGGAAAGTGTCCTATGTGGACCAGCACTTACTTCTGCAGCAGCTATAGTCCCACAGCTGTGCCCCTGAGCTCCTATACATTCCTTCATGGTTAGTGGATCCACAAGCCAAAGAGGTACCTGTGTGAGCAGTGAGTCCGGATGCGATTGAAAAACGTAAGATCCCAGGTAATTCGCAGGGCCCCTGCTTTGGCTCCCAGGCCCCCTTTTTGATCCTAGACCTATGTACAAATTACCCTCTGCACAGCCCTCTCAAAGGTCCTGCCTGGTCCATATCATTTGCAAATGCAGAGTCCTTCCTAAGCAGCAAATTATACAGCACTGACAACAACACAAGAGCTTTGCAGTATCCATCCCAGGTTTTCAATAACCTCCTCCTTCTCGGGCTCACCCACCAGGGTGACATTTTGCATGCTTTGGAGAAGGCAGGAGTAGGAGTAAGAGTCTCATTAACCTGGCAACCTCTTCCTCACTCTTGAGCTCTGGACAATGCGCAGGGGCCCCGCCCTGCACAGGAGGCATTAACTCTGCCCTCATTATAAGACTTTTCCATCACAAAGCTGGGTTAGACAAAAGGTTGCCATTCCAAATGCCCCCCACCTCCTCCCCACACACACTTGAATCCTTTTGTAAACATTTTGACATGCATTTCACTTAAGGCACAATAACCAGCACCATTCCCAAGGATAACCTCCCCCAAAGGTCATTGGGCAAAAAGAGAGGATGTGGAAGGCTTATCCACTCCATCGAAAACATGAGTGCTCAACAGCTGGCTTGTGTTTGCAGAGGAAACTGTTCGAAACAGGTCTACGTTGCTTCTTGGCTACCGTCACGTACAAGCAAGGCTTCCAAGGAGTGTTTCAAAACCTACCTGTGGAGGCTGATCCACTCCTAAACAGTAAGCACATATCACAGCCAAGAGGTGGCTGGAACCAAGACTATCAGATCTGCATCTCCAACTCTGCAACAACTCAGACAAAATGTGACCCAGTGCCAACATTCCTCACAAGTAACAGCCAATGAAGTTAAGCAAGGGGGACAGAGAAATGCACTACAAGATACAGTCATCTTGCGCATTTTGCCTTCCTAATAGGGGAGAGAGCGTAAGGGGAGACGTCAGGTCATTTTTTGTGTATGTGTGTGTCTGCCACACAGGTTGGAACCACTTGTTATGGCCCATGTGCGGATGTAGCGGGACCTATCTTACTGTGCACATCAGAAAATATCTCTGGGAGTGTGCTTGTGCATGTGTGTCCAGCCAACAACGACAGCCACAAATAATTAAAAACCCCATCAAAGACAACTAGAAAATGGATCAGCCACTCAGAAAAGTCAGTCTTAAGAGAAATCCTAAAAACCTACAATTCAAGGGATATGCCCAGCCACTCCCTAATCCACAGGTGCTGATGCTGATGGACCAAAGATAGGCAGGAAAAAGGACGTAGGACTATGAGCAGCACCAGAGAATGGACCCAACCGAGGCATATGATGGGCTGGGAGATCACAGCCTCTCCAGGGCCTCTGCAGGGATGATCTGCCCCACATCACAGTGTGACCTGCAGCAATCAAACAGTAGAGAAAGAACATCTAGAGTCCAACTACCATTCCAAATTTTGCCACTTGGCTACTTTGAGTTGTGCTGCAGCCAACAGGGTTCTCCCAGAAGCTCCCAGTGATTTTCAATGCTGTTTTTCTTACAGCACACTGACCTCTACGATCTTCTCTATGATCTTCACCTCTTGTGATGTCACTTCCAGCTTCCAGGGGACTCTTTGGGGTTCTGCAGCTGTTTCTAGGGCAACTGTCTGCGGTAATGAATTGTCTGTCCCTCTTCCTCCATCGAAAGGAATTTTCAGCTATTTTCAACTGCTGTGCTCCAAATTCCCGCCGCACTCCTGCAGACGTTTTGCAACACACCAATGTGCTGTGGCACGCAGGTTGAAAATAGCGGCTCTGGGTCCACTGGGAGCAGTGCTTCTTGGCTGCTGGGGAAGGAAGAAAGGAGAAAGTGCACACACAAGCCCCGCTGCATGGTCCCTGGTCGCAGGAGCAGGGAGAGTCAGGGTGGAATGCACATGCACACAAGCACCAGAACCAAGAGGTGCTCCAGGGCCCAGCAGGTGTAGCTAAAGGGGGTGCAAAGCACTAAGTTTTGCAGGAAGCCTCACCGCAGTGTGCAAGCGGCCCCACCTTCGGAGCCGTTGTGGGTGGTGGGAACAAAACGGAGGCATACTGGCTCCGAAGGGGAGGGGCCCCTTGCATGCTGCGGTGAGGCTCCCTGCAAAACTTAGTGCTTTGCATCCCCTCTATTGACACTACTAGGCCCAGCACATCCTGACTGATCTACATTGGAACGAACCTAAACACTATGAGACAGCACTCCAGAAAAGAAAAGAAAAAGGTCTGCAGGTAGGTGCTTTTTATGGAATTTCTTTCTCCCATATTACTAAATATAAAGGCAAAGTTTTAAAATGGCCGGAATTCATTAGAATGTAAAATAAGGCAGGAAGATACACAGAAGGAGGAAAGATCTCTGAAGAGAAAAGGCCTGTCTTCCCCCCCGCCCCTCGCTAACATTCTCAATTCACTCTGAAACTCCTTCACAAATTCTCTTTAAGCTCTCGACAACAAAAAATGCACCACTTCGCTGACACTACAGAAGAGGGTGGAAAAAAAAACCCTCTACAAAGGAATAACTTCTTGAAAAGGGAGAGGGGAGGTACAAGGAGAGGAAGCGAAGACTAATGATGGAATATTTCCTGCTACTTAATCATGGCTCTATAAAGCATGACAGTGGAATGTCCACTTGGTCTTGCGCGTTGACTTGCCTGAGTTCCACAGCCACGTTCAAAGTTCTTTAAATGGTTTATTATAATGAAGATGTTAAGGAAACGAAATACAAAGCTCATCTCTGGTGAGTTGGCTTCCCACAGTGGAGCTTGTGAAAGCAGCAAATTTGCAGAAGTGCCTGCCACACACCCACCTGCCCCGCTCCTCCCTGGATTCAAAGAGGAAGAGATGAATTAACAGAAGCAGAAGTCTGGAGGAGAGGAGAGTGGTAGGTTAGAGTATCTGCAACTGTACTAAAGAACTGTATATTTTGCATTAGTGCTCTCAATCATAAATATATTTCTCTGAAGTAAGAGCCTATCAGTTTTGATGGAGTTAACCATCAAAGATGGTGTTAACCACTTAAAGAGCCAGGATGGTGTTGTGGTTCGGGAATTGGACTTAAACCTGAAAGAACCAGGTTCAAATCCCAACTCAGCCATGAAGCTTCCTAGGTGACCTTGATCAGTCTTGCTCTCAGCCTCACCTACCTCACAGGGTTGTTGTGAGGACACACGGAGGGAACCATGTACATCACCCTGAGCTCCTTGGAGGATGGGCATTATAGAAATGTGAAAAATAAATAAATAACCTGCAGATTAGCAGTTTAGGACTGCAGCTTGATTTTCATTTCCAGTTTGCGATTCAACAGCAAGTTCAGCAACATAAATAAATACCAAATTTGGTCATGAAATCCTCTTTCTATATTGTACAGCACCTCGGAACAGTACAGGAAAAATCTGATTTTTCATCTGCTCATAAAATTGTGCGATCTCATTTTTCTCAAATACAGGAATAAAGATTTTTTTCTCCTCTTTAAATGTACTGATAGATAGATAGATAGATAGATAGATAGATAGATAGATAGATAGATAGATAGATAGATAGATAGATAGATAGATAGATAGATAGAAAGAAAGAAAGAAAGAAAGAAAGAAAGAAAGAAAGAAAGAAAGAAAGAAAGAAAGAAAGAAAGAAAGAAAGAACATTTTCTCATTTCTTGTCACACTGGCAAGCCATTCACTTGGAGATTAAATTTTGACGAAAGAAATCAAATTAAACCATTAGCACAGCTGAAGTTGGAATACCTCAATTTCCTTCTATGATGGCTGGCAAAGAAATCCCTGCTTAATCTTTCAAGGTTCAAACAAGAGCTCTAGGATGGAGCAACTGAAAAGGTTCATGTGTCTTCCACTTCCCCACCCCTCACCCCACCTCGTTTGTTTTCTTTATAAATTGTTCTTCCTTTTGATGTCTATTCTAAATCTTTCTCTTTTAAAAAATTCTTTTTTTTTTCAAATTACAGATCAAAACTGCCCCTATGTTTGTGTTTACAAGCTCCAGAGAAAGCTTCCATTTGAAGGCCGATCAGGACTGCTTTTAAGAAAAACATCACATACCCCAAATCACACACAGTTCAACAAATCACGAGCCCAGCAAAAATTGTGGACTCAGTCTGGGAGGCTCGGAGCCAGCCTGGAAAGCCCTTTGAAGTTAGAAAAACATCCTCTGGTCAGGGCGCATTTGTGAAACGGTGGGACAGGGGCTTTAAACAACATTTGCTCCGGGATCACCTGTGGCGGAGCACTGGATTGGCGCCTGGGTAACTTCAACAACATAACCCCTTATGTTTAAAAAAAAAAAGTCAGCACCTCCAAAATATATCAAGTAGCGGTAACACAGCGAACAGTCCTTTACATAGGATAAATTCCATCTTGTAGTGCCCTATAAAAACATCCATTCAGAAGTTTCCAAGGAGGCACACAAAGTTTGGACAAACATCATGGAACCAGAGAGTCACTACAGAGGAGGAAAAATTAAACCCAATCAAGGTGAGAGTGGTCAGCACGGTGTCACTGGAGTGGAAAAGTCTTTAAATGTAGCAGAGCCCAATTCCCCCTTAAAAACTGTTCTCGTCTGACTTGATTCTAATGGAACATAGAACAGAAAGGAGCTAGCAAGGTGCAACTTAGAAGGCACACATGAGATGAAAAAACGAATACAAAAACATTCTGTGCAAGCCAGGTATGACATATAGTACCACAGGTAGGGAAAAAAATTCATGGAATAGCCGCAGCTCAAGAAAGTAGAGATCACTGCAGAGAAAGCAGAGAGAATGTTGGACTTTGCCATCTGGGATTACAATCGAATGACCAACGGACAGCTTACTGACGCACAGGGCAACAATGCCATTTTGTCTGGTCCCTACAATACATTTTAGGGGGCTGCTCCATCAAGTCTGGCATACAGATGACCATGACGCAGTGGTAGAAGTGACTTAGAAGGGTCTCTACAACCCTTGTATCCTTGTGTTGCCCTCCTCCCAAGCCTGGTAGTGATGTTACAGTGAAGAAGGAACCAATCACCAAGCATTTTGGTGGAAAATCTTGAGACTTCAGAAGTTTGCTATGATGAGGCTAGTATTTAGATAACCTCCTTTCTCATAGATTCAAGGCAGTTTACATTGGCAGGTTAGTCATAAACCCATTTTTTCAATGGGGTTTCTACAAGTGTTGTTCCATGAGGAAAAAAATGAAATACAGTTCTATGAAAAGGCCTCATCCTCTCCATTTCTCCAGATGTTTCATAGTCATCATTCTGACTTGCCAACCCTTTGCACTTCCAAGCTTTCACAGGCAGCTGCAAATCAAGCTTCAGATGTTATCTTGCCGGTTGGCTCCTCCACATTCCTTCACACTCCTCTGCAGCAGCTTTCCATCTCCCATTGGTTTACCATCCAAGGCTGCTGATCCTGCTTAGCTTTTTCAGGCAAGTCAACAACCCAACCTCCAGACCTCACCTCCTGCCCAAATAACTGGCAAATAGCTATATCCATTTTGAGGGGCCGAGGAGGTGAAAACAGCCTTCTACTCCTCACCTGTGTTCACATTTTGCTTCCTTACATATCATATAGTATCACTCATTTATCCATGGTGGAAATTCACGTGGCACTTGAGATAAAGCTGGCTTCGAAGGCAGCAGTCAAACATAGATGCCACCTAACCTTATCTATAAGATCTGAAGAGACTTCCCACACCATCCTTTGAAAGCAGATCACCGGTGCGTGCCATTACTCTGTTTTTTAGCCTCTACAATTCCAAGCTCATTGACCAGAATCAAAAAGCACCCAAGGGATCAGTTAAGTTCTATTGGCCGAGACAGCATCTGTGGCCAAACTGTGCTGCTGGATGTACAAAGACCAAGCACTGGCAAGGCTTGCGAACCACCTGCCCTTACTGAGGTTTTCGTACAACTTGGGATGAGCTTTCAGCAAGTTCAAAGGCTCAATGGCAAAAGAAATTTACTATGTGCTTGGCTTTAGCGCCAGACTTCCATGAGTATCAGATTTCCAAGAGATGAAAGAACCAAGCCAAAACTAAAGAAGCCATTTAGTCAAGAGGACATATTAAAAGACCCTTCAGAGTTCTTCAAAAATAAATCTAGGGCCAAGTTGGATTCAGCTGGATTCAAATCCTTCCAATTCCCAACTGGGTCAACACATTCCACCGACTTGAAATGCAAAGTTTCAACTGGACAGGTGCAGGAGGAGGCCGCCAAGGCAACTCCATTGTTTCTTGATAACTTGGTTTGCCGTAGTTCTTTTCCGGTAGCAGCCAAAAGTTAACTTTGCATCCAGTATACAGCAGGGGAAGCAAATCACACACCAGCTGCCCTCTTTACTTGATGATTGCTCCTTCCATTCTCCAGTACTCTAGCTCAGCCCTCTCCTCTCTTTTCTTCCAAATTTTCTCCTTCTCTTCTGTCCCCCTCTTCTTTTTCCAAATCCAAGGAATGGAAGAAAAAGGTGGCAAGTTGGCAGCAGTGGTATAAAAAGAGGGTGGCTAGGGGTGCAGCCCTGGGTGCCAGGCCACAGGGGAGTGTCAGAGAGGCTTCCCCAAGATGGTGGCAGCGGCAACCCTGGCTGCAGCCACAAGAGAAGCAAGAGGAGAGATGATCCACCAGTCCAAGTTGGCTGCCGAGGTAAAGAGGAGGGGCAAAGGGGAGGGTGCTGTGAGAGGTCGCCCCAAGATGGGTGTTTGCTGCAGAGCACTCTTCAGCCAGAATGAGCGGCCAGCCCTGTTCAGTGTCTGCACTTCTTCTCTGTCCATTATTATTGTTCACTTCATGTCATGGTTAGTACTGAAAATAAATTTGTCATGGGGGTGCCAAAAATTTAGGGGCCCTGGGTGCCAAGTGACCATGGTACACCACTGGTTGGTGGACGTAGGTGCTCCCCACCATCAGTCTGCTGTCTAAGGTGACCATTCCCCACTGCCAGCACCACAGAATATAACCCTGCCTGTTTTGGCGCATCTGCTTGCTGTGGTGTGGGAAAGGATAGGATTGGGCTCTTAGGTTTCACTTCCGGTGGACACCACCCAAGGGACAGTCCCATTGCACACAGAAAGAGGCATTAATAAAGAATATGTAATAATACTAATAACCCAGAGTCAAACCACTGATCTTTCTTTAGAGTCTTCCAAATAAGGAAAAATTCCTTCCATGGGGTCTTGTAAGTAGCCAGTTTGTCCCTTTTTCTAAAATAAAAAAAAAAATACCCCCAAAATAGTTTTAACTAAGATACCCTGTTCTCATTCACCCTCAAAATGAAATTAAACCTTTCACTTGACCATATAGAGTGCCCTAATTTTTTTCCCTTTTCCATGGGAAAAAATACCAAAGTGTTATTTATTTTGCTGTTAAATACTTGTTTTGAAAAGCCCTTTTGCTCCCCACCTGGACTCACGTTAAAGCCACAGTCTGCAGCGAAACCGTGCATAAGCTTCAGAGGCATTTTCTTTTTCTTCACGCCGAAACGTATGATCCACTTTTCATACAGAGGGCCTTGCAGCTGACCATAAAGAACTAGGCAGGTTCCCAGTATAAACTTACCAGGGTTACATCAAAGGCTTTGCTGGAGGATAAGACGATTGATTTCTTCAGTGCCTCTTAGAGTTTCATCCAGGATATTTTGGGTTGTTGCATTAGAGATCTTACTCAGCTAGAAATTGTAGCTATTCCAGTTACTGGTATGAGATGTTCTAGCTCTGAGGAGAGAAGAGGGTGCCTCTATGTGGTTAGCATATATGTCAACTATGTAGACTGCAACTCACATGCATCCCTGATAAAACAAAACAGGAGAAGCAGGAAGGAGTGTGAATGCAGGGGGAATGCCACTTCCAAAAGAGCTCTCACCACCTGCAGTAACACCTCCCAGAACTCTAGCATGGATTCGTTACAGCGCTCTTTCTCCTGGCTGTGATTGACTACCAGTGCAGCCAAGGTGAGCGGTGCATTCTGGGTAAGTTGGGTCCAATCCATGGAAGTCCCCTGCCTTGTCTGAAACAATGGCTCCAATAGGGCTGTTTTGCACACTCAACTCTCAGGGAACATATCCCCTGCATTCTCAGAGATAAACCGTACGGAATAACAAAAATAATTAAGGCTGCAATCCTATACACACTTTCCTGGGAGTAAATCCCATTGAGCATAATATAACGTACTTCTGAGTAGACTGAGTAGATAAGTAGTTATCTTACTGAGTAGATAACTCAGTAAGAATCTTATCTGAGTAGATAAGATTGTACCCTAACATATTTTAAAAATAGATTTTATTCTGATTAATCAGGTATGTCCTTCGAGTCAATTGAAAAGGTTCTAAGGCTGCAATTCTTACTCTGGAAGTAAGCCTCACTGAACTCAGTGGATCTTACTTCTGAGTAACATGCATGGGATTGTGCTGAAAATCCTTTAATCCAGCGGGCGCCAAACCCCAGCCTGCAGGCCGGATCTGACACCCACCGCAATCCTTCCCCTGGGTGAACAGAGCTTACTGTTCCACCTGCAGGCCTCTCCATTCTGCTACGGATGGCCCCTGCCCTTCACAGTGGTCAACCACACATGCCCCTAAATCCGGGTGCAAAACCCTCTGACAGACCCCAGAAATGGCTGGCTGCCATGGCGGACAGGAGTAATATGCAGCACTTTGGGGACTGCTGCTTTAATCTAATGCACCGATGAATTAATTGGTCCAGGCCTTCACACATTCCACTTGGCACTTACGTGCACTCTGGTTGCCTCTCCAAGTGACCTTCACATATGCATCGTACAGCCACCCTCCTTCCTACTTCCAAAACAGAGAACATCAGTACTGCTGCCCTGTTCCCCGATGTACCAAATCCTTCCCTTGCTTTTCAGACTGCTACATCTTCCGTCTCAATGACAGGAATAAGCCACATCCTTGGCGCAGCCCACTGAAGAGCTTGACACTGCAAGTTACTTCCAAGGGCACCGCGACACGCCCTCCTTCCTCCCCCAGACCACCAAAAAAAAAATCCAGCTTCGCCTCCATATCTCACATCATTCGCATCACACAGCAGATCAAAGGACCCAAATCTGCTCCCAAATCCCACTCCTCCTGCAAGACGGCACTTTGTACTGTCACTTCCCTACCGAGCACATCCCCCTTATTTCATACCTCACAGCATGTGCAGCTGCACCCCAAGATCAAACACCCATGCATGATTTCTTCCACAGATCTTGAAATCACAGAGTTAGACTTTAATGGGAACCTCAATATTCCTAATCCTCTAAAGCTGGCACAGTAAAGCCCAGAAATACATTAAACTCTGCCATAATCACAAAAGCAAAACGAAGTCCGTCACTCACTCTCTCTCTGTCTCTCCAGGATGCACAGAAATGGCTCTGACCATGCGAGAAGCCATCAGGGATCTAACACAGTTACACATGTCAGGCAGACCGGTACAGACTGAAGGCCAGTGACTTGTGACAAAGCGCCAGCAATCCTCAGACTTCTGTATTCACAGGGGGGATTCACTCACGCATGCAAGCACAGAGCAAGTGGCGCAGCCAAGGATGCCTCTAGCAGCTAAAGCCAGTTGCAATCCCAAAACGAGTCTGATGGCCCCACTCTTCTTAATGATGTTCTGTTTTTAGTGGAAAAAAAGAAGTGATGCATGCCCAGTATAGTGACCCTTTTTCATTAAGCACACCATCAATGGTCCACTCTATGCAATTGAAGGGGCACCACGTCGAGGTGGCAGAGCAAACGGCACCCGAGGCAGGTATTCCTGTTCCTCTACAATAAGGAACATTACTCCCAGTAAGTACAAAGTGGTCTGGTTCATATACCACCTCCTTCGTCACCTCTTTCTGCTCCAACCATAGACCCAAACAATACAGAGGCATGTACCATGGCACAAAGAGCAAGGAACACGTTGAGAGAGAGTGGAAAGGAAGGCAGAAGCCATTGTACAGCAGAAGATGGAGAACAGCAATATTATCTCCCTGTTACTCAGAGACCCACAAGCAGCCTGACCTGGCTACTTTTTAAGGAGTCAGAGAGTAGCACATAACCCACTCTGACCTATGGTTGTTAGATTCAGGCACCAAAACTCTCCTATTGTTATACAGTGGGCCCTCTGTATCCGCGGGAACCTGTTCCGAGGATCCCCGCAGATACCGAAGTCCGCAGAGAGTGAAATTCATGGGGGACAAGCAACCTGGAAGTGCCTTTTAGAAACCTCCGGGAGGCCTTCTGAGGCACAGGAAGCCACGTTTGATCTCCCTGTGCCTCAGAAGACCTCTCGGGCGTGACAGGAATGCACTTTCGGTACTGTCCAGGAGGTCTCTGAGGCGTGCCAGCTGCAGGCTCAGCATCCGCTTATATTCAAATCCATGGGTGCCAAGCCCACAAATTAGAAGGGGCCGCAGTATAGGGAAGCTCTACAATGACCAAATGGAACATTAACTGCAGGAGTAGGGGAGGAACCAAAATGGCAGTTGACCCCAATCAGGCCAATGTCTGCCTCACTTCTCCTTCTGATGTGGCCAAGTGGACTAGTCTCTGAAGAAGATATTTCTAGAAGGGGATGAGCCAAATGGTGGTCCTAGACGAAGCCACTGGTGCGTGTGGTGGGTGCATCAGAGAAAGCCAGGCAAAATGGCGGCAGATGAGCGAGCTCTGGGAGAGGAGGCGTAGCCAAATGGCAGTTGATCCTACCCAGACCAATGAAAGTAGCACTGCTGTCTCACCTCTCCCAATGAGGTAGCCGTAACACATTGCTATCTGTTTATAATTTCAAATATATTGTTTTACATACATTATAATCTACTCCAGGCCCTCGAGTAAGGGTGGGAGGCGAGCAGAAACACATAAAATGCAATTAATTTACATATTTGTGGCAGATGTTTTTCATGAATTTAAAGCGTCCTTTCAGAGGCGGGGGGAGACACGTTGCACCGCTTTCATGATGGCGCATTCATTAGTCATGCACCTTTGACTCCGCACACTGTGTGGCATTTCATTTCATGACAGAATTCCTGGCATGCTCGGAAGCGTGACAGGACCCCGCTCACTGCCTGAGTCTTCCAGCCAGCATGAGTTGACCCAGAGACTCGTAAATGCTAACATCACATGTCTAAAATCCATGATGTCTTCTCAAAATTCTGACATTGAGTTTGGGGAGTTTATGAGATCTACAATCACGACACATTTGGGGCTCTTTTTTCTGTGCCTTCTATCGTCTAAGCCAGCCCTTTTCAACCATTGTGCCGTGGCACATTGGTGTGCCGCAAGTGGTCCACAGGTGTGCCCCAGGAATTTGGGGGAAGGTCATTTATTAGTCGGGCCAATGGGGATTGTAGGCCCCCACTGGCAGCATGTTGTGCCTTGTCAATTGTCAAAAACCTGATGGTGTGCCTTGACAATTTTAGTGCCTTGTCAGCGTGCCCTGAGATGAAAAAGGTTGAAAATCACTGTTCTAAGCCTTTAAACACGATACTTTTTTATTTTTACTTGCAGTCATGAGGGCCAGAAGCTTATTTCTGTTTTAGAATAAAGCCTACATGATGCCTTGCAGCTTTTACATCCATCACACAATTTATCTTGCTCACAGCTTCTCTATGCCCAGAGCTTCTTTCTCTGGTTTACACAGAATGAACTTACAGTGGGAGCATCACATAGCATCCGAGGAAGTCAGTATAACCTCTGCAAGGGAAAATAGTAAGGTAAAGGAAAGTCACAAACAACCTCCACAAAGGAAGTTTCATTAATAGCAGGCAGCCCAAACCTGAGCTGCCCGACTGCTGGGGAGCCAAACCAGCTGCCCCAGCATCCTGCATGCAACAGGGCAGCCACCAGTGGCTCCTAGGGGGAAGAGGAGGAAAGTCCCCTTCCCCCAGGTAAGGCAATTATAGGTTACTCAAGACTACTCAATTCTGCAGCAATCCTTGGGCTGCCATAGAATCAAGAGGCTCCATGCTGGGCCCACGACCCGACACAGAGACTCTGGATGTGGAGGAGTGGAGCTCCTCTGGTCCAACCTTCCTCCTGCCCCGTTCCCTCCCCCTGGCACACCTCCTCCCCACCTTCTCCCTGCCCTACCCCCACCACGGAACGCTTCTTCCTTGACTCCTTCCACACCTCCGCCTACCACTCTGCCACCTGGTGGTTTGTGAGGCTGCAGGGCAGTGGCAGTCCACTGACTCTAGCCCAGCGCTGGACTAGCGGAAAGGGTTACAGAGGCGCCTTACGGCACGTTTGCAACACTCAGCACCAGCAGTGGACTGGCATTAAGAGCTCAGGATTGGGCTCTTAATTACCAGGTGACACAGTGATTCCTTGGGGACTACATACAGTGGCATCATTCAGTGCGGGATGGCAGTGCGTCACCCCCATGACAGACCTTTTCTCATGCAGCAGACAAGTCAATGCCCGGGGCTGTGGGCATGGTGATGTACCATCGACCCGCCCCACTGGTTTTTTGGCTATAACTTTTGATAGAATATAGATATTTAAATGTGGTTTATTTCATTGCATTCTGCATGAAATTATGCATCGAGTGATATATAGCATGATGGTATTATTCAAAAATACCACGATTTTAAAAATTTTGGCCAGCAGTGGTGTCATCCCTCATCGTGTTACCCAGTGTGGCCCACACCTCCTGCACCCCCACCCAGCAACACCACTGGCTACATGTATGAATCTAGGAGCCTTTCCAAGGCTACTTGCCTGCCTTTCTTTCACCATTTTTACATTTCTACAGCATCAGCACCACATTAGATGCTGTCTTGATGTTCAACTTTAATAGATGCAGTGAGCAGGCATATTATAATAGCTTTCCAAATTAGACCTGTTGCACCAAAGGCCTGTGTACACACTGATCCAATTGAGGAGGCAATACATATGGGAAAGGAGTGGATGGCACTCCCCCACCCACCCACTCCGCCCAACCACTGTGCATATTGGCTAACATGCAATGCAAGCAGGATGCCCACAGACACACAAAAGCAGGCCCAAATCAAAAGGGGAGTCTGTGCAAATTAGAACCACATTGCGGCAACATGTGTTGCCCAATGCTCCTCTACCACACATACCGGATACTCGGCAAAATAGCACAGCCCTCAGACTTTCGGCTCCATTATTTTGACATACAGGCAGGCGGTCCCACAATCAGAGCTTGGGTTTGCATTTGCCAGGCACACAGAGAATTCTCCCAAGCAAGAATAAGGAAGCTACCACTCTATATCTACAGCCTGCCCAGGTTTGGAACACCTCCCTGGACAGAGAAGGATTCCCAAATAATAAGCCGGCTTTGTCCTACCATGTGACTCACACAGGCAAGTATGGCCAAGTGGACTAGTAAATTGTGTGAACTTTTTTGTTTGTTTTTGCAAGGTAGGTTCTTATACTGTGGAACTCCCTGCCACAGGATGTGGTGACAGCATCTGACTTAGACGCCTTTAAAAGGGGATTGGACAAGTTTCTGGAGGAAAAATCCATTACGGGTTACAAGCCATGATGTGTATGTGCAACCTCCTGATTTTAGAAATGGGCAATGTCAGATGCAAGGGAGGGCACCAGGATGCAGGTCTCTTGTTATCTGATGTGCTCCCTGGGGCATTTGGTGGGCCGCTGTGAGATACAGGAAACTGGATTAGATGGGCCTATGGCCTGATCCAGTGGGGCTGTTCTTATGTTCTTATACTCAGCAAAATGGAAGATATATTCAAGTTAGAGGTTGAATTTTGCTAAAATTCATTTCAGCCATCTGTTTAACAAAAGTTTGACCAGTGACACCAGTCCCAAAAGCATGAGCATCCCAGCTGCAAATGATGATTATTAAGAATATTAAGAATGGTTTCCAGAGCAAAACACACACACACACACACACACACACACCCTCAGCAGGCTCACAATCTTAAAAAGACTCAGAAGAGACACCAGCAAACAACCAATGGAAAAGATACTATGCTAGGTAGAAGAGCGCCACTTGCTCTCCCCTTGCTAAAGATAAGAGGAGCACCACTTCAAAAGGTGCCTTTGCCCATTTAGCAGGGATACATTCACACAGGAAAAAGGACATGCACATTTGCACATGCGCACATACACACGTAGCCAAAAATCCTCCAAAATGTCCCAACGTTTGCAGCTTACTTTTCCACCAGTTTTGCAGCAAGCATGCAGGAAACATAACCCGTGCCCTTTCGAGAATTCCTATAAAGGCCAACAGCTGACATGCGGGAAGTGTGCTGAGTTGAACATTCTGTTTTGTTTTAAAAGATCATCACTGAATGATATTTTTCTTCTTGCGAGGAAAAAGCATCGGCCCTTACAAAGTTTCAATCCTCCAGCGGCTTCTCCTTTTTCTCCCCCCTCGGTTTCGAAACCAGTTCAAAGAGAACCATAAAAAGTCATCCTAACATCTTCTGGAATAGAAGGAGCCAAGGCTATAAAAATACCACTTCTTGAGTCCCTCCTGGGTCTTATTACAGAATCACACAAAAGCTTGTAAAGAAGCCTTCCTTTAAAGAAGTCTGGTGTAAAGGACATTTCCATATGTCCGCAAGAGCATACGAGAGGATTTTCTCATTCTCAGCACTTATTCCCTGGCAAACTCAGTCTTAGGTTGAGGTCTTAAGCCACGGAAGGACATTAGCGCATGTATTGCAGCTCATCATCTTGAATTCATCATCAGGCACAATGTAGAACATCAAAGATTTCCCCCCCAAAATTAGTTTTCACGAAGCTTAGTATTATATAAAGTCTCTCAAGGGCTGGAAAACCCTACACCAGTGGTTCTCAAACTTTTAGCACCGGGACCCACTTTTGAGAATGAGAATCTGTCAGGATCTCATAACCTGTCATAATCTGTCTCATAGGATCCCATAATCTGTCAGGATCTCATGACATCATAAGTGACTGGAAGTGACATCATCAAGCAGGAACATTTTTGAAAATCCTAGGCTGCAATCCTACCCACACTTACCAGGAGTAAGTTTCATTTACTATCATTGTTCAAAGAATATACATAGTAGCCTGTTAAAAGTACAGGTCTGTAACATTTCCCCCAATGCAGTCACATACCATGGTAGCATCAAGTCTAATATATTAAAAATAAAATACTGAAATGAATGGGGACCCACCTGAAATTGGCTCGCGACCCACCCAGTGGGACCTGACCCACAGTTTGAGAAACACTGCCCTATGCAACACAAGCCTTCCAAACTAGCTAGAGATCTATGCCTCCCTGGGGTGCTATTCTCAAAATAGTTTTTGTTCCACACAAGAAGTGGATAAAGAGGGAGGGGTGGGGGTCAGGACAATCCAATCCATAATAAGAATGATGTAAAACCTGATAGGTTTGTGATAGAATTGTTCTGCTTCCCTGATTTACTTAGGGCGCAATCCTTCCAGCACTGAGGTAAGGGCAATGCAGCTCCGAGGTAAGGGAACAAACATTCCCTTACCTTGAGGAGGCCTCCATGACTGCCACCCAACTGCAGGATGCAGCACATGCCCCATTGACACAGATGTGTCAGTGCTGGAAAGCTGGTTAGGATTTGGGTCTTAATTTTGTTTTCTTGAAACCAGGTGACAAACCAGGCGACAATCCAGGCTAACAAGGAATTTGAGATCAAATGGCCAGTTCTCTGGGATCACAGGTTTTTTTTTGCTAAGAAAACATGCTCCCTTGAGCTCTGCAGTTGCCAGTCCTGAGCTCACTTCCAAGGGATGGGTACAAGTGCGCTTATTTTTATGCTTCCCCCTTCTCCAGTAAATTTACAATGATTCACATGGTGTCCCCTCCCCACCTTTCGTCATCACAAAAACCCCGTGACATAAGTCAGGTTGTAAGCTTCGTGATGAATGGGGGTTTGAATTTATCATAGTCCAATTTTGACCTTATTCTGTCCATAAGTTGAGTTCATCAAGTTCAGTTACTAGGAAAGATATTAGATGCCAGTATATACCCCAAGATCTGTCTGCTCCTGGTTTCCAAAGGATTCAAAAGTACCAACACATACATGAGACTTTCCTAGTATCCATGAGGGTGACACATTTTTTAAAAGTGGAAAAAGAGAAATCTTTCAGGAGACGTAATTAACCAACAGAGCAAGCAACTATCAGATCAAGTTAGGACTCAAAGCGGAAAGCACTGCTCTTTGAGTTGCTATGCCAAGTGGTATGCTGTCTGAGGCCAGATAGTAGAGGAAGAAGAAGGACTGTCCTCCTGGAAGCCACCATAATTCCTCCAGCCCTTCAGCAGCCCTTTGGTTCCCCCAGCTTAGCAACAAATACTTCCAGGTCGCACACAATCTTCCAGAACATGCATCTTTGCTTGGGCCAGGACTGGATTCTGGTCTGGTTTCATGTCAGCCTTCCTTTTCCTTCTCCATTTCACTGCCTGCCTTCTCATTTACACCCACAGAAGCACTGATAGCCAAAGTGGGCAAGCAAGAGGAAGCAACGGCTTCATAGTCCTATGTATCTGAACCAGCCAACTCTCCGTCCAACTGTAATCCCAATCTCTCCAGGTCTCGTATTTCAGCTTCCTACATCTTTGGTTGCCTCAGTGGCTTTGCTAGGGAGGTGCAAAGGGTGCAGCCCATACTCCCCACCCACTGCATGGGAGGAGGTCCATCATGGGGGTGACTTGCTGGCCTTCCCCACCTGGTAACACAAACCCTTGTGACACCACTGGGTTGCCTCAGCCCTGCGCTGAATGAAATGGATGAATGATTCCCCAACTGCAATTCATCATAATATTACCATTATTCACATCTTATTTTTAACACATTTGTAGGTCTTTTTCTTCATACCGCCCCCGAAGGAAGCAAACGGACCAATTGACTTCCTTGCCAATATCCAAATTAACAGTGTGTCACATCAAGTCTGAAATACCCAGAAAATGTGCACAGATAAACACAGTTCATCTAGTTTCAACCAGCTCTGCCAGATGGCTCCACACGCACAAGTCTGTAAATTTTGCAACACAAAACATTTAAATTTATGCTTTCTCTCCCCCCTCCCCGTATGTCAATTTAACCTCCAGCACAACGCTTTGAAACCGTGCAAAGATGTCTAACGCTTTCCATATGGCAATGGCGCTGTGGCTTCTTTAATTGTACCAACTGGTGTCATTCTAGGATAATTACCTTGGAATCCAGCTTTCTGCTAGATTATTGGCCAATTCTCTAATCTCATCACCATGGCACTCCTAATACTTCCAGAGACTCTTTGATGGTGAGCATCCGCAGTGCAGTTGTTTCCAAACCAGAGATGTCAACATGGTCGGTACATTTTCTCTAATTAAATTATCTGTTACGGCAGCCAAATTTCATTAGTCTTTCGTCTTCTTGCCCTTTGATCATGCAAAGTTGGGGAACTTTTAACCACACTCAAGTGTAATAAGAGGAAAAATGATTCACTCTGAATAGCCAAAAAAAAAAAACCACCCCAAAACCTGATACACTGGTCCTGTTCAGCCAGTATTTCTCCATGTCTACCTCATGTTATTTAGAACATACCAACACAGGGTAGAGCAATACATTATTTTAAGCACATAACACTATGGGAGGCAGACATCTGTTACCCTACACTGTAACACATACTGTGGCTTCATTTATTTTCTGTATTTAAAATTCCTGCCTTGCTTCATCCCAGTTGTTTCTCATTTTTCTATCTTCAGGGATTTTTTTCTCATCCACTCACCTGCTAAGCGACCCCTGCATACTGCAGAGGATTCCAGAATATGTTTCCAGGAGTTCCTAAGGCTAAAACCCATAACTGCATGCACAACTGCACCATGCATAGAATGCCACAAGGGCACTGAAAGGTTCCCCAAGTACTTGAGTGGCTCTGTCTAGCAAGGATGGCTATTGGCTCCCCTCAACAGGAAGGAGTCTACGCACTTCCTGTTCAGACCAAGCAAGGATTGTCCTTCTACTGCTTTTTCCAATATTCAGTTTATTCCCTGGCTCGACCTCCCAATACAAATCCCTCAGCTGCAACTTCTGATTCTCACTATTGAGGCTGGCTCTGCCCAGATGGTTTAGGAAACACACCCATGTCACGTGGACCTGTGGAACCTCACTGCGGCCCAGTGCACTGTGGCCCTTTTTAGAGCACACACAATGCCGCTGCATGTCGCAGGGGGAAAATCATCAGTGACACACAAAACTATCAGTAAGGAAACTTTGACCACCATTATTCATGGCATTGACAAGCCCATGAGGTACCCACAAGTCTCCTGGAATGCAGCTTGAAAACTACTATTGTGCTATCCCGAAGCCTCAAGATGGGAAACCCCATTTTTAAAAAAAGACAAAGGTTGAACCCAATGTTACAAGAGAAAACCTCTAAGTATATGAAGAGCCGTAGGTCAGTGACAGAGCACAGATTTTGCATGCAGAAGGTCCCAGGTTGCAGAACATTCGTGGCAGAACATTCGTTCATTTAGTCCACAGTTGTTGATACAAACTTGTAGAGGCTCTCCAGGTTTCAGAGAACCCACCCCACCTCACCCCACACACATACCTGAACCTGGGACCTTCTGCATGCCCAGGAAATGCACTACCACTGAGTTACAGTCCCATATCCTTTAGCTGACTCTCAGTTCACAGGGGTCAACCAGCCTTAAGAAACAACTAGCTGATCTTCACTGACCCTGAGAATCAGTGCATCTACTGAAAATGAACTCTTGCTGGACCAGACTAAGGTCCACCTTGTCCAGTATTCTTTGCAAGAGTTCCAGCAACCAGTGGGCAGTTTGACAGAAATGGACCAAGGTCTAGTCATGAACCACAGTATGCCTTCCCATTCACTCCTTCTCTAGGGTCCACACTCAGAGGTATGTAAGACATTGGCAAGCCCTGTGAGCCTCACTGTTGACCTCTGTGAACTGAGAGAATGGAGAACCCTATCTGCAGTCCTGAAGAGCAACTGAAAGTCAGCGTGGAGAACACTGAGAGCCCAATCCTATGCATGTCTACTCAGAAGTAAGTTCCATTATAGTCAAAAGGGCTTACTCCCAGGTAAGTGTAGATAGGACTGCAGCCTGAGTTAGATGCAGTAAGATCCCCTCATTAGGACTCAACTTTTCTTAGAAGCTGAACCTGGTCTGGAATCTTCCGCAGGCAAGGGAGGTGCAGTACTGCTGAGGTACGATTGCTCCTGATGAACATGTGATCAGGAACTTCCATAGCTCAGAGTAGAACCACTCCCTTGCTTACAGAAGATTCCAGAGAAGGTTCAATTCTTTGTACCTCCAAGTAGGGCTGGGTCACCCCTGGAGAGGTACTTTCCAGCACCTGTGGGCCTCAGTCAGCATCCCAGTTGCAACTAGAAAAGATCTCTAGACATATCCAGGAACTCAGGTCCAGCCCTCCAAGTGTGGGTTCAGAACCCATGGTGTGTTAAATCCACAGGTCCTGAATCCATGGGTAGGGAGGAGGGAACTGTATTTCCAGTGTAATTGACACATCTACGTGGGACACATCTTTTACCTTGAAGGTAGAAGAGTAACCATTTTGAACTTTTCACTGCTTGGTTTTGTTGGCCCTGAGTTGCTTCTTTTATTCATGGCAAACCTCCCTCCCCCAGCCCAGGCTCTGTTAGGCCCCCACCATGTGAGTCAGAACTGGTCAAATTTGTTATGGCTTTTTGAAGATAAAAAGCAAATGGAATTAAGCAAATGTGATGTTTAAGAGATCCCTCTGGCACTGAGTCGATGCTCACAAACAACACAGGTTTGCAAAAGGAACGACAATAATATGTTTGTAAAAATAAACAACTGAATAAAGAACGGATAATCCGCACACAATGACAGGAACTTCGTCCTCAATTTGTTTTAGAAGTGAACTCCTCCATCAAATAGCAACACAGTATGCTCTGGAAGTCTTTGAGATGTTCAGCCCCAGAAAGTTATTGTCACATAGAAAAGCAGAAGTAGGGAGAAGTTCAGCTCAAGTTTTCAAAGGTACCACATAAACAAAATATGTTTTCTTGTTTCAGATTGATGGGAAACAGACAGTAAACAAATTTGCTAAAACATTCAAATAGAATACAGTCTATGCAAAAACATAAGAACAGCCCCGCTAGATCAGGCCATAGGCCCATCTAGTCCAGATTCCTGTATCTCACAGTAGCCCACCAAATGCCCCAGGGAGCACACAAGATAGCAAGAGATCCACAAACTGGTAGCATCCCTTGCATCTGGCATTCTGAGGTAACCCACCTCATGTATACCTGCCCTCCTATCAGACAGGAGTCAGCAGTTCACAGAGTGGGGGACGCTGTGCTCTAAAACCCAGGACTCCTTACGCTCCAACAATGCAATGTTCAGGCTTGTTTCAGACATCTTAAAATTAAGTGTACTTACACCCCCACCTTTCTTCCTTCATGAAGCTCAAGGTGGCACACATGAGGTTCCAAGGTGGTCTTCCTATCTAGGCTCTGAGCACACCTAGGCCCACTTAGCTTCAGCAAAGTGGCTGCATCATAGGCCTTCAGACCAGTCAGCAGTCCATATGTACCAATGAAGTCAGCCTATTGGTCCATTTCGCCCTGTCTGTTCTGACCAGCAGTGGTTACTCAAGGTCTCAGTCAGCAGTCAATCCTGTGATCCCCTTAAATCAGACAGGGGTACCATGGAATGTCCACAGGTCCCTCCTGTGGCTGTCCTGGGCACCGCCATGTTGGATTGCATGAGATCTTGTCAGACTTGGTCATCGCCATCCTGGATCAAGCAAGATCTCATGAGTTTTGGACACCACCATCTTGGATCATGTGAGATTTCAAAATCCAAGGCAGCAGCTCCAAGGCCAAGGAGGCATCGTGACCCAGTACATTTGGGAGCCACTGCCTCAGATGGAGAAACCAGGATCCGAATCTAGAGTCTTTCCTGCATGAAAAGCATGACTTTACCACTGAGCTCTGACCCCTTTCATGGTCTCCATTCTTCAGCGTCCTGATTTTGGGATAAGGGCCAACCTTTTTCAGTAGAGCACAGTCTGCATTTGGAAGGTCCAAGGTTCAATGCTTGCATCTCTAATTAAAAGGATCTCTGTATCAAGACTGGGAAAAGACCTGCCCTGGCCCTTGAAAAGCCATTTGCTAGACAGACTAATGGCCCAACCAATTTAAGTCTTTTCCACATGTTCTTAACTGATTAGGTAAGAGTTACGAAACCATGAGTTTTCAGTGTCTTAGAGCTGGGACAAAGTTAGAGGAGGATCAAAGCTTGTTACAACCAGGAAATCTATAAAAAAAAAATCTAAGAAAAAATTCCAATGTTGTCATCAGTAGCACCAGACTTCAAAGCACCAAGCACCACTTCTCAGGGCAGGTGATGAAAAGATCCTCCACACTTGGCTTGGGGATTCCATTCCAAATGAACTCCACAAACCTTACTATTTCCTCATTGCATAAAGCCAACTACATTAAATTCCAACACAATGTGGTGTCTACACCTCCTGATGGTAAGATGGCCATTGCCAACTACAGCAGCAGTCTTGTTCTGAAGCCAGCAATCTGCAGAACTTGAACTGATGACCAATTCCTGCTTTCGCTACTCTTTAATAAATCAGCCTTCTCTTCTATCAGGAACAGCACAACACAGATGCCTCATAACAACCCATTCGTTCCACTCCAACAAAAGCATCTTCAGTGTTGAACCGGGGAGGGGGGAGATTTCTTGGAAGCTCAACAGCTTATTAAAAGGGCATTGCTAGCTAGGCACCTTCAGCATTTCCCACCTTTGTACTTTCTTGCCCAAGCAGATCTTTCTGGATCCATTTGGATCCAGAAAGGCTAGAGTTCTGGATCTATTTGGACTCGAGTTTTTTTCTAGACTGGACTGGACCATTTGGACTAGAGCAGGGGTGCCCAAACCCCGGCCCTGGGGCCTCTTGCGGCCCTCAGGGCCTCTCTATGTGGCCCTCAGGGAGCCTCTAGTCTCCAATGAGCCTCTGGCCCTCCAGAGATTTGTTGGAGCCCACACTGGCCCGATGCAACTGCTCTCAGCATGAGGCCAACTGTTTGGCCTCTTGAGTGAGCTGTGGGATGAGGGCTCCTTCCACTGCTTGTTGTTTCACGTCTGTAATGCAGTAGCAGCAGCAAAGGAAAGGCCGGTCTTGTATAGGTATTGAGCTATTGCAAGACCTTCATTCATTCATATAAGTTCATCTTTAATATATTCATTTATATAAATTTATTCAAATTTGAAATGTAAATTAATTCAGCCCCCGACATGGTGTCAGAGAGATGATGTGGCCCTCCTGCCAAAAACTCTGGACACCCCTGGACTAGAGTTTTTTGTTGTTTTTTTGGTACCTCCTCTCAGTCCAAATTCTCTTTCTGCAAACCAAACCAGGCACAAGCAAAACTCCCTTTTCAGCTAGTATGAATGGAAACCACAATATACAGTCAAGATCTTTGGAACTCTAGTTTTCAAAACTGGGTGGGCTCAGCTGAAACTAACATTCAGAGGTATATATACAGACCTCTCGTGAACGACTCAGGTCAATGTACGAAAGAAAAGTAACCAGTTGCAACAACCACCCTCAATTACACATCCCACGGGGGGGAGGGACAGACAGGACTGTGTGCAAATGGAAATTAAGGATTGCTTAGAAAAGAATACCCCTTAGAAAAGAATACCCCTTACAATCTCAGTGCACTGGAAGAACACACTTAAGCAAATTACAGTCTTACAGCACAGCAAAACTGTATGGACAGTGTTCCTAATTGCTGAGCTGTTTGCTGGGAAGTTTATATTCAGAACTAGGCAAATCCCCCAGAAGATCCCAGCTTATCTTGAGGATCCACATATGCAGCTGGGTGAGGTCTTCTCCCTCCGTTTGAACTATGACTGCTCTGTTCTGGGCCTTGTTTGAAATTCCTGTCCTGAAACATGGTGAATGGAACCTTATCACAAGTTCTCCAAGGCTTAATTCAAACAGCTACAGATGCAGAAATACCTGCAAACAATCCACAAATAAATACTTGGGCTAGAACTCTCTCTCCTACATTGTTAGAGAGGCATTGGAGTCATCATTTGCCAAAACACACACACCAGTGACAACTTTAGAAGTCAGTGCAAAAATATACAATAGGGAGCCTGGCTTTCCCATCTTACTAAAATGTTGAAAAGCAACTTGCTCACTTTAACCTAATAAAATCACTTAGACCAGAGGCTGAACACCCCTTGCCCAGGGGAAAGCTGCAAGCATTTTAAGCCTCCACTTTAATCCAAGCCTGTATACAGTTACTTGGCTGTTCACCTGAGGTGAGCAAAAACTGCCTCCTGGTGACCAACCAAGAAAGGTTCACCAAATATGATCTTTTTTTTTTCCTTTGGTGGGGGTTTTTCAGTCATGCATTATTAACACAGCTTTTTTAAATAAAAAAAATTGTGAATCAGTGACTCTTCCAGTGAAAGTTATGACACCGCTTTGACCCATTACACACACACCCCATCATTCAATAGGAACTCTCTTGCCTCAATCAGAAACAGAATTCACTCTGATCAGCAGGGTGCAAACAAAGTGCTATCTTCTCTAATGACAGCAGTATGCAAATGCCAAAGTACAAACCAGGCCATCAAAGTAGAAAGAAATCATGGAGATAACACACTTGTGCCTGTGAAATAAATCATTATAATCTACCATACTATTCAGTCATGGTTTCTTCATAGATTTGGACCTTCAACGTGCTTTCCTGCAAAGCTTATTTTAGTGATGTCAAAATGCTGTCTTTTCATTCATCCAAGAGAATAATTGTGGGAAGGGTCTAAGTTTTGACACAGCTTAATTAACAAAAGCACCACTAGATCTGGCTACTCTTCAAGACTGTGTTCTACAGGTTCACTTTCAAGTACAATAAAAATTTTCTAAAGCACCCATTGCTTACTATGGAAGGTTCTCTTCCATGAATGTTTTAGAGCAGGGGTGTCCAAACATGTTGGCAAGAGGGCCACATCATCTCCCTGACACTGTGTTGGGGGCCAGGAAAAAAAAGAATTAATTTACATTTGAATAAATTTACATAAATGAATACATTAGAGATGGAACTTACATGAATGAATGAAGGTCTTGCAGTAGCCCAAGGCTTATAAAAAGCAAGTCCAGCCTTTCCTTCGCTGCTGCTGCTGTGTCACAGATGTGAAACAGCAAGTAGTGGAGGGAGCCCTCCTCCCACAGCTCATGTAAGAGGTTGAACAGTCGTCCTCACACTGAGAGCAGTTTCGACGGGCCAGTGTGGGCTCCAGCAAGTCTCTGGAGGGCCAGAGGCTCACTGGAGACTGGGATGTCTCCGCGGGCCAGACTGGGGGTCCCCGAGGGCCACAAATGGCCCCCAGGCCAGGGTTTGGGCACCCCTGTTTTAGAGTATTAGCACAAGAGAAGAAATGTAAAATCCAGATGTCCAGGGAAAGCTAAAAATATGTCTCTGAAAATAAATTTGCCCCCCACAAGCACCTGCCTGAGCAAGAAGGTAGACGTACAACCCGATCCGGTCCACAATTACTCATGAGTAAATGCCACTGTGTCCAGCAAGGCTTGTTCCCTCCTGGGTTTTTTGCCCAGCCTTGCAGAATAAGCTACACAGTTTTACTACATTTCAAAGCCTTGTTGAGAAAGAACGACATGAACAGGGACTACAGAACCAACAAATGTGACCAGTCTTCCCAACACTTTCTGAGCCCTTCCGGCACCACAGTTTTGAGCCTTTGACAAGTGAGTATTTAAAAGTTTCCTGGTGCCATTCCAACATTGGTGGTAGATCAACATTTCTGCAACCAGGATGCTCAGGCCGTTGCTCATTATAGTGACTTTTCCCGATGGTCCTACGAGAACAAGCTGGACCAAAATTTGCTGGAAGAAGGCGCCCTAGTCATTTTCAGCATTAAAACAACAGCGTGGAGGTCAACAGAAGAACATCCCCACCACACTTCCTTCTGCCTCCACTTGCTTCCAGTTCCCTCTCCAGAATCAAGGGGGAGAGAAAGTCATCACAACCAAAAGTGAGTACGACTTTCCACAAATGTAAATAGAGGACTTCAGAAGACAGAGTTGAATGCACTTAAAGTCACCCAGGCACATTGAACTCACAAATGGGATGCTCAGTAATGCCTCGGTTGGGACAGAATGCCAGACCTCTGTGCTAAGAACTCTATGGGGTCATAAATCCAAGGATAACTAAAGCTACAGTTATGAAACCAATGGCCAAACAACCAGGAGGAATGGGGTCTCCACAAGCTCACACGCACACAAGCAAACCACCCAGGACTTGTTTTTGTTTGGGGAGATGTCCCATCCACCCATCCCATTCACTCAAAAAAATCAGGCTCTTTGCTGTCCTCCTGGAACACGCTCCTTCTGCCCTTTGCAACTCACAACTTCTTCAAAGGGAGTCTAATCCAGCCGGCAACACCCCAGGACACAACTTGCCAAAGACATAATGCTCCCAGCAAAGCGGGGAGGGGGGGTAGTTTCATTCCAAGATGAGTGAGTTCCAACTCAAAGAAAGTCAAGGTTCAAGTTTTTTTTTTTGACTGGATGGAAGGGATGATGAAGGTAAGAGAGCCATAGAGGAGAAACCTCAGACTTACCCTGGAGCTGGAGAGCCTGCAAACACCCCGGTGATGGCATCCTGGCTGGAGCCCCAAGGTACTGCCCCCGCTGCTGCTTCCACTGCTGGAGAATTTCTGCTTCACCATCCAGTCCTCCAACCCTTTCCGAGCCAAGGAGGCATTCACAGCAAAACTATCGCCTGGGCAGAGGACAGAATTGCCACATTGGTGGAGTGGAGCCAGGCAACCATATCCCCTCCCTGCAAAACTACCTGCCCCAAATGGAGAAACTCAGAAGAGCCAGGATTCTCAGGAGGGAGGGAGGCAGGCAGGCAGGCAGCACCTGGATCCTAGTGGATCCCAGAAGGGCCAGGATTCCCAGGGGGGAGGCAGCACTTGGATTCCAGTGGATCCCAGAAGAGTCAGGATTCCAGGAAGGGAGGGAGGGAGAATCTGGATCCCAGTGGATCCCAGAAGGACCAGGATTCCTGGAAGGGAGGCAGACAGCATCTGGATCCCAGTGGATCCCAAAAGGGCCAGGATTCCCAGGAGGGAACCAGGCAGCATCTGGAACTGCAGACCAGCATCTGGATCCCAGTGGAGCCCAGCAAACTTTTGGGGGGGGGGAGAGATGAGGCAGAAAGTTGGGGACTAGAGAAAGCAGAGGGGATGGACAGGAGTCCCACTCCAAGCAAGGCAGGCTTACCTTCTGGACTTTCTCTGGGTTTACAAACAGCGGCTGGGGAGAGATCCAGGCGAAAGAATGCAGGGAGGGGGGTAGGTGGTGGTGGTGGTGGGGAGAGAAAAGAAGACACCGGTTAGATGCCACCCTGATTCCAACGCACACATCACCCCAGTGCAGGATGCAGCCCCAGCTCCCCCCCCCCCAAAAAAAAAAAACAAGCCCTGCAAAGCAACTTACCATGTTTGGAGTGAAGTTTCCCCATTGCTCTGCCTGGAGGTGCACATGAGATGCATTTGGGGTGGAGTGTGGGGGGGGGGTCTCAGTAGCAGCAGCAGGTCGTGGGCTTCATGGCTCTGCCCGAGCTCCGCCTGCGCCTCTGCCTCTCTGCCCCTCTCCCTTCAGAGCTCCAGCCCCAGCGGCTCTGGGGGGCGATCCATGTGCCGCGATGCGTGCAAGGCGAAGGGATGCCCGCCCAGCTCCCAACTCCTGCCAGCGCCACTCCGCCCGGGCTGGCTGGGGGTTTTGTGCGCGCCCCCTCCCTCCCTCCCTCCCTCTGCCGCGCTCTGAGCCCGTCTCCTTCTCCGCTTCTTTCCCAAAGACAGAGGCGGGTACAAAAGACCTGACTTCACCCACCAGGGAACATGATTGACACCTCATGGAGATGAGACCACTTGCAGGCAGGCTCTGGATGCCGATTGGACCCGGGCGGCACATGAAAGGCCACCGAGATCCTTTTGGAGTCTCCCCCCCAAAAAATGAAAGGAGCCCGCAGCAGAGGCGGCAGCTTTGGTGTGCCTCTCTGGCAGCCAGGCGCAGGCAGCAGAGCCCAGAGCCACGGAGGGAGGCCCCACCACTGAGATCTGTGGCTTCGTGCTCTCAAGGTGTGCGATTCTGGCTCTCTCTCCCCCCCCCCTCCTCACTTTTCTCCCCCATGAATCCGCTCCTGCAACTTTGGAAAGCAGGCTTGGGATGTCTGGGGATTCCCACCCCCTCCATGCCCTGGAAGCAGCTTGCAACAAAGTGGCAAAGCAAAGGCACAGTGACATAGCTGGAAGGGGTGCAAGAAGGGGTGCAAAGCACTAAGGGCCCGACCCTAGCCAACTTTGCCACAAAGTGGCAAAGCTAAGACACAGTGGCATCGCGAGAAAGACCAGTGGCATAGCTAGAAGGGGTGCAAGAAGGGGTGATAAGCACTAAGGGCCCAATTCTCACCAACTTTGCAACAAAGTTGCAAAGCAAAAGACTCAGTGGCGTAGCTAGAAGAGGTGCAAGAAAAGGTGCAAAGCACTAAGGGCCCAATCCTAGCCAACTTTCCAGTGCTGATGCAACCTCAGCGCAGTCCCAAGGTAATGAAACAAACATTCCCTTACCTTGGGGAGGCCTCTGTGACTGCTCCCCAACCCCCACTGCAGGATGCAGCACACATCTTGCTCACACAGCTGTATCAGCACTGGAGAGTTGGTTAGGATTGGGCCCTAAGTTTTGCAGGGACAGGGTGACCAGATGCCTTCCCCCCCCCCCAACACTTCCTCTTTTTGAGCCTCATGTTCTGGTAAAGAACTGAAATGTTCTCTTTTTCTTTTTCCCTGTAAGCGGGTCCCTGCTGGCAGCACATAGCCTTCATAAATTATATGTACTGGTAATTAATAAATTATATGTAATATAGTTTTAAATTTAACAAGAAGTAATATACTGTGTTTAAATTAACCACATGAAATCAATATATAAGTATTTTTAGCTTGTTTTTATTTTCCCATGTCCTACCTTTTTTGGGACATCCTAAATTTGGGGTGCCTTGTCGTCTTTTGCGGTTATGACATCTGGTAACCCTGTGCAGGGAGCCTCACTGCTACATGCGAGGGACCCCTCTCCCTTCATTTTGGAGCCATTCCAGGCCATGGGAGGTAGCAAAATGGAAGCGTACACCTCCATTTTGCTCCCCCTCCCCCCCCTTGAATGGCTCTGAAGGGAAGATGTCCCTTGCATACTGCGGTGAGGCTCCCTGCAAAACTTAGTGCTTTACACTCCCTTTAGCTACACCACTGGACAAGACACATTAGAAGCTCCCGTGCAGATTTTTTAAAAAAAATTGTTTTAGAACAATTTGTTGGGTGGGTTTCAACAGCCCAGGGTTGCCAAACAGAGCCCATAGTGAATGTGTCTAGAAAGATCAATAGTGAGACAGACAGGCACTCCCAAATTGGCTAGTTTTCAGCATCACGCATGCACATGAATGCTCATGTACATATTCTAACTTAGAAGGCCATTGGGGCAGGGACCTCGGTGACATAGCTAAAGGATTTGGCACCCAGGGGCAAAAAAATTTTTGAACACCCCTGAGGTGTTAACACCCCCTGGAAGTCAGATACCCAGAACACCCCCTGGGGGTATCCAGAAGGCAGTCTGAGGCACAGGGAGGCCTCCCTGGGTCTCAGAAGGCCTTCTGGAGACCTTAGAAAGGCCATTTTACTAAAAAACCTGAAGTGCCCTCTGAGGCTTCTGGCAGGCCTTCTAAGGCAGGGGTGTCCAAACATTTTGGCAGGAGGGCCACATCATCTCTCTAACACTGTGTCGGGGGCCGGGGGGAAAAAGAATGAATTTATATTTCAAATTTGAACAAATTTACATACGTAAATACATTAGAGATGGAACTTGTATAAATGAATAAAGGTCTTGCAATAGCTCAAGGCCTTGCACAAAGCAAGGCTGGCTTTTCCTTTGCTGCCACTGCTGCATCACAGTCATGAAACAGCAAGCAGTGGAGGGAGCCCTCGCCCTACAGCTCACGTGAGTGGGCAAACAGCCACCCTCACACTGAGAGCAGGTGCATTGGGCCAGCACAGGCTCCAGCAAGTCTCCAGAGGATCAGAAACTCACTGAAGACTGGGAGCTCCCTGTGGGCTGGATTGGGAGTCCCCGAGGGTTGCAAGTGGCATCTGGGCGCCCGTGTTCTAAGGCATAGGGAAGCCATGCACAGCCTCAGAAAGGCACTTCCCTGACACTCCCTAAGGTGTGGTGCTTGGGGAAATTGACCCCCTCAGCCCCGCTTAGCTATGCCACTGAGGCACCTAGCATCTCAATCATAGTAAAGCCCCTTATAGATGCCTTCTTCTATACAGATTAGGTATTTAAATAATGCATGCTTACAAAACACATTATTAAAACAATCCTAAAGAATTGGGTAGAGGGGAAAGAGAAAGAAGAAAACTGGGTTCAAATTCCTGCTGAGCCTGAAGATTACTGAGTAGTGTTAGGCAGTCATTTTTTCTTAGACCACCTACTTTTCAGGGCTGTTGCAAGGGTGATGTAACAACAGACAACTATACACTCTTGCACTCCGTAGAGCAGTGGTTCTCAGACATTTAGCACCGGGACCCACTTTTTAGAATGAGAATCTGTCAGGACCCATGAGAAGTGATGTCATGACCAGAAGTGACATCATCAGGCAGGAAAATTTTGAACAATCCTAGACTGCTATTCTACCCACACTTTCCCAGGAGTAAGTCCCATTTACTACCATTGTTAAAAGAACATACATAGTAGCTTGTTAAAAGTACAGGTCTGTAACATTTCCCCCAATGCAGTCACATACCATGGTAGCATCAAGTCTAATATATTAAAAATAAAATACTGAAATGAATGGGGACCCACCTGAAATTGGCTCGCGACCCACCCAGTGGGACCCGACCCACAGTTTGAGAAACACTGCCTTAGAGGAAGGACAGGATTAAAATGTGAATTAAAAGGCATATGAAAGTCATTGCATTTCAGAGGATCTGTTCTAGCTTCAGGTGCTTCCAACTGAGAGCAAAATCGCTTCCAGAAATCCCTTTCATGGCAGAGCCAGTGAAAGGGATTTCATTCACCCATTGGCTTGAGTGATGGACTTCCAAGTATCTACAACAGGCTCTCTCCAAATCGAGAGGACAGCATGCCGGTGACATTTGGAGGTGTTATAGAAGTGCCAATGTCAACATTATGGATGTTGGTGGATGGTATTGGTCTCATGATGTCAGTGCTGTGAACACTGCAAAAACAGCAGCGGAAAAGAGCCAAAGAGCCCAGAATTTTTGGGCTTGTGCTGGCCCAGGAGGGTCGCAAATGTGCGGTAAAGCATGTTTGCACCTTCTTGTGTGTCAGCTGGGCTGGCGCAGGGATGCATGTCAGCCCATAGAGACTGCATGAAGCCTTTGCACCAAGCTGGGGAGGGAAGGCCGTGCCAACTGAGCTCGGCCGACACAGGGGTCTGGTGGGGTGGGGTGGGGAGGAGGCAGGGAGGAGGTGAGAGGGAGACGTTCTGGGGTGGGGGAGGGCGGACAGAGGGCGTTCTGGGGGGCTGGCAGGCAGGGAGCAGGAGGCAGGGCTGGGATTCAGCAGTTATGCTAGATTCCAACCCTGTTCCCCAAGCAGCATGGAGCAACCCCAAGCCACTCCGTTCTCTTTGAACTTCTGCTACCTCCTGGGGTGGTGCAGATCTGAGGAGACCCATTGGGGCTGTGGTGGCTTACCTGGGGGTAAGGGGAAGAGCTGCCCTTGCCTCCAGCTGAACCAATTCTGGGCCCAATCTTGTACTGGATGAAGCACAGGCCTCTTGGCCAGACTGTTCCAGAGCAAGATAGGATTGCACTGGTGGTCACTTTGGCCCTCTTAAGATATTGCAGGAAATCACTGGTGGAGGCACTGAACCGACATCCTTCCCTCAGAAGGCAGGTCCTCAATCCATGACTGAATGTCTGGGAGAAGGGAGAAAGAATGTAGCCACATGCCTCCTACTAGCTATGGACCAGCTATCTGTGAACTGAGAACCCGCGCATATGAATATCTGCAGATGACAAGCCAGGAGGGCCTCAGAGGACCTTCCAGACACAGCTGAAAAGTACTTGCCAGGGGAGGTCAGAGGATTTCACTATATGTGAAATGGATCCCACGGTTTCGCAATACCTCGCCATATCAGAGAGGAAGTTGCTGACATTAATATTCATGGCAGCTGTGGATGAGAAGTGTCTTTGCCTAGCATCCAACTTCCTACTCTCAGGGTCGATAAAAGTTCCATGGGTTTGCTCCTTGATGGCTGAGTATGTTCTACTATGAGGGAATTTGTTTTCAGAAAGTTGCAAAGAATGCGCATCCTCTTGAACTGTCTATCTGCACGAGTCTCCACAGAGTGGAAGGTGCTAAGAGCAGCATCTCCCAAGCTTCTCCCACTGCCTTAAGAAGGACAGGAACCAGTGGTAAGGCTTCTGAGATGCTAAGGTTGGCGCTGCACATACACAGGTCTCCACTACATATAATTGCACAAAGTCGGTGAAGGAGACAAAAAATCACCTGGAAAGGACTGTGGGCCAAAAATGTTCCAATTTGTTCATTTTCACCACCAGCTCAGGAGCATTTGAATCCAGAGCTAAACTGGAAAAAGAAGAGACCTTGCAAAAAAAAACACCATATGATCAAATGCTCTGATTTAAAATTCCCTCCCCAGCATATCATTGACGATGAATCCCTAAACAGAACCTGGGTGGCCTTAATTAACAAAGACATTTGCCTTCCGTAATATTTCAACAAGAGATAATGTGTCCTGTCCACAGAGATTCCCAAAAGGTTTTTGCATCTTGCAAATCCTCCACCACCTCCTGCCTTCCTACCCACCCACCAGCACCACCACAACACAAGTCTTCAAATATTTCACACCCCTGGCAAAATGTCACAGGCCAGGCTGCCATGAGGGAGGGGGCCAAGGAGGTGGTATGCATCTGAAGTATTCGTATAGATGTTAATATTAAAATCGGATTGTAGCAAGAGGTCTGGTAGCCATGGAGGTTCAACTTTGATCTGAGGCTCATAAACCAAGAAGCAGAGTTGGGGCTTTGGATTGCTTCCTCCCTTGATGGGGCCGAATGGGATTTTCCTTCCTGTCCTTGATGTTTTTGCCACATCACGCTAGAGTAGCATTTAGTACGAATGAGTAGCATTTAGTAGCATTTAGCATGAGTAGCATTTAGTAGCATTTCGTACTAGCTCTTCCCTGCTCTTAATTCCCAAGGAGTCCCTCAAGCCCAGTGTTGTGTTTCAAAAAGATGCCTCTAGAACTCACACCCAGGGCACAGCAATGATAGTCATGCCCTATTATTTGTCACCACTGTCTGGCATTCAGAGGTATAGTACAGGCGTCCCCCAGTATCTGTGGGGTATACATTCCTCACCCCGCAGATACCAGAAACCATGAATAAGGGGGAATCCTATCTCCACTGTTCCTTGTGCCCCCCACCCATTATCTTTGTTTATCTTCATTACATTCATGTGAGGTAAGAACATGTCTTGCTTTAACTAAATGCTATAAGCAAGAACCTTATAGCAAGAGAAGCAGGCAAGCAACCTGCATAGAGTAGAAACTGAGAGTGAACATTAATTTACAGTTTCCTTCTTCCTGTTTGCTCTTATGATGCATTCTTTTTCTAGATAGAAAATAGTGATGTTTCCAACATGGTTCCAGCGCGGCTCATTAAAGAACGACAAAATGGCATCCCGTCATTGAAATCAAATGTATGGAGGTTGCCATGTTGTTATCATACACTATGGAGGCTGCCATGTTCCTGCATTCTTTAGATAGACAATAGGTGAACGTGACATATGCACAGAGGCAGCTATCTTTTCTAACTCTGAGTTCACTTTTCAAAATTCTAGTGCGGCTAGCATGCCTCTCTTGAGCATGCTAGAAGCTTTAAAAAAAAAAGCTCTCTAACATAGCGCTAGAAGCTGAAAAAAGAACGCAGTCTTAGTTGCCCTTTTAGCCTGCAGGCTGCCTGCCTACCTGTCTTGCTATAAGTTCTCTGCTTATAGCATTTTATTAAAGCAAGACACGCTATTTGCTCTCACGAATGTAATGAAGATACACAAAGGTAATGGATGTGGGGGGAGCACCAGGAACCAAGGGTAAGCAGATCCACAGCTATCAGATCTGTGAATACCGGGGGATGCCTCTATTTCTGAATGTAGGTACATGGAGACTCCAATTAGCAAGCAGGGTTAATTGCCATTGACAGGCTTCTTGAATTCATCCAGTCTTCATTAAAGCCATCTACGCTAGTTTCCATCACCATATCTCATGAACCTAGATTCCCTGCATAAGCTGCAGGGTGTGTGAAGACTACTGGCCATACAACAAACACCAGACATCTTAATACAGAACTCTTTTGGTCTATCAATGAAAACTATTCCTCAATTTCAGCTCAGTCTGGAGGCCTGGATTCTGTTCTTGGTCAGGCATCTTCTGACTTGGATGGAATTTGGGTCAAGCAGCGGTGAAACTGAGCGAGTCCCAAGATTTGGGGACGCACAGTAAAATTACAATGAGGTTTCATAACTACCAGATTTTTCAAAACACACAAAGTCTTTTGTTTCTTTTCTTTTTCCCTTCAGCGGAGCATGTTAAGGAGTGATGGCTAGTAAAATATCAGAGCAAAGCACACCATTCATAAAACTGTAATAATGATTAAAGGGGCCTCTCATTTAACCCGGTGACCGCAGTGGAATTTTTTGAAGGGTTGAAATCTGTGACGCAGACGGGCTTTTTTTCCCTTCTTCCCCTGTTGCCCTTTCATTAATGCCGAGCACGCTAAAACTCTTGCAAAGAGCTGATGTTGAAATAAACCCTTTTGAACCGAGATGCAATATAACCTGTTCTCATCTGATGATGGGAAATTAAATTTGTGCCAGAGTTAAACTAACGTAAAAGATCGCACTCTGAAGTTTTATATGCTCATTAAAAATGGGAGACATTATTTGTAGGAGAAAGTGGGGGGGGGGGAAGGAGAAGGAAATTGCTTTCTTGTTTCTCCACCAAGGGAGGGGAAGCAGAGAAAGAGGGAGGGCACTTTTGCAGGAGAGTAACAGTTAGGAGGACCTAACTCAGTATAAGCTGTCTTGGAGATATACATTCTGAGGTTGGATTATTTGAAGGGTTGCCACCCAATCAAATAGGGCTTCATTGGTTAAACATATGAGAGTTAGTTATTGATCAATTACACTTGCATCAGTTGTACTTCTCAAACAAAAAGCATATTTTCTGTGCCTTTCAATGTTATACATGTGTCGTAGCAGCAAGCATCACAGAAAAGCCATCCTGCTTAGGGTTACCACCAAAAACCTGAGGTTTGTGAGGTCAAGCCTAGTGATGTCACAAGATGAGGTGTAGTGAAGTTGAAAGTTTGCCAGCCCTTGAAAATGAGTAAGGGAGAGAAACCTGGTACTGGAGTGGGGTCCAGCCATCAAGGATCAGAGTCCAAGAGAAACTCAAAATGACGCAAGATTCACCTTTCCCACCCATTCCCCTGAGAAAAAGCAAAAAGTGAAGAATCAGGGTGATTTGTTGGCAAACTGAAGCAAAGAAGAACCCTGCTGAAGCAAGCCAAAAGCCCCTCTAATCCATCATACTGTTTCCCGGGTGGCCAACGAGATGCCTCTGAGTATTCCAGAAGGAGGAGATGAAGACATCCTCCTCTCCCACCACTGCTTTCCTGCAACTGGTATTCAGAGGCACCCTCTGTTCTGTTGGCCCAGGTGAGCAGGGGTTGGATGTGGGTCAGCTGACAAGTACTGTGGCCCCAGTGGCATCCTTGCAATCTCAGCATAGAACTTCCATTGTAGGCAAAGGAGAGATGCTACGGCGTTTGGGCCTCTTCAGCCTAGAAAAGAGGCGCCTGAGGGGGGACATGATTGAGACATACAAAATTATGCAGGGGATGGACAGAGTGGATAAGGAGATGCTCTTTACACTCTCACATAACACCAGAACCAGGGGACATCCACTAAAATTGAGTGTTGGGAGAGTTAGAACAGACAAAATAAAATATTTCTTTACTCGGTGTGTGGTTGGTCTGTAGAACTCTTTGCCACAGGATGTGGTGATGGCAACTGGCCTGGACGCCTTTAAAAGGGGATTGGACAAGTTTCTGGAGGAAAAATCCATTACGGGGTACAAGCCATGATGTGTATGCGCAACCTCCTGATTTTAGAAATGGGTTATGTCAGAATGCCAGATGCAAGGGAGGGCACCAGGATGAGGTCTCTTGTTATCTGGTGTGCTCCCTGGGGCATTGGGTGGGCCGCTGTGAGATACAGGAAGCTGGACTAGATGAGCCTATGGCCTGATCCAGTGGGGCTGTTCTTATGTTCTTATGCTCTTATGTTCTAAGGTGCTAAATCTGAACAGCAGAGAGCCTCAGGCACACAACTCCTTGTGTGTCCACATGAAATCCAAAGGCATATAAACACAACCATGGCCAGCCCATGAAGCTGATGATGTTGGCTCATGCCCGGTAGCAGGTTGCAAGGAGTGGCAAGCAAACACCTTCCAGCCTCCTGTGGACAAAACCACTTTGATCCATTTCCTGCTCAATAAAAGGAAACCAAAGGCAGCAACCTACTTCCGTATCCACTCATTTTGGTTTTTCCTTCTGTGGTCTCTTTAAAATAAAACAGAAAGTGCAGGACTCTCTAGGACAGGGGTGTGAAACATAAGGTCCGGGGGCCAGATGCGGCTCATGGAAGCTCTTTATCCAACCCTCGGCCTCTTCCAGCAACACCATCAGCTGCACTTAGCTGCTAAGCTGGTTGAGGTGTCACCGCTGAAAGGGCAGCCCATATGATAATTATACTCTTCCCATATCTTGCAAATATGATCAAGATTTGTGTATTTTCTCTTCTATTTGCTACTAATGAGCCCCTAGGTGAGAAAAAAGCAATTTGTCATGACCTGCTTAATGACATCACTTCCGGCCCTTACTTGAATGCTACCTGGCCCTCTGAAATGAGTTTGACACCCCTGCTCTAGGAGTTCCCAATGTGTCCCGCACTTCCTGTTTTGTTGAAAAGGATCTAACAGGAAGGAGGTAAGAGGCTGAATTGGCATTTTCCACCCAGGGGAGGGGGCCTGCAGAGCACCAGCAGGTTGGGTGGGGTGGATCACATTGGGCTGCCCCTGGCTGTGACCCACTTTCCATACACTCACATATATGGGAACCCCTTCTTCCACATGAGATAGTTAAGACATTCTATTATCTTGACGTTAGCTAGGCACGGTCAGACAAACAAACAGCAATTCCCCAAATATTGCTTCAGGACTACAAGCCCAGCTTCAAGTTCTCTGGGTACAAAGAGAAAACATTCCAAGCAAGAGAGTGCTCCTGTACCTTCCACTGTGACCTGGAGTGGGGCCATCAATGGAGTCAGATCCATCATTATTTATTTGCAACTTACCTTTTGTTCAAGGAAGCATGCACAGGGGTCCTCAAGTAGTCTTCCATGCAAGCTCTGACCAGAGCCAGACTTTCGAAGCTTAGCAGGCTTGCTGCATCATCTTGTGCCTTCAGGCCATAGAATCATAGCCAAAGAAAACAAAGATTCCCAAATTTCAAAACAGCAAGGTTCCCCCAGCTATGAGTAACACAAAACAAAGGAGATTAGAGAGGCAAGGCTTTGCTCTCAGCCCAGGCAAATTCACACAACACAAAGAAGGAACTTGGGATTGTTGTAAAGACCTCAAGAGACTGAAAGGTCTCACAGAACAACAGCGCACATGATCAGTAAACGCGTGAATGGAGTGGACCCATCTATGGATGATATTATTATCTCAGAATCCACCATGATATAGTGATACATTCTGACATGCAACAAGTCAACACACTCAGGCTGAAGTCCTATGCACACTTACAACAAGAGAGTAAGTCCCACTGGAATCAGTAGGACTTACTTCTGGGTAAACATGCATAGAATTGTGCTTTCACACTCCAAAGCCATGTCTCACTAAGACTAAAAAACAGACACTTTAAATGTATTCAGTGGAGTATCTAGTTCTCCTGCCACTTATTTCCACCTTGAAACTGATTACACTTCATTGAAAATAAATGCCATTTTATCCCACTCTTGGAGTGGGTTGCAAGAGTTCAAACCAAAGGTATTAATAAAAACACTGAAAAACTGACTTTAAAATATCCCAGATAAATATAAAAATGTAAATTCAATTGCAATCCTATACACAAGTGATTCTCAAATGTTTAGCACCGGGACCCACTTTTGAGAATGCGAATGTGTCAGGATCCACCAAAAGTGATGTCATGACCAGCAATGACATCATCACGCAGGAAAATTTTTAACAATCCTAGGCTGCAATCCTACCCACACTTACCAGGAGTAAGTCCCATTTACTATCATTGGTAAAAGCATATACACAGTAGCCTGTTAAAAGTACAGAGCTGTAACATTTCCCCAAATGCAGTCACATACCACGGTAGCATTAAGAACATAAGAACAGCCCCACTGGATCAGGCCATAGGCCCATCTAGTCCAGTTTCCTGTATCTCACAGGAATGCTCCAGGGAGCACACCAGATAACAAGAGACCTCAAGAGATAACAAGAGACCTCATTAAGACCTCATTAAGAGGTCTCATTAAGACCTCATTCTGGCACCCTCCCTTGCATCTGGCATTCTGACATAGCCCATTTCTAAAATCAGGAAGTTGTACATGCACATCATGGCTTGTAACCTGTAATGGATTTTTCCTCCAGAAACTTGTCCAATCCCCTTTTAAAGGCGTCGGCCAGATGCCATCACCACATCCTGTGGCAAGGAGTTCCACAGACCAACCACACACTGAGTAAAGAAATATTTTCTTTTGTCTGTCCTAATTCTCCCAGCACTCAATTTTAGTGGTTGTCCACTGGTTCTGATGTTATGTGAGAGTGTAAAGAACATCTCTCTATCCATTTTATCCTTCCTATGCGTAATTTTGTATGTCTCAATCATGTCCCCCCTCAGGCGCCGCTTTTCTAAGCTGAAGAGGCCCAAATGCCGTAGCCTTTCCTCATAATATATTAGCATTAAGTCTAATAAATTAAAAATAAAATATTGAAATGAATGGGGACCCACTTGAAATGTGCTCGTGACCCACCTAGTGGATTCTGACCCACAGTTTGAGAAACACTGCTACACACACTTACTGTGGAATACATTCCATTGAACACAGTGGGGTTTACTTCTGAGAAGGCACACATAGGATTATATTATTACAGTGCTAACCTGGGCATGTTTATTCAGAAGTCCCACTGTGTTCAAGGGGGCTTACTCCCAGGTAAGTTTGCAATGGATTATAATCTTAGGGCCCAATCCTATCCAACTGATGCAGCTGTGCCAATTGGGAGGTGGGGAGGGGGTAATCACTGAGGCCTCCTCAAGGTAAGGGAATGTTTGTTTCCTTACCTCAGGGCTGTGTTGCGACTGCATCAGTGCTGGAAGGTTGGATAGGATTGGGCCCTTAATGTAACCTGACCTATATCCTGTTGCTCAAGCAACCTTAGGAAAGAGTGTGACCTGAAGCAGGAGTTCCTAAACTTTCAGCTACCACGGCCAGATCACTCAGTCTTGTTTTGTACATAACTGTATGAGTGTTCACAACAGGGGAAAAATATTTGCAGGTACCGTATGTTATTAATTTAAATCATTGTTGTTATTTATTATAGGGGAGATGCACATAATTATAATCCTTCTGGGCGAAGCAAGCCAGTCAAAATGCATTAATGGATTGGATGTAGGCTTCTCAGTTTGACCTAGCCCAGCAATTTTCAACCACTGTGCCCTGGCACATTGGTGTGCCGTGAATGATCTACAGGTGTGCTGTGGGAGTTTGGGGAAGGTTCATATATTAGTGGGGGATGCAAGCCCCTAGTCAGCACTGCAGTGTGCCTTGTTAATTTACAAAAAAACCTGATGTGTGCCTTGACAATGCCTTCTCCATGTGCCATGAGAGGGAAAAGGTTGAAAATCGACGGCCTAGCCATTAGCATATGCCCCTGGGCAAACTTCTCAGTTTGCTTCCTGCTGAGCCAGGTCTTTTAAAAAAAAAAAAGTCAAAGGCAGCAGCTGAACAGTCCTGATGACTTCTCCACTTGTGCTGTTGGAGAAGCCCTGAAAGCTCTGCTTCCCCTCCTTCCAGTTTCACCTTTTAGAAGCAGGCTACCTCAGAATGCCAGGTGCGAGGGAGTGGTGCCAGGATGTGGGTCTCTTGTTGTCTTGTGTGCTCCCAGAGGCATCTGGTGGGCCACGGTGTGATACAGGAAGTTGGACTAGATGGGCCTTTGGCTCTTCTTATGTGCACCAAAGAAGACTTGCTATATATAACAAAAGCTGCAAAACAAAAACTGAACCAGTGGTATGTTTGAGGCTATTGCATTGACTTTTGCAGAAAAACGTCATCTCCGCTGAAGGCGCGAAGGCTGAGAAGAAGGAGGCTCTGGATGCTGAAGTGATGCCAAAGCTCCAATCAAAAAAAGAGATTCTGCATTTTCTGGGAGCAATGAATGGCCCCAAGAATATATAGACCAATCCTATGTACAAGAGCAGCTCCGTTGAAGAAATAAAAATGAGTGCGGCCAGGATGTGTAACATGATGAAATGTACTCAAGAGCCAGTATTAAAGTTTCATGCTCCTGTCCAGGCAGACCCATGAAATTTCAGCTGATGCGCCATGTTCTAGTTTTAGGAAGAATAATTCTGCAGAAATCTGGCCACTCCTGCTAACCAGTGATCCAGGCATCTAAGTAAACAGCCGGTGCCAAAACAAGATATGCACATGCTGAAGAAAGGGTTATTGGGGAATCTTGTGAACTATTTCACAGGTATCTCAATGGTCATTATTTATTCCCAAAATACATATCCCACATTGTGACCCACAGATCCCTAACTGACTAACAATAGAAAAAGCAGAATGAACAATTAATAAACACAAGGTCAGAACAGCAGCAACACACACATAAAATCAGAGCAGCAGAAATGACCAGGATCTAAAAGCCAATTAAAATTGTCTGAGAGATCACAATAATCACTCAGCACCCAAATTATATCAGAGCAGTCACAGGCAGCCCAAAGTGGCTACCGCTGTATCAAGTGGGCCCCGATAGCAGCGAGAGGTCTCCTCGGGGGAACAGGACTTTTGTCCCCTTCCCCTGGGGAAAGTTCCAAGCCCCGCAATGGGGCTTCTCAAGTCTGCACCAGCTATTTTGCTGGCACAGACTTGAGAGACTCGGTGTCAGGCCTTCTAACCCAAGACAGAGTAAGATACAATCCTACCCCTTCCACCTTGGGTCCTCCCCCCACCCTGCCCTCTCTGCCCCCCTCCCTCGAGGCCACACCACTGCCCAGTAGGTCACAAACCTACCAGAGGTATGTCCTCCTTCTGCCAGCACTGGGCCCTGTGCCTGAGTTGTGTGCGCCCAGCACCAGTGCTCCCTACTCTGAGGGTGCCATAAATGTACTAAGCGCTGGCACTGGACCCCTTTAGGATTGGGCCCCAAGTGAGCCTCTCTTGGGATGGCATTCCAATGGCAGGGCCCAGGCCTCACCCACCTCAACTCTGAAGATGAGCCCCCCTCCCCAAAGAAGAGCCTCCAGTAAAGGTGTTAGCATAGAACAGGAATGGCCAGACCACAGCTCGAAAGCCACATGCAGCTCTTTGACATATAATATGTCAAAGACTCAGAAATATGTTGGCTGAGCTCCTCTTTACATACAATTTGCATAAAAAAGGAAAATAAGAAATTTTCAAGCTTCATAATTATTTACTCAGAGCCCACTGGTTTAAGACATCCATTTAATGTTAAAGGTGAGTAAATATATTTAGGAATTTAAATCCTCCTTAAATATTGCAGCTCTCAAACACGTGAAATTTATCATATGTGTCTCTTATGTTAAGCAAGTTTGGTCACTCCTAGCATAGAAGAAGGAAAATGTGGGGAAAGGTGCCCCTTTGGGTGCTCAAAGCCCAAGGGATTTGGAAGAGATTTGAAATTAAGCACCAATTCAAGGGTTGCTAAGTCAGATGTATTTAAACATTTTTAAGATTTTTGAGGTGGGGCCTGGGGATGTCACACGATTGCCAATCTTTGAAAAAATGGGAAAGAAATCTGGCTCTGCTCTGGAGCCTGTCAACAGAGAGGTGAAGCCTAAAAGTGGTCTGAGATTCCATTTTGCTGCCTGATTGAAACAACCAGCAAAAAATTGCCATTGAGGGGCAAATGACCCTTAAGAAGCAGGGTCACCTGGGCAAACTGGCAACCTGAGGCAGCCCTTTTTAATTGTGCTCAGAAGCAGACCGGTCATGAGTGAAGTGATCTTAGAACTGATGAGATACATTCCCATCAACCTTTCCCTGTTAGTTCAAAATGCAGTGCTGGACTCCTGACGGAAGTTCAGACGAACAGACCACAGGATCCTCACAGGACTGTCTAGCAAATGGCTAATGGCTGTACCTCAAGGATTCAAAGAGTGGTGATCAAACTGCAAAAGTCTGATTTGATTGTCACCCATATGCCAGGTACATTTGCTGCATATAAACCCATACTTGGAAAGCAGAAAAGACCTCTAAGTGCGAGATGCAAGCTTAGGGAGACCTCTTTGTCAAATCCCTCCCTGTGTAAGCCAACAAAAGAATGGAGGAAATCAAAGTGGTAAGAGAGAAAGAGGACTCATTAAAAAAAGAAAAAAAAAGCTGAAGGAAGTGGTCATTCAAGGATGACCAGAAGGCAAAGGAAGCTATGAACTCCATAGCAAAAAGTACTGCAACTGCAGGAATGAGCTCTCAAAAATTGATGGGATAATTTTCAGAGGCCATAAACTTGTGATACTGAGGAATCTCCCAAAGGGCATACGGACATCCTCCTGTATCCACAGGGGATAAGTTCCTGTTGCTACTGTGGATACCAGAAACCACAGAAAGTAGTGAACCCTAAAAGAAGCATTTCACAAATTCCCCCATTGCACAAATGTCTTATCCATGTCTGACCGCAGGCCTCCTACCACTGTCTTTCTGTTTCTGTGCTAAACACTAAAAGGAAGCAGGAAGAGCTCACAGGGTATAGGCTGGAGGGCTGAAGACAACGTGATGCTTAGAGACAGAGGAGACAGAAACAGGAGGACAATCAGGACAGCAGTCTGACAAAGATAAGTCGTTTGAGCGATGGGTGAAATTTTTGGATTAGTGAAACTGCAGATATGGAACCCACGGATATTGGGGGGACACCTGTTGTATGAAACAACACTGAGGGACACTTTGGAATTAAGAATTAAGAATTTGGAATTAAGAGGTATCAAAGACGAACACAGAGGTGATGTACTAGCCCAGCGATTTTCAACCTTCTTCATCTCATGGCACACTGACAAGACACTAAAACTGTCAAGGCACACCATCAGGTTTTTGACAATTGACAAGGCACACCATACTGCCAGCGGGGGGCTCACATCCCCATTGGCCCTACTAATAAATGATCTTCCCCCAAATTCCTGTGGCATACCTGTGGACCACTCGCGGCACACTAGTGTGCCACGGCGCAGTGGTTGAAAATGGCTGTACTAGCCATAGAACAACTGTTGCTAGTACAGTAGGAATTGTTAACCTGTTTGTTGCCTTCATATTCTTCATATTCGTATTCTGCAGCGACGCTGCTGGAACCAACCATATTGGCTTCTGCCTTTCCATTGGACCATTCCAGTGACGTGGAGAGGGGGGATCTGCTGCATGGGTAACAGCCTATCCTTCATACCTTCTTTACCCAGGCTTCACGCACTGGAGAGGACACTCCAAGTTCGCCATACGGCGTCGGCACAACACGGGAAGCAGTAGTTTACTGGTTACAGACCGCACTTGCTCCCGTTGTGGAAGGGATTGTCACTCCCAAATCGGCCTTTTCAGCCACACTAGACGCTGTTCCAGAACAACCATTCAGAGCGCGATACCATAGTCTTTCGAGACTGAAGGTTGCCAACAACATTCTGCTGTGAACTCCCTGGAGCAATCTGGCCATCCACTATTAGAACATTGAACTAGACCAGGGGTTCCCAAACTTTGCAATGCCATGACCCACCTCATCCTCTGCAGTGGGTCATGACACTCCAGGTGGTGCTGGAGGCCTATACCAGCCCAGTAACACACTCTACAGGCCACTGCAGGCCTCAGTATAGCTCTCAGCGTCCATAAGCCACTTCCAGTTTTCAGAAGCAAACAAGAAGTGGCTTCCAAAAACCAGCTTCTGAGAGCCATTCTGAGGCCTGCAGAAGCCTATACAGGTGTGCATCACTTAACGAAGGGGATACATTCTCCAATCCCCATTGTTATGCGATTAGGGCTGCAGTCCTAACCATGCTTTCCTGAGAGTAAGCTCCATTGTACAAAATAGGACTTACTTCTGAGTAGACCTGGTTAGGATTGTGCCCTAGGTCATTAAGCGAACATTCAGCCCCATCTAGTGCCTTTGTTGTGTAAACAGACACTCACTACAGAGGCTACTAGAGACTGACTACCTCATTAAGAGCCTCTTAAGAACTTCCTCTTTGTTGTGTAAACTTACACTATGCTGCAGGCTATGGCAGACATGGTTGCCTCATTAAGAGTCTTTGTTGTGTAAACAGACACTTCCTGCACAGGCTCCTGAATACTTGATTGCCTCATTAAAAACCTCTTTGTTGTGCTTTGACCACAGTTGTATATGTGGTCTGTCATTAGGTGCACAGTTGTTAAACAACGCACGCCTGTAGAGTGGGTCACTGGGCTGGGAGAGGCCTCAGTAAGTAATGGGGCTGTTGGAATGGTTTCTATTTGGAGTCAAACCAGCACAAGGGCAGGCAGGAGGGCCAGGATCATGACCCACTGTTTGGAAACATACGGGATGCGTTAGACTGACCGACTCTTACAGCCCAATCCTAATTACTCCTGGCTACCACATCTTCCCAGTTCCTGGAACTATCACATGAAAGATCCCACCCAACCAGGGATCACATAGTAAACAGGATGCTGTCACAATGGTGTTCCCAGAGGGGGGGTAAAATGGTAAGTTTTTCTCCTCCATGTTGCTTTCATGGTCTGGAATGACTCTGAAGGCAAGGGGAGGGGCTGTTAACATAGCATGTTGAACCGCCTGCAAAACGTACCCCTTTTGCTCCCCCTCTGGGAATGCCGCTGTGCTGTCACAGCATTAAGTTGCCAGGTTTTGCTGCACAACATAATCGGGGCCAGTGAGGGCAATTTAAATACATTTTTTGCTATGGGTACTAATTCATTTTTAACACAACATTCATGCTTTTTTCCCCAGAACTACTGAAAAAAAAAAATGTTTATTGGAGGAAAATGGTAGGTTCTTGGCTCCACACCCAATCTGAATAAACATACATCGGAGAAGACTGCAAGAAGCCTTTCCCTGAGGCTCATGGACCACCAGGTCATCCCTTTTGTAGGAGCAGCTAGTCCAAATCCAAAGCTATTTTATTTTACGTTTTCATCCAAGTTTTTTCCCTTTCTGAAACTATTTTGCTGAAATGAGGCTTCCTCCTCCTAATGTTGCTATTATTTGCTGAGGAAGTAGAAAACTTTCACCAGCAATCATGCATGGTACAGTATATTACACTAAAAACAAAAGGAATCCAAAAAAAAAAGAGGGGGGGAATCAGCCACCATCCCAACCTGCAGTTCTAGGACTTCAATAATCCTTTAGCATCTAAAGAAATGACAAGGGAGGAAGTTTTAATATAGACAAGGAGTTTTTATTTGCATTTCTTAACAATGAGGGTAGTTTATACTCCACCTGGTGTCTTTTCTCACATCACCTCTTATGAGCTTCTCTCCCTGACAAGTATCTTTGTACAAAGGGTTTGCTTCTCCCCCTCTCCGCTCCTCCTGTTCGAACTCTCTACCAGGCTTCAGTATACAAGCACAATGGAAGCATTGAAAGCAGAACAGTGGGACATCTCTTTTGATCTTATGTTCTAATAACTTGTGTATGTTTGTGTCCAAAAAAAACAATGCTCTGAGGGGTTTTTTTCCAGCCCCCTCCTTTCTTGCGAACCGTCTGCTGTTGCCTCTGCCACCACAAAAGGAAAGGGGTTTTCATTACAGAAGGAGTGTTAACTATTTCATTTTAGCCAGGAAACAGTTGTGGGTGCATGGGTGGGTGTGTTAAGTGCAAATGGGGCAGGCAGAAAAGAGACTGCAGATGGGTGTGATTCCTGAGGGAAAAAACGACACCCTCGGAACAGAAGTTGGAGCCATTTACACACACGTGGTTGCCACTTGGTGACAGCAAGTCAGGGTGGGTAAGTCAGCGTGGCATAATGATTTGGGAGATGGACTTCGATCTCAAAGATCCAGCTCAACTAATGAAGCTTCCTCGTGTGTCCTTGGGCACTGGTGTCCTTGGGTACTGTCTCTGAACTTAATCCACTTCACAGGGCTGTTGTGCAGACAAAGGAAAAGAAGGAACCATGTGCACTACCCTGAGTTCCTTGGTGGGAGGGTGGTATAAAAATCTGAAAAAAATAAAATAAAAATGAACATGGCGTTGAGCATGGATATCTTCTAACAGGTGTTCAAATGAAGAAAGAGACCATAGCCATTAACAAGACAAATTCTTTCACAAAGTCCCATTTCCTTTACACAATTACTGTTCATTTCATTATAGTATCTGACCAAGTGGACTTTCACTGATTCAGTGAAAGCCCTTACCATGAAATAAGAAAGTCTATATCAGGGGTGGCCAAATTGTAGCTCATTAGCCACATGTGGGTCTTTGACATATGTGCGACTCATGGAAATAAGTTGGCTGAGCTCCTTTTTGCATCACAATTAATATAAAAGGTAAATATAAATTTTCAACCTTTATAATTATTTACTGGGTATAAACTGAGAGTCCACTGGATTAAGACATAAGTTGAATGTTCATGGTGAGTAAATATTTTTAAGGATTTAAATGCTTCTTAAATACTGTGGCTCTCAAACATCTCGCTTGCAGCTCTCAAACATCTGAAGTTTATTTTATGTGGCTCTTACATTAAGCAAGTTTGGCCACTCCTGGTCTAAATGATGTTAAAAAGACTCAGGGATCAATCTGATCTAACTTTCCAGCACCTATGCAACAGCAATGCAGCCCCAAGGTAAAATGTTGCTTTGCTTCGAGGAGGCCTCCATGACTCCCCACCACAGGAAGCTGAATGCACCCCATTGGTATGGCTCATCCATGCTGGAAAGTTGGATAGGACTGGGCCTTTCCTCACAAGCCTGATTCCCCATTTGATACCAGTTATTTGGTATCGAGAGAAAGAGTGTCGGAGATCGTTGAGCCAAGGTACACAAAGTCATGGACAACCTCCAGTTCATGAGCAGAGATTGTAATGCAGGGACGTGAGTCCACATCCTGAACCATGATCTGTGTTTTCTTCAGGCTTATCTTCAGTCCAAAATCTTGGCAGGCCAATCATGTCATCAAAATCAGTCATTTCGTGAAAATAGATGATGGCCAGATCCCAAAGGATCTCCTCTATGGAGAACTCGTGCAAGGAAAGCACCCTACAGGTAGACCACAGCTGCAATACAAGGACATCTGCAAGAGGGATCTGAAGGCCTTAGGAGTAGACCTCAACAAGTGGGAAACCCTGGCCTCTGAGTGGCCCGCTTGGAGGCAGGCTGTGCAGCATGGCCTTTCCCAGTTTGAAGAGACACTTGGCCAACAGTCTGAGGCTAAGAGGCAAAGAAGGAAGGCCCATAGCCAGGGAGACAGACCAGGGACAGACTGCACTTGCTCCCAGTGTGGAAGGGATTGTCACTCCCGAATCGGCCTTTTCAGCCACACTAGATGCTGTTCCAGAACCACCATTCAGAGCGCGATACCATAGTCTTTCGAGACTGAAGGTTGCCAACAACATTTCAACAACCAGTTATTGCTTCCTCTTCTGATAAGTTTTCAGTTCCATTGGCTGCAGCATTGGACGATTACACAGACATGTATGGGATGAAGGTCTACAATTTATACCCTCTAATCACTGCTCAACATTCAAGACTGGACTGCTATACTGCACTGTACATTGGACTACCCTTGATGGCTGTCTGGGAGCTCTAACTGATGAATAAGAGTGCCCAACGGCTCCGAGAAGCGAACATGTTCACTACCCAATATTGAACACATGTTTTACCTGTAGAAGGAACCATTTTCAATATTTGGAATCTCCAGCAGGAGATCATGGAAAGAAGCACTGTTGACATAATGTATAGTGGGTCCATGGAGAATCTGTTCAAGGACTCCCCGTGAATAGCAATTTCTGCAGTTAATCAAATCCATGGAGAGAGCCTCACAGGACCTCCCAGATGCAACTAGAAGATGTTCTGAGGCATGGGGGGGGGGGCTGCTACTGAATTTTAAAGGTGCCAAACTGGAAGAGGACCAGGTGTACAAACTAAGTGTGCCAAACTAAAGAGGACCTACTGTACAATACCTTAGTAGACAGCAGTATCTCCTTATAGTGTCTTCTTTCTCGTGTCCTCTTTTGTATGTGATGAGTTGTGTGTGTCTTTGTAGATGCTATCTAAGTACAAAAAAAGCCAATGAACCTGAGCATAAACAACGATCTTACACAACTTCGAGCTTCGAGATACAAGATAATTGGACATTTTACACCATGCCGCCAAGGTCCCACAAAGTCCTGACTCTTGTTTTGAAGGCATGTTTTCTCATTTCAGCAGAGGTTGCTGGAACCAGCCTCTCTCATAGAAAAGAAGCTTATATGATCCTCAACTTCTTCCTTTGCATTCAGTAGACATTTTGAGCTTAGGAGGGATCTCACCACCTCCGCCATCCACCAACCCACCTCCCTAAAAATGCCTTACATTTCAGGTGTACAAAATAGGTGACTGTCCTTTCAAAATTGATGGCTGTTCTGCTAGTTTCATGGGGTGATTCCACGGGGAGAAAACCTACCAGGTCCTTTCCTGAAAGGAATTGCTTTCTCCTCCATTCTGAAGAATGAAAAAACCCAAGAAAGAAGTCAATGCATTAAGATTTTTTTATCATCTCAATAACTCATGTACACACACACAAATCACATTAGAAAGGAAGAAATGATTCTGTGCTTTCCAAAGAACATAGCAAAGAAGACCCAAGAGGTTTTCTGAATTGAAATCCAGAACAAGGACATCTGTAATACAATACCAATAAAGGAAAAATATATATAATGTTTTCTTTCTGTTCTTTTCGCAACGCTGCATAGGATGTGGAAATCATTCCCAAGCTCTCAACGGAAAATACATACAATAAACAGTCAGATGGGGTAGGAAGAGAAGCTTAAAGTAATACAGATGGCCTACCCCACATTTAGGGTGGGTCTCCCCCCCCAGACTCGCCAGGGCTCAGGCTGTGAATCGAATCGGGGGACCTGCGCCTTACACCAAGTCTTGTTTCAGACACATTCAGCAGCACCAACCACGCCGAATGCAAACACAATTAGAGCATTCAGGATAAGACAGTAGGAGATTCCCTTTGATGTCGGGATAAATTGAGAATCTGCATGGTTTTGTCTGAAATGACAACCGTCCCAGGTTTTCTAATGGGTATCTAATAGTAAAAGAGAATTTTATGATGCTCATTAATTACCAAACTGTCATGTGCTCCTGGCAGAAAGAAAGTAATCCTCTTCCCCAGATTAGACAGCCACCACAAAGGACTTCAAAGAACTTCCAGTCCCCTCCCCTGAGAACTGCCTTGCGTAAACCTCACAGCTCTAATGAAAAGCAGGGGAACAGTTGACAAACCCTTCCTGTTACATGAGCAGTGTATTTCTACTGGCAGCTGAGATATTATTCTTTAGCCTGCTAACACACACACACACACACACACACACACACACAGAGAGAGAGAGAGAGAGAGAGAGAGAGAGAGAGAGAGAGAGAGAGAGAGAGAGAGAGAGAGAGAGAGACTCCTAGAGACAAAACTTTTTGTAGGCATCCTAGACATTCCAATGCGCACGCCAGACTTCACAAGCCATCCCAGTGGACAATGCGGTGTTGCCTCACTTTTCAAACCAGGAGATTGTTGCGTCTTGGGGATTTGGGCGGCGGGGATGAAACGAGCAGTAAGGATCTCCCTGCAAATGAGCAAGTGCAAGAGATACAGAAGAAGACATTTGGAATGTTGGCCAAACTCATAAGGGAGAAGAAGCCTCCACCAAGTTCCTCTCTTTAGTCGACAGGCCACTGTGAGCCAGGAGGATGGGGCTGTAGCGACACACTTTGCGTGCATGCTTTCCCAAGTCTAGTCCTGATATCTCCAGGTAGGGCTGGACAAGACCCCTTTCTCAGGGCCCACTCCTATACAACTTTCCAGCACCGATGCAGCCATACCAACGGGGTGTGTGCTGCATCTTATGCTGGGGAGGCAATCATGGAGGTCTCCTCAAGGTAAGGGAACATTTGTTCCCTTATCTTGGGGCTGGATTATAGCTGCATCAGCACTGGAAATTTGGATAGGATTGGGCCCTGAAACTCTGGAAAACGGTCAGCAGTCTGTGTAGACAACACTGAGTTAGATGGGCCAATGGTCTACTCAGTATAAGGCAGCTTCCCATGAAACATAAGGGATCGTCTTGATAATGATGGGTTGATTTGATTTATTGCCAGCAAAACTGAAAGCTTGGAGGCAGGCCACAATGTCTTTGACATAAAACCCTTATCGAGATGAGAACTTAGTGCCATGTTTGGTCTTATGCCTAGATCCCAAAAGCAAACTGAGATTTGAAAACCTCTTGCATTGCTTCTGGAGGATGCTCAGAAGTGAGCTATTTATTTAGAAATTTCAAGCCGTACAGCCCTGTCTGCATTGCTCCACTTCCTGATGTAGCTCAAGGATATCTTTGGACTTGCTTTCCATGTGAAAGAAAAATCCCTTCCTATGGAATTGCTAAAGTTTCAGCACCATACATCCAATAATGAGGGGTTTGTTCAAGCGAACTTGAAGAAGATCTTACACTGCGTTCAGTGGGGCTTACTCCCAAAGAGCAATGCATGGTACTGTATGCATTAGTTCCAGTTGGGGGAAGGAAGTAGAGCAGGGGTGTCAAATATAAGGCCCGGGGGCAGCTCACGGTTTATCCTGTCCTTGGACACTCTCAGCACCACTATCAGTTCAGCTGCTTTCAGCTCCTAAGCTGTACTGAGGGGTCACTGCTGAAAGGGCAGTCTGTGTGGGCTGTCCCATATGGTGAAAATATGATCACGATTTGTGTATTTTCTCTTCTGTCAATTGCACTTAATGAGTTCTTAAGTGAAAAAAAAGTGCTTAGTTCTGGTCATGGCCTGCTTAAGCCATTTCTGCCCAACGCATGTATGCAACAGGGACCAAATGTCTACATTTGGGCCAGGCAACAATGGGTTTTTTATGACATCACTTCCTTCCCTCAGCAGGCGTTATAAATGCTATTAGGACTGCTGTATGAAATGAGTTTGACTCCCCTGGAGTAGAGGGCATTGCCAAAGACTTCAGGGAAAAGGTGAGTTTTGAGAGGGCGTTTGAAGGAAGTACAAGAGGAGGGGTCTCACAGGTGAGCTGGGAGAGTTCCAAGCATTAGGATTTCTGAGCATTTATATTTTCAACATAAAATATGCAGGATGAACTGGAAGCTGCAGGGCCCAATAGGAAACATGTTTCTGCAGGGCCCTAAGTTCACAGCCAAGGTTTGTAGAATCTTAGAGATAGAAATAAAATGTTTTATAGACTTTATATCTCTATAGTGAAATGGAAAGCAAACCAAAAGTGCATTGAGTTAATGGACCAAATCTAAGCACATAGGGCCCCCTTAGCCCCTACCCCTTTAGTCCAATTGGACTAAACCTGGCCCTGACTGGAGGTAAGCAAAAAAATAATGTTGTTAAGGAAACAAAACATTACAGGCAATTTCCCAAAAATTCCTAAGATCCTCTCCACCTCAAGCAATAACTCCTTATTTTTAATTGTGGAAATTATTTTGTTTTCTTCCTGTCTGGCTCCTTCTCACTCCTTAATACTCTCCCAGGCATCCAGGGTGTTTGTACACAGCAAATAATCCTAATGTTAACATAAAAATAGAAAGCATACTTTCTTCCTTCCTTTCTTTTTTCCAGATCAACATAATAGCTGTTAAGAAGATCTATCTTTCTAATGATCCGCTCGAGGGTCAGAACGGCTAATCTCTTCTGAGGACTGTAAAGATAATATTAACCCAGGAAGAAGGAGCTGTGGGCAGTAGACAAAGCCACTCAGCAAATCAAAAGACCCTCGCTCAGTCTTAGGGATATTCAGGTTGGGTATTCTGCAAACATACCACACCATGCATCCTCGGGATTTCGTCCAGGATGTAGAGAGTTTCTCTTCTGCCTCTTCGGTTGTGGGAAAAAGTTGAAAATGCATAGCCGATGTCTTCTAAGGGGCAAAGGGAGAAAAGGAAGATTTATTTATTTATTTATTTATTTAAGACATTTATATCCCGCCATTCCAGAAGCCCAAGGCGGGTTACAGACCCAAATGGGTAAATAAAATACAGTATAAAATTCAATAAAAGGAAAACATTTAAAAGCACTTAAAATCGAGCACATTTTAAAAACCAGCAAGGCAAATGATGCAGCAGTTCTAAAAAACCCAAAGGTAGTAATAAATAAAAAGCATATACAGCAAGTTAAAAGGCAGCCAACATACAGATACAACAGGCAAACAAGAGCAAACAAGATTATCCCCCCACCCACCTTGAAAAGCTAGTGCAAATACAAAAAGTTTTCAGACCTCACTGGAAACTCTCTGCTGAAGGGGCCAGTTTTAGATGTTCCAGCAGTGAGTTCCACAAAAGTGATGCCACCTCTGAGAAGGCCCTCTTCCTTGCTTGCTGCATCCCTAACTTTGATGTGGTTATTAAGGAGATGGATCATTTGGGACTATCCTGTCTCTTCTGTCTGATCAGAACGCAAGCAAACAAAAACACTGGCCAAAGCAAGCCTCTTGCATTATTACACTGCATATGAAGGACTCATCTGAACATTGATTTGATACAGAGAGCGCTGAGAGCAGACAAGTCATCAGTGCCCTGCTACAGCACATGGAACCACAACATGCAGCTTGGTTTAATCATGTGCCACCTTCCTTCTCACTCATCTGTATGGTGGACATCTGTATGGTGGACAAGAATACAAACACAGACCAGGCTTGGATGCCCTGTTTGGATGATGTGGTGGTTAGACCTGGAAGATCCAGGTTCAAATCCTCGCTCAGCGATGAAGTTTCCTGGGTGACCTTGGATCAGTCACAGTCACTCAGTCTAGCCTACCTGTCAGGGTTGTTGTGAGGACAAAAGGAGTGAAGGAACCATTTACACCACCCTGAGGTCCTTGAAGGAAAGGTAGTATAAAAATGTGAAAAATGTATTAAAAAATAAATATTGAAACTTTGCATGGGTATTATCCTTTACCTTCACTTGGGAGTCAATCTTTCCTTGCGGAGGGCAGTGGGGGCTATTGTCTCTCTGTAGAGTTCCTATAATGGCTCCCTGGAACTTCAAAGGACAAGGGTTGGCAGGCCTTCTTTGTTTTTCACCTTCTCTCTGACCTCTCCCATCCTCTGCCTTTTATCAGCAGATCCCCAGCAATGCCCACTTCCTGTTTCTCTTTCCTTCCTTGTGCGTAACTGCCTTGCTTCCTTTCTCTTGCTCACAAAGCATAGCTGCAACCGATCAGGAGAATATCCAAGTCTTTTCGTTGCCTTGGCAATGAGGTCATCACCCATCACTTTTCTTGCCATGGCACAGACATCGGCCTGACACTCACCCATTGGCGCTCAACTCTCTTCTAGTTCCTCCAGCACCAGCATCCCATTGGCTAAACACTAAAGCTAAATCAATGCCAGCTTGTGGAGGACACATGATGCAGTGGCAGTGAAATGAAGAGGTCTTGGTTTGGTCATTGTTTGAATGGGTAATCACTCAGGAACATCATACACTATATTGAGTTTCACGGTGGAAGAAAGGTGGGACACCAATGCAATACGTAGCAATGGTCCCCCTTCACTACAGCAGAGCATCTTTTTCCCAATGGCTGTTTGCTGGTGTTTTTTTCAGCACTTTTTATTAGATTGTGAGCTGTCCTGGAACAGGAATTATTTATTGATTTATTTTGCTATGTAAACTGCCTTGGAAACTTTTTTGATGAAAACAGTTGTCCGGGAATGCCCGGCCTTAACCGTGGCACCATGCCATCAGGCTGCCTCACAGCATCTTCCTTGGCCTCCAGTTACTAAGAACCCTGAGCCTGCCCCCTTGGCTGAGCCACAGTGCGGTGAGTCGAACTGGCTACTAGCTTGGCCATCATAAGGCCTGCTGGAGTGCAACACTGCAGACACTCCAACAATACCCGCAGCAGCAATATATCTTCCAGCTTTTGCTGGTCCCAGGCAGGCCATAGGTGGGTCTACACCCCTCCCTCACCACACCGGTAGATCAGCTGAGATGTGGCAGCACTGGGGGCCTCCCCTTGAGGCTAGCAGGAGTGAGAGCCGTTAACAGAGATGGGGAAGAGGGAGCCAATCTGAGAAGCAGGGTTGGGACATCATTTGCGCTGGGGAAGACAGAAGAGGGGGAGGGACAATAGGGGGGCTACCTACACTTCAGCACCTTGGAGGAGGCTTAGTCTTAGGCAGACACTAGTCCATGTGAGGTGGCTGCCAGTGAGCCATATAAAGAGTCGTGGCTCAGGAGGAGGATCCCTCAGCTGTGTCTAGGCCTGGAGGTCATCTCACCCAAACCCAGCTGAGGGACCTCATTCCTCAAGCCTTTCCCGCACAACCAACAGTCCACAAAGGGCCAAAGGCAGGAGTGAACAGACCTGCATTGGGACCCACCAAGCCCCTACCCCATGTCCAGGGCGGATAGCAGTATACAAATATTCTTAATGATAAAAATTATAACCCCTTGCAGACAACCACCAAACCCCAGCCAACAGCATTGAGGCATTGCGGAGGGCATGGCTAACAGCCACAGTCCCATTCCCCTCTCATGTGGCCCCTCGGCGAGCTATCAAGACAGGGCCTTTTCTGTGGAACCACCTCAGTTCTGATGTATTTTCCCCAAGATATTTGCCATCATCTTTGCTTTCTTCCAGAAGCCAAGTGAAAACTTATTCACCAAATCCTTCAGTGGGTTTTTAATTGCGAATGGTTGTTGGTTTTATCTGCACAATAACTTTCTTTTTCAAGTCTATCTGTATTGTATTTTAATTTTATGTTATCCTTCTTTCTGTATCTGTTTTTCATTTCTGAAAGCGATCTCAAACTCCAGTCTCACTGGAAAGGCAGGGCAAAAAAAAGATTAAAATAAACAAACCTTTTGGCTCAGTCAGGACTATTGGCAAGGATGAACTATTGAGAATGGCCATGGCAGAGTGGGGTTTAGCACCAGAAGGTCCTGGGTTCAATTCCTGGCACTAGTAGGCAAGACTGGGAAAGACCTTTGTTTGAAACCCCTGGAGAGTTACTGCCAGTCAGTAGATGCAATCCTAAAATAGATGACCCAGGGGACTGACTCAAGACACTTTTAAAGCTTTGGCGTAGGTAAGGCAGCTGGCATTTGGGGGCACAAAAATTTTTAACGCCTCCGTATGACATTGTAGCATTTCCGAAAAGCACCTCACCACACCTTGAGGGAGTGTCTTAGAGGTCTCCAAAAGGCACTTCTGGTTTTCGCAGAAAACCAGACATCCTTTTGGAGGTCTCTAAGACACCCCCCCAAGGTGTGGTACTTGGTGCAATGTACCCCTGCCCCCCTTAGCTATACCACTGTTCCTAAGTTATATCATAATCTTGCCATCCGCTGCAAACTATTTCTCCAGGCACCAACCTCCATTTGGCTATGAAACCACAGTAATTACATAGGGGCAGCTTCAGATGTGTATTTACCGTGTGGTCTTAATGCGCACGATAGGAAGCACATATGAAAATAACTACGGACTTTGTCATGGGACGTCCATGTCTGAATCTGCCCTTGGACCTTTGCTAAGTGATGACAGAACAGTCCGCACTGACCTGAAGGAGCCCTGGCTGTAATCCGACCTGTTGGCCGGGCTCCCAATCAGCAAGCAGCCGCGGCTTCTCTCGTATCTCATTTCAAAAGGAAACAAAACGGGAAGGGGGGGAAGGTAGGAATCCAAGATTTCTCTGGCAAGAAGATCAGAACAAGGGGGGAAAGGAGAAATTACAGCTTGGCCTCGTTGCCAATATTACAGTGGAGCAACTCAGAAATAGCTGCACAGGGAAGGCCTATCAAATAATGAAGGAACAGCAACAATAGCCATAACACAAGGCTACAATTTTAACCTTCCTCTCGAAACCTCAAGATGAATATCATAGAGGAATAATTAGATATGCGGAACAGACACTTCAAATCAAAAGCCTTCCTTGTGCCTTGAACATTGTGCAAGGAGATGGAGGGAGGAGAAGTGGAAATAAAGCAAGCCTATCAAGCTGCAGCTTCTCCCTGTGTGAACCCGATTGATGGAGATAAAGAATTTGTATGAATAGCACTTGAGCCGTTTTTGTGTCATTATCTCACTGCCTTCTTCGCTTCTCCTCTTCGAAAGGAAAGATAAATCACTTCAACCAGAAATCTAGAAACAATGGCAAATAAAAATAAGGGCGAGGCGGAGGGTTGGAGGGGAACCCACACTCTTCACTCAAGTGCTCGACACTCAGCAACGATGTCATCTGAGAAAGCAAAACGTGTGTTTATGAAATGATTATTCAACAAAGGTCCAATCCTGCTACATCTCAAGGAGCCATGAGGTTCCTTAAAATGAGAGGTGTGGTGGGGAATGATCAGAGCTTTGTGCTTTTCGCTCAAGAAATGATAGAGGGACAAAACAAAGGAGCCAATCGCTCATCTGGTGTATTAAATCCAGCAGGAAGTGGGGGGATCATCATGGGAGGGGGTAGGGTAGGAATTTGGGGGTTGGAGGAAGCAGAGCCAAAGAGAAGCAGAGTTAAAATGGAGAACACGCCAAGCCACACAGGGTGGGAGATCAATTGCCTTGTGGAACAAAACACTTTATGAACTGGAGTTCACTCTCAGATGTGGAACTGAAGCGCAATAAGGCGATTTTGCTGCAGGGGTCATAAAGACAGCTCTGAACCATTTAGATTACATTTAAATTACTTGTGCCTTTTAAAGTCAAATGTTTCCATAATGAGCCTACATTATGTGTATGCCGGAGCAATAAAGATACTGTACTTTTCAGCCTTCACTGTAGACTATGGTTAGACGCAAAGTGCTTTGCACATGCCAGAGGGGTGGTACAAATGCTCAGAGTCATTACGCACGCCGAGGCAATTGTGCATATAATGCGAAGGCCTCGCATGAACAAATGTCTTGCCAACACACCCCAAAGTGGCAACCCAGCTGTGGAGACATTTGTTGTGTTTCCAAGCGGACTGTATGGAGTTGCCGGAATCGTTTGTGAGCCTTTATCTTGTTGTTTGAAAAGAAAATCAAGTCGAATGTCGATGGGTCCCAAATGTTTGTTTTTGGGAAGCAAAAGAAAATCGAGACGCTCCCCCTGGATGCTACAAGAGAAGAAGCTGCACTTTGCACCCCACCCCCACAAGCGTGCCGACTTTCAACGCCATCAGCATGGCAACACCTTGGGTAATCAGGACCCTATTTGCTTACGTTGTATCTGGCCAGCTTAATGGTCAACATAGCCCAGCAAATCCTATATATCTTTTCCAGATGACTTGGCTGGTTTTCATTGGGCAAATTCCATTCACAAACAGACCTTTTTTCTTCTATTTGGCATTTCCTTCTTTCCAGGGCTTTATGTTTCTCTTTTCCCCCTTTTTTCTTTTTTCTTGAGCATCCAATCATTCTGTTCATTTGATTCCTATTATGGTAGATGATTGGATTTTGTGCAATGTTTGCCTGGATACGATTTCCATTTGGCCAAGTTACAGAGTAAAACATGAATGTTTTGCGTTATTGTTTGAGCTCCCACGGCATTCTGAGTGCCAGACAAAACACAAACAGAGACGGGGTGGGGAGGACTATTCGAATCTCTCTTTGCATTGATTCGACACTGGAATTCTATGGTCATGAATGGAGACCGTGGTTCCTGTTTTATACTACTGGTAGCGGTGGCTTGTGGCATGGGGAAGAGGGTGCTTCTCCATGCACATGGAAGAAGTGGCACATGTGCCCCTAACACGGGTTGGTGCTTGCACATGTAAATGCATAGGCACACACAGAAGAGGCATTTGGGGTGGAATTCAGGCAGCATGGGGAACATGCACACCTTCCAGTCCAACAGTAAAGGGATGGTGTGTTTGCTTCCCTTCCTCATTCCAGACCCACAGCCATGGTGATTATTTCACTATTACTATAGTCAGTACACTGAAGAGCATGACCCTTATATTGTATCTGGTGGTCCTGCTCCAAGCTTCATCAACATTGGCCTCAGCTTACCCCACCCGCTTTTGAGATTGCAGGTGTGAGATTGTTTTTTCATCCCATAACTATACCCTTGACTAATCTACAGGTGCTTACCAGTGTGGGGAATTCAACTGTCAATTGCAAATGTACTGGTGGTGGGCTGCAAACACTGCCTTTTTGCTAGATCCTTGAATCCCTCGACTATCTTTACTGCCAAGGAATGGCTGCTGAAAGCTTTTGATGTTGCCCAGACGGACAGGGTAACTGATCAAATTTGACAGAGCAATGGGACAACTCGGCTTTGTGAAGATGTTTGCAGAGATAGATTGTATTGCCGCTGTTGTTTGAAACTGGAAATACAATCAAGAAAGGTTGGACTTTTCTGTACTGTGTAATTTTTTTTTCCTTTTGTTAAATGTTACATCTTTTAAAAAGAAGTCAAGCAGCAGCCATCTCATAGCCAGGTTGCTATTCTTGGTCTCCAGCATGGCACACACATTGCTTTCCAGGCTAGACCAGGGCAGGGTGCAGATGACCAGGGGATGGCTCTTGCATCAGCATCCAAACCAGCCCTGTTCATCAGCCCCACCACTTTGAAGGACGGTGCAGATCCTGCCAACCTAAGCAGCCAGTTTTTATGACAGCTCTGAGGACACCCTACTGACCATGTTGATTGAGGCACACGTCAGGCTGTGTACTGCCTGCTCTTGTCCTTCATGTGGAATTTGCTTTGATGTCCTCTATAACAGTAGGAGCTGATCTACAGTACGGTTTCGGCCTTTGGTGTCTAAGCTAATCACGGCTTTGAGGCTCCTGCAGTATCTAGATACACAGCAGGAAAGAGAGTTTCATAGTTAAACTCTGAATTCACTTATTTTCATTCTTTGATGTTATTTTAATCTAGTTTTGATGGGACTTTTCTTCTCTTTTCCCTCACTGCCCGCTTCTCATTTGTACTTTGAGGGGTTCCCCCCCTTTCACTTGCTTTTGCATAAGTAAAATGAGTATTATGAGCAGGACAGTCACTAGCTCCTAATGAGATCTATGATTTCATGAGAAGTGTGACTGAGCAAGCAAATGCCTTGACCGGGTGTTGGCTGAGGCTGTTTGCTCCCCAGAAAATGTATGCGTTTATGGGGTGGTGGACATGCTCAGACCCATTCTATCCCGGCCAAAAAAGGAGGGGAATTATTCTTCAGGAGTCCAGGCCTGAATAATTTATGATATTAGAGTTTAGGGCAGTGGCAGCAGTGAACCTCCCCAGCCCCACGCCCGGAGCAAAACTCTGTGATGGCACCCCCCATGGGCTACTGCCGCCACCCCTGCACAGAAATCTGCCCCCCTACTCCATGGGGTCCTGGCTCCTCAGCCTGGGACTTTTGTCCCATCAGACCTTAGGTAGGTCTGCATTTGGGCAGTGGTTCCCAAACTGTGAGCTGTGGCTCCTTAGGGAGCTGTGGAAACCAGCCAGGGGAGCTGCGGAATCCTCACCAAAAAACAGCCTCCCTATACAATGTATAGGATTGTAGCCCTAATGCAGAGCCAGTAGATCAAAGGAACCACCAGTCATAAAAGTTTGAGAACCACTGGTTTACGGTGATGACTGGAGCCAGGGCACCTCGACTGTGAAATGTCTCCCCCCAAAACATATGGCAGCAGCCTCACTGACTTTTAGGTGTCATGTTACAGCAAGTTTATTTTCCAGAATTTTTAAGGAACAATGTGTTTTTTCTGCATCTGCCTATTTTATTTATCAAGATTCTATAGTGTGGTGATTGTTATTAGATTCCATGTTCTAAGGGCCCAATCCTAACCAATTTTCCTCCGCCAGTGTAGCTATGCCAGTGAGGTGTGCACTGCATCCTGTGGTGGGGAGGCAGTGAGGCCTCCTCAAGGTACGGGATCATTTGTTCCCTGCATCGCGGCTGCACTGGTACTGGAAAGTTGGATAGGATTTGGTCCTAATTGCTATTAGAAATGATTTCAGTGAAGCTTAATGGTCTGGGATCCAGTTTCAAACTTAAGAAGATAAGAAGAGCCCTGCTGGATCAAGCTAAAGGCCCATCTAGGCCAGCTTCTTGTATCTCACAGTGGCCCACCAGATACCTCTAGGAGCACACAAGACAACAAAATACTTGCATCCTGTTGCCACTCCCTTGCACCTGGCATTCTGAGGCTGGCTACCTCTAAAACCCAGAGGTTGTTTATACCCATCGTGGTTTGCAACCAGTGATAGGCTTTTCCTCCATAAGCTTCCAGGGTTTAGAATGCTCACCTGAAAGAACAGGTGAGTTTTATGGGGCCCCTGAATTATTAAAATCAGGCAGAGAAGAATGCCAGGCTTACACATCCAGGCAGCAGAACATCCAACTGCCATCAGTTAGCAGCTCACCAGCAGCAGCACAGGTGACAGGTGACCAGCAGCTCACCCACTTTCCCTATAGACAGTGAAGACCTGCAGTACACCGGGGGGGGGGGGGAGAAAGTAAGGCATGTACAGCCAGGCACCATAAATGCTCTCAACAAAAGAACAAATTGCTATTCTCAGCAGCTCACCTGAGCTACAGTTGCTGAACCTGGGGGGGGGGGGGAATATATGAGGGTTCTTTATTTGCAGTGAGAGTCCTGCTTTTTCCCAGTTTTGCAGTATCTATGACAGTAGTACATTTTACCATGTCAAATGTTGGATCACCCATCAGTCTAGTTCTTCTGTCCATATTTCAGGTGAACTGCCGACCAGCTTTCTATTTCCACATCTCTCTCTCTCTCTCTCTCTCTCTCTCTCTCTCTCTCTCTCTCTCTCTCTCTGTCTCAACTAGAAACATTTCCTCCACAAATTGCAAAATCTGAACCAACGATTTAACAGGGTGGAAGATGTCATGGAGATGGCATCAGTGCTAGCCAATCAATGCCATGCACAGCTGTGTTTGCTGCAAACTTGCAAAAGTGTGTGTATGTGTGTGTGTGTGTGTGTGTGTGTGTGTGTGTGTGTATTTTAATCAGAGCTTGACCATTGAGAGAAAAAGGTTCATGGGTACCTAACATGATGAAGGCCACTGCGGGCCTTAAAAGAGCTGAAAGGCCCAATTGGAAACATTTTCACAATTGGAAATATTTTTTGCTGATTGCAGGACCTCAGGCTTACACCCAAGATCTGTAAAATCTTAGAGATATAAATAAAATGTATTATAGACTTTATATTTCTATGGTAAAATAGAAAGCAATCAAAATGTGCTCTTAAAAAGTGATTGGGAGTTAATGGCCCAAACTGATCTTTGCATGTAAGACTGGGGTAATCATCCCTGCACGGGAAGGGGGACTTAGGCACTGAGACCGGTTGGGTGCAGTTGGTCCAATTGGCTTAAAGCCTGCCCCAAAAAGGGCATTTCCAAACCAGCCCTATTGCTCCACAACTGTTCCCCATGTCTTCACCCTGAGATGATACAAAGGGAGCGTTCAAGAGTTGTAGGTCCCCATCCACCCCCTCTGCTTTTCCCTCCAGCTTCGTAAATGGATAACAGGAAACAGACAAAGCTCCTTAACTTTTCTTTAATCTTCCTCACTAGTTGAAGTTAAAAACAAAAACAAAATAAGCAGTAATTATCTGGATGATTTCATTATTGTCAACAGGACTGAAATCCTGAAGTCCCAGTGCTGAAACACGGATACATTTAGACAAAAAAAGAAGCGAATGCTTACATGTTGTTCAATAAATAAATAAGAGCTAGAGAGAAGCTCTGTGATGAATGAGCGGCACCATGGGAGAATTTCAGCCTGTCAGAATTATACAGTGACATTAATCATGCTCTAACTGTTCTGCTTGCAGGCTTCTCACACACAAAGTTCTCATTATATCTTAAAATAAAATAAAACCCTTCCAAGTCTCTGGCAGTAGTATTCTAAGAAGAAGACTTTTTTATGCGTGTGTGTGTGTGTGTTGTTTTTTTTAAACTGAAAACAAAAAACACAATATAAATTGGGCTTCTTCATTGCACAGGGTGGCAAAAGCACCAGAAAACTGTCAATGTGAGTTCCTGGGCAGGGATGGAGGTAACAGAGCATGTGTTCTTCAGCGGTGCAGACAAAGCAAGACAGAAGCCTTGACAGGGATAGCCAGCTCATCTGTGGAGGTGGTTTTGGTCTCAGACACGCTGCATCTGTTCATCAATTTGATTGAGTGGCTGAAAATCTGGTGATCCATTCAAAAGCTGCCCTTGCTTTAGGGTTGCAAGATTAAGCACATCTAAAACCTCAGGATCATAAGACTGCCAGCCCTTGAAAAACAGCAGGGAGGGGAAGGCCTGATAGAAGAGCAGGGTCCATAATGAAGAGGTGGGGTCTAGGGATGGGCTGAAAAGACCTGAGATCAGGCATCAGCACTCCATTACCCACATTTGTGTGCAACATACAGTCAGCCCCTAGTGGTCCCATCCTATTGAAGGTGTTCTGCCAGCATAACCTCCTTTACCGCCATTATAAACATGATTAGGCCAGGGCATGCAGACTGGCCACTGCTAGTGTGCTGACAGTTGCCGGACGCCCACTGGAGGTGAGCTGGTGCAAGGGATTGGAGGAGGGGGGGTGAAAGGAGTGTGAGGAGGGTGGAATGGACAGGGTAGGCGGAATAAGGTGGTGATGGGGCAGGGAGAAGAGAGGATCAGGCCCAAGATCAGGTTCAGCAGTGGCAGCACCTTCCCTGACATGATTTGCCTGCCTGGAGCGATGCGGAATTACATCAGCAATTGAGCTGGTGCAGGTCCGAGTTGCCCCATAGCAGCCACTGGGGCTTGCCTCAGGGAAAAGGGACAAATGTCCCTCCAGCAGACAACAATCCCCTGTGGGATGCAGCAAGAAGCCGCACTGGCCCCACTGCATCACCCTACGGGAATTTAGGTAGGATTGGGCTGCCTGTGGGACAGGATGCTAAATTTCTTGTACACAGTAGTAGTAGTAGTAGTAGTAGTAGTAGCAGCAGCAGCAGCTGATTTATTGACTCACAGAGCAGCTCATAGATCATATATTACAACAACCAAAAAACTTACTTTGGTGGTTCTGCCCAGTGGCGTCACTAGGGTTCACGTCACCAGGTGCGGGTTGCCAGCGCAACACCCCGGTTGGTGGGCATGGTGATGTACCATCACTCCACCCCCACTGGTTTTTGGGCTGTACCTTTTGATAGAACAAATTCTGCATGAAATTACGCATTGATTGATATATAACATGATGGTGTTATTCCTCCAAACTGTGATTTTAGTGATTTTGGTCACTAGTAGTGTCTCACACACACACACACACACACACACACCGGGTGTCAACTTACTAACACCTTATTGCAGCAGTTCTCAAACTTTTAGCACTGGGACCCACTTTTTAGAATGACAATCTGTCCAAGACCCACCAGAAGTGATATCATGGTGGAAGTGACATCATCAGGCAAATTAAAATAAATATGTATAAATAATTAAAGTAAAACAAATAATTAAATAAGCAGAAGCTAGCCCTGGTCCACCAAGTGAATTTTCTCTGTAGCCTGCCTGCAATAACACACACCCCCCCCCCTCCAAAACCAGTCAGGTTTTCAGCCCTGCCCAGTGCCCAGTTCAATTTATGAACTTTTATTTAGACCAGATCCACCTGGCTTTGCAGGTTTCAAAAAAGTTCACCTTATCAGCTGAAGCCTCTGTTTCAATCCTTTTTAGTGCGGGGGGGGGGGGGAAAGGTTGCCTTCTGGAGCACTTGTTTAGCTCCAGGTGCATAGGATCAGGACCATTCTGGTAGCCTTGCACTCTCCTCACCTGATCTTCCACACTAACCAAGGCATGTTTGCTTACTCATGAGTAAACGCGACCCTGATGCTTAGTTTCGCTTTCCATAGGGCTCAATACATTCATCTGCTTGGAGGGAGGGACTTACTTCTCAGGTATTTTGGGGGGCTGCATTCAATGGATCAGGACCATTCTGGTGTTGTTGGATTTCTCTCAGCCTGCCCTTTCCGACGGACTAAGGCAAGTTCGCTTATTCGCAAGTTAACGCGCGATACGTCTCACTTTCACTTTCCATAGGGATCCATGCATTTTTTCCCTCCGGTTTTTTTGCCATAACTTTTGATAGAAAGGAGATATTTCATTCTAGTTTTTTGCACTGCATTCCACTCAAAATTCCACATCCAAAAGTATATAATATGATGGGGTTACCCCTAACCACTGTGATTTTAGCGCGTCACCCCTGTGCACGTCACATACTCCCGTGCATGTCACGTGCTGCAACCCGCACCCCCCTAGTGAGGCCACTGGTTCTGCCAAACCCAGACTTTAATTATAGACTGGACTACAAGTGTTTGGTATCTTGAGCCATCCAGAAATCTGACTGGGCCCAGCCTTTGCGATGTCCATGGATTTGAAAGCAAACTAAAAAAAGGCACATGCTTAATTTTTGCCGAGTTCTCACTGAGATGTTCTCCACAATCCCCATGGGAAGCAGGTTTATATTTTCCAAATGGTACAAAGTGATGGAGATCACACGTGTTTGTTCTCCACTGAATTCGTTTTCAGGTGGCCGTTGATTGTGTGCAATTAGGAACCAATGAGAACTCCCTCATGCCTTCTTTACAAACCAGCAGGCTCTTGAGCAGAGCATCACGTCACTCTGGCGAGAGAGAAAATAGCAGCTTCTCCTCCAGGAACAGAATGTTTATTAAACATCCAAAGAAGGCCGAAGCTATTAAGTCCTGCAGCTGTTGCTCATATCCCAGCATCAGAAGAATTCCTGGGGGCTTCAGGAGTTTGCAAGAACCTCTATATTCTTGTGATTCACAGGTGTGCTTCAGCCACAGTTTTCTCACAGAAAATCAGAGTCCAGGGAGAGAGAAAAGGGGAGAAATCAATCTTAGGTCGGCTTCCTTTGGAGATCAGGAGCGAGCCAGGTCACTCTTGGTAGGGTTTTGTTTTTTTTTCCTTCTGCAAAGGCAAAAGGGAAATAGAATATTCCTCAACTTGCTTATTTATAACAAAAAATTCTTTTTCTTAAGTAGGAAAAACAAAGAAAGCTAAAGCAATAAAGCCCTGATGGTAGTTATTAAGAAGCCATCGTTACCCTACAAACCTTAAAGATATGTACTAAAAGTTTTGCACTGAAACTGAGGCATTCAAATAGAGGTTCGCCATGTCGTGTTCCCTGAGTCATTGGTGCAAAGGAATTCATCTAGGACACTATGATGCAATGGAATTGTGGAAATAATCAACCATTAAACTGGTTTAACAGTCATGTTGTGTTTTCAGGGATCAGTGTCAGCTAGTCCATGAGGCCAACTGAGCATCTCCAGTACTCCAGTCCACCATTCCCTTCTTCTCACGTCCTCTTTTGCTGCATCCCCCTTTCGCAACCTAGGGTCGGAAAGGAAGAGGAGCAGTGGAAGTGAAAAGACAGGTGGAGGTGAGCATCCCCCTTCCAATATGCTGCCTGAGGCAGCTGACTCAGCTGGTTTCATTGATGGGCCGGCCCGCCACTCTCCCCTCCTCCACACTTCCTCTTCTGCTTCATTCCCTTCTTTCTTTACAAATCCAGGGGATGGGAAGAAGAAAAGCAGCAGGGTAGCATGCACCAGGATAAGGGAGATGGCATTTGGTGCACTTCCTTGGGTGCCTTGAAGTCTTGAGCTAGACCTGCTAGGGATCCCTGGGAACTAGAGCAGGGACTGAGGGACACAGACAGAGAATTCTTAGCCCCATAACAAACTACATTTCCCAGAATTCTTGTGCAGGAGGGAGAAAACACGACTGATCAAGTGTTAAAAATAAAACCAAGATACCTTTGAGTCATCTCAAAACATTTTTGTTCTGTTGAAAGGACAAAGCCTCCCCACTCCCGCTTCCCTTCCAAACAGACCCATTCTGTCCCCCTTCTGCCTTCCTTGGACAACTACAAAGAAGGAAAAAGCTATTTAAACAAACAGCAGATGGAAGCCAAGATCGCTGTATGCCAGGCACATATTAAAGGCACATGTGGGTGCCTCCTACCTTAAGCATCTGCTCATACTTCAGCCGCAGTCATGATTTGGTCTTTTCAGGCATTCTTGCTCACAGAACGCCTGTGTGCCTTATATAGGCACAAATGTTTTCCAAGCTGACTTCCCACATTGAACGTTTTCTCCAAGCACCAACAATTAAATGTGGTATCCAATGCAAATCCAATGTGGCATCCAATGCACTGTTGCATTTCTGCCTTGGTGATTTTCTTTGTAACTGCAAGGAGAGAGCAATCTGGACTGAGATGGGCAGAGCAGGGGCAAACCTTTCATCCCTCCCACGCCTATGGTGGAAATTCTGTTCTCTGCACCTATTTGTCCCTGAAAGAAGAATGTATGGGCAAAACTTGTAGCTTCCTTTCAGGGGCAAAAAAGAAGCATAGTTATGTTCTTTCTCACCCCCTCCCCCCCCCCCCCCGTGAAAGTCCTGACCTTGCTCATGGGCCTTGATGGCTGCTATTTAAAACAGAAATCCCCAAATAGCCAATACAACAAGACACTGAGCCACATCTGTAGTTTAACCTTAAAACAACTGATAAATTTAATAAAAACAGAGACCCTAACAACAATGAAAGTGAGGTAAAAGAGGAACTCTATTTCAAAACAGTGCATCCTTAAGAATTAGAGGGATACATTTTAAAAAGTGACAAACATGCATGCATTAACACCCCCTGATCAGTGTATTCTCCTAGTGGTTTGTTGTCAGGGATTGAACCAGGAGCAGGCAGGCTGACTGAGGGGAGTAGCACCTAGTAGTTAGTTTTTTGCACCCATTCCTGTTACCAGCTTTCCCTTTTTGCCAGGTAAGCAACCTAATGGGGACAGAACTGGTAGTTTCTGTCTGTGTAGCCCATCCCAAGCTACACAAATCAGGTAGCAAGGGGGCATCTTGGAAAAAAAAATACCATCCCAGGAGAGCACTGAAGCCCAGAGATGCTTATGAAAAAACAAAACCACTGTAGCATCTGTGAAATGATATGTGATCTGTGATCAGATATGACAACCCACTGAATTAGCCGTGAACATGGACTAGGCAGGCAAGAGTCAAAAGATAACTAGTTTGTTAAAAATTCAGGAGAAATGGAATTAAAACAAATAGGAAATGGGTAGGTATTAAAAATACAAACAGGCTGATGGAAAATTCTTGAACTCAGCTGGATGAACAAAAAGAAAAGCTTGATCAGAGAAAAGATTCTAATGCCAGCTTTGATAAGGTTTTGGCGACCAGTGAAAGCAAACCAGTGGCAAACCAGTGGCAAGGAGAGATTTCAAAGACTGGAGTATCTTTGGCTCCTAATCTCAAAATGTTCCTGTTCAGGGTTCCATGCTTAGCTTATGAAGCTATAACACAGTGGCTCAGCAAATGCCCTCTTCTATATTTCCTATTTTGTACTTTGACCTTTTTTGTTCAATAAACACAATCATTGTGCCCATCGGGTAAAAGACATAGGCTAAGAACTGTGCATCTCCTCACCCTCCAGTTGATTTGCTTGGGCCAAAAGTTACAACTGCTTGGGAGTGTATGAGCATGGGAAAGCTGAGTGCGTTGTCACCTCCCATTCTCCTTCATTAGTGAGCTCCAGTGTAGGGGGATGCCTGGGTTAACAGCTACCCACTGGCTGGAAGAAGGGCTTGAGATGAGGCCCCAATTCTTCTCTCATGGCAGCGAATCTACTCCTGAAGGATTAGGCTGGGACACAAGCACAACAGCCAGGACAAGTTGCCATGGTGTGTCCCAGCCTCCCCTTGAGGAAACTGGGAGTGCATGGGGTGTGGGAAAGGGGGTAAAGCAGGGGTCCCCAAAGTGTGTGTTGTGATGTCTTAGGGCATCACTGCACATTCACAGGGGCACCATGGTATGTCCCCAGTGGTTCCTCATACCTGTTGCCCCAGGCACTGTCAGCTTGGATCTCATGAAATCTTGCAAGATCCAAGATGATGGCACCCAAATCTCACAAAATTTGTGTGCCGCCATCTTGAAACTCACAAGGTTTTGTGAGGTCCAAGACAGTGGTACCCTGCTGAGCTGGAAAGAAGAGGATGTGGGGGCATCATGACCCAGGTAAGTTTGAGAATCACTGGGGTTCCCAGTGCCGTGGTTCCAAGACCCAATTTGCACACACTCCTGCAGTTGCTTTCAGTGCAAGTAAAAGACATCGAAATGCTCTGCTAGGCCCATGCAACACAGGTCTAAGAAAATACCCCAGGCAAGAGACTTTACAGCTCCTATGCTTTCTGGTGTTCCTCAGTTTGAGCCAAGCAGCAACAAGCCTCCTGGATGAAATTCCTGCAGCCAGCACACAGCCAGCATATTTTCTCAGGTGCCGTAAGGGTCACATACCAGTGGCAGACTGAAGAGACTTCCCCTTCTCCACTATTTGGCTAGCAAGCCACCATTACACACTTGGAAACAGAAAACCCAGAACAGATTTCTCCTTCCTCCTGATACAGCTGTAAAACGCCTTGCTCTGCTGCATATTTGATGGTCTGCGGCCTCTCCTCCTCGCGGGTGATTTATGGCCGCCTCTGCCATCCCTCCCCACCTTCTTTCTGCAGCTTGCTTTGAAGACCTAAAGGTGAGTGATCTGAGAGCCAGACGTTAAATCCCAAACAAATTTTCCTCGGCCAAAACCAGAAGCTCAATATTTTCATTTCTCTTTGGCTGTTTTGATTCCTAAAACATTTATAAGCCAACGTGTGCGCTCCACCTTCTCAACCATATTTAATGCTTTGCTTCATTTGCTATATTTCGTCCAAATAAGGAATTGGAACATGGCAAGTAACTGGCTCCTGTGGGTTGAAATCTAACTCATGTTGTCACCTTTCCAAAGGGAAAGGGAAGATAGGGTGTTGCTCATTAGCATACATTAATACAGGTGGGACCTCGGTATCCACTGATTTGACTCACCACGGATACTGAGGTCCACTTTTAAATGCTTTGTAACAAGGAAAAAAGTGCCAAAATCCAATTTCCTGCCTTTGCGCTGTTAAATAATTATAATTCCATTCCATTAGATTCCATTATCCCCCCCATCTAGTGACTGAATACTGTATAGCTTCTACACCAATGCATTCTGGGGCAACAGTAGAGGAGCAAGAAAGCTGGAAGTGGGTCTTTAAAGCTATTTTTCCACTGATTTGGTATCCATTGATTTTTTTTAATCCGCTGGGGGTTCTGGAATGGAGGCACGAACTGTATTGAAATATCTGCAAATTCAATTGCCCATTGGATAGAAGATGTCTGGGTTTGTTTGTTTTTAAGTCAACCAGGGCAAATCAAGTGATTTCACTGATCTAAGAAGCAACATATTATGTATTGAATGGCTATTGTGGTAAGCAATACAAATGAATGGGCCTATGTTGAAGCCCTTCAATAAGGAGATAGGGAGGTGTTACCAAGCTGTATGCCCTGGGCTGATATACTGTTTACTGTGTTTCTTTAAAAGCATTTACATTCCATCTTCTTGCCCATGTGGCTTTAGAACAAACTAAAATGACATAAGAGTGCAATCCAAACTTCCTCTAGAACAGCCAGGCCAAGTGGTCTGCGCTGTATCCATCGCAAGTTAGGTGCCAACTGGAGGTGACCTTTCAGTAAGGGGATATTTTTCCCCTTACCCCTTGTTAAGCCCTAGCCAGCCCTATGGGGCTACTCAGATCTGTGCCAGCAAGTTCATTGGTACAAATTGGAGCAACCCATGTAAAGCTAATTGGGCCAGGAGTGGTGGTTAGGATTCAGCCTGTGCTGCTAAGGCCAATCCTGCCCCCTTCCCAGGCCCAGTTGCCCTCCAGGTCCACCCTTCCCCACCCAAAAATGCTCCATCCTCACCTCCGTCCCACCCTCCCACCACCCTTTCCCACTCCTCACGCTGGCCTGCTTCAGCTGGCATAAACACCCCATCTGGGCCTGGATCTGGTCTCCAGGAGCTTTATACTCTCTGGGCCAGTGCAGGGGACCCGATCTGACACTCTGTGGATTGCTCTGCCCACCAAACAGTCAGTACACAATACAATACAATTAAAAAAAAAAAAAAACTAATTAGAGGTCGCATAAACCAAAACTGAAACACCACAACTGCATATCCTTGCAGGCAAATATCAAGTCCCTCCAAAAGCACAATGAAAAAGACAGCTTTTTAAACATCTCTTGAAGGGGTGTAGAGTAGGGGTGGATTGAGCCTCCTTGGAGAGGGCATTCCACAAGGTTGGCACCACCACAAAGCAGCCCCTGTTCTCAGTCGATGATCCCAAGGTCTCTGAAGGCAAGGATACCAAGAACAAGGCCTGAGATGATGACCAAGGCATGCTGGAGTTGTATAATTCCCAGAGAAGCCAACATTTTCCCATTAAAAATTGGTGATGTTTGCTTTTCATTTAAATTCAGGGGGAAAAATTCAGGGGGAAAAGCAAGCATGGCATGGCTCTCAGAAGTTAGCAAGTGTCAACCAACTTGCTGTGCTAAACCACCTTGCCCTGATGGATGATTGGCTTTTTTTTTTTTTTTTTTGGAAGAGGTATGTTTCCTCTTAACAACATGCAACTTTCTGGCCAGGAAGCTGCTCTACTTCAAAAAGCTTAGGCAGGATGACAGCATGTACCCAGCACACTGTTGTTCTCAGATGTTAGCTCAGGTTGGATACAGGTTCTGCCTTGGCTCCATAAGTGGAATGTATGTTCATGCCTCTTGATGTTCTTATAAATCATGATGAATCAGGGAAAGGCAAATCACTGGTTTGGGTCTCCTCCACGCAAGCAAAGAGAAACCTCTCTTTGCCATGGTCTCTTGTATACTTCGAACACATGGCTGTACTCACATATTCCTGACATCACCACTGTGATCAACAGGGACATCAAATACCTGGGCTACTATCACAGGAGCTGAAGTATTTATTTACCATGCGTTTAAGGGTGTTTTCACATTGAGGAATACTAATTCCTCACACTTGGCCAACTATTGGTACAGCTGTCGAAATGCAGACCTGCTTTTTGGATTTCAGTTACACTCTGGGTTTGTCCACCAAGGATGCAAGTCACATGTTAAGCTCCTTCTCATAATGCAAGGAGGGTTGCCAGCTGACCAGAAGAAAACAGGCTTAGACATCTGTTGCACTTGTTTGGGGGCTGTTGCTGGGAAGAAATAAAAAAGCTCAGCTCATTTCTTCTGCCTTAGTCCACAGGAAAAAGAGCAACCTTTGCATACTGAAGGTGAACTGAGAGCTGCTTATGATTTATTTGTTCATTTCACTGATATCTTGAGTTTCACCATGGAACTCAGAGCAGCCATTGTGGGGCTCCCACCTGGACATCCACCCAGGCACTGATCAGACTGCACCAACCCTCATGTAACCTGAGGAACAGAGCTATGCAGAGACTCAGATTCTAGAGGGGAAAACATTTGGAAAAGCCAAAAGGAAGCTTTGGGATAGGAAATTATTCCTCACTGCCGCTTGAGGAATGCAGACTTGCAGGAGCTGAGCTGGATCGCAAATAAATATCTTACCTCTAACCTCATAAGAACAAAAGAACATTAGAAGAGCCCTGCTGGATCAGCCCAAAGGCCCATCTAGTACAGCTTCTTGTATCTTGCAGTAGCCCACCAGGTTTCTCAGGGAACACACAAGACAACAAGATACCTGTATCCTGTTGCCACTCCCTTGGATCTGGCATCCTGAGGTAGCTTAATTCTAAAACCAGGATGATGTGTACACCCATCATGGCTTGCAACTGTGATGAACTTTTCCTCCATCAATCTGTCCAATCCCCTTTTAAAGGCATCTAGACCAGATGCTATCACTGCATCCTGTAGCAAGGAGTTTCACAGATTAATTACACACTGGGTAAAGAAATATTTTCTCTTCATGTCTATGTCCTTTATGTTAAAGAAATATCTCACAAAAGTCGAGGAAGCGCAGAGCAGAGCCGTTCTTTCTGCATGCTGAATTTTACGCTAAGACAGCTGGGAAAGACTGGCCTTGATCCTTAGAGAGGTTCTTGTGCTTAAGTCTCCTTGAAATGTGTGTATCTCTAGTTCGTTGCAAATAACCAGCCCTATGGAGCTTCTTAAGACTGAAGTGTGACTAGATTCTTCTGAATTGGAGGCGTTTGTGTGCAGCCACTTCATAAAAATAACAAGAAGCTGAAGAGCTTTTCATCCTATTGTAGTCACTTGGTGCTATCTACTATACAGTCATCTCCATGCAGGAGAACAAAGGGGTAGGATGGCAGAAGGGAAAATACTCCTGCTTAGTGGTTTATGAATCACAGCCAAAGTCCTAAGCAACAAGCTGGGAAGGGGGTTTAACAAATGACCTTGGAGGTTCAAGGGAATGGCTGATCTAAGATTGGTTGCCTTGAGAAATGCAAGTGCTTGAACATCATAATAAATACTTGGGGAGAGATAGTTTTCAAGGAAAGCAGATAAGTGCAATATGAAGAAAGGAACCACGTTTATGCATTATAAACCCCCTAATTTTTTTTTTTTTTATCTAGGAAGGGAGAAATAAAAGGGTTGAATCCCAAAAGGGATTGGGAATATCTCGAAAGGATGAGACCATCTGCATCGGAAGCAGCCCATGTTGCGAGCTGCACGTCTTTAAAACGCTTTATGCCTTCAACCAATCGCATCAGGTGCTCAGTAGCATCATTCAGCATTTTGAGGATTCCATGCTTGAAGGTTGGAGATGAGCAGCCATGCGGGGACCCTCAATCACAGGCTTGGCATAATGTGTAGTTTGGCCATGAGAGATACAACAGCATTCTTCCTTCCACTCATCCCCCTGCCCTCCATTTCTTACAGCTTCTGCCAAACAAAAGCTTGCTTTATCTTGCCAAAGCATTTTTGAACCAACTGTTTCCCATTCAAATGTGAATTAAAACCCGGGTGATGGGATTGGTTTGATTTGGGGGGGGGGGTCTGCTCTTAACATTGTTGTCCTTTGGACGTGAACTGTCTCCACACTGACGCCAACTCACGCTTGGTTGACTTCAATTTGCATTTCGATCTAAATTGGTTGTATAAATGAAATTGGACTATCAAGATTCCAGAGGCCACTTGAAGGGAAAAAAAAATCCAATCAACAGCATTTCTGGGGGTTGTTTTCCAATCCAAATAAGGCCGTTTGTTTAGAAGAAAACCAGAAATTGCATTTTGAAGAGTGTAAAAGTGTTTTCTCATGCCAACAATATTTTACACAGTAGAGGACTTTCCTTAAAACCATCAGTTCTTCCGTATAGGAGCAAACAACAGCCCAAAGGAATACTTCAATGTGGAATTATTTAATTTTGATGAACAGAGTGCTACTTTTAGCTGGGAAGAATGTTCCCATAGACTGGTAGGCAACAGAAAGGCAGTATAAAGCCAAATGACATCATCAGTTTCTCAGAGGAACAAAAGACCAATGGCATCCCCCCTTGCTGGGTGAAAATGAGTCGCAGGTCTCACTCCAGGGCAAATGCGATGAAAAGAAGAGGTGCGTCAACTTCTCCAATGGTCCTGCAAAGCACACCAGCCATTTCCATCAGGTTCTCAAGCCCATCTCCTACACCAGTAGTTCCCAAACTTTTTTGGCTGGTGGCTCTCGACCTACTGGACCACTGGCTGCGGCTCCCCATTAGGGAGTACACTGTACATTGTATAAGGCGGTGGGTTTTTCGTGAAGATTCCATGGCTCCCCTGGTTGGTTTCCACAGCTCCCTTGGGAGCCACAGCTCACAGTTTAGGAACCACTGCCCTGAACCTCTGATACTTAGCTGTAACTAAACAGTTGGTTCCCAAAAGGAAACTCCAGGTGCCGAGAGGACTGTCAAAAGAAGCAGTGTGGGGGCAGCAGGCGATTCAGAACCACCTCAACAGTGACTGGAACATGTGGGTTGTGAGAGCAAGCACTCTCACAGCTGCTTAGTGGTGCCGGCACTTTTCAAAGAACTCCAGTGGGGCAGTTCTGCCTCACCTGCCACCACCATACCACATGTCCCTGAAAAAATCGGTTTAGATCTAAGATGGCAGCAATTGCTTTTCTTTAAAAAAAAAAAAGGTTCAGTTTACTACAAATCTTATTTATTTACATTGATGGTGCTTTATATATAGTGAAACAGTAGTTCTCTGCCTTCAGGGGCTTACAAAGTAGATGTTAGTAGTAGTAGTAGTAGTAGTAGTAGTAGTAGTAGTAGTAGTAGTAACTTTATTGTCATTTTGCTATAGCACAACGAAATTTATGCACCTTTGAGATACAAGCACAAATATATACTACAATTCCAACAATCACACTCTACACACTCACCCACGCATTCTATACAACATGCATCATAATATAAAAACAGTATAACAGACCATAATGCCCAGGAGCATGGTAACAACTATATCGCCTTATTCAACGTAATTATGGCTGTGGGATAAAAACTGTTCAGGAATCGTGTGGTGCTGCTCTAATAGTTCTGTATCGACTACCCGAAGGCAACAGTTCAAAGAACTTATGAGCCGGATGGAAGGGGTCTCTCAGAATACTATGTGACTTCTGCAGACAGCGAGATGTATAGATGTCCTCCAAAGCTGGTAGATGAAGGTTGATGATGTGCTGCGCGATCTTAATAATTCTCTGCAGAGCTTTTTTGTCCCCTGCAGAGCAATTTCCGTACCACACCAAGATATCATAGGTTAGGACACTCTCAATGGTGCAACGATAGTAAGACACAAGCAGCTGCTATGTCACAAGGAGCAGTGTTGTTTGTCACAACGTTGACAAACAACAAAATGTTGACAAACAAAATGTTGTTTGTCACAAAGGAGACAACAGAGGGAGAGAAGTGTGGTGGAGGCAGGAGTAAGCACAGAGAGCATATAAGATTATTCCAGTTCCATGGAGTTAAGCCATTTCTAACCAATGTTACATATATGCAACAGGGACCAAATATGTACACCTGTGGGCCAAGCAAAAATGGATTAAGGTTAGCTACAGTACAGTTAGTTATGACTCCAGAGGAGGAGGTCTTCTGTTTAGAGCCTATAGCAGTCTCAAAGGTGTCTTCATGCCTTAATGGGAGAGCTTTTCCATTTTGATTGAGAGTAAACTTTTCATTGGTCATAAAAAACAAACACTCGGAAGAAGGTGCCAACCAGTAGGAAGATACCCATCCATGCCCATGTTGGAGGTGAGAGGGGTGCACAACGTTGTTGGTGTATGTTTCTTTGGAAGGGCAGGAAGGGAGAGAACTGCCACTGGGGTAGGTGGCAGTTTCCTCTGTCAATGTGCCACATAGGCACAGCAGCTCATAAGTAGGATGCCTTGAGATTTGCCCCCAATCTCAGCCTGCCCCACAAAGTTACTCTTGCCCATAGAATCTCCAAGGTTGTGATCCCAGCCAAACTTACAACTTTCCCTTCCCTAAGAGGAACTGGACTAGGAACACCCTGATCACCAGAATCTCCATGAGCATCCACGTAGGTCAGAAGCTGTTTTAAATCAAGTGTGAACATCAAGCCTATTACTCTTACCCCCAGCTGCCAGCAGCTCTCCTGGGCTTCAGACAGAGGCTTTTATCTCTGGAGATATCGGAGATAAAACCTGGGAGCATCTAGCACACCAGGTGTGTACCACTGAGATGGGGTCCCTCCCAGTGCTACAACACCAGCTCAGCCAATTGGGCAGGACTGTTGCAATACAAATGGAGATCTCTGTACAGCGTAACAGCCTGCACCACATGTGAATTTGTCCTTGTCAGTCAACAAGTGATATATTAATCAAACAGGATTCCCTGGAGTGTTCTTCACACACACACACACACACACACACACACAAACTATGAAAATTGAATGTGATGGTAATTTTAGTGCTATTGACATACAGGGATTATTAAGCTGTCTCCCCAACCCTCCCACCCTCTCCAGTGCGCTACCATCCTATTATCAAGGGCATGCTTGTTGTAGTTAAATGACTGGAACCCTAAACCTCTTACTAGTTCATTGACATGGCAGTTTATTTCTTCTCCCCCCCCTCTCCATCCATTCAGTGTCCAAGAATCCCTGCTGGTCTTCCCAGTATGCACTGCTGGGTGACCCTTAACCTTTGGCAGTGATTAATTGTCTTAGTGTCGTCCCCCTCTCTGTTCCTCACTCACTTTGTTCCACTTCATGCTAGATCTTTTCTTCCCATTTAAAAAAAAAAAATCTGCCCAGTATCCTAGATACTGTGAAAACAACTTTAAAGAAATGGGTGCCATCTGTTATCAGATCCTAAAACCCTGAGCTCCTGGTGGAGGCAGACATAAGATACGTTCTGTTCACCTTCTGTTCGGGAAAACACACACAAGCACCTTGATCAGATGCGCTGCTCTGCTATAACCCCAACATATGTGGAGATACTGAGATTTTGCATAGTAGCAGAAGGCATGCACATTTTTAGTGCTTGGGAGATTGTAAGCTCCACGGGGCGGGGACAGACCTCATAACTGTAGACTGAGCTACTGTGAAAGAGTGGCTCTAATTCAGGAGAAAAGGATGTGCTTTGCATCCAGATTCATAGTCCATATTCAATCCCTGGCATCAGGGCCCATGAGAAGGGGTGCATCTAGCCACTTCCTGGACTGGAGGAGCTATGAAGAGTGGCGGGCTAGAGTGGCGTAAAGCTCCATCCACACTTCTTCCAGTCCATCCTTCTCTTTCAATCAAGGGAGTGGGAGGAGGAGGAACAGCAGTGGAAGTTGGTGGGCAAACAGAAGTGGGCATCCCACCAACCAGCTGGTAGGGCTGACCACCTTAGTCAGGTTCATGGCCTGATATCTGCTTATAAGACAGATCTTCACAGAATTAACAACCATACAAGAGGGCTGCTGCGGTTGAGACCTGAAGCTGCTGTGGGACAGTTTGGGTACCTGGATGGGCTCGGTTTACAAAGTGGCCACATGGGGATTAGTTTGCAAAGTTCCCGGGTGGGAAGTGGGGTTCACACAGCAACTCCACCTTGCCAAAACCTCCAGCAACAAGAAGAGTGTCCGTGACAGGACAGGAAGGTTGGGAGGCTGAGTGGAAATGGGAACCATGTGGGGTGTGGTAACCCAAGGTAGAGGCAGGGGGCATTCATCTTTCACTTGAGCAAACAGCCGTAGTCCTCATGAGCAACAGCTTGCTCATAAGGACCTCCACATGAGCAAGGCAAGGAGTGGCTATGACTTGCCTGCTGTGTATGAAGGGCACAGGAAGTGGGCAGCCCTGGAAGAATGAGCTCTGTGGAGAGTCAGGAGCTACAGAGGAGGAGGAGGGTGTGAGTAAGCCCCTTTCCTCTGAACACACATCAATACATTGGAAGGTGCCTTCTACTGAGTCAGACCCTTGGTCCATCTAGCACAGTATAGTCAGTTCTTGTTATCCGCAAGGGTTAGGTTCCTGGTAACCCTAGTGGATAGCAAATTCACAGATAATGAACCATTGATCCTATGGGATCAAAGGGATTAGGTGCAAGGGGTACATTAGTAGGGAAGGGGTACCTTACCTGCCATCAGAAGAATCCAGTGAAGACCCTCTGGAAGCCAGGTAGCAAGTTTGTATATAAAGACAACTGACTGTATTGGTTTACACACCAGTGTTCTTCAACCTGTGGGTCATGACCCCAATCAGGTGATGAAACCTCTTTTAGGGGGTGTGCAGCTACCATTTAAAGCCTGTGCAAAAGAGGGCTTGGATCCAATCCAATAATGGTACTGCCTTATCAAAACTGGATGGATTGAGTCCCAGGGGTGGAATCGGTGGTGGCTCCCAGTCCCATACTTGAATTGTTGGCATCACATGGCATGAGATGTGATCCCCAGCTTCCCCTGGGGGCTGGGGATAAGAATAGGCCCTCAGTTTGGCTGTACTTGTCGTAAGAGGTGACTAAACAGCCACCGGGTAGATGGGACTTGTCAGCCTGGGAAGGCAGCTCATCTGAGAGAAGGAAAACTCTGATCCCAAACCTCCACTGCCTTGTGGCTACATCCAGTGATGGAAAAGGCTTCAGGAGTCAACCTCGAGGCAAAATCCGGAGCCGGAGTCCCTAAGGCAGTTCATGGCTGAACACAGTCACGTTCTGGCAACTCCTGCGATGCCACTGGAACCAACCGTATTGGCTTCTGCCTTTCCATTGGACCATTTCAGCGACGTGGAGAGGGGGGATTTGCTGCATGGGTAACAGCCTATCCTCCATACCTACTTTACCCAGGCTTCGTGCACTGGAGAGGACACTCTGTTCCAGAACCACCATTCAGAGCGTGACACCATAGTCTTCCGAGACTGAAGGATGCCAACTACTACTTATGGCATGAGAAAGGTTGAAGTGCCACACACAGTGCCACACACTGACTGGCAGCAGTTCTCCAGGTTAACTAGGCGATGCCAACTTGGAGATGCCAATGATCAGTCCTGGGACCTTCTCCATGTAAAGTATGTGCCCTACTACGGAACTACAGCCCATCTCCTCTGGTAGGGCCCTGATCTCCCTTGATGATATAGATCTATAGATTTTAGCAAGAACTGAGGTCACCTCTGGTGAAGCAAGCACAAAAAGGCAGATAAAAATAAATTGGTTCAGGCACAGGCAAACGGCACGTCAGTTGCCTACACAAAACTCTTTCAAAGTTTCTCTCTCTCCCCCCCCCCCATCCTTTTCCTAAATCCCTCTAAAATAGAATTAGTATAAGCACAAAGTTAATCCACTTTGGGGGGGGGAAGAATTAGAAGATCAAAACACTGCGCACTTTTGCAATCTAGATTCTGTTGATCGGGATGGATGCGTTAGCTGAGTGGTAGCTCTGTGATACTTGTTAAGTATGGCATGCTTGTTAATTATTTCTCCCAGTCCTTTAATGTTGATTTGACAGCTTGTCAGATCTCTCTCTCTCTCTCTCTCTCTCTCTCTCTCTCTCTCTCTCTCTCTCTCTCTTCTGGGAAGTGCCTTGTCTGCATTGCAAAGTCTACATGGCCAGGGCTGAAGAAATGCGAGCAGATGCAATTGTATTGAAACAGAAAACCAGGCAATGGAATTAAACTGTGTACAACAGCTTTTAAAGGACATGTGATCCTTTGGAGGCATGAAGGAAGCTGGCTGTGAGTTTACAGAACTCCTTCTTATCACCTGGCTGTCGTTTTGCAATTTGGAGTTTGCTTATGGGTTGACTGGGGCTATGGCTGGCATAGAAACATAAGAAGAGCCCTGCTGGCCAAAAGCCCATCTAGCCCAGCTTCCTGTGTCACAAAGTGGCCCATCAGATGCCTCAGGGAGCACACAAGACAACAAGATACCTGTACCCTGGTGCCACTCCCTTTCACCTGGCATTGTGTGTGTAGCCTACTTCTAAAACCAGGAGGCTACACACACCCATCATGGCTTGTAACCTGTGGTAGACTTTTCCTCCATAAATCTCTCCAATCCCTTATCAAAAGCATCAAGGCCCAGATGCCATCACCACATCCTGTGGCAAGGGGTCCCATGGACTAAATACACGCTAACCTGTCCATGAGACCAAATGAGGTGATCGCTTCATGCAACAGATTGGGAGGGGGTGAACCCTGCTCTGTCTGCTCACTCATCTCCCCCACGCCTTCTCCTCCCACTCCCTGGATTCCAAAATAGAGGGGGGCAAGGAAGTCTGAATGAAAGGAGAGTGATAGGCTAGCATTTTAGAGAAACTCTAGCCCACCACTCTCTTCCACACTTCCCTTTTCACTCCTCTCTTCATTTTCAAATCTAGCGAGGGGTAGTAAAGGAGCACCGAAGTCAGTGGCTGGTGCAATACCCAATAAGGGGAAGGGAGTTTACATCCATCATGATCTTGCTATTTGCCCTGGGAGAGAAATTTCCATAGGAGTTTCCCTCCAGGGGCAAATAGGAGCCACAGAGGAGATCTGCATTGGAACTGTGGCAGAGGCCAAGAATGGAAGCTCCTATCCCCCTCCTGCTGCAGGCCCAAACCAGATTCGGAACCCCCCTGGCTCTCAGCAACATGCTGGTTGCTGTCTGTGGCTCACTCAGACACAATCTTCCCTTTGCTCAGGTCAACTAAGAACAGCTGATGTCTGTATTACCTCCCCACTCAACACACAGCTAGGCTGGAGCTTTTCAACTTTTTGCTTTGCAAGTGCCACTGATCCAAGGGTTCTGGCCACCAGAGACAGCTGCTGAGTGGCCAACTTGCTCTCAGTTTTTCCTGGAACCTGGAAGAGGCTTCTCTATTTGCCACTGCCTCCCAGTCTCTCATTCCAAATCCTCCATGCCCAACCCATGCTTCACAACCACATCTTGTCCCCAGCGCACTGTCACCCCAAACCACCTCCACTTCTAGTGGGGCCACCACAGGCCAAGCGGAGCAGTGTCATGTGATTCTTGTGGGCAGAGAGGGAAGTGCAGGAGTTACATTGTACCTGGGCCTGGGGTTAAAAGGGGGGCTGGGAGCCAAAGGGAACCAGAAAAGGGGTCCCAGGAGTCAAATTCGCATTTGAAGGGAGAAGAGAATGGGACCAACAGAAACTGATAAAATTCAGTGGCTCTGCTTGTGAGAGAACCACTAGTCAGAAAGCACCGTGCTAGCCTTTTGAAAATGGGGAGATCAAGGATCACAGAGGTGATGACAACACAATTTTTCCTTACATGTGAACACAAGTGCCAGCCCCTGTGATACACCACCCTCTTGGATGGAACCCACACATGTACCCAACTTACAGCCCAATCCTATCCACAGTTTCCTGGGAGTAAGCCCCATTGACTGCAATGGAACTTACTTCTGAGTAGACATGCATAGGATTGGGCTCTTAGAGACAGTGTGTGAACACACACACACAAACACTCCTCGCCCACTACTGCATTTCATGAGTTTCAATTTAATCCTTCTTCTGCTCAGCAAAGCCATAAGGGTATGTATGAATACTTCCTTAGCTTAACCATCTTGAGTTGAGCGGGGCACTGAAATTCAGAGAATTTCCCCAAAACAAGTTTTTAAAACACCAGGTGCAAGTCAGTCCCCAATGAAGCTTCCCAGAGATGGTGGCAGCCAAAAAATGCTTCAATCCAGTTTTGAAAATAAAGAGGGAAAGCCTTTTAAAAATAACAAAAAACAGGATTTTTAATTTCCAATTTGAGCTAGAAGTCATGCGATTTTCTTTTTTCTTTCTTTTTTTCTTTCTTTCTTTTTTATTTCTTTTTTTTTTTACAAGATCTGGACTTACTTTTAAACCCATCAAACAAAGTCTTTCCTTTCTTCTTTTTCCAACAGCAGAGTTTCAAGAAAACAAAACACATGTAGACAATTAAAGCCTGTTTCATAGAGAGGCATGTACTACTTTGGCCAACCCTAGAGATGTGCTGGGACCATATTTCTTGGTATTTCTCATTCTATATGGTTTTGTGGCTAAATGGGTCACTATGTTTGGGTGGCTTTCATCTCCGGAAACCTGTGTGCCATCTCTCCAAGACCACGGGTGAATGAATTGGGAAGCCCAGGAATCCAAAGTTTATTTCCAAATGATACAGTGAACCTTCAATTTAATAGACTCGTGGGGGAGGGGTGCCTATCACTGCCCAAGTCCATTAAATCTGAATGCACTTAAGTCAGTGGACATGCACATGTGCAAAACACACACAAGAAGTTTTTAATTGAGCAGAAAACGTCATTTGTTTCCAAAGTTTGTTAAATTGAGGGTCCGTCCCTTCTACTAAGGCTCTTCATTGCCTTAAAACCTCTCTGAGCCTAAGAAAAAGAGCATACATCGCAGAGGAGAATTCTGGGTGAGGAAAACATCAAGGGTGAAAACAGAGATTCTAAAGAGGAAGACAGACATTCTGATTGTGAAGACAGATGTTCAGCTTAGCATAGTGTCCCTCCCAGGGTTGTTGCTGGTATTTCCTTGCCTGCCTCTTGATGTCATCTGGAGGTGTCCTCTTTCAGGTGTCACCATTATCTGAAGATTGTTTGGTGACAACTCAAGGTAGGGCCTTTTCCAGAGTAGCACCACAATTGTGGAACTCCCTCATTCTTGAGTTGAGACAGTCCCTACTTTATCAGGATTCCAACAGGGACCAAATACTTCTTGTTTCTCTTTTTTTCTCTTTTTGTTTTTGAAAACTCTCTTCTTGCTTCTGTTTCAGTGCATGCACTTGACTTTTTTTAATGCTCCTTTTCTATCTTTTGATTCATTGGCTGTTGTTTTGTTTGTACTTATCCTACTTTTAACTTGCTAAATATTGTGCGCCTCCTCGGATGCCTCTTGTTTCAAAGGAAAATGCAGGGGGAAAATGTTTCAATAGACATAAATAATGAATATGTTGTTGAAACAAATACTTATAATGAGAAATATTAATCTCTTTTTACTCCAAGGGCCTCACCTTCCTTACCAAATATACACGCAATTGCACTACGTAAGCATTTTCCTTTTAACAAGACCCCACTTCCAATTCAACATGGCTATTTCACAGTAAGGTTAGAAGAAAACGGCCTTTTGTTGTTTTCATTCCTCCACCCCTTCCCATCCTGCTACACCTGGGCTTGTTCCTCTGTTCCTCTGTTTTTTCCCCCTTTCTTTTTCATCTTTCTTGTGAATTTAAAGAGCCGCACTCTTCTGAACTCTCGGGTTTTTCAAAGAGTGACACACAAGTTTAAGGTGTCTTGTTAGTTTATTATCTCCTTGGAAAAGGTTTCGACAGTGGAGTTGTCTGGGCCAGTTTTTCCTTTGCTGGTAAGTAAGTTTTAAGTCCTGATCCTGCTTCCTTCTCTGAGGGCTCCTGATCAAAACCTTTATGGGTTTCCCCTCCTTCAGCCCTGACTGAAGATCAGAAACAAGTCATCTACAAGACCAGTCTTTCATTTCCAATGCCACCTGGTGGCAGAATTCCACCGAGTTCTTCCTTGGCCTCTACAAGAACTGCGGAAGAGAAATTTGCTGTAAAAACTAAAGACTCTGAGCTTATCATACTTCTCTGGCACACAACAATGCAAATTCCTGAGAAATATACCCATATTTTACTATCCGAAAAGTCAAGATAAAAATGGAGGAGGGTGAGGCAATCACCATAATATGTTTTTATGACATCGATATATCACCTTTCTTCTGTCTTGGAAATTTAGGTGGTACATGTGGATTTCTCACACACTTACCCATCCAAGACAGATCATGCTTCAGCAAGATGGTCGTATCATGTGCTCTCGGACCACACTCTGGGACCCCATTTCTGAAAAATAGGATTCACAAATACATACACAAATGGGGTCCATAAAGCTACAATCCTATACACCCTTTCCTGGAAATTAGCCCTATTGAACATAATGGAACTTACTTCTGAGTAGATATGCGTAAGATCATGCTCTAACTTAAATAATAGTGAATAATAAGCACATTAAATTAGTGGTTTTTAAATTGCCTTTCCTTCAGGGAACTCTAGCCAAGAGAGCTGTCCATCAAAGAATCCTTGCATGTTGCAAAGGATCCTCGGTCATGTTCTAGGGTGCAGAGTCAGTTTATTTGACTGGATATGGTGTGCACCTTTTGGGCATGGCTGCATCAGTGAGGAAGGGGAGGTTAGGATAGGATTAGATTCTAAGAGAATGGCGTTGTAGCTCAATGGTAGAGCATCTGCTATATATTAAAGGTCCCAGGTTTAATCCCCAGAATTTCCAGGTGGGACTGGAAAGATTTGCTCTGTTTCGAAGCTTGGAGAGCCACCAGTCTGTGCAATTCATATTGAGCAAGACAATTCAATGTCTTAAACTCATATAAAGCAGCTTTATTTGCCTTTCAGAAAATTTGTTTCCCATCTTCTCATTGAGAAACCCCTGATAAGTTTCTGAGGAACACCAGAACTCCCTGGAACATGCTTGGAAAACCACTGACATAAATTCATGATGTGTGTGTGTGTGTGTGTGTGTGTGTGTGTGTGTGCATGTGCATAATACCCTTGTAAGCATAAACAACAAAGGATCTTGTGATACCATAAAGACTAAAACATTTATTCCAGCATAAGCTTTCATGGGTCTACTTCACCATGCATTTGATCACAAGACTTTCTGTGGTTTTTACAGACTCATTTGGCTAATTCTCTGGAATTTGTGTGCACAGTTTATATACTCCTGAACCCAACTAAGGTTTCCAACAATGGAATTTACATCTTTGTCTGAGAGTCAGGGCTGGCTTTAAGCCAAATGGACCAATTGCTCCCAGTTGGGCCCCGTACTAAGGTAATCTTCTCTAGTCTTGTATGCAATTTTACATTAAAGTGTGCTTAGATCAGTGTTTCCCAAACTGTGGGTCAGGGCCCACTAGTGGGTCGTGAACTGATTTACTGGTGGGTTGTGAAACTGGCAAACTGTTAGCCGAGGAGGAAAACATATTGTGCAAAGTGAAACTGAGCCGCATATGTGCGTTTACTCATGAGTAGGCAAGTGTGCCTCAGGTCTTACGGAAGACCAGGCAAAGGGGAATGCAAGGCCACCAGAATGGTCCTGATCTGATGAACGAGGAGCTCAACAGAAGCACCAGAAGGTGGGCCCTCTCACCATTGTAGAAAGGATAGAAATAGAGGCTTGAGTGCCTGGTAAAGTAAAAAAAAATTTTTTTTAAGTCTTGTAAAGCTAGGTGGGTCCCAATAAGAGTATTGTTCTAAAAAGTGGGTCCCAGTTCTAAAATGTTTGGGAACCACTAGCTTAGATCCATGTGGTCCATTAATTCACACATTTTTAAAGTGCACTTTTTGATTGCTTTCCATTCTACCAGAGAGCTATAAAATCTATAATACATTTGACTTATATCTTTGAGGTTCTGCAGAACTCGACTGTGAACTTGGGCTCCGCAAAAAAAAAAATGTTTCCAATTGGGCCCCACAACTCCTAAGGCCGGCCCTGCTCAGAGTACAATCAGAACACTGTTCCATCTCTTTTGGGGGGTGGGTTAGGGGAAAAGCGGCCAAGTCTGAAATCTAATTTCCCCCTTTGCACGGATAATGTCAAATACTTCCTTTCTGCCTGCTGATGCCTACTGCAGAAAAACACAACTGGCATCTCATTTCTACCTCTTGACACTTGAAATACAATTCTGTTCCACCACCTGATTGTTGCCCTTTCAGTTTTATCGCCGTGGAGCTTCTGTTGCCAGCACGGGCACCAGTCCTTGCGGTGGGATGCCCTGATGACACTGCTCCAATATTGCCATGCGTATAATTAATGGCGTGATCCTATACAGCGCAAATGCCGTTTGTTTTGCATCAGCAAATAAGATAATTACTGTCATGTGTATGATTTGAAGGGCACTTGTTTTGTGGTGAGTTTCTTTCTGTATTTTGATTCTGCAAAAGTCACAGCCTGCACAAGAAGCCTCCTGGTTCGTTGTCAAGTTAGCAGAATTCATTAGAATTTCCAGCTGCCAGTAAAAAAAGGGGGGGGGCTTAATACATTCTGGGAGGTTGCAGTAATGGGAAAACAGGCACAAAAGGAAAAAAAAAAAAGATATACCAGAACATATACAGGCTTGGAGACCATTTATTACTTAGACAGAATTAACTGTGGCTGGTTGTCCTGAACCTTCAATCTGCTTGTTTTTCCTTGCAAATGTAAAGAAGCAAATATCAATGCACGAGACAACATACAAAGCCCACTCTTATGGTTTGGTGTGATGGACTACACTGCAAGTCTTTTCCTCATGGTCCTGTGCACCAGGAATGTCCACCATTGTCTAGTTCAGTTATGGCAAACCTATGACACACGTGTCAAAGGTCACGCGCCATGCTGTTTGACAGCATGACAACACCCGCATTCACCAACACCCATTAACAACCAAGTTTGTTTTACTCATATTGCATTTTTGTACTGGTTTGATATTTTGTTATATAATGTCAGGGGGCGACCTCCCCCGGGGCCCCTGACTTACCTCTAGAGGGAAGAAGCCCCCAGTCACGGATCCTCCTTTCCTCCTGGGATGGGTGGAGATCGCGTCCCGCCCTCTGCAGCGCTGGTCTCACCATGCAGGAAGAGGTAGGATCGGGCAAGCCTGCGCCTGGCTTTCCCGGCAGACAGGACGCGAGCGACCCCCTGCTTGGGCCAGCGGGCAGGTGGGCCACCACCCCTCCTGAACCAACCGTGGTGGAGGCGCGTCCCCGCAGTGTCAACCAGGCAGCCGGCTGCGGAGGACAGCCCGCCAGACTGCCTGGCAAACCCAGGCTTCCCTGCCCGATGACATCAGTGGGCGACAAAGCTCGCCGCTGGCCCCGGATACCCAAAGGGGTGGGAAAGGGGGGGACTGGGAGGGGGTGCAAGCCACTGGCGGGGAAAGGTCCTTCAGGGGGATTGAACCCCCCACGGGCACCGGGAATCCCCTTTCCAGAACCTGGGGCCTGGGGCCGAACACTGGCCCTTTTAGACCTGCCAAGCCAGGAAGAGGTGGGGTTTGGAGGAGGAGCCCTGGGGTTTCTTAAGGTCTGGTCAGCCCATGATGATGGTCAGTCTGGCGAGAGCAGGCTGAGGGGAGGTAGGAGGCTAGAGCTCCAGCCTTCCTACCAGTGACCCAAGAAGCCTGCCTCAAGCCTGAGTGGGGACCAGGGTGCTGTCAACCCCCCCCCCATGGCAGTCTGAGGCCAGCCTGACCAAGACCACTGAACACTCTAGAGAGAGAAGCCAGACTGGCAGCCCGGCCTTCTGGCCCTGGGATCCTTGCGGGACGCCCTATGCCCTAGCCCCACCGGGCACCAGGATCCCCACATATAATACATAGCACCACACATGATTGGACTGTATTTTAAAAAACAAATATGTAAAGAATTGTTTCTGTTTTGTTTGGGGGGAGGTGACACATCAGAGGGATCAAATTAGGCATTTTCCGAATTTTTGACCCGCCAAGCCCAAAAGGTTTGCCACCACTGATCTAGTTTCAGACCACCTAATTCCCCGATTCCCTGATGGCTTCTAAACAAACAGACTTTGGGGAAAATAGATTGAAAACACTGATTGTTTGAATCCGCCTGTTGCCCCTAAAATGTCTAGAAGCAAAAACAGCCTACCTAGCTCACTGACTTCATAAATCAATCTTTTGCCGGCATCTGAACTTTGAAGTCAACAGCTGGGTCATAATGGAAACAATCTCACTCTCTCCCCCTCTGCACCTGGGCAAAATCTCTCCTTTCGAGATGAATTTTGCAGAAGACAGATAAAAAACGGTGATTACCTGAGCATTGCTGGCCCACTTCAAAGGCTCCCTTTTCCAGAGGACATAATCAGATTCTGATGCTCTGAGCTGGGGCACCTACCAACTGCTCATTTGATCACAACTCCAAACGGTTTTGCCACGGAAAGACACCCAAATCAATTACAGAACAGACATCTGCTCCAACTAATGTTACTGATGACTTAGGTGGAAGAATGTGCTCTACAAAGTGTTGGTCCAGAGGGAAGGCTAACAGGTGGCTGCAGGAGGAAGAGGGGATTAGGGGCAAGCGAGAAGGAGACTGGCAATAGTATGGCTGCCAAGGAAAAAAAGGGACTTACTGCTCCCAAGCTAATGCATGCCTATGTAGAAAGGAACAAATGTTTAAATTGGATGCAACATTAAATGTGTCAGTTTCACAGCAGGTTTATTTTTATTTTAAAACAGCAGCTGTTTGGGACCCGAGTTCACCTTAAGATTTGGCAGAGAGGTAGGGCATAAGAATATAAGATGAACCCTGCTGGATCAGGCCAAAGGGCCACCTAGTCTAGCTTCCTGTATCTCACACTGGCTCACCAGGTGCCTCAGGCAGCACAAGACACAACAAGATACTTACATCCTGGTGCCACTCCCTTGCACCTGGCATTCTGAAGTAACCTTCTTCTAAAACCAGGAGGTTTCTTATGCAATTTTCTCCCTTGTGCGGAAAGGCTACAGCACTTCAGGCTCTTCAGTCTAGCAAAAAGGTGCCTTGGGGGGATGGACATGATTGAGATGTACAAAATTATGCAAGGAATGGAGAGAGTGGATAAAGAGACTTCTTTTGTCCTTTCACACCACACCAGAACCAGGGGACTAAAACTGAGTGTCAGGAAAGGAAATATTCCTTTACCCAGCTTGTGATTAATCTGTGGAACTCCTTGCCACAGGTTGTGGTGATGGCACCTGGCCTAGACTGATGCCAGATTGGTGGAGGAAAGGTCCATCACAGGTTACAAGCCATGATAAGTATATGCAACCTCCTGGTTTTTGATGCAGGCTACCCCAGAATACCAGATAATAATAATAATAATAATAATAATAATAATAATAATAATAATAATAAACAGATAAAAAGAGCAAAACGCAGCAAATCATAGAGGAATCAGGCCTGTAAAAATACTAAAAAATATAGAAAAGATGTTTAAAAAGGCCATGAACTCAGAAGGCTTGTTTAAACAAAAAGGTCTTCAGGCCTCGCCGAAAAGTCTCAAGAGAGGGAGCCATGCTCAAGTCAAGGGGAAGGGAGTTCCATAACGTTGGTGCCACTACTGAGAAGGCCCTATTTGCACCACGTACCTCCTTAGGCGGCGGCACTTGTAAAAAGGCCTTCTCTGATGACCTAAGAGGACGAGCCGGATTGTACAGAAGTAGGCGATCTCTGAGATACCCTGGCCCAGAGCAGTATAGGGCTTTAAAGGTCAAAACCAGCACCTTGAATTGGGCCCGGAAACGAATGGGCAGCCAATTCAGCCCCCAGAGAAGCAGGCTGACAGAGTCAAACCCTGTGCAAGGCAGTGGCACCAGTATAGCTGTGGCAACAGTATACTTGTGTTGTTTTGTGTGCTCCCTGAGGCATCTGGTGGGGCACTGTGAGATACAGGAAGCTGGACCAGATGGGCCCTTGGCCTGATCCAGCAAGGCTCTTCTTATGTTTTTATGCTAAGCCACCATCCTGCACCAGCCCTTGGTCTTGTTCGACTTCAACCAGACAGACCAGGAGACACAGAAGCCTCAGTCATGAAGCTTGCACAACACAGCCTCTCTTTCAACTTAACCTAAAAAAGAGGGTCAGACTAGTTCCACTTTTTGAGGTCTAGCAAAAGAAAAAAAAATAGAGTGAGACATAATTTGAATACAGTACCCCCCATATCTGTGGGTCCCTGTCTCCTGTGTTGTTTGAAGCCCTCCAGTCTGCTTCCTGTCCATCTTTGTTGGCAGCAACACAGCAAATGGGTTTCACTCCCACCCGCTGTTGCAGGTATCTGCGACGGCAGTGGGAACATATCCCCCAAGGATACGGGGGGAACGGACTGCATATTAAAAATAAACAAGTGTTTAAAATTGAGGCCCTGGCCAAATGGCCCTGCTGGGACAGCCTCCTTGTTCGGAGGAAGAGCTCATAGAAGTGTGATAAAGAGATAATATAGACAATCCACACCGAGTGGAACATAGGAGGGGATACATATGGGAGTAGGCAATCCTTCAATCACCCACATTCCAGGCAGTTGAGTGCTTGAACTGAGACCATATGCAAACAGGAAGCCAGTGCAATTCAGACAATAATGGTACGAATATATGAAGTCAGACCCTTGGTCCGTCTACCTCAATGTTTTCTACACTGACTGGAAGCAGGTCTCCAAGAGTCTCTCCTAGCCAGACCTCAAAATCCTAGGGATTGACCCTGGTAACTTCTTCATACTCAGCATTTTGATTTATTTATAGATTTATACCCTGTTTTAGACTTTAAAAAAACCCTTTTTGCAGCTGCTCTATTTTCTGGCCAATGATATGGTCAAGCTGATCTTCTCCTTCCCATGGGGTTCATCTTGAGAGGCAGGCAGTACAGCTTCCCAGGGGCTATGCTGGTAACAACCCATTCCCCAGTCCACAACCTGGCAGCAAAATTTCACATCTGTTGAAGTTTTCTGACAATCTTTAAGGGGCGGACCCACATAGACCAAGTTGTGGTAGTCAAACCTGGAGGTTACCAAGGCATAAAGAAGCAAGCTTCTGTAGGTGACCGCAGCAGCACACAGCTAACAGGAATTTCAAATGGGTGAAGGGTTTTGGCCATAAACCATAAGCCTTTTAGGCTGTGTGTATCAGACTTTATCACATGTAGATCAGCAAGAAACCAGAATCGAACACTGGGAGAAGCCTGCACAACTTTATGACTCATTAAGCCAATACAGTATACCAGTCAGGTATCTCAGCCACCAAGGCTCAAGCAAACAAATTCAGGGAAGGCCTGGTGAGCCGTTGTACCTGGCTTTGTTCAGCTTGGTGGATCACAGCTGTGCAGGCCTTAGCTGCCAGATCTAGATGCTCCTCCAGAAGAATTCATCCTGAGACTCTGCATAAGTGGCATCACTAGGCCATGTGTCACCCAGTGAGGAAGGCCAGTACATCACCCCAATGATCTCCTCCTATGCTGTGGGCAGGGCAAGCCCTGGGCAGTGGGCTTGGTGATGCACTATCGCCTTGCCTTGCTGGTTTATTTTTTTGCAATAACATTTGATAGAATAGAGATATTTCCATGCAGTTTATTTCATTGCATTCTGCATGAAATTACGCATCAAATGATATATACAATGATGCTATTATTCAAAAATACCAAGATTTAAAAATTTTTGGCCGGTAATGGTGTCACACACACACACACCCTGTGCACATCACCTGGTGTGGCCCACACCCCTGCATTCCCTAGCAATGTCACTGCTCTGCATGGTAGTTTCACTGCAATCCAAAAATACGTAGGAATTGCACAATCTTCCCATTGCCTGCAACCACCCTTGGGGGGGGGGGGAAGAAAGCCACACTAAGTAAAGTTTTCCATGCTTATCTTAATTCATTCCCAATCACATCAAAGGGTATTTTACTTTTTGTTTGGTTTTTCCATGGACCAGTCCAAGAACTAACCCTAGCCCTACACTTCTTTATCGTCTTTTATGACTATGTAGGTTGCATTTCATTTCACATGCTCCATTGATCAATTCACAGGGCCTTGCTTTATCCTCGCTCAATCAGGACAAGAGCCCATTGGACAGAGATGAAAATATTCCTCCATTTGGCGTCTCCGCCTGTTCTGGCACTCACAGAGAGCATACAAAACACACACACACACACACACACACACACACACACACACACACACACACATATGAAAACTCACTGAAGCCCAGCCAAATTTTCGCTGAATCACTCCGCTAGGTACAGCAGCCAAATTCTGACTATCTCTCCCGCTGCGAAAGGCCGCCAATCTTTTGTTGGGAGTAGGGCCTCTCGGAGCTCATGGAACAACAGCCGTGTTTCAACGGCAAGGCAAGCAGAGCGCCGAGCTTGGCTCTCCCAAGCAGGGGGTCGGCGCAACCTGGTTTCTCTCCCTTCTCACAGCCCTTGTGGCAGCCTACACTTGGCTTATGTTATTTCATGCACCAGTCGGCAGGGGAGGGAAGAAGGATGCTATAATCTAGAACGGGGGGGGGGGGGAAACAAAAGCACAAAAGTCATTTGCATTTGTGGGGTTTCTTTTGCCATACCAAAATAGGCAGAAGTTAAAAGCACTGTCCGCTCATGGAATGAATGGCAAACGGCTTGTTTTCATCTCTCCTATTGAACCGATTCCCGCAGTTTACTTTTTCCTTTCTTTTCTTTTCTTTTTTTTTAGTATCTTCTAGCATCTTTGGATCAGCCAACAAAGGGATTCTTTTTGGACTCAGCATGTGGTCAAATGAAGATCCAGTTCAAAGTGACATGAAAATCAGAAATATTGGCTAGATAACAAGTATTGTCTTTTTCGAGGCCTCTGTTCTTCATTGTCAGTAGTCGCCATAACTGGAGAGCCCATGCTCACAGAGAAGTAAGAAATGTTCAAAGTCGGCGACAGATGCTTTATTAGAAGGCAAACCTTGCTCTTTTTTCTATTCATTTCATCCTAACACAGGCAGGTTTCCAAGGGGGAAAAAAGCAGCTTTGAAGTTCTTCCTCTTCTTAGTCTTCTCTTCTTTTTTTTTCTTCATTTGATGGGTTTAAAAAAAAAAAAAAAAAGATCCTAATTTCAAATTGCCAGTGAGGCCTTCTTAATGTTCTTATTTTACAAAATATTGTAAGGCCGCCATAAGAGGCTCATTACCAGTGCTCTTTTATATTTAGCACTCTGTCTAATTAAGTAATTGGGAAGTGACTTCTGAAAACACTTTCTTACAAAATGAGCTCCCAACAAAAGAGGGGCAAAAGTTGCATTGATCCTGGCAGGTACAGTTGAAGGGTGAACCTTTGACTCCAGTCAACTGCAATTGGTTCCACTGGCCTTGTGGAAATTTGTGGGTTGTTTTGTTTTTTTTAAATTCCCATGGAATTGCACTTTAAACATCACAAAATCAGTAGCAAGTATATCATTAGGGCTACTGGACCAGGCTTTTTGGAAGGTAATGGCTGGTAAATTGTCCAGGAGGGTGGGAAGGGGGCAGAACTGGGCACAGGAGGGCAGGGGGAGGGGAAGATCAGGCCCGGGAGGGGGCAGAGACGATGGCAGGCTCTGCTGCCGTATCCTAAGCCCCCTCCCGGGCCAGGAAAACCAACATGGGTCTCCTTGGTCCTACACCCACTCAATAAAGGGCACAGATTTTAGGAGACCCATTGAGGCCACCTGGGAGTTACATGGGGTAAGGAAACAAATGTTTCCTTACACTGAGAAGACTTGGCGCTGCTTCCCTGCCCCATGGGGATACAGCAATCACTATTTTGATGCCGCTGTAGCCTTGGGCACTGGGGGAGCTTAGGACTGGACTGTAAGGGCCTGATCTGACCCAACTTTCCAGCACCGATGTAGCCATACCAACAGGTTGTGCTCTGCGTCCTGTGGTGTGGGAGGAGTCATGGAGGCCTCCTCAAAGTAAGAGAACGTTTGTTCCCTTACCTTGGGGCTGCATTGAGGTTGCATCAGCACTGGAAAGTTGGACAGGTTGGGGCCTAAGTCACTTTATAGGGCAGGAATCCATTGCCTTGTAGGAATACTTACTGTTTGCCTCCACATATTCTCACTTGTGTACAGTGGCGTGGCAAGGTCATTTGGCACCTGGGGACTATCAATTTTTGGCAGCCCCCATGGCACAATTATTTTCAGTAATAGTCATGACATGAAATGAATAATAATAATGGCCAGAGAAGAAGTGCAGACAGTGAACATCTTCTTTTAATGAACTTTGTATATATGTAACATATATCAGTGGTTCCCAAATTGTGAGCCGTGGCTCCCCAGGGAGCCATTGAAACTGTGGAATCTGCACAAAAATCTTGCTTCCCTATGCTATGTATAGAATTGTAGCCCTCACGGGAAGCCATAGCCAGTGACCCAGTACGTCAAGGGAGCTGCCAGAACTTTGTACATATAAACATACCAAACAAGTTTCTCTTGTGGGCAGCTGAAGCCAGCGATAGCCAAATCCCCTGCAGTCTGGCACCCTGGGCCACCACCCCTGGCTCCGGGGACCCTCTCCATACACCGCTGCTTGTACATGTGTAAATAAAGCAAATATTAAACCTACAGCACTCTCTCATAGCAAAGGATTGAACCTCATAGCACTGTCTTATGAATGTCTCCCTAGAGACATTCTAGGGAGAGCAAGTCATCACATTTTGCAGATAAAAGCAGAAATGCCATTTGATTGTGGTTTGCAGTTGCATCTCCAAGCGGAAAGCCAACACCTACCCTATGCTGGCCACCCACATGCTTCCAGGAAGTCCACAAGTGGGGCCTGAAGGCCACACTGCCTGCTGTTTGCCCACCAGCAATTTATATCCTGTGACACGGAGGTTCCAAAGAGCCACCATGACTAAAAGCCATCACTAGATCTCTCCTGTTCCTCCTGCTCTTCCATGAATCTACCTTATTTCCTGTTAAAGCCTCCTAAGCCAATGGCCACCACCATATCAAGCAGCACTGAATTGAATCACTTAAATGAATTCTATCACTTGATTGCTTAGCCAGGGTGTGCAGTGGTTGGGTAGTTGGACTTCAGCCTAGACGATCCAGGTTCAAATTCCCACTCGGACCACAAAGCTTCCTGGGTGACCTTCTCTCTCTCAGCCTCACCTACCTACCCTCACCTACCATTAGTTATTTTATTTTCTCTGTAAACCACTTTGTGAATTTTCCGTTGAAAAGCAGTATATAAATACTGTTACTACTACTAGTACTACCTCACAGGGTTGTTGTGAGGACAATAGGAGGAAAGAAACCATATACAACAGCCTAAGTTCTTTGGAGCAAAGGCAGCATAAAAATATGAAAAATAAGGAATGGTTTTTCTTTTGCTTGTCCTGAATCAACTGTCAGTCAATTTCATTGGGTAACACAAAGTCAAAACTAGCCATTTCAAAAGAATGAAAATTTAATTTATTTGAAAGATTTATACCCCACTCTTTCCCCGTGATCACAGGGTGCCCAGGATGATTTTGTGCATATTTTAAGGAGTGCGCTGTTTAAAGAGACACCCTGTTCTAGCGATCGATCATATTGTTACTGCAGTTTGGTTATTCACAATATAACTCCGATTTGTGCAAACCTGCCTTATTACCAGCAATTCCCACTTGTTTACAGCAAGAAAGACAGCATCATCCAATGGTGTGCCACTGAAACAGCTATTACTTATCATCCCCAGAACCTTCTCATTGTTCCTTAGTGTTAGTGACATTATGCTCAAAACGCTGAACTATCAATTTCAAAAGAATGCAAATCTCTCTTTATTATGGCAGGAACCGCAATTTTCTATTGTCATCCCTTTTGTGCTTGTAAGTGAAGAATTAAAATGTCAGTGTTCATTGTTACTTCTTCATATTTTATGGATTAAGCTTTTTATTTTATATATTTATTTTTTTGTCCATGTGTGAAAATGTTTTGGATGCCTCACCACAATAAGAGAGCTTCACAGAGGCGGAAAAGGAAGTGAATTATTTAACATGCGGCGGAGACGAGCTTCATTATCACAAACACAAATGTACTGAAAGGCGCCTCGCGATGAAAAGGAATTCAATAATCTAAAACAGGAAACATGGAATGTCTGGACAGAAAGAGAGGCAGATCTGCAGAGAGCTCATCGACAAGGTACCAAACCGATAGGCAGAGGAACTGAATAACAGCTGAACGTTTGGAGCTACAAGACAATGGAAAAGTAGGTAACCGAACCCACTAAGTTGGAAAGGCCAAGTAAGATGAAGGACATGGTCAAACAGGATAAATTAACAGTATTTAACATGCAATAATGGCACTGGCTGCAACCCTATGCCTACTGACCTGAGAGTAAGCCCCACTGAATACAAGAAGACTTACTCCTGAGTAACACTTATAGACAGTGGTGACACTAGGGTTTGTGCACCCGATACAGGAAGCCAGTGAAATTGACACTCTGACATCACATCCATATAGTGTTAACTGGTGGGGGATAGGATTGGGTCACAAATCATGCATCACCAAAGCTTCTGTTAGTCTCAAGTGGGAAGGGGGATTCCCATGTCCCTCACCTGAAGCCAAGGCCGACCTTTGGAGCTGTGGGGCCCAATTGGAAACATATTTTACGGGAGCCCAGGTTCGCAGCCAAGGTCTGTAAAATCTTTGAGATCTAAATGAAAATTATTATAGATTTTCTAACTCTTTAGAAAGCAGTCAAAATGGAAAGCAATTAAATTGGACAGAAAGCAATCAAAATGTACTCTTAAAAAGCATGTAGGAATTAATGGACCAAAAGGACCTCAGCACATTTTAATATAAAATTGCATATATGTTAAGCCTACAAGAAAACAAACAAAATGCGTGGATTAGCTTTGAAAAGTAAATAGTTACAAAACCACTTGTTTTAGTGACTGTGGAATGATTTCATAAAAATATTTCATTTTTAGCCTCGTGTGGGCCTTCTTAAGTGCAGGGCCCAATTGGTAGCAACTGGTCCAATTGGCTTAAAGGCCAGCCCTGGATGAGTATCCAGATATCACCTGTGTGTGCTCCGGGCTGGATGTTCTTGGACATGACCAGGCAATGGAACTAACCCAAGAACACAAAACCCCAGTGGATGTTCTGCATACAACATAAGACACCAGCTGCACAGATTACAATGGTTGTTGCCACTGTCTCTGTCGACTGTGCATAGTAATAAAGAGGAAGAAATGAGGGTTATTTCTGTGCATGCAGACTGCCCAAACTGATGTGCTGGAACATTGTTGAGCACATACAGCTACGTTGCAGAGTTCAGACCCTGGATCCATCTGTCCCAATATTGTTTACACTGACTGGAAATGACTCTCCAAGACTGCAGATCGGCATCTTTCCCCAGTTGTACCTGTAGGTATCTGGGACTGAATCTGGAACCTTCTCCATACAAAATACAGTGGGTCCTCTAAGTCCTTGGAACCCGTGGATTTGACCCGCTGTGGGTTCCAAACCCATGGGAGGACTCACAGAGGACCTCCCAGACATGACTAGAAGTGCCTTCTGGTCACCTCTAGTAGGCTTTCTCAGAAATCCCTCCAGAGGTGTAGGAAAGGCACTTCCGTTTTTCTGAAAACCGCACAGCCTCCACGGGTCCCAGAATACCACGAGTACCTTCTGGTTGTGTCTGGAGGTCTGCTGAGGGCCCCAACCTGCTGATCTGGTTATCCACAGGTTTCAGCATCTGTAGCACTTCCGTGACCAGAACTCCTGCAGATACTGAGGGCCAACCTTTATATATTTTAGCAATGAAATATGGCCCCTCCCCAAATTGTTTAGCAATCAGATTATTTTCTGACCCTCTAAAAGCCAAGCATCCTGCTCAATAAAATTGCTTGGTTCAGCCCTTCCTAGGTTGTACCATTTCTGGTTGCAGGAGGAAGAGTAGTTTTTGAATGCTCACCCACGTGTTGAAAAGCTTCCTACTTGCGGGAGGGAAACCACTTTCACTGATGTACTAGTTTCCTGGGATCAGAGATACGGTGATGTGGGGAAGCATCCAAAAATGTACTCACCCACTTGCAACTTGAAATGGTATAGTCTCGGGAAAACTCTGTCATGTGGTTTGCTGAACTCTGGCAAAGAAACACCACATGCTGGAGATGGGGAGGGGAGTTCTTCAGGATTTGCTGCTGAAAGAAATCTAGAGGGGTCCTTCCCTTGGTCTTGCTCCCCCACCTAAAAGCCACAAAAACATCTGGAGCTGTTGGACTATTTCATTTGGAATTCCACAACTGAAAGATTTTACACTGAGCTCCTCCGGGCAGGAATGTTATGTGTTGCATTGTATATTTATGGTCCTCTATAAATAATGGTTTTTCCGTTAATTACTTTCTTTCCTCGTTCCTTAAGTGAACACAGCCATTTACAAGTATATAAAACACAAAGGCTTTGGCCCTGAGGAGCTTGTAACGTCTAAGCTTGCAAACACTCCATGGTTTGTGGAATAATGGCAATTCGTGGGGACATGGTGCGAAGAAACGGAAGCCTCCATTTAAGGAATGGAGACACCAGTGGTGCTGCACATCTGTTCAGAAGGCAAAGGAGGGAGAGGTTCAAGGTCAAAAATTCCAGAGGAATTTATGGGGGGGGGGGGAGAGAGAGAGACTAAGGTTCAGGCAATCACACTCTCACAGGAGAAAGAATCCCACGGCAGAAGAATAGGACTGTGCTGAATCTGGGGTGCTAGTGTGGGATAGTCCTGGGGCATTTGGTGGGCCGCTGTGAGATACAGGAAGCTGGACTAGATGGGCCTATGGCCTGATCCAGTGGGCTGTTCTTATGTTTTTATGTCTGTATCAGGGATGTGCCGGAGTCATTGCACCTGAGTCACAAGTCAAGGCACGGGGTCCCATCCCCTTGACTCGCTCACAAGTCATAACAGGTGGCTGTTGCGACTCATCCTAAGCCTTTTAAATAGTCATTTTGACTAGATCCATGTCTTTACAAGATCCATCCTAAATCCATGTCTTTACAAGAAATGAGTCAAGGCACAAGTCAGGCACAACTCCGCAAAAAGCACAGAAGTGCTGGTGGTGTGTATGAATTCTCACTTAACACTGCCCTGATATTCCCATCCCATCTCCCATCAGAGAGGTCTTCAGAAGGCCAAAAATTGTTACTCCCTGTTTTCAGCCCAAGTGATGGTTTTGAGCCTCCAAAAGGCCTTAGAAAGCCTTCTGAGGGCCAGAGAGGTTGAGCACAGCCTCACCAGCTTTCAGAAGGCCTTCTGAAGTGATGGTTTTCGGTCGAAAACCAGAAGTGATATTTTCGGCCTCCAGTAGACCTCTGGAGGCCGTGTGCAGCCTCCCTGGCCCTCAGAAGGCTTCTGTGAGGGGAGCCAGTGGACCTGGGGGGCAGCACCTCCAGTTGGCGATGGCACCCATGGAGGTGTGCCCCCCAGCCAGCACAGTGGTGAGGAATGCCACTGGCAGACGCAAGATTCAGACCAAGGAAGTCCTGATTCACAGCGCAGAACCCGATCCTATGGTCAGGCAGCACCAGCACTAGGTGTCATTAAAGCACCATAAAGTACTTTTCAACACCTAGAGAGTAAGTGGCAGAAGGGTGGTGAGGAGGGTGGACGGTGGCGGGCTGTAAGATGGGGTGTTACTAGGCGGGGGGAGGGCAGAATGGGGGCCGATCAGGACCAGGAGGGAGGGATGGTGGGCCTCTGCTGCATCCTAACCCCTGTCCCAGACTGTTACAGACACCCTCTTTCCCCAAACACGTGTCCAGTTCAAACTGACTCCATCTTGGTTTCAGAGTCAGGCAGGCCTCCCTGAAGTGCAAAAGGGATGAGATTTTGCTGGCTCCCAAGGAAAAGGCCCCTCTATGGTTGATTAAATCTGGGTGCTTGAGGTCTGACAAAGGATAGCTAGCAAGAACAAGTCCTGCCTGAATGTTAAATTGAATTACAGTGGCCCAAATGGGTAGTTCCTTTTCAGATTCTAGGCCAAGAAGTCCTTCCTGAGATAATACACCTTGCCACACCATTGTTCAGTAGAAACTTCCTGGTTGGGCCATCAAGCTCTTTTCTAACTCAATCATGGCCAGGAAGCCCAAATGTATCAGTCAAGGAGCTCTCCAAACTCCTTCGTCCTGCAGATATTCCTTTGTTTCCTTTGCAAAAGTCATATAACTTCCCTGCTCTGGAAGCAGATTAGAACAAGGTAGAAGGGAGGGGCAAGGCAAGAACTAGTCAGCACAAGACACAACAAGGAGAGAGACAGACTAGTCAACACAGCAAGAAGAAGGAGCAAGACACAAGGATAGAGACAGACAAGGCACAGGAACAGAGCAGAGGTTGTTCAACCTGGGAATTTTGCAGCCCTGCCTTGCTGTTCAAGAAGGACTTCACACTCAAGCAAACCAGCAGACTAGGATAGGTGATTCCCCTCCCCTTTTTGATCCCTCTCTCTTTTTCTCTCTCACTCTCTTCCCCCAAAAGATTATTTCTTTAATAAACTCATTATCTTCTTTTGAAAAGCTCTGTCTTTTGGTTAGTGTTAGCCTAATTTTTGAGGCACTTTGAGATTGGTTGCACTGCTCTTCCATGTCAACAATACCAAACCTTGTCACACTGCTAGATTTGACCTCTTGCTTGCTAATGTCCCCAATTTTAGTTATGTGCGCATGACACGTGTAGGTCACACATGTACATGTGGAGGAGCAGTGTTGGCAACAAGACTGCCAGCATTACACAGTGCTATTTGGTTCTGCACCAGCTCATTCGCTCCATTGAGCAGGCTTAGGGCACTACACTCAGCAAATATGGGAATATTTGCTCCCTTACTCCAGGGAGACCACCTGCCTGCTCAACTCCAATGCTGAATACAGCATTGAACACAGCATGGGTCTGGGAGCCCCATGGTGCCAGCTTTGGATAGGATTGGGCTTCCTGTCTCTTAGGCTAAGACAATGATTTGGGAGTAAGTTCCACAGCACACAGTTACTATTGAGTAAACAGGCATAAAATTGTTTGGTCAGCTGCTACACTACACCAGATCTAGTGTGGTAGTCCCTCTCAAAAATATATTGTTGTTTTTGTTCAGCGATAATTTTTTTTTAATGGGTTTTGATGGATCAGAATTTAAACAAGGTATTTCCGAGCCTTGCTAAGGCTGGATTCCAGGCAGCTCTAGCAGATGAACACTCAACAGAAGACAAACACTGAGAACAACCACAGAGCTGTGTGCTGAGATCTGGTGTGATAGGAAATACAGACCTTGGCTCTTAATGCCCTCATCAGTTCGTATCAAACAACTCAAATATATAAGAATATCTTACATGTAAATCTACTCAGAAAAATGGACCAGTCAAGATTAAAGGCCAAACTTTTTATTCTTTCCTCCCAAAATTGGGGGGGGGGGGGGAGCTGAAGAAAAGTTTTATTCTTGTGCCATTTTCAACTGTTCCTTTCTCAAAATCCTTCTTTGTTGGCGTCTTTTTGGAATAAAAGGGCAGATCAAAAAGAGAGATCTGCGAGTAAAACATTTCACTTGTTCTTAATGCGCTCTCTGTCTCACCAGCAGCGTCCAAAGTGCCCCACGAAATAAAAAAAGGATGATTCGAGCAGAGTTCTCTTGTTACGATCCAAATACAACATCACCTGTAAGCAACCCCCTCATTCAGACTCCCCAACCCTGGCTATTATTCAGGAACTTGAGTGCTATCACTCAATGCTGGAAAGGTCATAAAGTATCTACTCACAGATGAAAAATACTTCTATAATCAAATGCCGGGTGAACTGGCTTGCTCTTTCCTCTTAACTTGATTGTTCAGCTTTTAGCATCTAGGTCCAGACTTCTGGGTACCTTTCACGACTGGGGCAGTAGTGAAGTAGATTTCACACTTCCTATCATTGAGGAAGTGTTCACTAGTGATGGGAGAACAGCCTCTGATTAAATTTGCAACATGTGGGCAACCTAACTAACTTTGTACACTGGGATGCCCTGGAGCCAGTGTGGGCTCCGCTGCATCCTATGCACAGAATTGCCATGCTGGAAGCTGACATTCATCCCCTTGCTCCTGCCGGGTGTCCGGCAGACACCATGGGGCTATTTGGAACTGCACAGCAAAATTGCTGGTGCAAATCCGAGTGGCCTCATGACAGTTGATCAGGGACAGGAGGGGGGGATAGGATCCGGTGGGAGCCTCTGCATCCATCATACTCCTTCCAGGGCCTGATCCACTCATACCTGAAGCTCCTGTTGCCACCCTCCCCTGCCCATTCCACCCAGCCTGTTTACTTACAGGCATATCTTAGTCATCACAGGTGACAAGAAGCATGACTGCTTAATAAAAGGCATATATCCCAGTCTTTGTATCCATGATGTCCAGGGGTTACCCAATTAACCCCTGCTAATTGGGTAAGAGGCACTTTTTCAAGTGGGTGCTCCTTTTTTTAGCAGGGGGAGAGTAACTGGCCCACCTCACCCCAGCACTGTCTGTTCTAGTGGCTGTCTGCTGGTGTTCTTTTTGCATCTTTTTAGATTGTGAGCCCTTTTGGGACAGGGAGACATTTAGTTATTTGATTTTTCTCTGTAAACCGCTTTGTGAACTTTTAGTTGAAAAGCGGAATATAAATACTGTTAATAATAATAATAATAATAATAATAATAATAATAATAATAATAATAATAATGTCCTACTTCACAAACAATTCTCACAAACAGAGTGGGAAGCATTTTAAAACAGATTACCGAAAGCTCTGCTGTTTCACCACTGCTAACTCTTGTGGGATTTAGTCTAATCTCACCTATACACTTTTTTAAAAAATCAGCCTTAAGCTGATGACATTTTTTTGGAGGGGCGTAAATAAGAGCGCAAAAGAAGGAGATTGGCGTAAACACACTTGTGGGGTAGTTTGTTTGGCAATGAGATTGACTTTCAAATTAGGCTGCTTTTCAAGCGTTTCACATCAAAAAAAACATAGTCAAAATGCAAATGGAGTATAAATGGCCCTCTAATAAATGCTCATTCAACATTTATTCTTTCTCAAATCATCGTTTTAAAGCGCTTTCATGGTATCGTTGAGAAGATGTGACATTAGAAAAATTGCTTTGACATGCTAAGGAGTTCCCAAGATTAACAAAAAGAGAAAGAACAAGATAAAGCTTTCAAAAAGGCCTATTTCAGAGGAATTATTACTTCCTTTGAAAGTCTTCCAAGGTTGCAGTGCATTTAAGCTTGTTGGCATACATGTAAATGAAGGACTACAAAAGTATCCTCCGACATTGAACTTGAATTAAACCTTTAGGCTAATGTTCAGGAATGACAAAAAAGGCTAAATCTTTGTCGGGCAAAAAGAAAAAGAAAATAACCCACATGCTAAAAAGAGCCCTTTTCTCTTGGTTTCCTTAAAAAAAAAAAAGCTATACAATGCCTGTGGCAGAAATTATTAGTTTAATTACCATTACGATATTGCTCAGGCCAGTGGACTTGATCTGATTTCATAAGACATGTTCGGAAAAATATTTCATTACATTAGAGCAGTGACGTACCAGGAAGGTACTGCAAGAAAACGGTGGTCACAGCATTTGGAACTGGAGGATTCAGCATAATTTGTGCCTTCAGATGTTTGGCTAATTACTAATTTGCATTTCTGTCATGCTCTATGAGTATGCAAATCACTTCACATGTATTGTCTCCATGGAATCCTTAACAACAATCCTGAAAAGGAAGTCAGCATGATTATCCCCATACTGCAGATGAGGAAGACTGAGGTGGAGAGGAAGAGGTTTGCCCAAGGTCAGCCTTAAGAGCTGCGGGGCCCAATTGGAAACACTTTGATGGGCCCCCCCCCCTCTAATTTTGCAGGGACTCCTCTACTAATTTTTTTAGCTCAATGGAGCCAGACCAAGATAAAAAAAATCTGTTACTTCTATGCAAGTGGATAGAGCTCCTGTACCTTTAGTGGTTGTGCAGAACAGGCGCCTGGGAGGTCAGCTGAAGGGAGGAGGGAGAGCGCACCCAGCCTGCACCTCTCCCCAACTCTCGCCCACTGCTGTCCCGCCCACAGCAGCCCACTCCAGAGCGAGACAGGGGGAGGCTGGGACTGGGAGCTGCAAGGGCAGGAAAAGGGCGAGGTGCGCATGCTTCTGCCTGCATGGTACCAATTTCAAGCCAAGTGGAAGCAGTAGTGGGCATGAACTGCTTCCAAAGCAACCCAGTTTCAGGCCAATTGGAAGCAGAGGTGGGCGGAAGGGCAGTGCGGGGCCCCCACCATGCGCAGGGCCCAGTTGGACAAAATCTCCCCAATTGCCTAAAAGCCAGCCCTGCTTCCCACACTTCAAGGCAGCAGCTCCAGAACAGCCTCTGCTGTATCCAGCATGAGCAAATCGGCTGCTGGAGGTGTCCCTGAGGTGGGGGGGGACATTTGTCCAGAGTAGCCCCAGCAGCTGCAATGGGGCTACTCGGGCTTGTGCCAGCAAAATTGCTAGTGGAAATTTGAACTGCCTCATGTCAGAAAATCAGGTCCAAGAGAGGGAATTGAATATGGAAGGAGCCAGCCCTGCTGATCCCACCCCCTCCCAGGTCTGTCCCAACCTCCTCACCGCCCTCCCCTGCCCTGTTACATCCCCTCCCCACCCTCATTCCACCCTCTCCCTGCCCCTCCACTGTCTTGCACAGAGCTTGCCTGCTCTAGAGCATGCTGGTCATCTGTGGGCACAGGTAGGAGCCTTCCCACTCCTGCCACAATGGCCTTTGCTGTTGCAACATGCCCCACTGGCACTAACACACTGTGGATTGGGCTGCCCGTCTCTTAGTTGTTGTGCTACGCAAGGAATCACAAAAAGAATCACAACCACAGGAATCTTTACACTATACTTTACGTTGGATGCATAGTTTGGCCCTGCATAGTAATTTTGTTCTATTGTAAACAGCTGCCACAGAGGTGGAAAATAAGAACAGGCCCACTGCAAAGGGAAAGATTTTTTTTTTTTAAACCCTTTACCCTCAAGTTACGTATAAACCTAATGAAAATTCTTTCCTAGAAGCTGCTGTTTGCCTCAGTACAGAAGCTGGCATTGGCCAAATTTTTATTTATACCCCACCTCACTTCCATTGTGGAAGTCAAGGTGGCACACATGGGACTCCCAGATGGTGCCCCATCCAAGCAGAGGTGAGACATAGACCTGGTTAGCTTGAACAATGTAGTTGTGCCATGTGACTCCAGACAACAACCTGGGATGTGAAATACAGTGCCTGTGCAATGGCATAGCTAAGTGGGGCAGGGGGGTACATCACCCTGGGTACCACACCTTCAGGGGGTGCCAATCCACACTCCCCGTGGTAGATCCCAGGACGTGGGGGATGCTGCAAAAGGTACTGTGGTGGTAAGGACACCTCCTGTCCTCCACAGTACCTTCTCCTGCACCCCTCCTTGTGGGCACTCAGTATAGTTGAAAGCTGCTCTGAGCAGCTGACTTCTTTTTTCACTTTATCCCCAGCCGGAAGAAAAAGTGGTCAGCCACTCCAAGTGGCTCATATTTTCCCCAAGCACACCATAAACTTGGAAGTAATTAGCAATGAAATCATCACGTCACCACAATTACTTCCAGGTTTGGCACTTCCGGGGGGGGGGTGTCCAATGTCACAGCCTCAGGAGCCAGATGCCCCAGCTATGCCACTGAGCCAGTGTCAGGGGTCAGCATAATTGGGCATCTGCCTGCCAAGGCCCACATCCAAGTGAGGGGGGCCCTGCCACCCCCTGGAATGACAACACTCCTGCTGATACTCTCAGCAGTTGCTGCCTATTTGCCTGCCCTCTCCATACATACAGGAAATAAGAAGTTTCAGCAGCCCTCTTCCACTTTGCCTTCTGGTCAGTGGTGCAAACTGCAACCAATGTCAGCGTGCAATCAAACGGGCACATGTGGCAATGGCCAAGAGGAGGTAGAGCCAGCTCAAGGATGGAGGGCCCAGTGAAAGCAGCTTGCCAAAGAGTCCCCCAAAACCTGGAGTTGGCACCAGTCAGTTTCAGTTTTCATCCAGGCTTCAATGTGCAGGAAGCAGATCTGGCATTTTCAGGTTTTGCTCCAGGAGCCGAAAATAAACTCACTAGTACAGAAATCCAGCGAGGCTGCTTTAAAAACAGCTCTGCGGCTGTTACATCTGCTTTCCACCAAATGCATTACATAAATTCCAGGATGAGCAGCAGCGCGGTGAGTATTGCAGAGTGCATTCCTATTCACAGAGGAAGGGAAGATAATTCACAATGCAACAGATAATAGCTGAACGAATGTCGCCCGGATACAAGCTGTTCAAGCGATAGTTTGTTCCGCATCCAAGTCGAATTCTGTTAGAGGCAGGACGGATGTTGATTCTTTGCAGACTCTCAGAATGAATAAGCTATTCACATGTCATTGTGGAATCCTGCTTATCTGCGCAGTGGCCAGCGGACAGAAAGCAAGCCATTACAACCATAATAATTAAACAGAGAATGGCACATCTCATATCTGCTGCTGATTGGAATCTTCTGGACTAATTGAAGCATCAGGACAGTCTCCCTGAAATACAATAATTCTGCATCATAAAACAAAGCATCTCAGTGGAGAAAAATGATGCCATTCTAGCTGTTGCAGGCAGGAGCCTATGGACAGCACATAGCAGACTTCCCCGCTGACAAAGGAGGGAAAACAGGCAGCCCAATCCGATCCTTCCTGGCACCTGGAGGAACAGTGGCACCAAAAAGGTGACCACTGTATCCCGTGGGCGCTGGGAAGCCACCAGAGGTCTCTCCAGGAGTAGGGGATTTTTCGTCCCTTCCCCTGAAGAAAGCCCCAGGCCTGGCAATGGAGCTTCTAACACCTGTGCCCACTATTTTGCTGGCACAGACGAGAGGACCTTCTGTGTTGGGCTGTTCAGCCTGACACGGAAAATAGGATCAGTCCTCCTCTGCTGGTTCCACCCCTCCCCCCATCCCAGTCCCTCTCCCATTCCACCCTCCCTGCCCCAACACACACAGTGCCGTCCAGAGCTCTTACCTTGCTCCAGGCAGCTGTGCAGTATTCTCCACCCAATGCTGGGCTCAGCGCAACCTTCTTCTACACTGCCATAAATGTGCTTTACCGCACCTTTACAGCACCTAGCACCAGCGTTGGAGCTCAGGACCGGCACTAAGGAACTATAGGATTGAGTTCTAAGAAATGTTGAGGAGGGATGCAGGTGTGTGTGTGTGTGTGTGTGTGTGTGTGTGTGTGTGTGTGTGTGCTTTACATCAATGTCAGGTCTGGCAAAGCAAAGAGGTGGACTCACAATTATGGCTCCTTGAAAACCAACTGTCCTATTTTCTTATGCAGCTGGTTGACTCTTTTCTTTCTTGAGCAGATCCTTGGTCTATAGATAGCCCATAATGATCAGTTGACATGTCCTCTACAGGTAGTGGTGTAGCAACGGGGGGCAGGAGGTGTGGTCCATCCCAGGAACCAGCCATAAGTGGGTGCTAGGAGCATGCCAGTGTGGCTTCCACCCCAGTTGTGCCAGCCTCAGATATGCCATAGCCTAGCCAGCAGGAGGCTCAGTTGCCACAAAAGAGCAGCGGGCACACTCGCCACTGCTGAAGCTGACTCATACTCGCACCTGGTACCCCATGGCCAACTTCACCTTCCTCCAGCAGCAAAAGCTCAGCAACCCAGAAGTGACACGATGACATCATCATATCATTGCCAAACTTCTGGGCTGTGGATCTTGGCACTGGGTAACGCCACCCCCAGCAACACCACTGTCTACAGGAGCAAACAATTAGATTATTGGAAATCACCCTCCGTTTTGAAAGAGTACCCCTCAAAGTCTGGAGAAGGTAATACCCCACCCCACATAAACAGTGGGGGTCCTGTGTGTATCAGTGTGAAGACACATCAATTTGCAAGAAACAGGCCAAGAGTAAGCTGTGAGTTGACTGCAGGCACCTTGGGGTGTAGGACCTTCCTTTGTGGATCTAATATGAAAAAGCAGACTGCTGCCTTGTAGAGTTTTCACTCTACCGCTACTTAAGGCAAATAATGTTTTGTGGCTCTCATTCAAAAGAACAAAAATGCAGGTAATCTCCCACCCACCCACCCACCCCCCAAGCTTCTCACCATACAGGAAATTAGGGCACACGACACAATATGAACAAAAACTTTCAAAAGTTTCCAAAAAGCTTCACTTCTCAGAATCTAAGCCGAGGGGTAGCAAATAATTTACTTAGCATGCAGAAGGTTCCTGGTTTAATCTCTGGCAACTCTAGGTAGGGCAGGGAATGGGTCAGACAGGCCAATAGTCTCACAGTACAGTGGGTCCTCGATATTAGCATTCCAGGACCCCCACAGATACCAAATACCGTGGATAATTAAATCCACAGGAGAGCTTCGGAGGATATTCCGGATGCAACTGGAAGTGCCCTTCTGGTTGCTTCTGGGAGGTATTCTGATGCCCTCCAGCTCCAGGTCAAACATCCGCGGATACTGGAATCCATGTATGCCAAGCCAGTGGATAAGGAGGGCTTTACAAAACAGTTGTATATGTTCTGCAGGTCTACTACAGTGGTGTTATTCTCCATGGCTAGTCAATTATTGGCGACAGTGTGTTAGGATGGACTGGTCTTTCCTCTGACCCCACACTGTAGACCGAGTTAATGTTTGGAAACACGTTGGCAAAATCAAACAATTCAGGTTATGGTGTGTGTTTTCCAACTCACGCGACCCATCATTGCATTCTCTTTGAATGCAGCCGTCTATGATTCCTAATTGCTTAATTAGCTCACGAGCTGTGTGGGCTGCCTTGCAAGAGGGCGATCGTACTCCATCCCACAGGTGGCTCCATTTGAGTCACAGCTAATGTCGCATTTAGATATTCCTTGTCTGACTCACAAGGGTGCCGCCAGGCTTAATTAACGAAACTTGGCAAAGTCATTCAGATCCTCAGATGTAGGAGAACAAAATGCATTTGCCATCACGGTGAAAATACCCCCAACGAAGCCGCTGACAGACATTGTACCTGAGTGTTCGGGATGATGATATGAATTGTCTTTGATGGCCCAAGTGTGTCAATGCCTGGAATGTTTTTAGAGCATAAATTTGAACGGGTTGTTTGAGGTCTCCATTTTTTACTGTTTCCTACTGAGGGAGGAAAAAAAGACTTTGTTGAAATAGAAGACACGGGAGAATGGAAGCGCTTGGATGAAGGTGAAGCGGAAAGCTGCAGATAGCATCATTAATGCTAAGAGAATATTAAAAGCGCACGCGACTGTGCTGTGCTGGTAGTTAAAAAGGGGTGATATTTAGTTCCATAAATATGAAAGCAGGGTGTTTGGATGTACAGATGCCTGAACATTAATATAAAATACTGAAGCACAACTGCTGAAAGCTGCAAAACCAGGTAAGCCTGGGGATGGGGGGGGGGGCACAAGTTTTTCTCCTCTTTCTCCTCTCCCCTAATGCTGGAAATTCTCAACTGAGAGTTTTCAGCTCATTTTATGGGTGTGAAAATAGTTAGGAAGGCAAACGAAGTAATGTTGAACGGTCCTCCAAAGGCCTCAGAAGGCTTTTGGAGGGCTACAGGGTGCCGCACAAGACCTCCCTGGCCCTTAGAAGGGCTCCAGAAGGTGGGGGCAGCGATGGCAGGGTGGCAGAGGGGGGCCATGGGTGGCAGTGCCACCTCCACGGGCTTGGCACCTTGGGGCATTCCCCCCCCCCGGCCTCTCATGTATGCCAGTGCAGTACATAAATAACCTCCTTCTCTCACATAAGCCGAACCACATTAACAAACCCAATCCTAACCCGTGCTAGCACAGCCAGGCCACATGGCTTGCACTGTATCCTATGCAGGTTAGGAGGTGGCTGGTGGGCACCTTGGGATAAGGCGATATTTTTCCCTTTATCCCAAGTAAAGCACCAGCCACCCTCTTGAGGCTTCTTGCATCTGTATAAGCTATTTAGCATGGCGCACATTTAGCTAGCATAAATCTGGGATACCCATGTAGGTCTACCCAGCCTGGGAGTGGAGGTTACAATGTGACAGACTGCTGCCAACCCCACCCCCATCTTAGGCCTGATCCACCCTCCCCCACCCCAAAACATCCCCTCCTCACCTCCCCACAACTCTCCTGCCACCCTCTCCCACCCCCCACAATGCCCAGCACAGATTTTCCCGTGCCGGCTGGTGCATGGAGCAGATCCAGCACCAGCTGTCCAGCACACACCTTTGTGCCAGCATCACCATCTCCAGAGTAAGCTCAAATGTGCCTTACGGCATGCTTGTGACAGCCAGGACCAGCTCAGGGAGACCTGCACTGGCTCAACACATGTTTTGGATTGTGTTGTAAGACAATCTTTAGAAGCTCTTATCTACTTTCTTTTGTTTTCTTTTTCTTACATAGGATATCAGAATTCATTTCTGTCAAAGAAAGACGTGTAAGTCAAGCCCCCAAAATTACTACTTAATAATGTTTCGCACAATTCAGAAGATAATTGTGACATGTGATGGTATAATTAGGGTAAAGGACATTTTTTTTAAGCCTGTAAAACGTACATCAGATTTCTAGAGAAAGATTTGAATAATCTTTGATTTAAAGTGTGAAAATCAATTGTGGGCATGAAGAAAAAGTCCTTTCTTATCAAAGGAAGGGAAGGCCAGCCATTCGGTCAGTGGTTTGGTTTAATAACACAGCAGCTGAATAGGAGGGAAGAGATTTTTTAAAAACACTTGACAAATCTAATCTTTTAATCCTGTCTTCTTCTTCTTGCCATTTGTATATGGAATAAAGGAGATTGAATAATAAGCCATTAAAAATGCATATGTTACACAGCAGGGTCTCTATTCTGGAACATCTGACATCCTATGGAAATTTGATTTCCTCTCCTCTTAATGGAATTTTTGCCCTTATTTTGCATGGATGAAATAATCCCACTTTAGATGGGTGTTTCGGTGGTAGAGAAATGGAATGTGCAAGTTCCAAAGTGATCAAGGAAGAGGACAATGATTGGGGAGGCATGTCAAAAGAACATCCTATACTGGTGAGCCCTTATTTGGAAATCTGGATCATGGTAGGCTTTGATCCCTGGAAAATGCAGGGCATGATAAAATTTTTAGTACAGGTGGGACCTCGGTATCCACCAATTCGTTATCCACTGATTTGACTCACCACTGATACCAAGGTCTACCTTTAAGCCATTTCTGCCCAGCATTGCATATATGCAACAGGGATCAAATGTGTACACCTGTTAACTGGGCAGAAATGGGTTAAGTGCCTTGTAACAAGGAAAAAAACCCCAAAATCCTATTTCTCACTTTTGTGCTGCTAAATAATTATAATTTCATTCCACTAGATCCCATTATTCACCCCATGTAGTGGCTAAACGCAGTATAGTGTCTATACCAATGCATTCTGGGGTGACAGTGGAGGAGCAAGAAACCTGGAAGTGGGTGTTTAAAGTTATTTTTCCACTGATTTGGTATCCACTTTTTTTTTTTTATGCACTGAGGGTTCTGAAACGGAACCCAAGTAGATAACGAGGCACAACCTGTAGTCCAATAACAGTTTACAACCCAATCCGAAGCATGTCTACTCAGAAGTAAGTCCCATTAGTGTCAATGGGACTTACTCCCAGGAAAGTGTGGATAGGATTGGGCTGTTAGTTGTCATTAAGATACCCCAAAGGATGTAGGGAATCGTCACTTGATAAAGGTATCAAGAATGCTCCCTGTCCCTAGTGTTTCTCATAGAACCATAGTTCCCATGCTTCCTGGGGGGAGATGAAATCACTTTAAGATCAGTTTGGCAGCCCAGTTCTAACCTGCACTGACGCAGCCAGGCCACATGGCCTGTGCTGTATCCAACACAGATTAGGAGGGGGCTGGATATCTCCTTGGAATAAGAGCTATTTCATCCCCTTACCCCAAATAAAGCTCCAGCTTGCACTATGGGACTACTCAGACTTCCGCCAGCTATTTAGCTAGCGGAAGTCCGAGCAGCCCCAAATGGCCTACCCCATTCCACCCCTCCTGGGTAGGTCTAACCCCCATTCCACCCACCCACCCCCCTGCTTCCAAAACACACTCCCACCACCCTCCCCTTGCCCCTGTGCTAGCTGGCATGAAACTTACCTCAGCGAGTATTCCAGGGGCCTGTATGCAGCACTGGCAGGCCAGCACAGGCTGTCTCACCTGCACTGCTTGCTCATGAGTTGCCACTTTGCACTTTTATGATGGCTCACACCAGCATAGCGACCCCAGCACCATGGCATAGAATTGCACTCTAAGTTTATGGCGTAGATCTGACCTCAGAGTTGAGTTACACAGTTGGCAGAACCTGTGGTGAAGCATTTGCTGGAGTGTTCAGGATGCAGTGAACACTCCCCATATGTTGGTTTAAAAAAAAAAAAACACCTCCCTGCATGTAGAAAACTAGCCTGTCAAAGGCTAGCTTGCGGCTCTTCTTTCTTACAGCTTGTATTCTGTGCGTAAAAAGTTTCTGCCCTGTTGAAGTATTCAAAACTACAGTCTCAGTTCTTCATTCTGGAGCAGTGGAATCCATCAAAACCGCATCTTTGACTCTTCCAACTGAGTCATTCTCACAACTGAACTTGCTCAACAATCCTATTTTGAAGTTCTGTATATCCAGCAGATATCAGCACAGCACTTGTTTTGATCTTCCTGTTGTTGCTTGGCATCAGGAAACAGGCAATGTCTGTCCACAAGCAGGATGCAATCGGCCCTCCGTTAATTATACGCACACAAAGTCACCTCCTCTTCAAATGTATAAACAATTGACAACAAGAGGGGGAGAAAGAGTTCTTTGATACGCAAAAGAGGGGAAATATATTCAGAAGAAGGGAAGAAACAACAGAGCTGCTTGAGAACACAATGAGCATCTCAAGCCGGGTGGAAAAAAGGATGACTTGGTTTTATGTTCCAAAATCCCCCATGACCCAAGGAGGTTTAGGGAAAGAGCTTATGATGATCGGAAAGCAAATTCATTTCTAGTTCTCAACTAAAATTGCACAAGGTTAATTTTCTAGTTATGGGGTGCATAAATATATGTGTTGAAAGAGAAAGGAAGCAATTGATATAACTCTGTTCCTCAAACCCAAAATTCTACATGATTATAACATTTAGAAAAGGAAATACCACTTACAGGAACTTTAAAAGCTCTAGGGATGGGCTATGTCTCCATGGTGGAAGGTCAAGGTTCAATCCCTGACACCTCCACATAGGATTGAAATGTTGGGGAGCTGCTGCAAGTCAGCACACGGAATACTGAGTCAGACGCAACAATGGTTTAATTCAGTGTTTTTCAAACTGTGGGTTGGTACCCACTTGGTGGGACATGACCCAATTTCTGGTGGGTCCCAGAGAGCCTCCAATGAAAACACAGGTGATGGAAATGTCTGATAACTAATTGTCTCAAGCTCTGAGACTTCAAAAATCAGATAGATGCTAACTGCCCTGCAAAGTGTGGAGCTCCTGCAGTTTGCAAACTTGTGTAAATATACAGAGATAAATGTTTGAGCATCTATTTTTTGGTGTATTTTTTCCAAGTCCATCAAAGGACGGGTGGTGGGGGAAGGGAAAGGCCAGATCATATAACTAAGGGCCCAATTCTATCCAACTTTCCAGCACCAGTGCAGCTGCAATGCAACCCCAAGGTAAGGGAACAAATGTTCCCAAACCCTGAAGAGGCCTCTGTGACTGTCCCCCCACCACAGGGTGCAGTACATACGCCACTGACAGAGCTGCACTGGCACTGGAAAATTGAATAGGATTGGGCCCTAAGTCCCTCATGCTTTGTGGTCATTCATTAGGCCTGCCTCATTATGAGAAATGGATCAAGGTTTTTGCAAATAAATAAATAAAATAGTGTAAATAAATAAATAAATAAATAAATAATCTATTTATTTATTTATTTCTAGATCAACTTTTTTGTAAATTCTCATAAAATTAGGTGGGATCTGACAAAGTGTCATTTTAAAAAGTTGATCCCATTACTAAAAAGTTTTGCGAACCACTAGTTTAATTCACTGGAAGAGAGTTTCATATGTTAAGCTAGATTTCTTCAGCTGTATAATTGGGCACTTCCACTAGGATTCAGGGGGTCAACATGGAGGTCTTCTGATGTCCATCTGCCCCTCAAACAGTGCTCTGATGTCATCCTGTGTCTTCTGAGCTTTAGCCTAAAAGCGACTTGCAAGTTTCCAAGGTCTTGTCCTCAGACATGAGAAATGGCAACTCACCTTTATAATAATAATTTTTAAAAAGAAGAAGAAAAAGAGTAGGGAAGGAGACAGTAAGACCGTGGTCATGACAATGCCAGTTTCTAAAATTAGATAGTACATTCCTTATTTGAATGGCAACTCAATCAAATGCACACAACCTCAACTATATTTGAGGTGCTCAAAACCAACAGTGCCACTTACTAACTCTAGTACAAAACTTCTTTTGTGTCTGTGGACCCAATCCTAACCAATTTTCCAGCATTGATGCAGCTGTTCCAATTGGAGATGCATTGCACCCTGCAGTGAGGGGGGGCAGTCATGGGGGCCTCTTCAAGTAAAGGAACCCTTACCTTGGGGTTCCGTTGTTCCCTTACCTTGGAGCAGCATTGTGGCTGCATCGGTGTTTGAAAAGTTGGATAGGATTGGCACAATGTCTGCTAATCGTCATCATACAGGAAGTCACAAAGTGGGAGGAGCAAGGTCTTGACAGGACCTGCCCTGGAATTGAAAGGAATGAGGCTGGATCTACTACAAAACTCAGTGAGGAACTTCATTGAACTGTTGCACCTGCTCTACCACTTTCAGAGTCTTCTCAAGACCTTGAACTGGAGCACGTATAGGGCTTCCATTCTCCTCCCAACTGGGCCAGATGGATGGGAGTCCTCAGTCTTCCCAAAGGGCACTAGATCTGAAGTTCTGCTTAGTTTCATCACAACTGCTGTCCGGGCATCCGGGAATGATGAAGGAGAACCCAAACGCACTGAGTTCCCCGTGATTGGAGTATCTTCATGAGACAGATCACCTGGAAATGGCAACCTCCAGCTGTTCATCAGGAGTTAAATCTGTGTTAGGTTCCACCACAGGATCTTGCTTTTCTGCTTCTCATCTGGTCTGAGGTCCAAGCAGCAATAGGTGGACATGGATAGGAAATGACATGGAAATATTAGCATGATGAAATTTTTTGGAAGAAAATTTCTCTGAAACTTTGTTCCTGAAGCCAAACTAACAGCATTTTGATTCAACTTCAATGTTGACTGCATACTGTGCTCCTCTTATATGGGGGGGATAACTGCAGTGTGGGTTTTTGGTGAATATTTGCTGGGTTTCTTCTACAGCTTTTTAATTATGAGCCCTTTGATGGGGGGGGTGACAACCATTTGATTATTAATTTTCTCTGCAAAATGGCTTTGTGAACCTTGCAACAAAAAAGGTGGTTCTTTTTTAAAATTCTAAAATTCTTAATAATAATAAATACTGAAATTTTAAATGAAACTTTTCTATATTTTCAAATATCAATAAAAACCTCTAAATTGCCAATAAATAATAAAAAACCAATAAATTGCCATTTCATTGAGCTATAAAGTTTTGATCCAGGTGCACAGCACGTATACACCTGACCATTTAGTTTCGGCTCTTTCGCTTGCATTATGTGGAGGAAGGGGGAATCTATTACACATAAGCAGTGGGGGGGGGGGAAGGTCTTATGTACAGAGACAGTCAAAAATTGGCCCTTCAGTACCACACGTTTCCCAGTTACCAGTTAAATCTATATTTTATGGTGCATATCACATATACTTATATCCCCTGTGCAGAATCATTAATCTGCTCCCTGGCTGTGCAAAAATAATATCTCACAAGAGCAAGCTACTTTTTGAATATTTTATTATTTCTCATTCTATTCCCAAACTAATGTATATTTACAAATTCAGCCTCCTACAGGCAGGCCGATATTGTTTTCCTTTTGAATACCAAGATGCTGGCACTCCAATGTAGATAGAAACCTCTATTCCCAGCCACTTTGGTTGAAAGAGCAAACCAATCATCTATCAAGCTGTGCAAGAGAAAAGGAGGGGGACCAGACAGATTTGCATAATGCAAACAGTGGAGGAAAGTCAGCAAATAGAAGAAAAAAAAAAAAAAGCAATACATTTGCTATGGACCCAAAGCTGGCTTATCTCTTAGTAATGCTCTTATTACATTGAAATAACTTCCCAATAAACTGGTCTGGAGGTGATTTTCTTCTGTCTGATATTCTTTTTGCTAGAAGTTGGCAACCAAGGAATTGACTGCTTAGTTCAAGGCAATGGCCTGGTTAAGATGCATCAAATGATGCTAGGGCAGTGATGGCAAACCTTTTAGAGACCGAGTGCCCAAACTGCAACCCAAAGCCCACTTATTTATCACAAAGTGCCGACACGGCAATTTAACCTGAATACTGAGGTTTTTGTTTAGAAAAAATAAGTCATACATTAACATCTTTGTGCTGCTTCCCTCAGCCTGTGCTGTGCAGTGTAGAGTGCTGGCTGGGTGGCTGTATGAGCAGCTGGAACATAGGAACATAAGAAGAGACTGCTGGATCAGGTCAATGGCCCATCTAGTCCAGCTCCTGTATCTCACAGTGGCCCACATCTATAAGAAGGATGTAGCACATACCCATCAGGGCTAGTAACCCATGATGAACTTTTCCTCCAGAAACTTGTCCAATCCTCTCTTAAAGGCATCTAGGCTAGATGTCATTATCACATCCTGTGGCAAGGAGTTCCAAAGGTTAATTACATGCTGGGTAATTGTGCTCACTGTATACACACTGGGCAATTACATGCTGGGTAAGTGGGTGTTCCTCTTTTATTGATCAGGGGGAGAGTAACTGGTCCTCCGCACCCCAGCAGTGTCTATTCTGGTGGCTGTCTGCTGGTGTTCTTTTGTTTCTTTTTACATTGTGAGCCCCTTAGGGACAGGGAGCATATAAATGCTGTCAGTAATAGTAATACTGTGCAAGGTTGCATTTATTTTTTAATTAAGCCAGCAGTATCCTAGTTGGATGGCTGCATCATGCTGTATTTCATGAACACTCACAGCTATGTGAAATTCTGCATGCACTTCTTTTCCAATAGGATTGGAGAAGCAATTCTGTGGTTTACCTTTAAGATCATTTAAAAATTAGTTTTGTGTGAGGTTCCTACAGATAAGTCTCCAGTGGGCAACAAGGCAGGGCCAGCAGCATGTGCAAGGCTGGCACCGCAAAGCCCATGCTGTGGCCCGAGTGCTCTGCTCCCCTCCAGCTCCACTCCCCTCCAGCTATGCCACGCTGTGAGCTATGCTCCCCTCCAACCTAGGTAGCTCCTCTCCAACTCTGCCACAGGAATGTCCGCGCTGTGCCCTCAGGCTGCAATCCTACCCTCACTTTCCTGGGAGTAAGCCCCACTGACTACAATGGACTTACTTCTGAGTAGACATGCATAGGAGTGGGCTCTCAGGCTGCAATCCTAGCCACGCTTTCCTGGGAGCAAGCCCCATTGACTATAATGGAACTGACTCCAGAGTAGACATGCATAGGATTGGGCTCTTAAACTAGGAGCAAACCCCCCCCCCTTTTGACTAGGGCTGCAATCCTACCCTCACTTTCCTGGGAGTAAGCCCCACTGACTTCAATAGACTTACTTCTGAGTTGACATGCATAGGAGTGGGCTCTCAGGCTGCAATCCTAGCCACGCTTTCCTGGGAGCAAGCCCCAATGACTTTAATGAGACTTACTTCAGGACTAGCACCATGTGCAGGGCTGGCACCCCAAAGCCTGCAGCAGCAGCTTCCTGTGTGCTGCCTGCCTTACCCCATACAAGGAAGGGAGGAAGCGCTCCCATTGGGCTGCTGGGCAGAGGGGCGGGTGATGTGAAAAAGTCCCCTCACAAACCCTTCCTCCTCCCCAGGTGGCCTGGGGCGCCTTGGGAGCACGCCTGAGTCTTTGGCATCAGCCCCCTCCAGCTCCCTCTTCCCCCACTGTCCGTTCCTTTCCCTCCCTTGGCCTCACCCCTCCCTCCTTTGCCCCGGCTTCAGCCGGAGGAGGCCCTCAGCCTTCCAAGGCAGACATGCAGCTGCTGGTGCCTTCCAGGGGCTGTGAGCCTAGAGGCTCGCGCCTGGCAGCTGGGGCGACGGCGCGCGTGCCCAAAGAAAGGACTCTGCGTGCCCTGTCTGGCACGCGTGCCATAGGTTAGCCACTACTGTGCTAGGGTATCCTGGGTAATTGAGTCCTGGTCAAATGCATCCCAGTCATTGGCATCCCTGGACATTCACGTTTGGGGTGCTTCTCGTTTTTGTTTATTTGTTTGTTTTGTGGTTGTTGTTTTTTGGTCAATTGCATCCCACCATAACTGGCAACAAACAAGCCATAACTGGGCAAAAACCCCATGTTATATATCCTAAGTCTCTTATTCATCCCTTACCCTTACCCTAACCGACCTTTGCATTTTAAAAATAAAAAAGCACATACATACATTGGGACAGGAATGTCTGGAACACCAAAAGAAGAGTTGCAAATGTTGAATACCAGGATGCATTTGACCAGGACTCAGTCATCCCGGACACAATGATCCTGTCACTGCAACAAACCATAGTCTGTTGTTACAAGAACCATTAGCTGAGAGCTTCTCATCTTGCCCTCCTCCTTTCCTCTGCTTATTATTATTATTATTATTATTATTATTATTATTATTATTATTATTATTATTATTATTAATATAGGTATTTATATACCGGCTTTCTAGGTCCTCAGATTTCTCCTCAGACTTTATTCAAGGCGGTTTACATAGGCAGGCTAATTTAAATCCCCATAGGGATTTTTACAATTGAAAGAAGGCTCTATCTTTCAAGAGCTACAACAATTCAGATGTTTCGTTCTGATCTGGCCTCCATCCTCCCACGCTCAGAGCAGATGGAATAACTCAGCTGCTTCAAAGTCACACGGTGCCGGTGGCCTCGAACTGGCGACCTTCAGATGTTATCTTCAGGCAAACGGAGGCTCAACCCTCTAGACCAGACCTCCTGCCTCCTGCTTATGATGGAAACTAGATGCTTCCACTTCTAGTTCATGGTAAACTGTGGTTTGCCATTGTGCTTGAATGTGAGAAACCAGGATTTGCCATTTACAGTGTCCTGTTTTGATGTTCACTATCCTTGGTTGGCAAAGACATGGGTTGGGGGCAAACAGGCCTGCACTTGTTAGCCATGTCCTCTGAGCTGAAGCACTTCTTGGCCATGCACTCCATATGCCCCCATGTTCAACTCTTGTCTGGAGAGAGGAGGTGTTGAATGTTGAATGTGGCAGCAGGGGTGATTGAGAATCCTGGCCACTTGGAACAAGGGCAAAAATCATGAATTTGAGAATATCAGCATTTCTCTGATAAAAACGAACTGGTCACAATAGCTATATCCTACCTCCAGCAGCAGTATGCCTCTGAGCAATGGCACTGCTGGGGGGGGGGGGGTGACTGGGGCTGCCAGCTACATGTGCCATGTCCTGGAACAGGGTGGGGGGAAAATGGACGTGTTGTCTGAGCCCCCACCAAGTGGAGCTCTGTGCCATATTTGGCAGTGGAAGGGTCCTCCTGCCTACACTTGCATTCAATAGGTCGCAAATCTCAGGGGGCCCCCAGAACAGTGGCATTGCTAGGGGGTGTAGGACACACTGAGTAATGTGCACAGGTGTGGTGGCCCCACTACTGGCCAAAATGTTTTTTTGAATAATACCATTGTGTTATACATCATTTGATGTCTAATTTCGTGCAGAATGCAGTGAAACAAACCACGTTGAAATATCTCTCTTCTATCAAAAGTTATAGCCAAAAACTCAGTAAGGGCAGGGAAATGGTGCGTCACCACACCCATTGCCTGGGAGGAGATCCATCATGGGGGTGATGCAAGGGCCTCCTGCTTTGGGCAATGCAAACCCTAGTGACGCCACTGCCCCAGAAGCAGCTGGCTGAGGCGCAACGATGCACCAACATCATCCCATCATCACCAAACTACTTCCAGGTGCCACACAGATCAATATTAATTGCCAGTAAAGGCTTGAGCATTGGCAGCAGGCCATCTGAAAGATGCGTCAGAAATGTGGCCTTAGGGAATCCCATTGAAGTTTTTGCAGGTGCTTTGTCCAGTAGCTACCTGAACAATCTTGGAAGGGAGGAGACATACCTGAAGAAAGTCCCAATTTACAGTGACGTTCATATGGGAGCGGGTGATACTTTTGATACCCTGGTGCCTTGAAAAGTTCCTAAAAGGGGCGAACACGGAATAAGGAGGGCAGATGAGTCCCCACATTCTCTTTCCAAATTCTGTGCATCTAGTTGTAAGGAAGTTTCCGCCCCTGCAGCAGTCATCTCAAGCCAGTACAAAGACTGGTTTTCTTGGGGGATAAATTTAACTCCTAATGAGAGTAAAAGGCAGATGTATTCAACACACTGTATGTGCTGTTCTAAAATTGCACTTTTAATGCTTCCCAGCCCAGCATAAAAGCAAAGACATGTGACAATGTTGGGAGTGTCATTATTTTTTATAATTTTTTTTTTTTTGGTGGCCTGACTGTTAAGGAAGACGTGTGTTTTCAATGGAATTAAAGTGTGCCAAGAATAGATTGTGTGATATGTAAAACCAAAGAGAGAAGCTGCCCGACTGTTTGTTCCTGGGACAGACAGTAGATACTCTGTTACTTTGATCCAGAATAGATTTGAAGCTGGTTTCCAGAGATAAAAGTATTTTTGTTTTCTATTATATTGCCCTTATTATGGATTGACCAACTGAATGACACCCTAGCTTTGCCTTCTTTATATTCTTGAAGACATAATTAAAGGGACACCATCAACATACACTATAGCTCTATTCAGATTTTGGGACTGCTGTGCGTATTTGCAGGGGCGGGGCAGGAGCAAGCGGGTGACCCCGACAGTGCCACAATGTTTGCAGGGCTCCAGGGACCTTTGAACATCCCCACATACCTGGGGGTGTCCTGCAGTCTCCCAGGAGGTCCTGGAGACTTGCAGCAGCCTCAATGACCCTCTGCACAGTTGCAACAAGCTCCATGCTGATCTCAGAGTTCACTTCCAGTTTACGCAAAGTGAGCTCTGTGATCAGAACAGAGCTTGCTACAGTCACGTGGAGGGTCGTGGAGGCTGCTGTAAGCCTCCAGGACCCACCCACCCCCCGCCATCAGGAGGCTGCAGGACACTCCCAGGTACATAGAGATGTCCAAGGGTCCCCGCAGCGCCGTGATTGCTGTGGCATTGTTGGGGACCTGGACCACTCCCCGGAAGGGGGAATGGCCCATCTTTTGTTATCAATGATGACCCACACTTTGGGAACCACTGCTCTATATATACACATGCAGAAGCTTAGGGTGGAATAGCATGGATGAGTCCTCAACCACAGAGCATAAATGTCTACCAGTCAAAATACTGAAGAAGATTCAGGGATGGACCATCCGTGTGGCCAACTGAAGCTGTTGCCTCAGCAGCAGATTGGTGAAGCTCACGCATCGCTGTCTGCCTACTTGCCTCAATTACTCCTTCTCCCACTCCCAGAACTGGAAAATGGAGAGGGGAGGCAGAGAGGAAGAGGAAATGTGGATGGGAAGGGAGTGCTGAGCAAGAACATTGGAGAATGAGACAAGCAGAGGCTCACACGTCATTGGGTAAAGTGGGCAGGCCGCCTTGGGCATCAGAAGGTCTTGGGCTGGTCCTGGCTAACCGATCCGCTGACATGTTTCTATGCGCACACAACAGTGCTGAGAAGTAAGCTACGCTGTGTTGCGCAAAGACTCAGTACCCATTTGGAAGGCCAAGGCTTTCTGTCTGACAGCCCTGCTTGGCAGGAGGGTGCACGCCCAGATACAGGATTCACATGAAGGATTTGCTGACAGGGAACAGTAAGGCTGCAAAACCTACCATAGAACAATTCATTCACTGCCTGACAACTGCAGAAGCAACTGCAACTGCTGTTTAGTGGCATACAACCTCTGAATCTGGGCAGTGGCATTGTTGGCCCCTATGGCACCTGGGGCCGTGACTCTTGACATCATCCCTAGAAGTGCCTGGCCCAGAAGTAATTGCAATGACCTAAAACATCACCACCAATTACTTCCAAGTTACAGTGCACTGGGGATGGTTGCAAGCAGCACTGGGTAGCCAATTGCTTTTTTTCATGGGGGGGAAAAAGGTAACCAAACGATCAGCCACTCAGACCTGCTTACAACCACTCCAAGTGCCCACGAGGGTGTGCAAGGGAAGGTACTGTGGTGGCAAGGAGCCCTCCTCACCACAGCAGTACTTCTCCTGCACCCCCTTTGCAAACCCTCAAGGGCCCACAGCCAGCTTTGGCTGCCATCTCCTCTTTGCCGCCACCATGAGCAGAGGAGTGTTTTGACCAAGGTGTGGTACGCAGGGTCCTGTACACCCTGTTCCCCTCTTAGCTATACATTATATAATGTATCTGGGCATTCTATAAAAATCCTCCTTTAAACCCATGTGAGCTAGTGGTCCTGCCATATTCTGCAGTGGTGAATTCCATGTAAGTTGTGTCATGTGAAGGAAAGCATCCTTCAAATACCCATAAGTACATCAGAGGAGCCTGAATGGATCAAACCAATGGCCCACCTGGTCAGCATCCTGTTTCCCACATTGGCCCACCAGCTGCCTTTGGGAAGCCCACAGGCAGGTGAGAAAGGCAGACTCCTCTCCTCTCGACCAGCAGTCGGAGGCACATTGTTGCTGAACCCAAAGGCAGTTTATAGGCATCATCACTAGGAGCCTATGCTAGACCTCTCCTCTGGAAATGTATTCAGTCTTAAAGCCATGCAAGCTGGTGGCCATCACCACATTTTGTGGCATGCACTTCCACAAGCATGTGATGCATGGTTTTGCCTTCGCTTGATTTCTCTCATAGAAGCGGCATGTTCAGTGGTTTGCATTGCAAACTCTTGCCAGCATCAGACCCTCAACTTTGCTTACTAAAGAGTTTCTCTCTGTCTGCAGCTGCAGGAATTTAAATAAGATCTGCCCCTTGTGGCTAACAGCCGGCTTGTGTTTGCTATCTCATCCAAGCAAAGATCATCAGAGTTCTACTGGGAGCATCTGTTAGCTGAGCTGGTCAAAAAGTCCGAAAAAAGGGTGAGGGTGGATTTAAAGGCTTCTTGTTAAGCAGTAGACAAACAGATTTTCTTTTTTAAAAAGACATTTCTTCCCTTAGCGGTAATGTGATTCATTTTCCTAGAAGAGGAGACAGCTGATATTTCAATACATAAAGACAGCCATTTGGGTGACATTTAACAAGCCTCAAACCTTTGGCTTCCTTACTAACCTAGATCTGCCTTAAGGCCCTTGCGGACAAAGGAGAGTTCCTGCTCTACCAATCTTCAAAGAACCTAGAATCTCCTGTCTTCCCTGGCGCCCCCCCATCCCAAAAAAGACAACAAGCCAGTCAGCTACTGAGTCATAAATGCAAAATCAAAATATTATGAATGCAAATTTAAGACATGCCCCCCCCCCAAAAAAGAGGGGGGAACCATCACAGAGCTAGGGTGTACTATTGGGCTAATTTTTTGCTTTAAAAGCTCCTGTAATGTAGTCTTTGAATTATTCAGGGAAGAGGGGGGAGGGGAGATGTAGCAAAGAAGCTTATTATGTTTGCCCTGCTTCATAGACTATTAGGTAGACAAAAAAGAAAAAAGCATTTGGTTCCGCTTGCTTATCTCCTAACCTTATAAATTTGGGATTAACAGATCAAAGACGGATTTGGTTCAGTTGATAGAAAATGTGAGTTCTTTTATAGCTGTTCTGTCCCTCTGTCCCTTGTGATCAAATGAGCTCAAGCAATTGGTGAAGTAAATGAGGTTTGGAAGCCAATGAGTTGTGTTCATGTGTGTTTCATTATTGGACATTACACATTTGTGTGCACCATGCATCTAAAGCAGCATGCATGTGAAGGGGGGTTGAACAACTGGGTATGAGAGACATTTACAAGCTGCAACCTGGGCCTTATAATGGGGACCACAAGGACACTGATAGGAGCCTGTTAATTGACAACACGATTTCACATATCAGGTTACTAAAGCCACAAGCAACTTCCCTGCTCATGCCCAATCTCATCTGATCTTGGAAGATAAGCAGGGTCAGGCCTTGTTAGTACTTGGAAGGGAGACTGCCTGGGAATACCGAGTGCTGTAGGCTTATACCATAGTCTTTCCAGACTGAAGGTTGCCAACCAACCAAGCAACTTCCAAAATCCCAAAGGCATTATTAAATCCTGACATGCCTCAAGAATGCGCTCATCCTTCACAGTTCTGCATGCTTTGGGAAGGCTGGAAAGTGCATATTGAAAATCAAGCCAGTCATTGGGATTTGTACAAGAATAGACATTGGGTCACAGTGCTACCAACCATCACAAAATCATCAACTTTGTACTGACAGATCACACGAAAAGCCCATCTAGTGCTTCAGTCTGTCTCAGAAAGTGGTTAACGGGTTACTGAAACCGTGTGCCCTTCTCTGGGATACCAGCATCTGCACAGGCCTACAAAATTGAGGGTCAGGAAAGTTTTTCCCAAACTTTATGGTGGTTTGATATGAATTCGGGGTGCCGATTCCAAAAATGGTATCATTAGTGAACCATTAGTGAATGGTTCAAGCAGCTTCCTCATGAGGAAGCCATGGTGTAGGCTTCCTCATGAGGAAGCTGCTTGAACCATTCACTAAAGAGGCTATATTATATCTCCAAAACTAGATGTGATAGGGCAAAACGGATGCCATTTTTGGAATCAGCATCCCAAATATACCCAGGAATTGGTGTAACATTTAAGGAAGCAAAATGTGCATTGGCCTGTGTAATCTGATTTAAGGCACCACAGATGTGTGCGTCTCAAACTCTCAGCCCAATCCTTTTCAAGGCTGATGCAACGGGGTCATTGGGTCCGTGCAGTATTCAGCGCTGAAACTGAGCAGGCTGGAGGTCTCTTTGTAGTAAAGGAATATTTGTTCCCTTACCCCATGTCAAGCCCCAGCTTGCCCAATGGGGCTACTCGGATCTGCACCAGCTAAATCATTGGTGCAAGTCCAAGAAGTCCTATGTCAGGGGAAAAGGCTCAGGAGGTGGAACAGGATATGGTGACAGCCTTCTGTGCCAATCCTGCTCCCTCACAGTCCCAATTCACCCCTTCTCTGCCCTCCCCCTACCCTGTTATGCCCTCTCCCTGCCGTCCCCCTTCCACTGTGCCACTCAGAGCAACTCATATCTGTTCCACTGGCTGCAACTCTGGATCCGGCACTGGCAGGATGATGCTGGCCTTCCTACTGGTGTTCCTTACTCCCAGAGTACCACTAACATACTTTACAGCACATTTGAGATGCCAGTGCAGCAGCCATTGCACCATCATAAGTATAGGATTGGGCCATAAACATTAAAACTCCTGGCCTTTACAAATTAAATGCTAGGTCTTTACACATCCAGCAGAAAAGAAAGGATACATCATGTTAAAGTTTGCATACATTGTTCCTCTTTTTTTTCTGCTGCTCTCAAAAATAAAATAAATCTTCTAAAGCGACATATACACCTACACGCATATCTGCTGAAGATTTCACTCAGTGTATCTAACAGCCTGTAGTCCACAGAAGCTCCTGCTGAAATAAACTTGTTATTCTTCAAGGTGCCACAGGTCTCTAGTCAGCCTAACATTCTGAAATTTGTTTCTGGAGAAATTCTCTGGAGGCAGAGTTCATAATCCACACACATTTGTCAACATCTACAATACAGAAAGAACACCGATTCTGTCCATTGTTTATCTGTATATGAACAGCCATTCCCATAAGGACATAAGAAGAGCCCCACAGGATCAGGCCAAAGGCCCATCTAGCCCAGCTTCCTGCATCTCACAGTGGCCCACCAGATGCCTCAGGGGGCACACAAGACAAGAGACCTGCATCCTGGTGCCCTCCCTTCCATCTGGCATTCAGAGATAGCCTACTTCTTATGGCTTTTAACATGTGATTTATTTTTCATCCAGAAGTCTGTCCAATCCCTTTTTAAAAGCATCTAGGCCAGACACCATCACCACATCCGGTGGCAAGGAGTTCCACAGGTAAGCTGGACTAGATGGGCCTATGGCCTGATCCAGTGGGGCAGTTCTTATGTTCTATGTTCTTAATGACACACCAGGTAAAGAAATATTTTCTTTTGTCTATTCTAATTCTCCCAACACTCAATTTTAGTGGATGTCCCCTGGCTCTGTTCTTTTCTTTTGTCTGTTCCAGTCCTCCTTTGGCCTAGTGTCGTTGTTGACTATTAAACCAGAATAAAGAGTGTAACATAAATATATCCAGCACCAGGGTTTTTCAAACTTCTGATACTTTTTGAGTGCAGTGTCTGGACTGAAAATGGAAGCATCCTTCAGAATAAGGATGCCTAGGAACTGATTATGGAAACACATACACAACTATAGATCTTTTTGAGTGTAAGGATGTGCGCACATGTATTGCCAGTGAGCTCTCTTGGAACAATAGGAAGGCAGGATAGCCAAATTAATATTGTTTTCCAGCCTCCTCTGTCATCAGATAACTCAAGGTTCAAGAGAGAAGATCATCCTATCTGGTCAACAGCAATGCTTCATCTTTCTGCCGCTAAAAGACAAGACTGATGTAACATGTCTCTTAAAAAAACCTCACTGCGTACAGATTTGGTATATTTAGATGGGAGACGGAAAATATAAAAGTCGTTTCCTCTTTGTTAGAGGCAGTGCTGGCAGGCAACTGAGCATGTATAAACTATTGGAGGATTAGGTTTCATTCTCTGAATGGCATCATTCAAAGCAAGGCACAAGGTGAAAGGTTTAAAATCAAAAGAGCCATTTGCTTTCATAAACAGCTTGCAGCATTTCATCACCCGGCGCACGCTTGCTTAGCCTCAAAGACACTTTTGCACTGTCCCGGCTTTCAACTGTCTCAGTATTATTTCACCCATGTTAATAAAATAAACATTCATACCAGACGTCTTAACAAATGCTGAGCAATGCCCGTTCCTTCCCAGTGCAGACCCAGATAGCAAAGGACAGAGAGGCTGGGCTGCTTCACGCAACGCAGATAGACCTCCATTTGTTTGCAAGCAATCCTTTCATCACAGATTCAGGACAGGCCAGGGGAAGGACATCCTCACACAATACATGGTGGCATTGTGAAATTTACTGCCACAGGATATGGTGATGGTCACTAGAGTAGATGGCACTAAAAGGAGATTAAACAAATCCATGGAGGACGGGTCTATCAATGGCTATTAGATCTGATGTTTATGTGGAAACCAGACAGCAACTGTTACCCTGCACATGCCTGGTCTTGTCTGATCTTGGAAGCTAAGCAGGGTCAGGCCTGGTTAGTACTTGGATGGGAGACCGCCTGGGAATACCGGGTGCTGTAGGCTTGTACCATAGTCTTTCGAGACTGAAGGTTGCCAGCCAACCATGTGGAAACCTCTGAGTTCCAGGTATGGCTAAGTCATTTCTGCCCAACGTTGCATATACACAACAGGAATCAAATGTGTACAGCTGTGGGCCAGGCAAAAATGTGTTCTTGGTCATTGGCACCCTTGTCCCCCTCCATGCCCACTATCTTCTGTGTCTCACATGCAGTCAAATTGACAACATGCTTTGTGTTTTTATCCCATCCTCGTTCATGTAGTGTGAGTATTTTGAGTCTTTTTTTTTCCTTAATGTGTCTAGGGCTTAATGCAGTGGTTCCCAAACTTTTCTGATTGATGGCTCCCTTGACCTACTGAGCCACTGACAGTGCCTCTCTATTAGGGCTACAATCCCATACATTGTATAGGGTGATGTGTTTTTCAGTAGGATTCCACAGCTCCCCTGGCTGGTTTCCGTAGCATCCTAAGGAGCCTCAGCTTACAGTTTCGAAACCACAGCTTAATGCGTCTGGGTCTCTGTGTGTACATACTTACTACATTGGATGTTTTCTGATTCCCCCTTCCTTCCATTATACATTTATCCTCACAACAAAGCCATCCTGCGCCTACATCCCTGCCTCGCTCCTCTTTATATCATGCCAATCCATTGAGTCGTGCCACAGAACTTTCACTAGATCTCAGGACACATCGTCAGTGTACCCTGGGGGCACATGTTGCACACGTCTCAGAGCATGACAAGTCATAAGCCTCTGACTTGGTCCTCTACACAAGATTTGGGTGGATATCAGCTTTGGTTGGTCTACTTTTTTTAACAATACTGCTGATTTTTTTGTTGTAGAATGGACCCTACTAATCCACAGGCTCAGCATCCACAGATTTGAACATACATGGATAGTGACCTGTGGCTGGAGAGGCCTCCCAGATACTTCTGAAAGGCATTTCCAGTTTTTCCAGCAAACCAGAAGTGTGTTCCAATTGCATCTGGGAGGGCTTCTTGTCGTAAACCTAGGGGGTTTTCGGGTGCTCAGAGTTCTTGGTTCTCGAACCCTAAAGCCCTCAAGGCCCCCCTGTCCAGTAGTACTGCCACCACCCTGTATGTGCCAGTGCCTCAGTCCAGGGACACTGAGACCCTCTAGGCTTAACTCTATCCCTTGCAGGCACTGAGCTTTTTCTCCAATTAAAGCTTAAGTCCTCAAGTTACTAGACCTCAGTGAGGGCTTGGTAGCTTGCTGAACGGCGAGGCAGGATTCTGAACCTTTGTCCCCAACAGACAATGAAACAACTTGTTAAAAGAGATTTTAGTTTATTAAGTACATAAGGTTACACACTCTACAATAAGGCAGCAAATGCTAGAGGCATAAACATCTAGGACACATGTCAGCAGTAAAATAATAAAGCTAGCTGGTTATCTCTATTAATCCCTATCTCTCACTTGGGTCAGTTACTCTTGTAGATCTTTTAGCTCCAGGCTACCTGTGAGGCCAGATGCCCATGGTGGACAATGGAGCTCACAGCGTACAGGATGTTGCACCCAAAACCTCTGTCCAAGAAGAAGCACGCACATCATTATTATACTTCTTACACTAATAGTGCTGAGGTGACTTCATACTTATTTAGACTGTCCAAACAGAAACTTTTGAGGACAGAACCTTCTCGAAGTTGGCCTGGTTGCTAACCCCTCCTAGTTCTTACCCCTCCCAACTGGAGATCCACAGCTGCAGTTACCCTCCCAGCTGCAGATCCCCTCCCAGCTAGAGATCCAAGGCGCCTTTCTGTCTGTAGAGGTGCTAACATGCCAATGGGTTGTAATTCTTGTTGTCCATCCTTTCTGGCCAGCAAAGGAGAGACAACAATGTTTTTGTTTGTTTACTCACATTCTTGCAGCTAGGAACTGCTAGCCACTTCTCCGTTACTGACTTAGTTTGGTTCAGGTTCCACACGCTAACCAAGGCCTAACATGTACATATTCATGACACTTCTGATGTGCCGGGAGGTCTCACGAGATCTCCCCACACTTCAGAACGCCTCCCTGTTTGCAAAAAAACAAACTGAAAATGCCTTTCAGAAGCGTCCAGGAGGCATGCCCCCCCCCCGCACCTCAGAAGTCTTCAAAATTTATCACTACACCACTGCTGGCCCATCAGCCCAAAGTCACCACCATTTTCACTTTGACAAGGCATCAAAAAGGGGCAGAGGCAGTGGCCTCCCAGAACCTGTGGTGGTGTGCCAAATGCTGTCCCCCTGGTGATGTGCCAGTCTCTGATCCTTGGATGGGGAAAGGAAGAAGAAGAAGAAGAAGAAGAAGAAGAAGAAGAAGAAGAAGAAGAAGAAGAAGAAGAAGAAGAAGAAGAAGAAGAAGAAGAAGAAGAAGAAGAAGAAGAAGAAGAAGAAGAAGAAGAAGAAGAAGAAGAAGAAGAAGAAGAAGAAGAAGAAGAAGAAGAAGAAAGTGGTAGACTAGAGCAGGGGTGTCCAAACTTTTTGGCAAGAGGGCCACATCATCTCTCTGACACTGTGTTGGGGGCTGGGAATAAACGAATTAATTTTACATTTCCAATTTGAATAAATTTACATAAATGAATATTAGAAATTGAACTTATATGAATGAATGAAGGTCTTGCAATAGCTCAAGGCCAGCTTTTCCTTTGCTGCCACTGTTGCATCATTGACTTGAAACAGCAAGCAGTGGAGGGAGGCCTTGTCCCACAGGTCACGCAAGAGGTTGAACAGTTGGCCCTCATGCTGAGAGCAGTTGCGTCAGGCCAGCGTGGGCTTCATCAGGTCTCTGGAGGGCCAGAGGCTCACTGGAGACTGGGGGCTCCCTATGGGCTGGATTGGGAGTCCTCGAGGGCCACAAGTGGCCCCAGGGCCGGGGTTTGGGCACCCCTGGACTATAGCATCACTCTCTTTTCCTCCACCCTTCCTCTTCCTTTTCCAATCCAGGGAATGGAGGGAGGAATAATGGGCTGATAGAGGTAGGCAGCCCTCATCAAACTGCTGCCTGAAGTTACTACCTCAACCAACCTCATTTATGGGCGGCCCTGGTCAGAGGAAGAATGAAGTGATATATTGACTTGTGCGCTCACTCAGGTTACACTCTTATTCCAAAAGACCTTTTGAGTCTGATCTAATGCACTGTTATGATCAGCCTCAGCAACAGACAATTCAAAAGTGCGCTGTGAAAACTTCTGCCTTTCATCTTCCTCCTTGGTAAATATGTTAGAATGATTCTGTGGCACCTCGTTCCCAAATGATGTTGCTGCTTTTCAACTTACGCCACAGCAAAATACAATGGCCAACCTGTGGCGAAGAACAACAGCCACAGCCGCAAAATCAGTTCCCTCTGTTTACTTTATATCTGGTTTTTTGCTCTCATGTCGAAGCCAACAAGCACACACCACGGATTTTATATTCTACAGTTAAAATTCTTAGAAGTATTAGGGACTTGCTTTTCTTGGCAGTCGAACAAGACGTACCTCCAGCGCTCAGGTAACTGGATATGGCATTAGTCAATGCAATTTGCTGAACACAGAGAATGCTTTACGGTGTTTCTTGAAACTGCTAATAAATAATGTAGCTTTAGCCCTTTTCAACTTTGTGTGTGTGTGTGTGTGTGTGTGTGTGTGTGTGTGTGTGTGTGTGTGTGTGCTGGCTTCACATTTTAATGTCTTGTGTTCTGGAAAAAGCCCTCATGTCAGAGGATTTGGATCCCAAAAAAGTCTGCATTAGTAGTGAAGAAAAATGTGTTACTAGACAGCTGGTTCTTTTTTTCCCCCTTCCCCTTTTTTTTTTTAAAGCTCCTCTGTTGAAGTGATTTAAGAATCATGAATGTATTTGAAAAGTAATGACATTTGAAAAAGTAACCCTAGGAAACAAAAACAGAAAGAAAGGAAAGCCACGACAAGCAGGTTTGCTTTGTTGGGATTAGGAATTCAACATGCGGGGAACGCTAGCCAAACAAATGCCGGAGACCTACATTTCTGAAGCTGTTTTTTGACTGCCGGCACCACACACTGTGACAATCATCTCTGGCCAAAAGACGTCATTGGCTGGACAAGAAGCCCAAATCCAAACCAGAATAAATCTGTACCGTCTGTCAAGACTGCTCTAAAAGCTCTTCTCTTGCCTCTAGGGTTCTCTCCCTGCAAAGTGGAGTCACTCAGTTCTGAGCAAATCTGGGCTATCTCTTCTTCCCCAGCAAAGTCTTCAGGAGTAGTAGACAAAGAGAGTGGCTGAGGAGGAGCCTGGGCCCTAGGCACCTAGGAGCAGGAGGCTGTCAGGGGGCAATGGCTTGTGGGGAGGGGTGACTGGGGCAACGCAATCCCCCTCTGTGTCACTCCAGGTGTTTCTTGGGCTCATTGTAGGGGTGCATGCAGCACTCATCACTGGCAGTGGTGAGCAGCTTGATTTGCGGGGTCCGCCCACCCTTGGGTCCACATGGCTCCAAAATTGAGACATTCTAGAAGCAGGGGATGTGTTCAAAGCAGGGCAGGGGTGATGCGATGATGCGCAGGTGACATTTCCATGTCACTGCACTGCCCGGCTCCAGGAGCCAGGAAGCTCCCATAAGCCACCTATCGTCAGCTGTGCAAAACTTGGGACTCATCAAGTCCAAATACATCCCTCAGGCCAGGTCTTGTGCTGGGTTGGGTTGCTATTTAGAAAGCTGCAAAGTATGCTAATTAGATCAGCTAATAAGATACGTCCATTTTGTTTTTAAAAATAAAATGTTCAGGAAGTTGTGAACACGGCGCTAAAATGAGAAATACAAAATTTATGGTGAACCTTAGGCTTAGGTTACTTAGAAGCAGTCCCACTGAATTCATAGAAGGTTAGAGTTGGAAGAGACTTTTGAGATAATCTAGCACAATCCTCTGCTCAAGGCAGGCAACTATAGCATTCCTGACAGGTGGCCATTCAGTCCTGGTTTGAAAATCTCCAATAAGAGAGAGCCTACAACTGCCCAAGGCAGTTTGTTCCCATGCCAGACAGCTCTTACAGTTAGGAAATTCTTCTTCTTCCTGCCTAACCTAAATTTACTTCCCCCTGTCGTTTCAACCCATTGGTTTTAGTCCTGCCCTCAGGAGTCACAAGTAAGTCTGCTCTTTCTTCCAAGCAATAAACCTACTGATGTTTAAAGTCTGTTTTCAAATCTCCTCTTAGTCTTCTCTGTGTCAGGCTAAACATAACAAGTTCTTTAAAGCATTCCTCATAGGACCTGATTTCCAGAACCTCACCATCTTAGTTGAACGTCTCAGAACCCATTCCAATTTGTCAATGTCCTGCCTCAAATGTTATACCCAAAACTGGACACAGTATTCCAAGTGAAGTCTTAGAAGTGCTGTATAGAGTGGAATTATTATTCCTTGTGATCTGGACTCTATGCCTTTGCTAATACCACCCAGCAATGCTTTAAGCTTTTTTACAGCTGCATCACAATGCTGGTTCATGTTCAACTTATGGTCCACTAAGAAATCTAGACCTTTTTCACATATGCTGCTGCTTAGTCATGTTTCCCCTATCTGTGATTAACTTAAGATTGTATCCTTACAGCGCAAACCGCTGCATGTCTACTCAGGCCCACTGAGTTCAATGGGACTTACTCTCAGGGAGTATCAGAATGCAGGCTTAGAAATTTAAGATACCTATTCCCCTACAACTTACAACACAATACTAATCATGTCTACTCAGAAGACCCACTCAATGAGGTATGTCCTCAGAAAAGTGTGTATAGGGGGGCCTCTGTATCCACGAAACCCGCATCTTCAGTTTCACTTAACTGCGGATCAGTTAACTGGGCCCCTCCGCGCCTCCTCCAGAGGCAAGGGGAGCTGGGCTCCAGAGGGTCTTCTTAGGCCTGCAGAGGCCCTGTGCGACTGCCCGCAGCCACTGCAGGCCTCTGAATGGCCGAAAGAGCCAAAATAGTGACTACTGGTTTCCCCTGGGGGCTGGGGATAAGAATAGGCCCTCAGTTTGGCTGTACTTGTCGTAAGAGGCGACTAAACAGCCACCGGGTAGATGGGACTCGTCAGCCTGGGAAGGCAGCTCATCTGAGAGAAGGAAAACTCTGATCCCAAACCTCCACTGCCTTGTGGCTACATCCAGTGATGGAAAAGGCTTCAGGAGTCAACCTCGAGGCAAAATCCGGAGCCGGAGTCCCTGAGGCAGTTCATGGCTGAACACAGTCATGTTCTGGCAACTCCTGTGACACCGCTGGAACCAACTGTATTGGCCTCTGCCTTTCCATTGGACCATTTCAGCGAAGTGGAGAGGGGGGATTTGCTGCATGGGTAACAGCCTATCCTCCACACCTACTTTACCCAGGCTTCACGCACTGGAGAGGACACTCTGTTCCAGAACCACCATTCAGAGCGTGACACCATAGTCTTCTGAGACTGAAGGATGCCAACAAATTGGTTTTATGATAAAACCAGAACTGATGTAATGAGTCTTCCATGTCTGCATTGCTTTTTTCTGTGGTAACAGTTGTGTTAACTTGTAAGAAGTCTGTATCTGATGTAGCCCACCATGATATCTCTGCAAAGCCATGGAAGTAATCCCAGGGCCAGGCTGCTGAGGATACTGGGCAAATCCCTGGGCAAAAATCCACGGCACTCTCTGACAAGTCATTGGGTACTACTGCTGCCACTGATGGATGGCGTAGTGGAGTTGGACTTAAGATCTGGAAGATGCAGGTTCACATCCCCACTCAGCCACGAAGCTTCTTGGTGACCTTAGGCTCACCTATCTCACAGGGTTGTTGTGAGTACAGAAAGAGGGAAGGAACCACATACCCAATCCTGAGCTCCTTGGAGGAATGGCAGTGTAAAAAATGTGAAAAATAAATAAGCGTGGGCTTGGATACTTGGCCAATGCTTCCCTGGCTGAGTAAGGGTGGGGGCTGTTGCTCCCCTGTAACTGGTATTTCGAAGCACACAAAAGAAATTATAATCCATTATTTGAACCAATTAATCTATTAAAAGTTGAAGCCGTGCAAAAGATTCTCTCAGTTTACCAAGAAAGAAGCATTTGCCAGCTTCTCAGGAGGTCCCATAAAATGGCAGATTTTATTTCCTAATTGATCTTCTGCTGTACTATGAAGCACTGACATAAGAAGAGCCCGACTGGATCAGGCCCTAGGCCCAACTAGTCCAGCTTCCTGTATCTCACAGCGGCCCGCCAAATGCCCCAGACCACAGCATACATGGAAAAGTCTGGCATAAATGGATACGGATTCTATAAAGAAACAAAAATTCTTGCCGACTGCTGAGAGGAGGAGGGAATTACAGCTGTCTTGGTGCTTACAGTCCTTTGCACAATCGCCAGCTGTTTTCTATTTTTAGTAGTGGATAGTTGGCATTTTACAGCTAGTAATGCATGTACAAGATAAAATTAACTCAGCCATTTATAAGATTTTGCCCCACAGAAATACACACTCATTGGAACAGAAGGCCAGTGAGAATCCAAAGGTTGCTTCCCTGGGGCAGCTAGCCAATCAGCAACCAGGTACTTGCAGCACTGAAGGTCTCAATTCTCCACCATCACCTCCTAGTGGTTTCCAAAAAGGGCAGCGATTATTGTTGAGGATGCAGTAAGCAGACGTAGGTGAAAACGGTTTTATTTTTTCACAGGTTTTGGTGTTTTCCAAAGTTAGAAGTGCAGAAAGCGGTGTTGTGTGTTATTATTCCATTATTTTTATCCACCTCTAGCAGTAAGATAACCCACAAGACTCTTCAGCAAGGGGAATGACTCTGAAATCTCACATAAGTGAAGCTTAAATGTTGTTATCAAATCAGCCTCAAGATATAAGGCAGTGGCAATTCTGGCCCCTGTGCTGCCCAGGGCCAGGATCGCAAATCCCCCCCCATAGACACACACACCTAGAAAAATGTTGCCCCCCCCCCGGCACCAATTGTGTCCAGAGTCCTTCTGAGGGCCTGAAAACATCACTTCTTAACTTAGATGAAAACTTAGATGGCATTCTGAGGGCCAGGGAGGCCATTTGTGGCCTCTCTGACCTTCAGAATGCCTCCAGACAGGGAAACAGTGGGGACAGGTGGCCCTCAGGGTGGCATGGCTGGAGGCAGCCCTTGTATCCGTGGTCCCCCTGCCCCGGTATGCCACTGATAATAGGTGCTTTCTGTAAAGATATTGATTACAAATGCTTTAATGAAGTCTCTGGTCATGATTGCATCATTCAGTGCATGCAAAGTGTGGATCACAAATCCACATAAAGGGACTGGAATGAACAAGCTGATTCAGCATACATTCAAACTATCTAGGCCACTGCAAAATAAATAGGCCCTTTTGTCAATGTGTTGGTTACTTCAGCTGAAAAAAAAAAAAAGCTAAGATACCCAGAACAGTTAGAGAGGAGCAAAGTTCAGTCACAACAGGAAGACTCTCTTTAATGTGCAACTAGACACAGTTTTTGAGGTACCTTTTGTGGTACTCAGCTACTCTGGTACCTCACTGTGGTACTCAGTGGTGTAGCTAAGGGTGGGCAGGGAGATACATTGCCCCAGGCACTATGCTTGAGGGAATGCCAACCCGCACCCCCGACAGCAGACCTGAGGCGAAAAAGTGACCGTTCTGAGGCTTGGGGAGGCTGCATGCGGCCCCCGGGCCTCAGAAAGTTGCCTGGAGGCCTTAGAAAGGCACTTCTAGTTTTGGTCAAAACCGGAAATGCCCTTTCTACAGCCTCCAGGAGATCTTCTGAGGTCTGGGAAGGCCATGCAGTGGAGTGTTAAAAAATGTTGTGCCTGCGAGTGCTGGATACCTTCACTATGCCACTGGTGGTACTTCCTCCTTAGATCAGCATTACAGCACAAAACCAACTCTTCAAATAGATTTGCCAGCACTCCAGGCTTGACCTAGGTCCCCTAGGAATTAGCATTCATCTCCAGGTGATTATTGAAAGCTGGAGTTTTTAACAACGCCTCCAGGAATTTTCAACATAACATCATGTTGGAAAATATCTCCAGGAATAGCTTCAGTCAGAGTTGACAATCCTACCCTGAGGCATTGCCATCTTGACATGCCTCACAGAAGAAGCAGTGAATGGGACGGCCATTCCCAGCCCAGTATCCCTTTACAACCAAACCTCTCATCCTCCCATGTTTAGGGACACAATTATAATTATTGCATCTATAAATGGTTTCCTTTGTGGAGACTTAAAATATAAATTTTACTGATGGCTCTGGAAAAGTGCTTTAGACTAGTATAAAGAGCTTCTCAAAGCAGCCAGTAATTAATCTGCGATTTATCCTTAACATCATGAAACGATCAAAGGCGGATACATATTTTGAAATGAGCAAGGAACTATAAAATGTTTGAGACCCTGCTAATATGGGGAATTATCAAAAGACCTCCCAAATGAATTCCGTTAATTCAAGCTGCCTTGTTCACAATTAGGCCATTATCTTAAAAATCGGCAGTTCAGTTCCCCACTATCACATCTGGGCACAAAAACAGGCCCTCACTGGGAAAAAGGCTAAGATTTCTAAATCCTTCAGAACTTCCTCATTCCCCCCTTCGTTTTCTCTCCTTAAGAATAAATGCATGCACTGAAAGAGATATTTCTTTTCATGTGAGACTGATGCTGTCTAACCCAATTCTTGATGTTTCTTCCATTGTACGGCGAGGTGTCCTTTGAGGAAGAAAAAACAGCTTGTGTTGTGATAACAAAGACAAAAAAAAATAGCTCCGTCTCCGCTTTCAAAAGGGACAAGCTGTTTTCATTTCCTCTGAAGAAGCTCATTACAATATGATGGGCAAAATGTCAGGAATAATTAAGTGCAAAAGGTAGAAGACCAAAAAAAAAAAAAAAAAGGCCACTTGGAATCAATGCTTCTTTTGTGAAGACCACCCATCCACCCACCCCAAAAAACATTTCCATCACCTGACAGGAATTTATTAAATTTTTAGGAAGAGAAGGCATCTAAGATATTGAAGCAGCAAAAGGAAGAAACAGATGGACATCTTACAAAAAGCAACACTAACTGTTTTCCCCCTTTACATGCAGAAATTTGAAACAGCTTAATGTGAGGACAACATTGGCACAAAACAATACTCTCTCTTTCGCACATTCACACACAAATCAAACTGTTTGTGCCCCACAGAAGGGGCAAAACTGTCTCTGAAGCTCAAAAATCATTGGACATTTTTTCATTTTATGGCAAGGAGGTTCTGCCTCCCACCAACCCTCAGGTCAGGATTGTAAACATCAGCCCATCAAGATAAGAAGGCTGAGGCAGATGATATTAATTACCTGCTCTTTCAAGTCATCCCTGACTCACATCTGGTTTCCTCTTTGTAATATTCATCTAGGCCAATAAAAGCCAGAGCAGGGGAGCTTCATTGGGTTGTTTCTGCACAAAGGGTCCGTTCTGCACACATACGCTTCCCTTTTTGTATACAGATGTAGTACAGAGTTGCTCTTTGTGATTTAGGGCACAATTCTAACCAGGTCTACTCAGAAGTAAGTCCTATTTTGTTCAATAGGGCTTACTGTCAGGAAAGTGGGCTTAGGATTGCAGCCTTAGACCAGCATTTATCAATCAGTGGTTCACATACCACCAGCGATACGTGAGGTGTTGTCCAGTGGTATGGAAACTCATAGGATCTCAGGCAGTCTTGTGAGATCTTGGGGACACTGATATGGCTGCTCCCAGGAGGACGAGGCTGGCAGCTTCATAAGTGGAGGCCAGAGGAAGCAGGGGATGGCATCAACTGGCCACCGCTGGGCCGGAGAACGAGGTTCCAAGGAAACCAAGCTCCAACCTCTTCCTCTGCCACTATCACAGCCCATGGGGGTGCTGAATTTAAGGTGTTGGTGGTATTTAATTAGAATGTGAGAAGTGGTACATCAGGAGAAAGGTTGAAAAACACTGACAGTGTTCTTCAACCTTGGGGTCGGGAACCCAATGTGGTCTAAAAGCCTCAGTAGTGGGGTTGCAGCCACTTACAGGAATGAAAAGAGTTGAAGACCACTAGACTAGAACACCACCAAGTAAAGGGGGAGGCATCTGGTGTACCTCTTCAGGTTCCAGGAGATTGTGTCCCAGTCCTGCTCAAGTTCTTAGCAATTGTGCAAAAATAGCTTTCACTAGTGCTTCATAGTAACTTTTCTGCTCTCTCTAATAAAAATATTTTGTCATAGTGAACAGTGCTGGGAGAGCTGAGTGGGCGGCAATGGGGGCAGGAGTGGTCAGATAGGATTCCAGGAGGGGTGCAAGATTGACAATGTGTCTCCAATTTTATTGTTTGTTTGTTTGTTTGTTTGTTTGTTTGTTTGTTTGTTTGTTTGTTTGTTTGTTTGTTTGTTTGTTTGTGGGGTCATGGCATGAAAAAGGCTGAAGATCACTGTTCTATAGCACATTCTTGGTTCATGTGGGGGGTGGTGAGGCTCCATGGGCCTGGAAGTTCATCCCCACACCCTGGCAGTGTGAACTGAGTGTCCACTCTAGAACATGACTCAGAAACAAAGGCCTTACAAAAGAGTAGAAAGAGACCTACAAAGACAACAGGGAAGGACTGTAGCTCAGTGACAGAGCATGAATTATGCTTGCAGAAGGTTCCAGCTTCAACCCCTGGCATCTCCAGGTAGGTGGGAAAAAACCCCTGTCTGAAAGCTGAACAGCCACTATCAGTCAATGAAGTTCACTGGTTCCAAACCCATGTTCCACAAACACATGTGCACCGTGAGTACTGGAGAAGTGGACTGTGACGTGTCAGAGAAAAAAAATATTGATCACTTCCAGCAACTTACCACACAAGCTCTCCCCGACAGACCACCAGAGAAGGCAGAGAATGGACCACCCACAGCTGACACTCAAGTGTCAGCTGCAGCTGTGGGCAGTGTGTTCTCTGCCATTAGTTGTTGTTTGATTTTCTCTGTAAACCGCTTTGTGAACCTTCCGTTGAAAAGCGGTATATAAATACTGTTAATCACCATCATCATCATCATCTCCTGGGTATGACCAAAAGTGCCTTCCAGTTGCATCTGGGTGGTCTTCTGAGGCACGGGGAGGTCGCACCCTATGCCTCAGAAGGCCTCCTGGAGGTTTCCAAGAAGCACTTCCAGTTTGCTGGCTGGGCCTCCTGCGGATTTCAATATCCACAGAATTCTGTATCTGTAGGGGATCCTGGAATGGATCTCCTAGGGATACCGAAAGCCCACTGTACTAGGAGCTTGGCCGTCTGTTGATGAGGCAAGCATAGAACAACGTCTCCTGTTTGCTGCACTCTTCCGCTTACAGCTCAAACCACTAACCTCAGGGACCCCAAGCTGGAGAACACATTCTCCGAGTCTAGATTTGTGTCTGGTCACTCATGACCCTGACATTGAGACTGGCTGAAGGGCACACCTTGATTTTAAAGAACTAGACAAATCTTTGACTACAGGCCTCCAGCCTGGCTAGAATGCCTGGGTAGAGAAGAGAGGAGATCAGAACATGTATTATTTCCTTCCTGTTCCAAAGATTGTGGTTGGAGGAATTCAATTTATGCCAGGTCCCGGTTTCCTAAGAGAATAAAGAGGCACAAAAAGTTAAGCCAATGGATTAACATTTAAAGGAATGTGTTTCTCTCCAGGATATTGGCTCCCACAATCTGGTCTTCTTGTGTTTAGAACGACAGGTGCAGGTTAGCTCTTTATCTACAGCAAATCAACCAGGGAAAGTAGCTACTGCCATCTATAGTACATCTTTTAAAGGCAAGATAGGAAATGTCAGAACTATTTGATCCGGTTTTAGAAATTGCCTTTCAAGACTTTATGAGATTTAAAACTTTTATGGTTTGTTCAGGAGGGTGGGATGCAATGAGAAAAATACTGTCTTTGGGAAAAGAGAACTGTCTGCAATACACCATAAATCCATCCAACTGTATGTAGGAGCTGGATGTTGCGTGTGACATGTGCCCTTGATGTTTAACAGATTTAGCTGAGTTTATCATAAATGAAGTACTAATTAAGCAATTTGGTAGATTCCCCCCCCCCTTTTTGGTAACAGGGCTCTCAGAGTGGTGGACAGTTTTTAAAAATAAAAAAGTTTTGCTTGGTGCTGAAATATAGCAAAGTTAACATCAGGTGAGCTTCTCTGGGGAGGGTATTCCATGTCTGAGGCATTGTGCCCAATAAGTTCCTCTCAAACCTCAAGTGGCAGAGAGACCCTGTTTCTCCTACCCACTTGCTGGTCTTTCCAACTCTGACCCAATCTGCAACATCACCCAGAAGCAGAGATCAGCCATTCATTACTTCAGGGTCGGTCTCCAACAATGTCTAATGCCAACAAAGACGGAGAAACTATAACTTAGTGAAAGAACACATTTATTTGTTTGTGTGTTTGCTTTTCACATTTTTATACTGTCTCATTCAGGAATTCAGGGCGGTGTTCATGGGTCATTCCCTCCTGGTGACCTCACAACAACCCTGTGAGGTAGATTAGGCTGAGAGATAACAACTAGCCCAAAGTCACCCAGGCAGCCTCATGGTTGAGTGGGGATTTGAACCTGGATTCTCCAGGTCTAAGTCCAACACCCATACCACTACACTATCCTGGCAATAGACATTCTTGGACATTCCACTTAAAACCTTCAGGATTGCTTTCAGGGGTCACCTGGTGATGGATGGGGATTCCTAAAGACTATGGGCCAATCATGGAAAGATGGCAACCCTAATCTGCATAACATTGCACTGCCTTGGAGATATTAAAGAACTGGTTGCAGTATCTAGACATAGAGGTCCACCCTAGTAAGAATGCAACATGAGTATCACATGTGGACCTGCCATCTTTTGCAAGACTCTAGAAAAAAAATGGTTATCACGAGCCACTGATCTGGAGAAAATATATCAAACACAGCAAGAGATAAATGAAATGCCGAAAATACAAAGGCAGAGCCTGCAGCCACTCACATGCGATGAGTCCTATTCCCTTTGCCTTGCATGCTTAGCAAGCTCCGCTAGAAGGGCAGTGCTGTCCCTTTTAAGCTGTCAAGCTGACTACTGATGCTATCCATTGGCCATGGAGTGTCACAGAATCTTGCTTGCAGCAGAATGTCATTCCTGGCTTTCAGCCATGAGGCAGAAGTGAAACCATTCCAGGCCCACAGTTTTTAGGTGTTCTGTTAACAAATTGCCCTGATGCCAATGTTAAGTGCAAAGAAACAAATTGCCCCAACAGAAACTAATGAGGTCTCCCATAAACAATGATTTTGATAGGATTGCACCAATGCAAGGATAGAGACAGGCAATAGTTTGGAAAGAGTTGTTGGTCGTAATAGTGGTGTCACTAGGAGGGTGCGGGGGGTATGGGTCACACGGGGTGACATGCACAGTGGGGTGATGCCACTGCTGGCCAAAAATTTTTAAATCTTGGTATTTTTGAAAAACACCATCATGTTATATATCAATCAATGTGTTCATGCAGAATGCAGTGGAACAAACCACGCTGAAATATCTCTATTCTATCAAAAGTTATAACCAAAAAACCAGCAGGGGACGGGTGATGGAGCATTACCATGCCCACCGCCCGGGGGACTTTACTGCCCACTGCATGGGAGGAGGTCCATCATGTGCTGGCCTCCCACACCGGGTGGCACAAACCCTAATGACATCACTGGGTGGCATGATGGAGCCCTCATTGACCTTCATGTAAATGGGCCTGAAGAAAAACAAAAATGGAGTGGGGGAGCGTGTTGTGGTGCTGGCCCCCCACTGGGGGGGGGTGCCCTGAGGAATTCCCTCCCCCAGATATGACAGTGCATTTTAGTCCAACATTTTGTTTCCTACAGTGGCTAACTAAATTCCAGCATGAATCCCATGAGTAGTACTTGAAGATAACAGCCTTCACACATTCAAGGCTGTGGCCCAAGTTTTACCATGCTTTCTATATCTCTAGCATATGATACTGGCCAATTTGGAAGGCAAGGCACCAACTATTGAATCTCCTTTTGTGTGGAAGGCTTTGGAATCTTCCTGGGAGTTCCAAGTAGCAAAACAACCATTCTGACCTCCAGCTTAACACAGGGGATAAGAAGAAACAGTTTGTGTTGGCATCATTGAATTAAATTCTATATAGTCAGCATTTCTCACTTGCACAGATGCATTTTCAAAGCGGTGAGTAAGAGATACAAGCATAAATCCTATTATTTGCTATCAGGCTTGCTCGATATCCCTCCCGCACACAACTGTGGAAACACAGCCCCTAATCTCAACTTGTCTGTGCAACCACTTGTAGGACTTGTCTGCCAAAAGCCATTAGAGGCTTGTGTGTCACTTGCATGATGGAGTCTTTCTTCCCTTCGCGGGTGGTATTATACACAGGTCTTCCCAGCAGTTCTGCTTGTCAGAACGTTCTCCTCTAATACCTAAAGTGCATGTGCATCTGCAGAAGGAAGGCGAAAAAAAACATTTAAGGAAATTTCTGTAATCACCACACGTTTTCTCACAGCTCTCAGAATGGCAATCTCCTCAAAGATAGAAGCAAAACACATACGCTCAAAGGGCCCGATCCTAAGCCAGGGCAGTGCTGGCAGCTGGCATGCTGCCCTGGCAACCACCATTGTGTGAGTGCCATAAGGCACATCACCACTGGCGGTAAGCCTGGAGTGCCGGCACAGAGGCCAGCACCAGTCAGCACTGGACTTCAGCGCCAGGAAGACGTATCGCTGGAGCAGCCAGCGTTAAATGCTTCCGCTGGCTGGCAGTGAGGTATTTTGGGGCGGGGGAAGGTGGGGGGAGGAAGGAACTGGGCGAAGGTAGGGCGGACCAAAGGATCAGGGCCAGGAAAGGGGTGGGGACGGTGGCAGAGTCTGCTGCCAAATCGTATGCCCCTCCCATGTCTGAAAGCTTGAGATGGACTGTAGCAGCGCAAGATGCTGCTCTGGGGAGCACCCAAGGCTTTTGAGGGCCTCGGTGCTTGGTGGGAGACACACAAGACTGTATCTTGTGGCCTGATGGAGAGTTTTAAAAGCAGAAGCACTCTGAGGGTTTGAAAGTTAGATCTCGAGGCAGCAAAGCATTAGAGCAATTAATAAAACAGACAAATATAGTAGCGAGATGCAGAAGGAAGGCCAGATGCAGAAGAAGAGCTTCTGGGATTCAGCCTTCTCTGCCCTTTATTCCTTCTCATACAATTCACAACAGGCTGGGGTTTTCCATTCTCTGATCTTGTTTACAATACTAAACCATGAGTCAATAGTCTACGTAATAGGGAAATTTCCACAAGGATGATGAGACTCACACTGGCTGTAACCAGTCGGCTTTCTAGCTAAACCACAATCACATTCCTAGATATGATTCTTTATAACATCGCCTTGTTGAAAGCTACAAAGCTTCAGACCTAGCATGTCATTAAGGCCACGCCGAGTTTGGTCTTGCGCATGTGCAAAGTGTGCTTTGCTTCATTGTCAACATACTAAGGCTAAGGCTAGCGCCTGTGTAGATAACCGCTACAATGGACCTCCTCAGTCCTGCACCCACTAAACAGCGGGTGCAGATCTGAGGAGTCCCACTGCTGCCAGCAGAGTTCAACATGGGGTAAGGAAACATTTGTTCCCTTACCCTGAGAAGACTCTGGCAGCTGCCCCGGCCGCATAGAATACAGCAGTGGCCATTTCAGCAGCACTGTTCCGTGCAGCTGAAATTGTTGTTGTTGAAGTTTTAGCTCCTTTCCCCAGTCTATAGCAGATAAATCTCTGGGGGGACAGATGCTTCTTGCCTCTAGTGCAAATACAGGTCAACTCACATGCATGCACACTAAGGTTACAATCTATACACGCTTACCTGGAAGTAAGTCCCATTAAGTTCAATGATATTTACTTCTGAGTAGACATGCATAGGATTGGGCTGTATGGCTCTGTGCAGTGCACAGCCTGTTGCTTCTCAGTAGTTTGGCACTTCCCTGCGACAAGCATGCTCCTATTTTTAACCTGTGAAATGTGGTGGCATGAAAATGGAGCACAGAATATTTTTAAAAAGAGAGAACATTTTCACACTTTTCACATTCGTTGCCATGAAAGAGAAGAGGTAAGGTAAGGTAAGGACATCTCAAAAAACAAAGAGCAACCATCAGAAAACAGTCTTGTGATTTAAGTCCTCTTGAGGACTGCAGCATTTAATAACATCTTAATGCTTAGTGCTTACTATGTGTTTTTTTTTGATCCAGTAAGAAGGATTACGGATGCTCATATAAGTTGGGTTCTGTTCAGGAGTCAAGAACATGGTTAAACATGGCTGTAAACTGCACATGCCTGATCTTGTCTGATCTCGGAAGCTAAGCAGAGTCAGGCCTGGTTAGTACTTGGATGGGAGACCACCTGGGAATATCAGGTGCTGTAGGCTTATACCATAGTCTTTTGAGACTGAAGGTTGCCAACCATGCGGGCCAGCTGTGGGCCAGCTACAGTGAATCTTGCATCCATGTTGCTGCCCAATAGGTTGACGGAAACAGGGAGATGGCAAGGCTGAGGCAGCAAAATGAGGCGGATGACCAAGGTGGGTTCAGAACCTGCTGTTGACTCAAATCCTGGACAGAATTCTAAAGGCCACCCTCAGGTAGCCCAATTCTATCCAGCCCCCAGGCCTCCAGCAGCGCTGAAAGGGCTGTTGCTGGATCCTATGGGCACCAGGCTAGCACCGGGAGTCTCCTTGGGTACATTTGCTTGCTTTCCATGGGTAAGGCTGCCATGGCGCCAATAGGTCTTCTCGGTTCCGCACCTGCCTTTGCGTGGGCATAGAGTTGAGGAGGCCTGTGTCATGCTGCCTGGCCTGGGAGAGAGGATATGACACAATGACAGAGGTTGCCATTGTCTTCGCTCCTTCCAGACCTGATCCTCCCCTCCCCCCACTCAGTTCCATCCTCCTCCCCACCCTGCCCCGCCTTGAAACATCTCACCACTGGGTGGTGACGAAACTTACTGCTGGCTGCTTCCACTGAATGCTCTTTTTGCACTGAGTTCAGCACCAGCAGCCCTTCCTCACCGGGTGCTGTAGGCATGCCTTATGGCATGTTTGTGATACTCGGAGCCAGTAATACGGATGTATCACTGGCGCAGGCCCAGATAGGATCAGGCCATGTATTGGAAAAGGCTGCTTCTCTTGTTACAAAACTTAATTTTTTCTTTATTTAAAAAAAAGCATCCTCTGCACTGCTTGCGAAAGGGCCTACTCTCTAGTAAACTCCCCAATAAGACCATATTGCAGGCCAAGAACCACAAACATGCACACCCAAGTAAGTCAAATGTCCAGATGAAAGTCCACACATTTGCATAAAAACTTCAAAGAACGTCAGCACAATTAAACAAGACTTGGCCTTATCACTCCTTCATGTGCCCATTGATTTGCTTTCCTTTTTATTCCTACAGATTGCAAATGTCCCTTGCATGCAAAGTTATATATCAGGGTCAGATTAATTAAACTCCCTGTTGGGGCCATTTCATAAACAGTTGTTTATAGCAGCTCTAACTCTCTCTTTTTTTCTTTTTAGTTCTACAAACAAAGCAAAAAATAAAATAAAATAGTCAGAAGCGGGGAGGGAAATACCCTCAGTGAAATATCGAAATATCTTTGTCTTACGAATCGGCTGGAGTTTTAAGCTGTTAGGGTTCTGAGCCTTTTTCCAGCATTATCAGGTTAGAACAGAACAAACACATGAATACCTGACATCAGCACTAAAACCAGCAGGACGCGTTACTTTTTCATTAGAATCTTTGAGCTTGAGATCAGACACAGAGAAAGATTAAAACAAATATGAATTTAATCAAGGGATTCTACTTTCCTGGTGTGGGAACAGGAACATGCTGACATAAATAGAGGACCAAGCACCAGGGCATCTAAACCATATCAAAGGCAGGCTGCTTACCACTAACTGCTCAGATGATCCGTATCATAACAACAAAAAAGAAAAACAATTATTTATTCTTTTTGATGTTTTGCGGCTCAGAAGTAACTTCCTTTTTGAAGAGTGCAAGGTCAAAGCCAACTGATTGTGTATGTTTCTTTTACAGGGTTTCTTCTTTTTCTTCACTTGAAACTTTGTCAGCGAGGGACTGAAAGTTATTAGGTATGACCTACATTTGGGAACTATGCAAGGAGGCACAGAGATGCTGGTTTTCTTTTGTGGGTAATAACCTTGGGGTGTGTTGGGGGGGGGGAAGGTGTTAATTGTAAAAAGCAGGCTGCAAATTATATCAGTATTATGGAAAAATAAGATTATTAAAAAGAGGAGTGGGGAGAGCACAGAACAGACCAGCAATCCCCCCTTTTTTTTTCCTCTTCAGAAATCTGATGCTGAAGTTGACTTTGAACCAACCAGACATAACACCCAAACCATGATTTCTCTCTTCTTCCTCTTTCTTCCCTGACTTCCTTTGCTGCAAATCTAGGGTTTGCCATGAGATTCAAACTAGGCAAACTATGGTTTGCACAAACCATAATTTGCTTGCAAACCAGAACTGAAAACCTCAATTAGACTGCAATTCTGGTTGGGAGGCAAATGATAGTTTGTTCAATTTAGATGAAATGACAAATTACAGTTTGCCACAGACCAAGCACTCCAGGAGGAAATGGGATGTGTGAAGGGAGGAGAAACGAGGAAAGAGATTGCCTAGCCCTAAGGCCTGGATGTGATGGTCAAAGCTATTAGATCCTAACCAGGCTGTTGTCTAGGCCAGGGGAAGGCAAACCACGGCTCAGGGGCCATTTGCGGCCCTCGGGTACTCCCAATCGGGCCTACAGGCAGCCCCCAGTCTCCAAGGTCTCTTTAGCGCATCGGAAAGTGTTAGAGCCCTCAGTGGCTCGCAACTGCCTGTCACGACCACTTTATGTGAGCTGCACGTTGCTAGGGTGTACAAGGGGGTGGGCCACACCAGGTGACACACGCGGGGGGTTGACACTATTACTGACCAAAATTTTTTAAATCTTTGAATATTTTCAAATAATACCATCATGTTATATCATTCAATACATAATTTCAGGCAGAATGCAATGAAACAAACCATGTTGAAATATCTCTATTCTATCAAAGTTATAGCCCAAAAAACAGTGGGTTGGGCAATGGAGCATCACCATGCCCACCTCCCAGGGCATTGCCTGGCCAACTGCACAGGAGGAGGTCCATCATGGAGATGATACGCTGGCCTCCTACACCAGGTGACACAAACCCTAGAAACACCACTGGTAGTGCCTAACTAGTTTTTATCCAAAACTTCCAGAAAGCTGAAGCATGCTTGTTTTCTGAATTAAAACAGAAGGGACACACTATTTTTATGTTCCAAAGAATTGGCTTTCAGCAAGTATAAGCATGATCTGCTGCAGAGCACGGTCTGTGGGCTTAGCCTATAACCACCTTGCTGAAGATGGGCAGCAACACCTGGATGGGTGACTGCCTGGGAACTCTTTGTTGGGAGGGAATAAGGGGCAGGAGGTGCGATCTGCTGGTTGAGCTTTTGCCTTGCCTGAAAAGCTATGCAGGATCAGTTTGGGTCTCGCCTTGGATGGGTGGCCAAAAGTCACTAGCAGGAGTGGAAGAATGTGGAGGAGTGTAGAATGTGGGGGAGTTTGTTGGCAAGAAAATGGATCACATCTTGAGAACCAGCCTGGGGACATCTTTTAAAGCTGCCTGCACACAAGAGCTGTGCAGCCAGGACAACAATTGCACTATGAAAGGAAACACCCAGAGAAATGGAGGGTTCTATGAGTGTTTGCATAGAATAACACTTGCAATAAACCCCATTTCAAAAAAAGTCTCCTTTCCATTGCTGTCACTGCCCAGAATGACTTCAGAGGTGAGGGGGAGGGGCCACTTACATGACGAGTTGAGTTGTCCGCACAACTTACTGTTTTGTGTCTGTCTGTTGTCCCCTCCCCCCCCCCCAGGAATGCCACTGGACTCACCTAACAGCCTGATCACTTTGGGTGCCCTCTTTTGCAACTTTTCCAGCTCCACAATATCCTTCCTGGAGTGTGACAAAAGAACGTAGCACTCAAAATGTGGAAGCGCCATAGACTTATGCAGAGGCAATACAATGTTTGCAGTCTTGTTCTTGATCCCTTTCCTAGTGACCCCTAGCATGGAATTTACCTTCTTCACAGCTACTGCACATCGGGTTGACATTTTCACTGAGCACTGCCCAAACATCTCTTTCCTGGTTTGTCACTGACAGTTTACGCCCCAATGTGTGCATCACTTTACACTTATTGACACTGAAGCACATTTGCCATTTGACTGCCCATTCACCAGTCTGGAAATATCCTATTGGAACTCTGAATAGTTCGGTGTCATCAGCAAACTTGGCCACCTCACTATTTACCTCTAACTCCAGATCATTTATCACCAAGTTAAAAAGCACCAGTCCCAATACAACTCCACTCCTTACTTCCCTCTGCTATGAACATTTCCCATTTATTCCTGCACCTTCCTTTCTGTTCTTTAAAGGTTATCAAACTATACAAGGACCCGTACTCTCATTCCCTCTTATCCCCTGCTAGGTTTACTCAAGAGCCTTTAATGAGGGACTTGGTCAAAGCTTTTTAAAAATCCAAGTATAAAATGTAAACTAGGTTGCCTCTATCCATGTGTCTCATGACATAGTAGAGACTTACTATCAAACAAGGGACAGAGGGGATATAATTTTTAATTAATTAATTTAACTGTCCAATCCTATGCGTATCTACGCAGAAGTAAGTCTCATCTGTTTCACTAGGACTGACTCCCAAGTAAGTGTGTATATGATTGTAGCCTAACTTTCCCTATTTCTAGGATTTGTAGAACCTTGTAAAACAAACCAGGAAGATAGTCCAATCCGGAGCTGCCTGGCACACGAGGTTGCCATGGTGCCAAAATGGCTGCTGCAGTATCCAGCGCGCAACCAGGCCGCCACCGGCAGCTCCTTGAGGGCAGGAGGGGACTTTAGTCCCCTTCCCGTGGGTAAGGCAAGCAGCCCCGCAATGGGGTTACTCGATTCTACGGCAGCTCTGAAGCTGCCGCAGAATCAGAGTGTCCCATGTCGGACTGTGCAATTTGACACGGGGCTCAGGATCCAGTGGAACCGAGCTCCACTGGTCCCACCCTCCTCTAGCCCCATTCCTTCCCCCCGCCATGCCTCCTCCCTGCCTTCTGCCTGCCCTTTCCTCAACTCCCCCACCCTGGAGCACCTCCTCCCCACTTCTTCCCACACCCTCCCTCACCTCTCTGCCACTAGGCAGTCCTAGAGTCCAACCTCTGGGTAGCAGAACGCTGGCCCAGCACTGTAGCTGGCCCAGTGCAGGCTCATGCTGGACTAGCCCTGGCGCCGGGATTGCGATAAGGGCTTGCAAACGTGCCTTACGGCATGATTGCAACGGTGCATGCCAGCAGTGGGCCAGTGCGCAGGGCTCTGGATTGGGCCCTAAATGAGGTAAAAATGAACAAACAAAACACAAAACTAGAGACCATCAGTCAGACATCCACAAGCTCATTCAAAGCAATAAATAAATTTGCTCTTAAACATCTTTGAAGCCACTATGGTCCAAAATACCTCATCTTCTTGAATGCCTTATGTGGCCTTTATTTTCCCAAAAGCACATAACTACTCTTGATCTAAGGCCTTCCCAGAGAGAAACAACACCACGTGCTAACAGTCCATGACTGATCATCTTCTTTGGCCAGTGTCATGAATATGTACAGTTTAGGCCTAGTAACATGTAAAGCCTGAACCAAGCTAAAACAGTAACACAGAAGTGGCTTGCAATCCTAGCTGCTAAGAATTTACAACTCAATGGAAGGTGATTATGTAGCACCTAGGCAGCCAGAAAGACACCCATCAAGGATGGAATGCAGCTGTAGATCTCCAGGGGGGAGGGAAGAGCTGAGAGGGCGAGCTTCCAGCCCCACTTCCGGAGGACAGGTCTTTTGGTCTTTGTCTCTTGGTGAGATAGGTGGTGGGTGCACATCCTGCCCCGCCAGGACCATGTGGCCCATAGGTAACTGGCCTGAGGATCTACAAAAGAAGCTGACCCAGGTGAGAGTCAGAGAATAACAGCCAGTTAGCTTTGTTGTTTTATGCTGATATGTTTCCTAGAAGTTTTTATGCCTCTAGCATTTGCTGCCTTTGTAACTTTTTGTAACCCTATGTACTTAATAAAGTAAAATCCTTTTACCATGTTGGTTCATTGTCTGTTGGGGACAAAGGTTCAGAATCCTGCCTAGCCGTTCAGCAAGCTACCAAAAATCCTCATTGTGGACTAGAAACTTGAGGACTGAGACTTTAAGTAAAGAAAGTGCTCAGTGCCTACAAGGGATATAGTTAAGCCTAGAGTGTCTCGGTGTCCCTGGACTGAGGCACTGGTTCTTACAGGGTGGTGGCACTACTACCGAACAGGGATCTTTGAGGGCTCTAGTGTTCAGAACCAACAACTCTGAGCACCCAAAACCCTGGGAGTGTGAGACCAAGTATACAACAGCCAGTTAGAAAGTTAGTGAACATTCAATGAGATCACAGAAGGTCAGCCAATAGCTAGTGGGGGTTCACAATCTGGCAAGTAGGAAGACAGCTTGCAGCCTAAGATGACATGCTTTTCTTCACTTCTGTGGAACCCTCCACCATTAACAACCAACTCAAAAACAAAACCACGGGGGTGGATCTTGGTGGGTGGGCTATAGAACCGAGTTGTTGACTTGGCTTTTGCAAACTTTTTTTTAAATAAAAGGTCTTGAAGACCAAAACCTTTACAATGGTCATCAACATCTTTCTATGGATCCTTACTTTTGGAACTTTTTGGTAAAGATATTGCTATAAAAAGAAGCACTCAGTGTTGCGATCCTGAACTCAGTGAGGCTTAGTTATGAGTAAACATGCATTATCAAGCTACCAGGTGATCTTGGTATTGATTCCATTGAAATCTCTGGGTCTGTAGGGCTCAAAGAGAATAGGCCAAAGCCAAAATGGTTCATTGTGCCCAAAAAGCAATGGAGAGCCAGCACAGCCTTTGAACACTGATGTAATGTCTTCTCTGAAATCAACAGCAGGCTGCCATTTTCTAGAAGCTTCTAAACAGTCACCGATCAAGCTCAACCGAAACACTAAGCTCACATGGCACAGTTGACATTTTGTGCAACATTAAGCGTCTTTCTAAAGCCACTCGCCGCTGTTTCCAGCGGTGAGAAAGAGAGCGCGCAGACTGCGCCAATGACACCGGCAGCACTTATTTGTGCGCAGAAGACGAACCGAAGCATTTGGAGGAGGCGTATAAACAGCCAGGCCCCTTCATCTAGACAAGAAAGGTGTTCTGCCTCAGATCGAGTGCCACTTCGAATAAATACAACCACTGTCAAATGTCAGCAACATCTGAGGGCGACATCGTTTGGTGTGGCGCCGCAGACAGAGACGGGGGTAAGGGTGCCTTCAAAAAAAAAAAAAAACAGCCCCTAAAATCAAAATTGAGACCTCATTATTAGCACCACTACTGGCAAGATAAGTGGTGAACATCACCCCTGCCTTTCTTGCTATGCACACAGGCCAATAATTATGCAAGAGACACTTTCTTAAGATGTTAAGGAGCAAAGGAAAAGAGGAGGCTTATTGTTTTTCCACTTGCCTTTCTTCATACAAGGTTAGGGGTTCTTTGGGTCAAAATATTCTGCCTCAGCATCTCTCTCTCTCTCTCCCCCCCCCCAGCCCGCTTCAGTCCTTCTAGAAAAAAAACACCCAGAGCCATAATTTGTCTTAGAATTTCTTTTGAAACGCTACAAGAAAGCCTAACTATTGCTCTTTTCCCTCTGTTTCTTATTCCGGCAATCCCTTTATCTGGCTTTCATTTCCAGGCCCGCTTGGCCTCTTTTGTAGGGGAGACTTCAGGGAGCCCAGTCACTTTCGCAGGCCCTGTGATGTTCGCGAAGATTAAAAAGGAGCTTTGAAGCTTTAACAGTGCTCTGTAAGCCCCGTTGGTACAGGACCTCAGAAAGACCCAAGCCATCTGGCAAACTGACATAAAGACAAACTAAAGTGATTGAAACAGTTTCTTCAAAGGAACAATGGCCGGCTGGCAGGTTTGTTGATTTGGGTTTTTGTCTTTCATGTGTCACCCTCAAAAAGTCGCAAGAACACCTAGGCAATCGCAGACCGGAGAAAGGATTGGTGCAATCTGCTGCCACGGTCTTCTCATACCAGAAGTGGAGGGGGGGGGGAAAGAGGGACTCCAAGTCACCAAAGCAATTGGGGGAACACTAATGAATTTAACCCGAGGCCATCTGTTTAGTATTTATATAATTAAACACTTCGTTTGGAATTTCTGGAGCCTTTGCTGAGAGGAGCTGCTCTTCCTTGTTTACAAATCTGGATTTTTAACCATTTCAGCTGGCCCACGCACATGTGAGCAACACGCAAGGGGAAGGGAGGGGATTGGGGAAGGGGAGAAAGGGAAGCAATTCCATCAGAGTGCAGCACGATTTGCAGATAAAAGCCATCACTGGGTTCCTAATTGCTATTGTCTCATTTTAACAAACCAGCAACACAATTGTGTCAAAATCAGAAAGAAATATGTCCTCACAACATCATATTTCAATGATTGATGTTTTTTTTAAATAAAATAAAATAAAAATAACCAGAAAAGAAATCAAAAAGAGAGAAGGAAAAGAGAGACGCTGTGATCTGCGACTGCATTAAGTTCTTTTGTTGTTTTCCCAGGGTGATGTCAAACATTTCTAGAGAGAGAGGAAATATTAAAAGACGGATTTACATATTATTGATACTGTCAATCTGTGCTCCAGGGATCCCATGTGATAGTAGCTAAAAGTAGGAGCTGGGAAGGAAATACTGAAATGCAGTATCATTAGTAGGGTGCCACAGAGTGGGTGAGCTTCATGGCAGAGTTGCACTGGTTGGGCAACTGACTTCTGAGCAAATGTGTTTAGGCTTGGACTGAAAGCTTCCCTGGATTCTTGACACCCTGCAAAAAAGGTCACTGTCTCCCAAGGCCAGGAAACTCACTCAAAAAAAGCCCATTGAATCCCACCCCTTGGCAATAATCCTGCCCCTTCCAGGGGTTCTGCAAAGCCTGCTAGCAATATAAGGCTGCTGCTTCCGAACATATTCAATAAAAGATTCTGTGGCACTGGGAACCCAGCCAGTCTAGGACTCGCCTGTGATTGCCATTCCATGGATAAAGCTTCAGGCAGTGGAACTGCACACTGTTTCACCTGGGCTTTGCACCTCAGCATCCAGCAAGTAAAGGAAACCGTTTAGCACACGGTACTGACTACTCAGATAGGAAGAATGCATGTGCATACACTCTACTCCCACGCATGGGGTAAAAGGAATGTGGAGTAGGGATTAGCATATTTGGTGCTCAGCTCACCCAAATACCATTTTCCTGCCCAAGGTGGTCTGGCCATAGCTGGCCAGTGTAGACGTCACCTGGGACTACCAGACCATCACCTGGGACCACCATCATGGGACAAGCTGGATTTGGAAGAAGAACCACCATCACCAAAAAGTGGTGACAGGAGAGAACAAATACTCCAGCACCAAACTTGGAAAAGTGGAGCCAAGGAAAGCAGGGGAGGCCACAGGATGGCAGGGAAGGCAAAGCAAAGAGAGCAGACCCTAGAACAGTGGTGGAGAAAGAAGGTGGCTTAACTCAGCAGTCCCTGTTGTTTGTTTATATACCACCTTTTTCATTCTTAGAATTGTCAGATTTTATGTAAGGCACTTGGCAAAGACCAGATAAGGGTCTTTACAATATTGTTCTATTCATATATAGCGGGGTCCCCAACCCGCGGGTCACAGACCAATACTGGTCTGTGGCCTGTTTGGAACAGGGCTGCAGCCTGGGCGCGGGGTAACCAGGTGTGAGGCAGCCAGGGGGAACGCAGCGTCTGCAGAGGAGACGTGGGGCACTCCAGGTGGCAATGGCGGCTCCCCGACCACCTCCTAACCCAGGGACAGGGCGGCCACACCAGGCGCAGATGCGGCGGTCAGCGTGCCTCCTTCACAGGAAGCAGGGGGCAGCTCAGAGGGACTGAGGGCACTTGCGCCAGGCCCCATGGACACTGGGAGTCCCAGACACTGCCTGGGGCCACTCCGTGCTCAATGGGGACAGGCCCTGGGGGTGGAACCTCTGTGGGGGTCGTGGGGCTGCCGCTGGGGTGCCAGGCGGCTTCCGCCTTGCTCTCTCACCTCCAGATGGGGGAGTGAGGGTGTGCAAACCCCAGCCAAGCCCACTGTGTGTCGCCAGCAGGGCAGCGGGGAAGGGGCAAGAGGAGGACCTCCACCCAGCCAGAGTGAGCTGAGAACAGGGCAGGAAGGCCACATGGACCCTGAGCGGAGTGGGCAGGAGGCCCCTCGGATCATCAAGGAGGCTGGAAGTCAGCCACAGAGGACACCCTTTTAAGCCTGCTCAGGGAGGAAATAGTGGGGCAAAGGGAACAGCCCTGTGTGATGACAAAAGGCAGACAGGAGGTGGGGCAGGCAGCCTAAGTGGAGGCTGCTCAGCCATGGACCCAGGGTCAAGACAGTTAGAGGGAGGAGGACCAGGGTGACATGAACCTCCTCCCCCTCATAGGGTCTGAGGCCATCCTTGCCAGGGTGCCTACCACAGGGGATACCCGCAACACTCCTCCCTTCCCAATTTGGGTAACTGCAACACCCACCAGCCCATCGCACCCTTCCAGGCCCTGCCCACTGGGGTTCCCCCCCCCCATCCATGGAAAAATTTTCTTCCACAAAACCAGTCCTTGGTGCCAAAAAGGTTGGGGACCACTTCAAGTAGTCTCCAGATGTTTCTCTTTCACAGTGTAGTCATCTTTCTGGGTGCAAAGCACGTGCCTTCAAGCTTCCGCAGACGGCAACAAATAACCTCAGACAGGAGCTCAAGTTGTTAGATTGACTTCTAAGCATTCCATTCTGCCCTCTCACCGCGGCACACCAGCAACTCCTTTCCCAGCAGCCTCTTGTTCTGCACTAGATGCAGTACAGACTGCACCAGCGCCACTACATCACAGCATGGGACTTTAGTTAGGTTTGGGCTCTTGACCTCCTTGAGTCTCTTGGTTGAGGAAAAGCACAAGCATTCGAAATGCCATTTTTGTGCTTCTGTATGGATGCAAAAAAAAGAGTGTGCAATTATCTAAGTTTCCACCATGCCAGTCGCAGAGAGCGACAAAGGAAATTGGTCTGACCTGCCGCGTAATGCCGTTGATGGAATTCTATACACGCAAAAGTCCTCGTTTGAACTTTTTCTCTCCAACAACAGAAAACAAGAGTTGCAACGGCTTAGAAAAATGTTCTGTCACTTTCGGTGTCAAAGAGAGGGGGAAAAATATTAAGCATGGAGCTGCTATCATTAGGATGAGGTGCTGAAGAGATTTCCTCTCTCATTTTCTCTCTTCCCATCGCTTTCATTTCATGCTCTCTTCTGATCTTGGTATCACTAGCAAAGCCGCCTCTCTCTGCCCTTTCCTGCTCCAGACTGCCCTCCTAGTCCTACAAATCAACACAACTAAGCTCTGAGATTGTCAGAGTACTTTGGGAGAGAGCAGCCTTCTTGCCATTCTCTTTTTTCTCCCTGCAGACAGCAAGATTTAACTTATGGCAATTGCTTTGTCACGCAAACAGGGGAAACTGCCTTCTCTCTTGGGCATGATGATAGGGGTAATAGAGAAACTGATCAAAAGGGGGCAGGAAAGGAGAAGAAATGTTGAGGGGAAAAATACCCTTGGCCCCTTTCCTCCTCAAACAGACCTGCAACGCACATTCAGGCATGGGGTTGAAAGATGTAGTTCCACAGTGGGAGTTTTGGGCTGCAATTGTTGCCAAGGCCAGAGGCAGGCACCTGCTGGATGAGAGCCAGGAATCAAGAATCAGTTGCATCACTAGGGATTGCGTCACCTGGTACAAGAATTCACTACATCACTCCCACAATGGACGTCCTCCTGTACCAAACCGTACAGAATAAATGACAAGATTATACGTACAGCCTAAATGCAGTGGCATCACTAGGGTTGGTGTCACCCCCATTAACTTTGATTGTTTATTTTAATATATAACGGTAAAGGTCACCCAACAAATCAGAAACCCACAAAAAACCAGTGGCTTAGTGACAACTTAATAAGAGTTCTAGTTTTAGCTCTGATGCATGGAAATGAGAGCACCTTATTGGTTCCCTGCTATGTCATAACAACACCTCATTGGCTCTTGGAACAATCAGTCTCATTGGTCAGTACAGTGTCAGGGACATCCACTTTTTGTTACATAAGGCAGCTGTGTTTTCTTTTTCTGGTTGACCATAACTTTTGATAGAATACAGATATCTAAATGGAATTTGTTTCATTGCATTCTTCATGAAATTCTACATCGAATGCTACATAACACAGGCCTACAAAACTGAAGGTCAGAAAAGTTTTTCCCAAACTTTATGGTGGTTTGACATGAATTTGGGGTACCGATTCCAAAAATGGCATCTGTTTTGCCCTATCATGTCTAGTTTTGGAGATATAGTATAGCCTCATTAGTGAATGGTTCAAGCAACTTGCACTAAAGAGGCTATGCCGTGTCTCCAAAACAAGATATGATAGGGCAAAATGGATGCCATTTTTGGAATCGGCACCCCAAATATGCCCAGGAATTGGTGTAACGTTAAAAGGAAGCAAAATGTGTGTTGGCCTGTGCAACATGACATTATTATTCTTTTTCAAAAATACCAAGATTTTATAATTTTGGGCATTTTGATTGCTTGCCATTCTACCATGGAGATATAAAGTCTATAATAAATGTTATTTATATCTCTAAGGGCACAATCCTAACCCCTTATGTCAGTGTTTTCCAGCACTGGCAATGCAGTGCCAATGGGATGTGTGCTGAATCCTGCAGTTGGGTGTCACTCAGGGAGGTCTCCTCAAAGTAAGGGAATGTTTGTTCCCTTATCTCAGAGCTGCATTGCCCTTATGTCAGTGCTAGAAAGCACTGAGATAAGGGGTTACTATTGTGCCCTAAGGCTGCAGTCCTATCCACACTTACCTGGGAGTAAACCCCATTGGGTATAATGGGACTTACTTTTGAGTTGATATGCATAGAACTGGACTGTAAGATTCTACAGACTTTGACTGTGAACATGGGGCCCCACAAAAAAATGTTTCCAATTGGGCCTTGCAGCCGTCCTGCCTTAGTAAGTTGCTCTGCAATAAGTACACAAAGTCTGTGGGCACTGCAACCATCTCAGAGATCAACAGGGGGCCCTGGGCTCTTGGCAGCTGTCCAAAAATGCTAATCCCCAATGCTGTCAGAAGCTTAATTTGCCAAATGTACAGTGATGATAACAGGCAATTCTGCAAGGTACTATGTACACTGATAGTGGGTGATAAATATAACAAAAATGATGAGGATGAAGGGTTAGGTGTAATTTGTCACACTCCCAACCCATAAAATTTAAATGAACAAAGTTCCTAGGTCTCGTAGTTTTGAGAACTTCTTGAAGAGGCAAGAGCTGTTGGTAGGAGATGCCCAGACATCAAACTTTCATTGGGTGGAATAATATACTTATTACTCTCACAGAGAGAGAGAGAGAGAGAGAGCACAGAGCTCTGAACAAGACAGTGAAATCACCCAGCCAGCTATTTTAATACAGCTAAGCTCAAGGTTATATGTGTAGGGGTGAAAAAATCTGCACCATTCCTATGGTGGGGAAGCGCATAATCCTTGAAAGTAGTTATTTCAAAAATGGCTTAAGGTCATGGTAAGTAACAAACTTAACATGAACTCCCAGCAGCGCAAATGCTGCAGCTAAAGAAACTAAAATTACTCTTGGATCTATAAACAGAGGTATAACAAACAGGAACCAGAGGAGCTGTGCTTTGCAGGGGATTAATGAGATCATTTGTGGAATTTATCGTGGACTCAATTTGGTAAGCCAGTTCAGTTTAAAAATTGTTTTTACAGGGCGGATTTGGGGTCTATATTTGTTAGCAGTGAGTTGGGGGAGTTTGACTGAGGATTGGCTCCCTAGGACAGAAACCACTAAAACTAAACATTACCCCAAACACATGGCTACCTCCATAAAAAGCAACTACATATTTAACTTCCTTGGGGCTGGCATCACTGAGCAGTTGCCAAGGGCCCACGGCTGATTCCTGCAGACTTCCCCATCGTTAGAGGATTCCCTGGTCGCTGGAGCAAGATGATGGGAGAGGCAGGAGGGGGTGGTGGGAGGGCAGAACAGAAGTGGGGAGGGGGCAAAACCGGGTGGAGGAGGACAGGAAGAGTGTCACATGGTGGGGAGGGGAGATGGGTGGATCGGGTCCCAGGAAGGGGTGGGATTGGCAGTGCCAGTACCACCAATATCCTAACCCCCTTCCTCTGCCCAATCCTGTGGCATGAGTCAACATGGACCTACAGCAGCAACATTACTGTCATAGGTCTGAGTAGACCCACCCATGCTATGGAGGTTTACAGCTGTTCCCTTACCTAGAGGAAACCTCCTGGACTGCTCCCACCGTAGGATGCATCGGTCGCCATTTTGGCACTGCTGCATAGACAGGTGACAGAGGGAATACGATTGGGTCCTTCGTTCAGTTTCTGCTGCTGTGGATTTTGTTTTGTCCTCTGCTGCAGTGGTTCCCAACCTTATTTCCACTTGCAAACCCCTTGCCAGTCCATTTCCATAAATTGTACCCTTCATGTTAGCAAAATGTTTGTAATTAATTAGTACTTGAAGTTATTTCAAATTAATATGTTTTCAACTACTGATCCATATCTGATAATACACAAATTGATGACCAGAAACTAGCAGTAGCTGGGGCGTTCACAGTCAGCTAGCTGCCTTCCTTCCTTCCTACTTTGCCAGCCCCATTTTCCACCATTATTCACATTTTTTCCCCAAATACCTCTGAAGTCCCTGGCAAGTATCCCTGGGAGTACATGTACCCCAGGTTGGGAACCACTGCTCTCCTACTTTGATGTGACTGTTTTGCTTTTGCTTTACTGCTCCATTTGTTCTCGTATCAGTTTCTGCTGTTTTAAAGTTTTTGTTGCTATTATTGTTTTGATTTTAACATGTTGGAAATCATTTTGGGCAACTCCTGGTGGGAGGCAAAAAGCAGGATTTAAATATTTTAAATAAATAAACAACATGTGTGTGTGAGGGGTGCTGATCCAGATCAAAACTAAGCAGAAGATGGGGGCAAGATCATGATGCTTCCTCTCCCCTCCCCCTGGCACATGTTATTTGTCCCTGGGGAAAAGTTTCCATTGGAGCAAGTTAATAAAGTAGTATTTTTATAATGAATAACAACAAAGAAGATACTGATTTTCCAAAAGGCGCTGTATAACAATGCAAGCCTATGCATGTCTGCTATGAAGTAAGGGCCAAATCCTATCCAACTTTCCAGTGCCAATGCAGCTGTGCCAATGGGGCGTGTGTTGCATCCCGCAAGGGGAGGGCAGTCATGGAGGCCTTCTCACGGTACGGGAATGTTTGTTTCCTTACTCTGGGACTGCATTGTGGCTGCATTAGTGCTTGAAAGTTACATAGAATTGGACCCTAAGAGCCCAATCCTAAGGGCTCGGGTGCCGGTGGTACAAGCGCACCGCCAGCGCTGGGTGTAGCAAACATGCTGTAATGCACATTTGTGATACCAGGCGAGGAGGAACGCCAGTCAGCATGGGGCCTCAGCACTGGGAGGATCCCAGCAAAGAGCGACTGGGGGGTAAGTAGCACCACATGATGGCAGTGCGGCTTTTGGGAGTGGAGAGGAGTCATTCCAGGGTGAGGGGAGGGTGGAATGAGGGAGGAACCGGCCCTGGAGGGGGTCGGACCAGTGGAGCCCTCCTCCGCCTGATCCTACCCCCACGATGGAATCCAAAGCTGACGCAGGTCTTCTCAAGTCTGCGCTGGGAAAATAGCTGGAGCAGACCTGAGTAGCCCCACTGTGGGACTGGATCTTTCCTCGGGGGAGCGGAAGAGATGAAAGTCCCCAGCAGCATCCCTGGTCTGCTGGATACATCTTGACACTGCTGTAACCAGCAGCATTCTCAGCATATTCAGTGGGGCTTGCTCTCAGATAAGTGCATAAGTTTGCAGCCTGAATGTCTTCAAATAAAGTACACATCCATGAATTTTCATGGGTCTCCATTTGTATATATTTGAGCCAGGCTATGTGGTTACTAGACAACCGTTGAAATGGGTGTGGTGTGTTTTCAGAGCTATTTCCAGAAACTGTACCATCTGTGGTGATTAATCCTCTCTAAAAGAAACTGACGTTCAAAGGAATTCACACTGTGGTGAAGCCTTACACATGTTCCAGTGTCAACGGCGAATTTCTCAAGCTTGGATTCCCCGCTGCTGATAAACTAACCAAGAACTGCACGTCAGGTTTCCAGACTAGCAAGCTGATGATCTTCCTGAGTTACTGATACGTATCCCTTTCGGTATATACAGACCATTACTGCATGTATGCCTGAAACACATTTTAGCCTCCACTTTAAAAAAGTCTTCCATAGACCAAAGTCTATAGCATGAAATCAAAAGCAGTCTATAACATGAAATCTATAAAGTCTACAGCAGCCATTTTCAACCACTGCACAGTGGCACATTGGTGTACTGCGAGTGGTCCACAGGTGTGCCACAGGAATTTGGGGAAAGGTCATTTATTAGTAGGACCAATGGGGGATGTAAGCCCCCTACTGGCAGCATGGTGTGCCTTGACAATTGTTAAAAACCTGATGGTGTGCCTTGACAATTTTAGTGCCTTGTCAGTGTGCTGTGAGATGAAAAAGGTTGAAAATCGCTGGTCTATAGCATGTAATGTAGACTGTGATTAAATTGTTTGGCGGGGAGGGGAGGACAAACTGTACTGCTGTCAGCTATTTCTTATTATTAAATGGATCATTGCACACTCCAATGTGGGGGAACGAGGGCAATCTGTTCTCAAGGAACTAAGGGTGCAATCCTATGCAAGCTTTCCTGGGAATAAGCCCCATTGAATAGAATGGAACTTACTTCTGAGTAAACATGCATAGGATTGGGCTTACTCCCCCCCCCCCAAACACACACTCTCTGGTGCAGCTACACCAAGAATGGGCATATCATAACCAGCAGAAGGGGGGGGGGATCAAGAGGCTTCAGAGATGAAATGAGATTTAAAACCCCTTACACTTCTGTAAGCAATGGATCTCCTTATACCTGTGCCAGCAAAACAGCTGGAATAAGTCCAAGGAGGGAAAGAGAGCAGGGAGGCCACAAAAGGTAAGGACCCAGCATGTGCCATTGCTGCCAGATCACCCTCTCTGCCCCCATTCCTCCCCCTGCCCAGTTTTGTCCCCGCACTGCCCCTGTTGCTGCCTTACCTGCTCCAGGGGATAGCTGGTGATCTGCTGGAGGCTTGAGAATGTTTCCATCTCATACAGCAGCACTCCCAAAATGGCTACCAATGGACTGCTGTGCGCTCTGTTGGATGATATTTTGCAACAGCAGAACTCACTAGGATTGGACTGTAATTTTCACTTCTTCTCTCCCCCCCCCCCAAAAAAAACTGCATTAAGTTCACAGCAAGGATGGGGAATCACTTTAAAGAGATGGGAAGGGACAACACTGCTGAGGTCAGAGCCAAACTACTGAACCAATAGAATCATATGGTTTGGGTCTTGCTGGACTATGCCATTTCATGCTACAAATTGGGAATTCTGTGCCTGAATGCTTCCCTATGTAACATGTATAGTGACAATGGAAGCTTTCAATCCATGGTTAGTGGCACTTCTGCAGAGGTGGAGGCTCTTGTTGGGACTGTGGTGTAAGAGGAAAGCCAAGAGTTGGCGCCCTGAGTTGCCGGGGTCCGGGGGCTATCAGAGCTCCCACTTCTGAGACCTGAGGACCTACCCAGTGCCCATCTGTGCATAGTGACAGCACAACTCTCTCAGCTAAGAGAGTCACACGATAGCTGGAAGTCTGGTTTATTGGGGAACAATTTCCTAAAGCAGAGGGTATCCAGCATGGCCTAAACATTGGTGATTTTAGAGCCGGCTTTAAGCCAGTTGGCCCAATTGCTCTCAATTAGGCCGTGCACCTAATCTAGTTTTGTCAAATACACACAACAACTCGTTGCAACGAATATTTTGCATTTTTTTCTAAACAAAAAAATTAATATTTTAACTACATCATTTCACAATCACTAGTGGTTTTATAACTATTTACTTTCCAAAGGTAATCTACACATTGTTGGTTTACTTGTGAGCTTACATGTATGCAATTTTATGTTAATTTTCTATTATTTTATATCCATTTGGTGCATTCACTCACATGTGCTTTTTGAGTATGCATTTTGATTGCTTTCCATTCTACCATACAGAAATAAAACCTATAATAAATTGGATTTCTATCTCTAAGATTCTACAGACCTTGGCTGTGAACCTGGGGCCCTGCAAAAAAATGTTTCCAGTTGGGCCCCACCGCTCTTAAGGCTGGCCCTGCTTCTTAGCAATCTTAGGAAGGCTTACATATAAGCGGGCAATGTTACCTTTTTTCATTTTTTCGAAGGACAAAAGTGCATGTGTACAAAGAAGTTTGCAATGCATTTCTCAGCATTTTTCCAGACAAATGTTTTGTCTTAATGAAGTATCAATCTTAGCTGTAAAGTATCTTTGGCTAAACTCAGAGCTAAAGGCTACGGAGACTCCCAAAAGACTGTGGTTCGAAAGGATCTTTCTTCCCTTTTTACTTAATAATCCAACAGTTTTGCCAAGCTCCTAGCAAATTCCAGCATTATTAAATAATCCAGCAAGTTACATTATCTGAAATAGAAATCCACATTTCATTAATGCAGAAATGCTGAACATGACAAGTCTTTTTTTCCTTTGCATATTACACCACCAAGTGGATAGAAGCACAAGGAGATATGAGGTCATTCACTGATGGCTTTCTCTAGGGGAGAGGAAGAACTATATGTTGAGGAAAGTGGATTATTTAAAAAAAAAAAAAGACCCAGATTCTAGCAGAAAAAACATTTTAAATTTGTTGGTCCACCTAAAATGTCTGGCTAATCACAAAGTAATAGATCTATTAAGAAATCAATTTGGCTTTATAAGTGGATTTTAGCATTGCTTATACTGTGATTTTTTTTAAATTTTATTTCAGGCTAATCCATCTCACGTACAACCCTCATCTCATCCATCTTATATATAACCTGTATATATATAAACACTGTGTGTATACACACACACACACACACACACACACACACACTCTGTGTGTGTGTGTGTGTGTATAGACAAATTGTATATAGAGAGACACACACATTGTATAGATACATTCCACCAACGCAGCCATATCAATGGGGCTGTGGGGGGGAGTCATGGAGGACTCCTCAAAGTAAGGGAATGTTTGTTCCCTTACGTTGGGGCTGCATTGGCACTGGAACGTTGATAATAATAATAATAATAATAATAATAATAATAATAATAATAATAATAATAATACACCTTTCTTGGTCTTTATTCAAGACTTTATTCAAGGCGGTTTACATAGGCAGGCTGATTAAATCCCCATAGGGATTTTTACAATTGAAAGAAGGTTCTATCTTTCAAGAACCACAACAGTCCAGGTGTTTCACTCTGATCTGGTTTCACATTCTGGCCTCCATCCTCCCACGCTCAGAGCAGATGGAATCGCTTGGCTTCAGCTTGTCAGCTGCTTCAAGGTCGCAAGGTGCCGGTGGCCTCGAACTGGTGACCTTGTGGATGTTATCTTCAGGCAGACGGAGGCTCTACCCTCTAGACCAGACCTCCTGCCCAGGTTGATTAGGATCGGGTCTTCATAGCACAGTCCAGACAGTCTTCTACCAGCACAGCAGTTCCTGGACCAGGTGAGGGTGTTGCAAACGTGCCATAGAGCACTTTGCAGCACCCAGAGAGTGAGCAACGGTGGTGGAGAGGCCTGCACTGCCCTGTTAATGCTGCATCCAGGTGGAGGTAAGGGACATGCCAGGCAGTGGAGGGAGAATGAAGCTGAGGCAGGGAGGGGGAGTTTCTGGACACAGGGTGGAATGGGGGCTGATGAGGCCCAGAGGGAGGTGGAATCGGCAGAGCAGGCTTTCGCCGTATCCTGTCCCACCTCCCTGACCTGAACACCTTACACAGGGTTGTTTGGACTTGCATCTGTTATTTAGCAGGCAGATCCAAGTAGCCCCACGGGGAAGGTTAGGGTGTTACTCAGTGTAAGTGGACAAGAATCCCCTTACCCACAAGGAGACCTCCAGCTAGCTCCCAACTACAGCTGAATACAGTGGAGGCCATGCAGCCCCGCTGAGCAAGCGCTAGTCAGGATTGGACTATCTGTCTCTTAACAATTCCATTGCATGCTCCACCCAAACCTTTAAGGCTGAAAAGTGGCTTGCTTGTTTGACCAGCCATGTGAGCGGCTACAGGAAGAAGCTCAAACAAAACTTTGTATGCTGTCCATTTCTTCTCCACGCCTCCTGTGCTCATTGCTTTGCAGGGGTGCAGTTTAACTGGTCCATTGTGTCATGAACTTCTTTTTTGTAGGCAAGAGCAAACTTCATCACATACAAGTCACATCCCCTACAAAATAGATTTTTTCCCCCTTGTGTGAGAATTGTGCACCTTCAAGCACCTCTAGTTGCTCAGAGATTTGTTGGTTTCATTACAAACTCTGTATAGATCAATAAACGCTTGTTCTTACCAAAAATCAATGTGTGATCTTAACCACCTCTCCTGTAAAGCTAAGTTGGATAGGAAAAAAATAATAATATAAAAGTGTGTAATACTTTGTTGTTACGGCATTCCGTGACAGTCAAGGTCTGAGCTTATGCTTGATGTCACCTACAGATATAATAGACATATAGAATTTTGCCTAGAGTGAATCCAGGTTTTCTTCATATGCAGTAGAGAAGCCACTGCATACAAACATTGAGCATTTCTGTTTGGATAAGTACTATAGTTAGCCATTGGCATGTACATTTGAGAGAGAGAGGGAGAGAGACCATGATATTATTGTTCTTGCATGAATTTTGGACCTCTTGAGTCTCCCGGTTAGAGAGAAAAGCAGCACAGAAATACTTTTCTAAATAAATAAACATTGCATTGGACACATTATTATTATCCTGTTAACATATAATGATATTGTAGGATGAAGGAATGATGCTCAAGCTGCAAATATGATAAAAGAAGGCAGAAGGAGTGAACTGATGGTTGAGTTGCTGGTACTGTATGAAGAGCTAAGCAAGAGACTCTGTGGTTGTATTTTTAGATGGGAGATAGAATGCCAGGCTGTGACAAGCTGGTTTTTGTTCTTTCTTAATTGCTTAAACAGCAATTAAACAACAGTGCAATAAATTAAAATTAATTGATGTCAACTTATGGTTGAGGCTGGCCCTCAAATATTTTTTATAGCTATTTGGCATAGTTTTTAATTTTCTTTTTCAATTGCTATAAATTTGTTTTATTGCATTCCACTTTAAGGGTCTGGACCTTTAAATGAAGTACCATGAAGTATCACAAATGAAATATGAAACAGAAGAAGAAAATACAGAACTCCAATGAAGAAAGCTACACTGGATTTTGATTTTCTTTATGGTCTTGATGGGACATGCCATGGACTTGAAAATTCACCACTGTAAGGGACACTCTTATCAATGATGGCGAATGGCCATTGAAAAATATAGGTTCCTTCCAAACGGCCATAGATATGCTATGCATTGAATTCCCACATGGCTTTTGTAGAATCACCCTTGCATGAATTTTCTTTGCAGATCACTTTGAGAACCAGTCTTGGCTGTAATGGCGTAAATATAAAAGGGTTAAAGTAGAAATAAATCCCACAAATAAAATTTTCATTTTAAAGTGTTACACAATGTAGCATAATTGGGTTGCAGCAGTGAAAACAACAGGCTTCCGTCATCTTGAAAACTAATTATAGCAATTATTTTTGTTACACACACACATTTATTGATTTTTATTTATTTTTCACATTTTTATACCTCCCTTCTACAAAAGAGCTCAGGGTGGTGTACATTTCCCTCCTTGCTTCCTCACAACAACCCTGTGAGGTATGCAAGGCTGAGACATAGTGACTGGTCCAAGGTCACTCAGGAAGCTTTGTGACTGAGTGGGGATTTGAACCCGGATATTTGAGGTCTAACTCCCAAATCATCTAACTACAACCATCTGGGCTTATTGTACTATATACATCAAATTTGGAGCTTTTATGCTACAAAAATTTAACATAAATTAGGGGAACCCAACCCTTGTTCTCTCATTAAGCCTCCCTCCTCAGATATGCAGATGTACAAAATACAGTCATCATTTATATATATATATGACTTGTGTGTGCATACACATGCACACATACACACTGTATTTATATACACACACACTGTATATATATGTAAAGGTATACATATATAGACACTGTATATAGAGAGAGACACACACTGTATATATATTATTATTAATATATATATTACACACACACACAAATGACAAATGAAAGCCTGAACTCTCCTGGACAGGGAGCCAGGATGTGCAGGTTCTGCTGCAGTAGCCCCTGGGAGCCGCTGGAGGGCGCGAAGAAGGCGTTCGCAGCGCCGCTCTTGCTTCCCACAGAGCTGTCTCGTTGACTGGAGACCTCTGCGCGGGAGAGTAACATAGAGCCAGGAAAGTCTGTAGAGCTGTGAAAGGGCTAGAGCGATTTAGAGCTAGGAAAGCGCTTAGAGTGACACCGTCGCGTGATATTCCGGGTTTTAAACGTTCCTTAGACTGACGCGAGATGCACTATTCTCGCCCGCGGGCCGCCCGGGGGACCTCCGCCGTTGCGCGCGGTGGGCGAGGAGGCCGCCCGGGGAGCGCCGCGCCCGGACGCAGGCAGGCTGCTCACTTCCGGCGGGGCGGGCGAGGCAAGATGGCGGCCGCGCCCGGGGCGGAAGCGACCTTCTGAGGGAGTTGTCGGTAGCTCTCGCTCGCTCTCTCAGTGCCGCGGCCGTGGGGCTCAGCGTCGGGGCGTCGGTTGGGGGCAGCGCTGGCCACGCGGAGGAGCGTGCGGGGGGCGCGGGGCCGCCCCCGCCTGGCCATGGGCAAGAAGCACAAGAAGCACAAGGCCGACAAGTTCCCCTATGAAGGTGCCTGGGGGGGGCGCGGCCACGCAGGCGGCTCGGTGACGTCAGAGAATGACGTCATCGTGCCCCCTGGCTCAGGGCCCTTAGTGGGCCCCAGTGCTTGTCTGGTGGGACCCCTTTGCTTCCCAGGAGCCTCCAGTAGGGGCAGGTGGAGATCTCCCCCTCCTCTCTACACAATTCAGCTCTCTGCCCCGAGGGGCTCCCAGTCCAGTCCAGTCTCCCTCAAAGGGCGCCCTAGAAGCCCCAGGGAGCCTCCTCCTCCTTTCATGAGCCCCTCACTGCTTTTCTCTGCTTCTCTCACTGAACTCAGGCAGCCTCCCCACTCTGTGGATGGTCTCTGCCCCGAGGGGCTTCCAGTCCAGTCGAGCCTCTTGCAAGGTGCTCCCCTAGAAGCCCCAGGGAGCCTCCTCTTTCCCTGCTTCAGGGCCTTTCATGGGCCCCTCACTGCTTGCCTCTTCTTCTCTCACTGAATTCAGGTGGCTTCCCCACTGTGTAGAAGGACAGGTCTCTGCCCCGAGGGGCTGCCAGTCCACACACTTTGAGAGGGCAGATGCTCTCAAAGTGTGCTCCTAGAAACCCCAGGGTGCCTCGGGTTCCTTCCCTGTTTCAGGGCGCAGTACATTGTGCAGAATGGCAATACAGGTCCCTGCCCCAGGGGTCTTACAGTCTGGGTCAGACTCTTTCAAAATGTGCCCCTAGCAGCCCCGGGGAGCATCTGTTTCTTTCCCTTTTTTAGGGCCTTTGGTGCCCCCCCCCCAATTGTTTGCCTCTTTTTTTCTCTCAATAACCCCAAGTGGTGTCCCCACTGTGCTCTGTGCAGAATGACTGGTCTTTGCCCAGAGGAGCTTCCAGTCTTGGTCAGCATCTCTCAAAGTGTGCTCCTAGAAACCCCAGGGAGTCTCTTTCTCTTTCTCAGGGCCTTTAGTGGGCCCCTCATTGCTTGTCTGTGAGGTCCCCTTTTCCTCCCAAGGTGCATCCAATGTGGGCATGTAGAGATCGCTCCCCTCTCCCACTGTGCTTTGTGCAGAATGGCAATACAGATCTCTGCCCTGTAGCTGAGCAAAGAGCTTATGTAACATATGTGGTTTGCACTCTTCAAGAAAATTCCATCTCGCCTTTCTAACAAGATATCTTTACGCATGTACTAGACCAGTGGTTCGCACACATTTAGAACCAGGACCCACTTTTTAGAATGAGAATCTGTCAGGACCCACCGGAAGTGACATCATCAAGCAGGAAAATTGTTAACAATCCTAGGCTGCAATACTACCCACACTTACCCAGGAGTAAGCCCCATTGACTATCATTATTAAAAGAATATACATAACAGCTTGTTAAAAGTACAGGTCTGTAACATTTACCCAAACATAGTCATATTCCATGGTAGCCTCAAGTCTAATATATTAAAAATAAAATATTGAAATGAATGGGGACCCACCTGAAATTGGCTCGCGACCCACTTAGTGAGTTCTGACTCACAGTTTGAGAAACACTGTACTAGACAATGTAACATTGCTGTTGTATGTATTTTTGCTGCAACATTGCTGTTGCAGTCACACCTGCAACGTGTGACTATTAGTCCAATCCTATGCATATCTATTCAGAAGCGTGCCCAATTGAGTTCAATGGGACTTACTCCCAGGTTAGCGTGTGTAGGGTTGCACCATAGTACTGTACTGTCTTCACTTCTGGGCATTGTATGTATTGGTGAGATAATATACGTGAAGTGCTTTGTGAGTTTGAAATACAGTATATCATTCCGGTTTGGGGGACCTTTAAGGTTCACAGCTATTCAGTTACCTACTGTGTTACACTTGTCGCGTATCTAACAACTTCCTTGTTTTGACCAGACTTTCAATGAGTGATACTGAAATACCTTCCTCTCGCGCATTCAGTTATTAACAGTGCTAAACTCTATGAAATTCAATGTATTAATGTGCATCTTTAACAGGCAGTACCATCAGTTTGAGCCATTAAAACCACCTACTGATTTTTACATTCCTTAACTGCGCACTGCAAATCTATTCATCGATTAAGAAATTAATTTTTAATTATTTATAAGCTAAAGTGAGTGGTGCACTCTTGCATTGAATTGATTGGTGTGTCCATTCCAACTTATTTCTAAAGCTTATCCTGATTTCCTATTCTGTTTGTTTCTTCAAGAATATGTGGAAAAACCTTTAAAGCTCGTTTTAAAAGTGGGAGGAAATGAAGTTGCTGAACTTTCTACTCAGAGCACAGTACATGATCCAACTCTGTATGATGACAAAAATGAACATGAAAAACACAAAGACAAGAAAAGGAAGAAGAGGAAAAAGGCTGAGAAGCTTGTTCCAGGGGAGGAAAAGGAAAAAAAAAAGAGAAAAGTAAAAGTAAGTTCTAGAGCAGTGTTTTTCTCTTTCAGATGGTGTGCTTCAGTGACCTCTGGCACAGTCACCTTGGGAACTCTTTCTTTACATTTTGATTAATTGCATAAATAGGGTTTCAGTACAGTATTATTAGATTCCATAAATATATTTGTGGCTTTGTGCATGAATTCTTGAATCTGTGTATGTGTAATAGCTGGCACCAATTGTATGGGGGGATTTTTTTAAAAACCTATAAAACATTTTAGTCAGTTTTCATTTCCATTCAAAAACCTTTATTGGCATGCATAATACTCATATAATACAAATAAAAGGAGAATCGGAATCAATGCTTGCCCATGACTATATGCTGAAAGCATCTGAATTAGATGTGCTCAATCTATATCGCCTCTTAATAATTAAGTTATATATTTAGCAACTTTTTTGGTTAACTCCTTATTTACTCCCCTCAGCAAATAACAGATTTTATCCTTCTCCTTCCAGCCCAAAGAATTAGAAAGGATCAGATCTAGATGGTGTAAGCAAAGATCCCGATACCAATCACACTGAAGTAACATATGATACATAGATTCAGTAGCACCTACAGTACATTCACACTCTCTGACTTTGCCAGCTGATCCACTGAACCTGCCCGCAAAACATTAGAGGGAAGAACATTATATCTAGCCAGTGTAAAGGCCCGGAGATCTTGGGGATGCGCAGGGAAGCATGGATAGTCTGGCTCCTACCAAAAGAAATTGGGAGCTGGAAATAAAGAGGAGAGTAAACACTATGGGCCCCATTCATATTAAACTTGTCTCTCTGCATCCTGAATGCCAGTTCTCAAGATTCTAAACGCTTGGGCCAAAGGTAAGGAGACCAGCAAATCCACTGAAAGCGCTAATGTCTGAATTTTTCTAATAAAGAGTAATAATCCTGGTGAGAATAAGGAGTCAGATAAAATTCCTTTGAGCAGAACATCCTGATCCAATTGAAAACATGCTCTGAGCTAAAACTCAAATAATCGTATCCAAGCCAACATTTCCAACCTTTGCTGACCCACTTCAATGCAAAGGGTCTCATAAGAGGGTGGAAAGACAAAAAATCTTGTATAAAAAAGCCACCTGCACCTGCTCCACTGAGTTGTTGAAAGCTGACATCCAAATTGGGTTGCCTTATAAAAGAGTTGTGCAGTGGCTTTTGCATTAAAAATCTGTAATGCAGCTGGAATATATGCATTACCGCATGCGCTGAAAAAATGGGAGATGTCCTGAACAGACAGCTTTGCTGAAGTAACCATTGTGTTGTGATACATGACCTAAGAATGTCTGTAATTAAAAAAATGCCCAAATATTTAAATTCCTTTATCTGCTGTATGCTATTGCTTTTAAAACGCCAAGAGGAAAACTTCCAAGACTTTCCATGTTTTAGTCAATTAGTTTGTTTGCCCAAAAGGTAGCATCTACCTATTCCATTCATTATTTATCCAACTTGTAACCAGTACAAGAATGCAACCCCTTTCATGAACTAGTTGGATCAGAATCATTGTATTCCTTAAGTATTATGTCTCTCTTTAAAGTCCTGAAGTAGTGTGCCTTCCAGTAGGGGGAGTCAGTGGGTAAGAATAGATTTGTAGCATTCTGTGTGGCTCCCTAAAATAATTTCCCTAATTATTTTTTTTCTCTTCCTTGAGTAATTAGCAGTCAGAACTTGGCAGCTACTTTTAAGGATTCTTCACTGATCAATTTTACTTATTGTTCACATTCTCAGGAGGAGAAAAAGAAACGAGATAGGGATCGTGGTGAAAATGAAGGAGAAAGAGACTTGAAGTGTCCAACTCCTGTACGTCTGGAACTGCCACACGAAAAACCCCTGGCAAGCAGTTTGGCGAAACAAGAAGGTAATAATAATGATTTAAAACATAATCCTATGTGTGTCTACTCAGAAGTAAACCCCATTGAGTTCAATGGGACTTATTTCCAGGTACGTGTGTATAGGATTGCAGTCTTAACATACTTATTTTTTTTGTCAGCCTCTCAGAGCAGACAACAAAATTACAGTAAGAAGCACAAATATTCTGCAATAGAGCTAGCAGTATATAGTACCAGCAGCCATGACAGTTCCTCATTCGCTTCACCACTGAGATCTAATTGCGTAGAATCTGAAAACTGTTTGTTTGCTTGTGTCTGTTTTTGTTTTGTAAATTAAAATCTATTGTAAATTCTGGTATCTAAGACAAAAGAAGTTAATGTTTACAACCAAGTGACAAACACAGTGAGCTACTGTAGAGACTGGACATGCCTTAGACACTTACCCGTCTCTGGTCTTTCAGGAAGAGCTCCCTGGCAGACTTCCTAGAGACCATAACTTGTGAAGAGGCCTTGTTCCCTCAGTAACACCTAATGCTCATGTCAAAGTGTTAAATCTAGTTAGCCGATAAGTCTTTCCGCTGAGCAGATATGACAGAGTTAGGCTGGCTCCCGCCCCACCATAGCCAGCAAGATCTGGGGGAAAGAAAAGGAGAGAGAAATTATAGTCTGTCAAAACAAGAGCTCTGACAAATTCCTCTTTCACTGTGCAAGTCTGGAACTGAGAGTACCTCCTCCTGCAGGAAGAGGCAAAGCTCTTGAGATTTCTTATAGGCCTGCCTGGTTCAAACAGGAGGACTAACTAACTCAGGTAACCTGTCACTAATGGAGGTGTCATAAAGGTTAACAGGCGGAAGTGGCTTGGTATGTATGCTACTTCGCGTGTAAGATGATATATTAGTATTTCATATGGAAGCGCGCATTTAGGATTTTTTGGGTATTTGCTTAAGTGTTTGTGTGAGATGTTCTTCAATTTCTCTCATTTTGTTTGGCCTAGAAGTGGAGCAGACCCCACTTCAAGAAGCTCTGAACCAACTCATGAGACAACTACAAAGGTGAGTTCCCTGCATGTTTAGTGCTGGTGGTCAGAACAGCTAAGTGGTTTAGTGTACTAGATTAAGCTGGTCCCAAGACATGCTCTGAGGCAAATGATCCAGCCCCCTTTCTGAGGCCAAGCAGATCCAAGTCTGGTCAGTGCTTGGGTGGCTGCCTGCCTCAGAAATTCCCTGAACGCTGCCTTCAGTTCCATGGTGGAAGAATAGTGGCACATCAGTGTAATAAATAAACAAAAGCTGTTTGCCAAGTAGTCCTAAAAATGTTTACTTGGAAGTACAGGTTGGCCCTTGGTATCTGCAGGGGATGTGCTCCTGCCCCCCCCCCCGAAGATACCAAAACCTGCGGATAATGGAATCTGTGGGCAGGCCATCAGAGGACCTCTGGATGCAACTGGAATTTTCTTCCAGTTGTGTCTGTAGGTGTTCTGAGGCCAAAGAAGCCACACTACTCAGAAAGCCAACCAAAAGGCACTTCTGTCACACCCAGGAGGTCAGGTGGGGCCTCCAGCACAGGTTTGTAACCCACGCTGAGCCAAATCCACAGGTTTGGGATGTGCAGATAAAAAGGGTCCACTTGTAAGTCCTATTTCCCTCAGTAGGTTTTAGTGCCAGTAACAGTGCATAGGATTGCAGCCTTGTTCTTCTTTCTGAACTGAGGGTGTGTGGACGTTGTGCTGGTGTGCTAGAATAAGCAATTACACAGAGTGGCAAACAAGTGCATATTGGAACTGTGCCCTCAGCATAAAGGGGATGGCTAAACATACATCCCGATTACCTTTGTTCAATATTAGTTTTGACTTTTACAAATCCTGGAAAATTACTGGTATCTGGGCCTGTGATTCATAAACCACCTGCAGTTTTTATTGAGCCTCAATGTGAATGAGTGGTTTGTGGTCTGTGGTTTATCCTGCTTCAGAGGAATTTGGTGTCTTTTAATAGGAAGGACCTGTCAGTAGTATTCTCTTTCCAAATCCATGTAATCATCATATGACTGCCAGCAGAATAGACTAAGTATGGCAAGCATTGCAGCAAAGTTAATATAGATAATATTGCAATGTGTGTCAGGCTAAGCATTAAATAGGCAATAGCTGAAGAAGGGAAGCAAAGATCCATTTTGACCACTCCAGCTCTACGCTTCTTTGGTGACTGGGGCCAAAATCAGCATCTGCCTTTCAAATTAGTGCAGGATGGTGTGATTTGTGGCTGAAGATAAGGACTTTTCCTTTGCAACATGAAGGTATGCTGGAAAGAGAGGAGGAATGGATTTTAGTTTACACTTGATGAGATTTAGGCTACTGGGTGTGCCCCTTCTCTATCTATTCTGCATCTTGTCCATTTTAGGAATGCTGTTACTTTTGTCTTAGGAGCTCTCATCTGAGCAGTACCTTGTATGCATGCAGGGGCTTTGGGCAGTCAGTTTTCCCCGTTGCCGATATTGCATACCTTTGTGTTTTGAAAGAGAGGCAGAAAAATGTGATCACCGTGGTTTGTCTTGGAAATGACAAGCACATTTTAACAATAAAACACTGGCCATTGGGTCCTTTTTTGGTGGCAATGGAAAGGGCTGCTTCCAGGCAGCACCTCTGCAACTTGAAAGAAGAGCGAGCTTGCGGTGGGCCAGCTATCTCTTGTTTCAGTTCAGTTCTGTGGTTGCTTTCAAGTTGGACTCTTCCCTCTTGTTTAATACTATGCTCTGTCTGTTCTTTGTTATAAAAATGAAATGTAAAAGGCTCTTCTTTTCATTTCTTCACAGAAAGGATCCAAGTGCTTTCTTTTCATTTCCTGTGACTGACTTTATTGCTCCTGGCTACTCCATGATCATTAAACACCCAATGGATTTTAGTACCATGAAAGAAAAGATCAAGAACAATGGTTACCAGTCCATCGAAGAACTGAAGGTGCTTTTAATTTGTATTTTAACTGCAGAGGGGAGGACTGAACATTGACACTTGCTGGTACTTGCAATTCCATTGTGCAGGTTTTTTCAATTTTATTCATTTTGAGGCTGAACTTTCATAGTTATGAACACACAGAATCAAAAACTGGCACATCTGGCTTGAAGAGTGTTTTCTACTCACTTTCTTTAGATAAAGTGATTCTTTTGTGCCTGTCTTCAGGAGATGCTTTTTAACATGGACTTGTAAGATGTTAGTGATCAGTATGTCTGTTGCGGGAGGGGCGGAACTGAATGGTTGAAATGTGTTTTAATAATACTGGTATCTTGGAGCATCAGGTAAACATCTTCCTAGAGAATGTGTTTAGAATTGTGTTTTATAGTGACAAAATGATTTAAAGGGAACTGTCGGAAAGAAGCCATGCCATACAAGGCAATGGTAAGGTCTCATTCTCTCACCTTGCCGTGATAGGGGTTTTGCCTTCTCAAATAAAATAGTTGTTTTAGATAACAAATTAAGCATTTTTAAAAATCCAAACCTTATGGGTTAAAAATATGCAGCTCATCTCTTGCCTACTATTTGGCATTGCATTTCAAAATTCCTCTCCATCCCTCCCTCTATTTGTAGATTGTAAATAGAAGACTATAAGACCTATCTCGTTCCTTTTTTTCTGCTTCCAACCTGAAATACAACCCTGTGATCTCCTGGGAAAGCTGTCTGTATTGAGCTTCGCTTTCACTTGTATGTTAATATTATGTATCTGGTTGTCAGATGTCTGTCATAAGGATCTTTGGCCTTAGACAAAATCTGTCTTCTCTAACATATGTCAGCTGCTGGCCTGGTATACTGCAAGCTCATATCTAAGGAATGGGGCAGGAAGCAACACCTGGAGGCTTATGCCACACATAAGAGGCAGCATGGATTCAGCACTGGTGTCTCCCATCCCCTCTTTTCTAACAATAGGGAGACAGGGCAGCTGCTCAGCAGTCAAGCTCCTGCTTTGATGCAGAAGGTTTGAGGTTCATTTCCCGATATCTCCAGGAAAGGCCCTTGCCTACAGCCATGGAGACCCACTGTCAGTCAGGGTAGACAATACCGAGCTAGATGAATCAGTGGTTTAGCTCAACAGAAGAGAGCCTCATATGTTCAAATTCTTTTCTCCATCTTTGTCTTTTGCTTTTAGTAACAAGCAGCACTGTCTTTGGAGCAGGGATAAGAGAGGGACTATTGAGACTGAAGACAGGACAGGGATGTGGTGATGATGTACATTTTCTTATCTGTGTATACGCACAAACATACACTGCATTTGAGCTTTTGATGTGGCAGGCAGCATCTCTGAGTTGCAACATGGCACTCGTTGCTAAGAAATTGGAGGAGAGCTTGCCCGTGACTAGTGACTGACATCTTCCCTCATGATGTGGGAGGCTGCATTTAGCAGTATTCCATCATGTCAGAGTTCTGCTTGGTTATCTTCTTGCTCAGCTGTTTGTGCACCATTCAGATTTCCACACCTGTTTCATATAAAGTGAGATACATATTAGAATCTGCCATTTGTGAATACTATTGAGACAAGTTGTTAATTTCTTTAGTTAGTACATATGTTGGACAATAGGTGTTTTTTTAAAAAAAGCTGTTACAAGAAACAGTCCTATTCGTGTGTCTTGGTTTTTCTGTTGATTCAGGACAACTTCAAACTGATGTGCACCAATGCCATGATCTATAACAAACCGGAGACCATTTATTATAAGGCTGCAAAAAAGCTGCTGCACTCAGGACTGAAAATACTAAGTCAGGTAATAGACACGGTTGAGAGGGGAAAAAAACTGTTCCAGTGTAGCTTGAGGGATTTGTGTTTTGTTCTAAGCTTCCACCAAAACTTTTTGAAATCCTGTCTGTTCTTCTTAAAAAGAAAAAGGGGAAGTCCTTATTTTGATTTCTATGGGGAGAGGCTGTAACTCAGTGATAGCCCAATCCTAAGCTGCCTGGCATGTAGGGCTGCCACAGCGCCGAAAATGGCTGCCACGGCATCCTGAGCGCAACCAGGCAGCTGCTGGTGGCTCCTTGGAGAAAGAGGACATTCGTCCCCTTCCCCTGTTTAAGGAAGTAGCTCCACAATGGAGCTACTCGATTCTGTGGCAGCTCTGGAGCTGTCGCAGAATCAAAACATTCCATCTTGGGCCACGAGGCCCCACATGGAGCTCAGGATCCAGTGGAGCTGAGCTCCACCAGTCCCGCCCCACTCCCTCTCCCATCATGCCTCCTCCCCACCCTCCTCCACTGCCTCTACACTGCCCGGTGGTTCGGGCGACTGCCGAACAGTGGAGCACTGAGGAAAAGCAAACGGGCTTTATGGCACATTTGCAACAGTGCACACTGGTGGTGAGCTGGCGTGTACTGTTTAGGATTGGGCTCTGAGAGAGCACACATTTGGTATTCCAGCGGTTCCAAGTTCAATCCCTGACACCTCCACCAGTGAAGGTATGGGGAGACTTCTAGCGGAAATTATGGAGGGCTGCTGGTTTACTTGCTTACTTGACTTCAATTGATTTTGCCTCCAAGAATCCCTAAAACCGCTTTTTACAATATTCAGTTAGTGCAGAATTGAGCAATTGCTTGGGGATAAAGGCTTCAAGCCTTGCTGCCTTCTCTCCCCTCAACACTGCCTTTCCCCTTCTTTTTCCAAAAGCTCCTTGTACTTTCTCCTTGAAACTAAAAGGAAGGTGTTTAAATCACAGACTAGAAGTGTGACCATGTTTCGGGGGCAGAAGTGATCAAGTTCTTTTTAAAATGTGGTTTGTTTTTGTTAGGAAAGAATTCAGAGCCTGAAGCAGAGTATAGACTTTATGGCAGACCTTCAGAAAAGCAGAAAGCAGAAAGATAAAGCAGATCTACAGTCTGGTGGAGAAGATGACGACGGTGTTTTGAAAGATGCAGGCTCCACAGAAGCAGACCTCAGAGTCTTTAAAACTCCCAGCAAAGAACACAAGAAGTAATTACTCTGCAAGGGGCTGCGTGTTTCTTTTTATTTTAACAACACTGAATGTAGCGATAATCACTAGCTTAGGTCTCTTTAAAAGAGGGTTGGATCGATTCATGAAAGAAGAACAGAGGTCTGTCAAGGGCTATTTGCCAGGATGGCTACATGGCAGTTCTTTAGACAGGTAGTTCTGCTGAATATCTGTTACTGGAGAGGAGACAGCAGCAGAAAAGGGCTGTTGCTTTCATTTCCAGAGACCTCTGGTTGGTCACTGTGGGCAAAAGGGTGCTGGGATAGGTGGACCTTTGGTCTGATCTTCTCTTCTTTAAATGGTTATAACCTAAAGAACTTTCTGGAACTGATACACCCCAAAATCAGATTGTTTGGAAATACCTTGGAATTCAAGCACTCTTTCTTTGCTAGAACTGCCAATGGACAAAATTCTGGAGGATTGAAAAGGAAGTACAAGTCCTCACTTAAAGTCACTTCATTTTTAAGTTGTTTCATTATAAAGTTGATGAGAAAAAGAATTGATTCCCAACTGGGGCTGCTGCTTGGGTGGAGTTTGCCCATTCTGTATTGCACTCATTTAAAAGCAGTTTTTGCATAGGTGCTGTTAAAACGTTTTCATGCCCTTAAGTACACTGGATGAGAGCAATATTGCGTGTACGTTAAATTTTGTTTAACAATTTTTTTTGTTCAGAAAAGACAAGGATCTCCTTGAAGAAAAAATAAGGAACAGCAACTTAGAAAGGGAACAGGAGCTGATTGAACGCATCATTAGAGAATCGGGAGGAAAATTAACAAAGCGACCTGCGAATGCACAGGTAAAGAGGCACCTGCCCATCGCCCTGGAAAGCCGTGGGTGGCATTTCATGTGAATAAAGCAGTTCTTGATTTGAAGTTCATGCTGATGAATGTTGTTAATAAATCCAGATCATGTCTCCCCATATCCATTGAGGGAAGCTACGAGCAAAACAGTCTGTTTAAAGTATGTCTGGAAGTCTCCTAGTCACTTTGTAGGCTGTGCAAAAGAGACTCATTTTAATGGCTTGGTGTTGATTTCAGTGTGAGTTTGAAAGAAGAAAACCGGATGGCACAACCACCCTGGGACTTATCAATCCAGCCGAAAATAACGCAGCAGGTATTATGTGCAATGAACAACTTAATCTTTCCTCTTGGTGTGTGTGTTAGTGACAGATTTCCGCATCCTGTAGGGGCATTGCAGGCCTCTTGAGGCTGTGCCAAGCTCCTTTAGAAAGGGGGAAAACCTTCATTAAAACTCCCGTGGAGCACCTGGCAGTTTCTGATCTGTGCTTGAGTTAAACGGGTCCCTGATTGAGCAATTAATCAAGTAGAGCACCAAATGGCTTGTTCTTCATTAGAACTCGGAGGATGCCTCCGACGCATCCTCAGCATCACCTGGCAGGACAAAGTTCCAAACAACACAGTCCTGGAACGTGCTGGAATCCCTAGCATGTATTCACTGCTGAAACAGAGACGCCTGCGTTGGCTCGGTCATGTTGTGAGAATGGATGATGGCCGGATCCCAAAGGATCTCCTCTATGGAGAACTCGTGCAAGGAAAGCGCCCTACAGGTAGACCACAGCTGCGATACAAGGACATCTGCAAGAGGGATCTGAAGGCCTTAGGGATGGACCTCAACAAGTGGGAAACCCTGGCCTCTGAGCGGCCCGCTTGGAGGCAGGCTGTGCAGCATGGCCTTTCCCAGTTTGAAGAGACACTTGGCCAACAGTCTGAGGCTAAGAGGCAAAGAAGGAAGGCCCATAGCCAGGGAGACAGACCAGGGACAGACTGCACTTGCTCCCGGTGTGGAAGGGATTGTCACTCCCGGATTGGCCTTTTCAGCCACACTAGACGCTGTGCCAGAACCACCTTTCAGAGCGCAATACCATAGTCTTTCGAGACTGAAGGTTGCCAATATATTAGAACTCGGTTTGATTCAGGGAATAGTAACCTAAAATCTTGTAACATTCCAATTCTAGTTTTCTGTGGATACCTTGCTGAAGTATTTGCAGACTTATTCATGGTGTAGCTTAGTGGCGGAGCTCATCCTTGCATGCAAAAGATTCCAGGTGCTATCCTTGGCATCTTCTGCTGAAAGGACATTGGATAGCAAGGCTAAGAGAGAGGTCAGCCTGAGAAACTGAGGAGCTGCTGCTTGTCAGAGAGGACTGTACTGGACTAGATACACTGATTCAAACCAGTGGGTTTCATTCACTAGGATGCTGGGGGCCTCGGAGCAACGTCCTCCCACTGCCCCCTGCTGGTTGGGCACTGCTGCTTAGTGCTACTAAGGGTTCAAGGTTTCACAGGCCTGTGAAACTGAGGATCAGAAAAACCTAGAAAAACTTTTTTTTTAAATTTATGGTTGTTTTATATAAACTTAGGGTGCTGATTCCAAAAAAGGCATCAGTTTTGCTATATCTAGTTTCGCAGATACAGCATAGCTTTTTAGTGAATTGTCCCTCACAGGGAAGCTACTTGAACCATTCACTAACAGAGCTATGTTATATCTTCAAAACGAGACATGATAGGGCAGAACTTATGCTATTTTTTGAATTGACACCCCAAATAAACCCAGGAATAGGTCTAACTTTTAAGACAGCAAAATGTGTATTGGCCTGTATTATCGGTCTAGCCATGCAGGACTTCTGATAAGTGTGGTTCTTCGATCATTACCCATCCTGGCCAATTCCTGTCACCACTCCTGGGCAGCTTCTGATTATGATAACTGGAAATTATATCCTAAGTCCTGCCTTTGGCAGTTAGTCCTGCCTAAGTCTCATTGGTTTTGATGAGATGTGGTCATGAGTAACTAAACTTATTATATGGTCTAAGATGAATTAATTCTGATTCTTGTCACTTATAGTTCAAATTACTATTAGACTAGTTCTTGTTCAGTATTTAAATGAATGAAAAAAGTTGGAAAATTCTATTCTGAGGCTGGGTCTTAATGACTTGTAGCCAAACCAAGAACTAAGATGCTTCTAAGAAAAAATGGGTTTGTACACACAAAGGCTTGAGAAAAACCCTATGAATGCTGCGGGACGGAAATGTTTACATACACTGAGATTCCTTTGAAAAGAAAGAACCTTGTGAGTCGCATAACTGTTCCTTGTTCGTGTCTTATTCCCTTGGGTGGCAGAACTAGGTCACGGCTCTGCAAAGCTGGGGGTGACTGCCGGGAGGCTTCAGTCAGGTGTAAATACGCTGCAAGGGTTCAAAGAGGACAAAAGAAACAAAGTTACTCCCGGTAAGTAGTGCTGCTGCGGAGAAAAAATAAACAAACAAATGAAATCAAGCAAGCAAGTAAAAGTGGGCATGAGGATTGTTCCTTTTGTACTGTATTTTACACACACAAGTGCATTTATTCATAGTGCAACCCAGTTTAAAATAGATATTCTTATATTATGTATCTTTTGTAATAAGCTATACCCTGAACATATTAACAGCTTTGCACATTCAGTGCTTAAAATTCAACTGAGGGCCCGATCCTATCCAACTTTCCAACACTGATGAAACCGCGTCAACAAGGCATGTGTTGCATCCTTCAGTGGGATAATGGTCACGGAGTCTTCTTCAGTGTAAGGGAACATTTGTTCCCTTACCTTGGGTCTGCATTGCCGCTGCATTAGCACTGGAAGGTTGGATAGGATTGGGCCAGACTGCAGTTCTGTGCCCACTTCTGTATGAGTACGTTTCAGAGTAATCAAAGGACTTTAGATTCAAATAAATGGATACCGCATAAGCTGACCGTCCTGCATTTATGAAAGCTGAGTATAATCAGAAGATATAGTCTGATCTTTGCTAATGTGTTAAGTGAGACTAAACACTTTCTGAGTTACAGAAATCTGTGTACCCTGTATTCAAAAGCATAAACAAATGATTGATGACTCTTTAAGTTATCTGTGCTGTGTCAGAGTCGTGATTTCACTAACGTTTAAATGCTCAGGCATGAGCTTGGATATTTGTGCACTGTTAAACTAATTCTGATTTGCAGAAGCATATCCTTCCTTGAGATTGGGCCTTGTATTCTGGTTAAATCCAGTTGAGATGCCATTAACAAAAGTGGCTGTTTGAATGGATCAGGAGCTACTGAATGTAGCTCAGGTATGGTAGGATGCCCAGTCCCATGACCTTTTATGCAAGGCAAAAATGGGTAGGATCACGTGACCCAGCGCTGACAAACAAGGTCCTGCCACCTGTACTGGTGTGACATTGTGACCTCGAACTTGAGTATTACCTGAAGAATTGGACCTATGGCAGAGTAGAACAGATGCATGCTGCAATTGCACAATATCCAGGACCCTGTAGTAGATAGAGGAGGGTTTCTTCACCACGGCCAGGGCAGAAACAGTTTAAAACACTTCTAGGTTTTAGACACAACTAGAAACAGTCTTCCAATGAACAATGCCTGCGAAGAAAGAATCTGTTTTTCAAAGTTCTGCTGGTGGCATTGGAACATTATTTCTAAGCATTTTGAATGTGATATTCTGCCTCCTGCATAGAGACTACTGCCTGCTATTCTTTTTCCATTAGTGATGTACTTGAACTATGGGCCATTCAGCTCTTACGCTCCAGCTTACGATTCCACCTTTGCAAATATCAGCAAGGATGATTCGGATTTAATTTACTCCACTTATGGGGAAGATTCTAATCCAGGGAATTTTAAGTAAGTATTCAGCAAGCAAACAGGCCTGCTTCTCTTTTGGATGCTGGTGGCTTGGTTGAACTGAAAATGTATTTTGGAACTTTTTCATCTGGGGAAAAGAGTACTTGTTTTCCTGTAGCTAGCACTTCCACTAGCATAGGAGAACAGACAGTTAATCCAGGATTTTGTCTGCTTGTTTTTGACTAGTGACATTGAGAGAGGAAGAATTTTGTTTGATCACATTCTTTGCATGCCACCAAATCTAAATCTTTAGTTTTTCATGTTCTTTCTGAAGTAACACAAGTTTCTCAGTTGTTTGTTTTTACGTTTCATTCAACAGATGTGTGTAAACGCACACACATAGGAACAAGGGAAATATTTTGGCTTTCCTTTGTAAGAATTCTGCATATCAATCAGTCTTTTTCTTTTTCCTTTGCCGCTGTTGCTCTGATCGATTCCCTTAGTGGCTAACTTTGGTGAGAAAGTGGTTTTGGGGTCAGGGAACAGGCTGTAGTCATCAGCCTAAACTTTGTTGGGGGAGACTGTGGCTAAGAATGGTAGAGTCCTCATCTTCACTGACTGCAGACTGCACAAAAGGCCTTTTGATGCTGAAGATCCTGAATCAGCAGTTGTAAAGGGTTCAATCAGATCTGATCATGTTTGGACTTTTTTTTTCTTTTTTCAAGGATTAGATTCATGCTGCTAGAGCTCTGAATCTGGTTGCCTGGAGACCATTTTCTGGTTGTCAACAGCAGCAGGTGACCTATAAATGACACGTGTGATGTAAACATTAAGAACTATTAAAGAAGCCTTGCATCCTTTGAGGAAGCTAGATTACCTTGCAGCAGAAGCAGGGTCTTCTCTGCAACAGAAGAAGCGACCCCAGTGTCGTGGAGCTCTCTATTGAGGGATCTGTGCAGCCCTCTCATTGCTAGTTTTCCAGAAGTGAGGAAAAAAAAAATTTGTTTGAGTTTCCCTTTAAAAATTAATTGCTTTGGTTTTTTCCCTTGTCCTTACATGTATCTCTACTGTGATACTTTCTTATATTATGGATTTTGGTCAGATTTATTTGGTGTATTTTAATTTGTATCTTACTGGGTGTTCTTTTTGTTTTTGTTTTTACTTTGTAAGGAGACCATTTACCAAAGATTAACTAACTTTCTTTTTCATTGTTCCTTAGCATTAATGAGTTTTTGGCAAAGTCTCAAGACTACCCATATGTCATGGCTGACAGCTTGTTGGATGTCTTGACCCAAGGAGGGCATTCTCGCTCGCTCAGAGAACTAGAGATGGTGAGACTACTTGTGAGTTATTGGCTGCAAATGGCAAGGTGAAAATTACAGGGCTCATAACATAATGAGGAAGGACATTCTGGATCCATCATCTGACTCTAAGTCAGTTTCTTTTGTTCAATTTTTTTTCCTTTTTAACATGTTGTAACTAATGAGGGCATCTGGAAACCAATCATGTTTAGGCTTCCTTTTGTTCTGTTAAATGAGCTAGTTGCAGAGTAGGGATGGAAGGGGGACTTTCCAGCTATGGTTGGAAAAGGTTTAAACCTGCTATCGATGTCAATTCATTCTGTTTGCTCCTTCCGAAAGCAGATCTTGGAAGGAGCTCTTCTATAGAGAATGCCTTGCCTGTCATTTTTCCATCAGTTATGTAAAAAGTTGTGATCATAAACTTGGTAAGAAAAAAAATATAATGACTCTCAAGTTTCACTGGATCTACACTAGTATAGTGGTTTAGTTTCTTCACTGAATTGAGAATTTAAATGAAAATCTACCCACTGTAGACTACCAACTACCGTTACCTGGTGTTTACGCTAACTTACCAGACCTTTGCGTAGGCAGCTTCCCAGATGACTACCTTTGAATGTACCCTTCGGATAAGCATTGACTTGCCTCCCTTGACTTCTGCTGGGGTGCTACAGACAACCAACTTGTTGTATGATTCTGTGCATGCTGGGGCCAAACTCTGCTTGATTTCTTATCATTGAAAAGCAGCCTTCTGGCACCACTTCGTTACTTCTGCTTAACAGGGTGGCCAAACCGTGACTTGCAAGCCACATGTGGCTCTTGCACATGCACTGTGTGGCTCACAGAAATATGTTGGCTGCAGTGGCATTCCCAGAGGGGGGGCACAGTGCTAGGTTTTGCAGGGCACCTCTACGTGCTGTGTTAGCTGCCCCTCCCACTTGCTTTCAGAGCCATTCCAGGTGGTGAGAGCAACCTGGAGAAGATGCCTCCACTTCCCTTTTGCCGCCTAGAATGGCTCCAAAGGCAAGGGGGAGGAACCACTTACACAGCACATTGAGGTGCCTGCAAAACTTAGCACTGTAACCCCCCTACGCTACTGGAGGAACTATGCTCTTGTGAAGGAAGAGGGGGAAAATGGATCCATATCAGTGACACAACAACCCACTTTGCCTGAGTCCATAATAGTTGTTCCATTGAACCTTTTTATGGATAAAATCCAGTGTTTTGACATGTCCTAACCGCACCTGTTCCTTTACCAGATGCAGCCAGCAGAGGAGGCTGAAGGGTTGCGTGAAAGGGCAGACACAACAAAAGACATAGAGGTAAATATTCTGTGGAAGACTTTCTAAACTTGGGAACTACTGAAAGTGTCCAATGCAAGCAAGTTTACAGAGATGTGTTCTGTTGGACTGACTTTGTCTTCAAGCAAAAAGGCTTATGTGAAAGTGGCCAACTAGGATGTAACATACAGCATTGGGGATAATGTTTCAGCTCTGGGGATAATCTTCCACGTGTAGAAAACAAAAACTGGCCAAGTATGCATGCCTTATTCTGTCCTTAATTGCAGCAGCTAGGATTTTCCAAAACCTGCAATAAAATGGACAGTTTGTAGTGTGCAGGTGTTTTGTTTTAATGCCTTAGAGCTTTGCAAGTTCAGACGTTGTGCTTTCTATATTCTTACTAAGTTGTTGTAAGGAGAAGAACATTTCACATAAGAAAGTACTGCTGAGTCTGTTCATAGACCATCAGATTTCACTGGTGAAGGAGTGAGATTTTGGAAACTGGTTTTCAGGGCCACACTCTTCAAACATGAGGCACAAACATGTTGGTGAAATATCCATCTGATAGTGTTTTATGATCTACTTATTAACCCATTTTTGCCCAGCCCATAGGTGTACACATTTGTTCCCTGTTGCGTATATGCAATGTTGAGCAAAAAGGGTTTAAAGAGTAATAGAGAACCTTAAGGTAGTATTTAAATGATGCATGCTGTTCTTGTATACCTTGATTTGTAGTAAAGTTGGAAAACACATACTTAACATACAGTTGTAAAATTGTCTTTTATATTGTGATGCAAAAAGGAGCTTGGCCAACGTATGTCAAAGAACCGCAAGTGGCTCACGAGCCGTGGCTTGGCCAGCCCTGGTATATGTTCTTGCTCAGTCTTTAAACATGTATTTGCTGCTCTGCATAGATCATGGAAACTGATGCAACCTGCCAGTTGGACTCTTCCCTTACTAAGGAAAGGCTGACAGCACTGAGAGCAGTAACCAATTTTGGGATCCAGGCAGAGGAGTTTGACTCTGAAGGTGAGTGTGGAATTAACGTGGAAAGGTGCTGTTTGTCATGGTCTCTTAGCACATTCCAGCCCAATTGAGCTTTGCCATATTACATATGCTGAAGTATGGACAATTGTCCGCATCTTCTCTTTAAACAGAAGCAGAAGTCTTTCAGAGAAAACTTGATGAAACCACAAAATTACTCAGGGAGCTCCAAGATGCTCAGAATGAACGCCTGAGTACGAAACCTCCTCCAAATATGATTTGCCTTTTGGGCCCATCTTATAAAGAGATGCACTTGGGTGAGTTCACACAGCTCATGACATCTTTAATAAACCATACCTTTCAAGGACCTTCTGAGGCAGTCTCAAAGTATGCATTAGAAATGAGGGCTTGGAATGACTTGTGTATGCAACTTAAACCTTTGTCAAGGTGTAGTTGTGAACAATGCACCTTTTTTAACATATTCAGATTATGCTGCTAAGCACACACAAATAGAATCAGGTTTGTGTCTAAAATTCTGTAGTCAGTTTTTTGCAGAATAGCTTTCTGACTACTTTTCTTTGGACAACAGGTAGCAGATTCTTTACATTGCATACTGTTGCTTTTGCTAACTTATCTTATGGGTGTTTTTCTCTGCCTGCCATCTAAAGCAAGTTTTCTAATAGGGGAGCCACTTTCTATTTTCAGTGAGACAAGCTAAGAGAACAAGAGCAGACCTGCTAGATCAGACCTCTTGCTGCTCTTAGAGGCCAACCAGATGCTTCTGTGAAGTCCCCAAGCAGGACTTCATGACTATAGCCCTCTTCGCCCTCCTGACTGGTACTCTAGGTACTAGACATTTCAGACTGGTTTGAATGATGCTTCAGCAGTTGAACTCTCACAGTTGTGGGATAAACAGACTACAAGTGCACACACCACTCAGTGGCCTGCTGGGGCTATTTACTGGGGGAGAAGGGAGTTTTGGCTGATCCACCTCCTACATCCACTTCTATTATTACATTTAAAGTAGTACTAGGGTCCATTTGGACAGCCGCTGCCCCTGCAGGGAAAGGTCAGCAGATAGAGCATTATTGAGCCAGTCCTATTTTTAGAGTGCTCATGTCTAATGACCAGCCCTAGACTAAGGCTGTAATCCTGTACCTACACTCCTGGTAGTAAACCCTGTTGAATACATGTTGGCAACCTTCAGTCTCGAAAAACTATGGTATCGCGCTCTGAAAGGTGGTTCTGGAACAGCATCTAGTGTGGCTGAAAAGGCCAATCCGGGAGTGACAATCCCTTCCACACTGGGAGCAAGTGCAGTCTGTCCCTGGTCTGTCTCCCTGGCTATGGGCCTTCCTTCATTGCCTCTTAGCCTCAGACTGTTGGCCAAGTGTCTCTTCAAACTGGAAGAGGCCATGCTGCACAGCCTGCCTCCAAGCGGGCCGCTCAGAGGCCAGGGTTTCCCACTTGTTGAGGTCCACCCCTAAGGCCTTCAGATCCCTCTTGCAGATGTCCTTGTATCGCAGCTGTGGTCTACCTGTAGGGCGCTTTCCTTGCACGAGTTCTCCATAGAGGAGATCCTTTGGGATCCAGCCATCATCCATGTTGAATACAATGGGGCTTAGTTCTGAGTGGGCATGCAAAGGATTGTACTATGTTAATCTCTTTTAAAAGTCATCTATGCAAAACTACAACCAGAGCAGTACTGAGGTTTATAACACAATCATGACAATTATTGTAACTTCTTTCCAGCGGAGAGAGTGACCAGTAATCTAAAAGAACTGGCACAGCAAGTAGCTCCTGGTGATATTGTGAGCACCTATGGAATCCGTAAAGCAATGGGGATTTCAGTCCCTCTTCCAGATGTCGTGGACAACTCAGTCGACTTAACAGATGGTGAGTAACTACCCTGCATATTTCGACACAGGACAACAGTCTAGAAACACTCAGAAAGGGCTTGCTCCTTTGATTATGGGTAATACAGCCTGCAAGCTAACATTTAAGACTACCAGCCACATAGGAGATTAACACTTTTCTGTCCTTTAAACTTGGCTTCTGGAATATGAGGCACAGAATACAGTAAATAGAACAACTTATAATGAATCCAATTTCACCATAGGTGGGCTCGATAACACTCAAGTTGCAGGCTTGCAGAGTGCTTCCCTAACATGCTGCAAAGCATCGTTGTGCCCCAGACTACCTAGTGGAAGCGATCCCAAGGCATTCAGGGGCATGACAAGAACAAGGAAGTGGGTTGCTGGTAGCCATACAATGTTCAGTTGCAGAGGATTTTTTCATTTTAAAGTTGGTCAGCAGTTCTCAGTGTTGAATGCAACAACTTCATAAGGATTTGCTGTAGCTAATATATACCATTGATTAAAATGCTTAATGCTTTTTTTGATACATCTGTTCAAATAGCCAGAAAACTAATCTACATTCATTGGTTTCTTTTAAAACAAAATAAGGTTAATCTTGTTTTAAATACTGTTTTGCAGATATACAAGAAACTTCAAAAGCAACCACTTTTGTTGAAAATGAATGTGAACCAGTTGGTACATGATGCTTCAACTGTTTAGTTATGACAGTGTTTTTTGAGATTTGTCCCAGTGCATGCATGTGCTCTTTGTATAGTTTGGTGTTGAGGATTGTCTGTGGAATATTTGAGTTCTTAATAAAATATTTTAAAAATCAAATTGGTCCTGTTCTATTGTAAGTGCTGACTACAGAATATTAAGCAAGGGTCACAATCTGTTTCCACATTTTATAATAGCCAAACCACTGTGCATAAATCACTCTTGCCTCCCTTCTGCAGAATCCTTTGAGCCATGCAGGATTGAGCCTTGCCAGAAAATTTTAAACATGACCTTACAAATACTTATTTTCCTTAAACCCTTTTAAGAACAAGCCAGAAGAAAATGGAAACAAACACTCTAAATTTTTAATCTTGGAAACTCAATATTAAAGTAACATAGATAAGGCAAATTACCTTGAATTGCTCAACAATGTGAACAGAAGCAATTAAGAAACATTAATGCTTTCATTTCACACTTAGTTTGGCAGCAGTTGTGGAATTTTTTATGGCAGCAACAGAAACTTAAAACAGTCTCAACTAATAGACTGCATGGGGCCCATATGTAAATCCTGCATTTTAGTTAAAAACATGTAACAATAAAATGGAAAGCAACATACTATAATTCACATTAACCTGTAGCTATTACCAAAAAATACAAATTGTGTACGCTTTGTTTTTAATACTACCTAGGACTATCCTATCTCTCACCTTTCCAGTGTGACCTACTCTTGTTCACCAAGACTTTTTAAGAAGGCCTAAATATCTACAGTAGGACCCACCACTAGATTTGTTCCTGTCATGATACAGAGGAACCTGGGCCTCCACGTAAGTTAATTACACAGTAATTATAATTATAACTAAATATAATGCAACAGAGGTGCATCCAAGACAGCGCATGTTGAAAAAACTGCAGTCAAGTGCCACTCCAAAAACAAAGAGTTAAAATCCTCTGATCTAAAGAAGATCTTGGAAGTGGTCTTATGGACTTTATTATCCAGAAAATTTAGCAAAAATATAGCAAAATTTATCCAGAAACAAGTGGTTTGACAATTGTGCTTTTGCACAGGGCTATCTAAAAATTTTACACAAATGTAGCACATGGGAGGGAGAAGCAAATATTTCAGTGCTTTTTATCATCTTTGGATTCCCTATCTGTATGTCACTTCAATGCAAAATAATTTGTTTCTCTTTCCTAGAATATGCCCAGGTAATTGTTTAAAACTATTCGGCAACTGTACTTCCTAGTCAATACAATTTGCTAGTACTCAAGATGAAGTCTTAAGCTTTTTCATGGGGCACATGAGAGAGGGATATGTCCGCTAGTCACTTTGTCAACGATTTGCAGCTTCCCCAACCCAGCATGACATTGTGGTTTGTTCCTGGTCACTGATGCATTACATCTGTCAGGCAAAGGCAGTTCACTCCAAGTTTTAAGGTGACCATCATAATGCATACCTGCCACTACGCTGGTTGCAAGTGCTGAAGATTGTATCCAAGGAGCCTTGAGAAAAAGTAACATAGTTAAAACTATTTTGCAACAGTTGCTCATTAGTTCCCTTGGAGCTATAATAGCAGCGTCTATAGCAAATTTCAGTTGCACAAGCAGGAACTAATTGGATTTAGTTTCACTTTTCTTGTGCTGTGTCTTAGTGGGAGGTGCCAAACAAACAGCTCTTTTGTGAGCAGAAGACACCTGTCCACATCATTTAAGCAGATAACTGAAAAGAACAAGCTATGTTGGATAATTATTAAAATGACAGAGTATAAGTGATTAAACCAATGTTGAAACCAATTTTGCCAGGGCTTCTCCTGTTCTGCTGATCAAACATAATCCGTGGTGGCTAGCACTCTCACTCTGTTGTGAGAAAGTGTTCCCACCCTCTGTTCTGAACTAATCCGCATTTCTCCTTAATTGATTATAGGCTGCCAACCCCAGGTTGCTCTGCATTAGTTAAGTTTAAAAACAAAAAAGCATAGTGTGAAAAAATACATGGACAACAGAACGTGAGGATGGAGAGATTTTCAAAGCTTCAACTAGTACTGGAAGCATAAGCCCATAGGCTGCCCATAATTGCTGTAGCAAGATACAAGATGTTCTAAGTTTGTCTCTTGGTAGATACGTTTATAGTCCAGTGAAATTAGCATTTTATCCAGACATTTAGAATAGAAAGTTAAAAATTGCAGGGTGTATGCATTTGGTAGCTGTGACATACACAAAGATCCTAGAGAGTATAAAATTGTTTCCAGAATTGTTCTTTGAGGTCTTCTGACCATTTTCAGTTCAAAAATGTCCCGTTCTGTTGATTTTTTAAAAATAGCAATGTGTGCTTTTAGCTCCTACTTTTTTTTCAAAATGGCAACTGTCACTTAAGTTGGATTTTTTTGCATTAGCATAAAATGTGGCCGATTGCACTGGACTGTTAGCTCCATTCTCTCAAAACCACATGAACCAGTCTGTAACATCTTAACAATGAGCAGGCTCACCAGTTTGAGAGAAAAGGCTTCATTTACTATACAAAAGCTTGCACAGTACTTTCCAGTCCAGTTCTACATGTCTTATTTCTTTAACACTATCACTCTACAGGCTGCTTTAGACAAACCAAACAAAAAAACAGAGGTCTATGTCCCTAGCAGCTCTCTATTAAGATAGAGAATGGAAATTCTGTTGAATGGCTTTTCGCTGCCATTGCCATAACATTACAGAATCATGCAGAACCTAATTCTTCTGCCAGGACCTTGTAAGAGCTTTCCTTGCTGGATCAGACCAAAGGCCCATCTAGTTCAGCCTCCCTGGACTACAATCAGGAGATGAATGGATATCTCTTTCCTGCTATAGTGGAAGCAGTTCACAGACAAGTGTGAGCAGGGTTACAAAGTGTGGCGTTCCATTCTTCGCACAAGAATCCACGCTTACACAAGCAATGCTGGCGTTTCTGTCACACTGCCATGAGGAATTGACACAGATGGTCATGTGACTCCTACTGAAGCACACACACACACAGTACAGCATCAGCAAAGAAGGGGAAACCCCGTCCAGGAGTTCCCACGAAGAGTGGAAGCACACTTGAGAACCAGCGCCACCAAATGTTTGCTCCCAAACTCGCGTAACAAACCTCGGAAAAACTTATCTGCATTAACTGGACAAAGTCACCCTTGCATACATTGTTTCTCTCTACTCAAGACTGCAAAAACAGTGGTCAAATAGGTAGGAGAGGTGGTGTAAGATCCAGCAGTGCGATGGAACTGCCACAAGAAACCAACCTTCTCAACCAACCTATAACAAAGAGGGTATAGAAAATAACTGGCAGTGCAACATTGCTGGTATTGAAAAAGTTATTACAGAGTCAAGTTGTGGCACAAATTAGGGAAGGGGTGATAGCTCAGTATTAAGACACATCCTTAGAGTGCAGCAGATCCCAAGTTCAACCCCTGGTGGCACTTCCACACTTAAGAGGATCTCAAGAAGCAGGGCCCCAATCCGGCTGTCTCCAGTCCCAGAGAATGTACATACTAAAGGTAGTGCTGTCCCTCAAACGGGTTCTCTCAAAGTCTGCATCTTTCCTTCTGCATTACAAAAATACCGTTAGCAGGTCCAACGAAGGACAAGACAGTAAGACTGTTTTAACACAGCAATTAACTTGACTGCAACTCCACAGAGACATGCACTAAAGGCATTTCAAGCCTTGCGCATGGCAGAGAAAGAAGAGTATAAGATCCATGGTTGAGGATTCCACAAACTCTCCTGGGGCAGGTGCAGCTGCAGATATCTTTGAAGAGCTTTCTTCTCTCTCTCTGGAGAAGTCAGTGGTACCATTCATAGTTCTTGTGCATTCCAAATAAGCTCCTTTCAGACAAGGAGGCAAAATGTTCAGGCTTCACGGAAGAGAAGTTGTTTTTTGTTCAAAAAACAAGACCCAAACCACATAAACTTTATGAGACAAATATTTGGAGTGAACCTCTCAGCAGAAGTCAGAGTGCTTGCACACAAAATAGGTAGTTAGTTCTCCCTTTCCCTTGACATTAATGAGTCCTCGGCATTCACAGGCATATCCAAGGCTCTCCAGTATTCGGCAGGTCTCTTCTGTAACCTGTGAGTGGAACAAAACAGTGAGAGTCCATTAGAAGATTCACAACCAGCATCTTATCTCTTGAGTTTGCCTGCTGTTTCTCAGCCACAGAGCCAGAAACTGCTTACAGATAAAAAGATTACAACGAATAAAACAAATTCTGTGTATGAAACCCTTCCCCCAATACAACAAAAAATGTCACAATGGCAGCAGCAAGGAACTAAAGAAATATTTCCACTTGTCGGTCACGTAAGTTACCAGCTGCACCTGCCTCCTCCCTCTCTGCAGTCCTGGAGGCAAAGGGAGCAAGGAGTGCAGTCAGACAACGGACCACCCAATGGCCAGTAGTCAAGGGAATGAGAAGTGATGGCGGGTGATGGGAACACAAGACCTGATGAGAACATGGGCCTTGGGGTCTGCAATCCAAGAACAACACTCACAATGAGAGGAGGAGCAATCACAATGCACATACAGTAGGTCCTAATCCCAGGCCTCAGAAAGCCTCCCAAACTCTTGCAAAAGGCACTTCTGGTTTGCTGGCATAGCCCCTGCCATCCCACAGTTTTTATCATCTGTGGGATTCAGTATCTGCGGGGGTTCCTGGAATGGATCCCCTGTGGATATCGGGGGCCCACTGAATTTCTCATTTTATGCAAGCGCCCTTCAAGACCAAAAGGCAGGATAGAAATCAAGCAAGAACCTACTCACTTTGGGCAGCCCTTTCTGAAGACTGGTTTTACAGCTCCAATCTATGCATGTCTGGGTCATCCACAGGACCTACTCGCAGGTAAGTGACTACAGGATTGCAGCTTTAATGTGTCATCTTTAAGATTTATTTAAAGAGTGAGCTGACCACATAGACCTCCTTGGGTACACAGAAAAGGCCCTGCACTTGGGAACCTTCAGGATACCCAGTGCCCAATGAATGAACCTCCTTAGAGGACCTTAAAGATGTGCGTGGGGCAGGAAGGGGGAAGCACTCCGCCATCCTCCAAGAGCATCACTAGTGTGCTTTCCTTCTAGAGTTTGGCCCCCAGTTTGGAGACTGCTGTGTCCAGGAAAAGCTCCGCCCGCCCCGGTAGATGCTCTGGGCAGTTGTATCTGTTGCCCAGTAGGCTTTGCATCAGAACGTCTGGGCGTATGTGACTTCCTGGAGTGTCCCTGTGCAGCAATTGAGCTGGGAAAGATGAGGTACCAAGGCAGAACAGTAAGCACCACTCATGGGGGGAAGGCTTTTTCCAAACTCCAGACCCAGCCTGCGGGCCAGGGTTTGGAGAGCCCTGTTCTAGAGGGACCCTTCAACATACGTTTTCATTACCTGTATTTTTCCCATTTCTCCTGTGCTTTCCATTCTGCTGGCAACATTGACAGTGTTACCCCAAATGTCATACTGGGGCTTGCGAGCACCGATCACACCAGCTATCACAGGCCCGTGGTTTATTCCTGTGTGAACAAGAAAGAAAACACTAAACCTCGCTTGGAGCTTGTGAGTCTTAATGCACAGAATGGAACTCCACACTATACACACCCTTGAAGAACAGTTATCCATGAATGTGAGCAGCTGACGTCATTCAAGCGCAGAAGAATACGGGTAGCAATTTATACACAGCGACGGCAGTGCAACACTTCTGGGGCAGCTATGAAGAAAACTCCCAAAAACTCCTTTTCAGGGCAGCAGAGCTCTGAGCTGCGAAGTTTCCCTTCTGTTTTGCTGAGCAGTTCAGAAGGAAAAAAGGAAGGAGTAGTTTTCTGCTAGATCAGGGCTTTCAAACATAAGGCCTGCAGGCCAGATGCGGCCCACAGAAGCTTTATTTGGCCCACGTGATAGTCGGGCTCTCCTGTATTTTGAAAATATGGTCAAGATTTGCTTATTTTCTCTTCTGTAATTTGCAGCTGAGTTCCTAGGTGAGAAAAATAGTGCACATTTCTGATCACCACCTAACGACATCATTTCCGGCCTCTACAGGTGCCATGAATGTTCTTCAGCCTGCTCAGTAAACTGGTAGGAATTTCATCACTCTTCCTCTCTCTTGCAGATTGGGTATAGCCAGAGGGAGGCCTCTGAAGGTGACATAACTCTACAGTTGACTCATGTTGACTCAAGTCAGTGGTTCCCAAACTTTTTTGACCGGAAACTTCCTTGACCAACTGGGCCATTGGCTGTGGCTCCCCATTAGGGCCACGATCCTATACATTGTATAGAGCAGTGGGTTTTAACAAGGATTCCACAGCTTCCCAGGAGCTACAGCTCACAGTTTGGGAACCACTGACAGGCTTAATAGCACCTTACTGGATGAGAACATGGGAAGAAGAAACACAGCAAAGTTCCTAAGATAGGCATGTTTGCTCCTTCCTTGTCTTTGGAGGGTGGGAAGCATCAAACTTACCAACTCGGAGGCGGAAATTATTGAAGGAATGCCTGTTGATGCCATCCAGTTTAGTCATCAGAGCCACTGCAAACTCAACCATGATGCCAATTTGGGCATGTTGCCTTTCTTGATCCTACAAGGAGATGGAAGGGACATGAATGCCTGTGTGTGAGATCACTGAGCAATACAAGTGAAACCAGCAGAAATCTAGGCTCAAGTCTCCAATAAAGCAGCAAAGAGATTTAACACAAAACAATAATTATGAGCTGGTATCACACCAGGTAACTTACCAGATTATTCTCTTGGCCAGGTATAACACAGAGTCCTGACGCCGCCATATATGTGCTCCCAATAGTTTTGATTTTTTCAACCCCACTGAATTTAGGCTTGAGCAGCAGCTGTTTGAAAGAGGAAGGAAGATGAATAAAGCTCAGAGTTTGTTGAGTCTCCGTTGCTCTGCAAGATTTTCCTGTGCTCCTTTAGCAGAGGGAAAGAGGCTCTACCTAGTCCGCAAAAGACCCATGTCTTTTAGTCACTTCAATATAATCAGTTCTTCCTCTGCATTTCGTACTCAGTACAGACATGGAGAAACAAAATTATACGCCATGGCCATGCTTGTGTAAGATCTGGCCCATGTTTCCAATGATGTTTCATGCCATGCGTGTATACACACCTGTTTGAAAGGGGCAGATGTGCACAGCATCACATGAAATAGACTCAGAACAACTGACATGCTTCCACCCTTGATAGTTTTACCAGTTTCCAAATGAGATTGTACAACTAAAGCAAAGCCTGCTATCCTGTAGGAATATGGAAATTAACTCTTTAAATTGAGATAAAATGGAGACTATTTTTATTATATAAAGAGCACCATCTGTGTACATAGTGCTTTATGAAAGGTGAAGAGACAGGTCCCTGGCTTACCAATTTATTTCAGCATTAGCTTTCATGAAGGTCTACATCATCCCAAGTCTGTAACTCAGGTCCACAAAAGCTGATGCTGAAATAACTAGTTAGTATTCTTGGGACTACAAGACCTTATCTATGCTGCACAGGTGACTCCTCTCCGTCATGTGAGGCTCTGCCAGGTATCCTACTGAGTGGGAAATGGAGGGGAGGCACACTGAGTATAGAGCACCTTGTGGTACTGCAGAAAACCCCAGGTCCAATTCCCAGTCATCTACTCCAGGTAGAACTAGGTAAAACCTCTGGTCGAAAAACTGGAGACTAGCACTAGTCAACACAGACAATACTAAGATGGACCAATGATCTTTTTTGTCATAAAGCAATATAATATGCTCTTTTAGAAGCTGTCAACCACCAAAGCTCTTCCCATCGGGAAGTAAGAAGCAGACTGTTTCACCAGCATCTGCATAAGTAGAGCTCTTTTTCAATGCAATGGAGGTCTGAGGTGCAACGGGAGGAAGAACCCTTTCTCTTGGCTTCTCAAGAGGAAAGACAGACCCCCCAGCATCCACACAAAGTACCTCGTCAAAATCGGCAATGATTTCGTTGAGCAGCCGGAGGCACTCCAGTCCTTCCTTGTTGACATCGCATTCCGTGTAGAACACCTTGAAGTCAGGTACTGAGGCAAACAGGACACAGACACAGTCATAGGATTGATGGTACCAATCCTGTAGGAAATGCAACAACAGTTTCACAGTATCACTGCTCACAACCATCATTTCTGCCTTGTCTCTGTCCCCCGCCCCCCCCCCCCCGCCCAGTGCAACGAACAAGACAACATGGCACTAAGTGCCATTACTTTTGCTGGATGGATAGGACATGCTGGATGTATTTGTCAGTGTTTTTGTATCTGCACTGGCTCCAAACTCAATTGAAGGGGCTTTCTTAAACAGGTAGGAGCTGGCTACCACAAAAACCACCTTCCCTTCCATTCCTTCTTCCTGAAGTGTGATCATCAGAAGTGCAGGAGACTGGACAAGAAGCACAGTCTTTCAGCAATGGCTATGATACTTTGTAATGCCCTCCCTGGGGAAAGACTGCCTGCCCCCATAATAACATACATACTGCCGGCTGGTTAAAACTTGTAGGAGGACTTCAAGGAAGATGGCTTGTTAAGACCTTTCTGTGGGCTGCAGTTATATCAGCTAGACCAGTGGTGTCCAAAATCTGCTGCAAGATCTCCCTCATCACCCCTCCTACTGGTACTCCCAGGCCTCGGGTCTCACAAAATCCTATGAGATCCAATATGGTAACACTCAAATCTTGCATGATTTGGTCACAGCCATCTTGGATCTCAAGAGATTTGGGTGCCACCATCTTGGATCCTGTGAGATTTTGCAAGACGGTGGTGCCTGGCTGAGCTCAGAAGAACAGCCTGCAGAGGTACCGTGACCCTGGTAAGTTTGGGAACCACTGGGCTACACTATTGATCATTTTATTCTATTTGCCTTAGCTTCCTGTTCAAGATGCTTTGGGATCCAGAATGGAGTAAAAATGGGATGTTAAAATAAATAATCATATCCTAGATGGCAGGGGCTTCTCAGTTATCTTTGTTCCCCAATGCACCGGGGATGCCACAGCATATGAGCTCTTTAAAAAATTAGCAGGCATCCAGCCACACTGAGCAAAATAAGAATCATGAATTGTCAAAGATCCTGTTCTGTACCTCATTTAATTTGTCCCCAATAAAATGAGCAGCAACGTGAGCGGGAAGAACATTTTCCAGCAGCAGCCTGTTGACATTCTCCATGGTTTCAAACTCTTCATGTTCTTTTTTAAATTTATTCTTTTGTAGGCAGTCCAGCCGGCAATAATAGTCTATCTGCAAACAAGCAAAGGAGTCATGGAATAGATCAACACATCATCAACCTGCAGTTACTTATCCTGTTGCTTTTGTAAACACTATAAACAGGAGATGGAGTTTTTTTACCAACTCTCTGGATGGGTTTATTACCTGCTTGCATTTATAGTATGCAATCAGTTGAATCATACTTGCACCCCATTATTTCTGTTCCTGAAACTATGGACTTTACCATGATTTTATTCTGAGGATCTTGGGCCTACAAAGTGGAATATAAGCATTTTAATTCAAACAAACGAACTATTGGTGTCTAAAACATGGCCTTGTCTAATTGAATGCCTCTGTGACAAAATTTTAACTAAGAGCAGGCAATTAAATTAAGAATCTGTGAGAATCTCAATAGTAACAGAAGGGGAATATGCTTCTTCATATATTTCCTGGGAATCTTCATAAGAGGCAGGTGGGGCTATAGATTCATTTTATGACACTCCACCCTTTTAAAGTGAGAATGTTACACACTCTCTTTAAAAAAAACTGATTGACGAGGTTCCGGCACACACTGGCAGTATTTGACGCGTTGGGGGCAGCCTCCAGTGACAGGAGGTCTTGGGCGAGCCATGCATCAAGACACTATTCCTCCTTCATAAGAACAAAGTTTAAACTCTATAACACGGGAGATCCAAATGAGAAGTGCAGGCGGGCATCTTTATCCATGGGGGTTCCATCCTGGAACCTAGCATTGATAGCTGAAAATGCGGATATGGGCGAAAGCAATTGCGGGGATATTGTCCCCGCAATCTGGACGCTCTGGAGGCAAGGGGAGCTCAGCTATCCTCTCCTCCAGAGGGGCTTCTAAGCCACGCAGAGGTTGCGGACATCTGCCCGTGGCCTTGGTGGGCCTCAAAATGGTTGTTTTTGGCCAAAACAATCACTTCCTATTTTCGACTGAAAACTGGAAATGACATTTTCCAGCCAAAAACAGCCATTCTAAGGCCTGCCAAGGCTGCAGGCAGACATCCACGGCCTCTGTGGGGCTCAGAAGCCCCTCTGGAGGCAAGTGCAGCTCCCCTTGCTTCTGGAAAGTGGGGGGCGCAGAAGGGGGCTGCCTGTTTCTGTCGATTCATGAAATCATGGATACGGGGTCTGCGGATACAGGGGGGGGCCCTATACTTGGAGGATTCAAACTTCCCTTGCAGACATTTCACACACATACACAGCAACATACACACACACACACCAGCATTTTTGGCATGAATGCAACATTATTACAATCTAATTTGCTCCCAAGTGCAACATTTCTATTTTAAACGGTACTTAATTATTTATCCTAAATCACTGCGCTGTGTTTCCCAAACGGCCTCAACAGTCATTAGGCACCGTCGTAATTATAAATAGAGTAGCAAGCATGAGCTGCGAGCACACGTGGGGCTTTCCACTGTAGGCAGCACATGGGAAGAAAGCCCCTTGCGTTCCGCGGAGTTGTACGAACCAAACTTATACATCAAACTACTCATCTAGCCCAGTATTGCCTACTTGACTGGGAACAACAGAAGTTCCCCATCACTCAGTCCTTTTAACTGGAGATGTCCAGGCTTGGACCTGGGGCCTTCTGCACACAATGTGCTCTATCACTGAGCTATTGGCCCTTTCTAGGCCACTGACTGCTTAGGCCTGGCCTACACATGAAACAGAATCAGGTGGCAGAATCCCAAGGCGATTCACTGTGCAATCCTAAACCCCCGCCCCAAGCTGGCGCAAGTCCCTTGAGTGGGCTCCAGAGTGTTGCAAATGTGACGTAAAGCACGTTCGCAGCTACTCAGGAGTAGGCTAGGCCAGCACATGGCCTATGTACAGAGAGGGTGAGTTTGAGACGGGGGCTGGAGAGAGTGGTGGGATGGCACGTTGGAGGTGGTGAGGGGGTATTTTGGACTAGGGAAAAAGGGGGAAATGGGAGACAAATTTGGCCAGGATGGGGGTGAGAGTGGCTGCAGCAACGCAGGCTGGATTCTAACCCCCAGCCCATCAGTTACCCCATAGGTCTGGCTGGTGCATGACACAGGGTATGGGGAATCCCAAGTAGGAAGATGTCATTTTTTAGTAACCCCCTGCCCCCCCATTTAAAAGGCTCCCTGCAAATAAAGCACTAGCACATCAAGGAGGATCTAATACAAACCACTCTGTACTGTGCTCATTTTCTATTTGCAGGGAAATTGTTTCCACAGGAGAAGCATTCAATAATTCAATATCCCACCTATACTCGGAAATTTATTTTGTAATACATTTTTTTATTCCAACATACTTTCCAGGAGCTCAGAACGGCTTACGTGGTTGATGCCCCAGCCACACATTTTTTCCTAACAACCCTGCAAAGATGAGCAAGGCTGAGAGGCTGTGAGTGGTTTAAGGGGACCCAGTGAGCTTCAGTGACCCAGTGGCTAGGAATTAAAAATCAGAATTCCCGACTTCTAGTCTAACCGCTACACCATATGGTTGCTCCCAAGTTTCAGCCACTTCATGTCGCTGGATGGATACATGAGGCTCTGCAAATAAGGGCTGTTCAGACATAAAACTAACCATGTATTTGCGAGAACAGTAACAGTTTCCATACCTGCTTGGAGAGTAGTACCAGAGTAATATAAAAGAGGGCCAGATACAGGTTGGTCATTATGTGTGGATCTTTCATAAAAAACCTAAATTTGAAAACAGAACAACATGTGAGTAAAACCTGTGAGATACACGTTTAGCAAGTTAAAAATGCTTAAGACTCTTGTTCCTTTCTGGAGGCAATATGGGACTTACTAACAAGGGTTGCCACAGGATGTGGTGATGGCATCTGGCCTAGATGCCTTTAAAATGAGATTAGGCAAATATCTCGAGGAAAAGTCCATCAACGAGTCACGTTATGAGCCATGATGGATATGTGCAACCTCCTGATTTTAGAAGCAGGCTACCTCAGAATGCCAGAGGCAAGGGAGCACACCAGGATCTGGGTCTCTTGTGTGCTCCCTGTGGCACCTGGTGGGCCACTGTGAGATACAGGATAGGACTGAACCCTTTATTAATTAAATTACATTAAATTTTTCCAGCAGCTGGTGGGGAAAACAAAAATAGACCATGAAAATATATCAGAGCTGATAAGGGTTTGGTTAGGAGGCTGATTTGTCTCCTATACTAGGAGATGCACAGATCAGGCCTATGAATGCCTACTCAGAAGTAAGTCCCACTAGAATCAATGGGGCTTACTCCCAGGATAGGATTGGGCTGGAAATCACTTCATCAATGGCTGACAAGTATTCCCTCCAAATAGCAAGATTCATCACTTTAAAAATACAACCTCTACTCTTCAGTCAAACAACAAGATTTATAAATCACTTTAAAAACTGTTCCCTTTTTCTGCTCTTGGCCAAGTAAAGTGTGTGCTTGTCTCTCCTCCCCCCCCCCTTTGCCAACTGCATGGAAACAACTTTAAGAGCCCTGGTGACTGGTCAAATAGGAAGCATTTTATTTGGGGAGGGGGGAGGGAAGAAAGCAGGACGGTTTGGAGATCAAAAGGGGAGAGTGGAAGAGGGAGGGGGTTGAAAAGAGAGATTTCACTTTGATGAGAAGCAATCTTCTGCTTTAAAAAAAAAACGCAGAAGACGGAGGGGCTCACATTCTGCCCAGGAAAGGTGGTATGACTGTATCGCTGTGAGAGGACTTCCTGCGCTCCCCCCCCCCCGTGCGTTTGTGGTGCGTCCCCAGGGAGCTGAGCCTCACAGTTTGAACAACACTGGCTTATGTGCTTCATGCCCCAGACACACATTTTCTCCTAACAACCCTGCAAAGATGAGTAAGGCTGAAATATCAAGATAATAATGTTCTCACATCTTACAATTTGCTGGAACGATAATAGCATTGCAACTTACGTGACATACCCTGAACTTTTAAAAGCACTATAAAAATGCTTTCCCCTGGGGAAAATTTCCCCTGGGGGCTGGGGCTAAGAATAGGCCCTCAGTTTGGCTGTACTTGTCGTAAGAGGCGACTAAACAGCCACCGGGTAGATGGGACTCGTCAGCCTAGGAAGGCAGCTCATCTAAGAGAAGGAAACTCTGACCTCAAACCTCCACTGCCTTGTGGCTACATCCAGTTCTGGAAAAGGCTTCAGGAGTCAACCTCGAGGCAAAATCAGGAGCCGGAGTCCCTTAGGCAGTTCATGGCTGAACACAGTCACGTTCTGGCAACTCCTGCGACGCCGCTGGAACCAACCGTATTGGCTTCTGCCTTTCCATTGGACCATTCCAGCGACGTGGAGAGGGGGGATTTGCTGCATGGGTAACAGCCTATCCTCCATACCTTCTTTACCCAGGCTTCGCGCACTGGAGAGGACACTCCAACTTCGCCATACGGCGTCGGCACAACACGGGAAGCAGCAGTTTACCGGTTATAAGTCTTTGCTCGATTGGCGTAGAGCATGACGCCAGGGGCTGCTTCCGACGGTGGGAGAGATCATTGCATCTCATTGGGCAGCTACCGCCCGCCTTAAGCTGGGCAGTCCCCAGCCAGTAAGGTGTTGCCTCGCCACGGTCCGTTAACCTCATGGGGTGCGTGGGGTTTAGGGTGAAAACCGACAAGCGGATCGACAACTCTGCACCATGCAACAGAAAACAGAAAACTACTGCCCTAAAGCTGGGCACCTGGAACGTTAGGACAATGACACCTGGCTTCTCTGATGACCTGCAAGAAATAGACGACGCACGCAAAACAGCTGTCATCGACATGGAGCTGAGCAGACTGCAGATGGACATCGTCGCCCTTCAAGAGACTAGGCTGCCAGATTCCGGATCTGTCAAGGAGAGAAATTTCTCATTTTTCTGGCAGGGAAAACCACCAAACGAAACCAGGGAACATGGCGTTGGCTTTGCGGTCAGAAATACCCTGCTGAAATCCATCATCCCACCTACTGTGGGAAGTGAAAGAATTTTGTCCCTGCAGCTCCAGTCATCAGCAGGACCTATCACTCTCATCAGTGCTTATGCACCGACTCTGTCGTCTCCAGCAGAAGCCAAAGACAAATTCTATGATGACCTGGCCACCACTGTCAAGAAAATCCCTGTAAAAGAGCCATTGTTCATCCTCGGCGATTTCAATGCTAGAGTTGGTGCTGATAACAGTTCATGGCCCACTTGCTTAGGTCAGTTTGGCACTGGGAGGATGAACGAAAATGGCCAACGCCTGCTAGAGTTTTGCTGTCATCACGGTCTCTGTGTCAGCAACACGTTCTTCAACACAAAGCCCCAACATAGAGTCTCTTGGAGACATCCAAGATCAAAGCACTGGCACCAGCTCGACCTGATCCTCACCAGACGCTCCAGCCTTCCCAGCATCAAGATCACACGCAGTTATCATGGTGCTGCCTGCGACACTGACCACTCCCTGGTGTGCAGCAGAGTGAAACTGCAAACAAAGCGACTGTATCACACGAAAAAGGAAGGAAGACCTCGCATTGATACCAGCAAGACCCGGGATCAGAGAAAAGTGGAGGAATTTGCACAAGCGCTTGAGGAATCTCTTCCAGGCCCGGCCGACGCAAACGCATCCAACAGATGGGAACATTTCAAGAATACCGTTTACAACACCGCCTTGTCCATATTCGGCAAGAAGACCAACAAGGCGGCAGACTGGTTTGAAGCCCACTCTGAGGAGTTGACACCAGTCATTGAGGAAAAGAGGAGAGCTCAAGCAGCATACAAGGTCTGTCCCAGTGAGCGCAACCTGCAGGTCCTCCGAACTGCTCGCAGCAAAGTCCAACAGACTGCCAGGAGATGTGCTAACGACTACTGGCTCCAGCTCTGTTCCGAGATACAGATAGCAGCTGACACGGGCAACATCAAGGGGATGTACGATGGTATCAAGCAGGCCCTAGGTCCAACACAGAAGAAAATTGCCCCTCTGAAGTCTGCCACAGGCGAGGTCATCCAGGATCGGGCGCAGCAGATGGAACGCTGGGTGCAGCACTACTCTGAGCTATATTCCAGAGAAAATGTAGTCACCGAAGAAGCACTGAACAACATTGAGTGCCTGCCTGTGATGGAAGAGCTTGACAGTGAACCAACCCTAGAAGAACTTCACGTGGCCCTGGACTCCCTTGCCTTTGGCAAGGCACCTGGAAAAGACAGCATCCCTGCTGAAGTCCTAAAATGCTGCAAAGAGATCATCGTCACTGAGCTGCATGAAATCCTCTGTCTCTGCTGGAGAGAAGGTGGAGTACCTCAAGACATGAGGGATGCAAACATCATCACGCTGTACAAGAACAAAGGTGACAGGGGTGACTGCAACAACTACCGCGGCATCTCTCTCCTTAGCGTTGTAGGAAAGCTGTTTGCCCGAGTTGTACTAAAGAGGCTCCAGGTACTTGCAGAGAGCGTCTATCCAGAATCGCAGTGTGGATTCCGAGCCAACAGGTCCACCACTGATATGGTATTCTCCCTTAGACAACTGCAGGAGAAATGCAGGGAACAACGACAGCCACTCTTTATAGCCTTCATAGATCTCACAAAGGCTTTCGACCTGGTCAGCAGAGACGGCCTCTTCAAGATTCTCCCCAAGATTGGATGTCCACCCAGGCTCCTCAGCATCATCAGATCCTTCCACAAGGACATGAAGGGCACTGTTGTCTTCGATGGCTCCACATCAGACCCTTTTGACATCCGAAGCGGAGTGAAGCAGGGCTGTGTTCTTGCACCAACCTTGTTTGGGATTTTCTTCGCTGTCCTGCTGAAGCAGGCCTTTGGAACTGCAACAGAAGGCATCTATCTCCGGATCAGATCAGACGGAAAGCTCTTCAACCTCTCCAGACTGAGAGCAAAATCCAAAGTCCAGCTGAAATGTCTGCGTGACTTCCTCTTTGCCGACGATGCAGCTGTCACTACCCACTCTGCCAAAGATCTCCAGCAGCTCATGGATAGTTTTAGCAAGGCCTGCCAAGATTTTGGACTGACAATCAGCCTGAAGAAAACACAGGTCATGGTTCAGGATGTGGACTCACCTCCCTGCATTACAATCTCTGAGCATGAACTGGAGGTTGTCCATGACTTTGTGTACCTTGGCTCAACGATCTCCGACACTCATTCTCTCGATGCCGAGCTAAACAGGCGCATCGGTAAAGCAGCTACCACGTTTTCCAGACTCACAAAGAGAGTCTGGTCCAACAAGAAGCTGACGGAACATACCAAGATCCAGGTCTACAGAGCTTGCGTCCTGAGTACACTTCTGTACTGCAGCGAGTCATGGACTCTTCGCCCACAACAGGAGAGGAAACTGAGCGCTTTCCACATGCGCTGCCTCCGACGCATCCTCGGCATCACCTGGCAGGACAAAGTTCCAAACAACACAGTCCTGGAACGTGCTGGAATCCCTAGCATGTATTCACTGCTGAAACAGAGACGCCTGCGTTGGCTTGGTCATGTCGTGAGAATGGATGATGGCCGGATCCCAAAGGATCTCCTCTATGGAGAACTCGTGCAAGGAAAGCGCCCTACAGGTAGACCACAGCTGCGATATAAGGACATCTGCAAGAGGGATCTGAAGGCCTTAGGGATGGACCTCAACAAGTGGGAAACCCTGGCCTCTGAGCGGCCCGCTTGGAGGCAGGCTGTGCAGAATGGCCTTTCCCAGTTTGAAGAGACACTTTGCCAACAGTCTGAGGCTAAGAGGCAAAGAAGGAAGGCCCATAGCCAGGGAGACAGACCAGGGACAGACTGCACTTGCTCCCGGTGTGGAAGGGATTGTCACTCCCGGATTGGCCTTTTCAGCCACACTAGACGCTGTGCCAGAACCACCTTTCAGAGCGCGATACCATAGTCTTTCGAGACTGAAGGTTGCCAATATACTAATAAAAATGCTAAATGTTATATGGTCATGTAAACTGCCTCCCTCCCATCCAGAGGAAAAGAAATCTGCATTTGTGGCACTGACTAAGATAACACAGCCGCTCTCAACTTTTGGGTCAGTTTACTACATTCCCAAGTTTTACTTCAGAAAAGTGGTGGGACTCCAAAAGGGTCTCAGAGGAAGAACCAATTCATTTATTGTAATGTCTTTTTGGGCTCCTAAAAGGCACACAGGTTCCTGTAAAGAAAGGGGCCTGTATGATAGAAGTGGATGGGGTAAATAGCAGATACCTGAGTGGAAGGTGGAGGAGAAAAATAGCAGATACCAATGTTACTGAATAGATTTAGAACATAAAAAGAGCCCTTCTGGATCAGGCCAAAGGCTCTTCTAGACCAGCATTCCCACAGTACCCCCCATTGCCTCTGATAATACATAAGAAGGAGATGAAAGCATCCTTGCCATTGCAATTAGCATTCAGAGGCATCCCGTCACTGAACTGGCAAGCAGCATCACAGTTCAGCCACTGATTTGGGAAGACACGGTCTCCAGAGCTTGGAAAGCAGGAATCACAATTTCCAGAAGGGATAGAAGGAGGAATTATAAAGAAATTGACAAGGGCAGATTGTTTCTCAAAACAAGGGGAAGGAAGGGCTTGTGTCATTTACTGCAGGGACGTCAAAGGACATGCAAAAAGTGCCCATGGCATTAGCACAACCACGATCTACACAATGCCTGCCAACACAATCTTTTCATTTCTCAGAAGGTTTCCTGAAGCCATTTTCAATCATCACTGGGTTTCGAAATGATGGGGTCTGTTCTAAACTTTTCTTCTTCTTAAAAGGGTCACTTCCTGACATTGCAAATCCACCATTACAATGAGCTTACCATGAGTTTACACATTGTGTTACTCTTGGAAAAATGGATACGGTACCTTTCTTTGGTACTGCTGTCATTGCTGTGGTTAGCCTTCCAAGGCAGGCACATATTAAATACAATGAAATATCCAACAACAGCCCCCGACAAAAGCATCAGCTTCAGTTCAAAGCTCATCCGAAGAAAGACAGAGCAGGCGATGAACCCCAGGAGGCAGCAGTAAGTATAATACTAGAACAGAAGAGTTAACAAACCAGACTGAACAAACTGCTTTGTACATGCCTACAAACAGGAGTTAATGTTAACAAGCTGCACATAGAGGTGTCTATAGAATCTACTTCAGTTAGATTCCTCTCCAGATTCTACTTTACTGGATAGGATTACCAGAGGGAAGTTCAACATGTTGGAATCTGCAATTCGCTCAAAGGCATTATTTCCAAAACTTAGTGGAAACTTTCAAGTAAGAGCTGTAGGTAATCACCTGCTTCCAGCCTACACTGCCCAGCAACTGGTATTCACTGGTTTATCATAATTAGAAGGATTCAGATCCCACTTTTCCTGCAAATGCAGGCCTAGGGAAGCTGGCCAAAAAGAAAAAACAAAAACAAAAGAATCTGCAACCTGGAGATTCCATTTAGTGGTGACTACAAGTCATTGAGAGAACTGTTCCATGCAAATGTGTCTAATCCCTTTTTGAAACCATCCAAATCAGTAGTGGTCACCACATCTTGTGGTGGTAAATTCCACCATTAAATTATACCTGGGTCTCCTGCCAGTCCATTTCTGCCTAGCCTCACCCCTAGTCTCAGTAAAATTAGCTTTGTACTCACCGAGACAATGAGAGAAGTACTCTCTTTGATGCTGTAATTGTGTGCAGTCTAAATGGAAAAAAAAATATTAGAAGTATGTAAGAATGTTGGCTTTTCAAAAAATTTTTTACATGTCACACTCAGAACAGGAATAGAGCCTTCTACATCACTTGTTCCCAGCCTGTGGTCTATGGACCACAGGTGGTCCTCAAGACCCTGACAAGTGGTCCGCAAGGTCTCAGGGGAAAAAAAATCACCTTTGATCACTTCTAGTGTCTCACTGAGCAAGAAATCTCCCATGGACCACCAGAGTGAGCAGAGAATGGACCACCTGCAGCCACAGGTACTGAAGTGTCAGCTGTCGCTGAGGGCAGAATTATCCATTCTCTTTGATAGTTTCTGGGTGAGCACTCAGGAGATGGACTCCCAGAAAGGGCTGAGATCAGACTGCCCAAAGCTGCCTGTGGTCCACAACAATGCCAATTTTTGCCTCAATGGTCCACAGGCTCCTATAGGTTTGGAACCACTATTCTACATAGTAAGGGTTCCAACCCCCTGCAGGCCCCTTTTCGGTGAGGAACAAGCCACCCACTCCAGGTAAGAAAAGCCAGGATGGTGTAGTGCAGTGTTTCTCAAACTGTGGGTCGGGACCCACTAAGTGGGTCACGAGCCAATTTCAGGTGGGTCCCTGCTCATTTCAATATTTTATTTTTAATATACTAGGCTTGATGGCTTGTGACTGCTTTTGGGGAAATGTTACAGATCTGAACAGGCTATATGCTTTTAACAGACTATATGCTTTTAACAAAGGTAGTCAATGGGGCTTACTCCTGGGTAAGTGTGGGTAGGATTGCAACCTAAGATTATTTAAAAATCTCCTGCTTGATGAAGTCACTTCTGGTGGGTCCTGACATATTCTCATTCTAAAAAGTGGGTCCTGGTGCTAAAAGTTTGAGAACCACTGGTGTAGTGGTTTGGGAGTTGGACTTAGACCTAAAAGACCCAGAATCAAGTTCCAGCTCAGCAATGAAGCTTCCTGGGAGCCCTTTGGCCACTCACTGTCTCTCAGCCTCACCTATTGCACAAGGTTGTTGTGAGGACAAAAGGAGGGAAGGAACCATGTGCACCACCCTGAGCTCCTTGGAGGAAGAGTGGTAGAAAAATGTGAAAATAAGGCAGATTTTGTCCTCCCGTCAATACTAATCTAAAGTGCACACTCCACTTGTTCCTAGAGCAGCTATTTTCAACTACTGTGCCATGGCACATTGGTGTGCCGCAAACAGTCTGCAGGTATGCTGCAGGAGTTTGGGGAAATCATATATTAGTAGGGCCACTGGGGGTGTGAGCCTCCGGCTGGCAGTAAAATGTGCACTGTCAATTGTCAATTATCAAAAAACTGATAGTGTGCCCTGAAAATTTTAGTGCCTTATCAGTGTGCCATGAGATGAAAACAGTTGAAAATCACTGCCCTAGAGCAACAAATAGCAACCATTTGCTTACAAAGGAAAGAGGAGTTCCCAGAGAACACCAAAGGCTCAACATTTTTCCCTCTGCAGTTCTTGAGGGAAGATTCCATAATGTGCTGTTCGATAGCAGGGTTTGCAAATTTTGTTTTCTGGAACCCGGTACAACCGGTCATATCTTGTGTTATTGCCCTGCTCTTCGAACATTGCACAGTACTTTTTTAGATCCAATTTTGTCGGTCCTTTCTGGTTCACCCGATGATCTCTCGTGCTCCCTTCTGGAAGATACCTCTGGGGCTATCACAGATTTAGTCGCCGACTATTTGCTAGCTGTTATAAGGAAACTATCTTCATGCGTCCCATCATTTTAATTTTTTTTATGCTGTGGACAGAACCCTGTTGTATAGTCTGTGTTTTCTGTGTTGTTATTAACTGTTTTGATGCCAATAAAGGTTCTTGAAATTGAACACCAAAGAGACAGTAGTCATGCCTTCTCCTTCTCCACCATCTGCACAGCCCCATCTTGGACTCCAAAAGTTGGTTACACTGGAATGTGGCTGAATGTTGGCATTTCAGGGCATAGTTTCATTCACCCAAGTGACAGTGATGGGAACCAGCATATCCGGTGATCAAATCCCATTCAGAATTACCGAGAGCCAACCAGATTGCAAAAGATGAACAAATGGATTTTCTACTTTCTTAGAAAAATGCATTTAATACAGATATCAGTATGCTTTGCCCTGCTGATAAAATACCTCCAGGTACACATTGGGTGATCTGGATTAGAAAAACCGTGCAAGCTGGAAAGGAGTTTTAAAACCCTCTCCATCAGGACCACACTCCTAATTCAAAGCTTCCAATCTCCTCATGGCTGAGTTTGCCTCCTTTAAAACAACCCAGAAAAATCAGACCATACATCTTCTACCAATCTCATCTACTTTGGCCCAGAAAGTCAGATAAAAAGAATTCCCCCACTTTTGTGCTCTTTTTCTCATGCCATCTTCCTCTTAAATAAGTTCTGAACATTTATGGAAAACATGTGGCTTTATAGCCCTGTTACTCACCTTGTTGGAAGAATTACCAGTATCTGGTACAGTGTGGTTTCCATTGGGCTGGCACAGTGACTAATTAAGAATATTTGACACCAGTTAATGAACACAGAGGTGGGGATTCAAATACATAACATTGTTTCAAAGCACAATTGAGTCTTGGTTAAGGATATTAACTGCTAGTGGGAGGGGGAATCCAGAAAAAATTCAAGATAACCAAAATGTTTTCTGGGGTTGTTTTTTCCTAACATCAAGAAAAGGGAAAAGCAGGAAGAACTGCAATTAAATACACTTATGCAGCATTGTCTCTGCAAGACAGGCAGCATACTTAACATGATTCTAAAACTCTGTGTGTTTGAGCTGCTGTCTCACTTGATTTCAGAACAATAAAGCAGAGTAGCAGGTACATATATTAGCAAAAGGCTACTGAGGGGTGTGTTGGCAAGCCGCACACTCAACTAACACAAGTTCAAGCCCAGATGATAAAGTCTTCCTTTTATTTACTGCTATGCGGATTACTTCTATTTCCAGCATTTACTGTACTTCCAGCTGTTCCAAATCATATAAAACCAGGGGTGTCAAACATAAGACCTGCAGAATAATATGACCCGCATAAGTTTTTTACCTGGCCCCTGTGATAATTGGGCTCTTCCTTATCTTGAAAATATGATCAAGTTTAGCATATTTTCTCTTCTGTCAAGCTAATGAGTTCCTGAGAAAAAGAGAGCTTATTTCTGGTCATCACCTGCTTAATGATGTCATTTCTTGCTCAATGGCATCACTTCCAGCACTTAGCAGGATCTAATCCGCCCACTGGATGAAACAAGTTTGACATCCCTGGAATAAACTAACCATTTTTGCACTATATTCTCACCGCCATCCCCCCAAAAAGTCTAAATCTTTTTTTCCCAGAAAAAAATACAAGACTATCGCAACCCCCATGGCTCCCAAATCTCTTGGGTTCCTGCTTCAGACTACTAACTCACCAAGTAAACATGAGAATTTCCACAGGGACGAAGAAAGTTGCCTGGCACCAAGTGAGACCCTAGGTTCAGATAGCTCAATAGTATAGTCAACACTGACTGACAGTCACTCTTCAGGGCTTCAAGCAGGTGGTCTTTCACAACCCTACCTGAAGACACGGGGGGGGGGGCTTGAACTTGGGACCTTCTGCATGCAAAGTTTATGTTTTGCCACTGAGCTACAGCCTTCAGTGCATTTTGTAAAAAAAGGTTCAAGGTCACACCCAGAGGTCAGACAGAGTCAACACAAACTTCCTATTGAACAAAAAAGATTACCAGGTTGAAAACAGCTATGATTAGCAACGAGCCAATCGCAATGACAGCCAGCGGGAGCCTCACAAACGGCATTGTCTCCACTTTGTGAGAAAGCATGCGGAGATAACGTGCTGGGGGCCAGCGCTTCGAACAGCATCTCTGCAAAGAGAAGACAAGGTATCAGCACAACCTGCCAATGCACAGGCATCCTTACTCTTTCCATCAACTGCTTATGGCCAACAGAAATGTGCACGTTGTTTTCATTTATGAGAGGCCCACAATTTTGAAATGAGAGGGAATTTTTGCAGGGTAGACAGTGCTGAGCTAAATGGATCCACAGGAGCAGCATTGTGCGCTCATGCGAGTCTCTGCTTGTGGTCTGAAGTGGTCTAGTTCAGGCATTCCAGCGGGCTCTCCTTATCCATGGGCTTGGTATACGTGTGGAAGTTGACCCCTCAGGTGAAGGACCTCAGAGGACCTCTTAGACATGACTGAAAGGCACTTCCGTTTCTGTTTGCAAAGCAGAAGAGCCTTTCAGTTGCATCTGGGAGGCTTGGAGGAGGCCACGTGTGACCTGTGGAGCCCCAGGTAAGTAACTGCCGTGTGGGGCCCTTCATTGATTTTATTATCTGCAGGATTCAGTATCCACAGGGAGTCCTGGAAAAGATCCCCTGTGGATACCAAGGTGCCCACTGTATATTTAAGGCATATGAAAGAACTCTCAGGCAATCAGTTTCACCAGCTTTTAGCCTCTCAGATAGAAGTCTTGAATTCTAGCAGTTTCCAAAATGTTGCTCTGAACAGGAGCAAATCCCACATGCATTCTTGCACAGAGAGAGAGCACAAAACAGAACCATGAATTGCCAGCAGAGAATGTCACAATTGCTCCTGTCAATGAACATGCACGAATGGCACGTGGGTGGAAATAAGTAAATCCCACCCCCAAAATGACACCATAATTAGCCCTCTGCTTCAGCAATCCCAGAAACAACATCCAGGATCCAAGCAATGAAGAAGCAAGCTCGATGAGCCCATGGGGGTGGGGCTTTAATCTTGTTTATCTCAAACACCATTCTGCCACCCACCCCCACCCCCCACCCAACAAATGCCTTCATGCTTTTCTGATTTGGGGGGAAATGGTCCAACACAATTTGAATAGCCCCCAGTGGTTCCCAAACTTTTTCAACCAGTACTTCCCTTGACCTACTGGGCCATTGGCTATGGCTCTCCATGAGTGCTACAATCCTATAAATGGATAGGGCTGGTTAATTTTTCACAAGGATTCTGCAGCTCCCCTGGCTGGTTTCTGCAGCTCCCTGGGGAGCCACAGCTCACAGTTTGGGAACCAGTGGCCTATACTTGTCTATACTGCAAAGAAAATAAGTTTCAAAAACTCTAATAGGCTAGCGCATGCCTTGTATACACAGCAAGTGCACAGCACTTCAGCCCTAGTCCAAAGACCTTAAGAATGAATAGTATGTGAACATATGAAATTACTGTATACAAGGTCAGAGAATAGGTTTCTCTAGGTCAGTGCTGCCACTACACTCATTGGTAGAGGCTAACCAGGACTCCAAGGCAAGGGTCTTTTCTCATTTCCAGAGACTGAATCAAGGGTTTTCGTGCAGGCAAAGCATGAGCTGGGCCACTGAACTACAGCGCTACCCTCATGTTAAAAGTGCAGAGTTGTTGTTTTTTAATCTGATCAGTAGTACATTTATACAGATCTATAAAGCTACGCTGCCCCCCACCGTATCCATGGGGAATAAGTTCCTGCTGCTACTGCAGGTACTCAAAACCAAAGATACCAGAAAACCGGACTCAAATTCCCCCCCCCCCCATCACGTGCATGACTCACCTCTCTTCATTTGCAAAAGGAAGATTTTGCTTGGAAAAGAAAGCAATGAGGACCTAGAATTGTAGCTGCTAAGAATGCTAGAGGAGGCAACAGTGCAAATGCTAACAGGAGTCAGACAGCAGAAGAAGCAGGCAGGCAGTGAGAATGCTCTTCCCGTTAGCATCCTCACTGTTGCCTCTTCTAGTGTTCCTCTAGCAGCTACAAATCTACGTTCTCAACGCCTGCTTCCTTTTCCAAAGGATTCCAAAGCAAAAGGAAGAAAAAACTTCCTTTTGCAAAGCATTTGCAAATGAAGAGAAGTGAGTCATGAGCACAATGGGGGGGGGGGATTTGAGAACCACAGATAAGTGGAACCAAAGATATATGGGACACAGGGGGATGTCTGTATACAGGTTTAAGCTCAAAAAAAATGTGAACCAACTAGTCACCATCTAACATGCACTTATTTATACATTGGGAGGGGGGAACCATGTGTATTTTGGTTCGATTCTTACTCACCCAACAGTTATCAGCAAAACACACACACAATATAAGCCCCATGATGATGGCGACAGTCCCAAAAGAAATTCCTAATTGTGCATTTCTGGAAGAGATAAAGGAAGAGGGAGACTTAGAGAGGAGAGGCAAAGTGTTAAGGCGAAAACACTTTCCACAGTTTAGCAGTCATGGATTCTTGGGGGAAGCATGTTCCTTTTTGCAGAAAGTTGCAGGCAGCTTTGCATTCAAAGGTAAATGAGAAGCCATTTTTCAAAATATGAAATCTTAACAACTCAAAAACTATATTCAGAGAATTAAGTATTGCATTAAGCTGCTAGGAGCAAGAATGGTGCCCAGAATACCAAGAGGTAGTAACGGGGGGGGGGGGGGGGGTGTATCTGATTATTAGAAAGATTTGAGGTTTTGCACATAACAGGTTGAAAAAAGGAAAAGAGAAACACACTTACCTTGGCATTATGATGATCTGCACCAGAAACATGCACAGCAGAACAACACTGGCACAGGCAAAATAACCCCTTAGCTTTGGGATAGCTATTGTGCGATACTGGGGAGAGAGGGGGGAAAAAGGTGTCAGCACAGCTAACACAAATTTGATTTGCTCATAGGGACTAGAGAATTCTAGTGAATCACTTTACAAGGATCTTTGGATACATCCCACAAGTACCGATATGAATGTTGGACGTATGATATACAGAGAAATCAGGCACACCAAAGACAGAGTTTGGTCTCACAATACTACCAAGTCCTTTCTAGAAGGAAAGAAGGAAGGAAGGAAGGAAGGAAGGAAAATGCGAGGGCAGAGTGATGGAAAAAGAGGATATGGGAAAGAAAACATCAACATGCTCCATAGTTTTTTTGGTCATTGAACTGCTTTTTTTATTGTTGAGATGCCCAAAGTGTCCATTCCTGAGCAGAGGCACCATATAAATTTTTTAAAATGAAATAAAGTGGGTATTGTGCCTCTGATTGTGGGGTTCTCCTTGCCAGAAGAATGATATCAAGAGTTCTCTCTTGGTGATGACTCAATCTTTCAAAAGAAAAAGCCAAGAGCAAATCCCAGAAAACCAAGTGTGCACAGAGGATACCACATCACACCCTCTCACGGCCAACAGCTCCTTTCCCCAAACAAGCATCCGATTCGTCCTCTGGGGTGCTGATGGAAGCACCAAAGAGCAAGACTTAAGTAAGGAAGCTGACCTTCTATCACCACCACCCATGATTCTATGAACAGGAAGCCACAAAAAGTCCATGATGAACCGAGCTGAACTTGCTCCCCTTTGAAACTGCAAATCTAGAGTGAAATGTACTATCACCTCTATCCTTCTCTCACTTACCTCTTTTTCAAGCCCCTTTTCTACAAAAAATAGCAAAAATCCACATAGCCCACGGAAGTCCTCTGTTTTACCGCACCGGGGCCTGCATGGTAAAACAAAACAATGCTGTTAAGAGCCCACATTTTGAAGCAAGATACGCAGAATGAAACATCATGCTACAAAGTAAGAAAGAATAAGAATATACATGATAAGAATATACGTTTATAATAATAAGCATTTCTTTGTGCCAAATTCTTCATGTGTATCATCTTGATGGAATCTTGACTACCCTGTTAAGGTAAGCATTATAACTGTGCTGGAAGAGCTTGACAGTGAACCAACCCTAGAAGAACTTCACGTGGCCCTGGACTCCCTTGCCTTTGGCAAGGCACCTGGAAAAGACAGCATCCCTGCTGAAGTCCTAAAATGCTGCAAAGAGATCATCGTCACTGAGCTGCATGAAATCCTCTGTCTCTGCTGGAGAGAAGGTGAAGTACCTCAAGACATGAGGGATGCAAACATCATCACGCTGTACAAGAACAAAGGTGACAGGGGTGACTGCAACAACTACCGCGGCATCTCTCTCCTTAGCGTTGTAGGAAAGCTGTTTGCCCGAGTTGTACTAAAGAGGTTCCAGGTACTTGCAGAGAGCGTCTATCCAGAATCGCAGTGTGGATTCCGAGCCAACAGGTCCACCACTGATATGGTATTCTCCCTTAGACAACTGCAGGAGAAATGCAGGGAACAACGACAGCCACTCTTTATAGCCTTCATAGATCTCACAAAGGCTTTCGACCTGGTCAGCAGAGACGGCCTCTTCAAGATTCTCCCCAAGATTGGATGTCCACCCAGGCTCCTCAGCATCATCAGATCTTTCCACAAGGACATGAAGGGCACTGTTGTCTTCGATGGCTCCACATCAGACCCTTTTGACATCCGAAGCGGAGTGAAGCAGGGCTGTGTTCTTGCACCAACCTTGTTTGGGATTTTCTTTGCTGTCCTGCTGAAGCAGGCCTTTGGAACTGCAACAGAAGGCATCTATCTCCGGACCAGATCAGACGGAAAGCTCTTCAACCTCTCCAGACTGAGAGCAAAATCCAAAGTCCAGCTGAAATGTCTGCGTGACTTCCTCTTTGCCGACGATGCAGCTGTCACTACCCACTCTGCCAAAGATCTCCAGCAGCTCATGGATCGTTTTAGCAAGGCCTGCCAAGATTTTGGACTGACAATCAGCCTGAAGAAAACACAGGTCATGGTTCAGGATGTGGACTCACCTCCCTGCATTACAATCTCTGAGCATGAACTGGAGGTTGTCCATGACTTTGTGTACCTTGGCTCAACGATCTCCGACACTCATTCTCTCGATACCGAGCTAAACAAGCGCATCGGTAAAGCAGCTACCACGTTTTCCAGACTCACAAAGAGAGTCTGGTCCAACAAGAAGCTGACGGAACATACCAAGATCCAGGTCTACAGAGCTTGCGTCCTGAGTACACTTCTGTACTGCAGCGAGTCATGGACTCTTCGCTCACAACAGGAGAGGAAACTGAGCGCTTTCCACATGCGCTGCCTCCGACGCATCCTCGGCATCACCTGGCAGGACAAAGTTCCAAACAACACAGTCCTGGAACGTGCTGGAATCCCTAGCATGTATTCACTGCTGAAACAGAGACGCCTGCGTTGGCTTGGTCATGTCGTGAGAATGGATGATGGCCGGATCCCAAAGGATCTCCTCTATGGAGAACTCGTGCAAGGAAAGCGCCCTACAGGTAGACCACAGCTGCGATACAAGGACATCTGCAAGAGGGATCTGAAGGCCGTAGGGATGGACCTCAACAAGTGGGAAACCCTGGCCTCTGAGCGGCCCGCTTGGAGGCAGGCTGTGCAGCATGGCCTTTCCCAGTTTGAAGAGACACTTTGCCAACAGTCTGAGGTTAAGAGGCAAAGAAGGAAGGCCCATAGCCAGGGAGACAGACCAGGGACAGACTGCACTTGCTCCCAGTGTGGAAGGGATTGTCACTCTCGGATTGGCCTTTTCAGCCACACTAGACGCTGTGCCAGAACCACCTTTCAGAGCGCGATACCATAGTCTTTCGAGACTGAAGGTTGCCAATATAGCAATATATAACTCCCATATTGTAGATAGGAAGGTTGGAGTTGAAAGAGGGAGTGACTTGCCTAAGATCCATATACAATCAGTCCTCTTTATATGCTCATTTGTTCATCATCGTTATCCTCTAAAACTGTGCAGGTGCACTGGGGTGGGGCTTGGCTCAGCTACAAGCAGGTAGGCACAACAGAGGTTTCAGGAGGAGGTCAAGAGACAGTGGCTTCCTCACAAGCAGAAGGCAGCACCAGTGCCATACAGGGGGAAGAGGAAGAGACACCTATATACTAAACAACCAATGGGGGAGGGGGTTGTGGCAACTGTGTCCAGCCAACTGTACCCCTCGTTTCTTAGAAAGCTGGCTGGATTCTGTCAATTTTCCACATCAAACAGGCATTGGTATTGCTCCATGGAGAATTTTCGGATACATTTGTGTTCGCTTCTAGATTGGCCTCATCGTCTTGGGCGCCATTCTGGGGGCTCCAGCTGAACCTTCACAACCCTGGTGATGATGAGAGGCCTCTGGAAATCTATCTGAAGGCTGCTCTGGGGCTGAGGCAAGCAAGAAACAGGTGGAAGAGCTAAAAGGGTGAAGCAACCCCCTCCCTATCACTGAACTCTGAAGTTTTATTGTTGGGCTAGCAACTGTCAAAGAATTGAGGGATATCTAGCATGGAAGAGGAAACATCAAGTGCCAGAGATATTGAGGAGTCCTCACTATCACCTAGCCTCATAGACTTCAAAGTATGATTCAGGTTCACAAAGCTCATACAGTGTATGGTGAAGAGGGTCCCCTGGAACTTGACCCCATTTTCCCCACAGGCTCAATGCAGCATCTGCTAATTTGGTACCCAGTAGTTTTTCCAGAAACCTAACCTTAGCGGAGAACAAGAACTGACTGTAGTGAGTTTGTGGCAGAGATGAAAGTCTAAGTATGAAGATCCATATTCACAGCTCAGTCTCTTAACCACTAACACCAGATTTCAGATGAGTCTCAAGTTTAATGAACAATGCCCAGTTCACAACATGCACATAAACTCTCCTTATATCAGATATATAATATTATTTCTGGTTCCTAAGTACGAGAAGCATTTTTATAGATGGCCTGTGCCAGGATGGGGAAATACTGAGAGCCAGGTTGATGCTGTGGTTCTGGTGTTAGACTTAGACCTGGAAGATTCAGTTCAAATCCCTGCTCAGTCACAAAGCTTCCTGGGTGACCTTGGGTCAGTCACTATCTCTCAGGATTGTTATAAGAACAAAGAGAGGGAAGGAACCATGTATACTACCCTGAGCTCTTTGGATGAAGGGTGGTATTAAAATGTGAATAACAGATTTTCATCTGGGGTTGTTTTTTTGTTTTAAAGGGAACATGTGTCTGGATCTCTGCCAACTCTTATCTAGACAATTCCTGGTGCTCACACACTAGATACCAATTCTGATGGCAGATATTACACAATATATATATAACCAACAATCAATATAACACAGCAGATATCCTACATGTAAATTCCAAGGATTGTACTATATACTTATATAGTATTTTCCCTCCTCCACAGGCAGAGCAGATGTTTTTACAATTTTTTATTATTATTAACAGTACTTATATACCACTTTTCAACTAAAAGTTTACAAAGTGATTTACAAAAAAAAAATCAAATAAGCAATGGTTCCCTGCCCCAAAAGGGCTCACAATCTAAAAAGATGCAAAAGAACATCAGCAAACAGCCACTACAAAAGACACTGCTGGGGTGAGGAGGGCCAATTACTTTCCCCCTGCTAAACAAAAGAGGCATGCCTCCTTGAAAAAGTGCCTCTTACCCTGTTAGCATAAGTAACTGGGTTACCCCTGGGTAATCTAGCTTGATCCCCTGAATCTAATCCCACAAGTATCAACTCTCGAGTGTCAGTTTCCCCAGCTGAATATTAACAAGCAAATTCATTTTCCTGAACAGAGGAGCCCAGTTGGGAAGAGATCTTCCAAACTTGGGAGAGAACACTGCTGAAACTTTCATCAACCTGTATCTCTTCAAATTATTCTCTACTACATAAGACATCAAAGGCCAAAAAGAGTTACATGAGCACTTTCCTTCCTTAGCCTCTGCTGCAGGAATCTGAAGGAAATGCTCTCACCCTCAACTCATTTAATTTGCTAAATTCAGACACATGGTTAAGCGTCTGGAGTGCTAACTCTGCCATGTCAAAAAGGACATTTCTCAATTTCCTGTTTTTTCAGACTTTCATTTGTAGTTCTATTTTTACTTCTCCACTGCTGAAGCCAATGGGGGATTTCACAGCTCAACTGCAGCATAAAACCACAGCGGGTTGCATGCTTTCATACCATCACATCAATTTTGGGAGAGCACTGTCTCTCAAAGCTATGCAATGGCACTGGGCTTCCAAGACTTCATTCCAGGACCTGTTTTTCAAGGCTTAGGGTACAATCCTAACCAGGTCTACTCAGAAGTAAGTCCTGTGTTGTTCAATGGGGCCTACTCTCAGGAAAGTGTGGTTCAGATTGCAGCCTTAGCTTCAGAACCTGCATGCCACACTAAGGTCTGCCACTCAGCACTGAAATACCATAACCAGTCCACCTCCCTCCTCCCCACCCAAACAGAGACATGAAGGTTTCCATACAGGCTTCTAGCTTCATATTAGAGAAAATACCCAGGAGCAATTTTTCTCCTTCTCCCCATTCCCTTTCCATAGATGAGGGAAGTGGCTTTCTTACTTTGCTGAACTGAGGCCCTCAATGGTTGACAACATTTTATCGTTAATTTCTTCTTCCATCCTTCCCTTCTGAGAGGTATTTCTAAACAGACAGAAAATATATATATATTTATAGGGTCACAAGCTTTAATCCACAGATCAATTAAAAGCATTAGCAATCAACTAAGAGTTTTCTGCATTAATCAGGCAACAGTATTAAAAACATTACTTCTAAATACTTAAAAGAGCTGGTGGGAAGCCTGATCTTAACCATTCCTCTTTGACAATCAAGGAAACAATCAAGGAGAGATTTTAAGCTTTGGCTCTGCGGAGAAAAGCTCTTGGAATTGCCTTTTGGTTCAAGTTAAAAATGAAATTAGCAAGGAAATACCAAGTCACTCCATGGTTCAGAGTTCGCGAAACACACAGAAGGCAGTACGAGGAGAGAAAAGAAACTCACTTATAGTTTATAACTGAAGGAGGACACACTGGTTCTCGTCTAGGTCCTTGCAGACTAACATATGCACAGAAAAGAGAAGGAAGATGGGATGTAATGCAGCAGCTCTAGCGTGTTACAGACAGTAGCAATCATTCACTATACACGATGGTCAGCAATCTTCAGCGTGTTGTCAAAACACAAAAAACTGTCACTCCTTAAAAAAAAAATCTGAAAAAGCCCAGCAAGAGACTATTAAAGTGTAACTCATTCATTCAAACTAAAAGATATACTTTGTTAATTAACAAACCTGGAATACGGTTGCCACTTCTCCATTTTTCTACCCATGGGGCACAAAAAGTTAAGAATGTATTTAGCGTCCAGAGCAACTTTTGGCCAAGGGGCTTAAAGTACAGGAGAGGAGCAAAAAGGGCTGGGAAAATATTTCTTCTCCACTTGACCCTCGCACCTTGTCCAAAATTTGCACTTATCAGTTCCCTTTTTCCCAGGGGGCAGAGACAGAGAGAAAGGGAAAGAGAGATGGCTGAGAAGGAAAGGAGCAAAGAGGTCAGGACCCTGGTGTGCCCTCTTCAGCTGTCCTAATACCATTCGGTTTCCCAGCACTCGCACTCATGAGGCTCCACTTGGTTTCAAAGGCACCAAAGAAATGAGGAACCACACCAACATTTGGGTGGGGCTCTGAATAAGTCAAGCAACAGCAGAGGATGGAAGGAATAACACTGAGCAAACCAATCTCTCCTCCTTAGCCATCTACATGTCAAGATTGGAGTCCAGGCTCAACTAGTACTGTTTGATGTGGGGGAGTCAAGGCTCAACTAATCTACATTGTGGTTGCAATTGTGGCCAAGCAGCTACCTCTGAAAAATTCAGAAACCCTCCTCAAGTCATCTGTCCCCAGCATTCGTTATTCAGAGGTATCACAGGTTTGGACATGGGAGACTCCCTTAGTTAGCAAAGCTACTAGCCACTGACAGACCTATCTTCCAGAAACATTTCTGACAGTCCAGGGCTATGTGTGTCTACTCAGCAGCAAGCTTCATTCAATACAGTGGGCCCTAATCCTAAGTAAATGTGTATAGGATTGCAGCTTATACCTTTCTGAAGCTGTGTTTGGGTCTAATTAGATGTCACATGCAAATTAACAAATCATGCCTTGCTGATCATGCCTATTGGGAAAAAAACAGTTTCAGAAGGGGTGGTGGTGGTGGGAAGAGAAGAGGGCTTAACCCCTTCATTCTCTGCTGCCTTTCAACTGCATCTCTTTATCCTCCAAGCCACATACCTTTTCACCTGCAGAATGTTTTTTGTAAAGTTGGGAAAACCAAAAGATGACAACCCCACCACTACAGTGTGAGATGTTTGTAGATACATTCCAGAGAATGCTCCTCTACTAAAGAAAATACTCTGGAATCAAACAGAGCAAGGAAGAGAGAGAAGCATCAACAAGAGTTAATGCAAAGCAAATTCAAGCAACAAACATGCAATTCAACTGAGCTGAGGAGCTCTCTCACAGAAGTGAAAAACAGATGAGATTCTAAAGACCCCAGTGCCACAAAACTGATTCTGTGGCCCTCAACAGGGCAGCCCCAGTGTACCCAGCTTGCAAATAACTGCAGCTTGAAAAGCTTCGTCACTCAAGTGTCTGCAGACAGTATTGGCAGGCCAGTCAGGTCATGGGCATACAACCACATGTGTACGCCAACATGTGACACTGGCGCTCAGGAATTCGAGATGCTTTTCTCCACATTCCTCTTGTCATCACTATCCAAATATTTCCTACCACAGTTCACGCCCTCTTCATCAGGCCATTCTTGTGCCTTCCAAATTCTGCCTTCCAAATTCTCTGCCTTCCAAATTCAAGTCCAACACATTTCAGTTATGATATGAATGACTCACATTAGAAATGCACAATTCAGCTGTGCAGAGAGGTTTTTTAAGCTTAACGCTCCAATATTTTGGTTAACTACCTAACTGCAGATGTTGAAACGGAACCACTTCCCATCTGAACCTTCCTGTATGTTAGAACCTGTACGAGATGTTGCAGACCCTACTCTGTGTGCCCCCACCATCAGATGCTCAGTGACCAGCTATAGTCACTATAGGTAAAGTTTTCCCAACTTCTCCAAGACAGCAGCAGCAGCAAACCTGTGGAACTACCTCCCAAAGGATGTTTGGGACATCCAAGGAAAATTGTAGCTGTCACAAGAAGGCTGTTCTCTTCCAGAGAGCTTCTGGAGCTCACTGAACATCTGTTTTGATTACTGTTGAAAACCTCATACTGGTCTTTGTAGCTGTGCATGTTAACAATTTCATGTTTATGATGTATTTTACCTTTAAATATTTCTTGTAAGCCACCCTCAATCAATGCCGCCGAATCAATGACCAAAAGACAAGATTCACAGTACCAGTCCATGTCTAGGTACAGTTCAAAGTGGTGGATTAATTAATTTCAAAGCCCTAAATGGCTCAGATGCAAAAGGACTCCCTTGGTCAATGTGGTGTAGTGGTTAGAGCATTGGACTTGGATGAGGAACACCCACAGTCCAGTCCCCTCACAACCTGGCAGTTCAGTCACCATCTTACTCACAGGGCGGTTGTGAAAGCATAAGGAGGAGGACAAATTATGCACACTGCCTCGACTCCTTAGAGGAATTTAAATATTAAAAACAAAACAAATCACATTCCCCATGAACTGTCCCACCCACTAAAATCAAGCCAGGAGAGTGTTCTGCTTCTCCCATCTCCATTGGCAGTGGAACTGGTGAAAATGCATGAAAGGGTTTGCTCTACTGTAGTACTCAGAATGTAGAACTCCCTGCCACAAGGAATCCACTCAGTCTTCACTTTACCTGTCTTTGCTGCTTTTAGAAAACTCGAATGCTTAGCTGCCTTTATGAGTTGGTATTTCATTTACTGTCTCTCTGTTGCAGTTTAATGTCTTGATGTTTTCTGTAGCTTTATTCTTTTACAGACAGCGTTGTCACTGATGGTTTTAGGTCGTTTTGTTTTTGTTTTAAATGTACGCTGCCTTAAGTGCACGCTTCCCAAGTGCAAAAGCGGGACAGGAATTCCTTCAACAAATACATATTTCAGTTGATAAATACAAAGTAACAAGATGCAAACAGCATAGTAAAAAGATGCCACTTGCCTTTCTGAATTCCTCTGGCGATGAGCTAGATGCAGAGCTATCTCCTAGGCAAGAGGAAAGGGCAGGGAAGAACAACACCTTTTGTTTAAACATGTAAACAAAAAAACACAACAAGCCAAATATGTAGATTTGCTAGCGTAGTACAGAACAGACAGCCACACAACACCACCAGAAGACTACCTGTTCACTAGTTGGCCAGGTCTCTGCTTGGATAGTATACAGGGTGGGCAGGGTCAAGCAGCAGGATGAGGGGAGGGACCCCATATCATGTGCATTTGTAAAGAGACTGAATTTGTACTCCCGTAAACTGCTTACAGTCATCCCCCCATATCTGTGTCCTCTAATAGCCATGGATCCAGTTATCTGTGGATCCCCTGCACACACACCCCACAGCCATTACCTTCATTTATGTTGGTTACAGTCACACAAAGCAATTACGTACTTGCTTTAACCAGGTGCTATAAGCAGAAAACTTGTAGCAAGACAAGCGGGGGGGGGTAGCCTGCAACCAGAGGGGACGACTTAGTGGACGTTAACGAGGAACAAGAATTAGGAAGCAAGTTTGCTGAGTCATTCCCTCTAGATACAGGCTGTCCGCTTGTCTCGCTATAAGCTTTCAGCTTATAGTATCTGGTTAAAACATGTACATAACTCTTTTGTAGGACTGTAAACAACATAAACCAAGAAAATGGCTACAGGGGACAAAGAGACACACAAGCTGAGTAAACAAATATTTTCTTTTGTTTGTTTTAACTCTCCCAACATTCAATTTTAGTGGATGTCCCCTGGTTCTGGTGTTCTGTGAGAGTGTAAAGAGCAACTCTCTATCCACTTTATCCTTCCCCTACATAATTTTGTATGTCTCAATCATGTCCCCCCTCAGGAGCCTCTTTTCTAGGCTGAAGAGGCCCAAACACCATAGCCTTTCCTCATAAGGAAGGTGCCCCAGCCCAGTAATCATCTTAGTCGCTCTCTTTTGCACCTTTTCCATTTCTACTATGTCCTTTTTGAGATGTGGCGACCAGAACTGGACACAATACTCCAGGTGTGGCCTTACCATCGATTTGTACAATGGCATTATAATATTAGCCGTTTTGTTCTCAATACCTTTTCTAAAGATCCCAAGCATAGAATTGGCCTTCTTTACTGACGCCACACATTGGGTCGACACTTTCATCGACCTGTCCACCACCACCCCAAGACCTCTCTCCTGATCTGTCATAGACAGCTCAGAACCCATCAGCCTATATGTGAAGGCTATATTTCTGAAGGCATGAGAAAACACTTATATTCTAAAAAAGAGCATCACCTTCCTATGTCTCCTGTTTGGAGCAGAGGCCTCGCTGCTCACACTCTCTCTATGGTTCAGGTGAGCAAAAGGTCGAGCTGCTCCCCAAGACTCCAAGTATCGTGACATCCGGACTGAGGCCCTCATCTTCAGCCCATCTGGTGCTCTGGTTGGGGGTGGGTGATGGTTGGGGGCCCGCTGCTTGGACTAAGACCAGGGAAAAGAAAGAGAAAGCACACACACATTTTAGAGAACTCAATGGAACGCACCCTATGAACACTTGCAAGTATTCTATTGGGTAACAGTTTGGCGTCACTATTTTTTATGTTGGTATTTATTTTGTACCACCATTTACTGGAGACATTTAAGGCATCTCTCAACCAGGTTGAGATTAAATTAAAAAATTAAACCTACAATGTAACTAAATTATAAGCACACACAATCACCAGAACCACCAACCAGCCAACCTCACAGTATACAGTGTTCGCAATCTGTCAGCAGGTGCACATGTTCCTGGTTGCTACAGAAAATTCTGCTCTCGTCAGTTATGTGACTTTGCTTGCTCTGTGCTTCAGTGCTGTTCTCTATTGTGACAACAGGAGGCTGCCGTTTTGATCAGGTTTTGTGGTGCTGCTACTGCTGCTGCTTAAATACACGAATGTACAGTTCCATCTGTTGTAGACTTAAATTCAGCCATGCACCATCTTACTTTTAAACAGATGAAGCTGCCTCATACCATGTAAGGTCATCGGTCCACCTAACCCAGTATTAATGAGATCTAATCTCAAGAGACCTTTTCAATGCAGAAGTGCTTATTGCACTTGGGATTTTCCACATGCAAAACATCTGCTCTGCCAACAAGCTACTAACCCCATTTCCCATTGTAAACTAGTTATCCCTCGGTATCCATGGATCTAGTTATTGGTGGTCCTCTGCAATATAAGCACAAATTTATAGATGACAAGCAGGCAGGCAGCCTGCATGCGGGGGGCACACAAGCAGAATATTAACAGGCTTCCTGTTAACATTTGCTGAGTCACCCCCTCTAGAATGCAGGCTGCCTGCCTGCTTGTCATCCACAAGCTTCATGCCAATAGCAACCTGTAAAAACAAGAGACATTCATTCTTGACTGTACTGGTAAGAACAAAAACAAAGTTAATGGGTGCAGGGGAGGCATGGGATCCGCTGTTTCCGTATCTGAAGGGGGCCCTGGAAAGTATTCCTCATAGATATAGAAGGGGCACCGATATATTCTGCAAACTGGTTTGCAGAACCAACCTGATAGTAGGAAAGCATAACGCAGGAGAGGCATTAAGGCAGCCTAAAGGTCTCAGTCTGGTCTCTAGAACAGTTGTGGGTTACAAGCAACGTGCTTCAATTAGGGGGCTGAGCAGAGCAAACTGGATCACCGTGGAATGTCTTTTTCTTTTGCGAATCGTTTCTCCCCAGAATGCCAGTATAACTGCACTTAGACAGAACGTGGGAGGCATCGAGCCTATTCTTTTAATTACACACAGTTAAAGAACAGTCTTTTCTGGATACTTGCTGAAGTGCTCCTTGGAGACCAAACTCTAAAAGCCCATTGTTTCGTGGATCTGGGGTCCCTGGCAACTGAATACCTAATGCCTTTTAGCCTCATTATGTAGTTGCAGCTTCAGGGCTGCCCTCTCCTCCATTCCCAGACCGTGCCCCTATCTTTCCCCCATGCTTACTGCTTTCAGTGTCCCAATTTTCTCCCCTTGCACTAGTCTATGATTAAAACACGGAGCAAAGAAAAGATTAAGATGGCAATTATACAAAAGGAATTTTTAAAAGGATACATGATGGAACCAAATAAAACATGCAAGCTTGCTTACCTTATTTTGGTCTCACACACATGCACAGAGAAAGATTTTCAGATAGCAGAACTTGAAATAATCTTACTTAGGGTACAATCAGAAATCCCCCCCACACCCACACTCCTGTTTCCTCAGCTTTGTCAAATGACTATATACATGTACATGCATTAGATAACTGCTGATCAACATGAAGTTTAGCTTCACTCCCCATCAACTCTTTGGTTTCCCTGCTCCAGATCGTCTGCCTCCTCCGTCCAAAACTTCCTTCCTCCCAACAGCATGAGATTCTTTTCCTCTTTTGGTTTTATGGAATGTTTCCCCTCCACACACTCCCCCCCCCCCCACTTTCTCCATCTCTCCTCCTTTGCTCAACTTTAGCCCCCCTGGTCAGGGCTGGTTCCAAGTTTGAGGGAACCTTGGCAGGGTGCTTCCTGGTGGACTCCCTCCATCATGTGTGGCACACCCCAGGGTTCAAGGGGGGATTTAAATGGGCTCAATCACAGGGGAGTCTTCTTTGTTCACTGTGGCTGCAGTTCCCCCCCCCCCCCCACACACACACACACACTATGCCCTGGACTGCCACAACATCAGAGGTATTTTGGAAAGGAAGGGAAAGCAGGTAGGTCCAACCACCCCTTGGACACAGGAGGTTACGTCAGGTGTGGGCTCTGTCAGAGTCCCAAGAGCCACTTGAGGGCAACACATGCCAGTCCTTGCCTGTCTCCTCTGCCTCCCCCCAATCCATCCTCTGCCTATCCTTCTTGCTTTTGTAGATCATTGCTTCCTCATTTTTTCTCTTCAAACTTACTGTGTTCAGGTTTCCCAGCTCCTAGCTTTTTTTTGTTTTTTTTTAAACCATTTCTGCCCACCATTACATATACACAACAGGGATCAAATGTATACATCTCTGGGGTGGGCAAGAATAGGTTAACTTTCTGGGTTCCACTCCTATGATTGTAAGTCCATCACGGGTTACAAGCCATGATGAGTAAATGCAACCTCCTGATTTTTGAAGCAGGCTGCCTCAGATGCAAGGGACTGTGCAACAGGAGGCAATCTTGTCTTGTGCACTCCCATCTCGTGGGCCACTGTAAGATACAGGAAGCTGGACTAGATGGGCCTGTGGCCTGATCCAGCAGGGTTGTTCTTATGTCACGAGATTAATTTTCAAGCCCCCTTCACCCCCATTTCTGACTCCATTTCCTTAAGACAGCACATAGCTATGTACCCAGTTCCTGTGTGATGTTCATCAAGGCCAAGGTATTTTATTCCACTTCCCTGACAGATACGACACTGTTTGCAAACATTTTGTTGCTGAGAAGTTCGAATGTGACCTCACAGCACATAAATCATGGAAGGGGTCTCCTGGCAACACTCCGCTTTCAAACTGTGCAGAGACAGAGGGAGGTTGTGTAGGTTTGCCTGTGAGCACACCTGAGCATGTCTTATGGAAAGCACACCTACCCTTGGGTCAATCACCAAGTAGGTCTTAATATTCATGGCTTCGAGGTAGGGGTCTCGAAGGTGGCCATTCCCGTCTTCCACTTCGTAGGCTTTGCCTAGGTGATTGAGAGTCGCTTCAGTGATGTGTACACGGCTGGAGAGAGGGGAGAAAAAAGGCAGGAACACAAAAGACTTAAACACTTCCAGAAAGGTCACTGTAAGCGATTCATTTCCATATCAATGGTTCTTGTTGACATGCCTGTTCTTCTCTGAAGACTCTGCCTTGGCAGCCAACTCTAGGATCCTGGCAGCTGAATAGCTTTGCTTATTTGCAGTCTATCAAAGTACATTTGTTCACGGCATTCCTTTGTGACTGTGTACAGTGTCTATTTTTTTTTTTTTAATATCCAACTATATTACTTGCACAATTATCCATCCATGTTGGTATCCTTCAGTCTCGGAAGACTTTAGTATCGCGCTCTGAATGGTGGTTCTGAAACAGAGTGTCCTCTCCAGTGCGCAAAGCCTGGGCAAAGTAGGTATGGAGGATAGGCTGTTACCCATGCAGCAAATCCCCCCCTCTCCACATTGCTGAAATGTTCCAATGGAAAGGCAGAAGCCAATACGGTTGGTTCCAGAGGCGTCGCAGGAGTTGCCAGAACGTGACTGTGTTCAGCCACGAACTGCCTCAGGGACTCCGGCTCCTGATTTTGCCTCAAGGTTGACTCCTGAAGCCTTTTCCATAACTGGATGTAGCCACAAGGCAGTGGAGTTTTGGGATCAGAGTTTTCCTTCTCTCAGATGAGCTGCCTTCCCAGGCTAACGAGTCCCATCTACCCGGTGGCTGTTTAGTCGCCTCTTACGACAAGTACAGCCAAACTGAGGGCCTATTCTTATCCCCCAGCCCCCGGGGGAGCTTGCACAATTAAATATTATGGTTATAGGTGAAAGCGAGGAAAATTGAGTAAAGGCTGCAAAATAGAAAACTTCCTTCTACCATCAAACACAGCTCATTATCAACTCAAAAGTTCTTCAGTTTTATGCAACAATTTTCCAAGTGTGCCAAGTTCTTCACATGTATTATCTTGAGGTTATCCTAACCAACAATCATGCAAGGGGAGTATTATTATTAAGCTTGTACTGCAGATGGAAAGACTGAGAGGAAGTGGCTTGCCTAGGCCCACTGAGTGAATTCATGGCAGAGGTGATACCTGAACAGAGGTGATACCTGTTCTGATATTTTAGAGCAAACAAAAGAAATTTTTTTTAAACTTAAGAACATAAGAACAGCCCCACTGGATCAGGCCATAGGCCCATCTAGTCCAGCTTCCTGTATCTCACAGCGGCCCACCTAATGCCCCAGGGAGCACACCAGATAACAAGAGACCTCATCCTGGTGCCCTCCCTTGCATCTGGCCTTCTGACATCGCCCATTTCTAAAATCAGGAGGTTGCGCACACACAAGTAGAATTAATTTGTGGAACTCCTTGCCACAGGATGTGGTGATCACACCTGGCCTAGATGCCTTTAAAGGACAATTGGACAGATTTATGGAGGAAAATTCCATCACAGGTATAATAAGCCATAATAAGCATACCTCCTAGTTCTAAAAGTAGGCTACCTCAGAATGCCAGATGCAAGGTGACAAAAGGATGCAGGTGTCCTGTGTGCTCCCTGAGGCAACCTGGTGGGTCATTGTGAGCTACAGTAAGCTAGATGAGCCTTTGGCCTGACCCAGCAGGGCTCTTATGAACTGGGGAGTCCCATTTGCAGCTCCTTCAGTTTCTTAGCCACTTCACCATAACAGCTCCATTATGGCACCAACTCTGACTTGTAGTTGCTCTCCAGGTTTTCAGAGCTGGATCTTTCCCAGCCCAACCTGGAAATTTCAAGGACTGAACCTGGATTCTTCTGCATGAAACACACATGCTATATCAAAGAGCTCCATCCCCAGACTACACCATCACATGGAAGCATATAATGAACCTGAGGGCTGCGCTTAAGTGCTCATGCTGTTTTCAAGGACAACTGACAAATGTGCCAAGAGGTCCATCAACATTAGCTCACGTTTATTCAGAAAACACTCTACCCGCTTAGAACTACTTGCTGAATGCCACTTAAACACAAGCTGGAAGTTCTCAAGAGCAACATATGTACCTATTACACAGTACACAACCAGCCAAGAGTTTCTTGGCTGGATAGTATCACTGAGCTTCTCAGGCTGTGTTTGGAAATAAATGAAATCATAATACACTGTGCTTAGGAAAACACACACACACACACACACACACACACACACACACACTCCTTCCTTCTTTTAAACTAGAAACTCTTAATATGGGGTCCATGGGTTGTGTGGGTATTCATGTGCATTTTTCTGGGAAGGGGGGGGTCTCAGCTTTCATCAGATTCTCAAAAAGGTCTATGACCAACAGGCTGCAATCCTATGCTTGCTTACCTGGGAGTAAGTACCACTGAACTAAATGGGACTTACTGCTGATTATTAGGTATTGTGACACACAGTTTGGGAACCCCTGAATTAGACTGTTGATATAAAGGAAGGCTGGGGGAAAACAAGGAATGGGTTCAGTGTGATAGGACTGTGAGCTAAATCTGGTACTGAAAACAAATGCCTAGGCCCAGCACATCCTCAGGTGTACCTTAATTCTGCCCCTGTGTCACTATTTTGCACCTGACACTGTAAAAGGAGATCCCACAAGCCTGAAGTCTGCACATTTCAGTCTAATAGCCACAGATACCTAAGGCAAGAAAAGAATCCCTTAGTGTATGTAGTTATGATACACATTACTCAATGTTTGCCTATACTGCTGTCAGAATCCCCTCCCCAATAAAAAGCATCATTTTATCCACTTGGTTCCCTGTGAATTAGAACATCTGTAAAAAGCTCAGAGTGACACACGATAACAAATGCTCAGTTCCTCCAACACCACAAACCAAGCAGGTGACCAAGCTGTGGCAGGACTTACACAGAACACAGCGCTTCCGGCACCTTCGGGGAAACCGATAAGCTCAGGTACAGACAAGGAATAATCTATCCAGTTGAGGCCATAAAAGTGACTGAGAATACACCACCTGGCTGCCTCTATATAGTTTAAGGTCACTGCAATATCTTTGCCACGCTTACCAACAAGCTTTGCCAAAGTCAACAACTGAGCTGCATATATATAGCAAGTCCCCACTTAAAGTTGTCAATAGGTTCTTGCAAACTGCAATTTTAAGCGAAATGTCTTTTAACGAAACCAGTTTTACCTGGAGCTGATTGTTATACATAAACAAGAGTTAAGTTTCTACAGCATATTTCTGGAGAGATTTCTTGGAGACAAACTGAGGTTTGCAATACTTGGGCTTCGCCCAATTTAAATGTTGTTGCAAAGTATAGTGAACAAGAAAGTAAGGAAGATAATCTGAACATGGGAGGGAAGGAAGGAGACCATGACACATATGAGGCACGAGTTCAACAGCCAAACCATAGTTTACCTTGACCATCTGAACTGGGCCCATGACAACGACATTTAGTACCATGATACAGTTTCCATTATCCAATAGTTTGGATGCTTCCACATTTCCATTATCCATAATCAAAACAGTGCGATTCTGGTTTATTTCATATGACAACCTCATGAAAATCATGACAAGAAGAGAGAGAAAGAGAGCTTACCCAGGAACTCCTGCAGATTCCATACGGTTAGCTAAGGACGCATCGTGAGACCAAACATCGTACTGCCATTTCCGAAGCCCAATCACCCCGCTGTGTACATTCCCGGAATGAATGCCAACCCTCATGTTGATGTCCACTCCTGTGGCTTCTCTCACTTGTCTATGAAACAAAATCAGGAGATGATAAGAAGGCATCCAGTTTTTCATCTTTATGCCTGCAAGTCATTCTAGTGTTTACTTTTTTCTACTTACTGCAAAATGAATGAAAATACAAGTGCAGTTCTAATCGCACGACAGTGAACGGCAAAACAAGAGTGAAAGAGTTGGATACTGGTGAGAAGTCTGAAGTTGAAACCTGGGTTCAAGCTTACTGGGCAAGCCTGGGCCAGTTACTATGCTCTAGGTCTCAACAAGGTGCTTAACCTGCATTTGAGTTATACAGGATCAGACAGAAGGTGATGGCCCAGAGAATTGGATGCTCCACTCTACAAATAAGTACAGGAATTAGATGTCATGGCAAAGGGTAGCTCAGTGGTAGGACGTGTGCTTTAGATGCAGAGGTTCCCAGGTTCAGTCTCCACGTAAGGAAGAAAAAGAGTCCTGTTGAAACCTGGGTGATGCTACCAGCCTTGATGCTACCAATCTCTTTTGACAATCCTGAGCTATTTGGCCTGACTCAGCATCCTATGTTTAAAGGGTTACACCAGCAGTTCCCATACTTACCATAGTCACAGTGCCCTATAGTCATGGCACGCTGTCACGGTGCTGCCACTTCCCAGCTCTCCTAGGCGTCACCATCTTGAATCACGTGAGATCACACACTATTCCAGAAGGTGGCATCCAGAAGAGCTAGTTAGGTTGCTGGGGCCATCCCATCCCCCCGCAAATTCACCACAGCACCCTCAGGCATCGTAGCTTGGGAACCACTGGGTTACTTGCCTAGCCTTCTATTATGCTAGTTTACCATGTAGAAGAAATTCTAAAGTAGCATTTTAAAACACATACTTTATAGCTTCACACATGTCCAGCCCCATTTTCACACAGTTCTTGGCATGTACTGGCAAGGAAACAGGTAAGCCCGAGACACAATAATAACAGTCTCCCAAGATTTTTATCCTCATGCATTCATTTTCCTGCAAAACAAAAGCAGCATGGGAGTCATCAGAAAGACTGTAAATACAAATTAACAATAATCTATCTTTAAGCTACACAAATCACATGTTTCACTGTGTGGAGCAAACAGATTAGTCACTGTCCTGACTAGACAAGAAGTCTAGTTTTGACTAGACCAGACGACACTAGTTTTGAATGTGAGTTTTCCATCTCACATTCCAAGGATCTTCATGGCTCCTTGAAGAATCTCTCATAAGCTTCCAAAAAAGAAAAATGATTGACAAGCATGCCTGAAAGACAATTGTTGGCTTTCACCAATTTCTCCTGTAATGGGCACCTGGAAGAGAGTTAAATCTTGAAGGTAGGTCGATGTTGACAATCAATAGGGAAAGCACTGGGTAATTTCTGAGCTGCAGTACAACTTTAAAAAAACAAAACACTGCAAGACGATCATTTCCGCCTCCTCCAATGAACACAAAGTTTTAACAAGTAATGCACAAGCATTACATGAGAAACAGGAAGAAATCAGAAAGGGAGACTGAACTTTAAGCAATTATATGCAGTTATGCTATTTTAGCCTAAGTTGTTTCAGTACATTGAGTGATTCAATTCTACCGCGTCCATCAAGACTTAATTAAGTTACCTTCCCTTAGCTTCTTTGCCTTAATGAGATATAGTTCAATGACAAAGTACTTTTAGCCCATAATTCCCTCATCATTAGCATTCATAATTTTGCAATTGGAAGTGGTCGGAAATAGAACCTTCTATAAATAAAGGCAGGCATGCTCATATACAAAGTATGGAAAGCCCACATACTAAATACAATGAACATTTTCAGATCCTTCCTCTTTGGAAAGATGTGGAAGCTTCTTTAGTACTTGAACAATGCATTGTGAGGGAGGCTGGCCTAGACCTCCTGGGACCTGAGGCAGTGTACTCCCCCCTTACTCGCTGTTGAATCATTTGCCATCACTCCCTCTCCTCCCTACATTAAAAGAGGAAGAGGAGAACACAACTTAGAGGAAGCGCTGTTCCTATCTTCCTTTTCACACAGGGAGGGCAACCCCCATCAATCAACCACCTGAGACAAGTTTTTCTTGGTCTCAAAGCTGGGCCAGCCCTCCGTGAAAGAATTTCTGTTGCTAACCTATATACAGTGGCTCCCAAACTTACCAGGGTCACGACACCCCCCCCCCCAGTTTCCTCAGCCAAGCACCACCATCTCATGAAGATTTCTCATGAAATCTCACAAGATCCAAGATGGGGGAGCCCAAATTTCATGAGATCCAAGACGGTGGTACCCACAGGAACAGGTAGGAGGGGCCAGCAGGGATATCCCCCTACGCCCCTGTGAGTGTTCTATGACACCCTAAGGCAACACACAATTTGGGAATCCCTGCTATATAATTGGTTTCATATATTTTACAAATTAGAGGATTTTTTTTTTAATGTGATGGCATGTAACTTTTTAAATTTTACAAATACAAAGCAAAGTAAGGAACAATCTATGCTTGGCTTGGATAGCCAAGCCATAACTAGGCTGTTGGGTGCACAGGTTTCCTCCTTCCCTCAATCACTCTACTTTCTTCCCTGATTTGTGAAAACTCTTGTTTGTCACCATATCCAAAATTTAAAGCTCACTGATGGTGCTTGCCATTCAAGCCAAAACTGAAAACCAAAGATGGAAATGGGTTTCCAACTCAGATCTGAAGGGCAAACCATAATTTATCAATTCTGATCCAAAAGCAAAACGCTTTGCCCAAACTAGGAAATCCAGGTCAGAATCTGCATATAAGAACACAAGGCTCAGAGCTAACAGTCAAATCAGGTTTGGCTATGAATGTTCAAACCAGCCCAGAGTGTCTTCACTCTGGCTAACTGGGCTCAGTTTATCAGTGCTTGAACGGGCCATAAACTCAAATCGTCTCTAAAATTAAGATTTTTATGTAATGAGCACAAGTTTCTCCTTGATAAATATGACAAACACATTACTCACCTTTGCAATTTGATCAAATTTGCCAAAAAGTTCATTCAGCATCACCACCAGCTCTTTGGGAGAGCAGTCACTTGCCAAGCGAGTAAAGCCTACAATATCTGCATACAGGATACTGAACAGGAACAAAATATGCAATCAGACATTCATCTTCATTTCCTACTACAGAGGTCTGGGACTTTGTTGAGAATTCCCTTACTTTCCTTCTTCCCTTCACTGAAAGGACACCACTGTTTATGACAGTACAGGCATCTTCCAGTATCTGTGGGGTTTCAGGTTTTCAATCAGTGCTTGAAACTCTGGTTAGAAGGCAATTTGCTAACCTTGGTTTGGTATTAACCCAAGTGCAGATGCAATGCTAATCAAATTACAGTACAGATGCAATGCAGATTGTGGTTAACCTGGAAGAGGAGAAGTGGTGTGAGAGGGAGATGTTGCATCTGAAATAGGTCGCTGCCAACTTAGCACATGGCTGCCACTTTGTTTGGAAAACACAAATGGCAGAGCATCAGGATGAGTACAGCAGGAAGGGCTATTAGAACCAGTAAAAACTGGATGGTATCTCTAGGGTGCTGTCACCATTTTACAGGAGCCATGAAGGGTTAATGCTACTCACCTAACATTCCGATGCCGTCTCATATACAGGCTGTGGAAGTTGTTGTCGTGCTTTTTCCCATCACTGGGTTCTTTTAGGCGTTCAATAATGGCTAGTTTCATTTCCATGGAGATATGGGCTGGCAGTATCGACAAAAGCAAGCTTTCCTAAGAAGAAAGGGGAAGGTTTTTTTGAGAAATGCCAAAACGCAAAACGCACGCTCACCAATGTCACAAAAACACATGTGTCAATATGTGTGGGAAGGGAAGGATCAGCATTGGAAAGAGTGAACTCCGAAGCTGCGGAAATGATGCTCCAATGCTCAGCCAAGAACACTGTCCAAGGCAATGTAAACAATACTGAATTATACGGCCCAGTGGCCTGTCCCAGCAACTCAGAAGCGTGCCCACCTGCACTTGTTTTAAAAGAATCCCTGAACGGGTTCACTCACCTGTTGCCTCTTTTCAATCTTCAACTTCATTTGGACCTGGATGCATTTTAAAGTGTATCGGTACAAATCCCACGACGCATCCTGCATTTGATGCTTGTGAAATGCGCCCATCAAGTTACCGCAAAGGAAGATCAAAGCATTGGCAATCACCTGAGGATCACAAAGGAAATGGCCCAAATATCACAAACATTGTGATCTCCTCATCTTGTGTGACAGAGCAAACTGTTTTCACTTCCCCAGCATCCGAGACACACACTGGCCCAGGTTTCATTTTCGAGGAGCAGCCTCAAACATGCAAACTTCCCTCTGCCACTTCCTCCACAAGGGATCAGAAACCGCCTTGGGCCACATTTAGCTGCAGGGTGCCCTCTGGTTTGCCACAAGCCAGGATAGAAAACTCCTCCCCTACATGCAGACTATGAGAACGAGGCTGCCTGGCTCTTAAAGGGAAACCATGATTTGTTGTTACCTCGGAATACAGCCACAGACAGAGCCAGTTCATAAAGGAAGTGCATGTGATCTTTTAAATGATCTTGCAAGAAGCAAGATGCCCTGAGAAATACAAAGCCCTAGCAAAATGACTCCGGGCAGAGACTTCTTACAATGACAAAATTACACAGGCCAACACACATTTTGCTTCCTTAAACGTTACAGCAATTCCTGGGTATGTCTGGGGTACCGATTCCAAAAATGGCATCCATTTTGCCCTATCACGTCTAGTTTTGGAGACATGGCTTAGCCTCTTTACTGAATGGTTCAAGAAGCTTCCTCACGAGGAAGCTGCTTGAATCATTCACTAATGAGGCTATACTATATCTCCAAAACTAGGAAAGGGTAAAACGGATGCCATTTTTGGAATTGGAACCCCAAATTCATATCAAACCACCATAAATTTTGGGAGAAACTTTTCTGATCCTCAATTTTGTAGGCCTTTGTTATTTGTCAGAGTCAAGTCCTAGTAAGGAAGGCATTTTGCACGCAGAAAGCAAGCAATGAAGAAAGTTACACTCATCAGTGCCAGCACCCCAAACAAACATACTCAAACATAAGAACAATAGGTGATATAAATATTTCTATTATGCAACATAAATATTTACAATAAAAAACCTGAGGTGGCCAACAATACTGTAAAATACAATATCCATAAAATACAGGCAACCCCCATTATTTGTACATCCGGTATCTGTGGATCTAGTTATCTGTGGCTCCTTGAGCCCATTACCTTGGTTTATTTTCATTACAGTTCTGTGAAGCAATAATGTGTCTTTCTTTAACCTAAAGCTATAAAGCAGAAAACTTATAGCAAAACAAGGAGGCAGGCAGCCTGCAGCCCAGAGACTAAGAGCAATCTTAACAAGAAGCAGGAACTTAACAATGGTTCTTAGTCTCCATTCTAGCCTGCAGGCTGCCTGCTTCGTTGTCTTGCTGTAAGTTTTCTGCTTTATAGTGTTAAGTTAAAGCAAGATACATCATTGCTTCACACAATTGTAATGAAGATAAACCAAGGTAGTGGGTGCAGGGAACAACAGAGATAAAGTTTCCCATTATCTGCTGTTTCCAATACCTGCGGGGGTGGGGGGGAGAAACATATCCCCCACGAACGCTGGGGAACATCTGTACAATAAATCAATACAATAAAACAGCAAGCAAGCAAGAATCAGCAATCATAACAGTGAAAAGGCATGTGGGAATAAGATGAGGCATCTGGTGGGCCACTGTGAGATACAGGAAGTTGGACTAGATGGGATTTTGGCCTGATCCAGAGGGGCTTTTCTTATGTCCTTATGTAATCTCACACAGTGAAAGCCTTTAAAGGTCATCAAGTACACCATGAATTGTGCCTGAAAACAAACCAGCATCATCAACACAGAGTCAAGTCATCTAGCCCCTAGGATCACACGGGCCACCACGTTCTACACTTACGATGCAACACATTCATGTCATAACATCGCTTTGTGGGGAGGTCTTCTGTATTGATCCAACACAAACAGTACAATCAGAACAGCCTGCTCAGCATGAGATGTTCATTTTTTTCCAATGTCTGCAGCACTACAATTTTTCATCCTATTTGAACCTGAAACTAAGAACTCTCCATTTGTCTGGCAGTCCATGCAAAGTTTATTTATCTTTTTAACAAGTTCTTTCTAACAAAGGGCGTGCTTGCTCTGAAACTTCAATACAAGTGCAACAGTCATTTTAAAAAACTGCGCAGGAGGATGTGTTTGCTCTGTTGAAAGGTAATTGAGGGAAAAATTAATGAATGTATAAGCAAGTATTTACTTTAGTGAAGTGTTTGAGGGTGAAAATGTCGCTTGGAAAAAGGGCATGATTTAATAAGCAATATTAGCAAACTGAAGCAACAAGCCAGCCTAAGGAAATTAACTCATCAAGTGCATTTGTTCCAATAAAGATCCAATATGTACATTATCTCAAAGACCAAAAACAGAAATTGCATCTTTAAATAACTTTAGCAGGTTCAATTTCTTTCCATACACATGTCTATGGGGAGCATTAGAATCAGAAAACAGGAAGGTTCCATCTTTCTGCAAAACGTGCCCCTTTGCAACCCAGAAGAGAAGCAGACCGGAAAAGACACAGAGGATTGTGGGTGGGCTGCTAATTAGACAGATTTCACTTGGAATATCCAGGCTACAAAACTCACAGTACTGAGAGCTGCAGTGTTTTGAATGTAACAGCTTCAGGTGACCCAGGTATAGCTAAGGGTAGACTGCTAAGATAGCTAAGGGCAAGGAACGTACCCTAAAATCTTGATAGTTTGATTCAGGTGGGATTTTTTGCTTGCAATCCATACCTGAAAAACATCATGGAGACGAGAAGATACTTTCTTACAGATCAAAAGTTTCAAAAGAAAGTGGGGGGAAATTGAGGCTTTCCTTGAAGTATACAATGGGCTCACTGTATCCGTGAATTTGGGACCCACAGATTTCATTATCTGCAGGTTCCCAAACCAGCAGGTTGGACCCACATGGAACCTCCAGAGAGGACCAGAACTGCACTCTGGTCACCTCAGGAAGATGTTCTGAGGGCCAGGGAGGCTGTTCTGAGGGCCACGGCCTCTCCAGCCTTCAGAGGGCCTAAGAAGGTCACTTGTGGTTTTACAGAAAAACCAGAAGTGATGTTTTAAGGCCCTAAAAGGCTTTCAGAGGGTCAGGCTTTTCTGTAAAACTCAAAGTAACATTCTAAGGTTTCTCAAAGGTCTTGTGAGGGCCAGGGACGACATACACAGCCTTCCCAGCCCTCAGAACATCCTCTAGAGGTGACTGGAGCTCAGTGGGTTTTTCATTATCCATGGGTCTCCTGGAATGGAATCTCCACGGATCGTGCAGGAGACCCTGTACTATTTAACTCCTTTCAAGAGACATCCTCTTTGGGGCTTTCTGCTTTGCATCTATCCTGTCCATGGGTAGCACAATGTGTCTGAATTGTGCTGATTGAGGGAGGAAGTTCCTACCTTTAAGGCAGTGGTTTGGAACATGGTGCTGACTATAGTGCATCTGGAGAAGGCTGAAATTAACAATAAACTGTAAAGATAGATGAACACAGTTTGTGAACAACATTCCCCAATGGTGTTGCTTTGTAGAGAAAGTATGAAACACAGGGAAGAGTTTTTCTCTCTCCATTGACAATCAGCGGATGATACAATCCTCTGCCTTGCAAATTTACAGAACCAATTCCTTGTTAACACAAGTGTTTCCAAAGTCACTTGGGTTCAATTTAGAGATCACGCCAACTGAGGTCTTCACTGATGTAATTCAGAACTCAGGATGTGGTCAGAGTATGCAAAACATACAGACAAATCATGATTTAGAACTGTTAGTGTGGTTTTGTTTCCCTTCATCTCAGACTCTCCTTCATAAAGGTCACCCATGCCTTCTAAGTGACCTGACTGAGGCAGAACAATGGCCATAACTATGTTCTATCAATCCATACATCATGCCAAGCCATCATTAAGCTTCCCTTACACATCACTGAGTTAGCTAGCACAAGCCATCGTTCTCTAACCCACTTCAAACCATGGTTTCCGACTCTGGTTTTGCCAGCCAACAGGAAAGTGTAGTTTGTTCAAATCAGATATTACACTGAACCATAGTTAAGTTTCCTTACCAAGAAAACAGTGTGAAATCTAAAACTGAGCCTAAACATACAACTTCTTGTCCACTGTTAACATTCAGCAAAAAAAGATATAACTCTGAGAGCCAAGTAAGGAAGATAGAGTATTGTCAAGAGAAGTCTGCTATACTATGAAACAATTACAGTTTAGAATAAATAAAAACCTACAAGCACATATATTAGCTTATTCTAAGTGCCATGCACCCGCCCTTTTTGCGCTGCAGGGGTGATGTCTACAGACTTAATGTTGAGTCAATTTGTGGTTACTAACAACTAGAAAGGAATACATTTTAACTGTATTTGATCTTGAATCTCCTCTAAATCCCCAGATGACTACACAATGAGCTGGAAAAAACTTTTTAAGCAAACAAATGAGTACATGCATTTGGTGGGTTGATGATGTATTTGGGTTTATTTTTATTTATTTTTTAATCACACCACTCTCCCAAGTTGGAATTCAGCCCAAAACAGAAGGCTTAATTCAGACACTGTTCACTCCCATAGCCAAACCAGTAAGCCTACAGACAGAATGGGTTCTGAGCTGTCTGTGACAAATAAGGAGAGAGATCTTGGGGTGGTGGTGGACAGGTCGATGAAAGTGTCGACCCAATGTGCGGCGGCAGTAAAGAAGGCCAATTCTATGCGTGGGATCTTTAGAAAAGGTATTGAGAACAAAACGGCTAATATTATAATGCCATTGTACAAATCGATGGTAAGGCCACACCTGGAGTATTGTGTCCAGTTCTGGTCGCCACATCTCAAAAAGGACATAGTGGAAATGGAAAAGGTGCAAAAGAGAGCGACTAAGATGATTACAGGGCTGGGGCACCTTCCTGATGAGGAAAGGCTACGGCGTTTAGGCCTCTTCAGCCTAGAAAAGAGATGCCTGAGGGGGGACATGATTGAGACATACAAAATTATGCATGGGAATGATAAAGCGGATAGAGAGATGCTCTTTACACTCTCACAAAACACCAGAACCAGGGGACATCCACTCAAATTGAGTGTTGGGAAGGTTAGGACAGACAAAAGAAAATATTTCTTTACTCAGCATGTGGTCGGTCTGCAGAACTCCTTGCTGCAGGATGTGGTGACGGCATCTGGCCTGGATGCCTTTAAAAGGGGATTGGACAAGTTTCTGGAGGAAAAATGCATTATGGGTTACAAGCCATGATGTGTATGTGCAACCTCCTGATTTTAGAAATGGGCTACGTCAGAATGCCAGATGCAAGGGAGGGCACCAGGATGCAGGTCTCTTATTATCTGGTGTGCTCCCTGGGGCATTTGGTGGGCTGCTGTGAGATACAGGAAGCTGGACTAGATGGGCCTATGGCCTGATCCAGTGGCGCTGTTCTTATGTTCTTAATTTAACACTGAACCGGGCCACACTCCAGGGTACTTACTGTTTAATTGCAAATTCTACTTCCTTTAAAGAGCTCAGGGTAGCATACGTGACCCTTGCTTTTATTCTCACAATGATCCTACAAGATAGGCTAGACTAGCAACCGTTGCAAGGTCACCTGTTAAGGCTTGTCATTAAGCAAGAACTAGAACCAACACTGTCATCATTACACCACCCTGGTCTCATACATACAGGTATGTATGAGATGCATACAAGTATGCATCTACAGATCTAGGATCTTAGGACACACACACACAGGACCAGCACAATTGTGAGGTTCCACAAAGTACAAGTGCATTTGTTGCTTTCTGCGTGGCACAACATGGGCACTTGCCGTTTCCAATTCACTGGCTTTGCAAACCTGGAAGCATTCTTTGCAGGAGCCAGAAAGAATCTTGGACACACTCCCCAAGCAGTTAAAGAAATATGAGTAAGGGCATAAAGGGGGGGGGGTATTTTGTGCTCACAGTTTAACAATTTGGGTACAATCTCCAGAACACTTAAGCAGGCACCTGCTGAACTGCACCCACTAAAATTAATTCTCTGCAGCCACAAGCTAATCGTTTAAAAAAAAAAAAAAAGCTGAGCTGTGGGGAAGGGAATGCACAAACCTGAATTTGTATCAAGTTCCTTAACTAGAAGCAAATGTTTGCTGCAGGGAAAAGCCAGAGAACTCTTTTTGAGCCCTAGATTTTGTGCTAAATTCCAGAGAAAAATATTTGGCTGTTTGTGAAAAGGGGTGGGTGTGTTCCTAAACAACTTGGAAAAAGGAAAAAATACATTCCCTTGGTTTTATAACAATGAATAATATGCACTGATTTCCCTTTGCCAGTGGATTTTCACAACTGCTTGGCAGGCACTCAAAGTAGAGCCATGCAGCCTTTGAAACCTGATAAACAGCCTCCCTGTAAAGGAGAAAAGCCATCTTGAGTAGGGTGATCGTGTCTCCTTGAGTGAGGCAACTCACTTTCTTCCCACAGTTGAATGCCTTTGGATGGAGCGATGCCAATGATATCAGACTCATTTTTGGGGAGCACTGTCTTCATTTTAAATGCTCCCTCGTCACCTTAGACAGCATCACCCTACATTTCAGTCACCTCAAGAAAAAGGTTTCATAACTGTAGCTTTTTAAAAACCTGCTTGACTGAATATAGATGCTCAGAGCTGCTCTGCAAGATGTTGTGGGTAACACAAAAAGTTGGCCAAACTACACATTACGCAGGAAACCGGAATTTCCTTGGAACCAGTTGTGCTTTGGGAGGGGAATGTTTTACATTTTCCCTAATCTAAGATCCTTTGCACAGAAGCCATCATTAGCCTCCAAAGGGGAAATAATCCTAGTACTCTCCCCCTCCCCCAGGACTAACAACAGTTTCACGAAGGAGCATTTAGTTTAACAAAACGCAAGCAGGAGCGGGAAACAGGGAAAACTTCCTGCCCCTAAAGCGTAGCCATTCCAATCAAGTTTAGATTGGAATCCTCAGAACAAATAAAATTATTTTATTAAAAATAAACCAAAAAGAAGATTCAATCACAAATGCAACTCCATATAAGGCACTTTCCAGGACAGGGGTCTTCCAATTACAGCCCGGGGGCCACATCTAGCCCACCACAAGATTTTATCTAGCCCTCAGCAACCTTTTTTTTTGTCAGAGCATTTGCTAATTTTTGACATTTTCATTATATATAATTTCTCAGTATAACCACATCATTGTCTCTTTGTAACTGTCACATTTATCTTTTGTTCAGAATCATATCATGCTGATTGCAAAAAAGATCCAAGTAAAACTTATTCATTCATTTAAAATTTTATTCCTTCATTCATAAAACTGGATTTTTTTAGCCTGCAAAAATGTGTAAAATACACAATGTGGCCATCGTATTGAAAAGTTTGGAGACCCCTGTTCTAGGAGACTGAGTTGGAACTGGGACTACCCTGGTTCAAATCTTGTCTCTGCTATGAGTTCATTAGGTAACATTAAGCATCCGCCCCTTTCCAGCCTCAGTCTTCCCCATCTGCAAAATGGAGATAATACTTTCACCTTAAAATATTCTTATAAAAATTATATTTACTGACAAGGCCTTGACCCTTTTGCTACAAAGAGGAAGGTAGGATATAAATGTTTTTAAATAAATACACATATATATTTATAGCATGTTTTACATTCAGAAAGCATTGCATAAATGTTACATATTACTATTTACAATGTGTTGTCAAATTAATTGGAGGCACTTTTTTCATTCAACCAAAAGGTTTTCAAATCAATTTTATCAACAAAATGATCTTCTCCGTACAATTATATAGAGAAACTTTACCGGATTGAGAAGTGATATTTTATCACCACCCGCTCTGACGATGCTCAGGATTACAACATGGGATAGTGCTGAAACACTGCTGATGATCACCGCATCCCTCATTCCCAAAGGTAACATGGTATAAGTGGTGAAGATGATGAACAGAAAGAAGGGCACCTGGAAAAAAAGCAAGGAGATGATGGATCTTTTTTGAGGGCCCAAGGAAAATAAACTACTGATCTATTTTGTACCTTTTTATAAAGTTGCCTGTCTCAAGAGCACGGATGCCAAATCAGCCACACCTATATGTTCTTATTGCCCATTGCCATCAGTTTTTCCTTCTCTCTACGTTCACCATTACAAAACATTTCTCTCTGAAGGCACACCCAGATTTTCAACACTTGCTGGTGCACCAAGTTATTCATAACCCAAGCACAATTACTTGCTTAAACTTCATGTCATAAATGAATAATTTCCCACCCTGCAGAGATTAACCATACATGACCCTTTGCACAATGAGCCCTGATTAGGGAAAATTTTTGTTTTTATAGACTGAGGGAAAAGGCCATAGCTCAGATTGCCTGTTTTACATTTAGAAGGTTCTAGCCAAATCCCTGGAATATCCAGGGATGCCAAGCTTATCCTTGGCAGTGGCATCACTAGGAGGGTGCAGGGGGTGCAGACCGCACTGGGTGACATGCACGAGAGGGGGGTGACACCACTACTGGCCAAAAAAATTTAAAATATTGGTACTTTTGAATAATACCATCATGTTATGTATTGCTTGATGCATAATTTCATGCAGAATGCAATGAAACAAACCACATTGTAATATGTCTATTCTATCAAATGTTATAAAAGCAAAAAAACCAGTGGGACAGGGCAATGGTGCATCACCACACCCACCACCTGGGTGTTGACCCGTCCACTGCATGGGACGAAGTTCATCATAGGGGTGGTGCACTGGCCTCCCACACCAGGTGATGTAAACCCTAGTGACGCCACTGCTCCTTGACGCCTGATTCTTTCTATAAGGAACGGTTAAAAGAAACCTGAAGAAGACCAAGGGGAAGTAGTCAAGTATCTGAAGTGCTGAGTATGGAAGAAGGCAACAAAGAAGAGGAATTTCTCTCTCTTCCTGAGGGCAGAACTAGAAACAGTGGACTGAAACGACAGGCAAGTACAGTGGATTTAGGCTAGACATGAGGTGTTCTTAACTGTAAAACCTGTCCACACTGGACCAGTCTGCTCAAGCAGAATTGGGCTCTGCCTTGCTACAGGTTTTCAAGCAGAGGTTGGACAACCACCTGTCAGGGATGCTGTAGCAGAAGCCTAGAGTGAGCAGGGGATTGGACTAGATGGCCTCCAAGGCTACTTCCCATTCTAATATTCTATTATTCTATCTTGCTAGACCCCTACCTCAAACCCTGGAGAGCCACCTTCAGTCAACGTCAGCAGTGAGCTAGACAGGCCAATGGTCTCAATGGTTTCAAGTGTTCAAAAATTAGTTTATATAAAAGCAGGAAAGGTAAATATAGAGATATTGAGAGCTATAGGGGAAACAGGCTTAGAGCAGTCTGCTTAGCTATGAAATTAACTCGGTGACAATTGGTCAGTCACTGTATTTAAAGCTCAACCTACATCACAGAGTGGAGGACAGCAGCTAAGACCACATCCACGGCCCCAAACTCATTAGAGCAGTAGTTCCCAAATTCCTTCAGGCGAGGGACTATGGCAGCGACACAATCCTCAGGATTGTGCCACTGCTAGGGACAGAAGGGGGCATTTTACTTATCTACAGTCAGTGCCAGCCTCTGGGGGATGCGGGGAACCCCACTGGCACCTCCACAGGGCTCCCCAAGCCTTATTGAAAAGTGATCCAAAACTACTTCCAGTTTCACAATCGAAAACCAAAAGTGGGTTCCAATTGCTATTTCTAGTCATTCTGAAGCTTTGGGAGCCCTGTGGAGACATCCCAGAGTCCGGCACTGCTGTAGGTGAGTAAAAAAAATCCCCTTCTGTCCCAGCAGTGGCATGATCATGGGGATCACGTCATCCCTCTGCCCCTTAAGGGGCCATGGCCGAGTGCTTCCCTGGCTGATGGGTCACGACCTACCAGTTTGGGAACCCCTGCCTTCGAGGAAGGACAGGAAACTAGACTGAAAGTAAATACCTGCTCCCATGCCGCAAGTTGAGGAGTACTTCCCTTGTCAAAAATTGATACATATCCTATGGCAAGCAAGCAGACCCAAATCACAGCTGCAAAGAGCTTCAGTCGGCACCAGAAGAAGAATTCGATGTAAGCCAGGACATACATCACTATAAAAATCACAAGAGCCACGCTGACTGTGATAATGAAGGCAAGATGTTCAAGTGGCAGCACCTGTTTAAAGGCAAAGCAAAATATTATCCAGCTCAGAGTTGAATGCACACTTGTTCTTTAATAACTTCTGAATGCAATCTCAGGACCACCCGGACTTTCAAACCATCGGAATGTCACGGACCTTTACCTGTTAAAACAAGCAGTGTTTAAGGCAACATATACATGGCTGTATTTAGCACTTTAATACATGGAATCCGAAAGATGCTATCCAAATGCATTTTTTTAAAGAAAGAATTTTTTATTCCTAATGCTAGAGAGGCCATCTCTGGCCAATATGACCTCAAAACACTCTGAAGTCACATGTTCCTGGCCCACCATTTCTTTGGTTGACTGACTGCCGACCAAAGTTGGTTAAAAACTGATTAAAACCAGCAGATTGCTGGTTAAAAGGCTGGGGTTGCCTCAATAGCCGTTAATGGCAGCTGGGAATCTCTGCTCTGAAACATAGTACTGAACTGAGAGACGGTGATCCTTCCTCCCTCCAGCCAAGGTGGGTGGGACAGAAGCCCTATCCCACAGAGAGCAACAAATGCGCAGCACTTGCCTCACCTCCCATATTTTTCTGCAGACAGATGCTGAACACAGGAAGAGCTTCTCCCCACAACTGCTACCCTGGGGCAAGCGCTCAAATAGAGATAACAGCAGAATTCTGAGCATTGGCTGAGGCAACTGCCAAGGTGCAAAACCTTCTTCTCTGATGTGGGGTAGCAGATTTTCTACCGTGGAGCATCTCTATTCAGAGTTCTGCAAACCGCAGATCAGCCTGATTATTGGTGAATCCAACCCAACCTGACTGTTGGTGGATCGCGAAACTGAAACAAGCTGATAGCTGACAAGGAAAATGTAGAGCCCTATGAAAAGTGAAACTGAGTCACATGCACCCATTTACTAGTAAACATGCCTCAGCTCCTATCAAAAGTCAGGCAAGGGGGAATGCAAAGGTCACCAGAAAGGTCCTGATCTAATGAACATGGAGCTCAACAAATGCTCCAGAAGGCAGTCCCATCCTTATCATAGTAAAAAAGGTTTGAGCAGCTGGTAAGGTGAGACTTTTTTTTTTTAGTCTGGTAAAGCTAGGTGGGACCCAACAGAGTGTTGTTTTAAAAAGTGGGTCCTGGTGCTAAAAAGTTTGGATACTCTAGGTAAAATTCTAAATAAAGCAAATATGATAAAGACACCATGCATCTCCATTGTTCTCTCATCCAAAGGATACCTAGTCTGATAGTGCAACCCCTCTGTATAGCAAGACTTTGTACTGGCCTTGGAGAGATGAGTCTCACACTCTGCCAACCTTTAGAACAGCCATTTTCAACCTTTTTCAGTTCACGGCACACTGACAAGGCACTAAAATTGTCAAGGCACACTAAAGTTTTTTTACTTACATTAAATTACTACATTACAATTAATCTTAAATTAATAAAATTAATACAAATAAATCATTACATGATTAAAAGTTCACAAGCAGCTAGGAAAGGGAAGTATATGTGGTTTCTGAAAAGGAGGAAAAAATGTTTTGAAGTCATTGAAAACATTGAAAAATGTAGAGAAGAGGAGAGAGAAGTACCAATTGCCTGCTTGCGTATTTGAGAAAAAAGAGTGCAACCAAAAGCCCAATCCTATGCATGTCTACTCTGAAGTAAGCCCCATTACAGTCAATGGGCTTACTCCCAGGAAAATGTGGGTGGGATTGCAGCCCCAGAGCACAATCCTATGCATGCCTGCTTTAGAAGTAAGCCCCACTGTAGTCAATGAGGCTTACTCCCAGGAAAATGTGGCTGGGATTGCAGCCCCAGAGCCCAATCCTATGCATGCCTGCTCAGAAGTAAGCCCCATTGTAGTCAATGGGCTTACTCCCAGGAAAGTGTGGATGGGATTGCAGCCCCAGATTCCAATCCTATGCATGTCTACTCTGAAGTAAGCCCCATTACAGTCAATGGGCTTACTCCCAGGAAAATGTGGGTGGGATTGCAGCCCCAGAGCACAATCCTATGCATGCCTGCTTTAGAAGTAAGCCCCACTGTAGTCAATGAGGCTTACTCCCAGGAAAATGTGGCTGGGATTGCAGCCCCAGAGCCCAATCCTATGCATGCCTGCTCAGAAGTAAGCCCCATTGTAGTCAATGGGCTTACTCCCAGGAAAGTGTGGATAGGATTGTGGCCCAGCGCCCTTCCTCCAAAAGCCCCAAAGTGCAGGGAGGGTCACTTTGGAGAGTTGAAGGCAAACTGGCAAGGAAAAGGGACTTTCAAGGACCCTTTTCAGCCAGGCAGTCCTTAGGTTCGGGGTCTCAGCAGGCTCGATCACGATTTACCTGCTTGCCCACCTCTGGCTCCCTCTTCTTCCTCACTCAGCAGCTCCATCTCCTGGCTCCTCCAGTCTTCTCTGGTAATCCAATCAGCAGGCAGGCAGGCAACAACTGCCTTCTGCCCAACCCTATACATGTCTACTCAGAAGCCCCATAATAGCCAATGGGGCTTACTCCCAGGAAAGTGAGGGTAAGGTTGCAGCCTGAGTCGTGCACAGCAGCAGGAGCAAGCTCCAAGTGGACTCCTCAGCTGCTGTCTGGGATGCAAAGCAGCCTCGACCAGCCCCTTCACTGGCTGCTCCCTTCCTTGTGCTGCTTCTCCCGCAGGCGGGCGTGCTGCTGCCTCCCTCCTCTGATCCTGTGGCACAGCTGAGGCAGCCTCGCGGCACAGCGGTTGAAAACCACTGCTTTAGAACTCCACATCAAGGCCAGCCATTGACTTCACAGTCCTCCTGATCCAGTAGAGGAAGCAAACAGATGGAGCAAAGGAGATGAGGGCTGGCCTTCTGCACTGCAGCCAAGAAAGAAGCACAAGATTTTGTGCTCCATTGCCAGCGCGACTCTAAAAGTTATTATACAAATCAAGGCCCTGCACAAATATTCTGCTGTTGAGAGAGATAGCGTAACGTAGCAGTTAAAGCATCAAGACGAGGAACCAGGAGGCCCCAGGTTCAAATCCCTACCCAGCCATGAATCCTCCCAGTGGACTTTGGCTCAGTCACAGCCTCTCATTCTCACCTATCATACAGAGTGGTTGCACAAATAAAACAGGGGACATGGACAGGAACTCTTTACGCTGCCCCAAAGTAACTGAAGGAAGGGTGGAACAGAAACATAATTTTCTGTTAACAAATCCTTCCCACGGAGGGCCACATAAAATTAGGTCACATTTAGATTTAAGCCTTAGGCTGCAATCCTAACCACACTTTCCTGAGAGTAAGCCCCACTGAACAAATAGGACTTACTTCTGAGTAGACCTGGCTAGGACTGTGCCCATAAAATCGGATTCTAAAGTTGCTTTAAAATATGCAGCACCTCAGTGATGTCTGTCCCGGCATATCAACCAGATCCCACCCCCTAGCTTCCTACTTTGATTTAAGTTCCTTTAAGAGAACAAGCAGAGCTGTAAAGCAAAGGTGTTTCTTAAGCCTCTAATGCAACCGGTTACTATATATTTCCGTGCAAAGCGTGTCCAGACTTTGCTTCAGTGCTACAGAAGCAAAGGCAGCAATATATACTCACTTCCTTGCAGGCAAAGACCACAACCAGCGTGGCACAGTAGAGGACCACGATGAAGAGCAAGAAGAGAAGGAGAGGATGCTGCTGGCTTGCATAGCGGTACTTCTCATACAGCGGGTCTGTTATCTTACAGTCTTCATTTTCACTAAAAAAATATTTGCCTTTTGCTGGCATCTTAGTGCTGGTTGCTCTCTGCAGACCTCCCTCACAGCAGACAAGAGACAGACCCGCGCTGTTCCCGGGAGCGACCAATGTGCTGTCTTCTGGCAGTCAAGTAGCCGTCGGGTCTGCCTTGTTTGGCCACATCGGTAAACTCAGGCTCTGTGTCGACTCTCCTCTTATACGCATTAAGTCCAGATCTCAGCATAAATTGTACGGGAAGCGCCCTCCTCCTCCGCCACTTCGCAGCCATGTGCTACTCATCAACAGTTCCACGCATGTTTTCTTCCCCCCCCCCCCCAGATTTGATTGCCGTTTGTGCTGCTGATGGGAGGCTGTTTCTATTTTGCCACATTCAGTCGAATGTCTTTCAGAAGCTGTCAGCAATTCCCTTAGATTAGCGCTTCGTAGGACAAGCTGGAGAGACAGAGACAGACACACACATCAGGTTTTTTTTCAAAGACTTCAGTGTAGCAGGTGTGCCTTTTGTCTATGAAGAAGTGTATGTTCTTCAGACCCAAGGTAAATATTATTTAACAAGAACAAAAACAACCCCACCCCTCTTCTCCCAGAAGCATGAGTCACAACAATCCCTTCCACACTGTATGCTCCTCTGATGGCAACAAAATATTGTTACAATGTGGTTTCCAAAAGGGCTATTACTAGGCAGTTACCTTCCTTCAATATGCAATAAAAGTCGAAGTACTGTTCATGCATCCCACAATCGCCCGGGACCCAAGTGCATCGTTAAGGCTGCAATCCTATGCGCGCTTACACAGTGGACTTACTTCCAAGCAAATAGGTAGAGCAGTGGCTCCCAAAAGTACCTGGGTTACGACGCTCCCGAAGCCTCTTCTTCCCAGCTCAGCTGGCCACCACCATCGCGGATCTCCCGAGATCCAAGGTGGCAGCACCCAAATCTAGCAAGATTTCACTAGATCCAAGATGGCAGCGCCCAAATGATGTGAGATGGTAGCACTTGGGAGAACAAGGAGGACAGGCCACCGGGGACATTTCACAGCACCCCTGTGAATGTGCCGTGACCACACCTCAGGAACTGCTGAGGTAGATGACTGCCTATTAAGTATAGCGCTGAATGGGACAGTCACTCAACAAAGGATATCTTAATCGGTTTTGTTCGTAGGCCCATGTAGGAAAAGGTCCACATGTACAAGGCATACAGGCAGGAATGGGAAAGACCTTGGGGGCACAGGTGCCTTTCAGGCTCCCCTGAGTTCTGTTTTTTTGCATTTCAGACTGTAGAAGCCCACGGAACAGCTATTTATAGTGAAGCAAGACTACAGCAGCCTGTACAGAGAGGGACCGAAGTTGGTGGAATACTATGCGTTTAGTCATTAAGTCGTGCCTGACTCTTTGTGACCCCATAGACCACAACACAGGACCACAGCATGCCAGGCCCCCGGTCTTCCACTAATTTCCAGAGTTTGTCCAAATTCCAAATTCATTTTCATGTCCAAATTCATGATCATTGCTTCGGTGACACTATCTAACCATCTCAGCCTCTGCTGCGATACTATGACATTGTATTAAGGCAAAGTCCTTTAGACCTTCGGCAATAACTGCCTTGATCTTCTGACAATGCCCTGTTTGGGTTACCTGAAACCTCACTGTCAGCATCATACTTGAAAAGATGAAAGCAAGAACACCCTGGCATCTGCCTTTGGGGGGAAACAAACACCCACAAATCTTGCTCGATTCCAGCTCCTCCACCTGGCCACATTTCTATGCAATTCCACCCACTGGTTTGGAAACCAGTTGCAGGCAACAGTAAATCATTAAGCAGACCAATTAATCTGCTAATGGCGGGTTTGGAAATGTGGGTTCCGCTTTTCATAGCTGATGGAATGGTTGAGCATTGTTCATGCACAAATGACAATTCAGGCACACTCGAGTTATTCCCTGCACATTCAGGAGTGCCAAGGCATACCTAGAGATCCCTTGACCTTTAAAAGGCTCCTACAGTCGGTTCAATGGAGGCATAGCTCAGTGTGTGCTGGAACGCCATGTTCACATTGCCAGGCATTTAAGGTTGGTTTTTTCAAACCATTATATTTGTCTGTGCTACCTTCAAGAAAGCCTCTACCGGTCAACAAGAATGGAACGTTCGTTTTTCACATTTTATATCATGTCAGAAGATCCAAGGAGCTCAGGGTGGCCTGGGGGGGGAGGGGGGCTTGGATGCCAGGCTGCAGGGAGGTTTCCAAGAGGCTGCCCCAAGATGGCCACAGGGTGACCCTGGCCGCAGCCACAATTTGGCTAGCAGTGGCTGCAGATGCCCACAAGAGAAGCGTATTTATTGGTATGATTATATATATATACCAAGTTATATATAAATGCACAAACTTATAAAGTTAATGTGTATATGTGGGCATGTGCGAAAGTGCGCATGCATGGATATACACAGAGTTCAAGAAAATGTTCACAAAAATATGTAAACTCCAGGTGCCAAATGACCTTGACACGCATAGCAGGCTGGTGCGCATGGTTCCTTCCCTCCTTTCTGTACTAGGTGAGGCTGAGAGGTAAGGACTGGCCCAAGGTCACCCAGGAAGCTTCACGGCTGAGCAGGGATTTGAACCTGCATCTTCCAGGAAATCGCTCCAGCACTAGAGTCCTGTTGAGGCCCTGGATGTCAGCGATGTTGAACCAGTTGGAAGTAAACCTCACTCATCAACACGACCCACAAAGTTGCCGTATACAGAATGGGTCAGTCTAGTTCAGTATTGACCACTCTGGCTGGCAAGGGGTCTCTGGGGTGTCCAACAGGAGATTTTTCCTAACTCGACAAGGAAATGCCTAGGACTGTAGCTGGGATTTCAGAGCAAGAGATCTAACACAAGCTAAGACACACACACACACACCCGCCCACCTAGGCAATCCTTCCCCTTCACAAGCTGTAATTATAAGTAAGGTTTGAAGCAAACCAACATTCTATCATTATCTTGGGAAACCAATGCAGCGCAGAAGTTGGCCATGCACTGAGGGCGAGTGATACAAAGCAGTTGAGCCTTAGCAACTTTGTCTCTTCCCATCACCCAAAGCCAACCACACTGCTGGGCAAAATGAGGCATGACATTCCACAACACCTTTCCAGCGAGGGCACAAAACACATCTGGCATTTGACTGATGGGTTGATACCTGCCCTCTGTAACCATCTTTTGCTTCTGGCCCTCCCTCTGGTCCTCCAGAAGTTTCATTGTTGTTGTTTTTTTAAAAATTAATGATTTTACTCACTGTTTGCATACAGTAATTATGGAAGCTTGCAAGCTGCCTTGGGCATTTGTTCCAGCATGGGAAAGGCGGATATGTACAAATAAGTGCCAGGCTTTCTTCACCAAGCCATAGTTGCGATCACCTCTATAAGAGACCACCCTTCCTCGCCTTCATCCCACTTCCTTCCTGAAAGCAGAAGAGGAAAGCATACAGCTCAGCCATTTGCCCATGCTGAGCTAAGGCTTCCAGGACTCTTATGGCACGTGGTCAAAATTTGCACACCAGCCTCACCAGGCTGGTGGCAAGGATGGTGACCAAAATTGGGCAGGACTGTTGGGGCAACTTCTTCACTTATTACTTTTTTTTATTTAAACTGTACGGAAAGTGCCACTATGTGCAAAGGTTAATGTTGATTCCATTCTAGTCATAAGTGAACAAAGGCTGCCATCCTATGCACACTTCTGGGAATAAGCCCCATGGTAGGACTTACTTCTGAGTAACCACGCATAGGATGGTGCTAAAAATGCCTTCAGGATAGTCCTGCAGATACAATAACACTCTTTTCCTAAGTTGATAAAAGAACATTGCAATGCAGCTCTCCCCACTGCCCTCTATCTGTCTCGAGTGTTTGAGAAGGGAGGAAAAAGATGACTTTCTATTAAAATCCAAAAGCAGATGTTGTAACTGAAATAAATTCTGTTCCTTCTACAGCAACACACAACCTGGGTCTCAACAGCAACAACTCAGCTTGTATTGGCTAACCGTCCCCACCTGGAAGAGAGTGGAGGCAAAAGAGAAATACTCAATAATTCAGATCAATTGATTTACCAGCAATTAATTATTCTGGCAACACAGGTAAAAGCCACTTTCCAGGCTACGGCCACCCTTGTCAATCGAGTACTTTCTCCCCACCGTGCACCCCCCACCCAACACCTCTCACTTGCCAGACAAGAAAATACAATGCCCTGCAAGGTTTTAATTTGATTTTCAGTGCAGATCTAAATCCATTTGTCACACCAAATATTTCTCTAGATCTAAGTAACCAGCTTCTATATGACTCATGCTGAATGTGACCCTCTGTGACTCCCTTGCATAAGGCCACCTGGGTCATTCACCCATTTAGCAGGTGGGTATCTTAGGGACGAGTAGTGAATGTTCTCAATTTCAGGCATGGAGACCTGTGGCTGGAAACACTGGCTCCTTGCAACTGTCCAGTGACTTGGGTTGCCAACTAGCTTTGGACCAAGACTTCAAAGTCCACAAAAATCACACAGAATCATAAACAGCCCAATCCTAACCAGCGCTGGTACAGCAGGGCCGCGTGGTCCATGCCGCGGCCAGTGATGGGAAGGAGCAGGCTGGAGGTCTCCGCAGGGTAAGGGAACTTGTCAAGCTCCAGCCTGCATAATGGTGCTATGTGGATCTCCACCAGCTAAAACGTTGGCGCAAGTCTAAGAAGCTACACGTTGGGCTTTCAAGCCTGGGAGAGGGAACAGGATATGGCATAACCCTGCATAGCCTATCTTGCCCCTCCTCCCGGGCCTGAACCCCCTCCCTTGCGCCATCCACTGGGAGCTTACTCAATTGAGTTTACATCTGGATTCCGTGCTGGTGCAGGACTTCACACACCAGCACAGCCTACTGACCAGGTGCCGCAAACATGTTTTACAGTATGATTTCAACAACCTAGCCTGGTGCTGCAGTAAGAGCCACTGCACTGGTGTAAGGTAAGATTAGAGTTGCACCAAAAATATCACCCTTTTCATATCAAACTGCCTTCCAAGTCTGTTTGGATAACTTTGTAACCCTAGAGAGTTGCTCCCAGTCAGACAGGAAATTTCCTTTTGGGAGATGTTGGGGACTGAACCCAACACCTGCCTCATGCACAGCGGGTGCTTCGTCACTGAGCTAAGGCTCCTTCCCAAATGTTTGCACTGTACACATGGAGCCACTTTCCAGCTGCAAAGCACAAGCATACAGGAAATGTGGAAAGATGATTACAGGTCAACAGGGAACCGAGATTGAATTACCCAAGTGTTGGTGTAGATGACATCACTAGAGGGAGACCAGTTCAAATTAAGAAGGCATTCATGGGTATTTTGCACCACTGTTCCAAATCAGTCCAGGAAAACAGAACAAAATAATTGCTCTGTACTGGAGTGTCCCACTCTTGAGAGTAGACAATGAGGCTTTACGCTTTATTACTTAAAGGCCTTGCTCATTGTCACAAGGCTAGCAAAAACAGCATTTCTCTCTCTAGTCAAGACAAAGGTTGGTGCTAACCATAAAGCTCTATAAGGAGAGATCAAAGCAGATGACAGTCTTATAATCTTGGAGCACATCAGCGAAACAAACAAAAAACCAGCAGCTGAACAACAAATACAGTGGGTCCTCAGAATTCTCAGGGGATCCGTTCCAAGACCACTTCCCCCGGGGACACTGAAATCCACAGAAGCTTGAATTCACGGCGGCTACGATCGCAAAGACTCAATTACCTACCTCCAGAGATCACACTGGCCTCTCTGCTTCCTCCAAAAGCCTCCGTGACCAGAAATGACTTCAAGTTTGCACCCACGACTTCTGGTTGCATCCAGGAGATGCTCTGAGGCATCTCAGGCCAAGGGGGCCTCCCCACGCCTCAGAACACTTCCTAGACGTGACCAGAAGTCATGAACGTGAACCAGAAGTCATTTCCAGTCGTGTCCAGGAGACCTTCTGAGGCACAGGCTCAGAGCCCAATCCTTAGCTCACACCAACGGCGCTGAGTATCACAAATGTGCCATAAAGCATACTCGTGGCCCTCAGCACCGATGTTATCCCAGCGCCGGTGGATCACCGGTGCTCCGTGGCTCAGTGGTCGCACAGACCGCTGGGTGGCAGAGAAGTGAGTGGAGACATGGGGGGGAGTAAGAAGGAGGTGTTCTGGGGCAGGGGAGGGTAAGGAGGAGGCGTGCCAGGGATAGGGAGCTGGGCGGGAGTCAGGCAGGACAGGTGGAGCTCCCTCTCCACCAGATCTTGAGACTCAATTTTGGTCCGCGGGCCCAACACAGAGGCTCTTGATTCTACATCGACTCAAGGGTTACCATAGAATCAAGTAGCACCATTTGGGGCTACCTGCCTTACCCAGGCGAAGGGGACAAAAGTCCCCTTCTCCCAAGGAGCCGCTGGTGGCTGCCCTGTTGCGTGCAGGATGCCACAGCAGTCAGGCCACAATGGGCAGCTCAGGATTGGTCTGTCAGTCACCACGAATGCCAAGCCTGCAGATAAGGCGGGCCCACTGTAGCAGCAAGCAAACAACATGTATCAGTGTCTCCAAATCTCTTCAAGGAAGCTCTTTTTGTATGGTGTCACTGTTCAAAACAGCAGTGAGACACATTTTACCACAGCGAATGGTACAGGCGCACTTCGGTTCATACCCAGCGATGCTGGCCTGAAATAACCTGAAAAACACTCTGGTGAAACCCAACTATTAAGGTCCTGCTGAACTATACACAGTTAAGGCTGCTGTGCATAAGCTTCACACTTCAGAAGGAAAACCATTCCACCCGCTCACTTCACAATTTGTTCCAGACAAGAACAATATGACTTTCGTAACACTGATTTTCATAAGCAGGCTCGCTCCAGGGTGCGATGAAGGCTAACACAACTGTGTGGGAGTCTGCTGGAAATTTGTGCCTTTCCAAGCTCAAGACGTATGATTAGTTCATGATCACCAGGCTCCTTCATTATGCCTGGTGGATAGATTTTTCCCAGCCAACGCTAGCTTGCAACTGATCTTACCCACTGCCTAAATCAATACCCCAATTATTCCTTTAGGTTTCCAGTGACCTATTAAAAAAAATTGCCTCTTTTCAAAACGCAGTGCCCTGAAGCTTTTCATTGTAGATGCTGTCACCCAGTCCTTGCCTCAGAAGTGTAGAAGGGACCTGAAGTGTAGAAGGGACCTGAAGTCCACCGTGAGATGAAGGGGTAAAGGTACCCCTTCAGGTAAAGGTAAAGCAAGGGGTAAAGGTAGACTTTGAGTGTTGGGCGGGTTAGTACAGACAACAGAAAATATTTCTTTACTCAGCGTGTGGTCGGTCTGTGGAACTCCTTGCCACAGGATGTGGTGCTGGCGTCTAGCCTAGACACCTTTAAAAGGGGATTGGACGAGTTTCTGGAGGAAAAATCCATTATGGGGTACAAGCCATGATGTGTATGCGCAACCTCCTGATTTTAGAAATGGGTTAAGTCAGAATGCCAGATGTAGGGGAGGGCACCAGGATGAAGTCTCTTGTTATCTGGTGTGCTCCCTGGGGCATTTGGTGGGCCGCTGTGAGATACAGGAAGCTGGACTAGATGGGCCTATGGCCTGATCCAGTGGGGCTGTTCTTATGTTCTTATGTTCTTACCCTGAAATTGGGTCTAGGAAGACCAGGTTGGGGGGGAGAACTTTGGGGGGGATACAAACCATCACCACAACTGAACATTGATGGTAGCTCAAAGTTTTCACAATAAGCACCTCTAATGACGTGTTTCCTTGTTAAGGGGGTCTGTCCTTGTTATTGCTACCTCCTAGCAAGCAGTGCTAAGAAGCCTCTGGGCCCAATCGTCCAAGTCCCCTACAGCCAACATTTCCAGTTTCAGTCTTGGGGTGCCTGCATTCTTTTTTACAAGACTCTCAAGGTCCAGCGTGTTTATTTATTATATTATTTATATACTGCCTTGCTCACAGACAAAACGGATGTATTGCTCTCCCTTGCAATACCGGGTAGATGGGACTCGTCAGCCTAGGAAGGCAGCTCATCTAAGAGAAGGAAACTCTGACCTCAAACCTCCACTGCCTTGTGGCTACATCCAGTTGTGGAAAAGGCTTCAGGAGTCAACCTCAAGGCAAAATCAGGAGCCGGAGTCCCTGAGGCAGTTCATGGCTGAACACAGTCACGTTCTGGCAACTCCTGCGACGCCGCTGGAACCAACCGTATTGGCCTCTGCCTTTCCATTGGACCATTCCAGTGACATGGAGAGGGGGGATTTGCTGCATGGGTAACAGCCTATCCTCCATACCTTCTTTACCCAGGCTTCGCACACTGGAGAGGACACTCCAACTTCGCCATACGGCATCGGCACAACACGGGAAGCAGCAGTTTACCGGTTATAAGTCTTTGCTCGATTGGTGTAGAGCATGACGCCAGGGGCTGCTTCCGACGGTGGGAGAGATCATTGCATCTCATTGGGCAGCTACCGCCCGCCTTAAGCTGGGCAGTCCCCAGCCAGTAAGGTGTTGCCTCGCCACGGTCCGTTAACCTCATGGGGTGCGTGGGGTTTAGGGTGAAAACAACTTAGGATCAACAACTCTGCACCATGCAACAGAAAACAGAAAACTCCTGCCCTAAAGCTGGGCACCTGGAACGTTAGGACAATGACACCTGGCTTCTCTGATGACCTGCAAGAAATAGAAGACGCACGCAAAACAGCTGTCATCGACATGGAGCTGAGCAGACTGCAGATGGACATCGTCACCCTTCAAGAGACTAGGCTGCCAGATTCCGGATCTGTCAAGGAGAGAAATTTCTCTTTTTTCTGGCAGGGAAAACCACCAAACGAAACCAGGGAACATGGCGTTGGCTTTGCGGTCAGAAATACCCTGCTGAAATCCATCATCCCACTTACTGTGGGAAGTGAAAAAATTTTGTCCCTGCAGCTCCAGTCATCAGCAGGACCTGTCACTCTCATCAGTGCTTATGCACCGACTCTGTTGTCTCCAGTAGAAGCCAAAGAGAAATTCTATGATGACCTGGCCACCACTGTCAAGAAAATCCCTGTAAAAGAGCCATTGTTCATCCTCGCTGATTTCAATGCTAGAGTTGGTGCTGATAACAGTTCATGGCCCACTTGCTTAGGTCAGTTTGGCACTGGGAGGATGAACGAAAATGGCCAACGCCTGCTAGAGTTTTGCTGTCATCACGGTCTCTGTGTCAGCAACACGTTCTTCAACACAAAGCCCCAACATAGAGTCTCTTGGAGACATCCAAGATCAAAGCACTAGCACCTGCTCGACCTGATCCTCACCAGACGCTCCAGCCTTCCCAGCATCAAGATCACACGCAGTTATCATGGTGCTGCCTGCGACACTGACCACTCCCTGGTGTGCAGCAGAGTGAAACTGCGAACAAAGCGACTGTACCACACGAAAAAGGAAGGAAGACCTCGCATTGATACCAGCAAGACCCGGGATCAGAGAAAAGTGGAGGAATTTGCACAAGCGCTTGAGGAATCTCTTCCAGGCCCGGCCGACGCAAACGCATCCGACAGATGGGAACATTTCAAAAATACCGTTTACAACACCGCCTTGTTCATATTTGGCAAGAAGACCAACAAGGCGGCAGACTGGTTTGAAGCCCACTCTGAGGAGTTGACACCAGTCATTGAGGAAAAGAGGAGAGCTCAAGCAGCATACAAGGCCTGTCCCAGTGAGCGCAACCTGCAGGTCCTCCGAACTGCTCGCAGCAAAGTCCAACAGACTGCCAGGAGATGTGCTAACGACTACTGGCTCCAGCTCTATTCCGAGATACAGATAGCAGCTGACACGGGCAACATCAAGGGGATGTATGACGGTATCAAGCAGGCCCTAGGTCCAACACAGAGGAAAATTGCCCCTCTGAAGTCTGCAGCAGGCGAGGTCATCCAGGATCGGGCGCAGCAGATGGAACGCTGGGTGCAGCACTACTCTGAGCTATATTCCAGAGAAAATGTAGTCACCGAAGAAGCACTGAACAACATTGAGTGCCTGCCTGTGCTGGAAGAGCTTGACAGTGAACCAACCCTAGAAGAACTTCACGTGGCCCTGGACTCCCTTGCCTTTGGCAAGGCACCTGGAAAAGACAGCATCCCTGCTGAAGTCCTAAAATGCTGCAAAGAGATCATCGTCACTGAGCTGCATGAAATCCTCTGTCTCTGCTGGAGAGAAGGTGGAGTACCTCAAGACATGAGGGATGCAAACATCATCACGCTGTACAAGAACAAAGGTGACGGGGTGACTGCAACAACTACCGCGGCATCTCTCTCCTTAGCGTTGTAGGAAAGCTGTTTGCCCGAGTTGTACTAAAGAGGCTCCAGGTACTTGCAGAGAGCGTCTATCCAGAATCGCAGTATGGATTCTGAGCCAACAGGTCCACCACCGATATGGTATTCTCCCTTAGACAACTGCAGGAGAAATGCAGGGAACGACAGCCACTCTTTATAGCCTTCATAGATCTCACAAAGGCTTTCGACCTGGTCAGCAGAGACGGCCTCTTCAAGATTCTCCCCAAGATCGGATGTCCACCCAGGCTCCTCAGCATCATCAGATCTTTCCACAAGGACATGAAGGGCACTGTTGTCTTTGATGGCTCCACATCAGACCCTTTTGACATCCAAAGCGGAGTGAAGCAGGGCTGTGTTCTTGCGCCAACCTTGTTTGGGATTTTCTTCGCTGTCCTGCTGAAGCAGGCCTTTGGAACTGCAACAGAAGGCATCTATCTCCAGACCAGATCAGACGGAAAGCTCTTCAACCTCTCCAGACTGAGAGCAAAATCCAAAGTCCAGCTGAAACGTCTGCGTGACTTCCTCTTTGCCGACGATGCAGCTGTCACTACCCACTCTGCCAAAGATCTCCAGCAGCTCATGGATCGTTTTAGCAAGGCCTGCCAAGATTTTGGACTGACAATCAGCCTGAAGAAAACACAGGTCATGGTTCAGGATGTGGACTCACCTCCCTGCATTACAATCTCTGCGCATGAACTGGAGGTTGTCCATGACTTTGTGTACCTTGGCTCAACGATCTCCGACACTCTTTCTCTCGATACCAAGCTAAACAAGCGCATCGGTAAAGCAGCTACCACGTTTTCCAGACTCACAAAGAGAGTCTGGTCCAACAAGAAGCTGACAGAACATACCAAGATTCAGGTCTACAGAGCTTGCGTCCTGAGTACACTTCTGTACTGCAGCGAGTCATGGACTCTTCGCTCACAACAGGAGAGGAAACTGAACGCTTTCCACATGCGCTGCCTCCGACGCATCCTTGGCATCACCTGGCAGGACAAAGTTCCAAACAACACAGTCCTGGAACGTGCTGGAATCCCTAGCATGTATTCACTGCTGAAACAGAGACACCTGCGTCGGCTCAGTCATGTCGTGAGAATGGATGATGGCCGGATCCCAAAGGATCTCCTCTATGGAGATCTCGTGCAAGGAAAGAGCCCTACAGGTAGACCACAGCTGTGATACAAGGACATCTGCAAGAGGGATCTGAAGGCCTTAGGGATGGACCTCAACAAGTGGGAAACCCTGGCCTCTGAGCGGCCCGCTTGGGGGCAGGCTGTGCAGCATGGCCTTTCCCAGTTTGAAGAGACACTTGGCCAACAGTCTGAGGCTAAGAGGCAAAGAAGGAAGGCCCATAGCCAGGGAGACAGACCAGGACAGACCAGGGACAGACTGCACTTGCTCTGTGAAGGGATTGTCACTCCCAGATTGGCCTTTTCAGCCACACTAGACGCTGTGCCAGAACCACCTTTCAGAGTGCGATACCATAGTCTTTCGAGACTGAAGGTTGCCAATACATGCTCACAGACAAATGTCAGACTCAAGGTGGTTTACATAGGCAAGCTGACCATAACTCCCCTCCCTGTTTGTCCGCCCAATGGAGTTTCTACAAGTTTTATTCTATGAAAGAAACTTCACATAACCCTCCATTTCTCCAGATGTTTTCCCTTCTTGGTGAAGCTGTCATCCTGGCTGCACAGCTCTTGTGCTTTCCACGCTCCTACAGGCAGCTGCAAAACAGACCTCAGGTTGGTTCTCAGGATGTTATCCATCTCTAGCCAGTGGCTTCCAGTCTCCCATCCAAGGTGAGACCTGAGCTGATTCTGCTTAGCTTTTTCAGGGAAGCCAGCAGCTCTACCTCCAGATCACACTTCCGGCATCCAGAGACTCTGTTAACAGCTAAAGCAGTGGTTCCCAAACCTTTTTGACTGGCAGCTCCCTTGATCTCACCACATGTCACTGCCTCACAGGGTTGTTGCAAGAATAAAAGAGAAAGGGAGAGAAGCATGTAAATCACCTTGAGTTGGTTGGAGAAAGAGTGGGATATGAATTTTAAGAAGTGATCATTTAATTGTATGACTTGCAAGGCTTGTGAGCAGTTCAGCAAGAAGCTCCTGCACACTTTTCCTGAATGTTAGCATAAGCAAAAGAACTAGAGACATCTATATGTCTGGAGGCAGGAGGTCTGGTCTAGAGGGTAGAGCCTCCGTTTAGCCAAAGATAACATCAGAAGGTCGCCAGTTCGAGGACACAGGCAGCTCCCTGGACAGCTGAGAACTGCAAGACCTTGAAGCAGCTGACAAAGCCGATCTGATAGATTCCACCTGCTCTTGGTGTGAGCAAGAAGCATCTTGGTTGCCCTCCATGTGAGAGATGGAGCTGCTTGTCAGCCTACGTGGGAGAACTGGAGACCAGAAGTGAGACCAAACCAGGAAGATCCATTCTGAAACGTTGTTGGTTGTTGAAAGAGAGAACCTCTATGATTGTAAAAATCCCCTTGAGGGATTTAGAAACACCTGCCTATGTAAACTGCCTTGAATAAAGTCAGAGGAGTAATCCGATGACCAGAAAGGTGGCATATAAATACCTCGTTATTATTATTATTATTATTATTATATTTTTAAGCTGAACAGCTAAAGAACTGCTGTCCTATGGGGTATTATTCACAGGCATCAAGTTGCTAATGGTTTCATGTATTCAAATGTTTACCAGCATGGTGGGGTGAGAAGCTGCTCTTTTATCGTCCTGCCCCTGGCACTCAGTGACTTGAGCAGCCTTCTGCCTTGGAAGATTAAATCTCTTCACTGACAGTAGGTCAATACAGGCTGGTGTCTGGTACACAAACTTTTTTCAAGTTGTATTTGTTTTAATCACTACCACCTCGGGGCATTTATAGTCAATCAGCCTTAATATGGGCAACTGGCCTATCTGATAAGCAGTCTAATGATTCCCTGCACTGAACCGGAAGCGAAGAATTTCCTCCTGGGGGCAGAGCCAAAGGAGGTGTGAAAGTTTTCACCACTCAAAGCCAAAAAGATCTAGTTAACTTCTCTTTTTGCTTTGCAGGGTTTAATTTTCAGCAGGCAGTCGCAGTTCCAGAGTCGCTTATAAGATGCCCACAGTCTCATTCGCCCTTAGCCATATCCATCCCCTGCTGGGAGCAAAAATAATAAATCACATTTCTATAGTTCTTCTGGAGTGTGCAAAAGACTTCACATGTAAGGAAAACACCAAGGTCAGGCAACAATCCTACAACTGTCAGTGTTTCTCAAACTGTGGGTCGGGACCCACTAGATGGGCCTGGACCCACTAGATGAGCTGCAAGCCAATTTCAGGTGAGTCTCATTCATTTCACCCTAACCCCTGCTAATTGGGTAAGAGGCACTTTTTCAAGTGGGTGCTCCTTTTTTTAGCAGGGGGAGAGTAACTGGCCCACCTCACCCCAGCACTGTCTGTTCTAGTGACTGTCTGCTGGTGTTCTTTTGCATCTTTTTAGATTGTGAGCCCTTTTGGGACAGGGAGCCATTTAGTTATTTGATTTTTCTCTGTAAACCGCTGTGTGAACTTTTAGTTGAAAAGCGGTATATAAATATTGTTAATAATAATAATAATTTCAAGGTGTATTTTATTTTTAGTATAATAGACTTGATACCACCATGTTATGTAACTGCATTTGGGGAATGGTGACAGTTGTTTAATACAGGCTATTGTGTATATTCTTTTAACAATGACGGTCAATGGCGCTTACTCCCGGGCAAGTGTAATAGGATTGCAGCCTTTGAGATGTTTAGGGAATTTTGTTTAAAACAGATCAGCAACTGCTTGGGAAGGTTAGGAGGGTTCTTTTTTTAAAGTAAATTTTTAAGCTTATACTTATTGTAAACTTAGTTTACTTACTTACTAATTAATTTAGTTTGATTTTGTCATATGGGAGTGTCAAAAATTTTTCTGCTTGATGATGTCACTTCCGACCGTGACATCACTTCCAGGTTAATGACATCTCTTCTGATGGGACCCGACAGATTGTTATTCTAAAAAGTGGGTCCTGTTGCTAAAACGTTTGAGAGCCACTGCTTATAACATAAGTATTATTATCCCCCATATTGCAGCTGGATAGCTGAGGCTGACAGATAGCAGCTTGCCTACAGCAACCTCATGAGTTCACAACAGAAGCAAGACCCAAATTGGAGAAAGCTTAATTTGCAGTTTAGTCTCTCAGCAGCTGGACAACCACTGTTGGTTCATTTTGAATACAGTGGGCCATTGGTAGCTAAGGGGATCCGTTCCAGAATTCCCCACGGATATCAAATTTCATGAAAAATGGAATCCACAGTGGGCTTATGTGGCACCACAATTCCCTTACCTTGGAGCCATGCGCAGCCTCCCCACACCACTTCTGGTCGCATCCAGGAGGTCCTCTGAGGCTTTCCAGTTGCGAACTCAGTATCTGCAGATGTTCAAATCCATGGATGCTGGGCCCGCAAATAAGGAAGGCCCACTGTTTATGTCGAACACCACTTTTGCAGGTGGACACATATCATGCAGATCTGTTATTTGTAACACACTGACAGCCTTAAAAAGAGAGATGCACAGACCCTTTTTGTCATCTGTAGCAGTTTATTACCGGCTACTGGCAACCCACCTTAAGCTGCAGTAAACACTATCCAATTTTACCAGTTTGGCTAGCAACGCTTAAAGCACAGGGGCCTACGATTCTCCTTGTGACAGCAAGCATTGCTTCATTCTCTGGCAATAGCGAGAGCCCCAGCCTCTCTCCCCAACTCGGAGCTGAAGCAGGGCAGATTCAGTGTTTGTGTTTGGGGGGGGGGGACCATGATCACTACCAACTCCAGAGCCCAGGTCAACCAGGAGGGTAGACCTGGGCTCCTGATTTAACTTATGGCCTCCATGGCCAAGGTTCACTGGCTCAAGGTGGCACATGGGTTCCTGCCTGGACTTGGAGCCCAGATCTATTGGGTGGGTAGACCTGGGCTCCCATTCCAGACAATCTTGCTGACACCCTGCCCAGTGGGTGTTCCCCTGGTGCTCGATTTTGCTCCCAAGCCCGGCAGGCGCCCTTCCCTGCTGGCAGACAGTTGGGACACACACACACCCATGGCCCCCCTTGGATCTGCTCCGGAGCTAAAGTGAGGATCATCCCACAGTGGCAATGCATAGTGCGGTGATTCATTTTGCTTATTTATTTTTCACATTTTTATACTGCTCTTCCTCCAAGGATCTCAGGGTGGTGTGTATGGTTCCTCCCCTCCTTCCGTCCTCACAAGGACCCTGTGAGGTAGGTCAGGCGGAGAGAGAGTGAATAACCTAAGGTCACCCAGGAAGCTTCATGGATAAGCGAGGATTTGAACCTGGGTCTTCCAGGTCTAAGTCCAACTCCCAAACCACTGCACAATCCTCATCTCCCATCCCCAAGCTAGAGAGACAAAGAGGGGTTGCTGTTTTGGTGACAGGCTAATGAGAACACACCAGGAACTCCAACACTAAGACAAGACCCAGCCTTCCCCAAGTCTGGAGTTCAAAATTGGCAGAGATTATCCTTGCTGTCGTACTCGACTTCTGAAGGCCAGCACTACTGCAGGGACAATTCATTCCCAAATTTGGAATTGGGGAACGAACCAGGGGATTGTCTCCAACTGTACATAAAGATACAGCATGAGGAAACAAGCAAGGTCCTCGTGGTCACATTTTTGGGCTTGGCTAGCAAAGGCCACCTAACACTTAGGGAGTTCTGGGAGATTTCATCTCGCAACTGAAATCCACTTGTAGCCACAAGTATTACCCATTCTCATAATACCATTTGGCAAATCACAATGAAGAAAAGAGGGTCAGGGAGGCCTCAGAAATGAATCTGACCCAAAACAAAAGCAATTCTACCAGGAAGCCCCACATGCTGGGGGCAAGGACACAGTTGGCTTTAATTTACAGCTTTTATACTGAGCTGCTGGTAAGTGAATATGCAACTATCAAACTCCAATTGATTATTTTCTTTCCAACCATTAGGCAGCCTCAAGCTAATCAGCTGTGCTCAGCATTATGTGGCCTGCAATTTTATTCCAATAATGAGCACAATAAAAAGAAAAGACTACCTGTTGAACACTCTTTACAGTCCTTGATCATTTGGATTTTTAAATCCTTTAAAAAAAAATGGGAAGGGAGACTGTGCTGCTAAGTAGCTTGTCATTGTAAACCCCAAATACTATTTTCTCGTCTAATAATTATTAATAATTTATTAATACTTGCCCTCACGACTTTGTCAACATCCCAATTCTGAGGCTTTAATCTACTTGTGACACTAAAAACCAATAGTTATTGTGCCATTGTCAATATGCTTTCATTAATCTCCAATTAATAGATATAACAGATACTTATAGTATCCTATACGACTTTAAGTCAAACATTTCTGTAGGCAATGAAGAATTTCGCACCAAAACAAACTGCCAAAACATTAACCTTATCATAAGCTTCCAAATCCTCTTATTTCTCCATCACTCCTCCATCCTATTGCCTCCAGATAAACTGAGATAAGGAATTCAGTATGACATCAATCTCTATTAAGCAAGCTCTTCCCACCATTCAACTGGGTGCAAGCAAAGAGCTATCTTCTTCAACAACTGGGCAAATGCAAACAAAAGCTCTTTCACACTAAACGTCATACTTAGAAAGGTCAAAAAAAGTACCTTAGCATGAAGTAGCTTTAAAGCTTGTATCCTATCTTTAAGTATCAAAAATCCCAGAAAGTTCAGTTTTGCCAGCAATAATGAACACTAAGAGATGGGGGAAAAGGAAGCTGAATATTATCTTTTAAAAATGTAACTATAACACTCAACAACTATGCAATTCAAACCATCTTACTCTCCAGCAGGGTCTTCCTGTATTGTCAGGGCAAGTCAACTCTTCCATTAGACTCACTTTCCCCATCTATAAAATGGGAACAACGATGTTATAAGGCCTTACAAAATCAAGGTTGAAAAGTGACCCTGCAAACTGAAAAAGTCGGGTCAGCTGAAAGACAGCAGAAGAAGAAAAAAGTATCGGTACATCATAAAAGCAAGAAACCATCATTTTGCGACAGCAAGCTAACAATTTTTTGTGAAAAACCTGATTTACCAAGTGCTTTTGCCCCTTGCTGCCAGCAAGCAGGAGAGTTCCAGAAAAATAAAGCAACACAAAAGCCTGTGTTTTTCAAGGCACTTTACAGTTTGAAAAGCACACAAACCCCTCCTGCACACAGCAATAACCACAGGCACCTATTTCCGTAGCAACAGTTTGCCGGGCCAATTTCATTCTGAGTGAAGAACATTTGATGAGTTGCATAACAAAGACCTGTGCCTACTAGCTGTTCCACACTCCCCCCAAAACATTTATCTGGTATTGACATGGCTGCCCCAATTAAAGAATTTTTTTTTTATATTTTTCATAATTAGACATATATGTTGCACAAAACACACTCACTTCTGAACACTTTTTAAAATTAAGCTTCAATTAAGCAGTTGAGTCAACCACATGCTCTTTCCCCACTTATCCTAGCCTCCTTCTCTTTCCCTTTCCTCTCCTGTGTACGTCTAGACCAGGCGTGTCAAATTTAAAGTCCATGGGCCGAATGCAGCCCCCGGAAGCTCGTATTTATCTGGCTCCCATTTTAATAAGCTCACCCAGCTTAATAATTGGGCTCTCTCATATTTTGAAAACGTGAACAACATTTGCACTTTTCTTCTGTCATTTCCAGCTAGTGAGCTTCTACGCGAGAATAAAATGCTTATTTCTGGCCACCATCTGCTTCATGATGTCATTTTCTGTTTAATGACGTCACATTCCGGCCCTCGGCAGGCACCGCGAATGCTAACTTCGGCCCCGTGTACGAAAAAAGTTTGACATCTCTGGTCTAAACTGTCAGCCCCTCAGAGCAAGAGCCTGCCCCATTCCTCTGTGCAAAATCCCACATAAACCGATGGAACTTCCACACGGGTTCCCAAAGAGTGTTTCGCACACTGGAGTATCACAAGGCACTCACCAGAGTGTCACGGAAGGCCCACTACCTGGCAGCAAGGCCGTCGTGCAAGCCTACAAACAGCAGCAGGAAGCTCAGCACAGCAGGCAGGGCTGCTGCACACGGTTTTTGTGCTCTTGAAAAACCTTCCTGCCCAACCTGACCTCCTTATCGCTATTTTTAAGCTCACATTCGGCTTCTACCCCGGAAGCAACGGCAATGACATCATCATGCAATCCCCTGAACGACAGAGACTAGCATGGGTCTCCTTGGTTCTGCACCCACTAAATAATGAGCACAGATCCAAGTAGACCCATTGGGGCCATAAGGGCTCGACACCCTTATTCAGCCAGGGACACCAGTAGAGATTTTCTCCATTTTACCATACCTCCATTTTTTCCTGCAAGGAGGACCTGCGCCAGCCACCCTGGGGGCAGGATTAAGCGGCTCCTGTGTGGCCCTGGCTGCATGCCAGGTGCTCTTATGTACAGCACACCCTTGAACTACAAAATTAAAAGTCAAACTCAAATGTATATCTACATATTTCTCCCACTTTTAAGGAAGATCAGTTCTTTGCAAATCCCAGTAAGATTATTTGGATGCTTTCTTAGTAACTTATTTGTTTTTTGCTTTCTTGTGTCAGGCTACACTAATAATCCGTTGATAAAGCATACCTTAACAGCACAACATTTCAGTCTGAGGCAGGTGATGATTGAGCTTTGATATAGGAAGGAGGGGAAAGCTGAATGAAATAACCACTAGGAAAAAGTTTTGACTACTAGAAGCCTCCAGCCAAGGAGGAATTGTCTGATTAGTTCAAGTTAATCAGTTAATCAAGTTAATTCACATTTTTTTATACTGCCCTTCCTCCAAGGAGATCAGAGTGGTGTACATGGTTCCTTCTTCCTTGTGCCCTTACAACAACCCTGTGAGGCAGATGAGGCTGAGGGAGAGTGACTGGCCCCAGGTCACCCAGGAAGCTCCATGGCTGAGCAGGGATTTGAATCTGGATCTACCAAGTCTAAGTCCAACTCCCAAACGATGACAGCATCCTGAAAAATGATTTTGGGACAGGAGAAGATACACAGCTGGCAGAGTTCCCCTACCTAGTCCTGTTCAGTTTCTTGACTTCCCTTCCCAAAAATCCCTAGCTCTCCAAACTTGTCTCAGCTCCTTGCCAAGAGGGTACAGCCCCTTCTATCTCTGGAGCCTGGAAGCAGTTTGCCCCAGTCCCACTTCATCCTTGGTCCCTTCTCTGTTCCTGCACTGAACAGCTTACTTTTGCTAGAAAGGAGCCAGAAACATATGCCTTTTCACTCTGGCTTACCCCAACTGCTTCCCTTTAAAGGCTTCCCAATTAAAGGCTTCCCTTTAATCTTCCTTCCCTTCCACCCCTCACATGTCTGCAATTTGGTAAGATTATAAACTGTGCAGTAGAACCTGCTTTATTTACACTGTAGACCAAGGGTGTCAAACTCATTTCATACAGAGGGCCGAAGTTAGCATTCAGGGCTCTTGCTGAGGGCCGGAAGTGACGTCATTAAGCAGAAAGTGACATCATTAAGCAGCTAATGGCCAGAAGCCAGACCTTGTTCTCATATAGAAACTCATTAACTGCAAATGACAGAAGAGAAAATATGCAAATATTGATCATATTTCAAGATCTAGGAAAGCCCAATTTTCAAGTGGGCTGCCATTTCAGCAGTAACACCTCAGCAGCTGAGAGCCTGAGGGTCGGATAAAAAGCTTCTGGGGGCCGCAACCAGCCCCCAGGCCTTATGTTTAACACCCCTGCTGTAGACGGTGCTGTCATGAATATGTGTAGTTTAGGCCTAGTAGCACTGCAAAGCCTGAACCAAAGTAACCCAGTAACATAGAAGTGGCTTGCATCCTAGTTGCAAGGAATTTACAGCTCATGGAAGATGATAAATGTAGCACCTCAGTAGCCAGAGAGGTGCCCAGGAGTCTCCAGTGGGGAGGAGGAGAACTAGGAGGACTAGCATCCAGCCCCACTTTGAGAAGATTCTGGCCCCAAGATTTCTGATTGGGCAGTTTGAAATGAGTAAGAGTCACCCCATCCTGTTGGTTGAGAAGTACAAGAACAGAGCCGGGGGGGGGGGGGTCTTGGCCTTTTGTCTTTGTCTTCATCTTTGGTCTTTGTCTCTTGGTGGAAAAGGTGGTGGGTGCACATCCTGCCCCGCCAAGACCATGTGGCCTCATAGGTAACTGAGGATCTACAAAAGAAGCTGACCCAGGTGAGAGTTAGGAAATAATAGAGATAGCCAGTTAGCTTTATTATTTTATGCTGATATGTTTCCTAGAAGTTTTTATGCCTCTAGCATTTGCTGCCTTTTGTAACTTTTTGTAACCCTATGTACTTAATAAAGTAAAAATCCTTTTACCATGTTGGTTCATTGTCTGTTGGGGACAAAGGTTCAGAATCCTGCCTAGCCGTTCAGCAAGCTACCAAAAATCCTCATTGTGGACTAGTAACTTGAGGACTGAGACTTTAAGTAAAGAAAGTGCTCAGTGCCTACAAGGGATATAGTTAAGCCTAGAGAGTCTCAGTATCCCTGGACTGAGACACTGGCTCTTACAGGGTGGTGGCAGTACTACCGAACAGAGATCTTTGAGGGCTCTAGGGTTCAGAATCAACAACTCTGAGCACCCAAAACCCTGGGAGTGTGACGAAGTATACGACAGGTGCCCAATCATTTTCAGTGCTTTCGTATCGAACGGAAATGCACCCCTGCCATTTGCAGGTAGCAAACCTGGAGGGAGACCCTTTTCAGATATCCCAGTAGCACTCCTCCTGGCAGTGGAAGATCACCATCATCCCCAGACCCCCCCCCCCAGGAATGATGCTACATGACCTGCTACAGTTTTAAGTGGGGTTTCTGGGAAACAGAACTGGTGGACCCCAGTTACCAACAGAAGTGCTGCTGGCAGAGGTGTTAAAAAAAAACAAAAACCAAGCAGCAGTGAAAAAAGGTAAACTGAAAGAGCAACTCTGGCCTCTTGCTGTGCTTTCCCACCTGCCCCAGAATTCGAGTGAACATTTTGCCTCCCCGTGCCTCAGAGGTCCTCCAGGAGGCCTTAGAAAGGCACTTTGGGTTTTCTTGAAAACTGGAAGTGCCTTTCTAAGGCATACAGGAAGACTTCTAAGGCTCCAACTCCACCTCAGGATCCACTCTTGGGGTTCAAGTTGGCACCCCCTCAAGGTATGGTACCTGGGGCAATGACCCCCCCTTTAGCTACACCACTGGATTCAGCACCACTTTATGGACACCTCACATTTTTGCCAGGCCTAGCACAAGGCCTCCCAAAACTGCAAGGCAACATGCCAAAAGCCACCCCAATCAGGCACCACACTAGGTGCTGTTGCTCCTCTTCCCCAAGACACATTTGCTTTGCCACTTGTGCTATTCTCCTCTTTCTTCCCAGTTGACGCCCATCTACCTGTACCTGGCCAGAGCCACCCAAACAAGAAGACAGGTACAACCTGTCCTCCGATACAGAAGACAGGTTCCTGTAGGAGAAGAAAGGCCTGTAAAAATCATAATCCCAAATCATTTAGGACTGTAAAGGTTTAGACCAGCACCTTGAATGAAACTGAGAATGCAATGGAAAGTCATGCACATATGTCCACAAACAGGTTTCCAGGATCAATTCAAGGGGCTAGACTTAATCTTTAAAGCCCTAAACAGCTTGCGTACTTGAGGATACAAGACTCTATATTAGATACACACAGGCACACCTGGCCACTGAAGATAACACTTCATGCTCCTAACAAACAGCTCTAGGCCACCATAGAGGATGCTGCAATAAATCTGTTCATCTTTAAGATGCTATAAGACTATTTTTTCAAGCTAACAGTGACAACTGTGGAGAAGATATGATATTGATGTACATATGGAAGACACACAAAGAAATACACACATAGAACCTTGTGAAGAGCCCTACTGGATCAGGCCAAGGGCCCAACTAATCCAGCTTCCTGTATCTCACAGTGGCCCACCAAATCCTCGAAGAAGCACATATATCAACTATGGACACAATCATTTCCAATTATGACTATATATCAAATTTCTGCCTTCCTCTTTCGTCCAATTTCATCCAACCTTCCACAACATTTCGTCAGGGTTCCTATGTTCATTTGCCTTTTATTTAGGTTTCGCATGCATTCACGTGTGTTATATAGTTACTTACATTTTCCACCAGCCAAAATAAATCTGCAAGCTAAAGAAGGTTCTGCTTTGACATTCATCCATATTTGACTTTCATCCATGCTCTGGTCCCTAACCAGAGGAAAGCGCAAGGTATTGCTGCAATCTAGGTTAATTTGCATTACATTAAACTAGTTAATGTGCCTTGTGTCAATCTGAATACACAAAATAATATTTTCTCTCTTCTGCAATAGCAAAATTTAAGCAAATGTTACTCAAGAGGTGCACAAAAAGGCTACATCCCAGCAAACAGAACAAATGCAACTCTTAAGCCTCCCCCCCCCCAAACTCAAAATAGATGCGGCCACTAATTCCAAGTCCATTTCCAGCCTCAGGGTAAAGTGCTGTGCCAATTCATTGCTTTTCTAAAGTGTAATTAGGTGGCTTAAGCAAATGCAGAAAAGGGGTATTTCTTTTCTTCTTATTCCTCCCTCGATGATGTAATCTCAGTAGCAATGCCAGCTGTAACAGATGAATGTTGATTCAGTGATAAGGTAGGAAATTAAGTGCAAGCTCTCCATTCAAAGGCAGGCCTAAAGTGGAAGCACCCAGGGCGGGAGACAACCAGACTTTTCCTCCAAGAGAGCAGAGCTACCAAACCATTAAGTCTGAACTGAACTAAGAGACAAACACCTTAAGCCAAAGCTGAACAATTGAGAAGAAGCAAAAATTTTCTTTTACAGCTTCTCCCTGTACAGTCCTCCCTTTCTATACACGGGGAATTTCTTCCAGGACCCCCCACAGATATGCGAATCCATAGCTACATGAATCTGTGGCCACTTCTGGTTTGACTAGCAAGCCTCCACTGGTCTCAAAAGGCCTCCCGGAGGTCTCAGAAAGCAAACCGGAAGTGGCTTTCAAGCATGCCCACAAGAAGTCAGGTTACAACCCCAAAATCCCACCATTAATGTTAACCTGATTGCAAATGGCAACTTTCTCACTCAACTCTGCAGAGTAAAACTTGCTCTCAGGACATTTAACCTAGAAGTGATGTCATGGCCAGAAGCGACATCATCAATCAGGAAAAATTTTAACACCCCCCCCATATGACAAAAATCAAATTAAGTAAAAGCTTATAATAAATATAACCCTACCAAGCAGCTGTTGATCAGTACTTTTAAAGATTTTCCAAACACCCCTACAGCTGCAATCCTATCCATGCTTACCTGGGAGTAAGCCCCATTGGCACAGGCCTACAAAATTGAGAGTCAGAAAAGTTTTTCCCAAACATTATGGTGGTTTGATAGGAATTTGGGGTGTCGATTCCAAAAATGGCATCCGTTTTGTCCTATCACGTCTAGTTTTGGAAATATAGCAAAGCCTCATTAGTGAATGGTTCAAGCGGCTTCCTCAAGAGGAAGCAATGGTGTAGGCTTCCTCATGAGGAAGCTGCTTGATCCATTCACTAAAGAGGCTACGCCGTGTCTCCAAAACTAGACGTGATAGGGCAAAACAGATGCCATTTTTGGAATCGGCACCCCAAATATACCCAGGAATTGGTGTAATGTTTAAGCAAGCAAAATGTGTGTTGGCCTGTGATCATTGTTAAAAGCATATACATGCAGGAGGGCAGGAGGTCTGGTCTAGAGGGTTGAGCCTCCATTTGCCTGAAGATAACATTCGAAGGTCGCCAGTTCAAAGCTACCTGCACCGTGCGACAAGCTGAGCCGAGTTATTCCATCTGCTCTGAGCGTGGGAGAATGGAGGCCTGAATGTGCGGCCAGATCAAGAACGAAACATCTGAATGTTGTGGTTTCTTGAAAGATAGAACCTTGCAAATTGTAAAAATCCCTACGGGGATTTAAATTGCCTGCCCATGTAAACCTCCTTGAATAAAGTCCGAGGAGAAATCTGAGGACCTAGAAAGGCGGTATAGAAATACCTGTAGTATTATTAGAAATACCTGTATTATTCATATACATTGTAGCCTGTTAAAAGTACAAATCTGTCACGTTTCCCCAAATGTAGTCACATACCATGGTAGCATCAAGGGTAATATATTAAAAATGAAATATGCATTGAAAAGCATGGGGACCTACCTGAAATTGGCTCACGACACACCGAGTGGGTCCCGACCCACAGTTTGAGAAACGCTGCTCTAGATTGTAAAGATATCTAGTCCACCCTATCTCCCAAAGGTTCAGAACTGGTAACATTATAATAAAATCACTGTCTATCTTACTTCCTCTAAAATGGTTTAATTCATTTCTCCTAAGGATAGAAGAATCATACACAACCACTCAATTGAGCAATTACACCGGAACAAGTACAACTGCATTCTTAATTGCACATACAATGCAAGATGGCTATCAGACTTTGAAAGGATGAATAGCTCAGGGCCATTAGTAATCAAACACCAAGACTTTTACAGTTTGATCTCCTCTCCCTTGGCCGTGAACACACTGGAGCACACTCACAGATATTCACTGTCCCTGGTTGTTTACAATCCACCATGAGCTGCAACAGTGTATAATATATAGCGGCCCACCCTATCTGCAAGCTCAGCAACCATGGATTTGATGCCAAGCCTGCAGCCTGGGGGTCTCAGAAGACCTCCCGGACACAGCTTCCAGTTGAGTCTGAGAGGCTTCTGAGGAGGCAAGAAGGCCATGTGGAAGCTCCAGCATGCAACCCCCAGGTAAGTTATTGTGGCGCCACACCAGGCCCTCTTGCAGATTCAATTATCCATGGATTTCGGTATCGGTGGAGGGCCCTGGAACAAGCCCCCTCCTTGGATACCAAAGGCCCATTGTACAAATGTGCAACCAAGTGGAAGATGTTAGGACAAGGACTAGTTGGTACAGCCAACAGCATACATGCGATCACCTCCAGAACACAGATGTACATGTCCCATCTTCAGTGTATGTGAGAAAGTCACTGTGACCATCAAACACAAGGCAGAAGAGATAATGATATTTTTCCAACCAGAGATTTGCACGCATGATACCACACAATACACATTTGTCAGCAAAGCTACTTTGCCACTGCTGAAACACAAACTTACTGAAGATCCCACATTAGTCCCCTTGGGGCAGTGGAGTTTCCACCTTCTAATCCTCAGGCTAAACTGGAGAAGGGGGGTCTCTCTTCACCCTGTAATGTCCAGCTTGGGCTGCTATGGGGATCTCTTGTGCTCTTCTCTGCATGGACAGCCCATCCTACACACACTTACCAGGGAGTAAGCACCATTGAACTCAACAGAACTTACCTCTGCTCTGAGTAGACACACACGATTACGCCCTAAGATTTCTTTAGTCAAGTACCAGCCACACTGACAGAGCCATAAAAATCTGCCACTGATTACAAACAAAATAATGTGTTGTATACCCTGAAGACTTGGATTAGGGCTAGATATAAACCCAGTGAATAAACTCTCAATAAGGTAGCCATGTTAAGTCTACTGTAGCAAACACAACCTCGAGTCTTTTTGGCATCTTCTTGTTGGCATCCCTCAGTCTTGGAAGACTATGGTATCACGCTCTGAATAGTGTTCTGGAACTGAGTGTCCTCTCCAGTGCGCGAAGCTGGGTAAAGTAGTTGTGGAGGATAGACTGTTACCCATGCAGCAAATCCCCCCTCTCCACGTCGCTGAAATGGTCCAAAGGAAAGGCAGAAGCCAATACAGTTGGTTCCAGCGGCGTCGCAGGAGTTGCCAGAACATGACTGTGTTCAGCCATGAACTGCCTCAGGGACTCTGGCTCCGAATTTTGCCTCGAGGTTGACTCCTGAAGCCTTTTCCATAACTGGATGTAGCCACAAGGCAGTGGAGGTTTGGGATCAGAGTTTTCCTTCTCTCAGATGAGCTGCCTTTCCAGGCTAATGAGTCCCATCTACCCTTGTCATCTTAAAGATTAACAAATTCAGGCTATAATAAAATTGTTAGTCTTAAGGCAGAAATTTTCAACCACTGTGCCGCGGTACATTGGAGTGACCCCGAATAGTCCATAGGTGTGCCATGGGAGTTTGAGGGAGGGTCATTTATTAATAGGGCCATTGGGGGATGTGAGTCACCCATGGGTAGTTCAGTGTACCTTGTCAACTATCAAAAAACGGATGGCGTGCTTTCACAATTTTAGCACCTTGTCAGTGTGGCATGAGACGAAAAAGGTTGAAAATTCCTGCTTTAAGGTGTCGCAAGACTCTCTGTTGCATTCGCTAATAAAGGAAAAATATGAGAACCGCTACTATCCAAGAATTATTCAATATACGGTGAGTACTTTGTATCCACAGGGTATCTGTTCCAAGACCTGTTTCCAAATTCTGCGGAAAACGAACCCGTGGGAGACACAGAGCCACTATTATTTACCTGGGGCTGCGCCTGGCGCTCTGGAAGTTGCATGGGGCCTCCCTGCACCTCAGAAGGTCACCCTGGACGCAACTAGAAAACACTTCTGGTTTCTAGTTGTATCCGAGAGCTGTTCTAAGGTACTTCCGGTCCTCTGAGGTCTTCCAGACACGGGCTCAGCATCCACAGATACTGAGACCATAGATAAGGAGGGTCCACTGGATATTCAAGCTAAACAAAATTTCCAGTCTCTCCTGTTTACTGAGATAGCAATCGACAAGATTACGTACAATGATGCTTGGCCCAGACTTTATCTTTTGCAGCCAAACAGCTGAACTAGCTTATAAAATAGTTTGCCTAACCTACAGGGATGACAGCCAAGTCAGGATTAAGGCTCTGTTTAAAAACAAATGTTTGAGATTAGTTGGATAAACCAGTTTGGCTACAACTTACAGTTTATAAAACACTTGTGGCAAACCCTGGCTAACAGAACTGACCCACATATCTTATGGCAGGGGTCTCTAAATTTTTTTGCCAAAGGCCGCATCAAATATCTGGCAAATATCTGGCACTGTATGTGCCCCATACAGTAAGGCAATTTGGTGGCTGGATAAGGCAGGCCTACCAGACTACTGCTGCGTGTAAGCAAATGTAAGCATCCCTGTCAGACAATAGGGCAAGGGCCAATCAGAGAAAAGTGCTGAGTCATTGCACAGAACAAGGAGAAAAGCTTGGGAAAAGCTGATGCACTCCCCACCCAGGATGATGCAATGACATTCCTCAGTGATGAGGTCATGGCCTTTCCCATTGGCTGACAGGAGTATAAATGTCCAACAAGCACACTCCACTGTGTGAGTTGTAGGAGTGAGTTGCTGCACGAATCTCTGCTGGACTGATACCTGATTTGCTGACTTTTTGGACCGTTTGCTAGACTGCCTCTGCTTGCTGATTTCTGGAACTGCCTTCTGCTTGTAAATACTGCCTGTAAATAGACTCTGGTGTTGGTACTTCCCTGGGTCTTGCCTCCTTTTTTTTGGCGTTCTTCCCTGCGCTCTGAGCACCACACATTGCAGCTGCCGGTTTGCACTTCTGCTATCTCTGTGTTTTGCCCAATTATCTCTAACAGTGTCAAGGGCTGGGGGAAAAAATTAAATATAAAATTTGAATGAAACTTAGATGAATGAATAAATGAGTGGGTTCAAATGTCCAGGACTTCTCCAAGAGTGAACACAGCTCAAGAAATAAAGCGCACACACTTAAATGGACCCCCATTCCCCCACCCCACAAGCACAACTCAGGTTGTGTTTGGTCAACTGGGCCAGAGGCTCTCAGGGGATCAAAGGCCAGCCACGGGTCGGATAGAGGCTCGCCATGGGCCGCATCTGGCCCCCAGGCCGGGGTTTGGAGACCCCTGTCTTATGGGAATGGCGGAAGTGTAGGCTTTCTCTGAAGAGAGACTTGAAACACTAATGGAACAGAAAGCCTTCCTTTCAATCTGTTTTATCATTATCATCGTTATTCTCTACAGCAGTAGTTCTCAAACTTTTTAGCATTGAGACCCACTTTTTAGAATGACAATCTGTTGGGACCCACCAGAAGTGATGTCATTAACCTGGAAGTGATGTCATGGCAGAAGTGACATCATCAGGCAGGAAAAATTTTAACACCACCCCATGCGACAAAAATCAAATATAATTAAGCAAAAGTTTACAATAAGTTTTAAAAATGTATTTAAAATAAAGAACTCTCCTAAACCCCCCCCAAGCAGTTGCTGATCCGTTTAAAAAAAAATTCCCCAAACATCCCAAAAGCTACAATCCCATCCACACTTAGCCAGAAGTAAGCCCCATTGACTATCACGGTAAAAAGCATCAACATAGTAGCCTGTTAAAAGTACGGATCTGCCACATTTCCCCATACGCAGTCACATACCATGGTAGCATCAAGTCTAAGATACTGAAAATAAAACACACATTTAAATGAATGGGGACCCACCTGAATTTGGCTCGCGACCCACCTAGTGGTTCTGATCCACAGTAGGAGAAACACTGCTCTACAGCAATTTTTTTAGTTGCTTTTTTTTTAAAGTTGCTCTTTGTTGGTCTCAAAAAAAACTCTCCCAGAGACTTCAACTCAATTTTAAAGACAATGAGAGATACTGAGCATTCACTCCTGCATGACATGTCTTCTCCCCATGAGAAGCACAACTCTGTGCACCACCCTGTCTCTCTCCTTTGAGCATGGACAGCCACGCAATAGAACATTTCAAAAAGCAACACACCAAGCAAGGAATTACCCAAAAAATACCCCAAGGCAACTCACAACTTTTGGAAGTCAAACTCATCAGTTGTATGAAAACAAGAAGTCACTAAGTTCAAGTGGGCTAAACAAGGATATGGAAATCCAAAGAACAGATCCCATTTGCGTAATTTAGGGGTGTAAAAGGCAAACTCAGACGCACCCTAACCCTAACATGACAAAACAAGAAAGGATGGAGCAAAGAAACAGGACGAAATAATGATGGGGGAAATGCAACAGCAGAAGGACAGAAAAAAGTATTTGAATTTTTTTTTAAAGAGACATACCAGTAAATGAATTTAATACTTTGGATAAACTTGCAATTTATCTTTGATGCAGACATGTTTTTGTGATTTTGTATGGCATCTAATCTTCCATGATTATTCTACTGGTAGGTTCACTGCATATGTGACATCAAATCCAACCAGAGTGAAATGGTGTATATGAAGGCAGCTGAAACTCAGCTTTAACTCAGGGCCCAATCCTATCCAGTTTTCCAGCACTGATGCAGCCATGCTAATAGGGTGTGAACTGCATCCTGCAGTGGGGGGGGGGGCAATCACAGAGCCTCCTGAAGGTAAGGGAATATTTGTTCCTTTGCCTTGGGGTTGCACTCCAGCTACATTGGTGATGAAAACTTGGATAAGATTGGGCTTTCAATGCGTCTGATGGAAAATAGCAGATTCCGCTTTAGACTGTAACACCAGAACCAGGGCAAAGCCATTAAAATTATTGGAAGGGTTAGGACAGACAAAAGAAAATATTTATTTACTCAGCGTGTAGTTAGTCTGTGGAACTCCTTGCCACAGGATGTGGAGGTGGCATCTGACCTGGATGCCTTTAAAAGGGGATTGGACAAATTTCTGGAGAAAAAGTCCAACACAGGTTACAAGCCATGATGTGTATGTGCAACCTCCTGTTTTTAGAATAGGTTGTCTCTGAATGCCAGATGCAAGGGAGGGCACCTGGATACAGGTCTCCTGTTGTCCTGTGTGCTCCCTGAGGTACCTGGTGGGCCACAGTGAGATACAGGAAGCTGGACTAGATGGGACTTTGGCCTGATCCACCAGGGCTCTTCTTATGTTCTTAGGACTTAAAGACATCCACATGACTTTTAGAAAGCATTTTAAAGTAGGTTTGGTTTTTTTAAGAAACATGGAAGACAATTGCATGTTTTTAAGAAATCAATACTTGAAAAGTGGTATATAAATACTGTTAATAATAACTACAGGTTTTTTTTAATCTACCCTGTGCAAACACATGCTTTCTAAGCACCATCAGTCATACCTGTGACTGCCTTTGTGAAGCACAGTTAATCATACCTCCCTAGAGAACACAGCTCTGCCATAAAGGGAGATGACAGTACATAGACCACAATGGGTTTCACAAATGTTCCAACCAGTCCTGAGACAGAAGCAAGGGGAAGAGGCAGTGCTTCAAGCAAGCATGCACTCTTTACCTCCCTTGCAAAACAGAAGGGTTGTTACTTCCTGTCTCACTTCAACACAAAGCATGCTTTTTAAGTTGGGTTGCCACAAAATAAGATGTCTGAGTATAACATAACTCACCAAAAAGACCCTATTTCTAGTTGCTATCCCCCTCACCTCTGCTGGTGGCAGCACTTCAGAAGGGCCCCCTCTGATGACCTGAAAGGACGGGTAGGATAACAGTATATTGGGCTCAACCTTCCATCTAGGGTCACAGTGTAGACCAGTGATTTTCAACTTTTTTCATCTCATGGCACACAGACAAGGCCTTAAAATTGTGAAGGCATACCATCTGGTTTTTGACAATTGACAAGGCAAACTATGCTGTTGGTGGGGGGCTCACATCCCCCTACGGCTCTGCTAATAAATGACCCTCCCCCAAACTCCTGCAGCACACCAGTTTGCCTCGGCACAGTAGTTGAAAATAGTTGGTGTAGACTGGTAAGCTTGGCTTTCCTCCATTCCTCATATATAGGATTGACAACTGTAACTCTTCTCACTCTGCCATATTTGGTCCCTTGATGAAGATCCCAAGAATGCACTTCTACTTGATCTCCAGCAGTTCCTGAAATTAGTATGTCACATCGGTACTTCTTCTGACCTCAAGCAAATCGTGCTTTCCTTCCTTTTGTTCCTGCTCGTTATTAGCACGCAGCTGCTTGTGTGGGCATGTGCCAAATAGAGACTCTTTCTGAATGGCCAAAAAGAAGAAAGGGAGTGGGGGGGGGGAAGAGAGAGTGTGCATGCAATAGTTAACTCTGCTGCTTCCAACGCATGTCTAGGCACCATTTGAACAAGCAAAAACACATGCTGGATAGGGTGGTATTTGAGTGCAAAGTAACCTGGAAGTCGCATACATCAATTTGAGATTAAGGAAAAAATAAAAGCAATCCCCAATATTTGGCACTTATCTAAGTCTCTCAGAGGTCATTCTTATTATATGTGCCACATTATCAATAGCTCTTTCAGTGAAGGAATATGAATGCCATATGTAAAAGGGGAAGCCTTCAGTCACAATTACAAAATAATCTGGATTTTGCCATTTTCTTTCACACAGACAAGAGACACCTACAGTTGACACACAAAATTAAAAAATGCCCAGTTTGAAAGATGCAGATAAACACAAAAGATGGGGGGAGCCCATCTCCTCCAAAACACACCACTGATTCTGCGCACCGACACAAGAGAAAGCAAAGCCCCACGTTGAAAAAGTCCATCTTCTGCCTCCCTGTCTTGCTGGTACCTTTTTTAAAAAAAAAAAATCACTAATCCTGAAGCAGTCATATTTGGGGATACCTGGTGAGATTTGTAAGCCCATGGGGTAGTGACTTGCCATTGCTAATTTCATATTTGTACCATGCCATTTAATAAATAACGAATTATTACTGAGTGCAATGCAGTGCAATGCAATGCCTGTGTGTTTTTCCTGGGTTCAGTGGGTTCAATTTGTGCATAAAATTACAGCCATAGTTTTTTTTTTTTCCATTCCAGTCTTAAATGCAGCAGTTGGAATTCTTACACTTGTACAAAATGACTGGGTTGTAACAGCTCTGCAGCCTGATTGGGACAATTTGCCTTGGCTTATTGCTCCACAGCGAAAATGGGGAAGGTGAAGTTGCAATGGTCCAAGGAGCTCTCATGCTGCTAAAAGAACAACAGCCTGATCAATGGGCTTAAGCAGGCCTCTCTATAACAGCTCTCAAGTCTTCCAAGGTTCGATGACAACCTTGTTTTTTTTTAAACACACACCTTGCTCACAGCTCAAGCTCCAACTCTACTAAGCTACATAATTTCTTAGATTTCACATCACAAAGCTGCTACTTTTCACAACAAATCATTCCTAGCACAAGATTTACATCTGATTATTTTTTATTAAAAAAAAAAACTTCCTTTATGAAAAGACCAGATGCCACCCCCTGCATGCACTTCTAAGGTTGCTGATGCTTCTTCTAGGCTTCCCATCACCTGAATTCTAAGTTCATTCACATGCAAAGGAAACATATTCTTAAAATAAAGACTTATTGAATAACCGCAAAATGCCTGTTTTCACAAAATGAAGGCTGCAATCCTAAACATGCTTCTTCAGGAATAAGCCCCATTCCTCTCAATAGGGCTGACCTGTAAGTAAACACATGCAGTATTAAGTTGCATGCTTGTTCTAAACCACAGCACATCTACATCAATGGTAAAACTCCCACTGAAGTTAGTGGTTTGCCACTACAAAACACTACATCCCATTAAGAGAAACCAGTTTGTAAAACAATTCATGCATCCTGGTTATTGTCGCCAGACAGATTCCGGTATCTTTTCCAGACCACAAGGGAAAATAATTAATGGCATAACATGAAATGCCATAAGACTTTCCAGTTGCCACATGTAAAACTAACACAGCCAGGACTGCAAATCCTTTGCCATTTCCTAGCAATGCTTTCAATGACTGGAGGGTACGTTTATGGGGAAGTGCAAGTAAAGATTCTAAAAACGTAACTCTGCTTGTGGTTAAGACAGCTTCCTGGCAGTCATGCAAGATGCACTGTTCATTGCATTACTTCTCCCCTCCCCTCCTTTGGCCAGAAATCCATAGAAGCCAATAGGCAGTTGGGGGGGGGGGGGAGCACAGAAAGAGTAGAGAAAAGAAATCAACCACTAAGGCTCATTAGATCTTCTCATGCACTACAAGGCACTTTTTTCAAATGTCTAGACATTTATCTCTCTTGTTGAAATAACTGCCGCACAGAATGCTTTAGTGTTGTTTTTTTTCCCCAATAAGTGAAAAATGCCTTGGGGCGGAAATCTACATGACCAGAGTCCCATTGGAGGAGTCAGCAACTGAAAACCTCTGAATCAAATCCTCCCTGAACCAGAACACGTAAGCATGGGGGAGAGATAAGGGGGAAAGAGTAAGAAACTGGGAAGAAAACTGAATTAGGGAATGAATCACCCAGCACTTCTGTTGTAGCTGAGCAACAATCGGAAGAAAACCCCCCAGTTTATTTAATATATTTTTACCCTACCCTCCCCCCCTCACTAACATGGGAGCCCAAGTTCCAAATTAAACACCATTAAACTGTCCTGGCTCTCCAAAAGAACAAGGTTCTAGCCCTCACAGATCAACCTGAAAATGTGAAATCTAAGAAGCATAAGGGCAGACTCTATCAGAGGCTAAAAATCAAAAAGATTGGCAGTGACTCTGTTATCCACGGTTTCCAGTCCCTCCCCAGGAGAGTCAAAAATTTATCAGTTCCCCTTTTGCCTTCCTCCCCATCAAGACCCAACAAAACTGGTAAACTGAATGAGGAAGTAAAAATAATTCATCTGCAGAAATTAAACTCTTGATCTGTTTTGCTCACACCAGGATTTTTACCACCACCACCACCCCACCCACCCATCCCAAGTCCCTCCAGGATGTATCAAAGTTTTAACTCTCAGCTCCATGAAAGGAACAAAAAACTGTTCAAAACTACACATTAAACCCAAGCAGTAGTATGATGCCAGCTTACTTGGGAGCAAGCCCCACTGAACTCAGCAGAGCTGACATCCAAGCAAACAGGCCAAGAGAAGGAATTCCCTTAAGCTCTCCATTGTGAGACAGTACAAAAAGACAAACAGTATCTCCCATCAACTATAAAGCCAGCTGAAGCAAAGATAAAAGAGAACCAGCTGGAGTAATTTATTCAGACTTTCAATAGGCCTTTGACAATCTCCTTGCAATTAGCTACTGAAGAAACTAAAGCAAGCAGCCAGGGAAGTAAAACATTCTCTGAACTGAAAGGGGGTGGGGAAACCACACCCCATATGAGCTTAGAAGCAAAGGCAAATGTTATCGTCATCAGTCTGACAGTTCAAAATTTCATATCTGAGCCAAAGATGATTAAATGTCTACTAAACACAACAGAAATTGGTTTGCAACGCTCAACCAGCAAGGCATAGAAGATGCCATCAGGGTCAACAGGCACACCACTATTTTTTCAAGTTATGAACGTGTCACTCAACATGCTAGTCTCCAAGTGAGGGGACTCTGATCCACTGGATCCTTTCCCAAACAAATCAGGTAATAAAACAACAAACTGTGCTCTGTGAATTGGCACTGATTTAGGACAATAGAAGGGCAGTAAAACCCTTAGTAACCTTATAAACTGGGCAAAAAGGCACCTTTCAAAGTGGCATCCTCTTATACTTAAGTAGGTGGAGAGCATCTACCCCTCTTTACCTCAGCATGATGTCTTTTTTAGTAGCTGTTGCTGGTGACTCTTCTGTATTATTTTTTAGATTGCGAGCTCTTTGGGGACAAGGAACCATTTACTGATTTATTTTACTATGTAAACCACTTTGTGAACTACTCCTGTTGAAAAGTGGTATACTATAGTCTTAATAACAATCGCAATAACAACAACAGAGTCAAGGGCACTGCATTCCTGAATCAGCCCTCAAGGGTTAGCTTGATTGCAGCAGACTCTGGGACAATTCACACAGTCAAAATCATCTCCAAAGCTATCTCCAAGGCCTCTTCCAGACAAGGTGTTCAGGATGGTAGGCACTCCATGAGCTCATGCTATTTTTAATGGAGTGCTCATACAACATCCATACCCAACCAACTACAGTTGTTCACCTCTGGTTTTTCCATGCCAGGGTTATTACATTTTTAGTGGGGAAAATCCAGTGCTAAATCTTAGAGCAATACAGAAGCATATGAAACATAAATACAGTGCTTAAAAGCCCTGAGGAACTGGTTTTTCAAGGTTGTTTGACAGGCACACATGAGGCTGAAAGAAAGCTTCAGCTCACCAATCACAACAGAAAAGAGGCAGCTCTTGTGACACTTGGAGATCAGCATCACTGCAGGAAGACAGAACAACTAGACATAGTCCACCTGCCGGTGCTGACATGAACCAGCCAAGTGAACATCCATCTGAAGAGGACAACGTGCAACTACGGATGCCCAGGTTGAACATAAGCTACCCAATTACACAGACCAGGGACACCAGTATCTCTAGGTTTCTAAAAGTTAACTGCAAGGACATCTGGGTATGTACCAGCTTGGCTTTGCCAGAGGACACTACTATGTGTGGCCAAGTTCTCATCCACCTCCTCGGAATCAGAGACGTGCGGCGGATGCATCAGGAAGACCATGGAATAAATACCACTTAGGGAACAGTGAGCTTTAGATACAGTAGACCAGGGTATAATTTCACTTTTAAGTTTGCCTGTAATTATCTCCTTATATTCTTGCTAAGATCCACACCTGGGCACTGCCAGCACCCAAGCCATTTTCCTGTTTGTTTTATTCCTTTGTCCTTCTAGATTATTCCATCCAATCCCACCCACTTGTACTTTAAATACAATTTTTTTTAACCTTTTTAACCTTTTATCTGCCTCTGGTTGGTTGAACTCAACCAGAGTCTTACCCTCACCCACCCACCAAGCACCTAGGCTACATACCACAGCACAGATTAGGAAGAATCAGGCATATATCTGGGAGGGAGCCCCCCCCTCTCTGAATTTGCCCTCATGGTAGTAGTAGCATCTACCAACTTTGTCCCTGCATGGGGCAGACCTAGGGGAAAGAAACTGAGGCTCCAGCACCAGGGCTTCCCCTCCAATCACCACAGCATGGCTTTGATAAATCATCTATGTTTACAGCTGCAAATCCCCCAAACTACACCTTGGAATTTCTGCCCAAGCAAAAGTACACCTTTTCCACTCCATTGCTCTTTCATTTCCAGTTGGTTGGTCACCATTTATGGCAGTGGACAGACAGGCAATTGTTTTGTTTTCTGAGTGACATCATGTTACATTGGTTTGGCACTTACAACTTGGAGTGGCAATCAATAATTGGCTATTGTTGCCATTAACAATGATCACTGTTCCAACTTTTTTTTAAGAGAGAAAGGGGTGCATACCTAAATATAGCAGATGATAGCAAAAAGTGGGAAAAGGAAAGGTTTGGTCTACTGCAGCAATTTTCAATCAGTGTGCCGGAAATGGTCCACAGGTGTGCCGCGGGAGCTTGGGGGAGGGTCATTTATTAGTGGGGCCATTGGGGATGTTAACTCTTGCTGGTAGCATGGCATGCCTTGTCAATTGTGAAAAAACTGATGGTGTGCCCTGAAGGTTTTAGTGCCATAAGATGAAAATTGCCGGTCTGCTGTGCCTGACACCATAGAAGACCACAAAAGTCTGCAAGAGGTTGCAGAGCCAGCTAGAAGTGGCCTATAACACTTCAAATGACGAGAAACCATTTGTGAATGCTCCTCCATGTTCTTTTAAAAAAAAAATCCTGTAATTAGAGAACTAGCACATCAGAGAAATGGCCTCTGTCTTGCTACTTTTTTCTATTTGCTACTTTTTTCAATATAGGACATCATTAAAAAATGGGATAGTCTCCCTCCAGCTGGAAGTGGTACAGTCCTCTCTACCGCTTCAGAACACCACCGCCACATTCTCTGCTGCACACACAGGCCGCATCCATCGTGCTAACATCACCCGCTAAACGAGGCTTAATAGCCACCTTCGCAACTAGAAATAGCCTTCCGAAGACAAGCACGACTGAAGAAAATATACTTCCTATCAGATTTCGGTGCTGATTGAAATTCTCATGCTTGCTCGCTCTCTCTTTTTTTTTTTTTTTTTTTTTGCAATAAGTAATTATGAAACTTTATCCCACAAGGATGAGGCAACACTGTTTCGAGCTGCATATTCTCTGTCCTACTCTGAATAGGATGCTGTCAAGCTGACACTTTCCTTCTGTGGGATTGCTCATCCTTCGTTTAAAAGAGAAAAGGGTTTCTAATCACCTTAAGTATTACAACCCAATTTATTTTATTTTAAGAACATTTTAAAAATTGAAGACAATGCCCTAAAACAGGGAGAAGGGGATTTGTCCAGTTATCGGAACAGTGTCCACACTCTCTTAAGATATGTAATGCAAGAATAAAATCACTTTGCAGAAAATTAACACCCACCTGGGCCTAAACCAGATCTCCACAGTAACGTCTACTAAAAATGAAACTTGTTGTGAAGTTCGTGTTCACCAATTCCGTTTCCCCCACCCACACCCACACACTAACCCCATTGGTTGATGCCTACAAAAGGTGGGGAAAGCACTGAATATATGAGTACATGAAGTCACAACATCACATATTTCTTATTACTGGGGAGATTTAGGTGCTCTGCAGGGCTCTGCAGTCAAACGTTCCAGTTTAATCTCCGGGAGGGACTGAAAAAGACCCCATCTAAAACCCAGGAGAATTGCCGGCGGTTTGTGCAGAAAATGCGAAGCTAGACAAGACTGATAATCCAACTCAGCTTAAGGTTGCTTCAGTATAGATTATAGGTTGAAAAACCAGACCGCTGTAACTGCTGTTATGAAACAACTCTCCTTAGGGGAATCCATCCCACCTTTGGCTGGGTTCACAGAAGACACTGCAAGTGATATCTGTGAATTATGAGCGACATCATAACTCTACCACTTTTCTAGCCCCACTGAAGCTCTTCACACTATTGTCCATTCCTGTTGGTTCTACAGCCTAGAGCAGTGTTTCTCAACCAGTGGTACTTGTACCACTGATGGTACTTGAGGTGGTGTCCTGTGATACACACAGGACCCCCAAACCCCACCACCTGGCAGTGAGACCAGCTACACAATATAACAGCGGCAGGAGGCTCAGCTCAGTTGGCAGAGCTCCAGCATGCACTTTTCGAGTGCTCAAAAAAGCCCTCACATCTGAGCCTCTTACTGGTATTTATCATGTTGCGTCTTGCCTTCCAATCCAGAAGTAACTGGCAATGATGTCATAGCCAGTTTCTTCCGGTAATACTTCTAATAGGTGGACCATGCAAAGTGGTACGGTGGGGGGACAAACGTTGAGAAATGCTGCCCTAGAGCTCAGATCATGCAAGAACTTAAGGGTTCAACCCCAGTGAGGTGAGAATGCACACACCATTTTTGAAAGATTTACAGAACCACACAGACTAGGTGTTGTTATCTTGAAATCTGCAGCTGGATGGTCCAATTGAGTCAACACATGGGCAGAGTGCAATTACACCCACATTTCAAATTGAATGGGAAACAGCAGCAGCTAGGAGATCAAGGATGTGGAATGTGGGGCTTTTTGCAGATTATGATGAGGCAGGGAGTGGACAGAAACAGGACTTTGCCTATCATCCTACCAAAGCAGCTCACAAACTAATCTAGTTGAATGGGATCTAGAATTAGCCCATAGAGCACTGGTTCCCAAACTTTTTAGCACCAGGACCCACTTTTTTTAAACACTCTACTGGGACGCACCTAGGTTTACCAGACTTTTTAAAAAGGAGAACTAGAAAGAAATATTTTATTTATTTATAAGTAATAATAACCAGAAAAAAGACCCTCAAACAATTATCTCTATAATTACACAGGTTTGCAAACTGCAGGAGCTGAGCTCTTTGCAGGGTAATTAGCAGCTACAGTATCTGATTTTTGAATAGCCTCAGGGCTTAAGACAATTAGGGCCCAATCCTATCCAATTTTCCAGTGCCTGTGCTGCTGTACCAATGGGGTATGCACTGCTTCCTGTGTTGGGGAGGCAATCACAGAGGCCTCATTAAGGTATGGAAATGTTTGTTCCCTTACCTCAGGGCTGCATTGCGGCTGCACTAGTGCTAGAAAATTGGATAGGATTGGGCCCTTAGTTGTTTTACCTTTCCATCATCCTTTGAGGACCCACCAAAAATCAGGTCACGACACACAGTTTGGCAACCACTGCTAGCACAACCATCTCCACTAATTTGAGGTCTCTCACTCTGGGGCTGCAGTACATTATATAGAGCACCCTTTGTCCTGATGGCGTTACAGAAATACGAATACGTTAGAGCGAAAAGACAGGTTCTCACCTCAAGAAGCTTACCGTGTAGCTAGCTTAGCGGCACTACCACCACAAATACACATTATTTTCACCACATTTTCAGTCACAAAACCAGTAGGCTAAAATGGAGCAATGTGCAATGAAGTCTCAGGTTTCGAAACCGGTTCTGACAGGTATTACATCCTCTTCATACTGGTTTCCTGAATGAAGGTTAGTCTGCTGCTTGCCATATCTCCTGTGCTTATCATCATGACCTTATGAATCACTTGCGGGTGTGAAGCTTCTCTTTCATGGACAGTAATCCCACACATAAAGCAGTGTGCTGGTCATATGAGCATTATCACGCATAGTACATGCACAGGAAGCAGCAATCATAGTAGTTGCTCACAGAGGCATCACTGGGTTTGGTTCGCTCAGTGCAAGAGCTCATTGCATCACACCCATAATGGATCTCCTCCCGTACAGACCATACAGAATAAATTACAATATCATATGCACAGCCTAAATCCAGTTGCCTCACTAAAGTTGGTGTAATCCTCATTAACTTTATTTATTTATTTTTATATAAAATAGTACAGGTTACCCAACAAATCAGTAAACCAACAAAAAACCAGTGGACAATTTGATGACACTCCCAAAACTAAATAAGAGTCCTAGTATTAGCTCTGATACATTAAAATAAAAGCTGACTCATATTAACATCATATTGGTTCCCTACTGTGTCATAACACCAACTCTTTGGCTCTCAGAACAATCAGTCTTATTGGTCAGTACTGAGCTTTAAAAATACACTTTTTATTACATAAGGCAGCTGTGTTTTCTTTTTTCTGGTTATTTGTTCATAACTTTTGATACAATACATATATTTAAACGCAGTTTGTTTCATTGTATTCTGCATGAAATTCCACGTCGAATTATATGTAACACTATTAATCAAAAATAACAAGATTTCACAATTTTGACTACTAGTGGTGCCCACCCCCAAGTATGTCACCAGATGCAGTCAGAACCCCCCCCCCGAATCCCCCTAGCAATGCCACTGGTTGCTTAGTGTGTGTAGCCGTAGACCAAAGCGGATACTTGTGCTTTCTAGGAAAAACCTATGTACGTCCCAGACAACCCATGTCACCCCAGGGCTTGAGGCAGCACAATAATAATAATAATAATAATAATAATAATAATAATAATGGTATTTATATACCGCCTTTCTTGGTCGTCAGATTTCTCCTTAGACTTTAATTCAAGGCGGTTTACATAGGCAGGCTATACTAAATCCCAATAGGGATTTTTACAATTGAAGAAGGTTCTATCTTTCAAGAACCACAACATTTCAGGTGGATCTTTTACAATCTGGTATCACATTCTGGCCTCCATTTTCCTCCCACACAGGCTGACAGCGGCCAAAGAGCAGGTGGAATAACTCGGCTAGGCTTGTCAGCTGCTTCAAGGTCTTGCCTTTCATGGTGCCGGTGGCCTCGAACTGGCGACCTTCAGATGTTATCTTCAGGCAAACGGAGGCTCTACCCTCTAGACCAGACCTCCTGCCCAACAAAAGCTACTACCTCTTATGCAGCAGAACACCAGTCACCACCTCTGCCTTTCCACCTCCTTTTCTCACTCCCTGGATTTGTAAATGAAGAGAAGAGTGGAATAGAAGAGGAAGTGTGGATAAGGAGAATTTGTAGGCTAGAGCAGGGGTGTCCAAAGTTTTTGGCAGGAGGGCAACATCATCTCTCTGACACTGTGTCGGGGGCCGGGGGGGGGAAAGAATTAATTTACATTTAAAATTTGAATAAATTTACATAAGTTTACATAAATGAATATATTAAAGATGATCTTATATGAACGAGTGAAGGTCTTGCAATAGCTCAAGGCCTATAAAAGGCCTTGCACAAAGCAAGGCTGGCCTTTCCTTTGCTGCTGCTACTGCATCACAGACATGAAACAAGAAGCAGTGGAAGGAGCCCTCATCCTACAGCTCATGTGAGAGGTCAAACAGTCACACTCATGCTGAGAGCAGTTGTGTCGGGCCAGTGTGGGCTCCAACAAATCTTCAGAGGACCAGAGTCTCACTGGAGACTGTGGGCTCCCAGAGGGCCGCACTGAGAGGCCTCGAGGGCCGCAAGTGGCCCCAGGGCCGGGGTTTGGGCATCCCTGGGCTAGAGCATTGGACACTCTAGCCAACCACTATCTTGTACATTTCCCTTTCTGCTTCATTCCCCTCTTGCGTTCCAAATCCAAAGAGCATGGGGAGGAGGCGGAACAAGCAGATTGTGCCCCCCAAAACGATCTAATGACCTTAGCAACAGTGTGTGTGAGCGAGAGAGAGAGAGAGAGAGAGAGAGAGAGAGAGAGAGAGAGAGAGAGAGAGAGAGATGAGTAGGACTACTATGTTTTCTTGACCTATTTATAAAATTGGCACCACTGTATCCCAAATAACCTCAAGACAGCTTGCAATTCAAAACACAACATTTCAATGACTGAAAAACTGCTCCCAACTGATCAGGCAGCAGACCTTATTGTTTGGTTATTTTAATTCAATGTTTAAATGATTCTCTGAGAGACAGAAAAAGGGCAATAGCCCTTCTCAGATTGTACCTGTTATAACACATGCACGCATTGGTTTTTTTTAAGTATGGGCTTTTTTTTTTCCTTACATGCAGATTTAATCTTTTAATCAATTGCTTAACTTTCTGAAACTTACAAATTACCTCATTTCTCTTATTGTGCAACAGTCATATGTAGCCGTCCTATTTCTACAAGAAACATCACATCTGAAGTATCTGTTTGAGAGAGAACTTCTCCCTCTAGGAAAAGTCAGTTTATTTTCAGCAATCAAAAACACACTTTCAGAAATTAAGAGCTGGAAGATGCACTTTGTTCCAACAAGCAACAGTCTCACTTGGTGCTGGAAACAATACACATTTTGGCTCTGGTGGCTAATTCCCCACTCGCTGATAACAAAAGCATAAAAACTTCCCTTCTGTTGCTTTGAGACACACAATATTTGTAAGCTTACAAAGCGCAGAAACTGCTAACCAAGAGGAAATGAGTTTAAAAAGGGAAATGAACAGTGCCATATTGAATAGATTATCGCACAGATTGTCCAACAGATGTAAGCAAACCAAAACAGTTGCTTACTTTTCGCTCCTAGAGATACAAAGTGTAAACAGAGAGCGAGCGGGTGTTCAGAACGCTGCAGGCTGCAACAGGCTCTTCAAGAATCAGTTGATTTTCTTTTAAGAATGACAAGATGTGATGGGAAGTGCATGTCCTCTTGGGGGAGGTATCAAAACAGGGATCGTGGCTTCTCCTCTAAAGGGCTGCCACATTTTAATAACCTCTACAAGGAACACAAGAAAAACATTTCCTGAACATTCCAGAGGCAGAATCCAATATACTGAAATATGTGAGTAATTGCAACATACCCATGAATAGTTTGTACCTGCTGACCTAAACCAGGATTTTGACCCCAGAACCTATTCCAATTTGCCAAGGTGAAGAAACACTGAAACTTGCCTCTGGGTATATGCAGAGCACATCACTCCCTCTTCTTATTAACATAAAAAGAGCCCAGCTGGACCAGACCAAAGGCCCATGTAGTCCCATTTCCTATGCCTCACAGCCTCAGGGGAGCTCACAAGACCATAAGAGACCTGCATCCTGTGCCACTCCCTTATAGCTGACATTCTACTTCTAAAACCAGGAGGTTGCATTTACTTCATGGCTTGTAACACGTGATGATGGACTTTTTTCCTCCATTAATCTGTCCAAACGCCTTTTAAAGGCATCTAGGCCAGGTGTTTTCACCATATCCTGTGGCAAGGAGTTCCACAGATACACCAAGACACAAATCTGGTATATCACAAAAGATAAGAAAGGTGCAGAAAATAGGAAAGCAAAATTATCATGGAAACAGCCTCCTACTGACCTGTTCCAGCTGTTCCATCCATATTGTCTAACACTGACCATCCCAGATTTTAAGCAGAGATTTCTCTCAGTCCTATCTCAATATGCTTCCAGGGACTAAAACTGGGACCTTCAGCTTAAATGTATGTGGTCTGCCACTAAGTCACAGATGTTCACCAGGACAGAAGCTGGAGCACTTTTCCTACGAGGAATGGAGAAAACATTTTTGGTGTTTGCAATCAAAAGAAAAAATGACTAACAGCACGATCCTACGCACCTTCTCAGAAGTAAGACCCATGGAATTCAATGGGGCTTACTCCCAGGTAAGAATGCTTAGGATGGCAGCTTAAGGTTTATAAAATTGTAAATAGTGTGGGAAAGGTGGATCATAAGAACTTTCTTTTCTCATAATGCAAGACCTTGAGGTCATCTAACAGAAGGGTAGTCTATTCCTGGCAGACAAAAGAAAGCACCTTTACACAACATGCACCCTGTAATTAATGTAGGGTGTCCATTGCCACAAGATTTGGTGACCAGTTTAGACCCAATCAACACACGATGTAAACTGAAGTTCTGAACAGAGATGGCAGCATTCTGGACTGTTCCACGCAACTTCACATGGGGAAGTCATATTTCTAAATCCCCCTTCCCCCAACCATGTAGTAAAAGAGCACTCTGAAGGTAATATTTAGTGCAGGTTTCCTCTAAATAGCTGGTTTATTATATGCAGCATATTTTTTTTTGCAGAGGTCACTTAAAAATATGAACCCCCCCCCCCCGCCCCAGCTGTGGTATGAAGTGCCACAGTTCACATTTTACCAAGTCAGGGCACAATCCTAACCAGGTCTCCTCAGAAGTAAGTCCTATTTTGTTCAATGGGGCTTACTCTCAGGAAAGTGTGGTTAGGATTGCAGCCTCAGTCTATCAGTTCATTTTGGGTAACATGTAGATTGGATCTTTGATGACTGTTAAGTAAAAGGATGTTAGACACTTCCATGGAAGAAGAGAGGTCCTTAGACATATAGAGTATCCATGCTCAGGGGAACTATACCTCTGAACACCAGCAGCTAGGGACAAATATTTCCTAGGTTAAGCCCCTTGGCCATTGCTGCAACCAGATACTGGCCTTCATTGACTCCTGATTGGCTCAGCAGAACTCTTCTTACAGAGAAGAAATCAATTAGCAACTATTAGCCATGATACCTAAATGCAGCTTCCAGATATAGGGATAGTATACCCTATGTTCTTATGGATATTGATGCTAGGGGAATGACAAGCAGTGGGAGAGCACAATTGCCTTTATGGAGTACATAAGAACATAAGAACAGCCCCACTGGATCAGGCCATAGGCCCATCTAGTCCAGCTTCCTGTATCTCACAGCAGCCCACCAAATGCCCCAGGGAGCACACCAGATAACAAGAGACCTGCATCCTGGTGCCCTCCCTTGCATTGACATTCTGACATAGCCCATTTCTAAAATCAGGAGGTTGCCCATACACATCATGGCTTGTAACCCATAATGGATTTTTCCTCCAGAAACTTGTCCAATCCCTTTTTAAAGGCATCCAGGCCAGATGCCTGGATCACCACATCCTGCGGCAAGGAGTTCCACAGACCAACCACGCACTGAGTAAAGAAATATTTTCTTTTGTCTGTCCTAACCCTTCCAACACTCAATTTTAGTGGATGTCCCCTGGTTCTGGTGTTATGTGAGAGTGTAAAGAGCATCTCTCTATCCACTTTATCCTTCCCATGCATAATTTTGTATGTCTCAATCATGTCCACCCTGAGGCGTCTCTTTTCTAGGCTGAAGAGGCCCAAACACTGTAGCCTTTCCTCATAAGGAAGGTGCCCCAGCCCAGTAATCACCTTAGTCACTCTCTTTTGCACCTTTTCCATTTCCACTATGTCCTTTTTGAGATGTGGCGACCAGAACTGGACACAATACTCCAGGTGTGGCCTTACCATAGATTTGTACAATGGCATTATAATATTAGCTGTTTTGTTCTCAATACCTTTTCTAATGATCCCAAGCATAGAATTGGCCTTCTTTACTGCCAACTCTGACTAAAGCTATTACTAGATCTTTTTTCCAGCATGATGTCATGTTGGAAATTCCTGGAGGCCCTATTAAAATCTCCAGATTGATCTCTAGGTAATGACTACTGAAAGCAATGGTGATTCCTGGAGACCAGGGCCAGTCCCTCCACAAGGTCAACTGAAGTGATCGCCTTGGGCACCAGACTGGTGGGGGATGCCTACCTTGGTCTACCCATTCTCCTCCACAGTTCCCACTCTCTGAACTGGAAAGAGAAGAAGGGGATGGAGCAGGAAAATAAATGTGGAGTTGAGAAGGGCAAGTGGGGCAGCCACCCTGGGTCCGACACTTCCTTGACCACTATGTGGCCCTAATGGGGGGGGAGGAGAACCACACTGGTTGCATTGCCCTAGGCCAGAATGCTGCCCACACTGATGCAGAAAGCTGAACTAGACGGCCTGATCCAGCAGGGCTCCTCTTATGTTCCTTTGACTGTAATTCTGCACACACTTTCCTGGGAGTAAGCCTCACTGACCACAATAGGACTACTCTGAGCAGCCATGCATCAGACTGTACTGTGAAGCCCCACAGAAGTCTGAGCCATCTACTGGACCACTGTGAGATGCAGGAAGCTAGACTAGATCAGGTCCCCTTTGGCCTGGTCCAACGGGGCTCTTCTGAGGTTCTTCTGTTCAGAACATCAGTGGGGCTCCTTTCAGAGCCAGGCCACAATCCTATCCACACTTACCTGGGAGTAAACCCCACTGACTATAATGGGACTTACTTCTGAGTTGACATGCATAGGCTTAGGCTCTCAGGCTGCAATCCTATCCATACTTTCTTGACAGAGAGCCCCATTGGCATTGACCATACTGGGAATTACTTCTGAGTAGGTATGCATAGAATTGGGCTCTGAGGTAAGGCTACCATCCTATCCACACTTCCCTGGGAGTAAGCCCCACTGACTGTAATGGAACTTACTCCTGAGTAGGCATGCATAGGATTGGGCTCTGAGGCTACCATCCTATCCACACTTCCCTGGGAGTAAGCCCCACTGACTATAATAGGACTTACTCCTGAGTAGGCATGCATAGGATTGGGCTCTGAGGCTACCATCCTATCCACACTTCCCTGGGAGTAAGCCCCACTGACTATAATAGGACTTACTCCTGAGTAGGCATGCATAGGATTGGGCTCTGAGGCTACCATCCTATCCACACTTCCCTGGGAGTAAGCCCCACTGACTATAATAGGACTTACTCCTGAGTAGGCATGCATAGGATTGGGCTCTCGGCCTGATCAGGACTGGGCTGGAGGAAGGCGCGCTCCACACATGCTCAGAGACCCTCTCGCCGCCGGCTGGGCGCGGGGAACGGCGTCTGGCTGGGTGGTTTGGGGAGGGGGAACCCCGAGGCGCCCGCGATCGCCGTGCTGCCAGACTCACCTCCTGCGCCCGACGGGACGGAGAAGCCGGGCTCGCTCGCTCGCTCGCTCGCTCGCTCGCCCGCCAGCCAGCCAGCCAGCCTGCCTGCCTGCCCTGTGCGCCTCCGTGCCGGAGCTCCGGCAGCCTGTGAGTCAAAGGCGGAAAGGCGCTGCCTGCCCCACACCACCGCCGGGGAGCCGGCAGCGTCCCTGCCCTCTAGCGGCGCCGGCTCCCTCGGGGAGCGGCCAGCCTTGCGCAAGACGCACCGCGGCCGCGCTCCGACCCGCCGCTGCTGTTGCTGGTCGGAAGGCGAGCAGGTGCTCGGGGCGGGGTCTGGCCCAACGCCGCCCCCCGGAGCACGCCTTGCGAAGGGTGGTATAGTCCTGACCTGGTGGGGTGGGGGGGCTGTACCACTTGGGTACATGCTTGACCACGCGTGGGGGCACACAATTACACACACTGCAAGAAGCATCTGGTATAGCTCTCTCTTGTTTTGAAGTGCTCAATCCTAGCTGGGTTTCAAAGGGAGAAGGAGGAGACCCCCCTCCCCATCACAGGACAGCAGGGTGTGATCAGGGGGTACAAAGTTTCTTTTGGGCCCCTTCCCAAAGGGGAGAGGAGGGGAGGGGTGAAACGGAGCGGGGGAGGGTGATGACAAGAGGTTGGGGATAGGGCAGATCAAGGCAAGGGGAGGGCAGCGACAGCTGGCATTGTCTTTGGAGCTTCCCAATGTAGAGCCCAGGTCCACCTGTTCATGCAGCATTGGTAGCTAGATGTAGCTGCCAACATGTTTAGGCTCACACTAGAATGGAAAGTGTCCTGAGTGCACCAAAAGCGACTTCTGCAGCAGCTGCAGTCCCGCAGTTGGTGTTCCTGAGCTCCTACACCAGCCATTTTCAACCACTGTGCCATGTCACACTGGTGTGCCGTGAATGGTCCTCAGGTGTGCCATGGGAATTTGGGAGAGGGTCATTTATTAGTAGGACTATTGGGGATGTGAGTCCCCATTGGCAGCACAGTGTGCCTTGTCAATTGTCCAAAGACTAATGGCGTGCCTTGCCAGTGTGCCATGAGATGAAAAAGATTGAAAATCACTGTCCTATACATTCATGGTAAGCAGAACCAGCTTCCTTTCAAAAGCAACTCGCTGTAGGCAGGGGAACCCGTAAAGGGTTAATCCCCTGTACCCTGGCAGGAAATCTGTCAGTCTCCCTCCCCCATCCAAAGCTGCTATTTAGGGGGGAGGGGAAAGGTGAGATGCACACTTGCACACAGCAAGTTCTCATGGAAGCATCCGCATTTAGTTTAACTCTGAGCGGCTGGCTCAGGTGGCTTGCATAGTACCTAGCTCAGCTGCTGTAGACTAGGACCACCACACTGCCAGCAGAGGGCTAACAGCCCCCAAAGGCCCTACTAATATATGACCCTTCCCCAAACTCCTGTGGCACACCTGTGGACCATTCATGGCACACCAATGTGCAGTGGCACAATGGTTGAAAATTGCTTATCTAGAGGGTGGAAAAGCAGGCTTTGGAGCAAGTATCCATCTCAGAAGAGGCATTCCTGATCCTCTAACACACGTCATCTTCTGCATTTTCTTCCTGCCTGCACATTTTTAAAAATAATTCCTTCTCTTCCCCCCCCCATTTTTTAAAAATTAAAAACTGCTACTTGATTCACTATGGCAACAGTTTTAACTACTGTGTGCCAGGACACATTGGTGTGCTGCAAATGGTCCACAGGTGTGCCGTGAGAGGAGTTTGGGGGAAGGGTCATTTATTGGTAGGGCCATTGGGGGATATGAGCCCCTGGCCGGCAGTGCAGTGTGCCTTGTCAGTTGTCCAAAAATTGATGGTGTGTCTTTTCAGTTTTAGCACCTTATGCCGTGTGATGAAAAAGGTTGAAAACTGCTGCATTATGGGAATCCCTTTTTTATAATGGAAATATTTTTAGTCAATGCACCTGTTGCTCTTTTCAGCATTGCAACCGAATAGGAATGTAGGTTTTCCTCTGAGCTAAGGAGCTGAGAACAACACTTCCCAATAATGCAATTGGGCCTTGACCGCCCATGTCTCCCCAGCCCAGCTTTTATCCTTTAATCACCACAGCTTCATTTTCTCTAGAAACTCAGCCAATTAGAGGGTAGCCTGGCTACCAGTGACTCAGACCTCGGCCTCTCCCAGGCTGTCCATCCTGTTTCCTGGCAAACCGGGGTGTGCTTATCAAAGGCTGTTTTTCCTACTGACCTACTGCACACACGTGCAGTTGGTGCCCATCGATTGGGTTGCAGGTTATAACTGACATACAATTATATATGAAGATTATATATGAAGATCAATGAAGATTGGTTTCATTTACTGATTTATTTTGTGATGTAAACTGTTTGGTGAACCACTTCTGTTGAAAAGGGGTATGCAAATATTCTTAATAATATTTGGGCAAGAAAAAAAAAAAGATTTATACTGGTTTTGCAGTCATTCTCTCTCTCCAAGAAACTCTAGATGTTTTGTTTTATTGAACCACAATGAATTAACTGTGCGCTAAATCTTCCCTCTCAGCTCAGTCCTAATCAACTTTCCAGCACTGATATAAGGAAACAAATGTTGCCTTATGTTGAGGAGGCCTCCATGACTGCCTGCCCATCACAGGATGCAGCATGTGCCCTGTCAGCACAGCTGGAAAGTTAGTTAGGATTGGGCTAACAGCCTAGGGCAGTGGTCCCCAAATTTACCTGTGTCACAACGCCCCTGCCACCTCTTCTTCATGAGATCCAAGAGGATGGCACCCAAATCTTTGTGAGATTTCATGAGATCCTAGATGGCAGTGTCCAAATCTTGTGAGATTTGGGTGCCACACTCTTGGTTCTCATGAAATCCAAGATGGTGGTGCCCAGGGGAATAGGCAGGAGGGGACACCGGGGACCCATGGTGCCCCTATGAGTGTGCTGGGATGCCCTAAGGCAGTGGTTTTCAAACTTTTTAATGCCAGGACCCACTTTTTAGAATGACAATCTGCCAGGGCCCACCAGAAGTGATGTCATTAACCTGGAAGTGATGTGTTGGCCAAAAGTGAAATCATCCAGCAGGAAAATTTTTAACAACCCCCATATGACAAAATCAAATCAAATTCTTTAACAGTGCAAACCTATGCATGTCTACTTAGAAGTAAATTCTATTGTGTTCAATAGGACTTAGAGCCCAGTCCTATCCAACTTTCCAGCACTGGTGTAGCTCCAATGCAACCCAGATGTAAGGGAACAAATATTCCCATACCTCAAGGAGGCCTCTGTGACCGCCTCTCCACTGCAGGATGGAGCACACACCCCATTGGCATGGCTGCACCAGCACGGGAAAATGGATAGGATTTGGTCCTGATTTTCAGAAAAGTGTGTATAGGATTGCAGCCAAAGAAAATTAAAAATTTACAGTAAGTGTAAGTTTAGAAATTTATTTAAAATAAAGGACCACCCTCCTATCCCCCCCATGCAGTTGTTGATCTGTTTAGAAAAATTCCCCATACATCCCAAAGACTGCAAACCTGTCCACGTTTACTCAGGAGTAAGTCCCATCACTATCATTGTTAAAAGCGTATACATAGTAGCCTGTTAAAAGTTCAGATCTATCACATTTTCCCAAATGCAGTCACATACCATGGTAACATCAAGCCTAATATTTTAAAAATAAAATGCACATAGAAATGAATGGGGAAACACCTGAAATGGACTCGCAATCCACCTAGTGGGTCCCGACCCACAATTTGAGAAACACTGCCCCAAAGTGTCGTGGCGTGCACTTTGAGATCCCTTGGCCTGGGGGGAAAAGAACCTGCTTCAGACCTGTGTTAGGAGCCCTCCCAAGGAGTTGTATTGAACCTTGTGTATAAATGAGTCAGAATCCGTAGTCAAGATTCAACAGACAACTCATTAAGAATTTTTCTTAATTCGGTAAGGGGTCGATAGTGAGGGACTTATCAGCACCTCGCCATGCTTTGCTTCTCAGAATACTCTGAGTAAAGTGATAAGTTAGGGGGCATGAAAATAATATAAGTTGATAGCACGGGAGTCTCCTTTAGTGTCCATGCAGGGCAGGCATGTAAATGCTAGCATGGTATACAAGCATGGGAGAAGCTACCTAGAACTTCAGTTCTTATCTTCATGCTGGGTTTTACTGATGCCAGCTCAGCTGTGGCTTTCCAGTGCAATTACCCTAATAAAGATAGGGCTGTGTAGCAACAAACTAGGAAGCCTATTTAGATTAGTGAAACAAAAGGGGCTCTTTTAAGCCAAGAGGCACTTCGCTTAAAAGTGAAGTTTATTTTAAGCGAAGGGGGAGGAACCAAAAACACCTGCTTATATTCTTCCAAAGGGGTGGGCAGGAGAGAGAGAAATCCAGGAAGTAAAGCAATAATAATAATAATAATAAAGTTTCTTTTTTTCTGCCAGAAAGTTCAATTGGATTAGATTACACAACTTACGAAGAGCAGGAAATGTAAAAAGAACTCGAAATAACAGTGCCGTGCTGCTGAGGTCATAAGCAGTCTTGTTCCAAAACAGATGGTTGGCATTTGTCGCTCACACAATTCTTAGAAGTGTAAGACAGAAGGAAAAATGGTTGTGTGTCAAAGGTTGTGTGTCTATACCAAATCACTGGAGATGCCAGGGCCACCTCTGCCACTGTGGAGGATGGTGGAGTACAGTGGTGGTCCTGGAGCTTCTGCTGCCCCAGGGTGGTCCCTGTAAATGTAGCCCCCCACCACTAAATGTAGTCCAGAGATATTCTGAGGGCTGAAGAACAGCCTTCCAGTGCTTCCAGAGGCTTTAGAAAGGTACTTCCGTTTAAAAAAAAAAAGAAAACAGAGTACCTTTCTAAGACCTTTCAGAGACTTTAGATGGCCTTCTGAGGGCCGGAAAGGCTGTGCGTAGCCCCGGTACACCAGTGGTGGTGTAACCACCTCTCTTCTTCCCACTCCCTAGATTTAAAAAGAAAGCGGAACAGAGGAGAAGAGCGAATTGGAGGAGAGAAGAGTGGTGGGGTCGGACTAGATAACTCTTCTTCCTTGTAAAATCCAGAGACCAGGAAAAGGAGTGACAGAGGTGGAGGCTGGCGCATGGCTAGGTAAGAGGGGAGACACTCTAGCCCACCAATCTCTTCTCCTCTACATTTCCTTTTCTGCTCCATTGTCCTCATTTTCAGATTCTGGGGGCATTTGGGAGGTGCTGGGGTGCACATGGTGGCAGCAGGTACACTGCTGCATACTGAGCCTGGCATTTGGTGAGCACCTTAGGTCCTGGGTGGTCCCAAAGGGTTGCTGCTTCATTGCTGGGTGGTCCCAAAGGATTGCTGTCCCAAAGGATTGCTGCAAAAGGATCAAAACGTTTTAGTTTATCACTGCTGGTTGGGGGGAGGGGTCAGTTTTAACAAATAAGGACAAATATTAAATCAGTGGGCACACTTATTTATAGGGACAATTGTTCTCCCACTGCTTAATGTAAGAGAGTTTTAAAATGTGCCCCTCGGTCCAGGTTGCAGCAGGTAACTGTGCCCAGTTAGGTTGCTGAGCCTGAATTTCATACACTTGCTGGCTAGTAGTCTGTACTGTTGGTTTTAAAGCTGACTTGACTAAGGTTGCTCACTGAGCCTGTGAGAGAAGCAAGATTTGAACCAAAGGCTTGCCTGTTTCACAGCTCAATCTCTTTAGTCGCAGCGCTGCACCAGTTCACAGCAGTTCCTGCTTCTTCTGTGCCTCTTCCAGTTAAACACTACTATGTTTAAGGCAGTAGGGCCCCTCCTAGGCTAGCACCTGCTTGTGTGTCTTTCATGGGGCCCCTTTGTCACAAATACAGGTAGCTCAAGTGGCCAGCAAGCTGAACAGGCAGATCCAGGGCCTGTGGATCACATCCCTGCAGAAGGTCCTTTAGGATAACGGTGCCAAACAGATGTGGCTCTTGAGCTCTCCCATCACTACCATCAGCTGTTCTCTCTCAGCTGCTGAGCTGTACTGAAGTATCACTACTGGAAGGGCAGCCCACACGATAACTGAGCTCCCCCATATCTTAAAAATATGATAAAATTTTGCATATTTTTCCTTTTGGCAATTGCAGCTAATGTATTCCTAAGTGTACCATCACTTAGTAACATCACATCCTGCTTAATGATGTCACTTCCAGTCCTTAGCAGGTATCATGAATGCTGTTCGGCCGTCTATATGAAATGAGTTTGACACCCCTGCTCTAGAAGGCACTGGAGCTGTTGAGGCTGCCTAAGACCCCCTCTGCCCTGGAGGCTGGACAAGAGGCATAGGGCATAGAGAAAATCATTGAGATGTATAAGATTATATATGGGATGGATAGAGTGGATACAGGAATGTCCATTTCCCTCTGGCACAACACCAGAATCAGGTGACATCCACTAAAATTGAGTATCAGGTGAGTTAGAACGGGCAAAAGAAAATACTTCTTTACCCAGCTTGTGATTCATCTGTGGAACACCTTGCCACAGGATGTGGTGATAGCACCTGAAGGCTTTGATGCCTTTAAAATGCAGTTGGACAGATTTATGGAAGAAAAAGTCCACCATGGATTACAAGCCATGATGCTTGAAACCTCGTTTTAGAAGTAGGCTAGCTCTAAATGCCAGATGCACAGGAGTGGCAATAGGATAGAGGTGGCTTGCTGTCTTGTGTGCTCCCCAAAGCATCTGGAAAGATAAAGGAAGCTGGATTAGATAGGTCACTGGCATGACACAGTGGGCTCTTCTTGTGTTTTAAGACCCCCTCTGTCCTTAAGGCTGAACAAGAGACACAGGACTTTGCCATGGAAAGCACATGCAGCAGCTGCAGCAGAGGAAATTAACTCCAGCAGAAGATGGCTAATGGATGTAGAGGTCAGGGGACTTCCTGACCTGCGAACACTTCTCTCCTCATGTCTTCCTAATTCATATTAGGGCTGGAGCCGTGTGGTAGATCATCTGCATTACATGCAGAAGGCCCTAGGTTCCATCAGTCTGTGCATCACCAGGTTGGCCTAGGGAAGACCCCAGGGAGCTGCTGCCAGTCAGTGTAGAAATGGCTGAGCTGGATCGACCAACAGCTTGACTCAGTAAGCAGCAGCTTCTTCTGACCCACCACATGCTTATATTTTATTGAGTTCACATATCTATAGCCCCTCTTTTGATACTACATTGACACAGGGCTGCCTAGAATTCTACAAATACAATGCAAATATATGTCAACTCTCTTACAACTCCAGCAGCAAATAAATCTAAAAAGACTTAATGTAAAACCAGTTAATTAAAAGTCACATGAAAAAGAGGCATTATGAGCACACTTTAAAATGAGATGAGGGGGTGGAAGCTTGAAGCTCCCTGTGGAAGAGGGCATTCCAAGGGAATTCTGTTGCCATGGGGGCTGGGAAACATGTTCCCACCCCACCCTCTAGCCTTTTTGTGAAGCCTTTTTGTGATTGCTTAGGCAAAAACCTGTGGTTGTACCTGTTTCATATCACGCAGAGATCTTTGTTCTGCCTGGCCCTAGTCCATGTTATTAGCAGAGCTCTTACAGTCAGGAAGCTCACTTAACTGTTATCTGTTTCCTCATTCTCCCATGTACAACAAGGGATACAAATTCCAAGAGAGTAGTCTTCATTAGCATGTTGCGACAAATGGTTTGTGTCTCAAATACTTTTGAGTTGCATCAGATGAATCTGATAAAGCAGGGGTCTCCAAACTTTTTGGCCAAAGGGCCACATGAAATATCTGGCGCAGTGCTGAGGGCCAGAAAAAAAATTTACATATAAAATTTAAATGAATAGAGATGGAACTTAGATGAATGAATAAATGAATGAGTGGGCTCATTCACTCAGCCTCTCTGGCGCTCAAAACACCCTCCAGATGCAATCAGAGCACAGCTCTGGACATGTTCAGTCGAGTGGGCCAGAGACTTTCAGGGGACAAGAGGCTGGCTGTGGGCCAGATAGAGGCTTGCTGCGGGCCGCATCTGGCCCCCAGGCTGGAGTTTGGAGACCCCTGTGATAAAATAGAGATTTGCCTATTTGGGGCGAGCTAAAGCCTCACTCAACATGCCTTTCACGTCAGATTATACCCATCCAATCATACAGACACTATCTAGCTCACCAATGACTCCATTCTGGTTTTTGAAGTGTATCTCAAGCTACTATACTCTGATATCATAAGACAGCACTTCCCAATCTTCTTTGGTCCACAATGCCCCCCTCCCCCATATGCTGCAAATGCAGTGTGTGGCTCCTGGAATTCACTGAGGATGACATCATTTGGGTTTGGAGACCTGTGACGGAGCTTCAAACTAGCAGGTCGGGACAGGCAGGTGGACTTTTCAAAGTGCATGAGAACCACACCGCGCTGGATCTCAGCCCAATGGGCTGAGCCTCCTATGGCCGTCTTGAAGCTCCATCATGGGTCTCACTACCAGCCTGCTTCAGTTGGGGAACCCCTGTTGTAAGGGAAGGCAGAATAAGTAAACCACTTAGCAACCAGCACCCACTTCACTCTTGGAGTAGTATTGGACCAGAATGGTAGTTCTTACTTCCATCACCAAAAGCTAGTTCCAAACAGAAAGCAGCCACCTTGGAAAAAAACTCCCTGAGTAGCAGTGAATCCCAAAGGAAATATATTTGAGGCAGAGTTTGTAACACACAAATGATGGCAACTAACCCAAATGACATGAACTTGGGATCCCTTCATGCTGCCATATTTGTTTTGCTCCCTTTATTTCCACTACAGCGCTATATGTCTTGGCTAGATGATGCCTGATTAAAAGAAAAGCAGAAGGGGAAAATCACATGCCTTGAAAAGAAAATAGATGTCAAGAATGATAAAAATGTGTTGAAACATTTATTTTATATATATTTCACAAAATCGTCACAAAAAGTATTGAAACAAAAAAATTAGACTTAAGTCAAATACAGAGATGAGATGTACAAGAAATGAGCAGGCAAAACTTAAAAGGTCTTGAAAGTAATTTTTTTTTTTACTTCAGATTGAAAAAAATGAACAGTTCAACTGTTCGGGTTAAATAAGGATTTGCAAGATATACAGTGTTTTTATGAATACAATGCTGGTCATTTGAGGAAAATACCTCAATTTCTCCTTCATGCTTTTTTTCCTCTTCTCATCTGTTAGAAAGATACTGTTTACAAAATGAAACTTAAGCAGTCAAGGAAAAGCTATTTTTCCATTAAAATTTATGAAAACCATAAATTGACACAAACCTAAGATTCCCAATGGAATCAAGATTATCTTCCCGCTAACACCACATTCAGATAATCACATGCTTATTGGAACACCAGTCTCTGCATCCCCACAGAACATTTGTTTCCAACAATGAGGGTGATTCTTCCAAAATAAAAGAATTAAAATTTTAAAAACTTCGGTGTGGTTAAATGTAATACAGATCAGTGTACCACATGTCTGTAACAGCATTTGCTAAGAGCAGCTAGTAATACTGGATTAATATAATTTAGAATTTGTTCCCGAAAGCAGTGAAGGTAGGACTTGGACAGTTATAAAATATTTGTTTTTAAACCCAAAATAAATATTCTGATTATGCATAATGTGACACCTTGTACTAAATTCTAGTAACCAAAATTCTGTTGGTAAGAAAAACTGACCAAACCAAAACATAGATCTAAAATTTAGCACATTCAGGTTAGTTTTGTTTGTTTGAAGCTTAGTGTTCTTAGAGCATTATGGTGTAAAGGGTTTGTTTTTTCTCCTTTTCTGGAAGTTAAAAATGCTTTACCATGTTGTGTTTTTTCATTTGTTAGTTTTCAGTCATGACAGTTTTTGGTCGTGTTGCATTATTTTATTTAAAAAGCTTTTGCACTGATCAGTGCATATTAAACATCAAAGTTGGTCTGCAGTTTATAAAAGAAACATTGAAAAGCTAATATTAGTCCTTCGAAAAGGATCATCATCATCATCATCCTCTAGAATGGATACATCAAACGCAGTCTTGCGCACCAGACGCATGTGCGCACACAAACACTCGCACGCGCACTCCTCTTCAAAGAAAAAATGTTACAGTAAATGTCACTTTACATTCTATCAATTAAAGTGCTCCAAATCCTCTTTCCTCTTTTTCTGCATCACAAAGAATGCAAGTGACCAACAACTCTACACATTCTGTTTGCGTCCATAGCATGAAAATTTATCTTCAGTCTTAAAATGTTCCAACCTTTTTTTTAAAGAGGCAGGGTAGGGAGAGGGGGGAAGTAACTGTTCAGTGAAGCTTTACTCGGATATGAAAGGGTTTCAGCTCTTTAGACAGCAGCACAAATTTACTTCCATTATTGAAGACAGTTTAATTCGTTGAAGGGTGGATTAAAAATGCCTAAAAAAGGGCATGAGATAACACTTAGGTAAAATTGTTTCAACTGCCTTAACAGTTCCATTTCTCCATAAGTTTAAAAAAGAAAGATAAGTAAGATAAAAGTTGTGAGAGGCAAGAGGGTAATAAGTACAAGGTCAGTGGATAAAGGCACAAAAAAAGGCATATAATTTAGAGGAGGTCCCAAAATGCAGTCATCAAACCCTCGACGCGTTTGGGTTTAATGCAGCAAGATAGGACAAAGCCCTCTTCCCCCCCCCACCACCCCTGGCCGTTAAAATATTCCAATTTCCTAGCAAATAAAAAAAAAGAGGCTTTTGATGAAAACTAACCTGGCACTTTAAGAAAACAAGGTGACAGTTCACGTTTCCTCCCGAGAGAGGAACACAAAGTCAGAGTTGACACAGGATGTATTTGTACACTTTATGAACACATCTTTGTCCCTGCGTCTAAATTTTTTCCTTTGGAGAAACAACTGATGCAGACGCATAAATATGCTACCAAATTATTTAAATGCTAAAAGAAAAAAATAAACACACTAAGCCATGTAATTCACTACATTTGTCTGATGTTAAACTGACCATTCAGGTTTTTGTTTTTTTCTTTTTAAACTAATCCTGAGGAAAAAGGAAAATCATTCTACAATTTAAACAGTAATGTTATGTAAAAAGTATTAACAAATCCACTATTACAAATGTCAATTCTCCTATTTGATCATCTATAGATACACAATAAAATGGTAAATATATGCAAAAATAATTTAAAAATTATCATGCGTGAATTTACCCTCCTTTGACGTTTGGGTTTCCCTCAAAATACAATTTTTTTCACTTTTTATCCTTTGTTTTATTTTAATTCATTACCAACCCCCTTAAAGCACACTGAATACTACCCCTACAGGTCAGCATAAAAGCTGTTGGGAAATATTTATTATACATTCAAGCTTTTATATCCTAAAACGACCCTGTTGTAGTATATGACTTATCAAGTTAGCCGCTTTTTCCTCCTCCTCCTCCCCCCCTCTTTTTTTTCTTTTTCTTTTTTTTTTATTTTTATTTTTTGCAGTTCTCAGTCTTCATGATCTGTTCCGTGGCGAGCTGGAAAAAAAAACTAAAACACGTTGCTAAACGTTTTCAACAGTCTGAGGCTCCAGGCAAGGTCCGCGTAGTAACTGTCCAACTTATTCTTGTAGCATGAAATCACTGAACGCAGAAGAACAGTCAACCATCAGAGAGTCCCTCCTATCTACACAGGTCTGAAAGGACCGCTTCCCTCTTGTGTTTCCTCTTTTTGCCATGGTAATACTGGTGAGATTTGCTGCCTTGGTGCTGTTTGTTCGTCACCGAAGTGCCATGGCTTGAATTTGCTGGACCATGGAAGCCTTTGCTGGAAGAAGTGCGGAATAACCTTGTGGGTCCGTGCTGCAAGAGAGAAGGATACCAGTGTGAGCAGGGGAGCTACCATTTGCACACATGTGAACCAAGGGCAAAGCCAGGGGTGCGTGGGTTCCATGCAAGGTCACATAAGGATCAGGAAGGTTTGTGCGGAGTTTTCAGGATGCAAGATTTTGTATGCCTCTGCATTTCTTTATGATTCCTCAAGCTCTTTTACCCCTTTAAGCTACCCACTGCCTCACAGATCCCTTTCCTCTCACTAGGGAATCTTTTTTGATAGCAGCAATAAGCCTCCCCTTTACCATCAACACTTTGGGAGGGGGGAAAGATGAGAAGGAGAGAGATCCATCTTACCAGATCTCCACCTTAAGCCTGGGTATAAAGCCACAGGCCACAGAATTAGTGCAGCCTGCAAAATCCTCTACTGAAGCCCGTGGGGTGGGGGAGAAATCTCAGTTAAGATATTTAGACTTCAGACACCAGTGAGTAAATGAACCCAATGCCCTACCAACCTGCGATTTGTTTGCAACACTGGATGCATTCACTGTTTGGCTGTTTGTTATTTTCACACTTGACTGTGTGGATCCCAGTGATATGTCCTGAGTTGCCATTCTGTTTGCGGTAGGTTGGCGGCAGCCCAGCTGTTTAGAGGTTTTGCATGGTGTTCCATCAGACTCCTGTCAGAAACAGGCAAAAGTAGGAACACTTATTGTAGTTAATGGGAACGATCAAGATAAACCCACCCACTGTTTTCAGGTGGCCAGTATCCTCAAGCTATGACCAATTAGGAGGACACTGCTATCAAAAATCAAGTGTTAAAGTTCCCACCCCAATATACACTCCTTTCTCCAGTGACCTGTCACAGGCTAGTTCACACCCTGGGACTGTTCCTAAATCACACTTTTATCCACAAAATGCAAATATTTTTGCACAGAAATTAGGTGTTTTGTTAAAGTCTAGTGGCTGAAAACTTCATGACTTTGGGGTAACCTTATGTCAATACTCTTAAATAAACTGCTTAAGAAGCTGCAGAAAATGGCATTTGTAACACTTGCATCCCTAGGCACTCCTGGTACCTTGTAATGAGCCAGAATCCCCCCACCCTTTCAGAGCTGCAAGGGTTTTCCAAACCTGCAATAGCTGCCAGGGGAAATTTTTTTTACAAGAAACAGAAAATATTGTGAGTGCAGCCCTGCTAATCCAGAATCCCGTTTCCCATAGTGGGCAACCAGATACCTCTGGACAATCCACTAGTAATGCAGTCTTTGAAAAAGGGCTTCACAGCAAGAGACTGCCTCCTAGCCCTTTTCTGTAACCAGAAATGACCTAGGTAATGCAAAGAAGCTGCCCTTTCAGGCACCTCTAGCTCAACGAAACACACGTATATTTTCCATCACTCTCATTCCCCATATTCTAGAAATGACTGGTTCCTTTTGAGATAGGCAACCCAAATAAAAGCTACACCAGGCTAGGCCATTGTTTGCCCACCAGATACTGCTTATATCCAAGTCCAAAGTGAGCTAAAATAGGATACTCTTGCAATGTTAGGAAGATCATGTGAAGAAACAGAAGCATATTGAAAAGCCACCCTTTCCAATGACTGAAGGCACACCATTAGTTTTTAGTATTCCATTTCTTATACTGGATTCCAAGAACATCACGAATACTAACATCATGTCTGCAGGACCTGCAGAGATTCATTGTAACATGTGTACAAGTCCAAAAAATCTGGTCCATGTCAGCATTCACATACGAACATAAAAAAAATGTGATGAGCAACCCTACAGTCAGAGGGCGCACTGGTAGACAAACCAACACTCAACCAGATGCCATCATTAGCATTGACTGGTACATAAGTAAGAAATAGATAACAAAGAGTTAATGAGTTGCGGATCTGAAGTTTAAAGAACAAGAGAACATCAATCTGAAATAATCTGAAATGGAATACTTATGAGAAGATAAGAGGGGCTGTTGGAGATATAATGTATATATGGGTGGAAATTTAAATTATTAAGATATAAAGTTGTAAGTAATTATAACATTCAACTTCGCCTGTGCTACATTATTAAAGAATTATTATTCTTTGTATTTTTTTATGTATCTTTAAGGTTGTCTTTTCTTTTTTTCTCCTTTTACTGTGTTTTTCCTTTCCTTTTTCCTTTATTATTATAAATAAATGAAATTTAGATTCTACTGTGAAAAAACAAGCAGAAAACATCTGCTTTTTTGGACATTCAGTAAATTTATCGAGGATTGGCATTCACCAGATTTGAACATTCACTGCAACTATAGGTGCTTAGAAACTGATTTTCTTTATTTCTTAAAGCATATTCATGGGCCAAGACCCCAGGAGTCACTATAAGCATAGGGTTTGCATGTGCCCAGTACGAGTGAGAACTTATTTTCTATCAAGATCAGACCCTTGCATCACTCACCATAACATATCACAAACTGCTTCTAAAACTTAGTTTCAAAAACAGCCTGACATAGGATTCTGTTGACCGCAGTTTGATAAATGCAATCCAAAGTCCCCATTGGGTGCATGGAAGCAACTGCATTGCTCTAGTGACCCAAAACATACAAACGCTACCCAGAAATTTTCATACTTACTACATCACTTGAGCTGGAAAGTGTAGAAGACGATGATGACAAAGGGCCCGACGAGGAGTTTGATGAATGCTTGCTTGGTGTCTCTGAGATTTTACTTCTAGGTTTACCTAGTGATTCGCTCTCTTCAGCAAGATTATTGTTGCATTTGTCCAGCTGCTGATTATCCACTATCAAGGTCACCCCATTACCTGGAAAAAATCAGTTGAGAATGACATAAGCGTCTGTATGCTAAAATCAAGTTATTCATAATGGTAAAAGCTTTAACCTCCATTAGAAAAGCACAGATTCCACATATGCTCCTCTCAGCCAGTCCATGGTCTAGGAAAATCAACTTCTCCTTTTACAATATTATGCTGCACATTACTTACATGGAACTTAACTTGTTTTAAGGCAATAATGACCAAGAACCTTAACATCAAGATTCAGGCCATCTATCCAATTGTACTGTATTTCAGACTTTCAACTTGTGAAACTTATACATGAATCATGCTTATGTCCCACTGAAGCTGATGGAACATCAATACAATTATTACTTCCAATGAGATTTACATCCCAATCCTGTGCACACCTATTTAGAAGTCCCACAATAACAGGGCTTACTCCCATGTAAGCATGCAGAAAAGTAAGCATGTAAGCAACCCATGTAAGCATGCAGTCTTAGTTATGACTAACTCTAGCTGGATTGGGGCCACCAACTTTAGTTGAATGTCCCTCCAACACTGTGTTCTGTACTCCATCTCCTGCTTCTGATTATGACATACTGTAGTGAGGATAATCAGAGCCCACAGCCTTTTATGCAACACTGATCCAGTCTATGAGGAATGGATGGATCCAGTGAAGAGATGGGCGAGATGGTGCGATTTAGATTTCATTTAGCCAATGGTTTTGCAATTTGTGCCAACAGACTGGGCCACAGGCCAGTCTAAACCTTCGCAGATCCTGCTGCTACATTTTCATGCTTCTGCTGCAATTCATGAGGTCTAGGAACTTATTTTAGTTGTTAAAGTTGTAAAATTCTCATTATTGGAGGCTAAGAGCAAAACTGATAGTCCGCATTACGGGCTACCCATTTCCAAAGTATCACTTAAGCTGATGTCTGGAAAGACTGTACAAGCCTCTTCACAGGATAAACTTACCATTGCAGGAAGTCTCTGTGCTATTCTGAATCCCCCACTGCTTTGATATCCAATCTCTATATGTTGCCACTTCTTGTGTTACTCTGATTATTCTTCCTAATATACTGTCAAGAGTTTAGAGAAATAAAAAGTTAGATTCAAAAGAAAATACAAAACGGGTGCCTTGTAAGCAAAAATGCTTGCTTGAAAGCAAAACTTTTGAAAGCAAAATGTTTACCTTTCACTTTCATTGTTGGGGTAATATTTAGCTATGGGTGACACCGCGTGGCTCAGGACTACGTATGCATAATCAAACGCTTGTTTTACTTGCATGGCACCGTAGGAACTCCTCCCAACATCATTACCTTAAAAAGTAAACCATTATTAAGTTAGGTGTTAACAAGAAAAAACTGTTTCTTTAATGACCCAAGTTCACCCTGCCTTGGAGGCTTGAAAGATTTGCTGAATGTCCCCAGTCAATTTAAAGTTATACAAATATAATCTCACTAACAATCTCAGTTCACGAGTTGGGTTGCTTCAGAATTTGCTTTCCTTTAGCAACTGAACAACAGGAAATGTACAGGGTATGTTTTTGACCCTCAAAGTTAAAATCAGACCCTTGGGCAAGACAAATAGCAGAACATTTGACCAGTGTGATGCATTTACTTGCAAGCATGTGAAAACTAAATCTAAGCCACACTTTTTACTTCCTGCAGAATCTGAGCTGTTTCATAACCAAGGAAAGGCTCTTGCTTGGTTCACTGCAAGAGTCCTTGCTTGAATTTCATACATGGAGTCAGTGCTACCATACAACATGAGCTACGTGGTAAGGCCATGTGGTCTAATGGTTTCAGCACTGAAGTGGAAGCAGAGAGACCTATGTTCAAATCACTACTTAGCCATGAAATTCACTGCATGACATGAGGCCAGTCATGCTCTCTCAGTCTCACATGTTTCAAAGCGTTGTTGTGATAAAAGGAAAAAAAATCTCATATGCTGTCCTGACCCCTATAGAGGAAGTATGGGACAAAAATGTGAGCAACCGATAGACACCATAAGCCCACAGGGATCCAAAATAGTGAGAGGAAGGAATACAGCACCTTGCAGAATTCTGACTCTCTTGTATTCTGCATCCTTAGATTGAAATCTCTACAGGAAGTTTTACACTGTGTCACAGGAAGATAAAAACACGATACCTGGTTGTAGTGGGTCCTCAATATATAGCATTGATGGCCGATAGCCATCCAGCATATTCTTCTGCACCTCATCCTTGGCCACATATGAACCACCATCCTTTATTCGGATGCCTGTTTTCAGGTAGTTGAAATGACGTCCATATAATTCAAAAAATTCTATTAATAGGACACCATAGTTGGCATTGGGGGTGCAGGCATCTTCCCTGGGATGTAGCTATGGAAAAAAATTAAAATGCTTTCAGAGAACAATCTCAAGCTCAAGTCAAAGCTCAAGTCAAATGACAAAACACAAGCACATTAAATCTAACAGCTGGCACAGTAAAAGGACCCTACAAAAAATATTTATTTGTTCCCCATTTAGAACCCTATTCAGCATGCAAACACCTTCAATGTGAAATGCCTCAAACACATTCTCCCATCCCTTTGCATAAGTATCCCTACAATATCTGCCAACCTGAGGTTACAGGATCCAATGGAGTGTTGCACTGGTACCTAAAAATACTGTGTTCAGACCTAAGATTCGGCTAGACTTTGTGGGTGTGTTTAGGCAAAAAAGGCCCTTACTCTGATCCCCATCTGTCAACTGGGAATAATAATGATCTACAATCATGGGATTGCTACAAATGGTGAATGAGGCTGAAACTGTGAACACATACTCTTACATATACCCTAGCACAGGGGTCCCTAAACTTTTCAGCTGAAGGGCTGCATCAAATATCTGGCAGTGCCAAGGGCCGGGAAAAAAATTAAACACAACATTTAAATAAATACATTAGAGATGAAACTTAGATGAATGAATAAATGAATGGGCTCAAATGTCAAGGATTTCTCCAAGCATCAACACAGCCCAAGAAATAAAGCACACACTTAAATGGACACCCATTCCCCCACCCCACAAGCACAACTCTGGCTGTGTTTGGTCAACTGAGCCAGAGATTCTCAGGAGATTAGAGACTGGCTGTGGGCCGAATAGAGGCTTGCCACGGGCCACATCTGGCCCCTGGGCCGGGGTTTGGAGACCCCTGCCCTAGCATCCAAGTTCTCTCTTCTTTAACAATACTGAGTGTTGTGCACTGAACAGCAAGTTGAAGTGAATCTTGGAAGACACAAGCTCCAGTACTTGATTCAGCTGCGTAAATGCATCCTGGTCCCAGCCCCAAATCTATAAATTGCTGGAATATTTGACTATCCAATGTTACTCAATTCAATCAATGCACAAGTGGCAAAGAGGAATGGCTATAAAAATAATTCAACACAGGTCATGCGTTTAACCCATTTTTGCATGGCCTACAGGTATACACATTTAGTCCCTGCTGAGTATATGCAACATTGGGCAAAATGGCTTAAAACAGAAATAAATCATGGAACAGTGCCATAGCAGCTTAGCATCATGTTGTTTTCAGCCATCCAACTTCCTGATTCCTGGCAGCATTTGCAGAGACCACAGACAGCACAGAGACACAGGAGACAGTAAGAGTAGGGCTGCAATTGGAGACTGGTAAGTATTTTGTGTGATGGGGGGGAATTAGTGAACTGCTCTTTTTAGGGCGCTCTCCCATCTGCAGTGGCAGCTAGAACCTGTACTCTATGGATAGGGGTTCTTCCTCTCAACAGACAAATAACCTAAAGACTAACAGCTGCAGAACTAAATGCATACAGTCATATCTAAATTTTACAGTATTCAATTTTATAATTACAATAACAAATGTCAAGCTAAACTGATCTTAAGTCTGATATACCTATGGTATACTATCAGCCACATTTGTTGCAACTCTTAGGGCGCAAACTCTTAGGGCCAATGGGACATGTGCTGCATCCTGCAGTTGGGTGTCACTCACGGAGGCCTCCTCAAAGTAAGGGAATGTTTGTTCCCTTACCTTAGAGCTGCACTGGCCTTATGTCAGTGCTGGATTGCGCCCTTATTGTGAAAACAGAAAAAGGGCCAATAATTTTTCTGCCAACCTACCTGGAGAAAGCTGACAGCCATTAAAAAAAGACTATAAGAACCGATTCCACCTGTAAATACTTCATTGAGGTCCCTCTGCAACAAGAACTGTTTCAATACTAAGACTAGATATGGCAATACAGGATATTTCTGTGGAAGAAAAAGAAGGTGGAAATCAGATTTCTGTTCATACGGTACCACTTCTTGCGAAATGTTCATCTTTAGACTCATCACTTATACTCTAAGCCAGGGGTCTCCAATCTTTTTGGCCAGAGGGCCGCATCAAATATCTGTCATGGTGTGGGGGGCCGGGAAAAAAAATATAAATATAAAATTTAAATAAATAAGAGATGGAACTTAGATGAGTGAATAAATGAATGAATGGGCTCATTCATTAAATGTCTCTGGCCCTCAGAACACCCTCCAGACACAATCAGAGCACAGTTCTGGTCATGTCAGAGGCTTTCAGGGGACAAGAGGTTGGCTGCGGGTTGGAAAAAGGTTTGCCGCGGGCCACAACTGGCCCTCGGGCCAGGGTTTGGAGACCCCTGCTCTAAGCAATGGAACATGCTGCAGATACTGATCATTAAGCTAATAGGTAAACTGCCAAACAGTAACATTCTCTGAGTCTGTGTCCTGGGCCATCCCACTTCCCCACACAGACAGATGAGTCAATTCCAGACAGAGCATTTTTGAAGTGTCAGGTGTATTGATCTGGTGCTTGAAAGCTATATATTGAGGTGGCCAAACTGCGGCTTGCGAGACACATGTGGCTCTACAGGCCGGCTGAGCTCCTTTTTGCATCAAAATTAATATACTGTAAAAGAGAAATAATAATTTTCAAGCTTTATAATCTTACTGAGTATAAACTGAGAGTCCACTGGATTAAACCATAACTTTAATGTTCGTGATAAGAAATTTAATAATTTAAATACTTCTTAATTACAGTGGGCCCGCCTTATCTGCAGGGTCAGCATCAGTAGATCTGAATACCTGCATATGCAAGTCCATGGCAAGAGGACCTCAGAGGACCCCCTGGATGTGACTGGAAGGCATTGCTGGTTGGATGCCAACCCCCCCCCCCCAGAGGACCCCCTGGATGTGACTGGAAGGCATTGCTGGTTGGATGCCAACCCCCCCCCCCCCCGGCAGATGTAAATATGGATGGAATTTGGTATCTGCTGGGGGTGGCATCCCATTGATACCGAGAGCCCACTATATTGCAGCTCCCAAGCATCTGAAGTTTATCATAAGAGCCATGTATGACAAGCAAGTTTGGCCACACCTGCTATATAGAGACTGTGCCGATCTCCATGCTGATTTCTACTAGTTCCAAACAAAAACAAAGGGTACTAGCCAGACTGATGGACATGCCTGGTACTAGTTCCCTCTCTCTTCCTGCAAATAACCTCTGCTTCTAGTTTAGCACTGGAAGTGCTAGATCAGGAAAGGTAGGGATATCTGCCACCTGTATGCCGACTGAATCCATGACCTTTCCAGTGCATGACTGCTTCCTTTCCTTATCATGTTACGTTCTTTGTGAAAACAAATGTGTATGCATTTTAGCCAGAAAGAATCTTCCATATCTTGAAACCAGTTACATTAACAAACAAAATCAACTCCAACCAAAGTTCATGTCTGACACATGCTGACTGAATGCAGTAGTTTAGTTTACAGTAGCTTTCAGCCACATGCATTTACAAGCAGAGCCATAAAATATCTCCCTGCTTATGTAACAGGAGGAGTCCAGGGGCAACTCAAAACTGTAAAACTGAGAATTTACTCCTCAGGAAGAAATAGTCCACATAGATATACTAAAGGCCAAACTTTGCTTGCCTTTAATTGTGTGATTAGATTTTAAAATATGAAAACTGAACCCTGGAAAACTGTTTTGAACAATTCCTTCAAAACTGTAAGATAGAAGAAAATCTTTGGTGCCCTCTAGTGGGAACAATTAAAATAAGGACAGACACCACTTTGTATCAGATGCTTTGAGAAAAAATTCTAGATTCCTTTCAAAAAAAACTTCTCACAGGTGTCTATTTCCCCTATTTACTTACACACAGAGTGACAGGCACTACTGCTGGCTTCCATCACTCTTCTACAAGTAGCCCAGTCAGATTTAAGTAGTTTGGGCTTCCAGAAAAGGGGTGCCCTGGGACCCATCTTCTCAACATCTCTGGTCAAGACCATTTGTCATTATAAAACTTTCTTTCACAGGCGCACAGGCTGCTCTCATAACAAGACAGCTGCATCAGTGTACAAGGGCTGCATTTTGGACATTGTGTGACCAAGAAAGCAATAAAAAACACAGCCCATAAAGCATCTGCAAGATGAAACACTAGCCTTGACACATGAACATTGACAGCTAGGTGCTATAGCCGCCTCAAATTTAGATTGCACTGACCAAATACATGTGCTCTCTATAATTATCCCACATCCTACCTGCATCTTTTAGATGAGGGTAGAGAAAATGGATACCCAAAGGGGAACAGACTAGCAAGTAACCTCTATCTCTTCCCTCCACACCCATTGCCTAGAGCAGTGATGGCTAACCTTTTAGAGACCAAGTGCCCAAAATGCAACGCAAAACCCACTTATTTATCACAAAGTGCCAACACGGCAATTTAACCTGAATATTGAGGTTTTAGTTTAGAAAAAACAACTCATACATTAACATCTTTTACCCACTATTATTCATAACCCTTAAAGATCTTTTCCTCTAGAAATTTGTCCAATCCCTTCTTAAAGGCATCTAGGCAAGTTGTCATCACTGCTTCCTGTGGCAAAGAGTTCCACAGAGTAATTACACGCTGGGCAAAGAACTATTGTCAGGGAGGGGGTGGCTGCAAGACCTTGCCACTGCTCATTTTCTCAAACAAGAAAATATTTTTTTTTTAAAAGACCCACCCACAGAAGTGGGCTCTAAGGCTGCAATCCCAGCCACTCTTTCCTAGGAGTAAGCCTCATTGACTCTAATGGGGCTTACTTCTGAGTAGACATGTACAGGAGCAGACTCCAATCCCAGGCACCCTTTCCTGGGAGTAAGCCTCATCCACTGTAATGGGGCTTACTTCTAAGTAGACATGCATAGGAGTGGGCTCTCAGGCTGCAATGCCAGCCATGCTTTCCTGGGAGCAAGCCCCAATGACTTTAATGAGACTGACTCCTGAGTAGACATGCATAGAAGTGGGCTCTCAGGCTGCAGTCCAAGCCACACTTTCCTGGGAGCAAGCCCCAATGACTCTAATGGGACTTCCTTCTGAGTAGACATGCATGGGCTTGGGCTCTTAAACTACCAGCACCCCCCCCCCTTTTGACTAGGGCTGCAATCCTACCATCACTTTCCTGGGAGTAAACCCCACTGACTACAGTGAACTTACTTCTGAGTAGATATGCAATCCTACAGTAGGATTGGGCTCTGAGGCTGCAGTCCCAGCCATGCTTTCCTTGGAGCAAGCCCCAAGCAGCAGCAGCTTTGCTGAGCCCGCCCAACACCCTGGCTGCCTTCGAGCCTTCCGACTTACCCCAGGCAGGGGAGGGAGGAAGCACTCCCATTGGGCTGCTGGGGGTAACTCCTCGCTGGGGGCCTGGCTCTTCCCCCTGCTGTCCGTTCCTTCCCCCCCCCTTGGCCTTGCCCCTCCCTCCAGGGGTGGCGAGCAGAGGCTTGTGCCTGGCAGCTGGGGCGATGGCTTCGAGTGCCCACCAACAACATTCCGCATGCCCTCCGTGGCACGCGTGCCATAGGTTAGCCATCACTGGCCTAGAGCATTTCACCTACCACATGTCTGAGGAAGGGCTTTTGCCTTGTCTCACACACTGCATCCCACTTACAACAAAGCAGTCTAGAATTAATATTATTCAATGATTTTGTGATGGAAGACACTAGCTGTAGAGCTTCCAAGAACAATAGTGAGTAGCTAAGGCACTTGCCAGCCATGAAATCTGACTTTCATTTAAAAAACAAAACTACAAGTATCTAGTCCTTGAGACACTTATAGAGCAATCCTACACATGTTCACCTGGCAGTTCTACTGTGTTCAGTGGGACTTAATCCTAGGTGTGTGTGCATAGGACCACTTTCTTAAACCATGGAAATATATGTTTCAGACCTCTTAACTTATTTCATGGTTTCTAGTTATTTAAATGTTTGGCACCAACTTATCAATAAACTAAGCATTTCTTTACAGCCATCAGGATTACAAACCAGATTTTTTTTTTTTTTTTAAAAAGGGCAGTGGAGCAACCCAGGATCTGGAATTCTCAGAACAACAAATCACCTATTGCCCACTCTTGACTGCAATCAGAGTGGTCTATAAACTACCAGGCAGTTAACATGTAAGCATCACCTCACCTTGATAAAATCTCTGATGAGATGAGCAGCTTTTACCCCGTTCTGTACGTTAAAGCTGATATCAACTTTTACTTCAGTGAAGGAATCAGTCAGTTTAATAATAGGTACCTAAAGAAAGTGCAGAAGCAATTCATTTCAGGAAGAGCACAACTTTTCAGCTGTATGCTTGGCACAACACACTCAAAATAAAAAAGAACAATCACTGCAGAGTTCAACCTTCTGCCTGGTATAAGAGGACCTTTATAGGACTGAAGGATAAAACAAGACTCCAAATATAAAGCAGCTGCTTTTAGCCATAAGCAAACAGCAGGGGGAGACAGAAGCCCATAAAATGAAACCAGCCCACAGAATTAAAATGAGGGGCAAACAATTCGTATCAAAGAGATTTCTCCTGTTATTTCTGAGAGATAACCTGAGCCCTTTCAGGAGGTGAAATTCCCATGCAAAAACTGATGAAAACAACTGTTAAAGTAGTACCAATGAGCTTCAGATCCATAGTATCAAAGATCCTAAATATTTCGGGGAATCATTTTAACGAATAATTTACTGTGACCAGAATCCAAAGGGCTACTTTAAATGTGCCCAGGAACTTCAGTACGCCCAATGAGGACAACTACTTCTGTGAACATTACATTATTATGCTAATAAAGGTTTCCTGACTTGACTGGGAACAAAAGACCCCTAAAAACCACATCAAAAGCTACTTTTGAAAGTCCCCTCTGGCTTGGGTGCTGGTATTTGGGAAACACCTGCACATTGCCATGCTTGGGAACACAGAACCAGCGGTGCAGTTCACAGGTGCAATAGCAATAATAAAGCAAGAAAGGGTTCCTTCCCATTGTCAATCAGCAGTAACTCTGCCACTGGTAATATTTGCAATAAGTGCATAACCACAAAAAGAGTTCTTGTGTGTGTTCTTCCTTCTTCCCATCACTGTTCCGAAGGGGAGGATCTTAGCCTCCCTTTGCTTTGGAGTTAACTCTCTTGTTCATGGGTTAAGCAGCTGGGGAAATTCCCTGCTGTCAAAAGGAAGTGCATAAATCACCTAGGGCCACATGAAGCTTACACCACCGAGTCAGGCCATTGGTTTATCTAGGTCAGGACAGTCAACAATGACTGGCACTGGGTCAGGCCCAGGAGCTGCGGGTCTTCACCAGCCCTACTTGGAGATGATGATGATTGAGCTAGGGATCTCCTACTTGCAGAGTAGATGTTCTACCACTGAGCAGCAGCCCCTACAAAATTAGATCAGAAAGGGAAGGCTCTGATCTAATTGTGAGCTATCATGATCTATTGTGAGCTCCCCAATAGCCTCCATCTCACTACTTAACAGGAGTATACAGATCAATTATAAACAAGGTGGTAAGGCAGAGTAGTGAGGTGAGTGCCCTACGTTTGAACATGTTTTGTTTTCACGTAAACCTCCTTGAATACTTGACAAAAAGGACATTTATACAGCAAGTATCTTTTCCCCCCCATATATCACATTTTAGTTAAAAAAAATAAACTTACAGTTGCTTTGTCTAAAACTTTTACTGAACCCTTATCTGCTACGTTGTGCTTTCTGAGAGCCTCTTCCAGGGTCCAGAGAGGTAACGTCTCCCACTTTCCAAACACAACTAAGTCAATATCGCTGAAAATTGAAATAAGGCAAAGAGACTATACTTTAGGAAACGCATACAGAATCTGAAGAGAACATTTCAAGTTGCAAAAGCAGGAGTTAGAAACCTAAAGCCGGTGACATTATCACAATCGCGTGAAGTGCCTCTCAGCGCATATCAAATAGTTCCTTAAGCACTGAATTAAGGAAACTCTGTCACTTTCTTACACACAAATATCCTCAAGTTTATCAACTTCCAGAGCTCCCAATTTCTCACATGCTTTAAACCTGCCTAGCAATTAAGATCACCTTCAGAAATCATTCATTGGCTTTTCCATTTCAGAAGCAAGGCGAGTGTTTACTGAAGATTTTGTGTAGTAGCACCACATCTTTGGAACTCCTTCCCTAACGCACTTTACCTAGTGCCTTCACTCTTATAATTTCAGAGCAGGGTTAAATCTCCTGCATTTTCAAACAAGATTAATTGTTAATATTGTGCTAATTTTATTAACAATGCTGCTTTTACTTTGGCATGCTTGCTGTATGAGACTAGACTGGAAGCCAGTGGTTCCCAAACTGTGAGCATGGCTCCCCAGGGAGCCATGGAAACCAACCAGAGGAGCTGCAAAATTCTTGCAGAAGCCTCACCACCTTATATTGGCCATAGATCTCTGCAAAAGGACTGCAGGTGTGCTATGGTAGTTCAGAGTACAGCGGTTGAAAAACTCTTCCAGATTCGGTGGCCATGTTGTCAGGGCAACTGTCTGTAGTAATGAATTGTCTGTCCTTCTTTCCTCACTGGCAAGCTGGCGGAGGAAGAGTTGCAGACAATTTGTTGCTACAGACAATTGCCCTGAAAACAGAGCCACAGATCCCAGACAAGTCTACCCGAAGCTGGAAGTAACACCACAACAGGCTGGACCAGGGTTTCTCAAACAGTAGTTTGCGACCCAATGTCTTGGGTTGGGCCCTCCCACTCACCCTTGAGCCTGGTTGGCTCCAAACGCAACTGGAGGCTCTACCGGGCCTTCACAGGGCTCCAGAAGCAATCAGAAAGACACTTCCAGTTTACTTCTGGGTTCTTGAAAGTGACTTCCAGTTGCTTCCAGAGATCTGTGGAGGTCTGGCGCTGGAGGTAGGTCACAGTGTCCTCTGCTGCAGAACAGGTGAGCTGTGGCAAGGGGAAGTTTGAGAACCCCTGGGTTAGACCACGGAGAAGACCATATTAGTCAGTATGCCATGAGAAGAAAAATGTTGAAAATGACTGCCCTAGACCACGTTCAGAGACAAGATGAGTTAGTACGTCACAGGCAGGCTGGGTCACACTGCCTCATACAATGACACAAGTTGCTGCTTCTATACTCTTCTGTTCAGGTCATGCAACAAACTACTTCCTATCAAACACCAGGGCAGGGCAGGTGAATAATGGAAGCAACCACTTTGACTTTTGGTTGTCAAAGTGATCTTCTAATGAAACTACTCAACCATTCAGTTCTGTAACAACCAACTTCAATATACTCATGAGTTGCATATAAGAGGAAGACAATACTGCTCTTCAGTTCAAATAAAATACAGGTATAAAGGGTAATTAAAAACTACTAACCTAGTAGGTAAATATAAACCAGTCTTAAAACTTCCAAATATCTGCACCTGAAAGACAAGAAAGAAAATGAACTGGCAGACTCTGGAAAAAGTATTAGCCAGAATACAGTACTGAATTCCTGAAAACTTGGACTGAACTCTTCAGTTTGTCAAATTCTGGATTCATCTTCATTGCCCAATGGTCAATCCTAAAAATGTCACAGTATTAAGTGGCTACTTCACAAACTGTCAGATAATTTACCCCAACCCTGCAAAGATGTTCAAAATGCAACCACTTTCATGTACCAAATGACACATGGAGTATTAAACTGAAAAATGTAATGCAACACAAGTTTTTAAAAAAAAAAAAATCAAACTTTCAAACCCTTACAAAATAGGTGGTGGTGGTGGAAGTGAAAAAAGATACTCAGCAAAATAAGATACTCATATGTCTGCTACAACTCAAAACTACCTTTTGTTTAAGATAAAGATTTTAATGAACAATTCAGATGTTTGCGTTCAGCCACATTGGGAAAAGCAAAACGATTCTTCCCATCATCATGGACAAGCAAGGCACCTGCAACCATCTATACCCAAGCAAAATTCTGGGCATCTATCTACTCTGGCAGAATAAAGGTAGGGTAAAAATCTTTTAAATAAATAAATTTCAGGTATCTGCAGTTACATGCCATAATCCAGGAACTCCTGAAAAAGCTGCACATGAACATAGAGCTAGCAGTATGCTGGGCTCTGTACAGAAGGCAGAAATGGCACAGTGACTAGTTGCATATACAGGCTCGGTTTGAAAGCAGCCCCAACATGAACAAGCACAATAATTGCAGGTTTGTCCAATTAACAAGATGTAGTTTTGGGCAAGGTCACAACAGCACACAACTTTCTATGGCACAAAGCTGACACAATCCAAAGTGACCTTCAGGACTTTTTCAGTCCTGCAGTTTTAGGAATCCAAGTTGCCATCAAAAAATCCTGTTGCATGCTCTTTAGGAATTCCAGAGGGCATCTGCTAAAATATACCAGTTTTTAAGAATGAGCAACCAATTCAATTTATGAAATTGGTTTTATTGGATCAGACCAAGGGCCCATCTAATCCAGCACTATCAATTCGCACTAGGGGCTGCTCTCCCAGGATTTATTTCTGTCTGCTACCAGGGATCTTTTTAACTGGAGGTGCCAGAGAATGAACTGGGGATCCTTTGCACGCAAAGCGTGTGCTCTATGACTGAGCTATGGCCCCTAACTATCAATTTTCAGAGGTCAAAGTCCAGACCAGAGTACTGCATACTCTTATGGTAATTAAACATCATCCAATGTGGTTGAAACAATGGAATGTTTCCCAACAGGGAGACCTAACACTGCTCAGCTAATGAGGACCCTGGGTGACCTTTCAGTTCAATTCCCCATCAGAAAAAGACTCTGATTGTAAAACTAATCAGTGATCAGACTGGTCCTGTAGGGTTACAGTATAGCTCACTATTCTCTGCACACAGGTGTACGGTCACAAGAGGCTCATGTCACCAAAGTCCAATTATGAAAATCACATTGAGGCTCTTTGAACTTCCAGTGGACATGGTGAGGGAACCATTGCAACGTGTGACAGGAAAAAGCTTCCACTGTAAGCTCACTCTGTGTGTGTACACAAAACGGTATAGCATGTAAAGATCCACATTGTGTCTGGCCTTAATCTCAATACAGAATCTCAAAATCTCACTGAGCACTTCTGGTTCTTTTAAACAATGTTTATTTTCTCCCCCCCCCAAAAAAAAAACTAAGCTAACATGCCTCCCTCTTCATGTCAGTGTTGCTGTCCCAGTCCCAGGATAATTAAAGCTTCCCTTAGCCACTCTTATGGCGGAGCCCAGTGGTTGCCAAGAACACTTCTCACTTACTAGGAATGTTTCCATCTAAGCACATTCCCTGCAGCAATAGAGCAAATGACACAATTGCTGGCTTCTATAAATAAAATCATAGTTTAAGAAACCCGTGCTTAATGCCATCAATTTTGCCTTATCCGTTTCCTCAACACACTCATACATGCTCCCTTTTTACCCCCCCCCCCCAAAAAAAACACTGACTTGGAGTTTTCCATGAAGTGAAAGGAACCAGTGATTTTGTTTTCAAGTCTAGTTGAACGTAGCAGCTACAACTCACTCAAACTAATGGAGAAAGTCTGGATTTGTGAAGTGGGAAAAGAGTGCACAAGATGTTCTTTTTGAGGGTTAAGAGGGTTGGTTTATAAACCCGCAAACCATTTACAGAGTTGATTCCAATGGGTTTCAGAAGTAACTGGGTTCATATAAAGGAACTGCTCTTCAGTCACAGGCTTTTGATGGGGTTTTTACAGTGCAAGTCACCTCAGTCAGAGAATCTATGTACAAAAAAATCTCAAAGCTTATCCAGCTTTACCTCGCTGTTCTATTCTCTTCTACCTACCTTACTTTCTTGTCACCTGATTTTTTTTAAGGCTTAGTGGATAGGGTAGTAAAGAACAGCTCTACCTCTAAGCAGCAAGGGGAGATCAGTGACTGTTGTAGACCTGCAACCTGAGCACTAAATATGGGGAATCAATCTTGCTGAAAACTGGACAGGGTCTCAAGCTGGGCAGACTTTGCTACTGAACTAGCAGGGGTGGGGGCTTTATTAGTGGTATTCCATTTAGTAAAATAATTAGTTCTTCCAAATGTCTTTACCTCTACTGTCCCCTAAATACTGAGTTTATGGGGAAAACACACAAATCACATAAAATAAACTGTATAGTTACACAAATGCATCATTTGCATAATTTTATTCCAAGGTTTCCATCTCTTAGTTGAAGAACTGTGGAGTTCTAGTGCAAAAACCCTCCTCTGATTAGGTCTTTACCCAAGGCTGAATATGAATCCAACACTCAAGGAAGGGCGTAGCAACAAAAACCCTAATTGCCAAGCATAAGTCATGTCTGTAAAACGACTACAATAAAAAGTCAACAGGAGGAGTAAGAGTGTGTTATACTTACATCTGCACTGGGCCAGAGTTCCTTTATCACATTTTCTATCCTATTCACCACTTCCATCCGCATTCTCTCCTCTTCAGGTCTGGGAGACATATACTTGTAGAAATCAGTGATCTCCTCATGAAGACTGAAAAAGAAGAGCAACCAGTTAGCCAAATTATATCACAATGAGGCAAGAAGTCAGAGTTCACCAACCCTGCTAATAACCTAAGCACTTCAATCTTAACAGAGCAATCCTATACAGCAAGAGTTTCCAAACTGTGCATCAAAACACCATAGTGCATAGTGGCACACTCACAGGAGCTCTGTGGGATGTCCCTGGTTGCCCCTTCTTCTTGTTCCCCTCTGCCCCCCAGCACTACCATTTTGGATCTAATGAGATTTCACAAGATCCAAGATGGCAGTGCCCAGCTCAGCTCAGAAGAAGAGGCTGCAAGGGTGTTGTGACGCAGTTAAGTTTGGGAACTGTTTACAAAGAAGTCCCACTGAGTTAAATGGGACTTGCACCAACATCAGCTGCAACCCAGTGAATGCCTAAAGGCTACAAAAAGAAGTTTCCACCTGATCATAAACAGCTGCCTTGGGACTCCTTGTGAAAGACGGAATAAAAACGAATAAATGTTCATTTAAAAATAATAATAAACTGCATAGTTAAAGTTACAAGATGAACATATACACACAGTTCCAAAAGTTGTATTTCCCTGACAATATTAGTGCAAAGGTGGAGAACTGCAGGGCAGAACTAGCAAGCAAGAAAGGTTTGCTAACTTCTGCCACCCACAGATTCTCCACAGCAACTGCCTTCCATATCCATGTTGCCTCAAAAATGCCATCTTGGGCATTGCAGGGATAATGTATAGTTGAGTCTCACTCAGTTTAAAATGACAATTATCCATCATTAGGACTGAGGTGATAAGTCAAGCAGGAATACCACTCATTCTTTTTTAAAATATATGCAGCACATTAAAAAGTTTAATCTGACAAAGGAAAAAAGCAATGCTCGCAATGCTACAGTCACAGGATGCAAATAAACGGAAAGAGTTGTGTTGATTAGACAGAGGTGTGGTGATTGTTTCCTGCCAGTCTATTCCAAGAGAAGCCACAGCCTCCTGCTAGGTAGGATGCACACTTTTGCCCCCTTCCTTAAGCAGGATCTACTGACTCATTCCTTCTCCCCCTTCTGCCTCTGAGGGAAAGGGCAACCTTCCTTCTATTCAGTAGAATTGTGTTTGTAGAATGCTGTTTCTGAAAGCAATGTTTTTCTTTGGATTCATTCTCAACAGTACACAGGTTACGAATTACTCAGAAGACCAATTTTCCACTCTCCTTTTCACTTCACAGCAAGAGCAGTCATAAGCAAAAGAGATATGCAGAGGATTCCAGTAGGTTTGGCACTGCTCATTCTAACAGTGGAAGGGTGCATCAAGCAAAACCCACATGGAATTTTTAAAAAACCCTGCATTTCCTGAAGAAAAAAAAATGACACAGGTCAGAAACCATAAATTGTAAAGATAAAGAACAGAAAAGGGATTCCTCTTTACTCCTTCCTTAAAAAAACAACCATTCAACAAACCCAGTTACTTTGTTTTTAATTAATGATGTGTCCCAGTTCCATTGCCCAGTTCAGACTCCCATTTGCAGCTTAGGAAACTCAAGAAACTGTGTCTGTAAAGAGAAACTAAACCTGCTACATCCCAGACTTCATGATACATACAGATGCAGTACAGGTCTTCTGCCTCAGAGCAATCTTAGATGGCTGTACCCAAAGATGCCTTTCCACTAATAGAAGGTCATTTCTGACTTCTCAAACCCATTTAAGACCTCCTGTTTGCACAAGATCTTGCAAATACAGGCATCTGCCACTTAACAACCTTCCGCTTAACAACGGACCACATATACGAAAGTAGTCAAAGCACAATGAAGAGGCTCTTAATGAGGCACTTAGGACTCCCATAGCCTGCAACAGACTGTCTGTTTACACAACAGAGGCCCTTAATGCAATCTATCTCCAGTAGCCTATACAGCCAACTAGTATCTGGCAGGGAGTGACTGTTTTCACAACAAAGACACTAGATTGGGCTAAATGTTCACTTAGTAACCTAATCACATAACAGGGACTGGAGAACGCATCCCCATTGTTAAGTGGCACACACCTGTAATTTTCCCAAGGCATTATGATGGGCTTTGCCTTTTCTCACTTTCAAGCTGGTATCTCTCACCCTTATCTACTCCTCACAGGTAGACTGGTGAGGATGCTCAGAGGAAGGACAAGACACAAAGGTCAGAAAATAACCAGGTATATTTTCAACTTTCCTGCATGAAGAATGAAACAAACAAATCTGCAGGGTTGCGGCATGGAAGAAGAAGCAGACTTACTCACAAATCTCCACTAAAGAAATCTGTGGCTCCCGAGGGCAGGACTAAAACTGATGGGTTGAAACTACAGGGGAAGTAGAATTACACTATACACAGAAAAAGAATTTCTCAACTGTAAGAGCCATCTGGCATTGGAACAGTCAATTGCCAATTTCCTTTCAACATGGTGCCTATTTAGAAAAGCTACACTTTTCAAATAAAGCCCATTCACAACAGCAGGATGAGATTTTTTCTGCATGGTGAACTGCGGATTAATTCTTGCAGATCCACTTATGTCCCCTCCAAATTGACCAAAGTCCAAATTGCTACATATTAAACTTACTTCAGCCTAAGAATGCAAGTAAGGGCAGCAAGCCAGGTCTTTTGATTTCATTCCTCTCTCCTCATTTAAGTGGATGGATTCCAATCTTTAAATCATTTATTCCACAGTTGACCTTGAGTAACAAGCTCACCCTAAAGACAAGTTGAAGGAGCAAAAAGACAGTGTCTCAACCTGCACAAATGATCATCATCATCACTAACCTAAGTTCCTTCTCAAGGAGTTCCTAACCACTTTTTTTAAAAAACTTCTCCAGTTTGCATAAATCAAAACACAATCATGTTAGTGAAGAAACCAAATGTTATTGTTAATACATTGTTGCATATTGCAATCCCACTCCTGTGTCTTGCCATTAAAATAGACAAAAACACACTGCACGGAATAGGTGAAGAATTGTTCAACCCACACAGCGCACTGTCAGATCATTCCCAGGGGATAAAAATAGTTTTCTCCACTAGGCCACTGCTACACATACGAACAATATAGCAGCAGCCAGGATGCCAACACCAAAGACAGGCCCTTCTGAGTATCTCTTAGAAACATCCAGTAGTTACCTGGAGGCAAGGATTAGGAAAGTTATCCTATCTCCTTTGGAGATTTTGCTATAAGTGATTAAAGTTTCGTTGCTTGTTTGAATCCCTAATAAGAGAAAATGCAGGATATAGTTTTAAAAATAATAAACTATATCCCGCATTTTCTCCTACTAGGGATTCAAACAAGCAACGAAACTTTAATCACTTATAGCAAAAAAAGGTTAAACCAATAAACACCAATGAACACAAATCACACAGCTAAGAACAAAACCAAATAGCAGGAACACAAGGTAAATGGAATTAAACCAGAAGAGGCAGAAACTAAATGTAGAGTCCAGGGGAAACCTGCTAAGAGTTTTCTTCTATGTCAGAGACTAAAAACAAGGAAAAAAGAACAGCAGAGAGGAGGCCAGCTGCACATTAAGTGGCAAGGAGCTCCAGAGGGAGGAGACCAACACCAAGAAGGCCCTCTCACATATTCCTGTCAGCCTCAACTCAAAAGGCTATAGTTAGACAGAACAGGATCCCTCCCAGATCTTAATGGGCAGGTAGATTCCTATGGAGGAAGGCAGCTCTTTGGGTATTCTGGTCCTAAGCCACAAAGGGCTTTCAAGGAAATAGCCAGAAGCTTCAACTGAGTCTAGAAACAAACTGGCAACCAATGCTGGCTGGGTTTGTTGGTACACCAACCAAAGTCACATTGGGCTACCACACTAGGCACTCCACAGTTCCACATACTGCTTTATGCAGGCACAAAAAGTGCACTTGTGCCCCTAAACCAACAATCCTTTTTTCTGATCATTCAGTGTTGACCATGGTTGTGTTTCTTCCTAGTCCAGCCCATACTTGGGACATGGGTGCTCAAAAACCAAAGTGCAAAGCATGATCAGTTGAATGTTACTTAGCACGGCATACAATCCGCCAAAGACTTGCTTGGAGCACCCTCAGTCTGAGCACCAGGAAGTTGATTGTCTTCCTCCCTCTTTCCCATTTCTAAATTTATTAAGAGATAAACTAGTCTATCTGAACTAGCCTGGAGGAACAAAGCATCTGGAAAGCTACAAACAAGTCTCAGTATTACCCAGGGGGGAAAAAGGAGAGAGGAATGTGCACAGACGAGGAATTCAAACACCAGACTTCAATACAAGCATCATCTTTTTTATATATGGAATGCTTTCACAGTTGTTGACTTTTTAAAGTCACTCTCCACTGTTAAGCTTCCAGGTTCCCCCATCTCCGGGTCACATTCACTTCAGAACACTCTGGTTTGAATACAATATGCCAAGGTGCACCCTAGAGTGTATGTGTGTCTCTCAAATGCATGTAGTGTCCTCTTCTACAGGGACTTTCTACATGCAGTGCAAATATGCCCCAAGTGTTCACACACCTGTTCAAGCACAGGCTCTCCAACTCTAGAGATGATTTAATTGGTCCTTCTACACAAAAACCCACAACTAGACTAGGCCTTAACACAAGCAGTGTCACAGCAATGAAAGAAGTATGCAAGGGATCCATTGGTGGTGTCTAGAGGTGGTGATGTTAAAGGAAGAGGGCAAAAAGGAAGGCAGCATGCCCACAATATACCAAAAATATACATGCAACATACATTCAACAATCCACTTTGCTTCAGTGCCAAGACACAACCCACACAAAAAGATGCCTGGAAACTCTAGTGCTGCACAGGTTGGAATTGCGAGAAAAAAGCAGGCAGAATTATATGATAAGCTGAGAGCACACAGGGCTGCTGACTTAGTGGACTGCACTCAGGTTAATGATTTTCTGAGTTAACCTCAGCCAACTAAAAGGCAATTTTAAAAATTGAGCCTTTTTTTGGTAAAGAGGCTTGTTCCCCCACCATCATCATCCTGGAACATTTTCCCTGGCCCTGTCCCATTCACTACAAATCAAACAGAATTCAAGACACTGCTTCAAAGCATCTTTAATTCTTAGGCTGGCCATTAAAAAAAAAAAACACAAAAAAAAACACTACACTGGACCCTCCATATCCACAGATTTCAACACCTGTGGATCAAGCCACTGACATACTGGAAATCCTCCAAAGCCCTGAAAAAAAACTTAGCTGCAGCATATGGGGGCTATTTCTGGATCATGCGAGACCCGCAATGCACTTGTCTGGCCTCCATAGGCCTCAGAATGTTTCACAAAGCTACTTCCAGTTTTCAGAAACAACTTCTGGTTTGTGTCTGAAAACTAGAAGTAGCTGCTAGAGCAGTGGTTCCCAAACTTTTCAGCACCAGGACCCAATTTCTAAAATGATACTCTGTCAGTACCCACCTAAGTTTACCAGATTTTTTAAAAAAGGAGATCTAGAAAGAAAATTTTTATTTACAGTAATAACCAGAAAGAAAGAAAACCTACAAACATTTATCTCTCTATATTTACACATTCTTGCAAACTGCAAGAGCTCAGCTCCTTGCAGAGCAGCTACAGTATAAATTTTGAATAGTTCCAGGGCTCTAGGTAATTAATCTGATCTTTGCATCACCCTTGGGCAACCCACCAAAAATCAGGTCCTGACCCACAGTTTGGGAACCACACAGAGGCCACCACAAGGCATTCTGAAAACCGCGGAAGCCAACAGAGTGCAGCATTTGCCTGGCACAACCCAGGGGAGGCCTCCAGAGGCTGCCAATAAGTCTTTTCAGGCCATCAGATCCTGGACTTCAGTACCCATGGAATTTGTTGTCCTTGGGGGGGAGTTCAGGAATGAATCTCCCCCACTGATAGTGAGAACTTACTGAAACACTTTGGCTTTATTTTAAGGCTTCGAGTATCAAACACTAGGATTCTAGAATACTCTCAGGATCACTTAACAAAAGGTTTCCTGAACTGCTGTTAGCATTACATTTTAGAACTTTCTCAACATGCAAGGCACTCTACTTAAAAAGAAAGTTTGCCACTTTGATTTCAAAAGGAAAAATGCTAGCCTATAGAAAAAAAGATTCTCCACAAGACATTTTGGGAGCCGCTTGGGATGTTCAGCGACAATGAATTCCAGGGCAGCCTGGCAAATTCCTATCAAAGTAGTAGTAGTAGTAGTAACTTTATTGTCATTGTGCTACAGCACAAAGAAATTTATGCACCTTTGAGATACAAGCACAAATATATACTACAATTCCAACAATCACACTCTACATACTCACCCACACATTCTATACAACATGCATCATAATATAAAAACAGTATATCAGAGCATAATGCCCAGGAGCATGGTAACAACTATATCGCCTTAGTCAACGTAATTATGGCTGTGGGATAAAAACTGTTCAGGAATCGTGTGGTGCTGCTCTAATAGTTCTGTATCTACCCAACGATTATCGTCTACCCGACGATATAGGTTATCATGTACTCGAAGGCAACAGTTCAAAGAACTTATGAGCTGGATGGAAGAGGTCTCTCAGAATACTATGTGACTTCTGCAGACAGTGAGATGTATAGATGTCCTCCAAAGCTGGTAGATGAAGGTTGATGATGTGCTGCGCGATCTTAATAATTCTTTGCAGAGCTTTTTTGTCCCCTGCAGAGCAATTTCCGTACCACACCAAGATATCATAGGTTAGGACACTCTCAATGGTGCAAGGATAGCAAGACAAAAGCAGCTGCTGTGACAAATTTAACCTCCCAAGCTTCCTCAGAAAATATAACAGCTTTTGTGCCTTTTTAATCAACATGCTGGTGTTAATAGTTCATGAGAGGTCCTCTGTGATGCAAATACCTAGGACTTTGAAACTTGCAACCCTCTCAACCTCCTCACCATTTATGTATAATGGTGTGTGTACATCCCTCTTTTTTTTGGAAGTCAATTATAAGTTCTTTAGTTTTTTTTATGTTAAGTGAGAGATTATTTTCTTTGCACCACAACAACAACTCCTGTACCTCCTTCCTATAAGCAGACTCATCATTCCTGCTAACAAGCCCCACCACTGTAGTATCGTCTGCAAATTTTATAACTTCATTGGTGTTATATGATGAGGTACAATCATGTGTATACAGGAAATAGAGGAAGGCTTTAATCTGTGATGACAGAGCCCCCTTAAGAAGGGTCAAGTGTTCCCCTTGAGCTCATTACAACCCTGTGAGGCTGGTCACTCTTAGTCCAATAAAATAACTATTATTCATGCAGCTGATTTTAAAAGATTTGCTAAAGGCTAGGAGAGCTACAGCTCTAGAAGGAAGAGTCTGACTTTTACAGAGACGACACAAACAGTCACTCTGAAAGTGGCCTCTTAAAGTTCAGGATTCACAACCAGAGTCCTTTCCAGGGTCAACCTCTGGGGTGACCACCATCATGTCACAAAGAAATCCCTCCACAGTCAAAACAGTTGTGCTCTTTTAAATAAAGGGGGGAGAGACAGAAAAAAAATAAGGCAATTAATGAGCAGGCAAGTACATTAATGTTCATGCAATGCTTTAAAAAAAACGAATTGCCCACTAAATCATTCCCAGAAAGGACAGAACCAACAGCTGAGTGTTCAGTGTGCTGGCATGCGAGACTGTCAAGAAGGGCAGGGTCATAACGCAGCTTGAAAATTGCAAGCTCAGTTCTCATATGAAAACAATCTGCAACCTTAAGAGCAATTTTTAACAGCACCTTGACTGCAGAGGTCCCATCAAACCACATTCAGTTAGGACATAGTCCAGCTGAAAGCAATGGGGACATCAATTACCTGTAACTAGTTTCTTCTGTAGGTGTCAATGGGGCTTAGTCACAACTCAGTTTAGATGGACTGGGGCCAAATAGTTTCTGCCTCAGCAGACAGAGATCAGGTCTTTAAATATTACCTAGGAAGTATACTTTTACCCAGTGAAGACAGCAGACCAGCAAACCACATTGGAGAACCCCAAAACAGTAAATTTCTGATTGTGACTTTTGTTATTCAATTTGCTGCCATTTCCTGAGTACACTTCTGTACTGCAGCGAGTCATGGACTCTTCGCTCACAACAGGAGAGGAAACTGAGCGCTTTCCACATGCGCTGCCTCCGACGCATCCTCGGCATCACCTGGCAGGACAAAGTTCCAAACAACACAGTCCTGGAACGTGCTGGAATCCCTAGCATGTATTCACTGCTGAAACAGAGACGCCTGCGTTGGCTCGGTCATGTCGTGAGAATGGATGATGGCCGCATCCCAAAGGATCTCCTCTATGGAGAACTCGTGCAAGGAAAGCGCCCTACAGGTAGACCACAGCTGCGATACAAGGACATCTGCAAGAGGGATCTGAAGGCCTTAGGGATGGACCTCAACAAGTGGGAAACCCTGGCCTCTGAGCGGCCCGCTTGGAGGCAGGCTGTGCAGCATGGCCTTTCCCAGTTTGAAGAGACACTTTGCCAACAGTCTGAGGCTAAGAGGCAAAGAAGGAAGGCCCATAGCTAGGGAGACAGACCAGGGACAGACTGCACTTGCTCCCAGTGTGGAAGGGATTGTCACTCCCGGATTGGCCTTTTCAGCCACACTAGACGCTGTGCCAGAACCACCTTTCAGAGCACGATACCATAGTCTTTCGAGACTGAAGGTTGCCAATACAATACAGCTGCTGCCATTGTTTGTAAGATCTTGAACATAATCACCTTATCAGCCACCTAAGATTTCCCTATGCATTCTTTTCCCCCACCCCAGCTATGACAGGCTGCAAAAAGATGTTTACAGTTTTTTTTACCACTTCAAAAAGGCGAGAACTATTTCTCCATATACTCTGTACCAGAATGTGTCAATACATTTCAGTGAGCCATTTTACATGCAACTCCAACAACATAAAAGCCAACATTAAGATCTGGGATACAGAATCATCATCTGACAGTATTTACTAGATCAGTGTTTCTCAAACTGTGGGTCAGGACCCACTAGGTGGGTCGCGAGTCAATTTCAGGTGGGTCCCCATTCATTTCAATATTTTATTTTTAAAACAGTAGACTTGATGTTACCATGGTACATGACTGCATTTGGGGAAATGTTACAGATCTGTACTTTTAACAGGCTACTATGTATATCCTTTTAACAATGATAGTAAATGGGACTTACTCCTGGGTAAGTGTGGGTAGGATTGCAGCCTAGGACTGCTAAAAATTTTCCTGCTTGATGACTTCACTTCTGGTCATGACAACACTTCCAGTGGGTCCTGACTCCTAACAAATTCTCCTCCTAAAAAGTGCATCCTTGGGCTAAAAGTTTGAGAACCACTGTACTAGATGATGCAACAGTACATAGATCTTGTCAAAAATGTTTAGATATTCAACTGACACTCAATGAAACACTGGTGGTAAGAAAACAGTACCATATATACTTCCAGTTACCACTGGTATTACACCAGCACGGCTTGAAAAATCCCTGGTAGCTAAGGATTTCACACCTAGAATATTCTCTCTGTGCAACAGGCCTGTTACCTTCATATTTGATACCACCCTTCCTCCAAGGAGCTCAGGGTGGTGTACATGGTTCCTTCCCTCCTTTTTTCTTCATGACAACCCTGTAAGGTAGGTTAGAGGCTGAGAATAATGACTATTCCAAGGTCACCCAGGAAGCTTCATGGCTGAGAAGGGATTTGAACCTGGTTCTTCCAGGTCTAAGTCCAGTCCCCAAACCACTACTGGAATTTAGAATATTTCTTGCCATATAGCAAAATATATGCCTTTATTTAATTTCTAGGATAGAATCACACACATGACCAATTCCTTAATTCACATCCAGCAGCACATTAATTTTTTAAAGGCAGGACAGACACTCTTTAACAAAGAGTTGGTATAACAAGGATTACCACTTTAAAATTTATAAAAAGTTCCAAAGGCCACCACAGTGAAAGGATTTCATTACTCTGTGACAGCAAGTGGGGGGACACATAGCAGGAACAGCACTGTACACTTCCAAAGGGTAGGATTATCAGATCCACTTGCAAATTAGTTAGTTAGAAGGTGGGCAGTTTGCAAACTGCTATTTGGCACCAGCACTAATGGATTAACCAGTGCTAGAAATCTGAATACACTTAAGAGGATTGAGAAAGGCAAACTTAATGGCACACCTCATCAGTGCCCCTTCATACAGGCTGAAAACAAATACAGAAAAATCTCACCTTTGCTCCCTCTAATGCCAAAGGGGTGGCCCCATGCTGACCAATATGGCAACAAAACACTGCCACAAGCTAAGTTGTTTTCATCAAAACCAGAGAACACCACAGGTGCTCAGAATTTTTGTTTTAAGTCTCCTTCTCCCATGGAGAATGCTATATCACACACTGTTTGCATCCTTTCAGCCAAAGAAAGCAATTGGTTGCAGAAAATTGGGGCTAGGGCAGTGATTCTCAAACGTTCTAGCAACAGGAACCACTTTTTAGAATGACAATTGGTCAGGACCCACTGGGAGTGATGACATTAACCTGGAAGTGATGTCAAGGCCAGAAGTAACATCATCAAGCAGTAACATTTTTAACAAACCCCATTATGACAAAATCAAATTAATTAAGTAAAAGTTTACAATAAGTATAAGTTAAAAAAATTATTTAAAATAAAGAACCGTCCTAGCCCTCCCAGGTAGTTACAGATCTGTTTTTAAAAAATTCACCAAACATCCCAAAAGTTGAAATCCTAACCACATGTATCTGGGTGTTCGTCCCATTGACTATCATTGGTAAAAGCATAATAGCCTGTTAAAAGTACAAATCTGTAACATTTTCCCCAATGCAGTCACATATTATGGTAGCATCAAGTCTAATATATAAAAAATAAAATCCACATTGTAATGAATGGGGGGGCCACCTGAAATAGACTTGCAAACCAACTAGTGGGTCCTGATTCACATTTTGATAAATGCTCGGCTAGGGGATACACGTCACATAGAAAACAACCTGATCCTAAATCCCACCGCCTCCTAGCTGATGGCAAATTTTCTTTCTCTGCAGCTTAAAGAAATTTTTGAGGAATCTTTGGATTGGAGTAGAAAGTATTTCCTCTGGACCAAACAGCACCCAAACGCTGCAGCAGAAAACTAGCCTTAAAGGGTGGCTCAGACATATATTCCTAGTTTTCCCCAAACTCTCTCATAAAAAGAATATGGGTTAAATCCACCCACCCCACATGTACAAAAGGTACAATAAAGTGGGAAAGAGGAGGGAGCCAGAATGGTGTAGTGATTCTGATGTTGGACTTAGACCTGGAAGAAGTAAATTCACATCCCTGCTCAGCCATGAAGCTTCCTGGGTGACCTTGGACCAGTCATTATCCTCAGCGTCACCTACATCACAGGCTTGTTGAAGACAAAAGGAAGAAAGGAACCATGTATACCACACTGAGCTCTTTGGAGGAAGGGTAGTATTAAAATGTGAAAAAAATTTCTCATGCAAACAATTCCTCAAAGGACAACATGTACTATAATAACACCATAAACTTATTGCACAGTATTCTCTTTTTGAAGCAGAAAAAGACATTTAAGTGTTGGAAATCAACTTTTTCACACATGGATTCTGCCTTAACACACTAGAACCATGAATTCCAGGATGTTACCATCTCTGGACCCTAAAGTGGAATTTAGTTTATAGCAATTCACGTTTTTCTCCGATTTGTTTGCCATTGCAACAAAAATTCAATTGTGATTCTAAGTGTAATACTTAAAAATGAATTGGTTCCCACTAATAAATTTGAGAAAGTATTAGGTATAGCACTGTGACTACACTGACAACATTTCTTAAATTTAGAAATGGAAGGTTACATGTTCTGAAATGATTAAACATATGGAATAAATTTATTCCTCCTGGGGAAAAAAGACAACCAAGTACTCAATCATCACATATGGATTATGGAAGAAATCTGTTTCATGTTATTTCATTTGGAAATAAAATTAGTGTTTGCCATGATGGATTATTGAACTTTTTGATACTGTACCAATCTATCAAGAGATAATTCTAATGGTTACTGATATTATTTTGAACTCAAAATGAATTATGTTACTGAATTGCAAGAGTTTCAAAACGCAAATAGACTGTTTCTATGTTGCCAGAATTCTCCATAAATGAAAGAATGGACTTCACTATATCAGTCGAGAAAATTTCCACACCAAACTGTGAAATTTACTTTTTATATCAACCTGCCTGGACACTGAGGTCATCGTCGGAAGCTCTCTGGACACTCATAAATTCTGAGGTTAAGCAGGTGGTGGCTGGAAGGAGGACCATTTGGCTATGACACCCCACTTGGAGAAGTTTCCATTCAGGGAGGTTTGCCCTGCATGTACTTTTTGGCCTTTGCACACCATGCAACTACTTAATTACTTATTTACTAAAACAATTTATATCCCACCTTTCCCTCCAAATTTATTTTCCAGGGTTTTTAGACTGCTATTGAAGGTATTTTAGCAACTTTGGTGAGGAAGAGACATGGCTGCATTTTCATTGTTGCATGCATGGTGGAGGTTATTGTTTTTTGCAAAAGTGCCTGTTTCACTCAGTTGAAAGTGATGGCTCTCTCAGATTTAGTAGAGAGAAACTGTCCTTATTTGACCATACATGCTCAATTTTTTTTAAAGCACTTTGGAATAGAAATCTAAGACTGGGTTCTTATAGAAAAAATCAACTGGAATACATTACTTTTCAATATACCAGCATGCAACTAATGGATGTTACTTTTGAGGGCATACCTGCATTAGAAGAATCATATCACCTTCAAATACTCTAGGTGTGTACAATATTTATTCTAAGGCATGCATTTTGGTGACTCAAACTGGCTAAACCTGATTCACCAACTCATGTTTATATTTTATTCTTCAATCTTCAACAATAAATGCAAAAAGAGAGAGTTAAAAAAATGAACATTCCCTGAACGAGTGGTGTGGAACAATCCTGACTCATAATAGCTTCAAAGGCAAAAAGAGCACTGCAAAATTATAGGCACCTGTACATTCAGATGCATTTTGACACTGATGCTGATTGACAGTGAACAATGCTGAGGCCTTCAAGTCTTACAATTCTATTATTTTAAGCTCTATGAAGAAGATACATAGATGACATGGCAGCTCTCTCTAATGAGACAATCTACAGTCATGGGTGGTCACAAGAAAGAAAACTAAGCTTTGGGGGGAGCATGTTGAGGGACACATTCATAAACAGCTGATACTGCTGATCAGATCAAGAGACAACACAATGAGAGAATGCTTTGAACAGGGGGATGGTGGCAAGAAAGAGGGCCTTCTCGGTGGTGGCTCCCCATTTGTGGAACTCCCTCCCCCTGGAATTGAGAACAGCTCCCTCTTTGGTGGGGGCTTAAGACCTTTTTACTTAGGGAGGTTTTTTATGCTGACACCAGGGGGCATGGCACTTTTTGAATGGATTTTAATTTGGGATCCAGGTTTTATTGTTTTTAATGCCTTTTATGTGTGTATATTTTATGTTTTTAATATGTTTTTAATTGTGAGCTGCCTCAAGTGTCCTCATTGGATAGAAAGGCAGGATATAAATCTCTAAATAAAAGATGAGAAAGAATAATGCCACGATCTAAACATTAATTCCTATTCTCCCAAGACTCCCAGAAGACATTCCAAGATTACTGGGATGGTGCCTCCCCCAGCAGAGTGGGGAGGGTCAACCAGGAAAGTTGCCTCTTCAGAGGAAAGAGTTGCCACCTTCTCAGACTAGACTGAAAAGCAGTGGCTACCACTTGCTCCATAATGACTAGAACTATCACCAAGCGCTGCTAACACAGAACTCATACCATCTCAGTTAATTAACTCTATGAGACAAAAGTAAAAACTAGCAGGCTAGTAGAAGCCAAGGAACTTTCTCAGGCATCCCTACCTTTCACCCAACATATAAAGACAGTTGTAAAAAAACAAAACAAAACAAAACACAATTCTCTAAAAAACATAAGCACAGCTCGTCCCACAGAGAAAAAAAAATAAGCACAGCTCGTCCCATGGAGAAAGAACAGTGGTGGGTGGAATGCCCTCTGGGAGACTCAGGAACTGAAATCCACAGCAAGAAAATTCAGTTCTCTCTCGAGACTCCCAAAGGGCACTCAAGATCATTGATATGTAACAGACAGACGATATCATCCCAGGATGGGACTCTCACATGAACCAGCTGCAGATGGAGGATAGATTGCATTACCCACCTGCCCAAGGCAGCCACTACAGAAGAGAAATAATCCTGTAGTACTGCCAAAAGGCATACAGAAACCTCCTGGCTGTTTAAAATTGATTCCCTAGCTAACGCACATGTTAAATGCTGCCAACAGGGCCACCCCTCTTAAGGAGTAGCCTGCAGGGCCCTGTAGTCAGTTGTTTCTTCAAGTCTGGTAAGCTTAAGTGATGCACTAGAAAGTTGACTGTAGGGATCCTAACCCCCAGACCTATCCATGACCAAACAAGGAAAGCCTTCCAGCTTCCTGATTATGATTATCCAAATCAGGAAGAAATAAAAGACCCATCTAACATCCAGATTAACAAGGAATGAGCAGCAACAAGGGGAAAAGGGCAGAGGTGTTTAAGGGAGCAGAAGAGCTTAGAGCACCTGAGGATGGCAACATGAGAGGAACAAAGATCATAGGCAGGAGTAGAGTAGAGAAGTAAAGAGGGACAAGGCCATAAAGGCTTTTGAAGGTAAAGATCAGGGACATGTGCTGGATCCAGTATCACACAGAAAGCCAATGAGTGATTTAAGGATTTGTACCCAAAGTCCTAAGTGAGCTACTGCCCATACACTAACTTGGTAAGATGGAGTGATGGCCTGACTCAGTGCAAGACAACTTTCTTATTGAAACCCATGCAGCTGGAGAAGCACTACTGGCCTGAGAAATGGAGCATATAACCGGTCCAACCTGCACTATCCCCATGCTGTGTTAGGACATTTGCCTCCAGGCGACTCTTACCCAAGTCAAGTCCAAAAGCTTTAAGTGGCAGCAAGTATTGCTAGCACCTTGAAGCATTTCAGTCAGGATACAGATAACAGGATTAGAGAACTCATGCCAGTCTGAGTAGGGACTAATCATCTCTCTATAAAGCTAAACCATATGAGCAATTTAGTGCATAAAAACAGACGGGCCATTACTACTGAAAAACTGCTTTAAGAATGGGATGCACAGGAGCAAGTTAATTTATTAAATCAGCACACTTGATATCTCAGAAAGGACTGGAGTGCCATTTACTGTAATATTGAAAAAGTACTCATTGAGTAAGTTTGAAGAAAATCTTTTTTTACAATTTGGTAAGAATGTACAGGAGATTGTGACAATATAGCATTAAATGCTTTACAAACTATTTTTACAAATATTTACAACAATGTTTACAGTGGTTTGCTTAAACCATTTAAATAGACCAAGCAGGACACTTTTCAAGATAGGTGGTGTCTTACTGAACCTTACTGCTTTTACGTGCTACTGCTACTATTGATCATTAATACAATTCTTAGTTTTCAAGTTTCTGAACAGTTTGAGTACAAACAAAGTAAATTATGTTAGTATGAGTCCCATTTTACAGATGGGGAACTGAGGTTGGGGGATAGTAACTTCTTCAAATACATACAACAGAACCCATATTAGCTGAAAGACTTGAATCAAGTCTTCCAGATTCTTGATGCAGTGCAGCAGTTCCCAAAATTTTTAGCGCCAGGATCCACTTTTAGAAAGTAGGTCTTTATCAGGATTCACCTAGGTTTACCAGTCTCTTAAGAAAGGAAATGTAGAAAGAAATTATTTATTTAAGTAGTAATAACTAGAAAGACAGACCCACAACGTATCTCCCTATATTCAAACATGCTTGTAAACTGAAGGAACTCAGTTCCTTGCAGGGTAGTTAGCAGCTACAGTATCTGATTTCTGAACAGCTTCAGGGTTTAAGGCAATTAGTTACCTGATCTTTCCATCACACTTTGGCAACCCACCAAAAGTCAAGTTGCAATCCATCAGTGAGTCCCGACCCACTGTTTAGGAACCACTGATCTAGTGCAAGCTATTGTCTCTATCAATTAATTCAGTTCATTTTTTTGCCCAGCCCACAGGTATACACTTTGATCCCTGTTGTATATATGCAAAGTTGGGGGCAGAAATGGCTTTAATTCAAATTTTAGTTAAGACTCTCTGCCTTTTGTTATTATATAAAAGTAACCTGCTGGTGAGTTTCAAGACTACTTATCCACCTTCTTCTCTGTTGTAACACCTCACATTACCAGAAGGCCTGATTTCATAATTATAATGCATCAAAACATGACCAACTACTCACTGGAACAGCAGTTTTATAAGATTTTGCCCAAAAATATTCACTTTACAGAAGGTGGTTTTGGATAAATAACTGTTAAATATGATTACGCTAGGACCTCTGGGAGACATTTCACCACTCAGCTTTCCCCCAACTTTTGCTTTTCTTACCATCTCACCTGATTTAAGAATTCTGAAGACATACAACTAGTTGCTCAAGATTGTGTCGTTTTAGTTGGTCCTATTAAAACATACTAGTAGAATGTAACTTATTTGTGTCTATTAAAAGACTATCATATGCAGTGTCAGCTTATATTTTAACTACTGTATTCATTATCTTAGGTCAACACAGGATTTGTCAAAAAAAGATCTAAGAGCATTAAGACCAGCTTTCAGCAATAACAAGCAATTGTTACTGTCTATTTGGTCTTCAGCAAAGCCTAATTCTGATGGCAGTTTTTAAACACCTGAAAACACAAAATGAATTTAACTTGCCTCTTTCCTGCTTGTCTCCGAAAGGAGGGGGGGCTCAGTTCAGACATCAGGCAAAGCAGCTTAACCACGTTAAAACTAAGGCTTCTGGGGCCAGAGTTGTCACCTAATGAAAAATTCATTGTTTGGGTTTCAAGGTCACATACATCAAATCCAAATCATAACCAGACGTTTCACCCTAAGCTGTGTAGCACACTGTCAAGGGATAAAAAAACCCAAACTGGGGTCAGTTTGGGTTTTTTATCCCTTGACAATGCCCTACAATAACGTAACCCAACATTAGGGCAAAATGTTGGGTTACGATTAGGATTTGATAAATGTGGCCTTGAAACCCAAACAAAGAATTTTGCATCAGCTTAACCATGGTTTACTGGGATGGCTGAAGTGACAAACTACAGTATAGTGATAGCCATTTCTGTATAGCCAGTATACTGTATAGCCAGTATACACTATACTGAAGCCATTCTGCCTTCAAAGAATGATGCACAGAGACAGCAGAGTTGAGTAGATGGAATTAGACCGGAGCTCTGAATCATGGTTTGCCTGTACCTTAGATCCCTAACGGTGGTTGAGCTTCCAGAACTGTGTCAGTGGTTTGGCACGATGCTAAAACCAAGACATTATATTCAACCTGGACAACCAAAACATAAGACAGAAGAGAGCAAGATATTTCTAGATGCTTGGAAACAGCTTCACAATGGACACAATATCAGAGAAGATGATAGTTCTCGCCAAATGAAATTCTTCTCTTTCACCAAAACATCCAGCCTCTGGTCATTCCAGGAGCATGGTACAAACCCAAGTGGTCAGTTGCATATCATACTGGTCACAAAATAATGAAAGTCGGTCATTTAGCTAGGGCTGGAACCTCCTGCTGGAGACTGATTTCAGCCGACATTAAGATACCCACCCTCATCTCAAGTCTTCTCCGTTCTATTACTGTACTTCTTCACCTATTACAAAGCCAAGTTTCACATCTCTGTAGGATGGAGGATATTCTACTGTGCAAAGACCAACTCATACGAGTTCCAACCTTTAAAACAGAACTTTTCAGAGGGAATTCCTAGCATGAGAGAAATGCTCATAAGTATTTATATGTAGGGGTAACAGACTTAACATATGTAGGATCTACTTTATTTGATGGAATCTCAAGGTCCACAACCAGAGCCAGATGCAAACCAGTGGCTTTGGGACTGTGCCAGTTACCTACTATACTGCACAAGCCATGTGCTAGAACGACCTCTACATGCAAGCTTAAATCTACATTACTATATATCAGAGATTTTAACACAAAAAGTTCTCAATCTGGCTAGTGTAGCTGCACAAAAACCTAGTCAAAAACAACCGCTTAATATTCATAGAGGTGAGCACCACCAAAGCTAAGCAAGGAGCTCAAGGCCAACCCTGACAGGCGGTGATTTTTTTTAACATGCCATATTAAAGGAACTGCATGTTGCATCAGAACTCAAGAATAAAGTCACATTTTGCGCTGGGGAGTACAGTTTGCCTATCTTCTCCCTTCCCCAATGGTCTTTGTTTCAGCAGCCAAAATTGGAGGGATAGGCACAGAGAAGAAGCCATTTTGTACTTGCCATTGCTGAACAATTGGGAATCAGAAATCTGTGCTAATCTACGTCACCCGGCAATCTTCTAATTGATTCAGATCTAGTTGTGCCCATTGACATTCATCAATGCCTGTAATCTAGGCAAGGAATAGACAGATGGGCTCCCACTATTTTCAGTTTAAGCACACACACAGGGTCTAAAAAAACAACACTACATTAACTGAAGATGTCTATGTATGACTTAACGCTTTGAAGCAGCATCCAATTGAGGCATGTACTGTACTTCTATCTGACAAGGTCCACATGCAAAGGCAGTAGCAGCATATACACTGAAAAAAACTTCTATACATTTATGACTATGAAGTGCCATACTGTGTAAAGTCTACAACAAAAGGAAAGTGTAACAGAATGCATAGGAGATAATACTGTCTAAAATGACAACTCAATAGTGCAAATGTACTGCAGCATTAAGGAAATGCTACTGTAGTTAAAAATGCATTGACTCAAACACAGAGCACATGGATAGGTATGATGACTTAGAGATTTAAGTAACAGAGGCAGAATACAAGCAAAACTAGTGGACAGGATTTGATGGCAAAGCAAGAATGGCGCAGGTGAGACAAACATATGAATGATTTTTTAGACCACCTTCAAGCACCTTACAACCATTTGTTAAATTAAGCACAACACACCATGGAGTAGTGCATAAACTGTACAGAAGACTTTCCTTCACACTCACTTTGCTCTGCACACAGGCACAATATTTGTATTCAGAAAGGAATCTACCTCCTGGGACCATGCATAATATAACACTATATGTGACAGACTGTCTATGGAAAATGTAGCATTGCACAGAAAAATGAGACTTTGCAAAGGGCAATAGAGAGGGAAATTCCAGTGTACAATTTGCTGATCAACTGAACTCAGGCCTGGGTGACAGACCAGCTGTACATTCACTGTACATTCTGCTCTTTATCAGGCACACTGCCTGTTCATGATATGCTTCTTGGCCCATGTACTTCCATGTGCTGGAACGCATGCTGCGACAGCACAGGGTGGCGCCTACAGTCGCAGGACCAAAAGGCACAACCCTGAGCATGTCCTTTTGTATAGCACGTGTGCATTTGTCTCTGTGGTATTCAAAAGCACACAGGAGTGGCATGCTTATTTCAAGAAAAAAAAAAAGATTTGTATCTTGCTAGCTCTCTGCTCTTTATCCCAGCTCTCCACCCTTTACCCTGTGCAAATAAGCTACGGCAGGGTGAAGCAATGACAGCATAGCAAGTTCAGCACGTGCCTAAAATCTGCAGGTACAGGAGATATAAAACGTTTTTTACATTCTTATAGGAAGGGACACACAATGAAAAAAAATGAATGCATGCCTATATGTAGACAGTAAAAAAGGGGGTGTGTTGTATGTCTTGGTGACAGATAAGGACAATGAATCGTGTTCTTGCTTCCCATGCCATGTGCTTCTGGACTAAGCTTGCTAGGCAGCATTTTAAGAAGGGACTGTTCTATCCAAGCACATTACCGTGCTGCAGAGCAGAATGAAAATCCCACAGCATTCATGCAGAGCTTCTCAAGCAAGTTTCTTTAATTTTAAGCTATCGTACAGCAGCCTCAGCCATATGTGAATGCTCACCACCTCCACCCCTGCTGACACCAACCTAGCTTTGCACAGAAGTCAGTCTAATCTAGTCTCATCAAACCTTAGAAAGCAGACAAAAATCAGACCAATCCACAAGCACACTTCAGCCCTTACAGATTGCTGCAGCATGGTAGCCCTGCCCTTTTGGATCTCCCCCAAAGCTAAAAAACCAAATCCACACACCACAACCTTGCAAGGAGTGCCCCATTTAACAGCACATGTTTCAATGAGCCTGTGTTGCAGCTGGTCCTCACCAGCACCACAATATCAAGCATTACTGCTGCAGCTTCTTCAGCCCCACATGTGTGGTTCTGAGCTTTGATCAGCTTTCTACTCCTGCCTTAACATTTCTGGCTACTGACACCCAGAAATCACAAGGCTCAACCAGAGCAAGCATACAAACATACTCAGAACACCCCTTTTCCACTCTGCTAAGAAACCATATGGGGGAGGGAAATGAAGGCAGAAAACCCACAAACACATGCAGAGTTGCCTTAACATTAACTTCTATGCCTCTGGGCTTGCATGGCAGCCTGACCTCTGGGTTTCAAAAGTACAGTTCTAAGCCTTTACAAAAAAAAAATAAAAAATTAACTTTTTGCCTAGAAGATTGAATGTAATCAATACATTAAAAGTACACACCGCCTCTGGGGCAACACTGGGGCCTTATTTTGTAACCTTGGGACTGGCAGCTGTTTCTCATCCACCCCCCCCACCTTTCTTGCTTCCTCTCCTCCCTGTCCTACCTTGCATTCACATCCTCCTCCTCTCCTCCTTTCTCCCCCAAACTAGACAGGAAGAAAGGAGAAAAACCCCACTGCAAACAAACATGTGAAACGAAAGGGAAACCAGGGAGGAGAAGGAGGCAGCTCTGCCTTCTCCCCACCTCGCATTCACATCCTCCTTCTCCCCCCCCCCTAGACAGAGAAAGAGGAGAAAACCCCCATTACAAACAAATGTAATGTGTGGAGGGGTAGGTGGAGACTCTGCCTTCTCCCCATCTTGCATTCACACACTCCTTCTCCCCCTTCCTCCCCAACCAGGCAATAAGAGAGGAAGAGAAAACCCCCATCAATAATAAACATGTGAAAGGGAAAGGAAGTCAAGGAGGAAAAGGAAAGCTGAGGAGGAAGCTCTGCCTTCTCCCCACCTTGCATTCACACGCTCCTTCTCCCCCCACAGAGAGATGAGAAAACCCCTTTATGTTTCACATTACAAACATAACATGTGAAAGGAAAAAGAAAGCAAGAAGGAGAGAAAGAAAAGGGATGCGAAAGGTGTATCCACACACCCCTTCTCAACCTTCTCACACACACCCCCCACTACCAGACAGAAAGAATAAAAAACCCCTTACAATCATATATAACACGTGAAAGGAAAAGGAAAGCAAGGAGGAGGAGGAAAGGGATGCCAAGGAGGTGGCTCTGCCTTCTCCCCACCTTGCATCCACACCCTCCATCTCCTCCCTTTTCACACATCATCTTTCTCTCCCTCTTCCTCCCAACAGAGATGAACCCCCCTTACACAACCAAATGTGAAAGGGCAGGGAAGCCCGAGGTTCTGCCTTCTCCACCCTATCACGCTGTCCCCCCCTTGCACAGACACCCCATCCCCTTCCTCCCCACAACCACCCCAGCCCCCCATTGCAGACCCCATCCCCTTCCTCCCCATCACCCCAGACCCCCATTGCACAGATCCCCTCGCCCTTCCTTACCCCACCACTCCCTGGCTGTAGTTGCCCTTCTTCCAAGGGGTGCCCGTGTAGGCGGCAGGCTCCTCGGGTCCGGCCTGGGGCCTCCCCAGAGGCCCGTCCCCGGGCGCGGGCCCGGCGCTCTCCCCGGCGGGCCCGAGAAAGAGGCTGTAGTTGAGGCCGAAGGTGCTGGCCTTGTTGTCCCGCTTCCTCTTGTTGCTGGAGGCGGCGGTGGCGGAGGAGCTGGAGGCGGAGGAAGGCGGCTGCTGCTGCGGAGGTCCGCGGGGGCTGCCACCGCCGCTGCTAGGCCGGGAGGGCTGCGGCGAGGCCTGCCTGCGGTGCTGCTGCGGGTGGCTGGCGCTCTCCAGCGGCAGGAAGTCGGGCTGAGGCTCGGTGTTGCGAGGGCCCGCGCGGGACATCCCCGCAGGCGGCGGCGGGGCTGCGGCGGCGGAAGGGGGGGCTGCGGCGGGTGCGGGGGCTGCCCCGGCGGCGGAGGGAGGCGGCTGCTCGTGCTGCTGCTGCTGGAAGTAAAGGTTGCGCACCCCCTGCGTGGTCTCCCAGATCTGCATCCACAGGCGGTTCGACGGCCCGAGCTGCTCTGGCTGGAACCAGGCGATCCGGGGATCCATCAAACGGGGCCCCCGCCCGCCGCTGCCGCCGCCCGTGGCTGTCCCGGCCCGGCCTGGCCGCGGTCCCGGCCCCGCTACTGCTGCTAGAGAGCCCGGGTCAGCCCAGCCCGGTCCCCGCTGCTGCTGGGGAGCCCGGCTCGGCCGAGCCCCAGGCCCTGGTCCCCCCCCCCGCTGGCTCGGCCCAGTCCCCGCTGCTGCTGCTGCTGCTGCTAGAGAGCCCGGCCCAGTCCCCGCTGCTGCTGCCGAGCCCCAGGCCCTGGTCCCCCCCCGCTGGCTCGGCCCAGTCCCCGCTGCTGCTGCTGCTGCTGCTAGAGAGCCCGGCCCAGTCCCCGCTGTTGCTGCCGAGCCCGGCTCGACCGAACCCCAGGCCCTAGTTCGTCCGTCTCCGCTGCTGCCAGGAAGCCCGGGTCAGCCCAGCCCCAGGCCCCGGTCCCCTCCTGCTGCTAGGGAGCCCGGCCCGGGGCGGCTCAGTCCCCGCTGCTACTAGGGAGCCGGGCTCGGTGGTGTCCCCCCCCCCCGCTACTGCTGCGGAGCCCTCTGCGGTCGAGCTCCAAGCGCCGTCCCGGCCTCCCCCCGCGGCTGCTGCGGAGCCCTGAGCCCGGCTCAGCCCCAAGCCCCACTCTCCCCCTGCTGCTGCTAGGGAGCCCGGCCCGGCCCAGCCCCGCTGCTAGGGAGCCCCAAGCCCCGGCCTCCCCCCGCTGCTGCTGCGAGGGAGCCCGCCCCGGCCCAGCAGCCGAGCGGGTGGCGGCGGCACCCACCGGCTCCCAGCGCTAATGGCGGGCGGCTGTGGAGGCCCCGGAGCGAGGAGGGAGGCTCCTGCGCTGGGCTGCCCGTCGCCTCTTCCTCCTCCTCCGCCTGCCTGCCTTCCTGCTGCTCGCTCCCGCCCTCCCTCGACCGGGCCCGGCTCGGAGGCTCGCTGGCGGCGGCAGGCCCGGCTGCTGCTGCGGCTGGAGGTGCTGCTGCTGCTACTCCCGGTCCTCCAGCGCGAGGCACGGCAGCCCCAGCCCCCGCCCCTGCCGGCGACCGAGGCGGGGCCGTGCCCCAGAGGCGGCCTCCGCACGGGCCGCGCGTAATAAAGGCGAGCGAGGGAGGGAGCGGGAAGAGCGGCGAGCGAGGGGGCCAGGCCGGCGCGGCCCTCGAGGCCAGGCCTGCTCTCGGCGCCACGCGGGGAGCGCGCCTGCCCCACTGCAGCCCTTGGTCCCCCCCCCCCCACAGGGACTGTGGAGACAGCGGGGCAGAGGCCTCTGGCACCGAGCCCAGCCCTAGGCAGGGCTGCTCACAGAAGTCAGTCCCTTTACACTCAGTGGGGCTGATTCCCAGGGAAGTGATCGCTGCCTGAGCCCCGTCCTAGGCGTGTCTACTCTGAAGTAAGCCCCATTGGAGTCAAGGGTGGGGAGGATGGCAGCCTCTGAGCCTAGACATGTCTACTCTGAGGTAAGTCCCATTGGAGTCAATAGGGCTTACTCCCAGGGAAGGGTGGAGAGGATGGCAGCCTAACAGTCCAATCGTAGGCATGTCTACTCAGGAGTCGGTTCCATTAGAGTCCATGGTGCTTACTTCCAGGAAAGTGTGAAGAGGATGGCAGCTCAATAACACACACCTAAGCTCATGCCTACTCAGAAGTCAATGAGACTTACTCCCATGAAGTCAGTCTAATGGGACTGACTTCTGAGTAGGCATGCTTAGGATTGTGCTGTTGGGCTGCCATCCTATCCACACTTTCTTGGGAGTAAGCCCCACTGACTAATGGGACATACCTCAGAGTAGACACGCCTAGGATTGGGCTGAGATAGCCATCCTATCCACCATCTGAGCCTATGCATATCTACTCAGAAGTAAGTCCCATTAGAGTAAATGGGGCTTACTTGCAGGGAAGTGTAGCTAGGATGTCAGCCCAACATCACATTACCTCCTTACTCTGAGGTAAGTCCCATTAGAGTCAATAGGGCTTACTGCCAGGAAAGAGTGGATAGGATGGCAGCCTAAAAGTCCAAGTCTTAGCATGTCTATTCAGAACTCAGTTCCATTATAGTCAATCGAGCTTATTCCTAAGTATAGGAATCTTAGGAGCTATCCTAAGAATAGGATAGCTAGGATAGAAGTATAGGATATAGGAGCTATCCTAAGAATAGGATGGCAGCCTAACACCAGCATAGTTTCCTCCTCATGTGCTGTGGGTGCAGAGCCTTTTAACACCAGCATTTTTTCTTTGAGGGACCAGTTTTTTGTTTTCCTACCAGGGTGCCAAAAATGTCTATAAAAGAGTTGAGGGGGGGGAGGATATGACTGAGACCCACAAAATTATGCAGGAGCTAAGTAGAGCATTGCTCTTTCCCCTCTCATACAGCACCAGAACCAGGGGACATCCACTAAAGTCTTGGAAGAGTTAGGACAAAGTATTTCCTTACGCAGCATCTAATTCGTCTATGGAACTCCTTGCCACAGAATGTGGTGATGGTATCTGGTTTGGATGCCTTATAAAGGGAATTGGACATATTTGTGGAGTGAAACTCCATCACAAGTTACAAGCCATGATGGATATGTACAGTCTGAGATTAGCTGGTCACTCATCATGAGGGAACCCCTGGGGGCTGGGGATAAGAATAGGCCCTCAGTTTGGCTGTACTTGTCGTAAAAGGCGACTAAACAGCCACCAGGTAGATGGGACTCGTCAGCCTGGGAAGGCAGCTCATCTGAGAGAAGGAAAACTCTGATCCCAAAACTCCACTGCCTTGTGGCTACATCCAGTTATGGAAAAGGCTTCAGGAGTCAACCTCAAGGCAAAATCCGGAGCCGGAGTCCCTGAGGCAGTTCATGGCTGAACACAGTCACGTTCTGGCAACTCCTGCGACGCCACTGGAACCAACCGTATTGGCCTCTGCCTTTCCATTGGACCATTTCAGCGATGTGGAGAGGGGGGGATTTGCTGCATGGGTAACAGCCTATCCTCCATACCTACTTTACCCAGGCTTCGTGCACTGGAGAGGACACTCTGTTCCAGAACCACCATTCAGAGTGTGACACCATAGTCTTCCGAGACTGAAGGATGCCAACTGCATCATGAGGGCTAGGTAGGAGTTTTTTTCTGTCATCCAAACTGGGTGGATGGCAGCTTTTTGTTTGTTTTTTTCTGCCTACCCCAGACTGGCAAGGGAGGGAAGGAAGGTTTACCCAGTAGGTTTCATGCATTAAAAATTTAACTTACTTACTGCATTTGTATCCAGTTTTTCTCCCCGAAGGGACCTAAAATTGGTCACTTTGTTTAATAAAGTGGCCCAAGTTAGACCCAAGCGCAGTCTAGTGTATTTGTTGGGGGCACAAGGGTAAATAGAATGCCAGATGCAGGGGTGTGGAAGCAATATGCAGGTCCCTTGTTGTCTTGTAGGCTCCCTGAGGTATCTGGTAGACCACAGGAAGCTGGACTAGATGAGCCTTTGGCCTGATCCAGAAGGGCTCTTCTTACAGTCTTATGGAAATAGAAATAAATACCAAGAGAAAAGCTTATAGGGGTAGAGCAGAGCCTTAGTCCTAACAATTTTTATGTAAATGTTTTGGGTTTTCATGCAATGATAGGCTTACCAGATACAGAGTGCTTTCTATACAATGGTTAAAGGCAGGGGTATCCAAAGTTTTTGGCAGGAGGGCCACATTGTCTCTCTGACACTGTGTTGGGGGCTGGGGGGGAAATTAATTTACATTTCAAATTTGAATAAATTTACATAAGTTTACATAAATTAATATATTAAAGATGAACTTATATGAATGAATGAATGTCTTGCAATAGCTCAAGGCCTATAAAAGGCCTTGCACAAAGCAAGGCTGGCCTTTCCTTTGCTGCCGCTGCTGCATCACAGATGTGAAAGAGCAAGCAGTGGAGGGAGCTCTCATCCCACAGCTCACACGAGAGGTCACACAGTCGTCCTCATGCCGAGAACGGTTGTGTCGGGCCAGTGCAGGCTCCAACAAATCTCTGGAGGGCCAGAGGCTCATTGGAGGCCGGGGGCTCCCTGAGGGCCACATTGAGAGGCCTCAAGGGCCGCAAGTGGCCCCCGGGCTGGGGTTTGGGCACCCCTGGTTAAAGGTATAGTAGATGGAATTTTGACAGGTGTAGCTCAACATGGAAGGGTTTAAAAAGATGCACCTGCCAAAATTCCCTCTTCTATACAATGGTTAAAGGTAGAGAAGACACTCTGTCCCACTTTGTATCTTCTTGCCCTATACCACTGACTCCCAACCTTTAGGAGCCTGTGGAACACTGAGGCAAAAATTGGAATTGTCATGGACCACATGCAATGCCAGCTGTGAGTGGTCCACAGGAAGCATCTCTCAAGTGATGGGGTCCCCATGGACCACCAGAGAGAGTAGTGAATGGACCGCCTGCAGTCAGCACTTCAGTGCTGGCTACCAACAGTCCATTCACAGCTCTCTCTGGTGGTTCATGAGTGAGTGCTTGCTTGGCCAGACACTAGAAGTGATCAAAGGTGATTTTATTCCTGAGACCCTATGCAAACAAAAAAAATTCAATGAATATGGGTCAGGACCCACTAGGTGAGTTGCAAGCCCATTTCAGGTGGGTCCCCATTCATTTCAGTATTTTATTTTTAATATATTAGACTTGATGCTACCATGGTATCTGACTGCATTTGGGGACCTGTACTTTTAAACAAGCTACTATGTATATTCTTTTAACAATGATAGTAAATGGGACTTACTCCTGGGTAAGTGTGAGTAGGATTACAGCCTGGGATTGTTAAAAATTTTCCTGCTTGATGATGTCACTTCTGGTGGGTCCTGACAGATTCTCATTCTAAAAAGTGGGTCCCGGTGCTAAATTTGTGAAAACCACTGGCATAGGGGGGAAAGAAAGGTGACAAGACCAATGAAAAATACAAGACACCAAAAGAAACCAAGCAAAGAATACAGGGAGTAATATCCAGAACAGAACAGAACATTTCAAAGCTCCTTACCAAGTGAATCTAATTATTTCAGACAGGTAGTTGTGCTAGGTTGCAGTTCTCTACCCATTTACCTCGGTGTAAATCCCATTGAACTCAACATGACTGATTTCTCAGCAGATAAGCATAGAACCAGACTGCAAGTCTGTTGCAGAAAAACCAAAAATATTGTAGCAACTTAGACTAAACAAGGTGCTACGCCACAGGCTTTTGAAACAATGATCGTAATATCTCAAAAGTTTAGAACAGTGTTTCTCAACCAGTGGTACAGATACCACCAGTGGTACTTGAAGTGGTTTTGGTGGTACTTGCAGCCCCCTATACACCTGCCACCTAGTAGCGAGACCAGGAACACAACTAACAGTGGTAGGAGGCTCCAAAGCATCCTTTTCTGTGCTCAAAAAAGCCTTCCTGTCCACCATGAGCCTCTTACTGGTGTTTGTTGCGCAGTGTCTAACCTTGCAACCCAGAAGTAACTGCAATGATGTAATCACCAGTCACTTCCAGTGTTACTTTGAATATGTGGACCATGTGAAGTGATATAGCAGAGGACAAAAGTTGAGAATCAGTGGTTTAGAGGGCTCTATCCTGTTCTACAGCCGCTACATGCTTTTGAGCTGTAGAGCAGGATACAGTAGTCTAATAGTTATTAAGCAGTAATAATTCTTCTTATGCCTATCATGGGTTCATGATGACACAAGCCTGGTGTCAAAGTCAAACAGATCTATGCACCCTTGCATAGGAGGAAGCCCCACTGAATGCTATAAGAAGTTTCACTTGAGGAGGAACTTAACACCTGTGCTTATGGCTCCACTTCTTGTGGAGCTAGCTACCATACATCTCTTTTATATTTGTGCTTGCCTGAGGAATATGGTCAGTTAAAAACCAAATAAATACAGGGAAGAATAAAAAGCACTCTCAAAAAAGCAGCCAAAAGGTTGAGGTCAGCAATACAGCAAGCAAGTAAATGAAGACAGTCAGCCAACGCATCAGAAATCTATCAAGAACGTCTGGTTGAGTAGAGATGGACCTTGTTCAAAGGTAAAGTTCAATAACTCCTGAATTCTTGTGTCTTAGAACTCATGCAGACCTGGTTCAGCATATTCTGTGGGGCTTTAATTGCTCCCCAAAGGTGAGCAATTTCAAGTTTTAATGGTAACTAATACCAAGCATCAAGTTCCAGGGATGCAAATTCTTTGAAAATGCCCTGTGACCAGCTTCCCTTCAAAACTGGAATTTCTGGACCATTTGCAAAAACTCTTTCTTTACATGATTGTAATAACTCTGAGGCTACTTAGGCAGAGAAACAGTTTGTCAAAAGGTCGGAAGCAATTATGTGCTAATGCACCACACTGGTATAAGGGGTACCCTGTGGCTTATGTCCTTGGACAGCTGAATCATGTTCTTTGCCAGCTGAAGTTTCAAAATCGTGCTGCCCACAGCAATGTGCATGAGAGAAGACTTATCTGGTAATTGGGGGGGGGGGGAGAACACCATGAAAAACAGTGAAAAGAAGTGCATCCATAAAGGGTGGTAAAAATCTTGCATTAATTACATGTTGGAAGAAAATTTATTGTCACTACAATCACTGGGCATAAGAGGATGCACAGATTTAGTTGCGTTTCAGCTAGTCATTCACTTGTACATGTGTACACACACAGAGCAGCTCCTTTGTGCCTTTTCCAAATTGAGCCCAGCATCTAAACAAGATTTGCACATTTTCACTTAAGAACATAAGAATAACCCGCTGGATCATGCCACAGGTCCATCTAGTCCAGCTTCCAGTATCTCACAGTGGCCCACCAAATGCCTCAGGGAACACACAAGACATGACCTGCATCTTGGTGCCCTCCCTTGCATCTGGCATTCTGATGTAGCCCATTCCATAATTTGCAGTAGGCTTCTGTCATTTGCAGCAGGCACCATGAACGATAACTTTGGCCCTCTGTATGAAACAAGTTTGACATTCCTGGTGGGAGTGGGCCACCAGAGGGCCAAAGTTAGCATTCATGGTGCCTGCTGAAGGTTGGAAGTGACATCATTAAACAGAAAGTGACATCATTAACCAGGTGAAGGCCAGAAAGAAGCCCTTTGTTCTCACATAGAAATTCATTTGCTTCAAATGACAAAGCGAAAATGTGCAAATCTTGTTCATATTTCCAAGATATTAGTACAGTCCAATTATCACGTAGGGAAAACCCAATTATCACAGGAGCCAAACTGCTTCCGGGGGCCACATGCAGCCCGCAGGCATTATGCTCTAAATTAATGATCTAAACTATCCCTCAGCAAGATGTATCATCTGGTTTGATCAAAATTAGAAGCCAGGGTAGGTATTCTCAGAATTTGGGTACCAATACATCCTTATTCTCCCCCTGGAAAGTCTTCCCTTTTTCCCTGACACACACTACATAAAAGAGGAGATGGAACAGATCCCTGCAAGACTCCCAGGGAAAGTGCCCCAAGCAATTATCTTAAGACATCCCTAAAGTTTTGAAAAGCAGGATCAAAGCTACCACCAACCAACAAACCCCTTGGTCTAAAGATCATGTTAATCGTACCACAAAATCTATGAAACCAAAGCTCAATATCAGATTCATTCAAGCTAGCTGTTCTTTCCATCTTGTGGTATGTCTGTGGTGAATTGTCACAAGGGAACATTTCCATTTACAAACCCATTTTTGGACAATAACCCAACATGGACTGGGTAGTCTTCCAAGACCAGAGAGGGGAGAACCCAAGCAATCTGGGCTATTACAGGGCATTTGCCAGCATCCCTTAGTAAACACAGACAACATTCCATTTTTTTTCCTCCTTACAGTAATAGTTTCCAACTTCTTATTGATTTGAAAAAGCATGACATATTTTTTTGCTGAGGCAAATGAAAAGGCAGTCAAGAAATAAACACAGACCCGAGTTAATTTTAGGGGGGGGGGAGGAAAAATTAGTCTGTTTTCATTAAAAATATCCCTCATTCCAATCAGATAACTCGAACAAGTGTTTCTGTTCTTTTCATCAAAAGCCATGAGCAAGTTTTCCGTTTCTCCACACATGATTAAAATAGTTTGGAACAGATTGCAAACTAGACGTTCCCAAAGTGGGTGCTTGCTTTTTATCTACTTTATTTAAAAACATGCAGCACCTCCCACAGCAATGAAGGAAGTCAGCCAACAGCAGGTATTATCAATTTTGAGTTTGTATTTAGCAACATGAAAAAGTGACACCATCTTTTGCAACAAGAAGAGGCAGGTGTGTTACTGCCACAAACACGCACCATAAGATTCCTGTGTCCTTATTGACGAGCGCACAAAATCATGTACTGGGTAGGTTCTCCAAGCAACAGTTTCAAACTGGGATCATCACACCACCTATACTTTTGAAGCAATATTCACAATCGGCACCATTCTGCAAATGCTCATTTTCAACACCTCATGGCAAATATATGTGAGTTTTTAATCAAAAAGGTTGAATGGAGAAAGTGAAAACAAATAGCCAAATGTAACCTGGGCCAGAATCCTCCTTTCACCTGTGCAAAATTTGAAAAAACACTGCTAACATAATGCAGAGATGATGGCAGAATCGGTTTTAGAAGTTTGTCTCCTAACTTGTCTCTTTCCGTGACCCTAACATACAACCTCTGCTATCCAAATGTTGGTAGAAATTGTCTCATTTTTTAAAAGAAGTATGTATATTTATATATGCTTTATATCCTAGACTTAGTACAAAAATAGTTGATGTATTTGATGTGGCTTACTTACCTTCCCATTTCAAACATAAATTAGGCTGTCTTTGCTACAGGGGAAAAACGAACTGAGATCAAATATGCTTTAGATCATAAAAGATATAAGCTGGGAGGAAATATACCAGGTTCAAAGCAATATGGCAACAATCCAAAAGGTAAAGAGAGAGGAATAGGAAGCATTCATCTTTTTCAGAAAATGTTCTGCAGATGCCTCCCTTACATCTTGGGTAGTAGGCAAATATTGGGCAAATATCGCCCCCATAATCACCGATGTGCCAGCCTCTGTTCCTCTGACTCATTGGATTGGAGAAGAGGAGGATGGAATGGAAAAGTATGAAGGAATGGGTTAGTGCTGTGGTTCCCAAACTGTGCATCATGGTGCCCTGGGGTGCCATAGCAAACTCACAGGGGCACTAGCCCTTCTGGGTACCGCCATCTTGACCTAGCTGAGATTGCATGATCTCGGAAGATTCACACAATCCTATGGGAGTGCTGTCAGCCATTTCATCCGCCCATGGTGCAGCACTGCCATGATAAGGCACTGTGAAAAAATTCCTGTGACACTAAAGGTGCCATGGGCAGGGTAAGTTTGGGAACTGCTGGGATAGTGTGTCAGAGACAGTCTAACCCAGCCCTCTTCTCTACTCCACATGTCCTCTTCTGTCCCTCTCCCTTTTCCAATATAGGGAAAGGAGAAGTGAGGGTGAGTAAGCAGGTGGAGGTGGATGCCCTCCATCTGCTGCCTGAGATTAGTGTCTCAGAGCCCAATTCTATACACATCTACTCAGAAGTCCCATTATAGTCTATGAGGCTTACTCCGAGGTAAGTGAGGATAGGATTGCAGCTTTAGTCAGCCTCATGCATGAGCAGGCCCTGATCTTTTGCATCTCAAAGTCTAAAGCCTTTTTACCTGAAGTATTTTGTAATAAAAGTACACCCCTACTCTCTGTATCTAGAAGGCACATTATAGAAGATTCAGTTATGCATAATACACAGTAATGCACCAGGCACAGCCCATCCAAATTTCTCCACTCCTCCTACTGAATGCAGCATCTCAAGCTTCTTGTGATGCATGCATGCATCCTAGTCAGGAACAGGCATAAACATCCCACAAAGTGTAATTTCTGCTCCTTTCTGCCTGGATAGCAGGTGTGAAGCTGGGAACCCAAATGAGCTGGTCAGGATGGAATAACAACCAGTCCCCCATATTCCCTCCTCCCACAGGCCTGCATAACCTGCCTCCTATAAACAAACCAGTTGGAAACATTTACAGCTAGCCTTCCTTATCGGTGGGTTTGGCACCCATGGATCTGACTCAATGCTGAACCCACATCTGGAGGGCCTCAAGAACCTCCTGAATGCAACTGGAAGAGTCTTCTGGTCATGTCTGGAAGGTTCTTGAGGCCCTCCCCACAGATTCCATTATCCACAGAAAGCAGTATCTGCAAGGGGTCCGGGAACAGAGTCACCACGGATACTGAAGGCTAACTGTATTGTGTAGGCAAGACATACCAACAGGCTGATAATAGGAACCCCTTGCCTACAAAATCTCACACCACTATCTTTTTTTCCTCGTTTCAAAAGGTGTTGCAGAACACTGTTGCTTAACATGGCTACTTTTTTGATTTCAGTTAACTCCCAACTATATACTCCCTAAGTGACTCAAGAAAACTAGGCTGGTTTTGTGCCATCTATATTTTTTTCTCCAGCAAACGCATTTCAAGGTGACAGGTGTGGACAATTTTGCAGAGTGACAACATCTACACCTGTTGTTACTGCTCACCAGTAGCAGTCAATAGCAATCATTAATATAGCCCAGGCTGGAAAAAGTCCAGACAACACATGGCCCAGGGAATAGGATGACGGTGCCTATGAAATCTGAAATATTTTTTCAGCCCTGTGTATGGCTGGCACCTAAATGGCCAATGTTGGTGCACAGGATTGGAAATATTAGATTCCAGACTTTTTGTACAGCAAAGGATAGGCTTTGTGCTGTAAGAATTTGGATGCATTTTTGCTGTGTGATTTAGTAACAAAAACGAAACAAAGTCAATCCCAGGGTACAGAATTTGGACCTAATTCACAGTCAATATTAAGTGTACAAAAGTTGCTCACCTTAACAGCAATCACCACTTCTCCAATGAATTATATCACACAAGACACAGCATAAAAGTTTACTTTCTTTTTTAAGAATCTTCCAGCATACATTGAGGCATTCAAGGTTGACTCGACTTGACTTGACATTGAGGCATTCATATTTCTTTCACTTCCTTGTAGAATGGTAATTTTATGCCAGAAGCCATGGATATTTTCACACAATGACACTACCACCTAGAAAGTCCAGTACAGAGGTAATATTTTCAACTTTCTAATCATGATTAACCCATTTCTGCCCAGCTAACAGATGTACACATTTGATCCCTGTTGTGTATATGCAACATCCGGCAGAAATGGCTTAAAGATAGCGGGAGCACCCTGGAGGCTTATGTGCCCCTTCCCACATTAGCCATGGTTAGTTAGCTTAAACCAGCTTGCAACCATTATTAGAAGCATGTTTGCAAATTTTCATTTTGAGCTAACCATGGCTAATGTTAACAATAGTGCAGACCTAAGACTACACCATCATTAGGTCTGAAAACAGGAGCCAGAGGTGCAGAAGGGGAGGACAGAAGGCAGAGATGCATGTAAGCCTATGAGGTACTTGCAATCTCCTAATCATGGTCATTAGATTAATAAAAGTATGGCTACAACATACCTTCAAATGGAGAATTGAAAAAATCTCAGACATTTAGTCACCTAGAAATCCGATACTGTACTTGTTATCCGTGGACTCAATTTGTTTGGTTATAGGCAGTGCTGGCTCTTAGGGAACTGAAAAATGGCCTCTAGGTGTTTAAAAATAATTGTTCCCAATCCTGATTTAAGGACACATTCTGGTAAACGTCATTATATCGACATTAAATTCTGTGACACTTATTGAAGCCACGCCCAGGTCACCCCCTCATTCCACACTTACCTGTAAGAAATGCAGCATAAAAAATAGATCTCCGCTCCCCCTTACCAATCATTGCAAGGTGCTATAATTCCAGAGTAATATATTTAGCACATGATAATAAAAAATATAGCTTTGCAGTCTTTCTTGCTATTCAAATGTTATTTTTTTCTCTCCAGTGTCTCTTGATAGGCAATAAATCTTCTTAAGTTCAGTTTCACATTGTCAAGCACACACAACTGATCTGAGCTGTACCGTCCTTTTCCTTCTTTCCGCATCTGCAATTTAAAAGAAAATGCATTTGTCGGACATTCTTCATTTCAAAGTCAATTTGCATCTTAACCCATTTCTGCCCAGCCCACAGGTGTACACATTTGATCCCTGTTGTGTATATGCAACATTGGGAAGAAATGGCTTAAACCACCCAATACAACTGACTCATCCTGGACAACAAGAGTTATAATATGCATCCCTTCAAAAATCAGCACAGTGTGTCCACTTGGTCAAAGCAAAAAGCTGCTAGAATAAAAAAAGGTTTCCCTCCAGTTGCCTATAACTCAATGGTAAGTTTGAGGATGAGTTTAAACAGGGCAACATTCTGCAAACAATCAGTTTTTAATAAAAGATCTGGTTGAATCAATCAAGACCTCAGATAAAATATCATCTCTAGTAGAGGGGTTTCCAAAGTGTGTGTTGTGACACACTTAAAGGGATGCCACTTATAGGGATGGCCCCAGTGTTCAAGTCACAACCTTCCTCTTTGACTTGAAGCCAGAGATCGATCACTCCCCAGACTGATTCAGGGGCTCCCTGAAGCACAGCCCAACTCCAAACTGGAGAGAAAAGTTACAAACAATTCCCCACTCTCTTTCCCAGCTCAAAGCTTGGAATATGGAAAAGAGCAGAAGATTATTTAGAGGCAAAGCAGAGAAGACTCTGCCATGTTTTTGGTTGGCCATTAAAGACCACATTGACCCCTACACATGCAAAATGCTGCAGTCCTGGATTAACAACTGTGCTTTGTTGCCCCCAGGTTCTCACTTCGCCTTGGGGAAGCACTAAAACACTAGGCTAGATTCTGCTGGCTGGATGATGACTCAGCAATTGCCTGATATATTGGCAGACTAGCTCCTTTCTTGTGTTCAAGTGCAACATGTTCTCTGAAGCTGGCAGGTACACTGTAGCAATCATTTCTCAGACAAATTCTTTATGTTAACTCCTTAAGAAACCAAATGCTACAACTTGAGTACTTCAAGACCGCCAGGAGCCTGTACTGGTCTTGTCTCAGAAATCAACCTGATCAGATAGAACAGGACACAAATTCTGTTCCGGCATTGCAAGAAGTGTATACTGCTTTAATTGGAAGCAGCATCACACAACCGAGAAAAGCTAGGCAGTTCATTCTACCAGGAAAACACTGCAGAAGAACAAGGGAATGAATGGGTCTCATGAAATGTTGACAAAGAGCAGACATGAAAACTGGGTCTCAGGTCTTCAGGGATGGACAGGGAACAATGAAAAGCAAAGGAAGAAACCAAGTACCTCCCTCAATAGTCACTAAAATTCTTATAACAGCCCTTTCACAATCTTTACCTGCCTCCATCTTTTAAAGAATGTAAGTTCCCTCTTGAGGACTAGCAACTTGCGGATTTCTGTAACCTGTTTACTTTAAAGTTGAAGTTTTTAGGAATCAATGGGAGCACTACACTCTGGAAAGTCCACCTCTATGATCTGTAGCACAAATCACAGTAGTGCTTCAGCATCTTCCTCCCACCATGATGCAACATACTCACTCGCAATTTAAAAACCGGCTGGAACTCCTTCAGTGCAGGAAGCAATTTAATTTGCTCTGCCGCCTTTTCCGCTTGTCTGCCATCAGCGAAAACGTCAAAGATGGCATCCAGAGCTTCTCCCGTCACCACAAGAGATGTATCCTTCATTGCCACTTCAAGGAGGAATTTCCCAATCATCTGAAACCATACAGAAACACGGGACAAGTAAATACCCCAAAAGGAGGTAATCTTTGGAGCAATAAGGATCCCTGCCAATGGAACAGATCACCACTGGGGAGTGTGGCTTTACCTTTAGTGTCTCAGAAGAGTCTTCCAGTTTTGCAAGCACACTGCCAGCAATTCCTAGAATGCTAACTACATTCACCCGCACTCCAGCATGGCTGCTGTGAATACCAGCTTCGCACAAAGTCATCAGTTGCTCAGGAGTCATACACTGTTTAAACAGAACAAAGTCATTATTATTATTTTAAATAAGCCCAGGGGTTCCCAAAGTATGTGCCTTATGAGTGTGCCATGATGCCTTAGGGCAGTGGTTCTCAAACTGTGGGTCTGAGACCCACCAGTGGGGTCATGACCCAATTGTTAGTGGTTCATGAAACGGACAGGGCAGATTAGGCTATGTGCATCAAGGGTTAAATAAGTTGCTACTGGGGGGGAGCACTGCTGCCCAGTCACCATTATAGCCATACTCCTCGGCATTTATAAGTCAGGCTGTAGCCTCTGGGGCCTCTAAAAAGTTCCAGGACCCACTTTTTAGAATGAGAATGTTTCAGGACCCACCAGAAGTGATGTCACAAACAGAAGTGACATCAAGCAGGAAAACAGCCCATGTCCTGCCTATTGGATTAACATCCTATAGCAGCATTTCTCAACATTTGTCGCCTGCTGTACCACTTCACATGGTCCACTTATTTAAAGTACCACCTGAAGTAACTGGTGATGACATAATTGCAAGTTACTTGCAGGTTAGAAGGCCAGGTGTGATGCAATGAACACCAGTAAGAGGCTCCGGGAGGGCGAGAGCATTTTTTTTTTAAATACGGAAAAGTATGCTTTGGAGCTCTGCCCACTGAGCCGAGCCTCCTACCACTGTTTATTGTGTCACATTCCTGGTCTCACTGCTGGGTGGCAGGTGTCCAGGGGTCCCATGAGAACCACCATACTCCACCTCTAGCGGTGGTAGTTGTACCACTGGTTGAGAAACACTGTCCTACAGGGCTGTTTTGAGCAGTGCTTGACTTTCAGGAATGTATCTATGCAAAATGGTTAAGAGACACTTCCATTTTAATTTCTGTGTTTAGCTCATCTCACTATGACGGGCTTAACATCACGTGCCCTTTGGCCATAACACTGTTTTTCAGACAACAGAATAGCTGCTGTGGGATGGTTTTGTTCTTGTCAACAATTTCTCTTTAAGAAGTCACCCTCCAACCATGTCCCCAATCTTCAAAACATGGCCTTCTGTGTATACAGGTGGGCATCATAAGAAACGTTCCAACTGACCCACATATATGATGGTCTGTCACTGGTTTACTGTACAGTAGCTGAAATTCCTTACCTTTGTGTTGGTGGTATTGGTGTTGTCATTAGGAGGCCTCAGAGGCCAGTTCTGGGTCATGCTGGACCTCCATGGGCCTCAGAATAGCCTACAGAATCCTCTGGAAGCTACTTCCAGTTTTAGGAAAGGTACTTCTCATTTGCTACCAAAAACCAGAATTAGTTTCTGGATGCTTCTGTGGCCATTTTGAGGCCCATGGAGGCCCGATGTGTCCCAAAAGAGGCCTCTGGGGTCTCCTAATGGCAACACCACCAAAACATATGTATGTTTTTCATATAATGATGAAATTGCTTCAGTGATGGGGTTCAGAGAATGTATCCCCACTGTTAAGTGATTCATAACTGTACTTAAATGAGGTAGCCTTTATCTCTTCTTGCTGTTACCTCATGAATGCCTTCAGGGGGGAAAAGGAAGCAAGTCCTATTTCAGTTTAAAATGAGTTTGAAGCAATACATGTCAAGTGAATATTTTAAAATGAATTAGTGGAGGAAGCAAACAATCTCACCTGAGGTATATTATTAGATGCCAACATCTGCAAAAGAGCCCGCAACGCACTGGTCACAGCTTCCAGAAATTCCGTGTGTTGGGAAAACTCTGTTCAAAATCAAAACAGAACTCATTTTGACTCATTATATTTTAATCCGGCAGACATTTAATTTAATTCCTGCAAGGCAGACAAGGTTCTCTCCCCTCCTCCCATCTCTCCTCACAAAAAATGGAATATCAGTCATCAACATGATCAGCAGAGGGGGGAAAAAGGGGAGATAATGGCACATGTTGTCGGCATGTGCAACAGGTATTAAGTACAGTCTGCTGGAACAGCCCAAAGATCAATCTAGCACAGCTTCCTTTATCTCACATGGCCCACCAGATGCCTCAGGGAGCACACAAAACTACAAGAGACATGCATCCTTGTGCCCTCCCTTGCAACTGGCATTCTGAGGTAGCCTACTTCTAAAATCAGGAGGTTGCACATACCCATCATGGCTCGTAACCTGTGATGGACTTTTCCTCAATAAATTTCTCCAATCCCCTTTCAAAGGCATCTAGGCCAGACACCATCACCACATCTTGTGGCAAGGAGTTCCACAGATTACCCAGCCTGTAACTAAAAAAATATTTTCTTTTGTCTTTTCGAACTCTCCTGATACTCTATTTTAGTGGATGTCCCCTGGGCCTGGTGTTGCATAAGAGGGAAAAGAACATCCCTCTATCCCAGGGGTGCCCAAACCCCAGACCGGGGGCCACCTGCGGCCCTCGGGGGCTCTCAATCAGGCCCTCGGGAAGCCCCCAGTCTCCAATGAGCCTCTGGTCCTCCAGAGACTTTTTAGAGCCTGTGCTGGTCCAATGCAACTCCTGTTAGCAAGAGGACGGCTGTTCAACTTCTCACCTGAGCTGTGGGACAAGGGCTCCCTCCACTACTTGCTGTTTCATGCCTGTGATACAGCAGTGGCAGCGAAGGAAATGCTAGCCTTGCTTTGTGCAAAGTCTTTATAGGCCTTGAGCTACTGCAAGACCTTCATTCATTCATATAAGTTCCACCTCTAATATATTCATTTATGTAAATTTATTCAAATTTTAAATAGTAAATTAATTATTTTTCCCAGCCCCCGACACAGTGTCAGAGAGATGATGTGGCCCTCCTGCCAAAATGTTTGGACACCCCTGCTCTATCCAATGCCTTCTCTTTTAAACTTTATTTGATATAATCCTTTAATCAAAAAGGGCCATGAAAGAGATGAAGAAACAAGGGGCTCAGCGAGTGGGACACAACCTGCAAATTGAAAACATACCTGACTGAGAAAAGACCAGCTGGGATAGGTGTTGTGACAGCGACTGAAGCACCTCAGCTCCACCAAGGCAATCCACATCAGACACCAACAGAATGCTGTGAAGGCAGGTCAGGGCTCTGTACTGGACCAAGTTCAACCTGGAAGGGAACCAAATCAGTCACAGTGCATGTTCAGTGTCTCCATAAAGAGGACCCATAGAGCAGGAGAGGGCAAAAAAGTCATCAAGCCCAACAAGAAACCTGAAGGCAGAACCTTCTATCCATCATCTCCCCACGCATCAGAGAATGTACTAAATACAAAGAATACACTTGCCACGTAACAGCCTATGGCTCCTTATGACTCCCATCAACAGAACTAAGCTTTTGTATCCCAATCAGCCACTTTGGATTGTCATTTTTAGAAAGACACAGGGGTTGGCATCCCCAGTTCCAACCCTCTGAGCCAACAAGTCCTATTATAGCAGCTTCTCTTTCCATCTGTCTTTCAACCCTGGGTAGGCAACCTGAGCACAGGCTTTATCCCTCAATGAGCCAGGTATGAGGAGCAGACTTCTAGTTCCTGATCCCTATACTCAGTACTCTGAATTGGGGTTTCTACATGAAATTCCCCCCCCCCCAAGTTCCTTATTTAGTCAGATCTTAGCCATTCCAAACCATCACAGTCTTCCAAAGGAAATAATTTTGGGGGACATCTTAAGCCTACACTATCCAACATTTGGTCTCTGTCAGTTGTAGTTTCTGATGCCAAGGAAGCAAAATAGGTGGTTAAAAGGAACTAAAATTCAGGGACAAGACCTTGTAGAGTTTGTGTGGTTGAACATCCATGCATGAACAAAATAAACGTGGATGTAATTATTTGGATAGGATTCCATTTTTTTCCTTTGCTTCAAGGCAGTACAGTATTTGCAAATTGGCTGAGGAAACGGAAGCCTCTGGTTTCACTCAGCTGTTCAGGATTCCCAATGCAACACTGTTCATAATGTGATAAACCTGGCTGAACACTGAGACAGCAGAATGAACAATAAAAGCTCAGAGAACAATCCTACACTTGAAGTTCAATCAAAGCACAATCCCTGGTTTTGATGTAGGGAGAGGAATGAACAGGACAATGTTTTGCATTTCAAGTACAAACCTCAACTTGACTCCTGAAAATTTCAGAGAGGAGGAAAGTTAAAAATAGACCTGAATAAGGTTTCTCTAGCGCCTTGCTTGATAAGTAGAATTCTTAGAAAATAAAACAGGGGAAAGCCACGCAGGGCCCAGCTGTTAATCCTTAAAAATAACAGACGTTATTCAAATGGGAGGGTGCAAGAACAACTTTGCTGAGTCTGACCAAATTTCTATCTAGCCCATCACGGTTATTCTGCGGTGGCCAGCCAGATTCCTCTGGAAGCTCTGAAGAAAGGCAGGAAGAGACAGAGCTGCCCTAATGAAACGTTTAGGAACGCACGAAAAAACAAGCAACACCTACTTCTTAATAAGCAGCTTCCAAGCTGGACTCTTTGTACAGATGTCAACAGCTACGCTGTTGGGGAAAGCTGTTTTATCAAGGACCTAGGGGGGAAAAGAGCTGTTAAACTTCATTGCCACATTGCCCAAAAAGAAGATTCCCAGGGCCGAGATCTCAAAACGATCTTTGTGAGAAGCCCAACAGTCTGAGGGCCATGTGGGATTGTTTAACTCATTCTATTAACAACAGCAACCTGTTGCATTCTATTAATTCATTCTCTTAGCAACAGCAACTCTCCCACCCAGTACCAGACTCCAAGTGTGCTTTGAAATGGAGCACTTTGGTTCCAGAAACACAAATCGAAAACCCCACTGGGAACTCAGAGCTAGTCATGCGCTTATTTGGATCTTGATCCAGGTGTCTTATGTAAGAGATGCTGGAGGATGCTACCTTTTTCGGAACACAGTGGTTCATAAGGGCTGTGTGAACCTCAGCAGAAAGGCACAGGGGTGACAGCAGCTGTTCGCCTTCATTATAGTTATCTAGGAAGGTATCGCTTTCATCACTACTGGACAACTCTTCCCACTCATCATCGGAGGGGTCTGCAAGCACAGCACAGCACAGCAATCAGAAGACCATCCAGAAGACCAGAATTCATTATCACTTACCACTTTTGCACAGTTTTCTCCCAGACTCTCAAGGGAAAATGCACAGCACTCCTGGGCATTCAAAGTGCTTCACACGAATTATCCTCTTGTTATCATTACAACCACCCTGTAAGGCAACCATTATTATCCCCATATTGCAGACAGGGAAAACTGAGGACCTCAGTTTGTCCCCAGGGCTTCTAAAAAGAAGTGAGAAGAAGGAGGACAATGCTCATGGCCACTTGGGTTTCTCTCCTATTTGTTTTATGCCCGACAAGAAGCCTCTGTGCTTTAAAGGGGTCCAGGGATGGAACAGAGTGACTGCTAGACTTTACTTTCTGAAAATTTGGGAACAGTCATTGTCTCATTTTTTTAAAACCAGAAAACCTCTGGGTGGAAACAGAGATCCTGCCAAACATCACCTGAAATTAATCAACACTAAGTCTGCTTAATTCCTCCTGTGTGCCGCTTTAGGACTATGACAAGCTGCAAGCTGGGGGGGGGTATACATAATGACCCTTCAACCCCCCTTTTTTGCTTTTAACATCCACTCTTGCTTGCTTTTGTGTTTATTTGGCTGGCCTTAATAAAGGTATTAAGAAATTGTGGCTTTTTATTTTTAAACATAACTATAACAACATTTTAACATTTTTAAACGTAATTTTAATAAAAATATTATATGGTGCAGGAAATGGAAAACAAGCATGTTCAGGAAACCAGCTCCTTCATACTGTGACATAAGGGAGTTATAAAACACAGGCTTAACACCCACTGATAGAAGCACTTCTAGGATGCAAGGAGTCAAATGGGAGCTGGTTCAAGCCCAACTGCTCTGACAGCAGTGGTAAACCTGTAAAATGACACTCATTAAATTGATTCTGCAGCAACTGTTAAATTGCTGCAATTGTAAATGGTCAATTGCAAATTGACACTCATTAAATTGGCAGCAACTGTTACCCTGCACATGCCCAATCTTGTCTGATCTTGGAAGCTAAGCAGGGTCAGGTCTGGTTAGTACTTGGATGGGAGACCGCCTAGGAATACCGGATGCTGTAGGCTTATACCATAGTCTTTCGAGACTGAAGGTTGCTAACCACCAAATTGATTCTAGGGATTTTTAATGGATAATTTGGATAAGATTTAAGGCTAAAAATTTTAACATGCTTACTTGAGAAAGAGAAGAAGAGAGAGCTTCTTACACCATGAAAAAACCCAAATCCAAAATATCCTCTCAACGATGACTACTGCATACATACCGTCATTACAGCACATGTTAACAATGATTTCTAGAGCGGTCTGCTGAGCCAGAAGCAAAGCGGCCACCTCTTTCAGCTCCTGCGTGCTGCGCTACAAAAGCAAGGAAACAGGTCTCATTGCAACGGACAGTCTTTGCAGAGGTTTAGAACTGATACCTGGGAATCACAGGCAAATGCCTCTTCTCCTGAGAAGGCTCAGCTAACAGACCAAGGACTATGCAGACAAATCCTCCAAGAACAAGAGGACACCATACACTCAGTTCTGAATAGGAATACAAAAATTAAAGGGATAACATCCCCCCCTCAATAAATTCTGTGGACCCCCCATCCCCCCCACCCCAGGAAAGAAAAAGGATTGGATGAAAGGAGACAGAAAGAAAAATGGAATACGGAATCCAAAAGCCACAGCAGAATATATTTATTAGGCCCAACTAAACTGTCACAAAGCAGAGTTCCAGAACTACTTTAAGAAATAAAGCTACCTATAAATATCTGGGGGGGCTGAAATGCGGGAGAGGGAGGGGATTTGCTCCAGAGGGTAGGACCAGGTCAAATGGGTTTGAATTACAACAGGGGATTTCAGTTAATCATTAGGAAGAATATCTTGATGGTATGAACTGGCAGTGGAACAGACAGCTTCAAAAAGATGGTAGACTCTCCATTGCTGGTTAAGCAAATGCCAGATAGCCATCTATCAGGGATGTTGTTGCATTGGCAGGGGTGGGTCTCCGTCTTATAGGCTCCTTCCAACTCTGTGATTCTATGATTCCTTGTCGGACTGGATGCCAAGCAAATCATGTGGAGACACAGGGAGAAAAATGCGAAGTCTCAAAGTCTGCTATTTGAAACAGTTCTAAAATGGAGAGCAGGAGAACTTAGACAAGTAGATTTGATACTGCTATGCCCAAAGAGATTTCAGGCTGCACTTGGGGCAAGCGGGCAAAGAAATAACCAGCCTATTTTTTTAAAACTAAAACCTAGCTGTTACTCAGATCTGACTCCAGCACTAAATAGATATATGTGCCTCTTGAGGCCAAGAACAGAAGTAAAAAAAGAAATGTGGTAGCCCTTAAGTTAGAGAAGTTGGTGGTGCCCTAGGAAGAGAGTGGAGGCCATACTGGGTCACACAGTCTAGTGGAGAGCACATGGAGTGGAGTAGACAAGATGGAATGAAGAGGAATGAGGAAGAGGATGGAGTTGAGGTGGTGTGTGTGGGTAGGGTAACTTACCAGAAATTTCCCCCTCTACCCACTCCATGACTTGTCAGATCCGACAGGTCATAGGAAAGTGAAGAACAACAGAAGGGAATAAATCTGAGAGAGTCAACACTACAGGGAAGCCATAGCCTGCATAAAGTCATCTTTAAACCACAAGTCCTGAGTCTCTGCATTGGAAGTCTCATCCTCCCCCAATAGGTTGAAGCCCTGACACCTCCTTCTTCAATAAGCACTGCAAGATGTAGAACCAGGTCAACCCACATCAGCCACACTCACAGGAAGAAAATCCGAAATGTCATTTTTCCTCTTGGCTGTTCCTTTCTGTGATTCCTCCATTTCTTCGTCCTCATTAAGCACTGAACTGTGTTGGTCATCCATATTCTCCTCCGCTTCCTGCTCTGCAGAGGTTTTCAACCTTTCTGTTTCTGCTTTCTTCATCTGAATCACCATCTCGCCCGCGTCAACCGCTAAACACTCTGAGAAAATCTTCAGGATGGCGTTGACGGTTTCTGCCTGACTGCCAGCAGGCAGGGTGCTCTTTATGTTCCAAATGACACCTTAAGTGGAGAAGAGGTCAGGTCGGACGTGAGCCATCAAGCCTGTTCATCATAGTGCTTAAAACTTGCAGGGCAAGGGAAAATTGGTCTTATGAATTATGGATTCAAGGGGTAGAAAATTGATACAGAGATAATAACTTTTTTTGAAAATAAAACAAAGAATTGATAAATAATAGAGAGGAATAGAAAAAAGTTTTAGAACGATTTAGGGTGCAATCCTAACCAACTTTCCAGCACTGGCATAGCTGTGCCAGTGGGGCATGTGCTGCATCCTGCAGTTGGGGGGCTGCCACAGAGGCCTCCTCAAGGTAAGACAACGTTTGTTCCCTTATCTCGGAGCTGCATTGCCCTTATGTCAGTGCTGGGAAGTTGGTTAGGATTGCGGCCTTAAGAAAGTATTTTAGAAATAAAGAATAGATTATTTAAGATATGATACTTAAAATGATTTATGATTTTGTAGAAGAACAAAGTAATTTAGATTTAGGACTCCACACTTTCTATATAACTTTCAATATCTGTTTTTATATATTTTGTTTTGTTTTTGTCTGTTTGTTCTATGTTTTAGATTGTGTAATTGTAGGTTCAAGGTTTTCTGAGTCTGTGTTCACTAATTTTAGTTTTAATTAAAAAAAACTTGCAGGAAATGTAAAAGTAGCAAAACCAAAATTGTAATTACACATTGGATCCTCTTGAGAAACACTCAAGTTACACTCTGTTACATACTCAAGTTACACACTCTTGAGTTACAGCTATAGCCAATGTTACCTTTGGGGCAGGAGCTCTAACACAAGCAAAGGGAGTTGTGTGAAATGTGGGATGAGCGGATACAGAAGGGCTTTCTTTCCTTATAACTCTTTTTCTCCATGTCGCTATCAGCCACCTAGCATAAATATTTCAATGCATTTGCAATTTCCCACCTGCATTCTGAAATGGACAAGTAATATCATAGGATTTTGCTGAATGCCTAGACCAATTATGCAGAAAAAAAAAGAAATTCAAAGATTGCATTTGCCCTCAGATAAAAACCTGTGGTCAAAGAGGGACAGAAATGTAGGTGTTTTCCATTGCTTGTTTTTAAATAATTTGGAAATATTTTATTCATAGCATTACACTCTGATTAGCCTCAGTCCAGGGACCTTGCAACACTTCTTTGTTGGTCTTTGCAACTCTGAGGGAAGAGAAGGAGAATAGGAAGGAAGTTCTTGTTTTTTTTTTCCAGATAAAGGCTCCTGAAATAACAAGGAAGGAGGGAATTCCATTTTTTTTTTAATTTTGAGACTCTAAGGCTGAAATCCTATCATACTCTCATGGGAGTAAGTCCCATTGAACTTAATGGGACTTACTTTTGAGTAGACACACACAAGACTGTACTATAAGTCACCCTGGACTTCTTGTATGAGAAAGGCAACATAGAAATGTGGGATAAATAAATGTCACCTCAAGTTTCAACATGGCAGCAAGGCAGGGGTTGACATGTAATCAATCAACAAGTACGCAGCTAAAACCCACCTGCCACCAGAGTACGTAAAAGAACATACTGCATAGTTTTATCTGACGATAACATGACAATTTCCAACACTTGGTGCGCAGAAGCATCAAAAGAGGACAGCAAGTCCGGATTATCTTCTGTCACTGCCTGTAAACAAGATGCTGCAAAGAAAAAGAGAAATATTGACCATTTCTAGCTTAGGCTATAATGCAAGGAGTCTCAGCAATGCATTAACATTTTGGTTGCCTGTATCTGGTTCATTTCCCTTTTTCCTGCTCACCAGAGCTCTACTGCAATGCAAAAATTGCAAAAATACTGCAAGCTCACCAGAGGCTACTTCCAATGTTTTCCTGAGGTTCAAGAGCTCAGGAGATCTCACCAGGCCGTGGAGCTCACCTTTTGATCACATGATTGGCAACATTCCTACACTGACAAAAGCTCTGATAGTTAAAAAAAACTGCAAGGGATTGTACAGGTTTTCCATTCCCTGAAGGGGAGGGTAACAACAAGGACTTCTCCTGCCACTGGCCAAGAATTCTTGGTGATGGACCCAGCCAAAGGAAAATGAATATGAACCACCAAAGGCCCTGAGCCTACAGCCATGATGGCCATGGCAATTTGTTGGTTGGCCCAGGTGACAGACAAGAAGAAATAGTGGCTTGGCTATCTTGCTGATGGAGACCCAGTGCTCCCTCAGGTAAACCTGGATGCCTCATGAAAAACAAGGAGCCACAATGGGTACACATAGCCAGTGACACAGCTAAGGGAGACCAGGGGGCGACTGGCACAGGCTCCATGCCTGGGGGCATCATGGGAGTGCCTGAGGCCCAGGGAGACCACACACAGCCTCCCCAAGCATCTGAAGGCTTTACAAGGCCTGCTGGAGATCTTAAGAACCTAAGAACAGCCCCACTGGATCAGGCCATAGGCCCATCTAGTCCAGCTTCTTGTATCTCACAGCGGCCCACCAAATGCCCCAGGGAGCACACCAGATAACAAGAGACCTGCATCCTGGTGCCCTCCCTTGCATCTGGCATTCTGACATAACCCATTTCTAAAATCAGGAGGTTGCACATACCCATTGTATGGCTTGTAACCTGTAATGGATTTTTCCTCCATACCTAAGAAATGCGTTTCCAGTTCTCAGGGAAACTAGAAGTGGAGGGGGGGATTAAATAATTTGCCCCAGGTGTCAGAGGGTGTAGCTATGCCACTGCACACTGCCTCGTTGCAGCCTGAGCAAGGGATAGATTAGTTCTTCAGCCTTGCTACAGAGCTGTAGCTGGGTAAGTGGAGGATGAGGAGGAAGTATGTGACTATTTAATACCTTCCCCAACATATCTGCAGCCTGGGGGAGAAAGCCGAAACAATACAATCCTGAGGTGGAAGCGCCAAAGAGGATTCCTCAGGTTAAATCTTCCCCAGTCCTGCCAAGCTATCAGCGACCTGCTACCGCCAATATAGTTATTTATTTAAAAGACTTATATGTTAAGCCTTCTTTAATAATGAGTCTTTTAATAATAATATGCTACCTTTCCTTTTAAGCACTAAGATGCCCGAAGCGGCATCATAAGCAATAAAATACAATAAACAAAATACAGTAGATAAAAAACAAATTTAAAAAAACTAGAGATGCAAAAAAATATAATAAAAACCCAGCGCAAATAAAAGATGGCAGAATAAAAACTGGAGGAAAGCCTATGGGGAGGGGGGGGGGAAACCAAGAAAGGGGAAAGAGACATCTTTAGTCCCCAACAGGAGGACACCAAGGTGGAGGCAAAAGGAATCAAGAGGACCCTGAAGTGGATTCCACTCCAGTGAGAAGAAAGAACCACTGTTTTCCACTACTTACCCACTGCAATAGCCAGGTCCACATTTGTATGAAATCTCTTCAGATACTGGAGTACAACGGCCAAACATCCTTCTTTATTGAATACAGATACCGCCGTACTGTTGCATTCACTACAAAACCAAAGGACTTTTAGCAAACAGCTGGAAAACCTAACAGTCCACTCAGAACTCTAATTTGGATTTTGTTCATAGAGATTTTGAGCAATTCTCAAACTGTGGGTCAGGACTCACTTGGTGGGTCGTGACCTAATTTCTGGTGGATCCCACGGAGCCTCCAAAGAAAACAGGATAATGTAAAGATCAGATAAATAATTGCCTCAAGCCCTGAGGCTATTCAAAAATCAGATAGACGGTAACTATCTGCAAAGAGCTGAGCTCCTGTAGTTTGCCAGCTTGAGTACATATAGGGAGAAAAATGTTTTGAGTCTTTTTTCTGGTGTGTTTTTTTCCCCAGGTATGTCAATGACAGGTAGTGGTGGCAGGTGAAGGCTAGGTCACTCAAGCCTTTAGGTTATTCATTAGGGTTGCCTCATTATGCGAAATAGATAGATAGATAGATAGATAGATAGATAGATAGATAGATAGATAGATAGATAGATAGATAGATAGATAGATAGATAGATAGATAGATAGATAGATAGATAGACAGACAGACAGACAGACAGACAGACAGACAGACAGACAGACAGACAGACAGACAGATACTATTTCTTTCTAGATCATCTTTTTTTTTTTAAGTCCTGTGGCTCCCAATAGTTGTTTTAAAAAGTGGGTCCCGATGCTAAAAAGTCTGAGAACCACTGATATAGGCCATTTATATACCACCTCTCAACAAGTTTCTCAAGATGGTTTCACTGGTTCTGGAACAAAGCAGCAAAAAACAAAAAAACAAAAAAAACCCAGAATAATCCATACAATGAAATGTTAGAAGAACCAATGTCTATTAAATATTAAACATACACTGACATAGCCTAGCCAGGTTGAGATGATAATTTAAGCGCACAATCCTAACCCTTTATGTCAGTGCTTTCCAGCATTGACATAAGGGCAACGCAGCTCCGAGGGAAGGGAACAAACATTTTCTTACTTTGAGGCGGCCTCCGTGAGTGACACCCAACTGCAGTATGCAGCACATGTCCCATTGGCGCCGCTATGCCAGTGCTGGAAAGCACTGACATAAGGGGTTAGGACTGCGCTCTAAATCATGTTCTAATTATTGTGAAGAAGCAGTAGCAAGACTTGGGCTTGTGTGATCCCTTCTCTTCCTCCTTTGCACATGAAGGAGAAGTCCCACTTCTAGCTTTGAATAAACCACAGTTTCACATTGCATCAAAGTTCAGAACACGGTGGTTTATTCCAAATGTGGTGACAGTTAACAATCCAGGATATGAGCCAGAGTTTGATCCTGGTTTGTTTGAATAAACCACAGTTTCTCCAGTTCTAATGAAAGGAAAACAGTGGTTTACCCAAAACCAAATGTGGAAGCTTTCAATCTCCTTTCCTCACACACAGAGGACAAGTATATAAACCCAAGCTTCAGAACAGCTGATTCCTAAAGCTAAATCAGGGTTGATTTAGATCAGCTGATTCAATTATCTGAACTAACATCTGTCTTGAATTATTTCTCCTGAAATAAAAATTCTTTTTTCTCTCTCAGTGTAATGAAGAAATAAAAACCTGATAAGACAATATCAAATGCAAATACTCCTACTACAATTTTTTTGAACTGGATTTTAGAAGGTAAAAATTAGTTAAGGCTCTCCTTAAATGTAGGATGAGGATAACCCCTGTTTTGCCTTGACTGTATCTGGTGAAAGAGCAGGCCACTTCCTTTGTGATCAGACCGCTGGAACTTACCAGACATTCCACAGCAGGTTCACTGCCTCATTTGCAATGTCTTCAATGTAGTTCTTGTTTGTAACTTTCGTTTCCTTCAGGGAGCCATTGCTCTCATCAAGTCCTGCTCGACACTGTTTGAGCAAAACAGGCCAAAACACAAAAAAGCCCCAGAGTTAACAGCAGAAAACACTGAAGCTCTCCTAGCAAGTGCCCAGCTGTGATAAAGTTTACACACTGCCAAAAACAACAGTACTCAAGTTGTAAAGAATGCCCAAGGAACTGGGATCTCTTTCCTAGTCTCAGAAAGGATACCTGAATCAGGAACCAAAACATGTATCCATTTGGACTACAGAATCAGAAGCAATTTTATTTACAGGTGTTTGTTTGTTTTGCTTTCTAGCAATTTTTGAAAACAAAAACAAAAACATACAAGTTTTGCATTTGGCACTCACCAGCTCCCCTAGGGCGAGCAGTGATTGCTTCCCAGGTGAGCACCAAGAAACACTAAAATGTTCAGTCCTCCACATGCTGCTCTCTTCAGTGTGGAGGCTCCACAGCAGGTGCCATGGAGACAGAGCCTCCACATTGAAGACAGCTGCATGTGGAGGGCTGAACATTTTATAGTTTTCCCCTCTGCTTCTCCCTCAATATAATTAAAAGAGCCACTAGCCCCTTTGGATGCTAGCAAGAAAGGGAACTGGTGGCGGAGTCAGGAGGAAGAGAGATGGAGTAAAAGAAAACAGGAAGTACACATCTGCCTCTCCCCACAAGTAATTATTTGCACAGCTATGCTATGGCCCTTCTCCTTCATTTCCACTGATCTGCCTACAAAGCTTAGCAAACACCACATGCTTTGTAAGAAGAAGGTCCCAAGTTTAACTTCTAGGATCTCCAGGAAAGGACCTTAGATAGCAGAGAAGGGAAAGGCCTTTCTGCCTGAGGTCTGAAGAGCCATTACTAAATGGTCCATTAGTCTTGCTTAATATCAGATACCTGCATCTGGACTGAAGAGAGCAGTGAAGGTTATTAGGAACATTCTGTTCTCTATTAATTTTTTTTTTTTAATTTATGTTCCAAAAACAAATATAAACACGCATAACACATAACACAAAAAACATAACAGACTTCACTGCACAAAAAAAGGGGGTGCAGGAAATCATATATCATCATATATCACTAAAAATAAATCTTTACATATCTTAATCAGTTTCCTCTTCTAAATTTACCTCTTAATATCATTTTTCATTCATCATTCATCTATTATATCGTGTCATAGTATATACGTAATACAATCATCTAAATGCCCTATCATATATTTCTAAAACTTCATTTTCAGTCAAGCATAAAAAAATTTCCATTACTCAATTTGGTGTCGGTTTTCGTTGCTGATCCAAATTTTCTGAAAACCTGTCCATTTCTGCCACATGTTCTTTCTTAATTTCAATTAGAGGGAGTCAAACTCATCTTTAAAACTCAGAACCAGAAGCAAACAAGGACCATAGCAAGCAGAGCACAGAAGTCTACAAATACAGCATACATACCTCTTTCAAAAGAGCGACAAGGGGCGTCATGATGTCATTAGTGACCATGTCATCACAAACTTCAAATCCTCCACAAGCACTGAGATTTCTGCAGGAAAGTCAACAAATAAAAGTTAAATTAAATAACTTTTTTTTACTTTCTACAACAGCAGTGGCCAATACCCAGCAGGCCACATGCTACATTTTATGTACATGATATTGAGTGTGCCACTCCACATTATTTCGGCCCTCTCCGGACATGCTTGGATGGTTTTGCCAGCATACATGATCGGCCGAGCCTCCACTCTGCTATCTTTCCACTGCACCAGCCCTTGTCACTCCCTTTCTGGGCTTTAAGCTCACGGCCATGGAGCCCTACGTCAACTGGCATGGCAATAACAGGTGACTTTGTGCTACTCTGAAAGTGTCCATGTGCCACTAGTGGCAAATGTACTGTGGGTTGGCTAGCCCTGGTCTACAATAACATATAAAACAGCAGAACTGAAGAAAAATTGAATCTATAAATACCACAGGATTAGACAGAGTCAGGGAGCATGAGTGTATCAATGCCTCATGGCCATTTTGAAATAGATGGGTAGAAAAGAGAACTTCCATGCGCAGAGGCTCTATATCTCCAAATGCCAGATCTTGGGCCAAACAACAGAAGAAGACTGTGACCATCAAGCCTGCTGGTGCGCTTCCCAAATAAATCTGACTTACACCTTTTGAAAACATAACACTGAGCCATTTGGACCCTGGGTTTGCTCCAGCAAGACCACCCTAATGCATTCTAGGTCTAAAATCAGATATCTGTGATGCATGAATGCACCCCTGAAACCTCACAGCACCAATTACCTTTGTCTGACCTGCCCCTGCAACATTATTCATCACTCACCGGAGAGCGCCTGCTGCCGTCTCTCGAACCACGAGACTCTGATCAAGGAGCATGGGACCCAGACACCGAACAACATCTCTTTGCATCAAGGCTGGGATGGCTTGTTTCTGCTGCAAGAGCTTAGATAAGCTGGCGCATGCAAACTCTCTCACATCCGTGCTGGGGTGCTGCAGCTACAAAGAGGCACCAAGAGTTTTCAACCACTGAGCTCGAATCCTGAGACACTGTCATGTCAATACCTTCAAGATCAGCCAATTTCAACCACTGTGCTGTGACACACTGGTGTACCGTGAATGGTCTACCGTGCACCGTGGGAGTTTGGGGGAGGGTCATTTATTAGTAGGGCCATAGCGGGTTGTGAGCCCCCCACCAACTGATGGTAAGCATTGACAATTGTCAGCAGGGCCTGGGGGGGGGGGCAAAGGGAGTAATTTGTACCCAGGCCCAGGTTCAAAAAAGGGAGCCAAGGAGCCAAAGGAGGGGGCCCAGAAATTTCCTGGGATCTTACATATTCCTATCTTGTTGTCCACACAGAATGCTGGGGACACTACCGTGAGCATGCAGCTGCAGCTACTGGCAAGCCATATATGCTGAGCTGAGGAATGCATACATGACACTCCTTCACACAGTATCAAATCTGGGAGGAAACTGGCCTGCTATAGTAGCTCTGGCTTATGAATCTGTTTACCATGAAGGGGTGTACAGGAGCTCAGGGACAAAGCTGCAAGACTACAGCTGCTGCAGAAGCAACTTTTGGTACACACAGGGCACTTTCCATTCTAGTGTGAGCCTAAATATGATGTTGCTAATTTTCTGCATGATTTTCTGTATTTAAAAGATTTTAGAGAGACTTAGGAGTGTGTTTGCTTTTCCATATTACTGTATCTACCCATGCCACATGGGTGGGTAGACCTGAGGTCCAAAGGCTTTTCCAGTTGTCTCCACCCTTCCCCCACACTGTTTTGTCCTCTGCCCACATTCTGCTCACCCATCACCACCTTTCCCCATTCTGTTTCCCCCCTCCCCCTTTGCAAAAGGGCCCAAAAGAAACTTTGTACCCCCTGATGAAATGCCTCTCAGAGGCCCTGCTTGTCAGTATATAGTGAGATGAAAAAGATTGAAAATCACTTATCTGATTGCAGAGCCCTGAGGGCAGAGCCCTGTCTTCTCATCTTTTGTAAAATGTTGGATGATGCAATAACAACAACAACAGATAACAGAGGAACTCCCTCCTCAGATATAGTTGTCTGGCTCACCTTTAAACATTTGGGTTAAAACAGTTCTATCCTCCCAGGATTTCCCATAACAAACAGAATCAGTCTGGTTCTATCAAGAGCTTGCTTATCTCTGTTTGGGGTGCTCAGGTTTTTTTGTTTTTTTTAAGTGGCATTGTTTTTTGTTTGCTTGCTGGGATGTGTTCATCTTTATAAATGGAGCAGATAGCCACCACAAAGGCCCAAAGGTGATGGAAACCCCATGCAATCAATCTGTGCTCCTGAGCAGTGCAGAGTTCATTTTTCTTCCACTCTAAGTACACATCAGAACCAGGGAACAGGGATCTCCAAACTGCAGGCTGGGGGGTATATCCGGCCAACACAGGGTTTTATTCAGCCCTCAGTGACTTGTCTTTTTGGTCAGAGCATTTGCTCATGTTTGACATTCTTACTCATTATACATCATTTCTCAGTTTAAGCATGGCATTATTTCTTTGCAACTGTCACACTTCTCTATTGTTCTGAATCATATCACACTAATTACAAAAAAAGATCCAAGTAAAACTAATGCATTCATTTAAATTTCATATGTTGGCATCCTTCAGTCTCGGAAGACTATGGTATCACACTCTGAATGGTGGTTCTGGAACAGAGTGTCCTCTCCAGTGCGTGAAGTCTGGGTAATGTAGATATGGAGGATAGAAAGTCTGGGTAGATATGGAGGATAGACTGTTACCATGCAGCAAATGATCCCTCTCCATGTCGCTGAAATGGTCCAATGGAAAGGCAAAAGCCAATATGGTTGGTTCCAGCAGCGCTGCAGGAGTTGCCAGAGCATGACTGTATACAGCCACGAACTGCCTCAGGGACTCCAGCTCTGGATTTTGCCTCGAGGTTGACTCCTGAAGCCTTTTCCAGAACTGGATGTAGCCATAAGGCAGTGGAGGTTTGGGATCAGAGTTTTCCTTCTCTCAGATGAGCTGCCTTCCCAGACTAAGGAGTCCCATCTACCCGGTGGCTGTTTAGTCACAACAAGTATAGCCAAACGGAGGGCCTATTCTTGTCCCCAGCCCCCAGGGGAAATTTCATTCATTCATTTAGAAAACTAATTTTTTTTTGATCTGCAAAAATGTACAAAATATACAACATGGCAAAGATGGGATCCTCGTACTGAAAAGTTTAGAGACCCCTGTTCTAGAAATTAAGCCTGGGGGTGTGTGAGCCAAATTTCTCCTGCAAGAGGGTAGCTGAAGCTTTGCAAGCATGGAAAAAAAAGACAGGTCCAGACGGTAAACTAGGATTGCTGGCATTTTAACCAACCTGAGTAGCTGTGCTACCTTTTCGCAGATCCGCAGACAGACAAAGATCTACACCAGCCATTTTCAACCACTGTGCCATGGCACACTGGCATGCTGTGAATGGTCTCCAGGTGTGCCACGGGAATGTAGGACAGGGTTATTTATTAGTAGGGTCATTGGGGGATGTGAACCCCCCACCAGCGGCACAGTGTGCCTTGTCAACTATCCAAAAACAGATGCTGTGTCTTGAACATTTTAGTTCCTACCCAATGTGCCATGAGATGAAAAAGTTTTGAAATCACAGACCCTTCCAGAGCTATTTTTCTGCTACCTAACTTCTGTTAAAAGTACAGAGTACCCAACCAGGCTATTGCTCATTTTGGGTTCCTGGTCAGCTGGCCCCTCTGCCTGCACCCCCTGGTCAGCTGGCCTGCCTGCCTGCACCCCCTGATCAGTTGGCATCTCTGCCTGCACCCCCTCATCAGTTGGCATCTCTGCTTGCAACCTGACCAGTTGGCACCTCGGCCTGCACCCTCTCGCAAGCACGCGCTGGCCCTGCAGGGAAGCCCGGGCCGATCGCCGGGGAAGCTGCAGCCCGCAGGCTCCCTGGCCCTCTCGCCCTACCTTCTCCAGCAGCTCGGCGGCCGGGGAGCCTCCCTCGCCGGCGTCCGCGTCTTGCACGCTCGGGGTGCCTGCTGGAGAGAAGGGCGCGCGGCGGAACCGCCTGCTCTTGCTCTTGCCCATGTCCGGGCCGGCGCCTTCCAGCACGGGAGGAACCGGGCCCGCCCGCCTGCCTGCCTGCCTGGCCGACCTCCCCCCACGTGTGCGGCCGGAGCGCAAGCGCTGCAGCCCGGCTCAGAGCCCGCCCCGGATGGGGCGTTTGCGGAGAGGCTGGCCGAGCGCAGCGCCTGCAAGTGCCGAGGGGGAGCCTTACCGCTCCAGCGCTTGCTCGGGAGTAAAGCTACAATCCTACCTGTGCACACTTTCCTGGGAATAAGCCCCACTGAACCCAAGGACATGCCTGACTTCTGACCAGACCTGCAAAGGACTGTGCTGAAAGTCTCCCTGAGTTGTGAAGGACTTAGGCTGCCATCCTGTCCACGCTTACCTGAGAGTAAGCTCCATTGACTACAATGGGACTTACTTCTGACTAGACATCCCTAGGCTTGGGCTGTTAGGCTGCAATCCTATCCACACTCACCTGAAAGTAAGCCCCATTGAGAGTTCAGTCCCTGCAGGCTGGCTGGGAAAGCAGAGCCCAAGCCTATGCATGTCTACTCAGAAGTAAGTCCCATGATATTCAATGGGGCTTGCTCTCCGGTATATGTAGATAGGATTGCAGCCTCAACCCTACTGTGCTCAGTGGAGAAGCCTGGCAGCAGCCCAGTCTTAGGTGTTTACCTAAGACTTTACTCAAAAGTAAACCCCAACAGCTTCAGCAGGTCCCAAGAACACATGCACAGGTTTTCAAGCATATGTACACTCCTATATATGCTCCACTGAACTCAAGGTAGCTTAAAGTCACCAACAGATGGAGAAAACAAGACACACCCTGGTCTGCTCTTGCAACTCTTTTAACACAGTGGTTCTCAAACCTTTTAACACCAGGACCCACTTTTTAGAATGACTTTCAGGACCACAGGGATTGATATCATTAACCTGAAAGTGATGTCATGGCCAGAAGTGATATCATCAAGCCAGAAATTTTTTAACACCTCTCATATAACAAAATCAAATTAATTAGTACGTGAATTAAGTTTACAATAAGAACAAGTTAAAAAATTTACTTTAAAAAAGAACCGCCCTCCTAACTCTCCCAAGCAGTTGCTGATGTGTTTAAAAAAAAATTCCCAAACATCCCAAGGCTGCAGTCCTATCTGTTGTTGGCAACCTTCAGTCTCCAGAGACTCTGGTATCGCGCTCTGAAAGGTGGTTTTGAAACAGCGTCTAGTGTGGCTGAAAAGGCCAATTCGGGAGTGACAATCCCTTCCACAACGGGAGCAAGTGCAGTCAGTCCCTGGTCTGTCTCCTTTCCCAAATGCAGTTCCCAAATGCAGTCACATATATTAAAAATAAAATGCACATTGAAATGAATGGGGACCCACCTGCAATTGGATTGCAACCCACCTAGCGGTTCCCACCCATAGTTTGAGAAACACTGCTTTAACAGCCATGCAGAAAGCAGGCGGTGATGAGGAACTGCTGTGCAAGGCCAGCCCAAGCCCTCTTGGTGACTAAGGCAGTGTGCCAAATATTCCCATCTACTTCTAAAAGTGAGCTAAAATGTAGCATTCATCCATACTTCCTTTTTCTGTCCTGCAGTGGGAGGAGCAGGGGCTGGCAGAGGCCTGTCTCAGTTGGCCTCCTGGCTGGGCTGGTACTGGTCAGTTGAAAGGGCAGCTTTGAAAATGGGGTGGACCTACTCCTACAAGAGCATGCAAGGGATTTTGTAGCAGAAAGCAGCTCACTCCTATGCATGTCTGCTCAGAAGTAAGACTTGCTCAGCTCAGCTAGATTCTTCCACATAGGTGTGCCTAAGATTGCAGCTTGTATCAGTATGTATACCCAGGCTAATGCCAACATCACAATGGAGCTGTGGCATCTGGGCTACTCTTGCATGCTCTTTTGCCACCATGCGCCGATAAGCACCCCAATCATCTTTAGTCAGAAATAAACTCCACTGAGGTGGTTCCCAGACTTTTTTGACTGGTGGCTCCATTGACCTACTGGGCCATTGGCTGTGGCTTCCCGTTAGGGCATATTTAATGTAGAGGACAGCTGGTTTTTCACAAGGATTCTTTGGCTCCCCAGCTGGTTTCTGCAGCTCCCCAGGGAGCTCAGTTTGGAAACCACTGCCCATTGAAATCAAGCATGCATGAGATTTCAACCTCGATTTAAAAAGGAAGTGCCACAGAGTGTGCTGTTTCCTTGAGAACTTTTCACCCACTGTCTCAATATCTGTGGTCTTGTCATGAGTAAGTGCATGTTAGGCCTAGGTTGGCAGTAGAAGCCTGAATCAAACTAAGACAGTGTAACTGAAAAGTTGCTAGCAGTTCCTAGCTGCAAGAATGTGAGTAAATAAACAAAAGGATTGTTGTCTCTCCTTTGCTGGCCAGAAAGGACAGATAACAAGAATTACAACCCATTGGAATGTTTAGCACTTTAGTAGACAAAGATGCGCCTGATCAAGCGTGATCAAGTGCAGCTATGGATCTCCAGTTGGGAGGTGTAAGAACTAGGAGGGGTTAGCAACCAGGCCAACTTCAAGAAGGTTCTGTCCTCAAAAGTTTCTGTTTGGACAGTCTAAATAATTATGAAGTCACCTCAGTACTATTAGCATAAGAAGTTTAATAATGAGTGCCCAAGGGATGTGGTTTGTTCCTTCTTGGACAGAGTTTAGGTGCAACATCCTGCACGCGTGTGAGCTCCGTTGTCCATCATGGGCACCTGGCCTCATAGGTAGCCCTGGAGCTAAGAGATCTACAAGAGTAACTGACCCAGGTGAGAGATAGGGACCAACAGAGATAGCCAGCTAGCTTTATTATTTTATTGCTGATATGTGTCCTAGATGTTTATGCCTCTAGCATTTGCTGCCTTATTGTAGAGTGTGTAACCTTATGTACTTAATAAACTAAAATATCTTTTAGTAAGTTCTTTTCATTGTCTGTTGGTGACAAAGGTTCAGAGTCCTGCCTAGCCGTTCAGCAAGCTACCAAGTGCTCACTGAGGTCTAGTAACTTGAGGACTGAAGCTTTAATTGGAGAAAGAGCTCAGTGCCTGCAAGGGATAGAATTAAGCCTAGAGGGTCTCATTGTCCCTGGACTGAGGCACTGGCACATACAGGATGGTGGCAGTACTACTGAGCAGACGGGCCTTGAGGGCTTTAGGGTTCGAGAACCAAGAACTCTGAGCACCCCAAACCCCCCTAGGTTTATGACAGGTCTTTTGTTGGCATTAAGGGAAAAGCACACTGCACATACAAATGTGTCACCCATATTTCCCATATACCAGGAATACACCTTCTCTTACAGCCCCAGGTAGATATGTGAGGGAGATTGGCCTTCCTCATCATCTTATTTAAGAATGCAGGTCAGCCCAGGACTCACTCAACAGCTTGTTCTAAATACACAAGGAAGCCTGCATCTCCCAACTCAAATCCTGAATACATTGGGACTTGCTTCCCTATCAGCACATCTGGGATTGCTAAACCCAGCTCCCAGGCAAGATGGAGGAACTACATTAAGTCCAATGCACTTGACTAGCCAACTGCTGCCTAACCTCCATTGCAATATGGCTGAAATGCTAATTGCCCCATGCAAAGGCTAGTGAACTAAGCTCCTCCTGACACAATAATTACTATTTAACATTCAAGTCCAAAACCATCCAGTTTTAACTATCAAACAACCCAGACTTCTGTAGCCTTTAAGCACCTCTGTTTGTAAGCCTATTCAAAGATAATTATTTTCCATAAGTACTGGAGTTAGATTTTAATATTATGTCATTACCATTCAAAGGGTGCAATCCTAACCAACTTTCTAGCACTGACTTAGCTGCAATGCAGCCCCCAAGGTAAGGCAACAAACATGCCCTTAGCTTGAGGAAGCCCCCTTGACTACCTCCCCACTGAAGGATGCAGTGCACACCACATTGGCAAAGCTGTGTAGGTGCTGGAAAGTTGGTTAGGATTGCACCCAAAGTCTGTCAAATTTGTTCTTACGAAGAGGAATCAATAAACACTTTCAGTCCCCCAACTGTTGTCTTGAAATGTCCATATTGCAGTGGTAGTTTTAAGTTTTTCATGCTATAGAATTAAGAAGACTATGCTACATGTTCTCAAGAGTCTTAAGCTACAGTTCTCTGCATGTTTACTCAGAAGTAACTCTACTACCTTTCATGAGCTTGCTCCCAGAACCACATGCACATAACTGCAGGCATTTTCTCTACAGTATTTCTGTGATACATCAAAGACTGCTACCTCAAACACAAGCTATTCCCCCACACTAAAGAAGGACCAAAAGGAAAAATCTTTTATACCAGATCATCCAAGAGATTGGCTGCCGTCCATCTGAAAAAGGTTGGAATTGTCAAAAAAATAGCTTCATAATGAAGAAAACTTCTTTCAGCTTATCTTCCAGTTCAGATATATTGTCTGAAGTATTTTTCAATATACATATAGCTCTCTTGTTGTGGTCTGATGCTTCTAACTCTGTTGATCCTCTTACTTCAAAATGCAAGACGCTCGTCTTCAGAGACTAAAGGAAAATGTGGTCCCCCAAATTACGGAAGGGGATGGGTTTTCTTAGTGCTACGTAGAGTTGGGCATGTCGAGACTAGCCTCTAGTTGCGCATGGGCCAGTCTGTCGTCACTGAAGATCAGAATGAGGGCAGACAAAAGGACCAAATAATTTGTAAGACCATTAATGTAGTACTAATACATTACATGTTCACATTCAAGTTCTTAAGACGTCCCAAGTAATCAGCGATTTGTATATCCTATTGAAAGAATGAACAACTAGGACTCTTTAGTTCACAGTGATTGACCCAAGATTCAAAGTTAAACAAGAGGTTTCTGAAGGGCAGCTGTGATTTATACATGACATCATGCAAGTTCTTACCATTCAGGAAAGCTGGATGTCAGAGACTCCTAGAATAAAATATCTGTGGCATGAGTGTAAAAATGTAAAGCAGTGCAAATATAATGTAAACATTGACAAGGTATAGGACATATTTTGATCAGAAAAAGGAATACTACTTTGCAATTCTATAACATTTTCTGAGTGTGCAAGGTACTTCGTATGTATTATTGTGATGTAATCCTTACAGCAACTGGCAAAATAAGTATTAACTCCATATTGCAGATGGGAGACAGTGGTGTGTCTAAGGCCACCAAGTGACTCATTGGCTGAGGAGAAATCCAAAACCTGGAAATCTCAATTTGCTGCTTAGTCTCTTAGATGCTACACTACACCTGCTCCTAACAACACATGCTTTGAGGCATCAAGTAGTTTCCAACTAAATCTTACTCAGGATGCAAGTTTGATTTCAAAAGCAAGCTGGGGGGTTTTCCCAGCATATACATACTGTACTGTGCATTTAGTGCCCTTTAAACTGCTTTGAGAACAAGGTTACAATCTGATGCATACTTTCCTGATAAGTCCCACTGAATATAGTAGGACTTACTTCTAGGTAGACATGTATGGGATTGCACTGCACAGCACCCAATAATTGCAATTAAGGGTGCAATCCTAACCAACTTTCCAGCACTGGCATAGCTGTGTCAAGTGGGGCATGTGCTGCGTCCTGCAGTTGGAGGGGCTGTCACAGAGGCCTCCTGAAGGTAAGGCAATGTTTGTTCCCCTACCTTGGAGCTGCATTGCCCTTATGTCAGTCCTAGAAAATGGGTTAGGATTGCGCCCCAATTCATTTATTTACATGTCATGAGAAAATCTATTTGTCTTTACAATGTATTTAATTTAGATTCTATCCTGTTAAGGGGTCTGTTTGAAAGGTGCTCCTGAACACTGAATATCTGCTTCTTCGGACTGTTATAGCCACTGTTCTGGGTTTATCTAAAATTCTCCTGGAACCCACATTCTGCATGTGATTCCATTCATACACTGTGTGCACTGAATTTCAGGAGCCATACAGCACTGTGTATATGATTTTTTTTTTTAAGTTGATAACTGGAAAAGCTTTAGAGGTTCAGGAAGCTTATACTTATGTACTTAAAGTTTAAAAAAATACCAGCAAACAACTGTTATAAATAAGAGTATTTATTTTTATACACTTTCTCCTTTTCTATTTACAGCAGTTTAAAACCCAAGGTGGAACAGGAGATGCGTGGACAACTTGGAGTGCACAGGTGTTGATTGCTGTGACCAAGTAAACTAAACATTAACACATGTCTTGTTTTGGTTTCTCATACATTTGATAGGTAACCTTGCTTGTAGTGCAATCTTCCTATACCTTCAGTCGCTTTGTGTTCTTAACATTTTATATACTAAAAAAGCTTGAAACAGGTTCTTCTTTTTAAAACAAGGCACAAGGATTTAAAATTAAATTGCTCTTTGTTAAATGTTTCAAAAATCATACTGTGTATGTGTTAACAGCCATGTCTTCTGTTTTTAACACTTTTGTACATAATAAGGGTGGATTCAGATGGTTGCTTTGGCCTCTGAACAAAGGGATTGTTTTCCACAATGATTTCCATGGGGAACCACATCACTGAAGGATCTTGAATTTGACTAAATGGCCACTCTGTGTGTGGCAAGCCTGATCTTTAAGCCATGCCAAATATGGTCCCAGTGACCGAGTCCCTAAGAGTGTGGGAGAAAAGACACAGAGAGCCTTCTAATCCCAGTGCAGATTAATGTTATCTGATCACCTCACCATGGTTAGGAAACTAGGTGCACTCTATAGGGTTATATGCGCGCACTCTCTCTTTCTCTCTATGTGTGTGTTTTGGAGTTTACTACGATTAGTGCTATAGCCAGTCTGGTGATTCAGCTAATCACAGTTAGCACCAAACCATGGTTTGCAACCACAAGCCGCAGGTAAATTTGCAGCTAACTATGCCATAGGAAATTCCACATTGCTAACCGTGATCAGACAAATCAGGTAAAAGTAACATCACTTCTGCCTTGTGCCCTAGTAGGACTTATAATTGTGTGAATCCACTCTAAGCTTTAATAAATTTGTGGCACTCTCTTTTTATCAAGTAATTTGAATCTGAAATTAAGCAATACTTACTCTCATGGCAAAACTATCACAGTGTAAATTTCAGATTCAACACATTAGTCTTATATGCTAGAAGATTAAGCATAACTTTACAAGTTGGGAAAAAATATTTTAAAACACCCTAATCACACTCAATTTACTGAATACCAAGCTACAGATAATGCAGGAAGCTGAAGAACTGCATCTTATGGGATAAAAGTTAAACTAACACATGCAAAAAAAAATAATACAAAGAACAATTTGCCACAGAGATAGGGTGCAAATTTGGGAAAAAGAAAAAAGACAGTTACAATGAATAAATAATTGTATTGGTAAAAAGTTGTGTGAATGGCAAACTGAAGTGATTCTTCAAATACTGGTTCCTAATAACAAATCCACGCCACACATATCCCTTTTCTCCTCTCAACATTGGCACTGGTTTTCTATTTACGTTGGTTTACGTGATAACAACAAGTGAGTCTCATTTTCTGCATGGAAGAATCGCCTGGGCAGTGGTGGCTGCTGAAGATTAAATCCCCAAGTGGGAAATTAATACTGTTTAAGAAGAAACTGAAAGCACGAGGAAAAAAATCAAGGAGATCCTGAAGTATACCAGATGCTGCACACGGTCCATTGTCAACTGTTATGACATTTTGTACATGACTGGACACCACACTGGCCTCACTGCCTTGGAGAAAAGTCTTTTTTTCATTTTCAAGACAGCGGGTAGAGTTGAAGGAAAGGAAGAGGTTATTGGACGTGGAGCCGGGGTTTCAATATTAGCTTGCCAGTCTGGGGAGGAAAGAAAAGAATATTATTTTGCATCAGCTTCTGTAATTCTATCTGTATTGTTTCAGATTGCTCCACTACCTGGCAAGCAGGACCCTGACACTAGGCTTATCCACAGTGGGTTTGTTCAGTGGTTCCCAAGCTCCTGTCCCTTTAAGGGCAGGCTGGGACCCAACAGATAACCGATAGGCAATGGCACCCATCACTTTTGGGTTCTCCCTGTCACCACCACATAGTTGGATGAACCAGGTAAATAAGAAGCCCTGTTAAAACCCGTTTCCTTCCTCCCTGTAGTCATCAGTGGTGGGGGGAACCTGGAAGTGACTCTGCCAGTTCTCCACCTCCCTTAAGGGGAAAGTATTTTTCAAACACGGTACTGAAGGGTCATGACTCCTAGGTTTGGAACCTCTGGGTTAGATCAAGTTCTGTGCATGCAAGGGTTGCTTTTGACTGAGTAGAAGAGGGCTGTGTGAAAAAGTGACCCCAAACACAGAGGTCATCCATTCTATGCACATGGTTGCACAAGGGTTAAAAAAAACAAAACCCTTTTCTCCTGCTCATTGTGGATCCAAGCCATTGCTTATAAGACTGATTGGTCACCAATCCTACTCACTCTTATATAGGAACTACAACCCTAGTTTCATAGTCCCAGGGTGACAAACCTAGAATTAAATGTAAGATAAGAATTTAGCCAAAATTGGGGCCCACCAGTTTAGGCTTTACTCTCAGACTGCAACTGACACCAGATCTGCTCTTTAGTGCTGTTCCATTCCTTTTTCATTTTATAAGACCTTTTATTTCATGTGATGGCAACAAGGCCATTCAGGAACTTCTGCTTCTGACATTGCACTAATGAAGCTACATCTTCTAGAGAGATGGTACAGGGCACAATTGGTATAGGGCACAAATATGGTACAGGGCACAAATATATTTACATCTTCTTTCAATTGACACTTTCATTTCCTGTCCAGAATGAATAATCCCAAATCCTGCCCATACTGATGGAAGGAATAAGCCAGGAGCATTCAGCCAGGAGAACAACGGAAAATAATGGGAGCCTTTTACACATGGCTTGGTACATATTCCATAGTTTGTTGGATCAGGAAAACACAGTAATATTGAAAGCTCCTAATACAAAACTTCCTGGTTAATCAAATCAGTTTGTCATGATGTTCAAAACCAGCAGACTATGATTATGTTCTCCCTACAACTAAGATCGTAACTAAGATCAATTCATGGTTTGGAATCCTGGTTTGTAGGGAATACGCAAACTACAGTTCACAACAAGCTGGTTCAATGAACCAGGAAGTATGAAGCCAGAAGAACAGAAAGGGGAATACATAGGTACATTCCTGATCTAACACGTCATGATTTTGTTCGAGTGGGACTGCGATCTTTAAACATTGTCATTGGAACTTGGAAGGTCAAAAAAAAGGAAGTATACAATAAGAGTTAAAATCAAAGTAGCTCTTCTGTCACATGGTATAGTTCTGTTCTTTCTCCTAGACCTCACACATGCGGTCAGTGAAATCAGAATCACTTACATCATCACAAGACATGTTGTATTCTGCCAAGACCGTTCGACATCGAGCCGCTATACTGTGAGAAATACGTCAAGGAAACATAACAGGCTCTAAGCCTAGGCTAAGTAAGTCTTAATCTATAAACACAATGAAAACTGCACTAGGCACTTACATAGATCTTATTCAGATTTCCCACACCCTCATATATATTCCCACCCAACTACCAGATGTTCTAGGCTCATAGCAAACAACCACTTTTACAGGAGGAGTGTCACAAGGAAGGAGGGGCTGAATGGTGGTGGTTTAGGAGGCACCATCATTCTTAAAGTGCACCATCAGTACGGCCTACTACCATATCCCTTTCTGACTAATTCCACCCTTCCAGTTATATGCTGGAAACAATTACAAGAGAGAGCTGCTTTCTAGAGAGGATGCAGTCATCAGCTCTGTGGTAGGGAGCATCACCTTGGAGAGAGATGGAGACAATATTACTTCGATAATATCATGCACAAGTATACAGAAGCTTGGAGCCATGCTCCCTTTTCATGTTCCTTCTGTGTTTTGATTCACTTTTCTCAAAGACAGCAATAATTAAAAGCTCTTGTACACAAAGAATGACCAGTTACATAACTGACAGTTACTATTTGGTGTCCATGCTGCATTTTTAATAAGGAAACACTGTGAAAAAGGATACATTGAAGGTGCCACCACTCTTTTATGGATTCCAGCAAAAAATAAACCTATCAGGGTAACACAGCTAATTGTGAAGAATGGATGATTCCACAGAGATGTGAAGAAAGATACCTAAGAGAAAAACAAACACCTTTTTAAAGACACAAACACACCACAGTTCATAGCAACAACCTTGACATTAAAATACTTCTACCTTTTTTTTAAAGGACCACAAAGCTCAGCTGCAATGGACAATGAAAAATCAGCACTACCAGCCCTCAATGTTCAGAAGTCTGCTTCATCCAAGTTGAAATTATTTGGATAAAAATTATCATAGCATAGAGTGGAGATGAGAAAGATGCAGCTTGATACATTCGGAACTTTTGACTGTTAAATTATGAAGAGTCAACCTAGTGACAACTCTGGTCAGACCATTCATTCCAGTAGTTACCCTGACTGGCAGAAGCTCCCCAGGGCTTCAGACTGAAGTACTTTCCAACCTTGGCGATGCCAGAGATTGAACCTGGTACCTTCTGTATGCAAAACATGTACATGACTGAGTTCCAATATTTCTTCTTTCCCAGGCTATGAAAAATGTGAGAAGTTCTAAATTTTATTCCAGATTTTGCTTTATTTATCACACTTGCAAACCAAACAGCATATCCAAATTTATTTCTATAGATACTTGTAAAACAGTTGGAATTCTGCATCCATAAATCTTGAATTCTGCCTAATTTGCAGTGTTTGGTTTTGTCAACAATTCTGAATTTTTTTCCCCATTGCAAATGAAAAGCTATTAGAGAGGCTAGAAGACAAAGAAAGACACAGAGCTGTGGGATAAAACTGTATACTATGGGGCGGACTAAGGGGAAGAGAAAGCATGCTGGTTTGGTGCACATTTTAAATTGTATTCATGATCCAAGAAACCACAGTTTTCATTTAAACTGGGCCATTATCTAGAGTCAGTTAGAGGAAACACAATAATTTCCTAGAAGCTTACATTACCCAACTGAATTCTGTGTGTAAATCTATACCAGGGGTCTCCAAATCCCGGCCCAGGGGCCAGATGTGGCCCGTGGAGGGCCTCTATCCGGCCCGCGGCCAGCCTCTGATCCCCTGAGAGCCTCTGGCCCAGTTGACCAAACACAACCAGAGTTGTGCTTGTGGGGTGGGGGAATGGGGGTCCATTTAAGTGTGTGCGCTTTATTTCTTGGGCTGTGTTGGTGCTTGGAGAAATCCTGGACATTTGAGCCCATTTATTAATTCATTTCAGTCATTCATCTAAGTTCCATCTCTAATGTGGGCAGGAGGTCTGGTCTAGAGGGTAGAGTCTCCGTTTGCCCAAAGATAAAATCAGAAGGTCGCCAGTTCAATGACACCGGCAGCTCCCTGGACAGCTGAGAATCGCAAGACCTTGAAGCAGCTGACAAAAGCCAAGCTGAATGATTCCACCTGCTCTTGGTATGAGCAAGAAGCGTCTTGGCTGCCCTCCATGTGAGAGATGGCTTGTCAGCCTGCGTGGGAGAACTGGAGGCCAGAACTGAGACCAAACCAGGAAGATCCATTCTGAAATGTTGTTGGTTCTTGAAAGAGAGAACCTCTATGATTGTAAAAATCCCCTTGAAGGATTTAGAAATGCCTGCCTATGTAAACCGCGTTGAATAAAGTCAGAGGACTAATCCGATGACCAGAAAGGAGGTATATACATCATCATCATAATATGTATTTATTCAAATTTTATATTTAATTTTTTTTCCGGCCTGCAACATCATGCCTGATATTTGATGTGGCCCTTCGGCAGAAATATTTGGAGACCCCTGATCTATACTATAAAGTCAATAGGAATATAACACAGTATATAAAACATTTCAATACATTATTACCCACCTTCTGTGTTTCTGGATCTATTAGCCAGTTCCAAGCACCAGTTGCTGTGCAGACTGACACCACTATAAGAATTACTGATGGAAAACAAAAATGTTAGAAGGAACATATCTATGCAACGCAACAATGCAAAATGAGAAGATCTGAGTTACTCACACAATGTAATAACGTACAAAATTAGGTACATTAAATCCTACTGAACCAAATAAGGTAGCAATATATCAAGTCATGCATCACATACAATACCCACTGGTGCCAGAGAGAACTGGAGAATCCTCAGTAGACTGTTTTATCCCATTTTCTGTAGCTACAGGACAGACAGTTGCCTTGCTTTGTTTTACTGAATTTACTAATTATTTAAAAGGTGTTGCAAATTTCCAAGCCCGAGTACTACTTTTTCATAGTATGGGGATTCAGAATGGAAATCACTTATCTTTTGTATCCAGATATAACTATGTTTCTCAAGAATCAACACAGCTATACAAATTAATGGATAGGCAGATTGAACAGTTATACTCATCTATATACTGTGCCTACTTGAGAAGATAACCAAACAATTCTATGCACCTAGCTGAAAAAGTGGCTGTTGTTTTCAAGACAATATAGATTCAAAACCCTACAGCAATCAGGGTGGTCTTGAAGAAAGCACAGCCTCTCAGCCTAACCTATTTTATCAGATTGTTAGAACACTAAAATAAAAAAATGCTACAATCACATTATTAAAAGATATACCCATTTCAGAACCCATAGAACAATACAGTCTTCTAGTCCTCTTTGGCAAGGATGGCAATGAGACTCGGTTTTATCCCCATATTTGACTTTCCTATTCAACCATATACTAGTATGCTGTGTAGTATGCATACAACAAAAGCCTTGCATAAATTAACCCATTTTTGCTCAGTCCACAGGTGTACACATTTTGTCCCTGTTGCATATATGCGATGTTGGCAGAAATAGTTTAAAGCAACAATATTATTTCATTGTTTTGCTATAATTATTCATAATATGGTATACCTCCCAAATACCTGAATACACACACAAACAAAACCAGAATCCTATATAGTCATAATTAATAGGCAAATCTCTGTTTTTCTTAGACAGCCTCTAACTTACTTCTCCAACGTCCTGTAGCTGGTTGCAAGCAGGCTATATATTCAGTAAGCCTTCTTTCAAAAGCTTTGAGATCTGAAACAGAGAGGCAGTAAAATAATTAAGTTTCACCCATTTTAGATACACTGAACTTCATTTGCAAGAAAACAAGTGCAAATGCCCAACAAAAAATTTCAAGATTACTGCCCTGTGGCTTGTCTCACGTCCCCCGCCATCACATACCGGAAACTTCAAAACTATGAAATGTTAAAAGTGTACTAGGGTGGCAGGAGGACGGGAGGAAAGATCTGACTAGAAATAACAGAGCCTTTCAATTAGGAATACAGTAGCTCATCTCTGTTCCTGCAATCAATCCTTGAAGATGATGATGACAAAAAAAAAGCAGTGGCACAGGCAGAGGTGTCATTAGGGTTTGCTTCACCTCATGATGAACCCCCTCCCGTACTAGACCATACAGAATAAATTACAATATCATATGCACAGCCTAAATGCAGTGGCATCACTAGGGTTGGTGTCCACTTTTTATTACATAAGGCAGTTGTGTTTTCTTTTTCTGGTTAATTAGCCATAGCGTTTGATAGAATACAGATAAATCAACACGGTTTCTTTCATTACATTCTGCATGGAATTACTTTCCCAATGATATATAGCATGATGGTACTATTCATAAATACAAGTTTTCCAATATGTTTTCCCTTAAGGGAGAACTTTCCAGGGCTCTCAGGCTGGGGCATTGCCACCACTGAGTTAATCAACTGATTGTGAGTAGATGCAGGACAGACACCAGGAATGTGATGCAACAAACAGTGGTAGGAGGGTCAGCTCAGTGGGCAGAGCTCCAAAGCATGCTTTTCCATGTTCGAAAAAGCCCTCCTGTCCTCTCTGCGCATCTTACTGGTTTTTGTCACATTGCATCTGGCCTTCCAACCCAGAAGTAACTGGTGATGTCATTGTCAGTTATTTCCAGTGGTACTTTGAATAGGTGGACCATGTGAAGTGATTTGGCGGAGGACAAATGTCCATTTGAGTGGCTGCCCCCTGGTTCTGATGTTGTGTGGGAGGGAAAAGAAACCCCCCTCTCCACTCTATCTATCACCATATCCTGTGGCAAGGAGTTCCGCAGACACTCAATGTTAGTGGATGTCCCCTGGTTCTGGTGCTGGGTGAGAGTGAAAAGAATACCTCCCTCTCCACTCTCATCTATCACCATATCCTGTGGCAACGAGTTCCACAAACAATGTTAAGGGATTTCCCCTGGTTCTGGTGCTGGGTGGGAGGGAAAAGAATACCTCCCTCTCCGCTCTCATCTATCACCATATCCTGTGGCAAGAAGTTCCACAGACACTCCAGCAGAGTGGCTGGTTCTGGTGTTTTGGGGGAGGGAAGAAAACAGCCTCCCCTCCACCCCCTGCCTGCTGCAGATGCTGGCCCAGAACTGGCCCTGGGCAACCGCAGCTGCTGTCACCACCTCTGCTATGGGGAAGAAATCCCTATGAGGGAAGAAATGGGGCGCCACCAGCCCCTTCGCCCTACCTTCCGCCTGCTCCAGCGAGTTCATTGCGAGGAGGGAGGGGGGAGCGAAGACTCAACAGCCGCCCACCTCTCCCGCGCCGTGGACCCAGAGCCGCATAGCCCAGCCGACGGCTTTCCTCTTCCTCTTTGCTCGCGGCGCAGCTCCTGAGCGCCTTCACGGCCCCCGAACCATCGTCTTTTCCCATTGGGCCGGTGCCTCCGCTACTGAACAAGGCCCGCCTCCATTGGCCGGATCCTGAAAAGCGCAAGAAGCCCAGCAGAGAGGTGGAGAGAGACGGGCAAGGGGACGTGCGCATGCGTGAGGGCAGGAGCACCTTGGCTATAATCTATTGCACGGGTTGCCGGGAGAGGGTCTGTGCTCCTGGACCCCCCTCCACCTGGTTTTGCTCCTGGTAGTTCTTTGTAAGAAAAGCTGGCAGCATTCTATAGAAATTATTATATAATTTAGAAATTAGTATTAATTCAGACATAATAATTAAAATATTAATTGATTAAAATAATTAAAATATTGATTAATAATTAATTTAGAAATAATAATAATTACTATTAACAGTATTTATATACCGCTTTTCAATGAAGTTCACAAAGAGTTTTACAGAGGGAATATATATATACACACATACACACATATATATTGCATATATATGTATGTGTGTGTGTATATATAGCAAGCATGTGTATATGTGTATAAGCATGTGTAAGCATGTAAGTATAAGCATATGTGTAAATACAGCAAGCATGTTTAAATACTGTATAGGTAGATCAATGTTTGAGGGTCTTCTTTCTGGTTATTATTTATTATTATTATATATAGTGCAAGTATGTGTAAATATAGGGAGATAAATGTCTGAAGGCCCAATCCTATCCAACTTTCCAGCACTGGTGCAGCCGCAATGCGGCCCTGAGGTAAGGGAACAAAGGTAAGGCCTCTGTGACTGCCTCCCCACCAAAGGATGCAGTTCACACCCCAGTGGAACAGCTACACCAGCCCTGGAAAATTGGATAGGATTGAGCCCTTACGGTCTTTTTCTGATTATTATAATTTATTATTTATTATTATTTATGAAGAAAGAAAATATTACTTCTTTCTAGATCTTTTTTAAAACTCTGGTAAACCTAGGAGGGTCCCAATAGAGCAGCAATTTTCAATATTTTTCGTGTCACGACACACTGACAAGATGCTAAAATTGCCAAGGCACACCATCAGTCTTTTGACAATAGAAAAGGCACCCCATGCTGCTTGTGGGGGGATCACATCCCCTAACAGCCCTTCTAATACAGGACCCTCCTCCAAATCCCTGAGACACACCTGTGGACCCTCTGTGGCTCACCATCATTTTTTTGGCAATTACCAAGGCACACTGTGCTGTTGATGGGGGTCTCAAATCCCCCAATGGCCCTACTAAGATATGACTCTCCTCCAAATTCCCAGGGCACACCTGCGGACCACCCGTGGCACACCAGTGTGATGGAGTGTCGTTTAAGAAAGTGGGTCCCGGTGCTGAGGAGTTTGGGAACCAGCGCTTTAGCTGAAGTTGGAATCGGTGGATGCTGCCATGCGCAGGGAAGTGTGTACCCTTTTGAGGGATGCTCTGGAGTGATGCAAGGCAGCTTTGGAGTGATGCAGCCAGGCCAGGCCAGTAAGGGGGAGGGCGATGCTCCCAGGCCCTCAGTGGGCGCTTCCTACCCTGGGCGATGTGCCAGGCCTCAGTTTCCCTTGTGCTTTGGTTGCCACTGTGTCTGTGGGGGGAGCCGGTTGCTAGGGAGGAGGAGAGGACCAATGTTGGCAGGCGGTAACCATGGCAACCAGGTGGGCCCAGGGAGGCCTGGGCTCAGTGGAGGGAGGAGGGGCGCTGTGAGGGGAGGCCGCCCGCTCGCCCCGGCGGCGAGCGGGAGGGAGGCAGGCAGGCAGGGCGGCAGACGGAAGGGGAGGAGTCGGGGATGGGCGAGAGCGTGTTGTCTCCATTTCGAGCGGCTGCCTCCGCCGTCAGCCTCGCAGGAGGAACGTCCCTCTCGCTCGGGCACCGCTGCGGGCGCAGGAAGGAGGCCGAGGCGGTAGCTGGCACTGTGTGAGAGCGGGACCAAGGGGGTGGGGTGAGTGCTATGGGGTGTCCCTAGGAGCATTTGAGGAGGGGGGCTGAGAAATGGGGTCGGGGGGTGAAGGGTGTGTGTGTGTGTGTGGGGAATGTTATAGGGTGTCTAGGAGCAGTGTTGGGAGGTGGCTGAGAAATGGGGTGGGGATGAGGGGTCAGGGGGACCAAGGGTGGGTTTGTGTGGGGGATTGTTATAGGGTGTCTCTGGAAGCATTTGGGGAGGGGGCAGAGAAATGGGGTTGGGGGATGGTGTGTGGGAAGTGCTATAGGGGGTCTCTGGGGTCAGTTGGGGAGGGGACTGAGAAAGGGGGTAAGGATGAGGGGTTGGCGACCAAGAGAGTTTCTGCAGGGGAGTGTTACAGGGTGTCTAGGAGCATTTGGAGAGGGGGGCTGAGAAATGAGGTTGGGGGACAAAGGGTGTGTGTGGGGGGGGAAGAGTGTTATAGGATGTCTAGGAAGCAGTGGGGTTGGGGTAAGGGGTCAGGGGGGATGAAGGGAGTGTGGGGGGGAGTGTTAGAGGGTGTCTTGGGGAACACTTGGGGAGGGGGCTGAGAAATGGGGTTGTGATGAGGGGCCAGGAAAACAGCCATTGTCTTTCTCCCCCCCCCCCCATTTATTTAGTATCCTCTTCAGGAGCATCCCTGATCCAGTCTAAATGTTATGCGAAGCAAGTGGCTAAATTGCAGGGGCAAAAGCTCTTCCAAAGGTGCAGAAGAGCTACCAAAATAAGTAGTTTGGGGCACCTCCCTTGTGAGAAAAGGCTACAGTGTTTGGGGCTTCTCAGTCTAGAAAAGAGGTGCCTGAGTGGGGACATGATTGAGACAAATGATGCAGGGGGTGGATAGAGGGATCCCCTTTTCTTTGACATACAACACCAGGGGACATCCACTAAAATTGAGTGTTGTGAGAGTTAGAGCAGACAGAATAAAATATTTATTTACCCAGCATGTAATTAGTCTGTGGAACTACTTGCCACAGGATGTGGTGATGGGATAAGAACAGCCCCACTGGATCAGGCCATAGGCTCATCTAGTCCAGCTTCCTGTAGCTCACAGCAGCCCACCAAATGCCCCCAGGGAGCACACCAGATAACAAGAGATCTGCATCCTGGTGTCCTCCCTTGCATCTGGCATTGTGACACAGCCCATTTCTAAAATTAGGAGGTTGCACATACACATCATGGCTTGTAACCCATAATGCATTTTTCCTCCAGAAACTTGTCCAATCCCCTTTTAAAGGCATCCAGGCCAGATGCGTCACCATATCCTGCAGCAAGGAGTTCCACAGACCGACCACACGCTGAGTAAAGAAATATTTTATTTTGTCTGTCCTAACCCTCCCAACACTCAATTTGAGTGGATGTCCCTTGGTTCTGGTATTACGTGAGAGTGTAAAGAGCATCTCTCTATCCACTTTATCCTTCCTGTGCATAATTTTGTATGTCTCAATCATGTCCTCCCTCAGTTGCCTCTTTTCTAGGCTGAAGAGGCCCAAACGCTGTAGCCTTTCCTCATAAGGAGGGTTCCCCAGCCCGGTAATCATCTTAGTTGCTCTCTTTTGCACCTTTTCCATTTCCACTATGTCCTTTTTGAGATGTGGCGACCAGAACTGGACACAATACTCCAGGTGTGGCCTTACCATCGATTTGTACAACGGCATTATAATATTAGCCGTTTTGTTCTCAATACCTTTTCTGATGATCCCAAGCTTAGAATTGGCCTTCTTCACTGCCACCGCACATTGGGTCGACACTTTCATCGACCTGACCACCACCACCCCAAGATCTTTCTCCTGATCTGTCACAGACAGCTCAGAACCCATTAGCCTATATGTGAAGTTTTGATTTTTTTGCCCCAATGTGCATGACTTAACACTTACTTACATTGAAACGCATCTGCCATTTTGCTGCCCATTCTACCAGTTTGGAGAGATCCTTCTGGAGCTCCTCACAATCACTTCTGGTCTTCACCACTCGGAAAAGTTTGGTGTCATCTGCAAACTTAGCCACCTCACTGCTCACACCTGTCTCCAGGTCATTTATGAAGAGGTTGAAAAGCACCGGTTCCAGGACAGATCCTTGGGGCACACAGCTTTTCACCTCTCTCCAGAGAGAGACTAGATACCTTAAAAACGGGATTGGACAAATTTCTGAAGGAAAACTCCACATGTTACAAGCCATGATGGGTATGTGTAACCTCCTGATTTTAAGCTACCTTAGAATGCCCCATGTATGGAGGGACCAGGATGGAGGTCTCTTGTTGTCTTGTGTGCTCCCAATGAACTATCTCTTCACATTTGTCTTGTATGTGTTTTTTTACGCAACATTTATAATGATGATCTTTCAGCAGTCTGTAATTATATATTGTACTTCCTAGGTAGAAAGCCCCATGAGAGTAATATGTGTGTGTTTTACCTCTGTTGTGATGGAAATTCTGAGGTGTCAAACTCTATTCAGCTGTTTTCAGCTAGTGTGCTGTGAATGATCTTCAGGTGTGCTATGGGAGTTTGGGAGAGGGTCTTTTATTAGTAGGGCCACTGGGGGATGTAATCTGCCCTCCAGAAGTGTGATGTGCCTTGTCAGTAGTAAAAAAAAAAAATGATGTGCCTTGACAATTTTAACATGCTTTCCATGTGCCATGAGATGAGAAAAGTTTAAAATTGCTTTTCTGTTGGGTGTATATTTTGTAAAACCTTAGGGATGGATGGGACCCCAGAATTGAACGTTCTCCCTATTGCTAATTACTTAAGGTAGGATCTGGCCCGTATCTCTGGAATATCCTGCATAATCTGTTTCTTGATGGGCTTTGGGGAGAGAGGAAGCTAGTTGGCTCCAGAAATCAAGGAAAACTTCATACTATTGGGGAATATAGCAATAAATTGGCCTTCAACCAATCTGATCTGTGAGAAAATGCCATCTTCATATTGGGAATTAAGAACATCAGGAGGAGTGTTCTTCAAAGCAAATTGTAATCGAGAGCAAGTGATGTACTGGTTCATAATGGGAAAAGGAATAAGGGAGGTAAAAAGTAGTGATCTACTTGATTTTTGGTAAGAAAAGTCACATTGCAGAGATTAAATTGCCTTTGTTTCAATAACATGATGATTGTCTGAAGAAAAATCAAGTATTATAATGGGCGGTTAACTATCTCAATATTGTGAGGATAGTCATGTGAAGGTCTATGAAGTCTGTGAAATAACTTTATGGAGGTCCCTTTTTTTGACATTTATTTTCTTTGGCATATAATTAATACCTTTTATTTTTCCATTTAGAAATTAAAATGTCTTCGTGGGTCAAAGTAAGCGCAGTTCAAGCACAAACACCTGTTGCAGAAAAGAGGTAAAAATGAAACTGTATTATTCATGTTTGTGTAATTTAGAGGACAAGGTCTAGTTGGAATTTTCATAATCCTTGAAGCTGATAGTACATTGTTTTCCAAATACTTCCATTTTAAAGAGTTAATGAAATGCTATTTAATTTTTTATTCCCAGCATAAAGGGTCATTTCATTTTACAAATAATGGATAGTAGGATTAATGGTTGAAGTTCACATTTAGTAATATGGGGGATAATTCCATTGACGTCATTGAGAATTGTAAATGTCAATGCAAGTATAAACATTTTAGAAGTTGCAGACTATATTTAATGTGCATACCATACTGCTTTTTGCCTCTTGTCTGTGTCTTTAATATCTCATTTGTTTATACAAAAAGTGGTATCCATTAAATCAAGAAATGTCAGAAGCATATTAGTAGCAAAAAACCCTCATTTTCATAAATGTACGTATGCAAGAGCAGTGGGCGCACATTTGAACTGGGAAGTGCTTGTATTAAACATTTAAACACTGCGTTACTCAGTTGAACCAAGGACCTCTCAAATGTTGTTTTCTGTTATCAACTGCGTGCAGGCAGATACCTATTCAGATTTTAAGATCAGGGTGTACGTATTGGGCACTTTGTTTAATATGCAGACAGTTCACTGCTACTATGGGTGACTTGATGTTTGAAATCATGGAAGCTTCTGAAATGTTTGGTAACCCAGTGAAAATGGTTGAAAAGTTTACGACCTGGTTTCACTAGCTGTTGCTGACTCTTTTTCCTATATACATTAATAACACAGGCCTGCAAAACCGAGGGTCAGAAAGACTTTTTTTAAAAATTTCTGGTGGGTTTTATATGAATTCCAAAAGTGGCATCTGTTCTTCCCTATCGCATCTAGTTTCGGAGACACAGCATAGCCTTGTTAATGAATGGTTCAAGCAGCTTCTTCACGGCAAAGCCATGCTGTAAGTTTCCTCATGAGAAAATTCCTTGGACCATTCACTAATGAGGCTATGCCATACCTTCAAAACTAGATGTGTTAGGGAAAACCTATGCCGTTTTTGAATCAGCACCCCAAATATTCCCAGGAGTAGGTCTAACTTAAGACAGCAAAACATTTATTGGCCTATGTATCAAACATTGCCTTGCAAGCTGCCTCCTGGGACCAAACTGAATGTTTGGAATGTGTGTTTTAAGCATATGGTTGGATGCTTTCCTATAAAGTGAAGCTAGGTCTAATTTTCATACTAAAAGAAGCTTTTGCTAGAAAGGAGCAAAACCTGTTGTCGTACTCACCTTACCTTTCCCTGCTTGGCTACTTTAAGCAGGTGTCCTCCTTCCTGGTTCATTTCCAGGATCAATATCGGGCTGAAAAAGGACTTTTTAAAAGAAGTGGAGCATGGGCCAAGGTTTCATTCCTCTTCCTTGTGAACTCCTTTTGGTATAAACATTCCTTCCACTTCTATTTTATGGGTAAACAAAGCAAACACATGTTTTATGAATCATATGGTTGCCCTGAATGTGTAGTTTGTCCTTTCAGTGCAGGATGTCTGTCTTAATTAGCGAAGTCCTGTTTTCAGTAGCACGGCAGCATAGATGTTCTATGAAAGTGCAGTTTTTGCTATATGATCAACTGTCATGGATGGACCGTTTTGCCATTTAGATGGTGTACAGCAGGACAATAAATGATCAGAGTGTTTGGTTCTCCATCCATTCTGCCTCCTTGCACTGAGCAGCAGAATGAACTAGTGGGCTTGCAATACCAGCAAGGAAAGCTTTTAAAAATGATGCCTCCTCTCTGTTGAGATAGATGAAACTAGTTCTTGGAGATCAAGAATAGCATTTAAAATATTGGATTTACTGAAGAAAAGTAATAGTAACAACCTTTTGTCCTTCTCTAAAAGTTAATAGCTTTCTCAGCTAGCAACTGTTAAGTTACAGTCCAGTCCTGAGCTTCCTGGTGCCTGCTGAGCAACGGCACCAGAGTGGCTACCACTGAATCCAACAGGCGCCAGAAAGCCACTGGGAAAGCCAGCAAAAGCTCCAAGCCCTGCAATGCTTCTCAAGTCTGTGCCGGCTGTTTTGCAGAGCTTCACCGGTCCCACCCTGGTTCCGTACTGTGTCTGCTGTTCAAAGTTAAAATATCTTTCTACTTCTTTATCAGTAGAACTGAATGAGCTTTTTATTTGTTCTTGAGAATAACTACAGCAAGTGATGCAAGACCAAATAGCTGTCATCCTTATGTTGTCTCTAGAACGTGGCAGATTTTTCCAGGCTGTACATCTGTGAAATGGTTTTTCAGTGGGCTTATCTGCCCATACCTGTATCAGCTTCAGATGCAGCAGCTTAAGCAAACATGTGGAGAGTTATTGGATTGACTAGTAATGAAACTCATCTCGAATGGGATAAAATAATGAGGTAGCATTATTTAGTCTTTTCCTCTGCCTATGATTTGTCTCCTATGCCTTGAAACTGCTGCATTGTACTTTGAGGGTATCTAGTAGTAATTCACTGATTTGATTGTATGCTGCTAATGTCATAATCATCTTTCTTTCCAGTCTCTTCTTTTCTTTATGCAGCATAACCTGCTAATGAAAGTTCCTTGTTTAAGCAGTTGAAAGCAGTCTGAGTTTCTGCAACAGTTTCTCATTTTATGTTCAGTTCATCTGCTACTTCCAGAAGAATAGGATTGATAGGCATTATCCTTTCTATTCCATATCACAAGAAACATTTTTGAAGTTGTTTGCTTCTAAATGGGATTCTGAAGTGTCATGTTCTTAAAGAATGTCAGTTTTTCCTACTAAATGCTCCAATTGTAAAGAAAATGTTGCTGAACATTTCTTTAATAAAGAGATAATCACTGAGCATCTCTTAGCTGTTAAAGTAGAACTTTTTTGCAAAATTTTTCTATACCAGCATTATCTAATATAGCAAGAAATACATTGTTTTCAGGCTACCAGAGTGTTTATGTGTATTTGAGTGAAATATACTTGATGTACCAGTACGTTTGTCTACAGTAATGTCATCACTCAAAAATTTAAAAATAGCCTAGTAGGTGAATCTGTACACACTTGTATGTGTATAGGACTCTGAAAGGCAAAGCCAGGTTTCTGTTTCATGGTCATTTTCCTGTGTGTATAATACAGTTTTCTGTGGTTAGACTGAAATAATATCATGTTGCCTTATACCATTGTGCTTCTATAGTCTATATATTGGGAAAAATCTGTGCCTTTCACTATGAAGTTGATGTAATGATTGCTTCTTGCAGTATATCATCTGCATAAATAACGCACACTCTTTTCATTTTTGGGTCCAGGCATAGACCCGGATGGATTCCACGACTTTTGGAGTAAGTAATTGATAATGGCCATGTTCGTTAAATAACTTTTAAGACTTCAGTCTCATAAGTGAGAGTGTCTCACTTTAGTCATTAAACAAAAGACAAAAACCACTTTATTTCATCTGTTTTTCTGGATTGTTACTGAGAAAAGTGCAAAAGAGAGCGACTAAGATGATTTCGGGGCTGGGGCACCTTCCTTATGAGGAAAGGCTACGGCGTTTGGGCCTCTTCAGCCTAGAAAAGAGGCGACTGAGGGGGGACATGATTGAGACATACAAAATTATGCAGGGGATGGACAGAGTGGATAGGGAGATGCTCTTTACACTCTCACATAATACCAGAACCAGGGGACATCCACTAAAATTGAGTGTTGGGTGGGTTAGGACAGACAAAAGAAAATATTTCTTTACTCAGCGTGTGGTCGGTCTGTGGAACTCCTTGCCACAGGATGTGGTGCTGGCGTCTAGCCTGGACACCTTTAAAAGGGGATTGGACAAGTTTCTGGAGGAAAAATGCATTATGGGGTACAAGCCATGATGTGTATGCGCAACCTCCTGTTTTTAGAAATGGGTTAAGTCAGAATGCCAGATGCAAGGGAGGGCACCAGGATGTGGTCTCTTGTTATCTGGTGTGCTCCCTGGGGCATTTGGTGGGCTGCTGTGAGCTACAGGAAGCTGGACTAGATGAGCCTATGGCCTGATCCAGTGGGGCTGTTCTTATGTAAAAAGCTACTTTGAGCATCAGTGTAAGTTATGCTAATAAGCCCTCTTTTTGAAAACAACTCTTTTCTAATTCTGTACACTTTTCACTCAGATGGGTTTAATGAATTATCTTGATGAATCCACTTGGTGTGTCCATGTTCTAGAACTGTCATCTGTCCCATCGCCAAAAACCATGCCAAGCAAAATAATTCTATGGGAACAGATATAAACTTATGTTAAAAGTGCTTTTTGCCCCAAGGTAGATAGAGAACGTCAATTAACCTCTTCTCTGATTCTCAAGTTTTGTGTTATCTTAAAGTCAGGTGTTTAGTCTAGTAATTCTCTTGTAAGCCATCGTTTCTCTCAAGGAGTACCATATTTCTTACTGGAATGTACATATTTAAATAGACCACTTAGCCCAAAGTAAGAATACATCAATTCCAAAGCTTTGTGTGAGATAATAGTTTGCCCAAGTTCTTCAGCCTTAGTTCAGTGTCATACAGCATCTAGTACAGTGTGACTCAGGTTTTCACTGCAGACATTTGACATAACTGGAACTAAGAAACACCTAATTATATAAGGTCCTGGTAGATAAACACTTGGTTTATAATATATCACCTTGTACAATAGTCTTATGGCCAGTTAAATTTTTTTAATGATGACTCTAGTAAGACTTCTTAAATTATTTTCCAAATACGTTAAAAGTTTTAAAAACCATTCAAAAAGCTCATAGTACTTAATGCAGTGCTATGCACAAATCACTTTTGATCTATACTGAATGCTGTGTGTGAAAGAATGTCAACAGCAGGCACCTCTTGAAAGACTTTCAGTCTGGGAGAAAGTTGACCTTTGAAGTTTTCTGTCTCAGATGCTGCTGCTGCTGCTGGGTACCTTCCATTGTGTGCGGTGCACGTTCTCTTTTTAAGAACTTGATGGAACTGGGTGAGGGAGGAAGAGAAAGGAGGTGTCCTCGGTGCTTGTGTGTGTTGGTATCCTCCATCAGTATTTCTGTGATGAAAGTTTCTCTCTTGAGTCCTGTTCTGCACTACCTGAAATGGCATTCAGAACTCTCTGGGAAGAATTTGGTGGCGCCATGATGTGTTTAAAGAGTTTTGCTGCAATGAAACAGGATGTCCTAATAATCACACTCTTATTTGTCTCCATTTAGCATACATCCATACAGATCCTATCCGAAGAACACATACTCTCCTCCAGATGGTTATGCAACAGAATATGAAGATGTTAACAGGTTAGAATGTAATAACTACTGAAAAAGAAATTGAATAAAACAGGAAATGGTAGCAGTCCAAGCATTACAAATCACCTGCCCCATATAACATGAAACTTAACAATATACCATACAATATGATTTATGCCTTTATTATATAGCTTCACGGTAATAGACAGGGGGCGGAGAGGGGGGAGAGAGCGAGCGCGCGCGAGTGAGCACAAGAGCAGTGCTGGACCCGCCCAGTGCACTGGCACATTATTCACGGATAATGAGAACAGAGTTGCAGATAACAAGAGGTATATGGAAATTTTGCCCCTTGCAGATAAGCATGTATTAATAGCGATTCATCTTAATGTCATTAAAGGCAGGAGAATCTGCCATTGCTTTTGTATTTTATATGTTCAGCTTTGAAGAACTCTTTGGACAGCAGTATCGCCCATCAACAGGGAATGAAGATAATTATGAGAGATATCACTATTCTCAAAAAGGTAAGAGATTGTTTCTGTTATGATAAAAAAGCAGTTCCATGAAGCAGGTAATGGTTCTAGCCTTGTATGGTTTCAGTAACTGAATCTTACCACCTGGCCTGTAAGTTGGTTTTCAAGCAAGATAACATGTACTGCCCTCGTGGGCCTTGGACAACTTATTTGTATTCCTTTGCTTACAGTAAATCTAACTTTTATTTGTAAAGAGAGGCAGGACTGCATTTAAGTTGCACCAATGCTTTGGCAGATGCACAAACTTTTTTGTTTGGGTATCTCTTTAGATGATGACTACACCAAGGATGTTCATCGGGATAAGATGTACTTGCAATTTTACCAGCAGATAGAGAAGGCATATGATAGAGACAGACCTTCAGACTGTGTCATTGTGTCCATCAGCAAAGATCAAGCGTAAGTCTATTTCTAAAAATTCTTGCTGAGCTTTGAAACTAACATTTTAATAATCTCATAATTATTTACCTAATCAATATGTAAATGTATCAAATACTCTTGAGTTTCTTGTGATTTTTATGTGATGCAGACCTATGGCGGCTGTGTGTCTAAGGCATAAAATTGGGTCCTTAACTATGGTTCTGCCTCAAGTAGTGGGGAAGGTGGCTTGAAAGGCCAAGGTGACGGATTCCAAGTACTTTTCTCCCAGCTGAGCCCTTGAGGAAGGGGCTCAGCATTGGAGGGTCAGCACCTGCAATTCCACTTTAAATCTCTTTCCCATCCCCTGATCTTCATGTGAATGAGACAGGCCTGCATTTAAAGTCATGATTCTAGTGCTGCCACTATAGTTTTTACCTTAACTCCTACCATCATCAACAGGATTAAATCATTTACTTCTTGTAGGTCATTCTTTATAATGTCCTCTTTTTTTTTTTAAAGGAGTCCTGAAAAATCTAGTCATGTTGACTTAGATTCTTAGATTGGTTAATTTACCAGTTAGGCAATTATATATTAAAAAAAAAAATGTCACCCTCACATGCACCTCCTTTCCTCCTTCCCCTAAGTGAATCTCCCCACACACAGGAATCTGTGAAATATACACAGTTCTCTCTCTCCTTTTTGCTTATCATAAATGCCTAATTTCAGAGGTTAAAATTCTAAGTATACTTACAATTTCCTTATGGAGACGGAGGCATTCCTGACAGATGGAAATGTCTCTCATTGCTTTCTATAGGCAGGTCAAACTGAAAGGAGGGTAGAGCTCCCTGTGCGCGGAACCAGGACCCAGATCATTCCTACTTCGCGCACAGGCTGGTCACCCTGCTGGAGCTGTCCTGCACAGCGCTTCTTTCCCTCTTGTGCCTTTTCTCCCCCCCCCCTCCTGGGGCTTGTCAGCAGGGGTGGTGGGAAGCTCCCTGGAGCAGGCAGGCACATTCCTCCTGTGCCGCGTTTGCAGCCTGCCTCTGTGCCTTGCCGCTCCAAGGTCCCTGGAGTGTAGCAGCCATGCACCCACTCCCAGGGAAGCAGCAGCAGCTTGGATTTTGGTGCACCTGGTCCACGCCTCTAAGAGGGGGGTGACAGGGAGGGGGGAGCAGCTGCCCTCTCCCCCAGTTCTGCCCAGCGCTGTGTCTGGGTTCAGACCAGGCAGACCCACTCTTGCAAACTTTGGCGCCCAGGTCTGCACTATGCACCCCAGCTTCAGGCGCCTCCACGGAGGCGCAGGCTCCATTTTCAGCTGCTTGCTGGTGCCTGCTCTCGCCTTTCCCGCCTAAACAGTTCTAAACATTTCCTTCATAAGGTCATTCTTCTCCTTTAATTACACAAGCTCCACTGCTTGGGTGTCTAATGCAGTGTTTATGATTTTTTAAAACATCTGCTGACATGGTAATACCATTTTAAAGTGCAAGGTTTGAATGATGGGACAAGTTGCATGTAACTGCCAAATGAAATGAGTTAAGGGAGTGGCATCTAGCTTTACTGGACCATGAGGATTGATAAACTTGGTGACCTGGGAGCTTAACAAGATTACTTCCACCGTTTTGCCCTCATTGAATCGTCGGTTTGTATTTTGTTTCAAGATGATCTTGAGTGCCAGGAACTCCAGTGAAAGTATCGTCATTGTTTGATATTTTGGCATATAGTGCCACTACTTAAATAGTCTTTATTTCTTCATGCTCTTAAAACAAAATATTTGCAGTCTCTCCTACACAAAGCACATGCCCTCTCATGCACAGTTTTACATAAGCAATCCTTTTCCAACCTCTCCTAGTACAAAGATGCTCATCAATTTAAGGCAGACGTGATGCTCTCATCTTTGTTAATGAAAGTTTGGGAGTTCTTTCAATTCAGCCTTCTTCCCTTGCCATTCCCCTCTGACTCTTCCATCTGTTGTGGTCTTACCTTAACCACAGCTTCTTAATTTGCATTCCCAGATCATCCCCCTGAAGTCTATCAATTCTCAACATACAGTTTAATACCTTATGAAGCACGTGCAGTCCTGATTAAAGTGCCATAATTTGCTGTAGTTTTCACTAAATGAGTTATCAACGTCGCTTGGTAGTTGATTCACCGAAGACTGTGCTTAAACCGCATCAAACTTAGCTTGTGTTCCTTTTTACTTAAGATTCCTTGGTTGTTACAACACTAAAATAATAATGGGTCTGTATTAGATATCTTAGTACACTATTTCTACATTGATAACTTCTTCCAGCTTCCCATCCAGTAGCATGTGGAAGTGCTGGATCCATTTCTACCTTTCATCTATGTGCTTTTGTCACTTAGCAACCCATCTCAGAAAGCCATTGAGAGCTGGATAAGCTGAAGGTATCAATCATTTGGGCTCTTTCTAGGGGGGTTCCCAGTGTCTTAAGAGATGTGGCTACTTGGCCGCCTTTCATTGTATGACTACCTGGAGATTTAAAACCTGGGATAGTCATTCTTAAAAAGTTTCTTTTCTATCATTACAGTTGAATCAGCATTTTACTAATGTCAGTCTCACAGAGTGATTTGATAATGCATGTCTGTAAAGCATCCTTATATGTATACCTATATTTCCAAGTAGATGTTTCAAGTTGCACTTAATGAATACAGGGTTTTAACATTTCAATGTAAAGTGGGTGGTTATATACATAGAGGCAATTAATACACATTTTTTTAATCATAGAAGGCCCAATCAGTCTTTACTCAAGCTTGTTGTGAAGGGCAGAGTATTTATAGCAAATCACAATATAGCCCCTGTTTGAGTGGCTTAACTTGTTCACTTTCTCCCACAAAACCATAGCCTTTAGAATTTATTTCATGTCCACAGTTAACGTGGAATTATCTGGAATTACATTGACATGGGTACATAACATAAGTCTGGTTTTGATTTGTCAAGTGCCCCTCAAAGGTGAAGATTATATGCAATACCATAATCTAGTAACCATTTTTTAAATTACCTGGAAATGTAATTCATTCTTCCTTACTTCCTTTGTTCTTGCTATTCTTTGCTTTAAAAATGTGTTTAAAATCCTAGAACAAAAAGCAAATTTGTGTTGGTTACTCTTCTCAGCCATGGTACTAAACAAATTTCCAAGCATGCTTCCAAAAAGCCCCACTATTTCTTGTTATGAGCATGCAAAGATTCACTCTAAACTATTATTTGAGAAATTCCGTAATTAGAGAAGCTTGGCAGTTGCTCACCAGTAGCAACAAAGACATCTTAGGCACAGTCTGTCAGAGAAGTTCTTTACCAGTTGCCCTTTTGAGATAAGAGCAGCTCAAGAACTGGTCTGTGCTCTTGTGCAACATAACCACATTCCAACATTGGGGCTTGTGCAGAATTTCCTGTTCAGTCATACTCATTTATCCTAACTTGAAATTCCAAAGAGCTTCACTTTGTGGAACTTTCAGGCACGCAAGGGTTTGGTTTTCAGTTTAGTATGGTGGACAGATCTGTGCTTCCAATCAGGGAAGCACAAGCAAAAGGGGATAATATTCCCTAACTAAGAATTGATAAGCACATATGTACAAGTGAAGATTAAAAATTGCAATTAAAACTATTTTCATATAATTCTCAATTGTAGCTTTTCATTAACTCTTACATGTTGCCCTGTTGAGGAAATCTTTGCTCTGATGGAAGCTTGTGTATGCACAAGTGACTGATCAGTGCTTAGTAGGGCAATTCTTATGCATGTCTACCTGGAAGTAAATCCACTGAGTTCAGTGAGGCTTTCTCTAAAATAAGTGTGTGTGTGGGATTACAGTCTGTCTGCAGTTCTCCAAACTGGAACCAGTCATTCTTGTCAATTCACTTGAAATGACTGTATACCAAAGACACATTAACATACTTCTGTTACTTCCATGTAACATAACTGACCTTGCACTCAAGTCTCCTCAACACACAAGGGCAGGAACTAGAACACTGGCACCTATTTTCTTTATTTGTAAAATAACCTGCTTCTTTTTTTCTTCCTTCAAGGGAATATTCAACAGCCATAGGCCATCGGTTGCAAGATCATGGCCTTGTGGTGGAAATGATTTACCTTACATCTGAATCAGGTCTCACGCGTGCCCTCCAAGAAGTTAAAAATGATGGTTCCCCATTTTGCATTCTTGTTGAACCATCCAATGTAGCACTTTCCTCTTGCACCGTAATCATGCTTCATCAGTCTATCAAAAGTAAGTTTAGTTTCATTCAGAAACTGTCCCCACTTAAAAATGCTACCTCCAGTCTTTTCTCTGAACACACAAACATTAAAACATCATAAGTTGGGGGTAATACTCCTGACTGGAAACTAAAATGTCTTGAAAATACATTAATAAATGTGCTGAAGAACTGATTAAAAAACCCACAAACTATGTATTTATTAAAACAGTCATACAATTATACTCCTCTTCTGCACTAAGCAACATATGTCATCTTTTTTTTTTTTTGTACTTGAGACTGTTTTCCTCTTATCTGGGGAAAAATGTGTCTTAAGCAAACGATTAAGTGTCTCGATAGATTAAAACAAAATTGCATCTTTCACCACCAACTTAATACTGTTCCCCCACTCTTCAGGAATGGTTTATAAAATCGTTCCAAGCACAGAATGAATCTGTTTTACATTAGCGCACTCTTTTCAAGAGCTTAAAAGTGAACACTGCATTTAACACTCATCACGTTTGTAATGAATCACAAACATATAACATTGAGTTTAAAAGCTGAAACATATGAATGTTGAAACTGAAGTTGGCTTTTAACTCCAGAATTGAAGAGTGTCAAAGCACCCCTTTTTTGTCTTGTCTTGATGTGTTTTGAAAAGCAAGGTGTCTCTCTTCTCCGTAGTACACCGTAATATGCCCATGGAAGATGCATTGGCTCTGATAGCTAAAGCGTTTCAGAACATTTTTGGTGAGCGCGGACAACAGGAACGCACAGAGATTGCACACAAAGCAGCTGATCTGGCGGATGACTACCTAGAACGGGAGCTCTATGAGAGTTACCATGTGCCTCTAGGCATTAAACACCTCCTCTTTCTGTTAAGTGAGGGAAAACATTTGTATCTGGAAGAATTGAACTCAATAAGTGACTACCTGAAGACCAGGAGAAATAAGCTTGAAGGTATTCCTGACTTTCCCCTCCTGTTATCCCTATAAATTCCATTTTTCCAAAACTAGCCCTTGGTTGCATTCTACATAAAAATTGCATTAATAAAAAAAGAACATGAAGTTTAAACCCCTTTCCATAAAAACCTCACTTCATATGACTGCAGACGTTTCCTAAAAACTTACACTTTGCCTTTGTAAGCAAAGGATTCTGATATATATCATTCTATAATATAGCTCCCATAGGTGATATCAGGCAGCTTTCAGTTGGGGGTATGGCAAGGTTTAAAATGGACTCACCGACCAGTTGCGCGCACACACTTGTATATACCCTGCATTTTGTTCTTACACCCTGTTTATCAACTAGTCCTTCACAGCATGTTCTTATGGATATATAAGAGGAATTTAAGTCCCATTTGCACGGCATCAGGGGAAAATACAGCCTGCCCTTGTGTTGGATAGATTTCACATGTTGCTGAGTTGCTACTGGTGGGTGGACAGAAGGGAGGAAACAGTAAAGCTTCCCAGGCAGTAGTGGTTCCAGGAAGAAGGCAGCCCTTACACGCAGACCACTGGTTGAACCTGCTTCCAGTGGTCCTGAAGGGCAGCCGTGCCCCTTGTTCACTGCCCAAGTCCTGATAACAATTGCATTTCACATGGCAAAACCCATTCCATGCATGTTTAAAGTCAGAATACATGAAACCTTAACATTCGGGAAAACAATGTCAGATCAACAATGCCACTTGATCCTCTGATTCTATGAACAACAAAAAAATGAAATTTAGACAATACTTTAAAACATCAATAAATCCTACAACATCCAGAAATCTAACTCTAATCCTCTTTGAAAGATAAGTATTTGCCTAATTTAAAGAATAGGTGGTTAGTCCCATAGTGAGTGGCAAATGGCAGCCTTTGCTGTTGATATTGGGTGCTCTATGAAGAATCTGCCTTGCTTGCTAACTCTTCATTCTCCTGAACCAGGCTTTGTTGCAGAGACAGAAGATTTAGCTGCTGAGGTTGAAAACTCCATGTATCCAGCAATGGTCAGGCCAAGTACTAGCGCTCTCCCCCAGACTCTCAGCAAACCCCCACCTCTTCTTCCAACCCCTGGCCGAAATCCTGGGTTGGGCCAGTCAACTTCTGCTAAAACTGCTTTGTTGGGTGAGAGGCCATTGGGAGGTCTCCTTCCAACTCCAGGTTGGTAAACCTTATTAATTTTCTTAACTTTCTCATTGAATTGTTTAAGACTTGGGACGAAGCAGAGGAAGAAACGCAAAATGTGGAGGTGGACAATGGTTAACACTGAGGCAAAGAGCTGGCTGGAGACAAGAGCCCCAGGGTAATTAGTGAATACCTGAATCATCCTGAATGGATTCATGCAAATGAATCCACTTGGTCTGTTAGAGCCGTTAAATAGCCAATGCATGTATGTCCATTTTATATGTAGCATTAATCACTGTTACCTAACAGCTGTTTTGCTGTTCCTGAATAGCTCCAGATGCTTGTCAGTGGGGAGCTTGAGTTAATGCAAATAGTTGTGTCCTTTTCCCCCCCACTATAACAGGAATACCTGGTCCAAAAGGGAAACCCCCACCTCTTCTAACCAAGTCTCCTAAAAGACCGATTCACCTAGTTCCTCCTCCACACCTGACTGCCAAGAGACCACTGCTTGGTAGACCTGGCCTGCTGCCAACACCAGGTAAGGGTTGGGTTAATTTGGTGCTGGGCAGAAATGGAGATGACTCTTGGCCTAGGAGTCATGAGATAATCCAGCTCGGAAAGCCTGGATTGCTGTGGTCACTTCAATGTTCTTATAGTTGTGTGCAGTTTCCTGGTCTGGCATGAGATTGTTTAGACTTCCATGGCTCTCGCTTCCATGGACATTCTGGACCTTGGTGATGAGCTAAGCTGGGAGCCAGTGTCATTTGCATACTGGGATTGCTGTCCTGCACTAATAGCAGTTCATGCTTCATATAGAGTACTTTAGGAGATAATTGAACTTTACAGTGCTGTGGATGTGGGCCAGGGCTGTGTGTAACCTGTATCTGCCTGTAGCCCTTATGACTGCTAGGAGCTCAGAAAGTTATCTGAGCAGTATCTGCTACAGTTCCAAAGTGGTAGGGTGGGAGAATGGTAGCCTGGAAATCCTCCCCCCCCCCCACCTTATTTCCTGTAGTCTCATCACAAACTTTCCAAAATCCTTTCAAAGAATGATTTTTGGAATAAATCATGCAAATTAAAACCACATTGGCAAGTATCCTTACTGTAATTGGAGCCATGGCATTTGCATCTCTTCTTGGGCATGGAATGAAGTGCACAGCTCTGCTTGTGGCACAGCTCCCTCAAACTCATGATCTAAAGCCTTCCTAGTGTGGGCTGTACATGTGCAAGGAGGTCTAACAGTTCCTTCTATTTCAGTCTTCAAATACAAGCTGGTAAAAATGCGAGACTGTCTGACCGCACAAGGCGTTGTGGGGAAAGGTGGGGGTTGGGGAGAGTGGAAGCTATATGGGGAAAGGCAGATGCATGTACCAAGTGGCAGCTATAGGTTTCTGGCTTCTGCTGTTCTGAAGTAAAGGAGTGGTTTTTGTCATTTAGCATCTTGGTCCAGTCAAGACGCTGTCTCTTTCCTGCATTGCCTCCTAAGCACTGCTGCTTCCCACTCTTGGGATCCTCTTTTTTTCAAATGGGAAATGCCACCATTCATACATCACCTCTTGTTTTTCTGTTCACAGCTGCTCAAGGAAGATCAGTCCAGCATCACTGGGTACCCAAGCCAAAGTTCCTGGCTTGACTTGGACACCTGGCTTACTAATGAAACAGTGATCCTAATGGTGGCAGCCCTCTTCCAAGATAGCACAGCTGGACACATTTGTGTTAGTGCATTGGACAAACTTATTAAACATGTATTTTATGTTGTACACATTCCTGAGAACTTTTTTCTTTTTTTTACTTAAGTGGAAGAGTGAAAATAAATGTTTGTGGAAAGGTCAGTATTGTCAGTTCCCAATACTGTTTTAAATCAGTACCAACCCCAATAAATGATTTATTTACACAGGTTGTCATTGGTTTCTTTCCAGTTTCAGTTCTACTCAAATATGGTAGTTGTCTGTCTGAGATGGTTTGTTCTTGATGGAGACTGCATCCCAGCTAGATGCAAACTCTTCTTGGGATTATCTTGCTATCCTTTTCTCTGCCAAAGTGCAGCACCCAGTAGTCACTACTGTCTGTAGGTCATGAGGTTGGCAGAAATTAATGTCACAGTAGCATCCAAGTTATGGAACCAGTTGCCATATGCACTTGAGATTTAGACACAAGTTCGTTACTTGTTCGTCTGAGTGGTACAAGCAGGTTCATACATTGAGAACTTCTCTAGTGTTTTGGGAATGTAATTTAATTTATCTTGCTATGTTTGCTAACATGTCAATCATTTCCAAGTTTTCATTTTGAAGCAGTGGTTAAAACTTTGCTAGGCACGGAGAGACTACTTCTGTAGGCTGGTATCTCTTACCCTCAGCCCTTGTATCCATCTTCAGTTCCCTTCTCTCCGATTCTCAAACATTCCTACCCAGAATATAATTGTACACTTTATATAAAGCCACTTTGGGCACGTGTCCTGGCTGGAAAACAGGCTATAAATCATTGTTAAAATCATCAAGGTCTAATGGTCAAAAGCATGACAAAGATGCAACACTGCTTCCTGCTTTATTATGGGGACATCATAACAACTCAACAACTTGCCTAATAAAATAGAAACAATATTAATAAAGCAGCAGTTTAAAAATAAAAGAAGCAACAGTGGCTTGGTGACTAAAATCTGCGGAACAATGACACAGGCCTACCAAAAAACCTTTTTAGTTGCCAAGGATGTTTGAACAAACTTATTACTAAATTAAAAAATGATGTCAGTTTTGCCTAATTGGCTCTAATTTTGAGGGTATGGTATAGCCACCGTATATGTCATTTCAAGCAGCTTCCTTGTACAAAAGCAGACACCATGGCTTCTTGAGGAAACTCCCTGAATATAAGGAAGCTCCTTATATGCTTGAATCTCAGCATAGAAGGTGGCTATCTCGGTCTAGTAATTGAAGTGTAGCTGATGTGGTCAGGGGCAGTCTTTCAGGTACCTCATCCAAAGCCATTAGTGTTTAAAAAGCACAGCTGTCAGTATGACCCATCAATACATTTAGTAACATGATTTATCAGCACCCTAAATTTGTTAATCTGGCCAACAAGGTTGAGTGTGACTCTATCCTGAACAGGTCAAATACCAGATCCCAGACCTGCTGAAAGAAACCATTTGGTAAGAGCACCTCATTCTGAACCTGTGGCAAACTTCAGACTGAATTGAAGCGGCCTTCACCATCCCAGCAGCAGAACTCATTGTCTTTCTCCGCACATGAAGAATGTTCAATTTAACAATCTCAATTTAAGGAAACGTAATTATCTTTTTCATAGCTGCCTCTGTATATTTAGTACAGCTTTGTCAAACTGCACAAACATTCATTAGCTAGCTTTGTTACTTCACCAAGGAGCGTAGGTCATGCAAATAAATTGCCCTAACAATCTGAATGAAGGCACTCTTGTATTGTGTACTCTCTATTTAAGGGAAACTTGTCCGTCACCAGAAGGGGGCATTGCTTGACTGAAAAAGATCTCTTCATTTTGTTGGATTTGTCAAAGTAGTAGGAGTTGAGTGGGGAAATAACACAAGACATAATACAAGTGGGAAAGATAGCACAAGGGCGACCATCACATGAATAAATATGTGATATCACGCTTAAGGCAACAAGGCAGACAGGATGTATTGATTACAATGCCTGTCTTGAGATGATAAATCATATTTGTTTCTTCAGTTTACAATGGTTATAGACTGCCTGTCAACAGCAAACTGTTATCAAAGTGTTTTGCAACTATTTTTACAATGCAATTAAAAACCATACTACACAGAAAAACCATACAATTCAGCACTGGAAAATTTTAAAACTATATGACACAAAATCTCCGCCAATCTCCAAACACCTAATCAAAAGGCTTATGGGGGAGGGGGAAGAGGAGTAGAGGCCTGGCTTTTCTCCATGTGAACATATAGTAGCAATGGTACTTTATGTAAAACGTATACTTAAAAATAACAATTGTTGGAAATGCTGCCAGCCTAAAGCAGGTATATGATGGGTATGCCCCATGGTTACATTTTTTCAAACCATAAAATGCCTCTAAACAATGAGACTTATGCTAGGTTAAAAGAGGACGGGGAGTTTATTGATTTTAAAAATTTATATCCCCCCTTTCTTATGGTGAAGCAAATGCCCACTCCTTTTAGCCACTCCTTTCTACCACTGTCACTGCTGAAAAGCAGCCTACATGAAAATTGGGCACCCCCATATCTTGAAATATGATCAAGATTTGCATATTTTCTCTTCTGTCATTTGCAGTTAATGAGTTTTTTTGTGAGAACAAAGTGCTGATTTCTGGCCATCAGCTGCTTAATGATGTCACTTTCTGCTTAATGACATCACATCCAGCCCTCAGCAGGTGCCCTGAATTAGTAGAATTCAAATAACAGTTTTATTATTTGGTTGCAATAATTCAGGTGCCCTGAATGCTAACTTTGGCCCTCTGTATTAAACAAGTTTGACACCCCTGCTCTAGAGAACTGATGCTAATTGGATGCCCTTCAGGGAGAAAGGCGGATTACAAATCAAATAAATAAATCTGATATTTGAATTCTGCAAAAAATTATAATTTGATATTTGCTAATCATTTGATTATCAAATTTTATAATTTGATATAATTATAGTATATACAATTTTATTATGATTTGATATTTGAATTATGCAAAAAAAAACCTTTCTGTAGTTTAAACACAATCTTCATCATCATTTTTTTTTAAATTTTCACTATTTTTATTTTAAAGGGAGCAGGAAGTAACATATATGAGTTTCCCCACAGAAAACATTTCACAACAGTGGGGCCACCACGAAAAGGGCCCATGCCAGAAGCTCAAGACAAAGCTATATTCCTCTCCCACAAGTACTCACTTCAACTGGTTATTCAAGCACACACTATTGCTGAACCCATAGATAAGAAAGCTGTTATTTCTGTCTGCGTTTTCTGGGGAAAAGTGAGTTGGGGGGAGCCTTGGACTGCTGACTTTCAGTATTCATGCCCGTGCTACTCATCTGTAGCCACCTGTAGGCTTTTCATGACATAGTATTGCTCTGATGGGAGCTTCTAAAGGGGAAAAAATGCAGCCACCAGGGAAAGCATTGAAACTGGGGATTTTTGTCCAAACACCATAGGTAAGCCAGGCAGACCACCCCCATGTATGTATTTGTATGTACATGCTTAGAATAGTTGAGATTTTTAAACCCATTTTGGGATAGCTTTAAAGAAATGTAGTGGAGGTGTCATGGGAGAGACGCATATTTTGATTCCGTTCAGATGGCTGCCAGTAAAATAAAACCCTCATTACGCTGGATATCAGCCTCCAGTTGTTCCCAGCCTTTCAGGAGCTGCACACCAGACTGCTTTGGGCAGGGCCTTTTTGCAGTTTCGCAGCACATCTGCGTCTTGAAACCTTTCGCAAGTTTGCCCCCTATCATATTGCTTTATTTCCCCAAGGTCTTGGATTGGCTGCACAAATCCATCCCCCTGTGCAAAGGAAGAGGGCGGCTTGGGGATGCTTTGGTGTGCATCGTGAGGCCATAAAAGGGATAAAACAGGCTATTCATAATAACACAGCTTTGAAGGAACAAAATTAAGCCTTAATAAAAAAAAAAAAAACACCTCTATGTCCAATCTTAAGAGGTGAGAGAATGAAAAGTGGATTATAGAATAAAAATGCATGGACTTTCTTTCTTTCTTTCTTGGTTTGCTTTTTTTCCTTTTTTTAATGAAGGGCTGTATCAAAAAATAAACTGGGGAATTTCATTTTGTTTTTTGTGTTTGATTATTCAGATATGAAAGCTGCAATAGTGCTTTATAAGGAACCCATTTAATAAACAGCAATAGAAGTAAACTGGGAAGAAAATAAATTCATAAAATTGCAACCAGTTTGTCATTCAAAAAAATTGCATAACAAAAAAATTGTTTCAGATTTAAAATAAACTGTCAGGATTTAAATATATATTTAATATAGAGGGGAGCTCTACATATTTGTTGGGAAACTGGATGCCTTATGCATGTTGAGCTGGTGCTCTATATACTCTGCATCATACTAGTTCATAGTAAGGATGCTTATGTACACCAGAAATATATACCCAAAAGTTTGATTGATTGATTGATTGATTGATTGATTGATTGATTGATTGACCAGATCAACTAAAATGTATTTCTGTCACATTTCATATCAAGTCTTTCCCAAGGACAGATAGCAATGATGATGATGATGATGATGATTCAGTACTTCTATTCTGCCTTTCTCACCAGCTCTCACAATGAGTGAGAGGCTTGATCTTGGGTAAGATCTTCCCAAGAATCATCTGTCCCTGAGTCACAACTGGAGATTCCAGGAACTGAGCATGGGTCTTTGGACATGCAAAACATGCTCCATCCTTGTGCAATGGCTCCCTCTCTTCAAGGAATCCTAAATATTGTTGCCTTGGAATGTTATCAACATGCTGCTTGCCTCTCTCCAATTCCTTGCAAACTATAATATGTTTAAAAACCAGACCCTTAAGATCAGGGAAACTTGTAATGGTTTGGCAGTGATAGCAGGCTTATTTATTTTTATATAGTAAGAAAATAAATTTTATTTATTTAATGAATTAAAATATATCTATCCTGCCTTTCCCCTCTCCATGGGGAAGTGCACAAGTCAGCTTATAGTATTTTCTCTCTCTCTTTCTCTCTCTTTACATATTCATAGCAGTTTAGTGCAACATGGACATTAGTATATACTGCTCTGAGTACAAAGGGAAGTTTCAATTTGCATACCTTCAGTAATTTCAAAGGGCTTTTGAATTTTCTGAAGAAACTAATTAAAGTTTAGGGCTCCCCTACAATAATGCTTTCTAATGCCTGAAAGTATTTGAAGGATGATATTGCCAGGTTTGCTAATAGTGGAATGAGGCTTCAAACTGAGAGCCAGGATGGTGTAGTGGTTTGGGAGGTGGACTTAGACCTGGATGATCCAGGTTCAAATCTCCCCTCAGCCACAAAGCTTCCTGGGTGACCTTGGGCCAGTCACTTTCTCTCAGCCTCACCTACCTCACAGGGTTGTTGTGAGGACAAGAAGGAGGGGAGGAGCAGCTGTGTAAACCGCTCTGAGCTCTTTGGAGGAAGGGCGGTATAAAAATGTGAATAAATAAATAAACTTATCTACATTTACCTGGGAGTAAGCTTTATTGACTATAATGGTACTTACTTCTGAGTAGACATGCCTAGGATTGGGTTGACAATATCATAACCATACTAGCATGTGCTGCTACCTGGGCAGATGTACCTTTTAAAGTGGTACCCTCTTATATTTAGCAAGGGGAGAGCAACTGGCCCTCGTCATCCCAGTATGTCATCTTTTCCCGTGGTTGCTGCTTGTTTTGTCATCTATATATATATATTTTTAGCTTGGTGTCACCTAGTGCGGGAGGCCAGTGCATCCCCCCATGATGGATCTCCTCTCATGCAGTGGGCAGGGTAATGCACCATTGCCCCACCCCTGCTGGGTTTTTGGCTATAACTTTTGATAGAATTGAGTTATTCCAACGCAGTTTGTTTCATTGCATTCTGCATGAAATTACACACTGAATGATATATGACATGATGGTATTACTCAAACATACCAAGATTTTAAAAATTTTGGCCAGTAGTGGTGTCACACACCGCTGTGCGTGTCACCTGGTGCAACCCAAACCCCCTCGCAATGCCATTGGTTCCCTGTTCCCAGAAGGATGGAAATCCCAGAACGATGAGAAACTTAAAAAAGATAGAAAAAGGTCACCGGAATAGACGCCATGCTGGGGTGAAGAGGGACAGTTACCCTCTTCTGCTACATATAAGAGAAGCACCACTTTAAAAGGTGCCTCCTTGCCCAGTTAGCAGAGCAATAAATATTGTTAATAATATTAAGGGTATATAACCATTATATTATCAAACAGATACAAAGATGAACACCCAACAATTGAAAGGAGCTGTGCTTGACAGGGCAGCATGGAGAGCTCTCACCTATAAAGTCACCAAGAGTCGGGCATGACTGAATGGATAAAGAAGAAGATATAAACATTCTTAATAACAATAATGTTTTCAGAAATACAAAATAAGGCACAAACTCCTTGAAGGCTAACATCATTGGATTTGTAGATGCTTCTTGTGGCTACTTGTTGACTAGTGATATTTTGTTCTTTGCAGAGGGAAAAAAATGGCAAAGCTCACCCTCCTGTCTGCTCTTTTCTATTTTTAATGAAAATGCAAGTGGGAGGGGGTGAGAGGAGGGGAAAGGAAATATCACTTTTTGAGTTCTGAAAAGTTTAACCTTTCTTGTGGGGCATCTTGCAGCTGCTGTAGCAAGAGACTTGTTCCAAATGGGGTTGGCCATGGGCGACACCTTCCTTCGAGTTGACCCTGTGGGCACGGAAGAGACTGCCATTAGCTCGCTCCTTCAGCACTCACAGCTGTTTGAAAGTTCTTACGTATTCACTTGGGACTCCTTCTCCCAGAATACTCTTTCTCTCAAGAGCAGTAGCTCCTTCATTATAGCCTACCCAGGCTCCTCTCAGACTGCCCTTGAAAACCTCTCTCTCCTAGACCAAAGCCGGCTAAGATCTTACTAGAATCACCTTCTGTTCTGCTTCAAAGCATCTGCCTGGCGGAGACGCCATCACTTAGACAATTTGAGGCATTGCGGAGATGCGGGCAATGAGGGTGTCTCAGTGCAAGAGACACTCATGTCCACCCCGAGCAGAACTTCCTCATCCATTTTGTTGCTGCAAATTGAGCAGACATCAGAACAGCGCTGAGCTATGGAGATGAGTGATAAAATTGTGGTTCCTAGCATGCATAAAACATGACGAGGAGGCATTGATTGGTGCAACCATTGTTCAGGCGGTTGAACTGCTGTGGAGTCATTTTAATCCAATGGCTGGTGGCGCAAGCAGCTTATTTGTTTAAAGCTTTCTAGATTGTTTTTTCTGTTAAAGTATTGAAAGGATATTTTAAAAAATCCAAATGAAATACTCATCATGGGACAATAATGAGTGTTAAGCCCCCCAGTGTTCCCCCCAGTGTTAAGCCTAGTCGTGTTCAACTCTAGGGGTGGTGCTCATCTCCATTTCTAAGCCAAAGAGCCGGTGTTTGACCGTAGACAGTTTCCATGGTCATGTGGCCTGCATCACTAGACGTCTAAGCGCACGGAACGCAGTTACCTTCCCACCAAGGTGGTACCTATTTATCTGCTTGCATTTTTACATGCTTTCGAACTGCCAGGTTGGCAGAAGCTGGGACAAGCAACAGGAGCTCACCCCATCACACAGATTTGAACTGCCAATCTTGCAGTTGGCTCAGCAGTTTAACCTGCTGCAACACCGTGTCCCTTGGCGGGATAATAAAACATCACAATAAAAGAAGCAGTTCTCAGTATATGCCTCACGATGCCCTGGGGTATCATGAGGCACTTGTTGGGGTGTCATGGGCTGCCTGCTGCCTGGCAGCAAGACCATGGCTATCCCTGGTGTTGCTGCCAGATGCAGCTGTGCCAAAACGGCAACTGCTGTATCCAGCAGCCCCACCAGGGCCACCAGAGGTTTTGTCCCCTTCCCCTGAGGAAAGTCCCAGACGCCGCAAATGGGGCTTCTCAAGACTGCACCAGCTATTTTACCAGCACAGATTAGAGAACCTCCATGTCGGGCCTTTCAACCCGAAATGGAAGATAGGATCTGGTGGAGCAGGGCTCCACTGGTCCCACCCCCCAACCCACCCAGTGCAACACCCAGCGCTGGCACTGGAACTCAGTGCCAGCACCGGAGCTCCATAGAATTGGGCTCTCAGTGCACTGGGCAGAGCTGCAGCACGCAAAAACTGTGCTCTGAGAAAAGCCCTCCTGCCTGCCCTGACCCTCTTACCACTGTTTGGAGGCTCGTGTTGGGCTTCCAAACCAGGAAGTGAATGGCAAAGACATCACTGAGAGATGCCTTTCGGATCACCATCATTCACTTCTGATTTTTCAGGGTGTTGCAGTAGTAGTAAGTTTGTGGGCCTATTAGGCCCACTATAGGGAATGAGTTTGACACCCCTGGTTTAGAATGTGGTATTCACCAGCTGAGGGGAGGGACAGATATGTGTGGGTGCATGTGGGAAAAGACCAATTTGCCTTTTGGAAGAAGTGAAAACAGAAAAATGCTTTGCGGGTGTTGTGCTTTCCTTGGGGGATCTAGTCCATCTTTGCCTTGCAGAAGTGCCAAGTTAATATTTTTTTTAGTGCCAATAAATATTTATTGTAAATCAAGCAAATGCCATATTAACTGGCAGTCCAATGCATGTATTATGACCTTGGAGATCTTCCCCCCCCCCAAACTCAGAGAACCCTGAGTTACACAACTATGTCGCCCATTATGCAGTTACAACAGTTGTCAAGAGAGGTTTGCTACCTCGTGTCCACTCATCAGGCAGCTCCAGACATCAGTATTTACAAACCAGGAAAAAGTCACTTGTTTAATTTCCAAAGGCTCAGGTGCCCCTGCAAACAGATAAATTAGCAACCTTGTTCCAGAGTGACCTGCTTTTCTGTATTAACTCGGCAAAATGAGTTTCAGCCTCTTTAAGAGCTGCATTCATGCAATACCATTATGTACTCACAGGAAATGATCTGAAAATACTTTGTGTTTTAATCCTCCTGGAAATCAGACACATTACACTCCAAAATTATCCTGCTTTCCACTAGCCAACAGACTGGGAATTTTAAGGTCATCCCCTGAACTCGGGTCTCAGAGCATAACTGTTCAATAAACTCTTATGGCTTAGCTGTGCAAGCTAATTTTGCCTAATTGATTTTCTTGTTCCACTGAGTTTGTGTGTAAAAGTAAACAAAAAACAAATTGCAATGGTTATTAAAGGCATTTTTAAAAACACACACACAAAAAAAACCTCAAGAAACTCCTTTTCTATATGGTACCAGAAATAGGTGAGCATCTGTGGGTGCATGTATGAGACCAAAAAAAGAGAGCTTAATTTCCTAAGTTTATTGCGTAGATGAAATCTAATGTTGCTTTTCTTTTGTGCATAGATGAACTCTAATGCTTCTTCTTCTTCTTCTTCTTCTTCTCCTCCTCCTCCTCCTCCTCCTCCTCCTCCTCTTTAAATTCTGGGCTTGAAATTTCTTGGGGATAAGAATGAGAAAATTGTTCCCTGCTCCAGAAGTAGGGTTGTCAACCTTTCAGAACTGGCCAGGAATCTGAGGGAATCTGCATCAATCCCTAGGCAACTACTGAAAGCAAACCTGGAGATTTTAACAAAGATTCCAGGAATTTCCAACATGCCCTGATGCTGAAAAAAAATCTCTCCAAGAGTAACTTCAACTGGGGCTCACAAGCACAAAAGAACCAGACACCAGCAACAGCCATCGGGAGGGATGGTATAACAGGACAAAGAAGGAAGGAGAGTTGTATTTCTCCCGGAGGTGAGTGAGCCTTCTCTAGAGCTCAGTCAAGATGAATTTTGAACTGGAGCTGCACAACTGGGTTGTCAGTTGGGAACTGGATCTGTTCATTTTACTATCTGCTAGTCCCCCATGCTGTACTGCAATAAAGCCTAAATTCATGTACATGGAACAATCTCATATCTTCAGTTTAATCCTGTTTCCACTTTCCTATTCTTCTGTTGTCCCCCTCAAATTGATTCTGGATTGGGGAAGGGAGCCAGTTTGTGCAAAGCAGCTTGCACATGCATGGAAGGATATAGAGAAATTAATAATACAGTATTCCCCTGCATCAGTGGGTGATATGTTCCAAGAACTACCGTGGACACCTGAACATAAGAACAGCCCCACTGGATCAGGCAATAGGCCAGCAGTTTTTAAACTCTCAGGGAGAGTTTGAGCTACTCTAAGTTCTGGTGGGGGAAGGCAGCAGGGGCGGGGGGAATGTAGTGGAGCGATCCCCAGGGGGGTTGCAGGGGCTTGGCTGCACGTACCTGAGCCTCCTGCAGCCTCCTGGGGATGCGGAGAGCCCTGCACGACTTCTGCAGGGCTCCCTGCAGCTTCAGAAGTGAAAGTGGAGCGATCACACTCCACTTCCGCTTTAGCAGAGGCAGGGCGCGATCGCTCCACTTTCACTTTCAAAGCTGTGGAGAGTCCTGCAGGGCTCCCCGCACCCCCAGGAGGCTGCAGGAGGCTCAGGTACGTGCAGCCAAGCCCCTGCAGCCCCCCTAAGCGGAACAATCCTGGGGATAGCACCGCTGCCTCCTCCCTGTCTCCAGGCTGCCCCTGCCCCTTAAGGTGAAAGTGGCCAGGACCACAGGCTGGGGTGTCATGACGCCCCAGTTTGAAAAGCCCTGCCATAGGCCCATCTAGTCCAGTTTCCTGTATCTCATAGTGGCCCACCAAATGCCCCAGGGAGCACACAAGACAACAAGAGACCTGTGTCCTGGTGCCATCCCTTGCATCTGGCATTCTGACATAACCCATTTCTAAAATCAGGAGGTTGCGCATACACATCATGGCTTGTAATCCATGATGGACTTTTCCTCCAAAAATTTGTCTAACCCCCTTTTAAAGGCATCTAGACCTGAAACCATGGCTAGTAGCAAACCTTATAAACAAGTCATTTTTTGTTTACTTACCTACCTATGATAAAGTTATTTCCACCACAACACTGAGATAACACAGCAATGAACTCGGACAGCGAGAATGCTAGTGGCTAATTGGGCACTAGTAAAGCGGGCCAGCAAGGATACAGAGGACAAAGGGAGGTGAGTCATGAGCGTGACAGGGTAGGAAGGTTTCACTATGTTACTCAAAATGATGTACAATTTGGAACATATGGACCATTTATTTCTAGAACTTTCCATTTAATATTTTTCTGGATAAACCACAGATAACTGAGACAGTGAAACCTAATCCATGTATACAGGGTTCTGCTGTATTTATATTTATAATATATCAGGCTTTTCAATGGTTTCAGGTAGATATGGGGAGATGCTTGGCATTGTAAATGGGGGCAAATTCACTTTTGGGGCAAAAGCTCTGAAAGGGGCCCATAAGACTATATTTCCCTGTGCTTTGGAAAGTGCATTTTCATACCAGCTACCACCCTCTCTCCACCATGCCTAGGAACCAGACAGAAGACAGAGTCCGTTTTTAAGCTGCTACCTCAGTGGCAAAGGCAGTGCCCTTCCTGGCTACCACCATTGATAATGCCTGGCTGAGAAGACTAAACAGGCAAAGAATGGGTGACGATCCTTCTTCACCACTACCTCTAGGGTTGAGGAGGAGGACTGTCATCCACTGTTGTTGCCTGCTCCCTGCCACCTCCTGGTAGGTCCTGCATTGGGGTGGGCCCTGACTGGTTTACAGAGTGATGGTGAGGAGCAGAGCCCATGATGGGGGTGCAGGGGGTACATTGTCCCTGGGCCTAGAGTCATAAAGTCTATGATTAATAATAATAATAACAGTATTTATATACCGCTTTTCAACTAAAAGTTCACAAAGCGGTTTACAGAGAAAAATCAAATAACTAAATGGCTCCCTGTCCCAAAAGGGCTCACAATCTAAAAAAATGCAAATGAATACCAGCAGACAGCCACTAGAACAGACAGTGCTGGGGTGAGGTGGGCCAGTTACTCTCCCCCTGCTAAAAAAAGGAGCACCCACTTGAAAAAGTGCCTCTTACCCAATTAGCAGGGGTTAATTGATCTGAATTTTCTGGGATCTGCATGTATTGTGTGAAGACTAGCATTCACATTTTGTGTAAGCTTACATAATTTTATATATCTTAATTCGTAGACATTATGATCCAGTGGAGAATGGAAGGGGCCCAAAAGAAACTTTGTGCCCCCAAATGGGGCTGAAAAGAAACTTTGTACCTCCAGATAGCATTCTTCTCAGAAGCCCTGAGGAGGAGCAGCAGACACCCACTGCCTAAGGGGTTTGTGATGTATGGTTGTCGGTCCTTCCATGTTCCACCAGGCCTCAACTGTGGAGGTTCCCCTAATTCTGAAATCCAGGAAGAGGACATCATCATTAGAAATGAAAAGATGCAAATGGAAACAGTCAAAAATCCCAAAAACTCTGTCCAAATGGAATCATTTCCCCCGTGGCTAGCCTGTGATCTTATCATTCCATTTGTTTTTCATCAAAGGAATAACTGTACAATAATTATTTATTGTTTGCTGGAAGGTTCCATGCTCATCAGTTTGGGTAGCCTGGTACGATGTGGTTCATTGGGTGAGAGGCACAATAGATTTTGCTTTTGCTTTTTTTCCCAAGGAGGTCCTGACAGAATATGTGACAAATAATGGTTTTGCTTTGCACATCTGTCAAATAATGCTTAACTAATACTGAATTACTGTCAGAGCTCCCAGGGTGTTCACTTAAAATCTCACCTGAATATCCAATGAGTGTATGACAGTGAATTCTTAATAAATGCATGATGGCTGGATGCTTAGACTGCTCGGAAAGTTAAGAAGGGCTGTCTTTGATTTGTTTAACAGCATTCTCACCAAACTAAGCTGATGTGTGTTTGACCGCCTGTACAAAATGGAACCGGTGGCTGTCAGTCATCGTTATTACTAGGCTACTAGTGTCCAAGTAGTTGTATTTGCTAAGGAGCTCACCGGGCAAACATAATTAAAATCACTGACAGATATGATCAGTGAACTATAGGGGTGGAAAAACATATCAAAGATCATCACGGCCTGTTATGCACCCAACTTCGCCAGGTCAAATTATTAGAGAGAGCCAGCAAGTCCATGACAACCATGGCTTGTGTACAGATCCCCTTTCAGTCCCCTTGAGCCTGTCTCACCCTACGTCCTATATCCCTCCTCTTCCAGTGCTGCGGCACCGAAGCAGAGGAAGCTGAGAAGATTGGTGGCTCGACGGCAAGGAGGTGGTGGTGAGGAGGAGGAGGACTTCGTGGTATGGCAATGCAGGTCATTGTTTGTGCTACCATGTGTGCCAAAAAAAAGTACCATCAGTTTTGGTAGTCACAGTAATCCTGGAAACCCCAACAGGTATCACTGATACTATGGGATCAATAGGATTAGGGGAAGGGTAGCTTACCTGCCAGCAGTGGAGACCCTCAGCAAGGCAGCAAAGACTTTCAAAATGGCACCCGCAACTAGAACAGAGTCCTTTAAAATGGCCATGGGACGCTTCAGTGGATAGCTGTGCCTTGCTGAGGGTCTCTACTAGTTTCCAGATGCCTCAGATCACTTCAGGATAGCTGTGAATGGCTATGGATAGCTGAGAACTCCCCATGAATGCTGAGAGGTACATGGTAATCGTGCTCCCCCAGATAAGTAAATCAGTGGATATCAAATCCACCTGTAGAGAGAACTTACTGTAAAAGGGTGTTGCAGGGGAGTTAGAAGCCTTGGTACCATTTCAGGTTGGACCAGGCCTGAATAAATCCTTCACAGATCCGATCCGGCCATTTCCAAATGCCCCAGGTATATTCCTTTACGTTTCTTGGCTTTACTTTCAATGGCTGCTGACCTGGGAGTTGGAGGGGGCAAGAAGAATGGGAACAATGTTTTACTTTTTCCTTCCATTAATGTCAGTTTATCTTTCTTTTCTCATCATCTCCTTTACTTTTTGAATTGCTTGCTGCTCAGTGACTTTGTTCAGGCACAATCGGCAAAGGGCTGAAAAGTCAACCTTCCATCCCTACCTGGTCACAAAACCGTCTATAAAGGAAATCAGAGGACAATCGCCAAGTAAGAAAGGGCAGCGACAACAAGAGTGGAAGAAAGCAGTGTAGCAGGGAGGGGGGGATGAGGAGATGAAGAGAGTCTTGCATTTGATGTGTTCGTTTCCTCTTATTAGTAGTATCCACGTAGTTGGTGCTCAGCCAGCTGAGATGGCTGACCTGTCCAGAAGTTAGTGATTCACACACAATCCACTCCCAATAGTGTAAGAAAGTACAGACATCACAGCATCAGAAAAGAGCAAAAGTCAAGATGAAGGAAGGAACCAAGAGTTGTAAGATGTGAACGGGAAGTAACCTAAATCCACCCAAGTGGCAAGTGGTCTGTCGCAATGGGGGAGGATGTTTCTGAACAATCTCAATTCCCTTACCTGTAGGGACATTGCTTATTCCATTTTCTACGCTGTGTCTGATAAAGCCTGGCCTGGCATGAAAGAACCTAGAAGGGTACAAGGTCACCCTGACACAATTTCCTTTAATTGTGTGGGTCTTCCTCACCTTCTCATTCTGGAAGACGAACTCAGACAAAAGATGAGGAATAGGGGGACAGGAAAACCAACAGCGAACTTTTTCTTAATACCAGGATAAAATATGACATTAATCTGGGTCACCTTATAATATGCACTCGTAAGTATAATAAGAAAACAGATATGGAATCCGTCAGTGACTCAAACAAGGTGGCCAATGACTTTATCTTTTCAGATGCAGAAGACCATGGAGTTGAAGTTGGAAAAAAAAGCTCTTCTTGTGAAGTAAAGGCTCAGAACTTCACTTTCTGTATTTGCTTCGGGAAAATGATTATTTTCAAAATGGAAGGATGCAGGAAGTTGTGTTATACCAGATCAGACCATAGGTCCAGATATTGATATAGCTGGTAGCAGTTCATCAGGATTTTCAAGACCTGGAGTCTTTCCCGGTCCAACCAGGAGATGCCAGGGATTGTATGGGACATTCTGCCTGTTTTCTACCACTGAACTAAGGCCCCAGTCATTCAGAATGACCATGCAGCAGAACCAGGAAAGCATCCCATTAGAGCAATATGTATAACAACAGAGTCTTGTGGCACTTTAAAATTAGCTGAATAGATGTGGCTTTTGAAGACTGGAGCCCATTTCATCCGATGCAATAAATCAGGATTTCTCAAACTGTGGGTTGTGGTAGGTCATGACCCAACATCCGATGGCTCCAGGGTTGGGCACTCATATCCACCCTTGCATCTGACTGACTCCAAATTAGAGCTGTCTAGACACAACCTGAGGCTGCACTGGGCCGCCACAGGCCACAGAAGCCCTCAGCAGGCAGGGTGACCAGATGTCATAACCACAAAAGAGGACAAAGCACCCCAAACTGTAGGACATCCAAGAAACAAGACAAAATAAAAACTCATGAGGAAGCTGCTTGAACCATTCACTAATGAGGCTATACTATATCTCCAAAAATATACGTGATAGGGCAAAACGGATGCCATTTTTGGAATTGGCACCCCAAATTCATATCAAATCACCATGAAGTTTGGGAAGAACTTTTCTGACCCTCAGTTTTGTAGGCCTGTGTAATATGTGCATTGAGGAAAAAGGAAACAACTCACAGCACATAAAAGGACAATCTCCAAACCACAAGAGACAACAACTTAAAAAATAAGCCAATGACACCTTGGCAGAAAAATGCCAAAGTTTCCAAGACTTGGATATTTCACTTCCTCCAGACATGCCCTGAGATATTTTTAAATAAAAGTGTCCCAGCATCAGCACATGGCATCCAGGAAAGAAGTCCACTAAGTTAGAAGTTTTCCCACCTTCTAAGGTCAGGTGGGTGGAGACCATCGAACAAACAAACTCAGCAATGGTGCCCCACCTATGAAACTTCCATCTCAGGTCCACTCACCCACACTTGTTCTTTTGATTCAAGGCAGGGACCATTTTACTCATCCGGGTATCTTAATTTTAATTGTGGTTGTCTTATTTTATCTTAGAATTGTGAGTGCAGAGAGAGAGAGAGAGAGAGAGAGAGAGAGAGAGAGAGAGAGAGAGAGATGGTCTTTTACTCAAGGATACAGATCTCTTGCTTCCTTTTTAACATGGCAGCTCTGCAGTCTGTGTGTGTAAAAAAAAACTTAATTTTTTCTAAGAACGTCCACAGTTTAAAGCAAAATGTAACTTTCCTAGCAGCTGAAGGCTGCTCAGTTCTGTTATTTTGGTGAAAGAGAATATGTCCGGGACAACGGGGTCTGCTCTTCTCAATGCAAAAAGTCATCTCTGTACGAGGCCCTTTGATGCCCCAGATACATCAAACTGCATAATGTTCCCTCCTAATAGGAGCATTGGGATTACACTGGAGGAAATTTGCAATATTTGGTCTGTCACACCCCTCCAGAAGGATTGAATACAGGGAAAGGATCAGAAAATATGTCACTGACTGCTCCACCTCCTCATATCCCAGCATGTACGCTGGGGACTCCAGCAGCTTGGCTCCTCCGACGCGGCTTCAGGGTGAAATATCATTTCAGAGAAAGTTTAAATTAGATGGCCTGAAAGCCTGCGCACAAGGGATCCCCAAAGTATTGAATGCCTTCCCTAAGGATCCCTGGTAGCTTTAATATATATTGTGCGATCTCCGCAACGTATTCGCTCAAGAGGACGGTTTGTAATGGAGTTGGAAGGGTGCTGCAATCCATTAAAAAGAAAAGGACAATAGGCAAGGCATGATGTTATGTTTTGCTGCCTATTGTTCTGATGCAATGCATGAAGCATCACCCCATTGCATGTAATTAGATTCTCCCTAACCATCGCCCTTCCAAAGTATGGCACCAAATCCAGTGCAATGCTATTCTCAAAAATGGCACACCTTTTTTCGCAAAGTTAGAGGTCATACCTTAATTCCTCGTGCATGAAGATAGCTAATCGAAAGAAGATGGGAGCAGAATGAGGAGAGAGACTGAAATACCTTGTATTCTCTCTGATGGAATGTAATTAGAACTGAAGTATTAATAGCATTTATTTCTGCAACTTGATTTTTTTTTTATTTGAATTGCTTTGCCATTAGCCACATTTTTCAGAAACTCATTTAAATCCTTTATTTTTTCCTTTTTAAAGAAAAGCATGCTTCTCACTGAGCGATATAATGAGGAAGGGGGGGGGGAATCAGCAATAATGGAACCTAATAGCAATGAATTCCAGCAGGGTTTGCCGTCATATCCTATTTCCTTGGAGTTTCTCGTTTAGGTCAAGAGACAGTGTCAATCGATGAGGCAGGATTGCAAAAGTTCAGGCCCTAACTGGTCTGCTAATGAACCGCTCTCCTAGGTTCCTGAATGTGGAATGGACAGCGACAACTTGGAAGCTGGAAAAACCATTTATTTATGCTAATGGTTTGGCTGGTTGTTTTCAATGAATACGGGACACTTGGCATTCCTTGGCTCTCTGCACCAAACAGCACATGGCCCATCTTGTCCTTGTAGGAGTTTGTTCCTCTCCTGTCTTCTTGGCCCAGCAGCCAAGAACTTCAGCTTCTTGTCCTTCAACATCCTCTTCCTTCACTTCCTCAAAACCTCTGCAGTTCTATTAATGATTATTATTAGTACTGGGGCTCCCAACTGATGTAAATCCATCAATCACATGAAGAAACTAGCCCAGATCCTGTCATAACAGCCACTTCTTTTAGCACTGTTTCACTGTATGCTCTTTGTCCTAGATGTGATTGACAACTATTTTGGTTGATGAGAGTAATGTATTCTGGATAGTGCAGGAGCAATCAATGTCCATTTCCTTCCTTAATATCATCAGTGCTGTCTCCTTCAGGATTATTTCACATGGTGCTTAACTTTCAGAGAAGGTATCCCCTACAGTATTGGAGGTACCTGCCAATTGGGATTGATGCGTAATGTAGGAAAGGAATAGGGCCTTCTTGGTGGTGGCACCTCGATTGGAAAGAGTGCTGGAATGCAAGAGATAACTTTTCTGAAAATCAAACACCATGTGAAACAATGCCATAAGAGACATCATGATGAGAAGGCAAGAAATGGTCCCAATTTCCAACAATAGAATGAATAGATGACTGAAACAACAAGGTGTTTATGTGGCAAGGAAAGAAAGTCAGCCAAGGTTAGGCCAGCAACAAAAACTTTATGGGACTGAGAACTGTGTCCAGAAAGAGGCAAGAAGGCATTCCTTCAAAAACAATATCATGTCCTCTCTCCCCCGCCCCCCCCCTGTTCACTAAGGAAGGCTGCAATCCTAAGCACACTTTCCTGAGAGTAAGCCCCACTGAACAAAATAGGACTTACTTCTGAGAAGACCTGGTTAGGATTATGCCCTAAGTTCATATCTTTGCTTACTCTTCTTAACCATTCCCTTTAATCACATTACACAAGGTAGCTCATACCCATACTGCAAGGGAGGTGGTGGAAATATAGGAACCAGTGTGCTCATGCGTGAGGTGACAGTTACACCAAGGGACTTTCTGTTTTACAGCACACAACAGAAGCTGCAACATTACACCAGCTCCCCCCCCCCCCAAAAAAAAAGTAGCAAAAAACACTCCAGTCATAACTGAGCTCTCTTGTCTTAGGTTCTCCAAAGTCTTCAAATCCTGCTTGCTATCACCCACCATTTGTGCAATCAAAGATGACTGATGCTCAGGCTCCCTAGCTAAGCATCACCTTGGCAGGCAAACGCACACCATGTTCTAGTGCATATTCTTTTCTTTTTTTTCCATTTTAGTTTTGTGTTGCTGAAGAAAACCAGGTCCACCATCCAAACAACACTGAATTCCTGAGCCTTTCCAGAGTCTCTGGCTTTCATGTGTAGGGGCCTTCCCCTGGGAGGCCTCAGATTGGCTGGAGAGAGAGGGGGGTTCCAGCACCCTTGTCCTCCTCCCTAGCTGAGCTGCCCGACCTGGCCTAGGAGCAGGAGCTGTTGACCTCCCAGCTCCCTGCTTCAAACTGATTGCTCCTCATCCCTGGCCTCCCTGTTTTATGGAGCAAGCCTGCCCCCTTTGGCCCCTCCCCTTCCTCCAGGTGGGGCAGAAAAGGCCTTTCCTGTTCCTGGCTTGTTTCCTTCTGTGTTCCTTGTTTGCCCTGCCAGCCCCCTCTGGCTGGTTGGGGTGAGCCAACCTGCTTTGCTCCCTTTGAGGGCAGTGAAGCCTCCCCACCCTGGGCATGGGGTGCCTGCTCCTGGGTAAGGCGGGGGTCAGGGCATCATGAAAAGAAAAATAAAACAGAAAAGAAAACTCAGTACAAGAGCCCCACCGATTGGGCATTCCCAGAAATAGGAACATGGTGCTTTTTTTTTTTTTTTAAGCACTTGGAGCTTTGCCGTCATGAGGTTGGGCCAATTTGCCAACTTGCAGTCAAAGAACTGCTTCTCATCTCCCTCCCTCTTCACTTACTGGGAGGTGCAATGTGGGCCATGAAATCACCACTCCTTCTAGGATACTTTTGCAGAGCAATCCTTGCATGGTACTGCAAAGTAGTAATAGCAAGTAACATCCGCTACCTAAAACCCTGGATTATTTTGATGCCACACAAGTCTGAGCTCCATGGGGCAATGATTTGTTTTAGTATGAGGGAAAGAAAATAGGCTTTGACAGTACATGCACCAAGGTTACTTGCAGGAGTATGTTCTGGGAGAGAAGTGGCAGGTGGTCCAGCTTAGCATTGCCAACCCTCCAGGACTGCCTTGGAACTTTGAGGAATCAGCATCAATCTCCAGGTAGCTACCAAAAGCAATCTGGGAGTTGTTGAGGGCCTCAGGAATTTCTAACATTACATTTCCAACATTACATGTTGGAAAGAACCTTCTCCTGCAAATACCTTGCCAACCCTAAGCTAGGGTTGCAACCCTATGCAACCCAAGGCCAACATCAGGGATTTTGTTGTCTCCCTCTGAAGCATCCAGATATATATTACACAGAATAATCCAGTGTTTCTCGAACTGTGGGTCAGGACTGTTGGAGTTGGTACAACTCCGTCTGCTTCCACAGGTGGCAGGATACTGTCCTAAAAAGGGTTAAGCTATAGCCCAGTGTCCTTTGCAATTTACCTGTCCCCTTTGGATGACCTATGTGGAGGCGTGGCCCCAGACCCTATATAACTCCCTTCTTCTCCAAGCTCTTTCTCTCTTCCTCACCAAACACTGACCAGACAAGATGGGTCATAACAGAGCTCTGCTGGCACCGCCATCTTCACCACATGGCACACAGGACAAGGCAGCTTCAGGGCCTTGTTATCTTTTAAGTTAGAGTACCTCTGATTCTCAAATCAGATGCTGTAACCTTACTTCCAATGAATTGTGAGTAAATGAATCTCCTTTGCAACTTCAACCAGCCAATGTTGTTTGTGTTTCTTGATTAGCAGTTAGCCGGGTGTGGGAGGCTCCCTGGGGTTGATTCCCAGTAAGGGGGGGGGGTCTGCTGCTGAAGCTACTCTGCTTCCCCGCTAAGGAGGAAACCAGTTTTAAGAGATTCCTCCAACAAGGACCCACTAAGTGGGTTGCGAGCCAATTTCAGGTGGGTCCCCATCCACTTCAATATTTTATTGTTAATATATTAGACTTGATGCTACCTTGGTATGTGACTGTATTTGGGGAAATGTTACAGACCTGCTCTTTGTACAAGCTACTATGTATATTCTTTTAACAATGATAGTAAATGGAACTTACTCCTGGGTAGGACTGCAGCCTCTGATTGTTAAAAATTTTCCTGCTTGATGATGTTACTTCCAGTTGTGATATCACTTCTGGTGGGTCCTGACAGATTCTCATTCCAAAAAGTGGGTCCCGGTTCTAAATGTGTGTTATTATTATCTAAATCTAAAGTTAAATCTAAAGTTAAAATAATAGATTATTCCAGTGGTTCCCAAACTTTTAAGCACTACGACCCACTTTTTAAAACAACACTCTACCTGGACCCACCTAGTGTTACCAGACTTTTAAAAAAGGAGATCAAGAAAGAAATATAATTATAAGTAATAATAATCAGAAAAAAGACCCTCAAACTTCCTCTCTCTATATTTACCCATGCTTGCAAACTGCAGGAGCTGAGCACCTTGCTGGGTAATTAGCAGCTACAGCATCTGATTTTTCAGTAGCCACAGGGCTTGAGGCAATTAGTTATTTTATCTTTCCGTCAACTTTTGGCAACCCACCAAAAATCAGGTTGTGACCCATCAGTGGGTCCCAACCCACAGTTTGGCAACCACTGGGCTATTCTATTGTACAGATCTCAGGGTTCTCCTGACTTACCTTGCAGCGGAGCCATCGGGGAGCCAGTCCCCAGGTCAGGTGGCAGCGGCAGCGGAGGGAGCCTGCCTTAGCCCCTGCAGCTTGCAGGGGAAGTGGAGCCATAGGGCTGCCACAGGCAGACACTCACATCCACCATCAGGGCAGTAGCGAGGCCAGAGGGGACTGGCCTGTGGACCTCCTAGGGTGAGTCATGGCTGGGCACTCAGCAGCAAACCTGGCCTGTTCCCGAGCCTGGCGCTGGGGGGGCCAAAGCAGTCCCAGACCAACTGTTGCAAGGTCTGCAGCAAAGTTCAAAAAGCAAACTCAGTAAGCAAGAGTGGTGATTGTCTGCAAGCTTTATTTTGTTGCCAGCAGGGACTCAGGGACTCCTTGTCCAAAGTGGGGAGCAATGAGAGCTATGTGAGAACTCTCATTGCCTCCAGAGAATAGCAATGTTCCAATGTGAACCCTTTGCTTATATAGGATTCTGGCTTCTTTGTTTGAAAAATCTCACTGTCATTGGCTGGGGGATCATGACATCAGAAATGGGGACTTTCTTAGGATTGGTTACAATCTTACAAGCATCTGATTGGTCAGTCTCAAATTTCAGTTTCCTAATAAGGCTAGGTGCACATAGAAAACATGGTTTCCAACAACCACTAGATGGCACTGTTTACCCATTTATTGCAGAGCTAGTTTGAATTCCTCTCTATCAAACAACGTAGACTTTTTATAAACTAAACTTTTGGTTTTCTATAATTCTCAGTATGTATATAAACTTAATCTAAGACTAAACAGACTGAATTCTTCCTGAAAACAAGGGTTTTCAAGAGATTTCTCTTTGTTAAATCCCGCTTTCTTTGTTAACTTAGAGCTTCTAATGATGTTTTCCAGATCAGGAGACCCTCTTAGGAATGCTCTTTGCTTATCTGTTCTTATCTTAGCTGATTTGTAGGTGTTTGTATCTACCAAACACCTAGCTCTGTCTCTATCTGTCAAACAAGATAGACTGTCCTTTCATTAAACTGCTTCTGACCTCAACTATCTGCTCTTGGTACCAAGAGAAAGATATAAGTTTTCTGGTCACTCCCTAGCTCTCTGTATGTTGTTTCTTATCTAGTTGACAGGCATGATATAGAGTTGGAATGCCTTTGCCTAGATAAAGGTCTTATCTGTAAACTGTAACTTCTCTAGAGTCTTCTTGTCAAACTCCTAATTAACTCTAGGCAGGCATCTGCATTTTCAAGGCTACAGGGATACATCTGAGACTTAAGTCTTTTCAATTTAGCTTCCACTATTCTGTGTGTCCCATACTTTGATCAAACTAATTTTAACAGCTATAATTCACTCTTTCATTTATATTGTTAATTGTATTCTTTAACCATTAAGGCAGTAAACAGTAATTCATTTGGCATTTCTATGAACCTTGGGTGTGTGGCTTTGGCAGTTTCCAGATACCTTAATTTACAACCTTAGAGGCACTACTCATTAGGCATTAAGAGTACACAGTAGCCTGTCATTAGTACAGATCTGTAACATTTTCCCAAATGCAGTCACACATCATGATGTTGCTTTGGTATATACAAGACTCTTTTGACATGAAACTTTCTAATAGCTAGTGCACATTTTGGTTCTAAAGAAAGCTTGTTTAAAACCTAAATTGCTCTTTATTCAGAAACAGGCATTCAAGTTTGAGAGTGTAATTTTAAAGACACTCCTCTGTTCAGCCTAGCTTCATCCATCTTCCTACCAATTAGCTTGACAACTGGTAAATTCCAGTCTCCTCCTTATCTGATGCTTTTGACAACTTAGCAATAAAACATCCCCTGATTTATGATTTGCCTTCAGCTTTGCTATTTTAAACTTCTTCAGACTCAGAGATGGATTTAGCTGGCTTGTGGGCATGCTAAACACATATAGGCTTTTTAAACATTTGAACATTTCTCTATTAAGCTGCTATAATGTGTGAGCATGGCATTACATTTGCTTTCATTGAACATTTGGTCTGTTAGCATAACATTTGTTTGGGTTATGGCTTTTCTTTAGCTTGCATCACAGTCAGGTGGGCCTACGACAGACTGCCTGGAGCTCCAGGGCTTGCTGTTGTCCCCTGGCCTGCCAGTCTCAGGGGGCAACACCACCCACAAGCCCAGTCCTCTCCAAGGGCAAATAGTCCCTATAACCTAGCTGGCAGGCAGAGCAGAAGGGAGAGGCACAGGTGAAAAGAGGGAGAGATGGTGCAGGTGGCCAGCATGGCCCTCCCTCACTGGGAGGTAGGGGCAGAGGCTAAGGGGCTGGTCTCCAGCATAAAGTCCAGCTCGGCCAGATATGAAGGTAGAATTGGCTAGGCTGCTGGCTGCTGACTAGTCCATGAGCCAAGGCAGCTTGCGGTTGCAAGAGTCCCAGACAGTGGAGACAAGGACCTGGGTGATGCAACCCCTTTCCTCTACAACCCTACTGAGACCAATTGAGTTAGGCTGCCCTTGCTGAGGCCAGACCCTGAGGTGCCCCACTGCTGCCTCTGGTGACCCTGTGAGTCCCCCATGACCCAGGCCCCATATGTTTGTGATTACTCATGAGGCAACAGCACTGGGTGCTGTCCCCCACCAATTTGCTGTCAGTTGGTCCCACAGATGGACTGGTTCTGCAGGGATGCAGAAAGCTACTCCTTGTTCCAGGTATTTCCAATGGGAGCTTTGTTTTGTTTTCTTTGAATAGCAGCTGGGAGGGGGGGCTCAGAAGGGGAGTAAAAAGGGTACACTTTAGCAGGGCCTAGAGATTCAGGTGGCCCAGGCAGCAACACCGTTTCCAAGAGGGTAAAAATTGAGGTGAAACAGTAGCTCATGCTTGAGAAACATTAGGAAAGCTTATTGCCTGTTTGTACTGTCCATGTTTGTTTGTTTTTTTTTAAGATTTGCTGCAGCCAATGAGAAGCAATGTTGGAATAGAACAAACCACATTTTGAACCCTGAGTTAATGGCCCAGGTCTTTTCCTAGTACAGGAGATGCATGCTTGAGCATCAGTTAAGCTGGCAGTGGCCCAATCCTATCTAACTTCCTGAGCAGCAGTCCAGTGGTACCAGCGTGGCCTTCACTTCATCCTGCAGGACAATTTTACCTGCTGGAGGTCTTCTCAGGATAACGGGGCCTTTCTCTCTGGGATAAGCCCCAGCAGCTGCTATGGGTCAGTTGGGACCTGCACCAGCTCCACTGTGTTGTTCATGTTGACTTGGGAAGGTGGATCAATCCTGGGAAGAAGGTCAGGATTTGGCATGCACTGCTGCTGATCCCACACCTGGGCCTGATCTGCCTTCTTCCCTGTCACTGCCCGTTCCACGCACCTCTCCCCTGTTTGTAAAACTTTGTATTGTGCCCCCCCCCCCAAATAGGTGCCTCCAAAATAGCCAAGTCCTCTCCCTGATAAGATAGAGACCTGGAAATAGGTAGAATGAATGCCCAGCTTTTCAGGTTGTTTCTTCTACTTCTGAAAATATGTCAGGGATGGAAACTTGAAGAATGTCTGAATTTGTATTTAATATTATAGCAAAGGGGTTGTGTGTGGCCCTTGAATGCTGGAACATGGTGGTATTCCAGCTGGTTCTTGGTTCTTAGCCTTCCATGGACACTTGGGCACCAATTATAGTCGTATCTTGCTCTCAGACAAATTAAAATTTTATAATCTTTCCACCAGCCTTGGTGGGCAGAGTACTACGCTAGGTCACATAACATCTTGGAGCTACACCAGTTCTCTCGGAAGCTTTGTTGCCTGTGAGGGATTTGTACCTCTTGGAAAGCCATGAAGAACTTTAGAAGAAAAAAAAAGACAGATCAGAACTTAATGCACATTTTACAAGCTGTTCTATTTGTTGTTTCAGGGCAGGAAATTTTGGGCTTTGAAATGTGGGTTGCAGATAAAGCTACAAGGAACTGTAGGTTTTCGCCTTGAGTTAAATTAGAGAGGGGAATGCATAATACTCTTTTTAAAGAACATCAGTGCAGAGGACTTTGGAAGAACTTCAAGGAAATTTGCTGTAGATGGTTCAGTTGGTGGTGGCAAGATGGGCTTTTGATGGCAGGGGCATGGTTACATGATTATTTTCAATAATCATTAATAATAAATAATTATAAGCAAATAATCATAATCATTTGCTGCCATTTTATGTTAGTCAGCACTTCAGTATTTTTTTCATTAGAAATCTTACTGATGATGATCAATTGATCCCAAATGTTGCTGATAGGATCTTGTCTGGAATGAGCTGAATGAGGCAACTTTGAGGCCCCCCTGGATGGCAGAACTGAAGCTAAAGGCAACTGCTCCGGCTATTACCTGAGGAGATTTCCCTCTCAGAATTAAACCATTGCATCATCATCATCATCCCATAAAAAGTTCACAAACTACCTTACATAGGAAGGGGAATGAGAACATGGGGCTGCAGCATTTATCTCAGTATCCCTGACCCTTAATGTATGGCGAGAGCCAGGATGGTGTAGTGATTTGCGAGTGGGACTTGAACCTGGAAGATCCAGGTTCAGATTCCTGCTTGGCCATGAAAGCTTCCTGAGTGACTTTGGGCCTATCTCTCAGATTCACCTACTTCACAGGGTTATTGTGAGGACTAAAGGAAGGGAGGAACTATATTCACTACCCTGAGCTCCTTGGAAGAAGGGCAATATAGAAATGTGAAAAATAAATAAAAGCAGCAATGTTAATGGCAGTTTTTTTTTCCAGATTAGTAGCTGAACTAGCTACTAAACCATGTGTTAAAGCTAGTATTTAAATGGCAATCTGAGAGTCTAAAATACTGATTTTAAACTGAGCTGGAACATAATCCAAATGTTTAAGGATTTTTTTTTTTCCTGCTTTGAACCCTGTTTGGCCAGAGATGGTGGTGGGGTGAGAATACACAGCAGCATTGTTATGGGCCCTAGAAACTGGGGTGGTGACATTATGATGTCACAGGATATTGTGACATCATGCAACATCATGATGTCATTTCCTGGTCCTCCCAGAAGAGGAAGGGCTCGACAAGAGCCTCCAAAAGAAAAGGAAGGGGGCAATGGGCAGATCACGTTGCTGCCTCTTAGTGTTTTGGCTGCCCAAACACTAAGAGGCAGTGGTGGGGTAGGAAGGGGGAGGTGAGAAAGGAGGAGCAAGGGGCAACCAGGCAATCTGGCTGCCCCCCTTCCTTCCCCACCTCCCCCTTCCTTGCGTTGCCTCTTAGTGTTTCTAAGTGATCCCCAATTGGGATCGAAATACTTGGAGGCAGAGGCTGCTATCTTGGATGTGCCACACATGGCACCCCCTCATGTGCCACTCCAGAGTGATATATGGGGTGTTCCCCCTGCTTCCTCCGCTTTCTATACACACTCCCAACAACAATGTCTGTATCACATTGCCTCTGAAAAAGGTGTTTGGCTTGGATTCAAACGAGCCGCGGCAGAACTCTGCTTTTGCAACAGGTGTGTCTCACTGCAGCCTGCAGGGCACCCCAAAAGGGCACTCCTGAGAGTTGGAGAACCCTCTGGAAATGCACGGGATGTGGCCCAGAGTGAAGCTGCTACAGCAGTGGGGAAGTGGCAGAATTTGGGGTGCACCTTGTATGACACTTTTGGATCCAGGCCTTTGTCTCCAGCTTTTGTTTGGATTCCACAAATTCAGTTTCTGCAACCATTTGTAATTTGTATATGCATTTTGTCAGGAAGACTAGTTGCTTCTTGATTTTGTTTGCAGCAAAACTGTCTCTCTTGGTTCTGATGCTCTGCAGTAATAAAACATAAAAAAATTAATAAGCATATAAATTACACAAGAGTCTTCCGTGATTAGAGTGCACTGTCCCATTGATTTTTTCTCTCCAAGGAATTATGGATGGACATAACAGACCCATGTAAAACACTGTGCAGAGCCAGTCTCTCTAAGAACCGGAAGACAATTAATGATAATTGCACTGTGAGTTCTGCTTGCTCCAATCCGTTTCATGATGTCAACTGTTTTTCCCCATGTATCAGCTGCTTAGTGGAATAACACTGATACCCAAAAAAAGGCAGCACCTACTGTACTGTTTTCGCCTGGTGTGTCCAACTGATACACAGCAGGTTGGAAAGGCTAACAAACTTTCCTCCATGGATGAGAAACCATATACATGGCAAAGCCCTAAAATGCAACTACTCTGCTTTCTCAGGCAGAGGTCTGATACATTTATGCATTCTGAAAATTGTCCCTGTTACAGAACAGAAGTAGACAACATAAGGGCATCACTGGATATCACCAGCGGTATTAGTCTTCATTTGGTTCAATATCTCAACTGGGGCTGTGTCTGCTCATACTTTTTGCTTTCAACCAACCTGATCTAGTTCTACAGTCACCCAGAGGAATACTTATGCCTGCAAGCCTTTGTTCAAATGATCCAAGATGGAGGCACTTTAGTTCTCCTGACAGCAATAGTGGTGTAGATTGAGGCCTGCCTCCAAACTGGTTATTTACAAGGGCAAACTAGACATTAGGCATATGTGATCAGTGTCATTGCGTTGGAATGCAGGCTGAGCTGAATTCCTATGATGGTGTCACATGGTGGGCAGTTGTAATGTCATAAGACTGCCATTTACAAAAGTGCTGGGGGGGGGAAGAATCTGATCGAGGGGTAAGACTCAAGGTCTTGCCAGATTAAGAGCCACAATACAACAGGGCACGATCAAAAACAGGAGGGGTAAAAACAGAGGTTCCCAAACATACCAGTGATGTGATGCCCTCCCTCTGCTGGTGTTGTTTATGTAACCCAGAAGTAAGTGCTAATTATGTCATCACATTGCACATCATCTGCACTTACTTCTGGGTTCCATGACCTCAGACGATTCAAAAATCAGCATTAAACAGGTCAAAGCAGGCGGAAGGGCCCCCTCCACCAAAAAAGCCAGAGAAATGATATATAGGCCACGGAGAAGAGCCTCTGCTCTGCAGTCTGTTGCATTGTGATCACACTGCCACATGGCTCAGCCAGCGTGCGTCCCATGAGACTCGGGAACTTGCTACAACAACCTAGGCCAGGGGTCTCCAAACTTTTTGGCCAGAGGGCTGCATCAAATACCTGGCACGGTGTTGAGGGCTGGAAAAAGAATTTAAATATAAAATTTATATAAATAAATTAGAGAAATAACTTAGATGAGTGAATAAATGAATGAATGGGCTCATTCATTCAACCTCTCTGGCCCTTAGAACACCCTCCAGACGCAACAAGCGCATAGTTCCTGTCACATTTGGCCAAGTGGGCCAGAAGCTTTCAGGGGACAAGAGGCTTGTCAAGGGCCAGATAGAGGCTTGCTGTGGGCCGCATCTGGCCCCCGGGCCGGGGTTTGGAGACCCCTGCCCTAGGCCATTGTGATGCACAGTTTGGGAACCTCTGGGTAAACGACAGAAGGTCACTTTTCATTGTACCAAAACCACACCTTATCTCCTGCAGTGTGGAAGGAATGTTGCAACAATTTCATATGTGATTGTAAGAGGGAAAGCAATGACTGGCTGATGCTGCAGGGAACAAGACTGGAAGTGTGTCAGAAAGACTCTGTCACTCTAGTGCCTGCTTACTGCCCTTCAGACACTGAGCAGAAATAAAGATCTCTGGGGTGCGTGGCAGTTCTTGGGGGGGGGGGTTTGTTTGGGAGGAGGCAGTCCTGGAGATGGTGCATGCTTGTTTCAGTCTGGAACAAGGGAGGGCAAACTGCAGCCCGAGGGCCGGATCTGGTGACCACACGAATTCATCTGCCCAATGAGCAAAACTTTTGGTTCTGTGCCACTGCCATGCGATGTCCTCCCTGTCTGGACATCCTGTTGTGCAGCATTGTGGAATGCTGGGCAGGTGATGTGACTGCCTAGGTGTTCCTGTCCTCTGAACGAGGAGGACATCTCATGGATGGCTGTGTGGAACACTCAGATGTGGTCCAGATGGGGACCGCATTCCAAGTGCACTGTTCTTGTTAGTTTGAGCAGTGCTGGTCTAGAAAAAATGCACCTGAGCGGAAACATGATTGAGACGTACAAAATTATGCAGGGGATGGACAGAGTGGGTAGAGGGGATGTTCTTTTTTCTCTCACACAACACCAGAACCAGAGGGCATCCACTAATATGGCATGTCAGGAGAGTTAGAACAGACAAAAGGAAGTATTTCCTTACGCAACATGTAATTATCTGTGGAACTCCTTGCCATGGGATGTGGTGATGCCATCTGGCTAAGATGCCTTTAAAATGGGATTGGACAGATTTCTGGAGGGAAAGTTCACCACAGATTACAAGCCATGATGGGAATGTGCAACCTCCTGGTTTTAGAATTAGGCTGTCTCTAAATGTCAGATAGAAGGGAGTGGCACCAGGATGCAGGTGTCTTGTTGTCTTGTGAGGCATCTCATGGGTCGGATACAGGAAGGTGGACTAGATGGGCCTTTCTTATGTCCAGCAGGGCTCTTCTTATGTTCTTATGTTCGTGTGCAGACATACAGGCACACACCCTTTTAATTTGGATCAAAACAATAAGTGGAAACAATTTGTGGCAAGGAGGACTTGTCTGCTCATGGTTTGTTGTATTTTTCCTACAGTCTTTTTCACAAATTGCAGTGCTCTTGTTTCCCTCCCTTTTAATGCCTTCAATGTGTTGTTTTTCTGTTTGGCTGATGCTGTCTGTGCAGTCTGTGGAGGATTACCCTATGCTCTTTTGCTTGGTGGCCTTAAGCAAAGAACTAATGTAGATCATAGATTCCTGTACATCTCCTGTATTCCTACAGTATATTATCTATCACCCAGGTTTAGGGGGCTTCTGCATAGCCTGCCTCTCATGTTTTATCCATGTGGATTTGACTTTTTAGACAGAGAAAGTTTCCACTAAAACCAGGAGAAGCTTCAAAAAAGAGTTGAAGTAACAGAGATTCAAACTGGGCCTCTTCAAATTTAATTTTAATGGCCATGTCTTGAAGCAGGAGTGCAGACTTTGAGGAGGTCTGCAGAAATCTCTTTGCTGGCTTGAGGGGTAAATGGGGCTTGGACCAGCTGCTCAGGTGTGCTGATGCAAACTGTGGGAGGGGAGTCATGTGACTTTCCTGGTGTTCCAGAAGAGGAAATTTCAGCAGAGTTCTGTGGCAAGGTGCTCCTGCTCCTGAGCGGTGTATCTGTGTGTGAGCGTATTGTGACTCAGGGGTTAGTCCTATCCCACTTTCCAGCACCAATGCAGCTGCAATGGAACCCCAAGGTAAGGGAACAAATGTTCTCTTACCTTGTGGAGGCCTCCATTATTGCCCCCAGCCACTGGAGGATGCAGTGCACTCTTCGTTTGCACAGCTGCAGCAGCGCTAGAATGTTGGATAGAATTTGGCCCTCAATATATGAAGCCAGAGGTGTTCTGGAACCAGGGCCTTCAATAGCTGACCCAAAAACATATTTAAAAGCTACTGCAACTCAATAGGTGATATCCAGGATGGAACACAGCCAGATGGAACCGATTCATTCTTCCGCCATGTAAAAATCATTTGGCGGCATGATTCATGCAGAGGGTTCCCCAGGCAGGATGAGTGAGCAATTTCATGAAGGTGGCTTGAAATGACTTGGAATGACTTGTTCCTCTACTCCATGCATGGTTCTTTGAGGTTTTCTGCATCTTTCCAGACTGCTTCTTTGTGCGTCCTTTGTCCCAGTGTAGGTTTCGTGGCTGCACATGACTGCTCTTTCTGCAGATACAACCTTTCAGTTCCTCTTAAGTTCAACATCCCTGTTTCCCACTCTGCTTTGCCTCTTTCTCCTGTTGCTCTACCTTGACCTTCTCTTACCCCCTGCTTCTCTGAACTTCCATCTCCCATCTTGCTGTCCTCCATCTCCTCCTCACCTCCTTTTCCCTCTGATCTTCCCTCCCACTGCTTCGGACTTCGCGCCCCTTTTCTGTTCCCCCTGGATGCCCTGCCTGTTCCATATTCGCTATCCCCTCCAGCATTTCTCCCATTCCTGCTGTTGCCTTCCATCTTTGCAAAGGCTCCTGCTGTTTGATCCTCTCCCCTTTGGCTCCTGATACTGTAGGATGCCTTCTGCCCTCTGCAGCTCTTGGATCTCGTATGCAGGGTCTGCTGGTCCACCGCGCCACACTTGTAATAAGAAATATGTGGATGGTTAAAAACTCTCTCTCTCTCTCTCTCTCACACACACACACACACACACACACACACACACACACACACACACTCTAAGAACAGGCACTTGTCATTTTTGCATCATCTTGCTTTATTTGCAACTCACATTCAGTGAAACATGTTGGGTCACATGTGGACTGAGGCTTGTCAAGACCCTGCAGTAAATGTTACAAGTCACAATATTTTCTTTAAAAAGCATTATTCTCCGAACAAACCGAAAGATAATCAAGCTGCAAAGAATTTCAGGAACTGCATCTGCCCTGAGTCTCTCTCTGTCAATTTTTTTCTTGTCTCCAAAGATATTCCTCCCAGTGCTAACGGGAAAGCATGTTATGCGGGGGGGGGGGGGGAGAAAAGCAACAACCAAAAGTAAAAATGGTTCTGTGCAGAAACTGTGCTATATGTCTTAGAAAAACCATTTTAATATCTTTTTTAAGGTCTAGTGCTTGTTCACGCATTGCCATCAATGGGAGCAGAATCTGGGATAAAAGCAGACCAGAAAGCTTGCAGACAACGGGCGCTTCTCGACACACAGAGCTCTGCCACAAATGAACAGGTGGCCTGTAAACATGAATGGCAGTAATCAGGATGGATATGGTTCCTCATGCAAAAAGTTAAATACTTTCACTCTGAGAGTTTTTTTTTTAAAGCAAGTTTCAGCACTAGTGAGATCAGAGGAAACACACTAGTGATTAAAAGCTGTTTCCTACAAGACACAAAAAAAACCCAGGTGTGTCACTCAACAAGATGCTGCAGCCAACCCCTGCTCTCTGATAGGGTTCCTTGCATGAAACATCATATGAAAACATTCTCCTGAAAGTCTGTTTTCAGGCACCTGGATTGTCTCATTCACACTTTACTTTTTGAAGGGTACATGTGGACAAAATTAAAAAGGGAGAGGGAAGGAAGAGGAAAACACACCATTTCAGGCAACTAATGTTCATGAACGTGCATAAAATGTCTAATGATCAGGTGGAATGGCCATTGGGGAAGAATGCTCCAGAAGGGGAGGAGCCACATGGCAGTTAGTTAGGTCATGGAGGGAGCCTTCCTCGTAGGCAGCCAAGTGGAATGCTTCACCTGTTAGGTTTCTGCCAGTTACCCACCTGTAAAAGTCCCAGAACTTCCATTCATCAACATAGTGGCAGCTCCATCCCTGTCAGGCTGAAACCAGTCAGTTGTCGTCTCTGAAGTGCCGAGAAACTATTCCAAATGAAGCGTGTGGGCCATTTAAAATAATTCTGCAGAATGTTTCAAAGATATAATTTCCCATTAATGCATATGGAACTTTTCCCTGAGGTTAAAAAAAAAAGTATATAAAAGCAGGAGAATAAAAACCAAATGTTCTCCAATGGTTGCCGCCCACTCTAAACTACAGGTTCACTGAAGTTATTGCCATTTAGAAAGGGTGTGTGTGGAACCGTAAATATCTTAACATTAAAAAAAAAGAAAAATTGACATAAAATACCTGGTTTACAATTGCCTTGTGCCCCTGAGGGGTACACTAATCGTGGCAGTTCACAGCGTGGCTTGTCTTATTGCTTAATTATATAGGAAAAGAAGGCATAGCCAAAGGGGTGTGAGTGGAAACTGTTCATTTCGCAGAATAGCATTTGATTCATATTTCTCTTTCCTCTTGAACTGCTCTGAAACATGATCACCTCACCCATCCTCCTGTCTGCCTTGGCTTACAAACCCCTGTCCTTTTCAGTGTTGGCATTCTGCCATTAAACTAACAGCCCAAATCCAAAAACTGTCTACTCAGAAGTAAGTCCCATGGAATTCAGACTTCCAAGAAAGAGTAGTCTAAGGCTGCAATCCTAACCTCACTTTCCTGGGAGTAAGTCCCATTGAACACAATAGGACTTACTTTTGAGTAGACCTGGTTAGGATTGTGCCCTGAGGCTCCTAAGTGCAATGAGGCCTGTTTCACTCAATAGAAGAAGAGAGGGACTTTTCAAAAAGAGACATTTATGAGAAATGAACATGGAGGTAGCAGTTGTTTTGAACATTTAAAAAAACATTAAACTCCTCTTCCTTTTTCTGTGACTCTGGTGAGTCCATACAGACAACCAAACTACCCAGGAGTGAGTCTCTCACCCAAGTGTTTGGTTCAGTGAGCACCTGCATATTGCCATCGCTAACCGGAATGGCTCCAAAGGTGAGTGGGAGGGGCTTCTTACATGGTGTGTTGGGGCATTTGCCAACACACACATTACCACACACTCTCTCTTTCCATATCCAGGTCTGACTTTCTTGCTGACCTCATAGTCCTCTGCTTCGACTGAAACCTGGGATGCCAATGATCTGTTTATATAAAATATCCAGAGGCATTAAAGCAGACGCCATAGAAACTGAGAAGACGCTGCAGCTGGCACTATTATTTGGGGCCTTCCGATGCACTCAAAAAGTCTCCTGCCATTGTGCATTCCAGTCCCATGTTTATCTTGATGAAACGTTTGTATTCCCCATTTGATATATTTTACCGTCCAAAAGAGCATTGCTGCTTCGCGACTGTACATGTGGTGACATTTGACTCTCCACTGAATGGCTACATTGTGTGATCTGTTAGGGGAGCATTGTCGTCGCTATTATTTTTGCGTGCATGAAAACAAAAATGAAGTAATCCTTTAATAGAGCCAGCTGCATGTGGTTGTGGAAGACCAGGCTTCCATCCTTCTCACTGCTCAGTCATTCACAAAATGTAATCTCTTGTATCGTATTTACTGTTCACAACCCTTGTCAGGTTGGATTCTAAGTAGGGATTTGAGTTATTTTGCACTGCTACTTATGCTTGCGTACATCTGTTTGTGGCATGCATATGATGTTACTACAACAATGGTGTCAGATGTCATGTTTTCATGGGAGTGCGCTGGTGCAGTTAGGCAATCTTGCAAATAAACCCACAAAGGGTACCAGCGTTTTGTGTTACTGCATTTTCCAGCAGCAGCAATGCCTTGTGCCAGAATGCTTCGTGCCAGCATGACTTTGTAGTTTTATGGCAGTTACACAACACTTTTGGTTAGTGGCTTGCACTGTGGTCAGACAGTAGCTTGTTCAACATCTCCAAGACTCAAGAGTGAGTTAAAAGAATCAATTTTTTAAAAAAAATCATGTGTTGTTCCAGTTCAAGTTGTCACCTCCCTCCAGGCCTTCTAGACCAGGGTTTCTCAACCAGTACTTGAAGTGGTGTCTGGTGGCACACGCAGGATCCCCAGACCCCGCCACCTAGCTGCGAGACCAGCAATGCAATGTGACAAGCAGAAGTAGGACTCTCTGCTCGGCAGGTAGGGCTCCAGTATGCACTTTTCATAAGCTCACCAAAGCCCTCTCATCTGCTCTGACCCTCTTACTGGTATTTGCTGTGTTGCATCTGTGCTCCCAATCAGGCAGTAACTAGTGATGACATCATTGCCAGTTACATCTGGTGGTACTTCCAATAGGTGCACCATACAAAGTGGTATGGTGGGGGACAAACATTGAGAAATGCTGTTCCAGACTGCTTTGTAACCAGGGCCAGCTTTAAACCAATTGGGCCAATTACTCCCTGCACCCAGGGGCACCCCATGCTAGGGTAATCTATTCTAGTCTTTTCAAATACGCATAACACCACATCGCAATAGACATTTTGAAATTCTTTTCTAAACAAAAAATAAAAACAATATTTTATTAAATATTGTATTTGATGTGCTTAGATCCATTCAGTTCATTAGTGCTTCACAAACTGTGGGTTGGGACCCACCAGGTGGGCCCCGAGCCATTTTCAGGTGGGTCCCCATTCATTTCAACATTTTAATAATAATAATAATAATAATAATAATACAGGTATTTCTATACCGCCTTTCCTCCCACGCTCAGAGCAGATGGAATAGCTTGGCTCAGCTTGTCAGCTGCTTCAAGGTCTTGCCATTCGCGGTGCCGGTGGCCTCGAACTGGCGACCTTCGGATGTTATCTTCAGGCAAATGGAGGCTCAGTCCTCTAGACCAGACCTCCTGCCCAAATAAAATATATTTTATTTTTAATATATTAGACTTGATGCTACCATGATATGTGAACTGCATTTTGGGAAATGTTACACAGATGTACTTTTAACAGGCTACTATGTATATGCATTTAACAATGATAGGGCACAGTCCTAACCAGATCTACTCAGAAGTAATTCCTATTTTGTTCAATGGGGCTTACTCTCAGGAAAGTGTGGTTAGGATTGCAGCCATAGTCAATGGGGCTTACTCCCCAGTAAGTGTGGCATTGTGGCTCACCCAATTCATGCCAATATTTCACCCCCCAGAACGTTCATGTACAGATTGCTTGTAGCCTGACCTCTCCAGCCTTCTCTCTAACAGATTTGCAGAAAACATGGCATTCATAATCACAATGAATATCTCAATGGGAGCCATGTGCTCTGCTAACTCTCTCTGTCTCTCTCTTTAGGACGGAATGTGTAAAGTGATTAATTGGCGCAATTAGCTGATTAATGGGTTGATCACGTTTTAAAAATAGAGGCTCGATTAATTGAAGTTGGCCATCTGGGCTTTTCCACGGCTAGCTGCTGGGACTCAAGTAGCTCCTCTGTTGTCTAGTTTCTCTCACCATGTTCCTGTTCTGCTGCTGGAGGGTGACAGCAGATTCTCACAACCTAGATTGGGGTGGGCACCCAGCAGCGCCTGGTTGAATCTGGCCCTGGAAAGTGGCACCAACTGGCTCCACCAGGGGGCAATGCAAGATGCAAAGAGAAGAGTACATAAGAAATATTTTGTGACTATGAGATGAAGCAGCAGCAATTTTGAGAGTGGAATATAGAACTCTGGTTGGGTTCCCAACTCTTATCAAAGCAGTCAGAAAACCTAGTTGCAGACCACATTGACATAGCTAAGGGAGGGCAGGGGGAGTACATTTCCCTGGGTATCACACTTTGAGAGGGGTATCTTAGAGGCCTCCAAAAGGCATTTCCAGAAGTGCCTTTCAGAGCCTGGGGAGAGGGGCACAGAAAGTACACAGTGCCCCCATGAGCCTCAGAAGGCCTCCTGGAGGCCTCTAGAACAGCTTTTCAGAGGCCTCTGTCATATGGGAAGCGTAAAAAATTAGGGGGGTGTTATGGGGGTATCTTCTTCTTCTTCTTTACTTCCTGCTTTCCCACTTTAGGTGTGGAGGACAAAGGGGGGTATGGGAGGTATGGGGGTGTTAAAAATTTTTGTGCCCCCTGATGTCTGATGCCTTAACTAAGCCTGAGACCAGATTTATGTGTAAATGGCATGTGGACTGAGTTGATCCAGCATGTCTTTCGAGGCTGGACTCAGTACAAAGTCAGTGTGTGGTTGTTTCACTGCTTGCCTGTATTCTGTGAATCCCTACAGACTTCACATTTAAATCCTCTTTTTTTTACCTCTGGCTTTCATCAGAGACACTACAGAGACACCTGTTTGTTTGATACACTTGCATGATAATGTTGCATGATGGGTCCTCAATGTATGTACTGAGATATGTGCCTTTGAGATATGTACCTTTTGGCACTCCTAGAAATTCTCCATTTGCTAGCACTTCTCCATTTGTTAAGCATGGGAGAAAAAAAAGTATGGTATGAGTGGTAGTCTGTCAAATGTTACATAAGAACATAAGAACAGCCCCACTGGATCAGGCCATAGGCCCATCTAGTCCAGCTTCCTGTATCTCACAGCGGCCCACCAAATGCCCCAGGGAGCACACCAGATAACAAGAGACCTGCATCCTGGTGCCCTCCCTTGCACTGGCATTCTGACATAGCCCATTTCTAAAATCAGGAGGTTGCACATACACATCATGGCTTGTAATGTTGTACATTACAAATGTTGTAACACAAGTACACAAATGTACACAAATCCATGTACACATGTAAAATACATGTACACAAGTACACAAATGTTGTACTTGTATAGTGTATATCACTTCTGACCTCACATGTACGTAAAAGGAACCCTACTTGATCAGGTCACATGTTCATTAAAGCCCAGCATCCTTTGTTTGACAGAGGCCAAACAGATGCCTCTGTCAATGGCAATCTTCTGCTGTTGCTCCCCATTCTGTCTCTGAACCTGGAAGGACCATCTCGCCATCATGACTGGTCACTATTTATTTATTACTGATTACACAGCATTTCTTAAACTGTGGGTCAGGACCCACTAGGTGGGTTGTGAGCCAATTTCAGGTGGGTTGTGTAGCACCTAACTCAGCCGCCATTGAAAATAGAGAGCTGAAAATACAGGGTACAGAGTTGCTGGGCAGGGCAGGCTCCTGGTAGGAGAGAGGCAGAGTGCTTTGGCCTGAATCAGTAGGAAGGTGGGATGCTGGAAAGGCTGGGGGGCTGTGTGGTTGGAGAAGGATCCAAGCCTATGTTTGGCTCTGACTTCTGAGTTGGAATGTTTGAATTCCACACTATTCAAAATAACAGAACAAGTGCACTGTGTAATGGGACCTTTGGCTGATCCTGGCTTAGGTTTGAAGCCTAAATTGATGATGTCACTTTCAGTCATGACATCACTTCAGGTTAATGACATCACTTCTGGTGGGTCCCAACAGATTACTATTCTAAAAAGCAGTCCTGGTGCTAAAATGTTTGAGAACCACTGGGTTACAGTTGTTATATATCGCCTTTCTCATAGACTCAAGGCAGTTTGTGCAGGCCAGGGGTCGGCAACCTTAAACATTCAAAGAGCCATTTGGATCCGTTTTCCAGAGAAAAGAAAACCTCGGGAGCCACAAAAGCCTCTTGACATCTAAAATGAAGATAACACTGCATATATAGTTTTTTTTTAATCTTTATGCTATGTATAAAAAAACTATAGTGTGTTAAAATCAATGGGATTTCATTTGACTCCAAAGTGGAGTCAGGGGAGGGAAAAAAAAAAACCAACAGATGCTGCTTTGTGCTGAATTGAAGCAATGGGAAGACTTATGCAGACTTACTCAGAAGTGCCTCTCTGATTTCCATGGGGCTTCCTCCTTAGTCAGTGTGTGTAGTATTAGGATCGCATCCTCCACCCTCAGACTTCTTTTGGGAAGTCTGCCCTGTCAGTTTCAGAGGGACTGACTTCCATGCTCAGGCAGACTGACCAGGAGAGAAATCGCACGAAGGCCAGAGGGGCTGATTCCGGAATCGGCTCCCAATCCTAAGCATGCCTACTCAGAAGTAAGTCCCATTCAGTTCAATGGGGTTTACTCCCAGGAAACTGTGCACTCCCTGCAGGCGCACTCCAGGGAGCTCCAGGGTCGGTCACCCCCTCTCTTCTGCAGTGGGGGGGGCAACATTAAGGCAAAGGGCGTAATGAAGGCTGCCAGACTCAGAGGGATGGAGCGAAAGGATCCCCCTGCCTGCTCTGTGCTGGGGTGGGTGCCAGGGTGAGAAGCGCCAGGGTGAGAAGAGCCTAGCCTGGGTGCAGGGGAGGTGCATGCGCACCTCAGGCTGAGCACTCCAAGTTGTGGGGAGGGGTCGGAGGAGGCTTCGGAGCGCAGCTTATCTGCCTCAGAAATGCCTTTGTATTTTTACATAGTAATTAGTTTAGCAAAGCGGGTGACAGAGAGGCGCTCTGTCACCCCCTTTGCCACTTTCACCCGCCCTTCCCTGCTGAGCCCATGCGCCACCAGCTCTCCCTGCCCAGGCACAGGGGTCCCTGCAAAGCGCCCCCCGCATGTTCAGCCCCCTGCCGCTGCAGGGAGAAGGAAGGAAGGGTGCAGGGAAGAGGTGCCTGGCTGCCCCCCCACACCTGCTCGCAGTGGGGCGCCTGCAGGCGCCTGCTCGCAGTGGGGCACAGAGAGCAGGTGCGGGAGAGCACCACTGCCCCTTCCTTTGATGCCCTTCCCCGCTGAGCCCATGCGCGGCTGCGCCAGTGCTGCCAGCTCTCCCTGCCCGGCCACAGGGGTCCCTGCAAAGCGCCCCCCACGCCCGCCACCAGCGGCCCTGTCCGCAGCGCCTGCTGGCAGTGGGGCGCGGAGAGCAGGTGCGGGAGAGCGCCGCTGCCCCAGCCTGCCAAAGGAGCTGCTGTGGGTGAGGGCGGTGCCCCGACCCTGCACTCACCAGCAGCCAGCGCCCGCAGCACATCGCGCTGGAGAGAGGCACCCTCGGGGCTGGGCTGGCTGGGCGGCGGCCATGGGGAAGGCGCCCCGCTTCCAGCCCCCACTTGGGAGCCGCAGCAGACCGCTGAAAGAGCCGCATGCGGCTCTAAAAACACAGGTTGCAGACCCCAGGTGTAGGCAGACCATAAACCTCATTTTGTTTCAAGTGGGGCTTTTACAAATTTTATTCTATGAGAGAAACTAAGGATCCTCCATTTCTCCAGATGTTTTTCTTCATGGTGCAGTTGTCTTGGCTGTGCAGCTCTTTCCAAGCTTCTACAGGCAGCTTCTCAAGTTATACATTTCCTCCACCGCCCACAAACCTCCATATTCCTTTGCAAACTTGTTGGCTCTATCAGCAGCATTCTAGTCACCCATCCAAAGTGAAACTGTGGCTAACACTTCTTAGCCTCTTCAGGCAAGGTGGCAGTTCTACTACCAAACCACACCTCCTATTGATAGACTTGCACTCCATCAAATTGCCAAATGCAATTTGTTCCTAAACATTTTAGCGCTGGGGCCCACTTTTAAAATGACACTCTATCAGGACCCACCTAGCTTTACAAGCCTAAAACAAAAAAAATTCACTTTACTGACTACACAACCCTCTGTTTTTATCCTTTTTACGATGGTGAGATGGGGAACAACTTTCTGGAGTGTTTGTTCAGCTGCACATTAATTGGATCAGGACCATTCTGGTGGCTTTGTGTTCCTCTTTGCCTGGCCTTACATAAGAACAGCCCCACTGGATCAGGCCATAGGCCCATCTCATCTAAGGGAGGGCAGGGGGAGTACATTTCCCTGGGTATCACACTTTGAGAGGGGTATCTTAGAGGCCTCCAAAAGGCATTTCCAGAAGTGCCTTTCAGAGCCTGGGGAGAGGGGCACAGAAAGTACACAGTGCCCCCATGAGCCTCAGAAGGCCTCCTGGAGGCCTCTAGAACAGCTTTTCAGAGGCCTCTGTCATATGGGAAGCGTAAAAAATTAGGGGGGTGTTATGGGGGTATCTTCTTCTTCTTCTTTACTTCCTGCTTTCCCACTTTAGGTGTGGAGGACAAAGGGGGGTATGGGAGGTATGGGGGTGTTAAAAATTTTTGTGCCCCCTGATGTCTGATGCCTTAACTAAGCCTGAGACCAGATTTATGTGTAAATGGCATGTGGACTGAGTTGATCCAGCATGTCTTTCGAGGCTGGACTCAGTACAAAGTCAGTGTGTGGTTGTTTCACTGCTTGCCTGTATTCTGTGAATCCCTACAGACTTCACATTTAAATCCTCTTTTTTTTACCTCTGGCTTTCATCAGAGACACTACAGAGACACCTGTTTGTTTGATACACTTGCATGATAATGTTGCATGATGGGTCCTCAATGTATGTACTGAGATATGTGCCTTTGAGATATGTACCTTTTGGCACTCCTAGAAATTCTCCATTTGCTAGCACTTCTCCATTTGTTAAGCATGGGAGAAAAAAAAGTATGGTATGAGTGGTAGTCTGTCAAATGTTACATAAGAACATAAGAACAGCCCCACTGGATCAGGCCATAGGCCCATCTCATCCAGCTGCCTGTATCTCACAACGGCCCACCAAATGCCCCAGGGAGCACACCAGATAACAAGAGACCTCATTCTGGTGCCCTCCCTTGCACCTGGCATTCTGACATAGCCCATTTCTAAAATCAGGAGGTTGCACATGCACATCATGGCTTGTAACCCATAATGGATTTTTCCTCCAGAAACTTGTCCAATCCCCTTTTAAAGGCGTCCAGGCCAGATGCCATCACCACATCCTGTGGCAAGGAGTTCCACAGACCAACCACACGCTGAGTAAAGAAATATTTTCTTTTGTCTGTTCTAACTCTCCCAACACTCAATTTTAGTGGATGTCCCCTGGTTCTGTGTTATGTGAGAGTGCAAAGAGCATCTCTCTATCCACTCTGTCCATCCTCTGCATAATTTTGTATGTCTCAATCATGTCCCCCCTCAGGCGTCTCTTTTCTAGGCTGAAGAGGCCCAAACGCCATAGCCTTTCCTCATAAGGAAGGTGCCCCAGCCCAGTAATCATCTTAGTCGCTCTCTTTTGCACATTTTCCATTTCCACTATGTCTTTTTTGGGATGCGGCAACCAGAACTGGACACAATACTCCAGGTGTAGCCTTACCATCGATTTGTACAACGGCATTATAATATTAGCCGTTTTGTTCTCAATACCTTTTCTAATGATCCCAAGCATAGAATTGGCCTTCTTTACTGCTGCTGCACATTGAGTCGACACTTTCATTGACCTGTCCACCACCACCCAAAGATCTCTCTCCTGATCTGTCACAGACAGCTCAGAACCCATTAGCCTATATGTAAAGTCTTGATTTTTTGCCCCAATGTGCATGTCCTTACACTTATTGACATTGAAGCGCATCTGCCATTTTGCTGCCCATTCTGCCAGACTGGAGAGATCTTCCTGGAGCTCCTCACAATCACTTCTGGTCTTCACCACTCGGAAAAGTTTGGTGTCGTCTGCAAACTCAGCCACCTCACTGCTCAACCCTGTCTCCAGGTCATTTATGAAGAGGTTGAAAAGCCTGACCGATCCCAGGACAGATCCTTGGGGCACACCGCTTTTCACTTCTCTCCATTGTGAAAATTGCCCATTGACACCCACTCTCTATTTCCTAGTCTTCAACCAGTTCTCAATCCATGAGAGGACCTGTCCTCTAATTCCCTGTGGAGTTTTTTCAGTAGCCTTTGGTGAGGGACCGTGTCGAACGCCTTCTGAAAGTCCAGATATATAATGTCTAAGGGTTCTTCTGCATCCACATGCCTGTTGACCTTTTCAAAGAATTCTATAAGGTTCGTGAGGCAAGACTTACCCTTCAATAAGAGCCAGAACATGTTTGCCTACTTGTGCATCAATGTGCATGTATGGCTCAGTTTTGCTTTCCATAGGGCTCAATACTTTTTTCTTGTCTGCTAGAAAGGGGGATGACTTCCTCCTTGAGCATTTGTTGGGACCTGTGTTTATTGGATTCGAACCATTCTGGTGGCATTGTATTCTCCTTAGCCTGCCCTTTGAAGTGTACCAAGGCATGGTTGCCTTCTCATGGGTAAACACAGACACACAGCTCCTTTCAGTTCCCACAGGGCTCTATATGCTTTTCCTTGTCAGCTATTAACTTGGCAGTTTTGCAACCCACCAAAAATTGGGTCCCAATCCACTGGTAGATCCTGATCCACACATTGGGAATAATCTCCTGGTTTAAACAGCTGGTCTAATCTCCTTTTAAAGCCATCTAAGCAGCAAATTCCATAAATGAATTATCTGCTGTGTGAAGATATACTTTCTTTGGTCTGTCCTGAGCATACTGCCAATCAATTACCCTAAATTCTCATACTGTATTATGACAGAGGGACAAACGTGCCTCTGTTTCTGCTTTTTCCATGTGATGCATAATACCTTCATCATTTTTGCTTGGGTGTAGCCCAAAGAGCAATAATAGCTTCTGCTTAGAAGCGGTCAGATCCTTTCTTTCCCCCTCTTTCCCCAGAGCATCTTGGTGTTAGTTGAACCAGGGGTGCTGGTTATTTTGGAACAAAACAACAACAATCCACAAGAAAGTAATTGAGTATTTCGAGAGATGTGGGGGGTTCTGATAACACTTAATCTTTGTCACTGTACTTTCTGCCAAGGTAGTGTTTTTATTAAAACTCTCATAAATGAAGATATAGGACACCTGAGAGACAACGAAATGGGTTGAAAACAAAAGCCTTTTATTAAACTAGTTCATGGATCTGCTCTTATACTATGAGACTCTAACCCTGAGATATTACAGCAAGGACGGAGCCCAATCCTAAACTGCTACAAAATGGCTACTTCTGAATCCTCTGGGCACAGAGAACAGGGACAGGGACAGAGGGATGGCCTTCAGCAGCTTAGTCCCTCAGATAGCCTTTATCTGTGGCCATTTTGTTCGCCTGTAAGACATCCTGATCTCCCTCTCTGCTGAGGCTGGAGATGGAGCTTGTCTGGCCCTGCCAGAAATGGCTGATTTTAGAGTCCCTGACCCTCTCCATACTAGGATGGGCAATGGGGCTCAGTGGAGCTTGGGCCACAGTGTGGCAGTTTACTCTCTCGCCACAGCCTTAGCTCACTAAATGGAAGTGCCTCAGCAGTGAGGGGCATGCTGCATGAGTCTGAGGGAAGGCATGGCTGTGACTGGGGCCTGTTCCTTGCCAGCGCAAGATCCAGGATGAATGCCTCCAGTTTCTGAGCATGCACAGCACAGGAGTTAATTGGACAGTCTCCCCTCAGTTTTTTCTTCAGCTGTGTCTCTCCATAATGGCCAACCTTGCTGGGGAGCCCATTGATGTGCCTGTCCCTCACCCTGTTTCTGGTGCCATTAATTGGGATGAGCTAACCAGCACTATTCAAAAATATCATTCAGGCTAGGGTCTCCTCCAACATAGCAGCTGTCCTAGAGTCGATTGCAGCCACTGCAATCTCAGTTCAGCCCTCCCATCCCTGCCAGGTTCACACCAGAGGAGCAGGAGGAGCTTCATCCCCCTCCTAACAAGAAGACCAGTCCTCAAGTGGTCACAGTACCACTTCTGAGAAAACCCAGAGCATCCTTGACTTATACCACAGGGTGTTCCTCAAGATTACACAGGTTGTGTTGCTCCCTTCCCCTCAGGAAGTGAGTACTAGTTTGAAGTCATTTTTTGGTCTTTTCCACTGGTGAAAGGTCTTGTTCTCTCTCCCCTCACACCCTTAATTAGGCGCTAAGACTCTCAACTGCTGCAGTTAGAGGATGGTTAAGCTTGTGCCTGGGCATATTCTGCCCCTAAGTTTCACAGCTGAGGAAGGTTTTTCAGCCTCTTCCATTGGGCATGGAGGCAGTGGTCCTAAGAAAGCACAAGGCTGCCAACCCAGTCGTCCTTAACTGATGCACCCAGTCCCAGTTGGGACTGTGTTACTCCTTTGTCCCTCAACACAGTGAAGCAGTGGGTTTAGGAGCTTACAGGCCTCCTGTTGGCCCATGCTTGTGCTTTGGCACATTGAGGGCCAGGCAGGCTTAAAGAAAATCTTGTGCCCAGCCTACCCCTCGCTCCAGAGGTTTCTCCACAGCATTTGCTGAGGAGTAGCTTAAGGGCGCCATTTTATGAATCGTGCTTCCCTCAAGGCTTTCAGGGAGTCAGCACACCTGAAGTCTGCTTTCCTGTATACAGAGGCAAGTTCCCTTTCTCCAGGGCATTGAAGGAAAGTGCTGGTTCAGCTGGAGGTCAGCCTGAGGGGGATTTTGGGACAGCCCTGGGGCAGCTGTTTTTGCCCCAGGACAAGATTCCCAAGGTGCAGGCTGCCTTGCCAGTGTCCCAGGAAGCACAAAATTGATGGCCATTTGACGGGCCCTGTCACAGCAGAGCTGTGCCAATGGGACCTATGCTGCATCCAAATGCAGTTGGGTGGCATTTATGGAGGCCTCCTCAAAGTAAGGGAAAGTTTGTTCCCTTACCTTGGAGCTACATTGCTCTTATGTTGGTGCTGGAAAGTGGGTTAGGATTGCCGCCTAGGTCTCTGAATCTTGGCACAGAGGCTGGGTCATCTTCTGCCTCTGCCACTCTATCCAGGCCAGGGGGCCAAGTGTTTCTTTTCCTCAGGGTCCCACCAAGCCAACAGAGGCATTTAAGTCCATCTTGGAAGTAGGGTGGGCAACCCTATCTCAGAAGAATCATACCTCCAAATTGCTTGATAAGCTTTATTTCCTGCCTCGGAATACTCTGCAAACCTTGATGCTCCCATTGCTACCTTGTCTTTGCATGCTGTGATACCATCAGAGGACGAAGGGGGACCAAGGGATGCTTGTGATAAAAGGGATAGAGGTGACCCTTAAGAGAGCCTTGAAACCTCTTCTTAGGCCCTCAGGGCAGCTGCCACTAATACCCTGATGTCTAGAGCTACCTAGAAGAGCTGGCCAAGACAGACCCCAAGCTAGCCAAAGTTATGCTGAAGAAAATTGCTGTGTCAGTGGCATTTTCTGTAGTGGCCACTTGAGTCTTTTCAACTTACTGCAAGATCCATGGCCTCTGCCTCAGTGGCTTGGAGAAACATCTAGCTCCAACATTGAGACGTTGATGCAGGCTCCCAGGCCAGATTGGTCTCCCACCCCTTTGAGGGGAATAAACTTTTTGGGGAGGCACAAGATCCCATTCTTGTTGAGAACAGGGATAAGAGAAAAGTTTTGCCCACCCTTCAAAAGGACAATTCCAAATACCAGTCTTTGTATTGGAACTGGTATTTGTATTGGAACTGGTTTCCAAATACAACTCCAGTCCTTCCATGATCACAAGCAATCCTTTCATCCCAAGAGTCAATCCAAGTTTAGATTGGTCCAAATTTTAAGCCCCATTGTTCCTCATTAGGAGGTTGTAACCTCAGGAGCACTGGAAGACTGGCTTGGGGGGTTAGCCTGACTGGGATCTACACCTACCTGAGCACCTACTAGGAATGGACACCTACCTGAGCAAGTCTGAAATGGTACAGATCTGGGGAGGGGCCATCAAGGCTTTTGTAGTCTGGAGAATCAAGGGAGCCCCTCTCCTCAGGAAGACTTTGCAACCTGACCTGCGTACCTGAAATGGAGGAATTTCCCTGACGCTAAGGACTGACTGTGCAATGGAGACCACTGAGAAGGGAGATTCCCCAGTAAATCCAAATCTCCCCTTTCTTCCTCATTCTGCATCTGCAATATGGTAGTATCACTCACCTCAAAATGTTGTTTTAACAATTACAACAAGATAATGTAAGTAAAGTGCTTTACAGCCCAATCCTGAGCTACCTGGAGTGCAGGGCTGCCACAGCACCAAAATGGCAGCCACAGCATCCAATGCACCCCAGGTAGTCGCCCCCGCCTCCTCAGGAGAAGGGGACTTTTGCCCCCTTCCCCCACATAAGTAAAGCAGCCCCACAATGGGGCTATTCGATTCAGCATCCGATATTGAGTAGGCATAGAGCAGGGGTGCCCAAACCCTGGCCCTGGGGCCACTTGCGGCCCTCGAGGTCTCTCACTGTGGCCCTGAGGGAGCTCCCGGTCTCCAATGAGCCTCTGGCCCTCCAGAAATTTGTTGGAGCCCACACTGGCCCGACGCAACTGCTCTCAGAGTGAGGACAACTGTTTGACCTCTTGCAAGCCTTAAGTCACATTTGCGACAGTGTGCGCTGGTGGTAAACTGGAACACAGAGCTCAGGGCTCTTACAACCCAGTCCGATGCATGTCTACTCAGAAGTAACTTCCATTATTGTAAATGAGGCTTACTCCCAAGTAGGTATGGATAGGATTGTAGCCTTAAACGTTTGTTTAAAAACCATTTATATCTTGTCTTTTGCTTTTGTAACAAAAGGCCCAAGGCAGAAATACTAAGTGTTACCATAGAGTTGGCAGGAAATGCTGATTGAGGGATTAGTTTCCCCACACAGTCCTTCTTGACACTTGAATTACTGATGCAATGTATGACTGCATTTGTTTTTTGGCTGGAAAATAGTCAGAAGTCGCTAGCATGCTTCTAGCATGCTAGAAGCACGATTCAAAAACAATGAACTGCACAGAAACTACACAGCAAATGGTGTCAAATTTAAACGTATATATGGCGCCTTTATCGTTGAGATGCAGTGGCTAGAGCAGCAGCATCACCCTAACCCCATACAATATCCTTACAATGGAGGTAGCCATGTTTTCTAGCATTAAACTTGAAGGAAAGATTGCGAACATGGTGAGTGTGCTAGAAGGTGAAAAATGAATGTGACCCTAGTGTGCTAGAACAGCGGTGCCCAAACCCTGGCCCTGGGGCCACTTGCGGCCCTCGAGGCCTCTCAATGCGGCCCTCAGGGAACCCCCCGTCTCCAATGAGCCTCTGGCCCTCTGGAGATTTGTTGTAGCCCACACTGGCCCAATGCAACTGCTCTCATGTAAGGGCGACTGTTTGACCTCTCACGTGAGCTGTGGGATGAGGGCTTCTTCTACTGCTTGCTGTTTCACTCCTCTGTGATGCAATAGCGGCAGCAAAGGAAAGGCTGACCTTGCTTTGTGCAAGGCCCTTTATAGGCCTTGAGCTATTGCAAGACCTTCATTCATTCATATAAGTTCATCTTTAATATATTCATTTATGTAAACTTATGTAAATTTATTCAGATTTTAAATGTAAATTAATTCCTCCCCCCCCCCCCCCGGCTCCTGACAGTGTCAGAGAGCTGATGTGGCCCTCTTGCCAAAAACTTTGGACACCCCTGTGCTAGAAGAAGGGGAGAAAAAGCTCTCTAGTGCTGGAATCTGATAAATGTTGTGTTCAGCATATGTAAGGATTTCACCATCGAGATTCAGAGCAAGTGGCACTATTGTTTTCATTGCTACAAAATCATGGCCAATGGCATTTAACAAATAATTGTTATGCTCTCTAGGGAAGGAATTCTAGAATGAAGGTGCCCTGTCTCCAGTTACTGCCTTCCTAGGTCTGAAGGCAAGGGCATAGGTAAAAAGGCTTTGGAATTGATGGGAATGAGAAGGCAAGCTGGACCAGAATTTCTGAACCATGAGGAGCCATGAGGTCTACTCTGTTGAGCATTAGAGCCAAATGGTATATTCAGAAAAGGCACATGGCACAGTCCTCCCAGGGTTTGTATCACATTAAAATTATTAATTACATTTCTATCCTGCCT